>NC_071997.2:51105897-52355897 GCF_028885655.2 Pongo abelii | reverse complement strand
AATTTTAACTCTCATGGCAGTCTGTGAGGCAGCTATCATTATTTTCCCTGTCATTTTACAGTTGACTGAAATATAAAGGTTGAATAAGCACTAGCTCACATATTTGGTAATAGTTGGGGTGGAGTCAAGATCTGAACCCAGGTCAATGTGACTTTGTTTATCCTTTTTCATCCATGAGTTAATACATGTAAAGCTTTTAGAACAATACTTATATAATAAGCCTTTATATAGAAGCACTCCATACATGTTAAAATTGTTATTTTCTCTCAGTCCCTTATTTGGTAATGTTAATTTTTCTTCTCTTCAGCAGGTAATAGTGGCCTGAGAACATCAAAGTCTTTACCGTAGAAATGCTGCTCTGAGTTAGGTCTATAATCAAGTACAGGAGATTGAACAAGAATGTATATAAAAGAAGCAGGCAGATCTGTTGTACCCTGTCTTCACTGCTCCATTTCCCTCTTACACATGCATTTATTTCTTAGCGAAATATTTCAATCTTATAGAAAAAGCACTTTTCTCTACATTCCTGGGAAAGTGGCTAATTTTATCCTGATAAACTTGCTTATCAGTTTGCTTCAGTAATCTTAAAGCTGCAGAGACTAAGACCTATTAAAATAATAGCTGATTTGAGGTTGCCTTTCCTTTGGAATCCTTAACAACGTGAAATCACTTGTATCTGCTTAAAATGAGCTTTTAGTTTAATTTACGTTGAATGAAATCATCTTCTATTTATCTTAGAATAATCTCAGAATTTAGTGTGAGTTTTCCATCCAGAAAGGCAGATGGCATTTTTCTAATGTGGGTCTCTCTCTCTCTCTCTCTCTCTCTTTCTCTCTCTCTCTGTCTCTTCCCTGTCTCCCTCTCATGGACATCTGCTGAGCCACTCTTGGGGTGCCTGCCGTGGACCCCAGGTTGATTAGCTCCACCTAAGAGGTCTGCACTGACACGTGTCACCCATCGGCTTTGAAGCAGTATTGCTGACCAGATGGTTGGCATCTGCATGAAGTGCCAGTACACTTCTGCCAGATGCCCGATGGTGTGGCTAAGACAGATGGAAGGAGTCGTTCTGGGCCCTCCAGAGCCCCTCGTTCTGGCAAGACCTGTCTTCTGGAATGATGTTGGTTCATTCCGAATGTTCAATCTCAACTTGAAAATATGTTGGATTAGGCATGGCTCTTCAAATAATGCAGAAGCTCCACCTGCAGGGAAGGGGTGTGACTGGCCTCTCCCCCTGGGGCTCTCTGTTCTGCCAGTAGCCCTACCTGAGTGACCTACTTTTAGCCATGCTAAGGCTCATACCAATTTAACCTGCAGGAACTGGGATCAACCATGTAGCTACCTGGGTTCGTGTGCAGAATAAATCTCCCTTTCCCTTGAATAAGTGGATCTATTTCAACAGTAACTGACTTATCTATTAATATCTTACACAAATTTGTCTAGCTCTACTTGTGGCACATTTCTCAATAGTTTGTTGGATTTACCTTGGTGTATAATGTTCTTTCTACCTGCACTGTATAAAGTGGGGAAAAGGTGGCTTTCTTCCCCCCACCACACAGATATTTGCCAATGACTCTTTTTATTTGTGAGGAGGAGGGGCAACAGGAGGAGATGTATGTAACCCTGTGGTTACATACACAGGGTTGAGCTCTAGGACCATATATCTTGAAAATTCATCATTGTGCCACTAGAGTAATGAATTTTTAAGTTTCTCCCATGCTGTTGTTATATATCAAGCTATTTATGTGTGCCTAGGCAAAAAGGCTAAGCTGGTTAGCAATATAAAATGCTTATTGTAGATGGTAGCCTCTTTAAAAAATCTGACAGTGCAATATATTTCCTTACACGCCCACATTCCCAAGTATAAAAAGTATCACTGTGAGGGTTTAAATAACTACCACACTAGCTGAGAGAATTTATATTCTGATCGGCCTATAAAATGGTAAGAGGTGTTTTTTATTTTTTCTTATGACTTAGGACTAATTAAAGGATGCACAGACTTTCCATGCTATCATTGGCTTTATTTAAATGAGCTAGATTTTGCTTAGTAGGTGAGTAGTAATCATTACTACAAAAATTGAGTAAATTGTTTGATCTTGAGTTAAAAAATCTGTCGTATTAACTGAACTCTTCAAGTTTATTGAAGCTTTCATACCCCTGTGTACATTCTGCTATATGAAGCTCCATTTATGGTTTCTCACAGTTTTCACTCCCCAAAGTGGATATCCACCCACTGATTTGGTTATCAGTCTCAATCCTTGTTAATTATCTCTTTGTTTCCCACTCCTGGGTCCCTTGGTGCAAATATATACCTGACTCTGGTATTGTGTCAGCCCTCATCGTCAGCTTGAACCTTTTGTCTGGTCTTCACATCTAATCAGCCCTTAGATCGGTTGGTTGTGTCACACAGATGCATTTTATACTCCCTTCCTCTCCCATCTCCTTGGTCCAGGCTGTCACCACTGCTCTCTCAGACTAAAACTGCATTTACCCTATTAACTGATTTCTCTGTCCTGGTCTTTTTCCCCTCCAGTTTATTTTATGTAATATGACTAAAATAATCTTCCAGAAATACAAATCTATTATTGTAACTTCCCACCCTGCTGAGGGTAAAATCCAAACCTCTTACATGGTGTTCTAGGCATTACTGCCTCTCTCCAGCCCCCTTCCTCATGGGTTCTTCCAGAGAACTGCAGGTCTCTGTACTCAGCATGGGGCTCCAGGCTTCAGAGCCCACAAAGTGTTCATGCTGCCTGAGATCCCCTCCCCACCTTTGTTTTCCTGGTGAACACCTCTTTCTTTTTTGCATCCCATTAAAATGGACAGCTTCCCCCCAGTCTCACAATAAATGAACAAATACCTCTCCCCTCTATGTTGCCTACGTTCTTAATCTTGTCTCTTATGGCACTTAATTACTGTATTCTGATTATGTGTTGACATACCTGTTTACTCACGAGACTGTGAACTCCTTGTGCCTGGATGTTCTTAGTCAACTTTGTAATCGCAGAGCCTAGTACAGAATCTGACACAAGTGTGTGTTTAGTAAACATTTGTTTAATTGGTTCAGTTCTCTTCTAAATGTTCTCTCTATTGGCAAATTGGTTACTAAGAGGATTAGAAGATTGGATCTTGGGTGCCTACATGATGTGTTCTTGTCTGATTAGCTCAATTAAGAGTAAAGTGTTAATGAGGCCAAGGTCGTAACTTTCAATTCCCTGTGGAACAATTTGTACCTCAACTGTCAGTAACTTCAATGAGTTGCATGGTAAGTTGCCTGGTATCATTGGTTCCAAGGCAAATGCAGAGAGAGGATGATTAAGCTCAAGGCAAATGCAGAGAGAGGATGATTAAGCTCAAGGCAAATCCATCTCAACTATTAGACAAATGGAATTAAATATACTCCTTATTGATGTGAAAAGCATGACTTCATACTTCAGTGTGAAATGAGCACCTTGTTTGGTCCACAGCACTTGTCCGTGTGCACTGATGTACTTGACTTAAAGGGCTCTTTGCTGCAATAGAGGTGGCAGAAATACCACCTGGTCATCAGAGTTTTGCAATAAAAACAGTAATTGTCCATTCACAGATCTTTAGGATGGCCAGCTTCTAAGCTTCTTGTCTACCCACCTGCCTCTCCGTGTCTGTCTTCCAGGTGAGACAATGCGGATCGCCTCCTCCGAGTTTGCTGATGACCCTTGCTCGTCGGTAAAGCGCGGCACCATGGTGCGGGCGGCAAGGGCTTTGCTCTCCGCAGTGACACGCTTACTCATCCTGGCGGACATGGCAGATGTCATGAGACTTTTATCCCATCTGAAAATTGTACGTATGTAGAACTTATCAAAACTTTCTTTATGTGAGTGGCGATCTTGACCGTGTGTATTACAGCTATGGCCTCTACTCTAGGTGTTTCATTGCTCACCAGATCACTTCGTTACCTATCCATGTGGTTCCCACCTCCAACTTTTTCTAATAATAAAATTATATTCAATAATATATTCGAAGAGTTTTCTAAGACTCACTTGAATTATTATTTTTTTCCTAAAAACTGAGAGTTTAGATTTCTCCTTACTTCATGGAGTGTGTAACAGTACATTCTTTTAGGCTACAGAGCCTGGACGAGGTGGACCTGCCTTTGTCCTATCTTAAGATTCAGAGCAATGTTGGTCCATGCGATAGTTCAGGTTGGGGTCAGCTCTGCTGAGTAGCTGACCACGTGTGCCCACCTTAGTGTGGATTACATGTTGAATATATTTTCCTATCTACTCTAGCCTTGCTTTCCTGTAGATATATGGATTTTGAACCATATATTGGCAATAAAAAGGGGCCCCATCCACACTTCCCATGGCTAAAGTCAATCTTGTTTCACCAAGCCTGGCATCTAACATACCTGGATTGGTTCTCTGGGTGGACACATACTTGTCCCACTAACCCACAGAACACCATTCTATATGCCTTGCTTTTCATGGTTTCTTTTCATTCTTTTGTTTCCTAATAGAAGTGAAGCCCTGCTCTCATCACAAATTTTAATGGAATAGTGATTAAGGCTACCTCCCCGGTCCTTGACTACTGGTCCTTTTTCTGTTTTCCTATTTGCTGATTGGTATCTAGTTGCAACAAGGATGGTTCAACACTTTAACAAAGATGATGTAACTTAGCTGCTTGGGAATATGGCCTCTGCTTAGAGAATCCCTATTCCATACCCTCAGTGAAATATGATTCCTGAACAACTGGCACCAACTCTGGACTGATTGCAGGGTCCTTAGATGATGAGATGCAAACCATGTTTTCCTTTTTGGAGCACCAGCCAATTGCTCTCTTGGTTCCTCCGCTGTCCTGGGCATTCCTGGATTATCATGTTTCCTATCAGCCAATCTTCTTGTCTTATTTTCTTTATCAGTGAAAGCAGGTTATGAGGAGGGACTAGGGGAGATAGAAAATGAATAACAAGAGCCTGCTCTCACCTCACCATTGAGCTCAGATTTGTTCAGTAGGAGGAATTATCAAGAAATTACTTAAATCATAACTATTCGCCATCAAAAAAAACCTTGGGCAGGATCTGGTACCCAAGCTGGCCCCAATAAAGTAGCCAAGATTTCCAAGTTATGTATAAATTCTGGAAAAATATGAAAGGCCTCAAATTCCAACACCTGCAGCCTGAGCTCTGAGGTCATAAACATAAAGGAAGTATATCTCTTTATGGCTTCTATACAGGTCACTGAGAAGCAAGGGGACACCAACAAACTGCTTGGAAGTTTTTTTTTTTTTTCCTCCTTAGGAATTTTTCAGGGAATGGGTTCTGAAAAGCCAGGAAAGGCTCTTGAAATTGGATGAGCTGAGCAATTTGAGGAGAGACTTTACCTATTTCAGAGGCTGTTGAAGGGCAGTACAGTACTATGATTAACCATTTAGCTGCTGGAGTCACACTAACTGGGTTTAATCTTGGTTTGGTATCTACTTGCCATCTGTCTGGTAACCTACCAGATAA
Source organism: Pongo abelii (assembly GCF_028885655.2). Taxonomy (NCBI): domain Eukaryota; kingdom Metazoa; phylum Chordata; class Mammalia; order Primates; family Hominidae; genus Pongo; species Pongo abelii. Next base: position 52,350,415 of record NC_071997.2, on the reverse strand, counting down.
ATCTCAGATATCTTGTCTGTTAAAGTGGGGCTAATGGCAGTGGAACCCTCAGGGTGATGGGGAGGTTTGAATGGGGATGATTCCTATGAAGCACTTATCCCAGAGAATGGCACAAAGTGAGTGTCCTGTCAGTGGCAGCTGAATAGGGAGTGTAAGATCACTGGAACCACTTGTAGGCTACCACACTGGCTGCCGTTCCTCCGGTCTGTCTCTGTTATATCCATCTTTTCAGTTACACAAAACTTCCTTCTCAAGCATGTTGGAAGAAAGGTTTTGTTATCTTTCCCTTACAGCCTAGTTAGTCTCCGAAGGCAATATTTTTAGATAAGTCTTTCCACAGAAGGACAATCTTCCTTTACCCCAGCAAGGAAATAATACGACTGAACCTAACAAAATTAACCTTACATCTCATATGTCATTGTTTGCTGTGCTGTGGAAGGCCCTGTCAGCAACTGTCAGGGAGTGATGATGGGCTGAATATCCTTGCTGAACTGCCTATACTCCACACTCGAGAAGTGTGATAAATCCAGGGTGATGACGCCATGTGTGGTACCAGTTGCCTCCCGCAGTCCTGCCTCTCATCCCACCTGTTTTGACCAGTGCTGTTGGCTCATCAGATCACAGAAGCCTGCTGTAATGGGGAATCAATTGCAATGTCTTCTCCACACAGCCGAGTAAGGGAAGTTGTTTTTTTTTTGTTTTAAAAAAAAAAAACGATTTAGCACAGAATCATGGAAAGGTCAACCTGGCAATATTAAGTAGTCCTGTCAGACTGTCAGTAGTAAAATTAAAAATGATTGTAGACTAAATAACACATTTGTTCTACTTAGAGTGCAGCGTCTATAGCATACAGCTGTGGTGGAATGTTGCTATCTTGTGGAGCAAGTGAAGAACTACAGTTTCTGGTGCCGTCTGGTGTTTTCTCTCATGAGCTATTGCCCCTACCCCCTAAAAACAGACAATATGTCAATAATTCATTGCAAACGAACATAGCACACAGTTCTACTCAGTAGTATATCAGTTCTTTTGCGCAGAAGCATATCTTCTCAGGACTGATAAAGTAACGTATTGTCTGCAAGCTTCTATTTATTTGTTTTTCTGTAACTCAAGATGAAGAACATGTCAAATATCTTTACATATTTTGATGAAGCAAGTTAGAAAATATTTACACCTTTCTCAAGGATTTTTTTAAATAAACAATGAGTTTCTTTACCACCTGGATGATAAAACATAGATGAGAAAGAAAAGAGTGACAGTTGCTCTCTAAGAAGAGTAAAGTAGTGACTCTGGTTTTCTAGTTGGGTTCAGATTGAGTGATACCCTGTAGTGAGACTACAGCTTCCTGCTGTGTTAACTGCTACATATCTCTTTTACCTTTAAGTGTTACACATAGTATTCTACTTTTTATCTTTCAGACCATATGTCAAAATTTTATTTGTGTTCTTTCCAGATGTTAATTTTTCTCATCTCTGAGTAACTCGGAGGAACACGGAGAGAATTACCTTTTTTTGCAGCAACTTATATTCATGTTTTCTCATCAGCAGTTCGCCAGGTTGATGAAGAATAGTCACTTGAGTAATCATGGGCAAATGTTGTTCAGCCTCTAAAAATGAGTAAAGGATTAGGAGCCCTGCCGAGGTCGTGTGATTTGGCAGTGTGTAGGTCTTTGCATTTTGCTTCTTGACAATTATGTTTAGGAACTTAAATTTATATGGCTACTGAGTTCTTCTCAGATAACACATAGATATCTTAGTTGCTTAAGTTATGCTACTTGTTCTATCATGCAAGTATTTGTGGTACTTTAATATTGAGTTCTCTTTGAGTATATTATATTAAAGATTCACATGATTGCAAAAGGTTTTTGCTGCTGCTGTTATTTTAAATTCAGGAGGATAGTGATAGAGCAGTGGGTGACTTAGAGTTCTAGTCCTCGCTTAGCACCCAAGTGAGAATTTAATGTTCCTGAGTAAAGCTAAAGTAATCATTTACATTTCAGACACCATTTAAAAATACTGAATTATAATCAATTTTATTGTTGAAGTTGCTGGCAAATGATTTCCTAGCCAGATACCTGGAATATCCTGCAATCAGTCCACATTGTCAGTGTGTTAAGTTGATATGTGGCATCCGGAATTTTAAAGGAATCCTGCATGTCAATCAGTGATCATGAAGGGGACATTTATCTTCCCTAGGCTCTGAACTAACGTAATCAGATTATATTGTCAATTATTAGCATGAGCGATAGCATGACACATAAACTCATCTAGATGTGTATGTCAGAGAAAACAATCACCTTCTTTCTATCCTCAGGCTAGATCCTGGGATAATAATGTTCTGGATTATTTGATAATTTCTCTCTAGAAAATGGAATAGCAAGATACAAAATAGCAACCCTTAGTCAGCTTCTCCAGAAGTCAAGTTTCCTTAGTGGCTACCAAGGGCCGAATATAGTGCTGCTGTTCTAATGTGGGGGTGGGGGGCATTGATGAGACATGACGATCTTAACATTGACTGTGACTTTGTGAGTTTAGCATCAAACAGCCTCATGCAGCCTCAGTAGTGTATTATTTCTCAAGTCTACTGTTTAGTCCTGAAGTTCTAATGTGGCTCTTGTGTTTGAATAACAACAGACAATTGGTATTATAAAATAGCCTTGTCTCTCATAACTGCAGAAAATATGGCCCAGGTTTTTAGCATATCTTTTCTGTCATAGCTATTGTGGTATTACCTTCATGCAGCTGCATTGTTCATGATTTATTTATTTATTCAGTTATACACTTAAGAACTATTTATTAGGTGCTGACCATATGCAAAACGCTGTGCCAAGATGTATTACTTTAAGGGTGAATAAGACTAGGCTCTTGCCTTCAAAACCTTACAGGCTACTGGGGAGACATTAGGACATTAGCATAGAGTGCAATGCATGTTAGGAAAGGGTGCATATTGCTGTAGTCTCACCCAGAAGGAAAATATAATTATGATGCTTTCTTTCATAAATAACAGAAAACCTAATTCTACCTAGTTTTTTAAAAAGGGAATATTTTGGCTCACCAAATTAAAAGTCCAGAGGTAATAGCTTCAGGCAAGGCTTGATCAAGGTGCAAAAGCATGAAAAAGACCAGGTTTTTCTTTCTTTCTCCTCCTTACTGAGGACTCTGTTCTTTGTAGCCCCTGATAGGAGGCCTCATAGTCTCAAAGTGCTTGCCAACCATTTTGAAGGTTGCATGATCCTAGACTAAAGATAGCACAAAAGAGGAAATTCTCTTTCCTAGTAGCTCAAACAAACAAACAAAAAAGTTCTACAATCTTATTAGGCACAATTGACCTCTCAGTCATGTGCATATCTCTGAGTTAATTATTTAGATGGATAACAGAATATGCTAATTTCTTAGTTAACATGGTCAGGACTCCTGCTCTTTGCTCACCCCAAGCTGGAAATGGGATCAGTTTAACCATATTGTATGGGTGCACAATTTAGGACAATATGAGAAAGGATGATGTGGTTGGGAGAGGGAGGTCTCAAGATTGGGTCTCATTGAACTAAATAAGGTTTGCCTCTCCTCAAACCTATCGCTGGGCCTAGATTCAATAAGTCGGAGCCTCAAGTCCAAGCTGGGGGCTGAAAGTTGGGGATAAGTGGAAAGAGTTGGCCCCATCAAAGAGTGGAGGGATGAATCATTCTGTCCAATGATTAGAACACAACCACATAGTCATTTAAACAGGGAACATTTAAATAATTCTTAACTCTAATAGCAGTTTTGAATAACAAGGGATTAGCTCATAAGAAATGACAAGAACTCTTAGGAATGGCAGATATGAGGAGAAGCTGCTACCCCTGGGGCTGGCATAGGGCGCTCTAGGGAGGACCCCACCCTACCAGGCCTGAGATCCAGACGTTGTTGGAGGGTGTGGCCTTGGGTCACTTGATGACAAAAGAGTCACTAAGGTGCCACACAATATAATGGAGCTTGCTAGAAATCTGCCCTTTGGATTGTTGAGGAAAGCTGTTCATGGAAGGGTGTCTCACTGGAGGCATTCTGCTACAGAATTGCCCAGCGGAGCATACTGAGGGAAACTGCTGGCCACCTGGTGCTGAAGAAGCTTCCCCTGCTGCAGGAGCCTGTTGAAAGAGCACACCAGAAGCAGGAACCAAACCCTTTCCTCTGGCAGTGTCTATGCAACACCCTCCACTGACAAAGCTTAACATCAGGCCAACTGGGAAAGGAGTAATATTTCAGGGGCCCATCCATATTTTCATAGTGTTAGCAGAAAAGGTGAATTTAGATTTGATAGCCTATGCAGGAAAAGAGCATGTTAGTGAAGAAAAATAGGGTTCTATTACCATAAGAAGGGAGATGATAGATTCAGGTCAGGCAACAGATTTCAACTACAGAGAGAGCTTTATGAACCAAGGAAAGAACAAAGGCATGAGATTAAGAGAGGAGTCTTGGAGTGTTTGAAACACCAGTGATTCTTTTTTTTTTTCTTTTATTATTATTATTATTATTATTATTATTATTATACTTTAGGTTTTATGGTACATGTGCGCAATGTGCAGGTTAGTTACATATGTATACATGTGCCATGCTGGTGCGCTGCACCCACTAACTCGTCATCTAGCATTAATTAGGTATATCTCCCAATGCTATCCCTCCCCCCTCCCCCGACCCCACAACAGTCCCCGAAGTGTGATGTTCCCCTTCCTGTGTCCATGTGTTCTCATTGTTCAATTCCCACCTATGAGTGAGAATATGCGGTGTTTGGTTTTTTGTTCTTGCGATAGTTTACTGAGAATGATGATTTCCAATTTCATCCATGTCCCTACAAAGGACATGAACTCATCATTTTTTATGGCTGCATAGTATTCCATAGTGTATATGTGCCACATTTTCTTAATCCAGTCTATCATTGTTGGACATTTGGGTTGGTTCCAAGTCTTTGCTATTGTGAATAATGCCACAATAAACATACGTGTGCATGTGTCTTTATAGCCGCATGATTTACAGTCCTTTGGGTATATACCCAGTAATGGGATGGCTGGGTCAAATGGTATTTCTAGTTCTAGATCCCTGAGGAATGGCCACACTGACTTCCACAATGGTTGAACTAGTTTACAGTCCCACCAACAGTGTAAAAGTGTTCCTATTTCTCCACAACTTCTCCAGCACCTGTTGTTTCCTGACTTTTTAATGATTGCCATTCTAACTGGGAAACACCAGTGATTCTATTGTTGGAGCATAGTGGGCAAGGTGAGGAGAGGCAATAACAAAGTTGAACAGAGAGATCCAGGTTATGGAGGGTCTTGGATAACATGATAATTAGTTTGCACTCTATGTATAAGTTATGGGGAGCCACTGAGTGATACTAATAATTTGATTCAGATTAGTGATTTAGAAAAATAATTTTGGTAGCAGTGTGGAGAATGAGTTATAAGAGGGACACATAAAGAGACTGTTGAAATTATCCAGGTCAATGAATGAATGAAAAGCTGGCTAAGACAATGGCAGTGCTTATTGTGAAAAAGAGGTAGATTTTACAGATACTCAGGATATAGAGGCAGAGTGAATAGAACTTGGAGACCAATCATATGGGGCAAGGCTTTAGAAACTTACCCTTTCTGAAAAATCAATGCAGCATAGCTCAGAAATTGAGTATGGGCTCTGGAGCAAACTACCTGGGATCAAATCCAGGCTCCTACACTTACTTGCTGTGAGACTTCTGACAGGTTATACAACTCTTCTGCTCGATTTCAATCTCTACTGGATAAGCATAGGGAATAAGAAAAGCATCAAATTCAAAGAGCTGTTTTTTGGGACTAAATAAGATAGATGTAAGCCATTTAGAACACTGTCTTCTATATCATAAGAACTCAATGACACTGGTGTCATTTTTTTGCACAAACTGAAAATAACTTTGGAAATATATAATAAACTAAATTGTTGTGCTTTGTATAACATGGCGCTTTAAGCATCAATGACACTAGCATGTAATCATTCTTTGCTTCTGATGAAATCATTTTTTTCTTCCCTTGTTGACAAGGAAAGACACAATTTAATCAAGAAGACCAACTTAACTTTATGGAGCAGAAATATAAAGTATGATAATGCTGAGACACCAATGGCCATACCAGAGTATCTGATTAAATAAGTACAATAGTTAGATGGCGGGTCTTACATGCATTCATTCTTTCATGCATTTGGCCAACTCCTGTTTCCAAGATAGTTATTTTTAAATTTCACTGTAAAAGTAGACTCTAACAAGAGATTTACATATGATCCATTAAATAGTTTTGTCAGTGTCACTTAAAATCCAGTCAACTTAGGTATCAATAGTAAAACCTTGGAATGAGGTCAGTCTGTCCAAACAGAAATGATAATCATAACAACAACTATTTCTAGTAATGGTATAGCCAGCAATTTTCTATAGGGAACCAGAACACACAGTGCAGGCGGGGATGTATCAGACTCCTCAATTCCACACTATCCCATCCCCAGATGCCGACCTTATGGTAGATTCTGCATAAATATTTAATGAATAAATGAATTATAGGGATGCTTTATTTATTTATTTGTTTGTTTGTTTATTTTGAGACGGAGTCTCGCACTGTTGCCCAGGCTGGAGTGCAGTGGCGCGATCTCGGCTCACTGCAAGCTCAGCCTCCCGGGTTCATGCCATTCTGGCGCCTCAGCCTCCTGAGTAGCTGGGACTATAGGCACCCACCACCACGCCTGGCTAAGTTTTTGTATTTTTAGTAGGGACTAGGTTTCACCGTGTTAGCCAGGATGGTCTCGATATCCTGACCTCGTGATCCGCCCGCCTCGGCCTCCCAAAGTGCTGGGTTTACAGGCGTGAGCCACCGTGCCCAGCCTGCTTTTTTATATTGAAGTAAGTAAGTACAGTTTCAACCAGGAAAATTAGACAGATTTAATGACTATCTCAAAAAATATGACACAGTTCTAGACTAAATAATAGGAGTAGACAGGCTTTCTTTAAGAATGGTGGTACAGGCTATTTTGAACAGGCCTGTGAAAAGGCCAAGATTTTAAGAGTTGTAAGTGACAAGTTCTGAAAACAATTTCTTAACCCACTAAATTGGGAATAAATTTTAGTGTCTTCTCTAGAAGTGTCAGTCTTTTCAGCTTTATCTATGCACTGGTTATAAATATTAAGGACAAAAATACATGGTTCAGCGAAGAGTTCTGGCTTTGGTGTTTGTAAGCCCAGCCTGGTCAGTGGGAGAAGAATGCCTGGCTGTAATGTCCAAGATTATGAGGGCATTTTTAATGGGAAAGGGTATGACAGCTGCCTCTGAGGGATCCCTTTATGTCAGCTCATTAGAAATCATTTCCCAATCCAGGACATAAGCATCTTCCAAACCTCCCCCTTATCAAAGGGCTCAGCTGTTGACACCAGTGTCCTTCTTAGAGCCATCACTAGGCAGCCCACTGCCTGTATTCTCTCTTCAGCTTTCTTTCTAGTTCTGCCAGAGCCCCTGTCATCCGCAGACTTTCCAAGAGTAGGATAAAAACCGTTATCTTCAAAATTATTAAGGCATTTTTCCCCCATGCAGCAAGTTGGTGTCTCTATTTAATGAGCCCCTAATTCTTGCCATACATTTTGCTAAGCAAATGTATGATTTTGCTAATATGTATGATTTGATATTTTGCATTTCTTATCTCCTTCAATTTCCACAAAATCTGTGCATAGTGTGTAGACATTATTATCCTCATTTTATTAATGAAGACGTGAGGATTGGAGAAGTTAAATAGCTTGCCCTGGATCACAGAGCTTGCCAATGACATCGTTGGGGTTCAAATCCAGACCAATCTGACCTCATAGCCCTCCTCATACAGTTGTACTTAACATTCTTCATGGTGGGGCCCAGACAGGTGTATCTTGGTTAAAGTGTCCCAGGGTTTTCTTCCGTATCTTCTGCTCTTTGTTCAACTGGCAGTCCTGAACTCCTCCATGAACAGTAAATGTTTGAGAGCAAGGTATTTGTTTGGGCCATAGGAGTCAATTTCCTTTCTCTAGCTGCCCAGAAAGGACAAAAGATCCTTGACTGTTCAAAATCCTTGACTGTTCAAAAATAAAGACTTAATTTTTATATTAATTTTGAATTGTCAATAATGTCTGTTCACTAAACTTATTTTTTCTTCTTTTTCTATGTCCCTTCAATATTCTGTCTGTCTATCTATCATCTATCAATCATCTATCTAATCTGTCTATCTGTCTATCTATCCTATCCATCCATCCATCCATCCATCCATCCATCCATCCATCTCCATCTCTCATCTATCTACTAGCAGTGTGTGCCCATAATCCAGACTTTAGTTCCATTTCCTTTATTTCTGTAGGACCTTGGACAGATTTTGCCATGATTCTTTATGAGAACTTTTAGACTTCTTAGATCCTTCTGGATTCAAACTCTGCATATAACTAAGTTTACCTTTACATGGAAAGACCCCATTCTTGGTGTTTCTTTGGAAAAATATTTTATTGAATTATAAGAACAAATTAAAACTGGCATCTAGATTCTTCAGACAAAACCACTGAGAAAATAAGTTATGTGTAACACCGTAAAATAAATATTCCAAATTAGTCTGATTAATAGCCGATGAGAAGCCTGTTTTATATATATTAGAAAACAATTCCAGAATTTAGCTCCCTCTGAGATAATTATTTTGCTCTTCCCTGGAACCAGTTTTTATGTCCCAAGAAGAGATTTACATCTCAAATAAGCAGCAGGAACAAATTAGCTGCCAAGAACTGTCCTTTCAGTGATGCTGTTGATAGCCAAATTAAGATGATTATAAATCTATTAGAATGTACAACACCATTGATTTTGGTGTTTTAAAGATTTGAGGTATGAGATTCTCTTTAAACTATCACAGTGTTTTAGAAGTGCCTTTCCATACCATAAAATGTAATTTGACTTGGGTGCCTAAAAAACCTAACACATGACAGTTCCTTTTTCAACTGTACTTCCTTTTTCACATGAGCACTATTAGAGCCTAGACAGGAATTGGGAATGACTAACATTGAGGATTTACATCATCGTTTCATAATTTTATAATTAGGAAAAAAAGAAGATGCATGTTTTCCGTAGAAGATGAGAATGGAAACTTAAATTTCCCAATCCAGGACATAAGCGTTATGTGGCATCTAGATTAACCTCCCCCCAACCCCTGCCACCAATATCATTCCAAATAATTTCCTTTGCTTGCTACAACTCTTTCCTTACTAAAATGAGTTAGCCTATTTGGTAAGTTGAATGGTATTACATATCTCTGGGACAAAAGGCTTGATGATATTCATTATTACTGGTTTAGATACATATTCTCTTCCTTTGCTCAGTGCACTTGATAAGGAAGTGAAATTAGCCACCTTTGTGATTGCGTCAAGCCTCAATTAAGTTCAGATCTGAGTTAATATAATCTATGGTTATTTTCAGCCATTGTAGTTGTCATTTGTGTTTCCGAATTGTCAAACAATGCACTGTCTGTATAATGCCCTTTAATTTGCCCAAAATTACAAGAGCCGATCTGAATTCTGCCCAAGTATTTCTTGCATTTCTCATTACTCTTTCTTTCAAAGCTGCCTTCTCGCTCCATTCCTCTCTCAGGAAATGGAACTAGTCGGGGGCCTCTGTCAGACTCCCTTCATGTTTAAGAACAGTTGATTTTCCAAAAACATGTCTGTCTTGTGCTTTATTCACTCAGGACTGTGTTCTTGGCTATTTCCATTGATGAAATTATTTCTATAAAGACACACCTGACTGACAGGGACTTAGCGGACTCCTTCACCACAATATCTTAATTTTAGTTTAATAGTGTCCACAGATGGTATAACTTAAAGGTTTACCAATTGTGGAAATTTTCACACCATATTGAAGTTAAGATCACTGTGGAGGGGAGAGTAATACTTCTCAAAACTTAAATTATTTATAAAGGAATTTTGACGAAATTCACAATTCAGGTTCAATGCTACTATGGAAAAGTTCACTGAGACAGTTTGCAGGGATTTGGAAGCATGGCACATTGGTAGGGCGGTGTGCTTGCCATCATCCTCTCCACCCCCATTCCACTTCAATTGATACCACCTTCAAATAGCAACAAAACTTCAGATTCACTTGCTTTCAAGGAATCAATATTTCCTCTTTCCATTGGATGGAGAGGTATAAACTCAGCTTAAAATTATAATCCCTTTGGTCCCAGTGCTAGAGATGTTGTCAAGATTGGTTGCAGATTCATGCTGTCCTAAATTTTCAGCAGCTCAGGAATTTCTCCAGTCTTTTGTTTGTAAACCATTTTCTCTTCTGAAGGCTTCTAGAATTTTTTCTTAACTTCAATATTTTTTCTCAAATATATTTTCCTTACTGTGTCTACTTAGAGGTCGATATCTTTCCAAATCATACTTTAATAAAATATAATAAATACACAATTTTATATGCACCAGGAGTTCAGCAATTGCTCTTTTATATACAAAGTATTTTTAAGTCTGGAACAACTATTTAATCTCACTACACATGATTGGTAGAGGAACTCTTCTCCTATTTTTTCATTTACATGTTAACACATACTAGTGTTTTAGAGTTTTTGGGTGCAAATTCCATTTCTAACATGTTGAATAATATTTAAATACTATCCACTAATAAATATGTTGTTTTTCACCACTGCAGGTGGAAGAGGCCCTGGAAGCTGTCAAAAATGCTACAAATGAGCAAGACCTTGCAAACCGTTTTAAAGAGTTTGGAAAAGAGATGGTGAAACTTAACTATGTAGCAGCAAGAAGACAACAGGTGGGAAAGATTTTAGAAATGCTAGGGGAGAAAATGGGTGAGTTTACATAACCCTGTAGCTTTGTAGGCCTGAACAATGGATCAGCTGCATCTGCTTGCTATCAAATGCCCTAAGAACCTGTGATGACAAAGATTGCTTCCTGCAGGGGCCAGTTGTGATGCCATGGTGGGCTCTACCACTCTCTGGCCCCCACCTATAAGCAGGCCACAGATTACTTGCTTCACTGGTGGACCCACCCTGCTGGCCCTACCACACTCTAATCTTCTATCCACTGTAGGCACACAGCTCTGATGTCAAATAAAAAATATTAAACTGTGGGGTAGTGCTGTGGTCAGTCTCTGGATGTCATCCTTTGCCCTCACTTTTTGTCTCCTAGTCTTGTGAACACCACCACACATATGCACTCCCAGGATATGTAGTATGTAGGGTGAAATTTTTCTGAAAGAGAAGAAGAAAACATGAACAAAATGAGAGGAAAGGCGGGGGTGGGGGAACGGAGAAAGGGAGAGGAAACAGGGGGAAAAGGGGAGGGGAGTGGGGAAGGGGAGGAAGGGAAAAAGGTGTGAGAAGAGTGCGGGTGAGCCTGAGTCAATCTCATGATGCTGTGTGACCTGGGATCTCCTTAGCCTCAGTATTAGTTTGTTCTCATGCTGTTATAAAGAACTGCCCTGAGACTGGGTAATTTATAAAGAAAGGAGATTTAATTGACTCACAGTTCCACATGGCTGGGGAGGCCTCAGGAAACTTATAATTCATGGTGGAAGGGGAAGTAGGCACCTTCTTCACAAGGTGGCAGGAGAGAGAGTGAGCAACAGCAGGGAAAACTGCCTTATAAAACCATCAGACCCCGTGGGAACTCACTCACTATCAGGAGAACAGCATGGAGGAACCACCCCTATGATCCAATCACCTCCCTTCCTCGACACGTGGGGATTATAGGCCCCTCCCTCCACATGTGGGGGTTACAAGTCAAGATGAGATTTGGGTGGGGACACAGAGGCAAACCATGTCAGCCTCCTTTTTGTATAGGGATTTCTCAGTTTCAGCTAGCTCTGTTTGCTCACTGGATACGTTTAGTATTTTGTTCCCATTGAGTGGGTTTTTATTCTTTCGCCATAGAAAAAATAGTTCCAAATGTGGAAGGATCTCCTAAAATCCTTTCACCCATCCTTTTGACTGCTTCCAGAATTTTTTAAAACATTTTGGGCCATTCGTAGTTTCTCTAACTTTCTCTCTGACCAACAGGAAAGTTCCACTCAACAAACATTTATTGAATGTTCATTCTGTGCCAGGCTTAAGTGAGGCTGGGATTAGGAAGTTAACCAAGAGGTAGTCCTCTGTGAGACAGGCACATAAATGTGATTTTAGTTTATGTGGTTATTTTTAAGTATGTTTTTATCAGCAGAATTCCTTGTTCAAAGGGAATCTTATATAGTGGCCTAATGTGTAATATAAACAGGAGCAAAGTTACTCTGAATAGTGAGAGAGAGATAGAGAGCCCCAGGAGGCTACTGGTGCAGGCCCCAGAGTCTAGAAGCCTAGGAATCTGGTGTTCTGATGTCCAAGGGCAGGAGGAGAAGGGTATTCTGCTCTGGAAGGGAGAGAGAGAATGAATTCACCCTTCCTCCACCTTTTTGTTTTATCTTTGCCCCCAGCCGACTGGATGGTACCCACCTACACTGAGGGTGAAGCTTCTCCACTTAATTCACTGGCTCACATGCCAGTCACCTCCTAAAACACTCTCACAGTGACACATTCAAAATAATGCTTCATCAGCCTTCTAGACACCCCTCAATCCAGTCAAGTTGACACCTAAAATAACTAACACAGATGTGCTGATTTTGAGATATCCACATTGAAACATCAAGTAGAAGAGAAGTGCTGCCTGGAGATGGAAACATGGGCTATCAGCATGTAGCTGATATTAAAAGCCATGAGAATATACATGATGTTCATATGAAAATACCTACACTATTTATTTTTACTTCGTTAATACTTTGTTTTTAATTGATTGTTAGTTCAGACTCTTTCAAGAAAATTTAGAAAAACAGTAGAACAGAAAGAAAGGGGAAAAAAACACAATACCCTACCACTCACAAAGAATATGGTGCTGATATTTTGGTATATTTTCTTTCAGATATTTATCTTCACATTTTAATGCATTTAAAAATCATACTATGCATACAAATATGCGTATTGTGTTCTGCTTTTTAATTTGTCTTATAAATATTATTCATGTTATTAATTTTTGGAAAACTAATTTTAATTATCACATACTCCACTGTGAATGTTTCAGTAGTTTTTTTTCAACCAATTATTGGTAATTCAATATTTAGATTATTTCCAGTTTTCTTCTTATAATTAAAACATGTTTCTTCAAGTGTTTTATGGAGAGATTTTCACAACCGGCATTTCTCACTTCTGTATTTAGATCTATTTTATCATTTTATTATTTTTTTTAGTATAGATACCCAGGAATGGAATTTCTGGACCAGATGTTCTGACATTAATAAAGGCTTTCATGACTGTTTAGGAGAAATCTACCTCTCGTGCCCAAATCATTGCCCAGTAGAGAATACATTCAAATATTTGTTACCTGTTTATCCATTTTCATCTCTGGGGATCAAATTAGATAATCCCAATTTAGAAATTGTGTTACCTAGCATCCACCTTTTAATGCTTAAGCAAAGGGAGAAAAAGATGGTTCAGTAAATTGTTCATTATTTATTACTGATTTTCTTGACAATCTTAGATATCAAATATAATGTGTTTGTCTCAGAATTATTTTGACCAACAAAATAGAAGATGTAATTTCTTGTTACCAGGTCATTCATCTATCATGTGCCAAATGAGCAAATAGGAAGAGAAGCCCAGTGGTTGAGATACCCTTTACTGATGTTTTCCAGCTGGAAGAATATTCTCCCAGAGATACACAGCTGGCAATCCTGCATGGCTCTCAGAGAGCAACACTGCTTTAACATTTCTGAAAATCATTTGAACATTTTCTTAACAACAGCCTTTAAAGATGGAAATAAAGAGAGAGACTCCCTAGTGGTATTATTTTGTCATCCCAAACTAGGAAAACAAATCATCTTTGGCCTGTTATTTTCTGTTCTCTAAACTTAATGATGAGCTGCCATTAGAGGCTGTCAACAACAACAAAGAAGGAACCCTATTCTGAAAATTATAATTAAGGGACACTGATGTGCTGAGCAAAAATCAGAAGTTTGGTTTCTCATTTGTAACAGTAATTGAATATGGAGGCAATTAGGGCCTCAGAAGTCTGACATTTTCAGGTTTTCTGTCTGTTCATAACTAACTGTGTGGCCCATGCAATCAACTTACCTTCTTGATGGCTTGGTTTTTATATTATTTCAGCAATATTTTATTGAATGCCTCCTATAGGCCAGCCACTTTGCTAATGACTAAAGAGCCACTGAATAAGAAAACTAGGGCTCCCTGCTGTCATTAGAGGTACGTTATAGAAGAGAAATATATGCTCAAAAAATACAGTAAAGTAGGAAGTGTTAGTGATAGGAAAGGAATAGTGTCTTGTGGGAACAGATAAAAGGGGACACAGCTTAGAAAGTTGGGTGGAGGATGTGCCAAGTCAGTGGAGCCCTGTCAGGTGAAAGGGTAGGGCAGAGGAGGAAAGCTCAGGCATTTCACATAGAAGGGACAGTAGGCCAGGTGTGGTCGCTCATGGCTGTCATTCCAGCACTTTGGGAAGCAGAGGTGGGAGAATTCCTTGAGGCCAGGAGTTCAAGGCCCACCTGGGCCACATAGCCAGACCCCACTTCCACAACTTTTTTTTTTTTTTTTTTTTTTTTTTTAACTAGCCTGGTGTGGAAGCATGCACCTGTAGTTCTAGCCACTTAAGAGGTTGAAGAGGGAGGATCACTTGGGCCCAGGATATGGAGGCTGCAGTGAGCTTTGATAACACCACTGTACTCCAACGTAGGTCACTATAGAGACCTAGCTGTCTCTATAAAACAAACAAACAAAAGAGTATATGCAAAGGCCTGGCAGCTAGAAACAGCACAAGGGTTTCTGAAGTTCAGTGTGTTACTAAGAGTCTGTGACTCCAAGCTGTGTTGCAAATATTTCTATGCAAATTTCATGTGTGTGACAGCTTTCATGTGTTACACACACAGGAGCTGAAGGATCCTCACTGTCGGGATGAGATGGCAGCCGCCCGAGGGGCTCTGAAGAAGAATGCCACAATGCTGTACACGGCCTCTCAAGCATTTCTCCGCCACCCAGATGTCGCCGCTACGAGAGCCAACCGAGATTACGTATTCAAACAAGTCCAGGAGGCCATCGCCGGCATCTCCAATGCTGCTCAAGCTACCTCGCCCACTGACGAAGCCAAAGGCCACACGGGCATCGGCGAGCTGGCTGCGGCGCTTAATGAGTTTGACGTAAGCATCCTGGTGAGGTACACAGAGGGGTGGACACTGGTGCTGACAAAAAAAAAAAATGTATTGGGGATGAAGGGCCACTACAGTAATTTACATTGATTTTTTCTCTTTTGGAGGTTTTAATAGTAAGATAAACTACATAATGCATTTCTGTAATATATTGGCTAAGCCGTTATCACTTGTCTTTAAAGAAACAACTGTGGCTGCGGCGGCTCACGCCTGTAATCCCAGAACTTTGGGAGGCCGAGTTGGGTGGATCACCTGAGGTCATGAGTTCGAACATGGAGAAACCCCGTCTCTACTAAAAATATAAAAAATTAGCCGGGCGTGGTGGCGCATGCCTGTAATCCCAGCTACTTGGGAGGCTGCAGCAGAAGAATCGCTTAAACTCGGGAGGTGGAGTTTGCGGTGAGCTGAGATCGTGCCATTGCGCTCCACCCTGGGTAACAACAGCGAAACTCCGTCTCGGGGAAACAAAAAAGAAACAACTGTATTTAAGAGTGCCCAATCCCTTCCAGGTAGATGAGATACCTTACAGGCTATTTTAGGGACAGTTCATAATTTGGCGATCATCTTTATTATTAAAGGGGCACATGTTACGGGAAGCCTAGATGTACGTTGCCTCTATGTTGTGCCTGCGTGAAAAGCTGCCATCAATTTCTTTGTTTTATATCAGTGATAAAGTCCATTGCCCTATGATCCCACATAGGACCCTGGTCTTCATTAGAACAGACCCTCTGGGGAGAGCCTGTGTTAGTTCTGTGAAAGTCCTGCGTTCTACACTGGCTGTTTCTGCAGGTGTGTCCTGGTGAGGGAAGAAGCAAGGATTGTTCACTGTGCTGAGCCATATGTGAAGCATCAGTGTGAGTGAGAAGGTTGCACGCATGTCATCAGCACCCCGGGATGACAGCCCCCACTTCCGCCGGGTCAGAGGACCTGTGAGAAGTTGGAATTTATTTATCTTATGATCAATGAAAGCCTACAAAGATTTATAAAGAATTAGCATCTACTTTCCAGGGTTAAATAACCCTGCAGGGAAGATGAGGGAAGTAGAATGCACTAAACACCATTTAACTGATAAAACACAATGTTACAGGAATTCATAGAAGAAAAATAGGTGACTTAATGGTCACAAAGAAAGATGATGAGCTTGCTTTTTAATATGTTGATGTGAACTTTTGGCAAGAAATAACTAGTTAGCAGCTGGAAAAAAAGGTCCAGGAGCAAAGCAATGATTGTTCAAGGCTTGGAGATGGATGATAAAATTGAGGAATAATTTTAACCATTCATATTCAAATAGTTCTTACCATTTTCATAGTGGTCTCTGCTCTTTCCTATATTTTTACAGTTAGTTGTATGTATCTCACACCATATATTATTTCCTAAGGTTTTTTTGTGAGGATTAAATATGATAATATATTTAAAGCGCTTGCTACAGAAATGAAGACTTAATAATAGGTAATTTTATTCACAAAATTGCAGCAAGCAACTGAAAATTCATAGAAAATAATGAGAGAGTTCAGAATAATGTTTACTTTGTATAACATAAATATACAAAAATCTCTAGATTTTCATCATGTAAAATAAAGTAGAATAATGAGGAAAGAGATATTCACAAAACAAATAATTTTTTAAAAGTTAATTTTATTTTATTATTTCTTATATCTGCTAGAAATAAGTCTGATATAGATGTGAAGGACCTAAAAAGTCAAATTATATTACTTTACTGAGGGACAAGTTTTACTCGTCAGTAAATGATATCATGATCTTGAGTAGGAGAACTATTGATCCTATCAATTTTCATAATGTTGAAATAATCTCAATACAAATTCTAAGAGGATTCTTTTGGAACTTGACAGGGGAATGATAAAGGATTTTTTTTTGTTTGTTTGTCTTTTTTTATGTTCTAGAATAAAGAATGAATGAGCCCATATTTCAGGGAAAAGTAAATGAGCAGGTCATACACATAGATATTAAAACATTATAATGCTACATTAATTTTGAAGGTGTGTATTGAAACACAAATGGACTCATCCATAAAACAATAAAAAATCATAAGCAATCTCAAATACAAAATTATTTTATAAATTGGTGTTTATTAAAATTAGTTAAGAATGGATTATTTAGTCAGATTTTGACACAATTACATTATTCTAGTTATAATTTATTTTATAATCAAAAATAAACAACAAAACCTAAGTGAGGAGCTGGTTAAGAGTGAAAATATGAAGCACAGGGAGAAGGCCTGTAAACAGTCCAGGACCTTCAGCTGCTGCCACCTTCTGTCCAAGAGTGTAACAACTGCTGCTTCCCCATGCTGCCTTTTGTTTCCAGACGATTTTCATTAAAAGCACCTTTTATCCCCATTTAATGTAACAACCGATGCATCACTGCAACAGTGCAAAAGGCTTTCATTCATAAAAATCAAACTTGAGGTCATGTGGGGAAAATCTATTAGCAAAGTATGTCAACATGTTGAATGTTCAAGGTTTTTTTTTGTTGTTGTTGTTGTTTTTCCTAAAGTGATATCTCCTCATGCTGGACAAATAAGGCTTTGGAAATTTAACACATGAATATAACCATCAAACATGTTTTTTTATAAAACATGATATATTTGAAACAGTTGGAAAAATTAAAATATAAAGCATAATATGGTAAATAAGTCACTAACTATATTTTATTAACTTTCAACTTCTATATTAACTAATTATATTACTTATAATATTAACAGTATATTATATATGAATGAAAAAATTATATTTTATATTAGCTAAGTATATTAATGAGGTAATGTATTCTTATTAAATGTATACTGTTTCTCAAGCTATGAGAATTACATAGAGCGTTATCTAATGGTCAACATTTTACTTCTCGGAGGTCAACAAAAATCAAAATGTGGAGGCTGTCTGAATTGCAATTTTGAAACAATAATTCCATTTGATGTGGTTCCCTAACAATTGTCATTTAACAAATGCAATTTAATTTCAGCACTTTCTCAAAAGTATAATGCTAGTAAATTAGTATTGAATTTACAGACTACAATGTGATTTACCTGCTGTAGATTTTCCATCACTTCTGACATCAGCAAACCTAGACAGTAGTTAATGATACTTGAAATTTTCTCGTTAAAATAATATATCATTTCTCTTTATTTTGTAACTAAATTATAAATTTCTGTTCCATAGCTGTATGATGAATACTGTTTTTTTTTTAATTTCTCAGGCATGCTAACTTGAAATTGATTTTGAATTCATGGACATCTGTCATGAGTCCTAAATGCTATTCTCAGATATTAAACAAACTGATATTTCATTGGGTGAAAAACTCACTCAAACTTCTTGTGGTTTACTTTTCTGGCAAAATCTCTTACTGATACTTGGTATAATACCTTTCTCATATAGTGAAAATTTAAATAAGTTTAACGTCTTTGAAATGCTGAAGTAAAAGGAACCATAAAAATGCAAAATATATTTTCATAGACAGCACAGCTAGTATGCCCTAAAATTTATTTTTTAAAAATTTTACTTTAAGTTCCGGGATACATGTGCAGAATGTGCAGGTTTGTTATCTAGGTTTACGTGTGCCATGGTGATTTGCTGCACCTACTGACCCATCCACTAAGTTCCCTTCCCTCGCCCCCACCCCACAACAGTCCCTGGTGTGTGTTGTTCCCCTCCCTGTGTCCATGTGTTCTCATTGTTCAACTCCCACGTAGGAATGAGAACATGTGGTGTTTGGTGTTCTGTTCCTGTGTTAGTTTGCTGAGGATGATGGCTTCCAGCTTCATCCACATCCCTGCAAAGGACATGATATCATTCCTTTTTATGGCTGCATAGTATTCCATGGTTTATATGTAGCACATTTTCTTTATCCAGTCTATCATTGGTGGGCATTTGGGTTGGTTCCATAACTTTGCCATTGTAAATAGCGCTGCAGTAAACATACATGTGGATGTGGCTTTATTGTAGAAAGGCTTATATTCCTTTGGGTATATACCCAATAATGGGATTGCTGGGTCAAATGGTATTTCTGGTTCTAGATCTGTAAGGAATTGCCATACTGTCTTCCAAAATGGTTGAACTAATTTACATTCCCACCAACAGTGTAAAAGCGTTCCTGTTTCTCCACAGCCTTGCTAGCACCAATTGCATCTATAGCATCTATGTATTCTTGACTTTTTAATAATTGCCATTCTGACTGGCCTGAGATGGTATCTCATTGTGGTTTTGATTTGCATTTGTCTAGTGATCAGTGATGTTGAGCTTTTTTTCATGTTTGTTGGCCATGTAAACATCTTCTTTTGAGAAGTGTCTGTTCATATCCTTTCCCCACTTTTGGATGGGGTTGTTTGTTTTTGTAAATTTAAGTTCCTTGTAAATTCTGAATATTAGACTTTCGTCAGATAAGTCGATTGTAAAAATTTTCTCCCATTCCGTAGGTTGCCTGTTCACTCTGATGATTCTTTTGCTGTGCAGAAGCTCTTTAGTTTAGTTAGATACCATTTGTCCATTTTGGCTTTTGTTGCAATTGCTTTTGGTGTTTTCATCATGAAGTCTTTGCCCATGCCTATTTCCCGAATGGTATTGCCTAGGTTTTCTTCTAGGGTTTTTATGGTTTTGGGTTGTACATTTAAGTCTTTAATACATCTTGAGTTAGTTTTTGCATAAGGTGTAAGGAAGGGGTCCAGTTTTAGTTTTCTGCTTATGACTAGCCAGTTTTACCAGCACCATTTATTGAATAGGAGATTATTTCCCCATTGCTTGTTTTTGTCAGGTTTGTCAAAGATCAGGTGGTTGTAGATGTGTGGTGTTATTTCTGAGGTCTCTCTTCTGTTCCATTGGTCTATCTGTCTGTTTTGGGACCAGTACCATGCTGTTTGGGTTACTGTAGTCTTGTAGTATAGTTTGAAGTCAGGTAGCATGATGCCTTCAGCTTTGTTCTTTTTGCTTAGGATTGTCTTGGCTATATGGGGTCTTCTTTAATTCCATATGAAATTTAAAGTAGTTTTTTTTCTAATTCTGTGAAGAATGTCAATGGTAGTTTGATGGAAGTAGCATTTAATCTATAAATTACTTTGGGCAGTATGGCCATTTTCACAATATTGATTCTTCCTATCCATGAGGATGGAATGTTTTTCCATTTTTTTGTGTCCTCTCTTAATTCCTTGAGCAGCGGTTTGTAGTTCTCCTTGAAGAGGTCCTTCACATCCTTGTTAGCTGTATTCCTAGGTATTTTATTATCTTTGTAGCTATTGTGAATGGCAGTTCATTCATGATTTGGCTCTCTGCTTGCCTGTTATCGATGTAAAGGAATGCTTGTGATTTTTGCACATTGATTTTGTATCCTGAGACGTTGCTGAAGTTGCTTATCAGTTTAGGGAGTTTCTGGGCTGACATGACGGGATTTTCTTGATATACAATCATGTCATCTGCAAACAGAGAAAATTTGACTTCCTATCTTCCTATTTGAATACGCTTTATTTCTTTATCTTACCTGATTGCCCTGTCCAGAATTTCTAATACTATATTGAATAGGAGTGGTGAGAGAGGGAATTTTTGTCTTGTATTGGTTTCCAAAGGGAATGCTTCTAGCTTTTGCCCATTCAATATGATATTGGTTATGGGTTTGTCATGAATAACTCTTGTTATTTTGAGGTATGTTCCATCAATACTTAGTTTATTGAGAGTTTTTAATGTGAAGGGATGTTGAATTTTATCAAAGGCCTTTTCTGCATCTATTGGGATAATCATGTGGTTTTGTCTTTGGTTCTGTTTATGTGATGGATTATGTTTATTGATTTGCCTATGTTGAACCAGCTTTGCATCCCAGGGATGAAGCTGACTTGATCATGGAGGGTAAGTTTTTTATGTGCTGCTAGATTTGGTTGGTCAGTATTTGATTGAGGATTTTTGCTTTGATGTTCCTTATGGATATTGGCATGAAGTTTTCTTTTTTTATTGTGTCTCTTCCCAGTTTCAGTATCAGGATGATGCAGTCTCCATAAAATGAGTTAGGGAGGAGTCCTTCCTTTTCAATTGTTTGGAATAGTTACAAAAGGAATTGTACCATCTTCTCTTTGTACCTCTGGTAGAATTCACCTGTGAATCCATCTGGTCCTGGGCTTTTTTTGGTTGGTAGGCTATTAATTACTGCCTCAAATTCAGAACTTGTTATTGGTCTATTCCATAACTTTACTTCTTCCTGGTTTAGTCTTGGGAGACTGTATATGTCCAGGAATTTATCCATTTCTTCTAGATTTTCTAGTTGATTTGCATAGAGGTGTTTATGGTATTTTCTGATGGTAGTTTGTATTTCTGTGGGGTCAATGGTGATATCTCCTTTTTAATTTTTTATTGTGCCTATTTGATTCTTTTTTCTTCTTTATTAGTCTAGCTAGTGGTTTATTTTGTTATTTTTTTCAAAAAATTAGCTCCTGGATTCATTGATTTTTTTGGAAGGTTTTTTGTGTCTCTATCTCCTTCAATTCTGCTCTGATCTTAGTTATTTCTTGTATTCTGCTAGCTATTGGATTAGTTTGCTCTTGCCTCTCTAGCTCTTTTAATTGTGATGTTAGTGCGTCGACTTGAGATCTTTCTAGCTCTCTGATGTGGGCATTTAGTGCTATAAATTTCCTCTTAACACTGCTTTCACTGTGTCCCAGAGATTCTGGTACGTTGTTTCTGCTCTTTGGTTTCAAAGAACGTCTTGATTTTTGCCTTAATTTCATTATTTACCCAGGAGTCGTTCAGGAGTAGGTTGTTCAATTTCCATGTGATTGCATGGTTTTGAGTGAGTTTCTTAATCCTAAGTTGTGATTTGATTGCACTGTGGTCTGAGAGACTGTTATGATTTCAGTTCTTTTGCATTTGCCAAGGAGTGTTTTACTTCCAATTATGTGGTCAATTTTATAATAAGTGCCATGCGGCACTGAGAAGAATGTATATTCTGTTCATTTGGGGTGCAGAGTTCTGTAGATGTCTGTTAGGTACACTTGATCCAGAGCTGAGTTCAGTCCTGAATATCTTTGTTAATTTTCTGTCTTGTTGATGTAATATTGACAGTGAGGTGTTAAAGTCTCTCACTATTATTGTGTGTAGAGACCTATTAGTCTCTTTGTAGGTCTCTAAGAACTTGTTTTATGAATCTCAGTGCTCTTGTATTGGGTGCATATATATTTAGAATAGTTAGCTTTTCTTGTTGAATTGTACCCTTCACCATTATGTAATGCCCTTGTCATTTTTGATCTTTGTAGTTTAAAGTCTGTTTTGTCAAAGACTAGGTTTGCAACCCCTGCTTTTTTTGCTTTCCATTTGCTTAGTAAATTTTCCACCATTCCTTTATTTTGAGACTATGTGTGTCTTTGCATGTGAGATGGGTCTCTTGAATACAGCACGCTGATGGGTCTTGACTCTTCATTCAGTTTGCCAGTCTGTGTCTTTTAATTGGGCCATTTAGCCCATTTAAATTTAAAGTTAGTATTATGTGTGAATCTGATCCTGTCATCATGATGCTATTTGGTTCTTTTGCACACTAGATGATACAGTTTCTTCATAGAGTCATTGGACTTTATATTTTGGTGTGTTTTTGCAGTGGCTGGTACTGGGTTTCCTTTCCATATTTAGTGCCCCTTTCAGGAGCTTTTGCAAGGCAGGCCTGGTGGTAACAAAATCTCTCAGCATTTGCTTGTCTGTAAAGGATTTTATTTCTCCTTGCTTATGAAGCTTAGTTTGGCTGGATATGAAATTCTAGGTTGAAAATTATTTTCTTTAAGAAGGTTAAATATTGGACCCCAAGCTCTCCTGGCTTGTAGAGTTTCTGGTGAGGAGTCTGCTGTTAGTCTGATGGACTTCCCTTTGTAGGTGACCTGGCCTTTCTCTCTGGCTGCCCTTAACATTTTTTCCTTCATTTTGACCTTGGAGAATCTGATGATTATGTATCTTGGGGTTGATCTTCTCATGGAGTATCTTAGTGGTGTTTTCTAACACCACAGAGTCTGTGGCCACCCCTCCCCCTAGGGGCTCAGGCCCAGAGAGATCCATTTTCTGTCCCTGAGTCTCTGGCTGGAGTTATTAGAGTTGCTGTGGGGAAGCCCCACCCAATGAGGATGGATGAGTCAGGCTCAGCCCTGAAGAAGCACTCCGGCAGCAGTCTGCCACAGCCGGTGTGTTGGGCTATGGGGGACAAGTCTTGGGACCAAGCTGTCCAGCCTCTCTGGCTCCAGCAGGGGAAAAGCATGGCCTGGAGCTATAGAAATGGATGTCGCCCTTACCCTGCCCAGGAAGCTTAGTGTGTTAGGCAGTTGTGCCTCCCAGGGCTGGCTGCTGCACCTCCACCAAGGAGCACAAATGGCTTAGGCAGCAGGCAGCCACAGCTGTGGTGCTGGTCGCTACTCCCCCTGGGAGCTTGGCAGGCTTAAGCAAGTTCCAGCTGAGACGCCGCTGAGAATCTGCGTAGCTCTGGGGTTGGGATGCTAGGTGCCCGTAGCATGGGTTTGCAAGTGGGGTCTTCTGATCTGTGGGTTGCATATTTCCATGAAAAAAGCAGTTTTTCCGGCTTGTGTGCTCACTCACTGCCTTCCTTGGCTGGGGGTGGGGGCTCCCATGCCCCGTGTGGCTCTGAGGTGGGCCGCACCACCCTCCTCTTCCTCTCTGTGGATCACGCCAGCCACCTAGTCAGTTCTGATGAGAGAACCTGATACTTTGGTTGCAGTGAAGGATTCATATGCTTATCAGGTTTCTTTTCAATGGGAGCCTCTGATTGCCTCTGTTTCTAGTTGGCCATCTTGGTCCTGCCCTCCCAAAATTGAATTTGAAACACACTTCATATTAATAGTCACGAGTGTGCCAAACCCAGTTTTATGGAAGGCTGGATGCAGAAGTGCCTTAACATTTTATAGTTGATGAGAACAAGATAAAAATAGTATTTTCACATTTATTTGTCTAAAATTACAGGATTGATTTCTGAGTAGCTATAATTGTGGCTAAACGCTTGGTGACCTATTTTCTGGCATCTACATGAATAGTTGATGTAGTGATTTATGAAGCAAAAGAATGAGGAAAAAAGCAGTATTTTTACAACTTGCAACTGTCAAGAGTTTCCAATGATACAACAGTAAAAAGTAAAATAATTGATAATCAATGGAAAACTCAGCCTCTGTTTAAATGTGGCAGCTTGAGATGGTCAATTTTAATCTAGTAAAACTATCTACAAAGGAATATTCAAAAGATTTAAGAAAAATGTAGTGACTGCTCAGAAGTAAAACATAATGTCAATTTTGACTGCCAGAAAACAAACTTTCAATAGTGGGAGAGAGGAATGTTAAAAGCAATTCCTACAGAATTTTCTTTATTTTATTAAAGAAAAGAGAGTATACCATATCTTGTTTTTGGAATCCTGTTTTGTAGGTGAAGATACTTTCAAAAAATTTCAACTGACACTGTTCATGAAGCTCCCTTCCAATATCTTTGAGATACTTCAACATCTCAAAGATGTTAAATTATTTAAATTGTCATTACATTAGGAAGGTATTACACCAAGAATCAGTAATAAATTTTGCCAGAAAATAAGCCACAGGAAGTTTGAGTAAGTTTTTCACCCAATAAAATATCAATTTGTTTAATATCTGAGAATAACATTTAGTACTCAGGACAGATGTATATTACAAGCTATTGCTGTAAGAAATTAAAAGTGACACCATTTACAAAGGTATATTATAATCTTTAGCTATTCACCTTTTAAAAATGTTGTTTTCTTTTAAGTCAGACAGTACACATTATCTTGACTTCTTCTAACATTTAGCTTTCTATTTGTGATTTGCTTTCTTTCTCCCAACTTGCCCTGGGAATTTGTTTGACTAGTAATTCTCTTGTTTTTGCTCATTCAGTTTCTCCTCCACTTGTTCCATCTCCTCAACCTACAGAAAAATGTATTCCCATTCCAACAACCTAAAAAGAAAATAAAGCGTTGGGCTGCTAAAATTACCATATTGCCATATTTTCGCTATCTTTTCTTTTCCTGACAACCCACAAGCCTCTATGCTAACCTCGGTTCCTCCCTGCTCCTCAAGCACTCTACCTGAGTGTCTCCAGAGACTGTCACTCACTCACAAAATTGATAGGCTTTTATTTCTACTTTTCGAATACTTCAGCTTTGGAAGGGAGCACATTATTATACTGACCATGCTTCCTCTTTCTTTCTATTACTACTAATATCTCTTGTAAGATTTAAATATCTGCACTTGAGGAATAAGACAATCTATTCTCAACTACATTAAGCTGAAATGTTACCCTGATATAGCAACTCTGCATAAGTTCCCCTTCCTATTTTTACCTAATTTTCCCTACCTGCCTTTACCTTCTTACATTTTCTTCCCTTTTTCATCTTCTCTTTAAATATGCTTTTTTTTTTTCTGTTCTTGGTCAAATTGTAATTCTCTTTCTGATCTGGTATTCAGTGGATGGAAATATTGGAATGGTAACATGAGCAATGATGTGACATCTGCATCTCAGGCTGGTGCACAGAAAAATAATCCCTGGCTGGCAAGAATTGTATGTAGGCTAACTGTGAGGATAAAATAATTGTCTACTAGGGGAGCACGGGCCATGCTTCTGTGGTCACTGCCCAAAGCTTATCCCAATTGTAGGCTTCTCTGGGTGCACACAGATATTCAAGGAGCTCCAGGCCAAAGAATGAAGTTCAGCCATAGTAGCTTACATGGCAGCAGTCATTTCACAGCAGGTTCCCAGCCCATTTAAGGGAGATTAAGAGGTTGCAGGACCTTTGAGGGGATTCACAACCCAAGATTAGTATTTGGAGATCCAGGGTTGGAGTGCATTTTCAGTGGAGAACAAAATGCTGTATAGGTAAGTCAGAAGCCCAAATATAAGACCTAGGAGATCTACACTGAAGGCTTCTGAATAAGTGAGGGTTTTTCTGTTGTGCCTCCATTTCAAATGCCACTTTTTTATGTTTTTTGAGTATTGTGATAATTAATTCTTATTGTTCCTAGAATCAGACAGATACTGCTGTGTAAGCTCTGGTCCCTTAAGGGGCCATGAACCAGAGTTCTGACTGGCTCATGGATTCTTAATATGCTTTATTGACTTATGATTTCTTCAACATCAGGGAAGGATAAGTGTCTCCTGGAAAAATAAAATTTTCACTAAGCATCTTGTTCTGTCCCTTCTCAATTCTAATATTTCCTTTTGCTGTGGAAACCAATGTACTTATTTATCAGGGAAACTTGCCCCAGACCTTATCTACTTTGATATTTTATAAAGTCATTTGACTACAGACATCTAGCAACCTTCCATGCTAGGCTATGAAGATTGTAAGTTTCCTATATCTTACATTACATTAGAATGAAGGTGAAGCGTTGAGACGACAGGGCCCTTCTATTAATTCTCTGTAATAATTATCTCTGCTATGTGTCTGAGAAGTGATTCCCACTGAATGGACCAAGAACACTGGAAAGAGTCCAGGACTTGGATTCAGGTATCTGGCTACTACTACAAGCTCTACAAATAACTAAGTATGTGTAAGCATGGGCTACTAAGCCCATCTCTAGGCCTTGGATTTTATATCTCTTAGGATAAGGTTTAGCCACCAGATAGCTAAGATCATTCATTCAAAGTGTATATGTGCCAGATGAGATAGAACAATAAGGGAGTGTCATATGTAAAAGGAGAAAATACTTATTAGTAAACAGCTATAGTTGCTGCAATGCATGAATGCTGATGCATACGTTTACATATATAGCATCCACTTAACCTATTATGTGTGTGTAAGGGGGTGGAATTGGGAAAGGTGAAATCATGGAATAATTCTTGGAAGAGGAGGTAAATGAGCTGCATCTAAAGGCTAAGTAAGAATTAACATGATGAAGTGTGAATGAGAGTATTTCTCAGGCAGAAAGAACATCATTGCATGCAGTTGTATGGTGGGTGAAGCCTGCATAAAGTGCTTATTTCTGGGGTACAGAGGATGGGGAAAAGTCAGTCTAAGTGGGCAAACAGGAGACCAATCCTGAAGAGCTATTCAGCCTTGCAAGTGGCTGGGCTTCATGCTGAAGGCATTAGGAAGTTACTGGTGATCTAAAGAAGGAAATGGCAGCCGAGTACAGTGGCTCACGCCTGTAATCCCAGCACTTTGGGAGGCCGAGGCGGGCGGATCACGAGGTCAGGAGATCAAGACCATCCTGGCTAACACGGTAAAAACCCGTCTCTACTAAAAATACAAAAAATTAGCCGGGCGTGGTGGCAAGCGCCTGTAGTCCCAGCTACTCGGGAGGCTGAGGCAGGAGAATGGCATGAACCCGGGAGGCAGAGCTTGCAGTGAGCTGAGATCACGCCACTGCACTCCAGCCTGGGCGACAGAGCAAGACTCCGTCTCAAAAAAAAAAAAACAAAAAAGAAGGAAATAGCATGGTCAGACTTGTGGGGTTTTTGTTGTTGTTGTTGTTTTGTTTGTTTTTGTTTTTGAGACAGGGTCTCCCTCTGTCACCCAGGCTGGAGTGCAGTGGCATGATCTCAACTCACTGCAACCTCTGCCTCAAGTAATCTTCCCACCTCAGCCTCCCGAGTAGCTGGGACCACAGGCACACCACCACACCCAGCAAATTTTGGTATTTTTAGTAGACACATGGTTTCGCCGTGTTGTCCAGGCTGGTCTTAAACTCCTGAACTCAAGTGATCTGCCCAACTCGGCCTCCCAAAATGCTGGGATTACAGGCTTGAGCCACAGCGCCTGGCCCAGACTTGTGTTTTTGAAGATCCCTGTGGCTGCAGTGGCTGCCGGGGGGAGAATGAGTTTGAAGAAGCAAAGCTGCAGAGTGGGGAGACAGATAAGCGTGAGAAATTAGGAATGTCTGCAGTATATCAATAGAGTAGAATTAGGAAGAAGTGGATGAATCTGAACCATATTGAGTAAGTAGAATCAACAGGTCATGAGAATTGTACTTTTTATTTCCGTATATTGAAATAGTGTTTTATATTGTAATGTAAGCTTTAGCTAATTAAAAAACCAAACATTTTCTAGGTCTAATTATGAAATCTTGAGAAATTTCAGTCATTTTTTGGAAAATTTGATTTTTTTACATAATATAACTTTCTTGCATTGATTTTTTTTGGCTCTTAGTTCATTTCCATTCCCATCAGTATGATTGTTATATCCCTAGTCATTTATGCAGATATTACATATTTTGAATATTCTTAAACAAAATTCTACAAAGTCTAGGATTTTTCTAACTTTGGTTAATCTGTTTGTGCTTAATTGGGCTCCTACTATGTGCTTAGCATGCCCTTTTTACTTCTTAAAAAAGAAAAAAAAACTTTTTGATACTTTTTTGAAAAGTGGAGACAAACTTTTCCATCTTTAGGGCATAGTATCAGTAACTGATGCTTAGTGTGAACCAGAAATCCTCACCTGTTCACCGTATCTTCTCCCAGTGGAGTACCTTCCAAATTTATTTCTTCTTTTTCACTGGCAAATTAAACTCATCAAAACTGCCTATTCAATTCTTTCTAACTGGAAACAAGCAGCAGCGTTCCAGCATTCTTTATCATGCACTGACATCTGGTGGCCAAACAGAGCATTAAGAAACACTCCTGTGGGTTCTTACATCCCTGTAAACATACTACAATTTATATATGTACTGTGGGCTCAAACCCAAGGGATACAAATATGGACAGTGTGTAGTCGTCCTTCAAAAAGTGTTTAGTCTACCTATGGCAACCTTCTGAACACTAATGTTATGCAATGCAAGTCCAGTTAATTCTTAAAACCATCCCTACCTCTGGGATGGTGATAAAGATGGATGCAATACATGTGAGCTTATAGCAGGAGGAGTGCAAGGTAGGGTGGTGAGTCGAGGCTGGTTCTGCTGGGTGCTTGGGGACCAGGGTAGGCATCATCGTAGACAACATAGTCTTCGCTGCTTCCTGAGCTATACCGCTTCACTTTCCAGAATCCATCTTTTCTGCCCAGAAATCTCTTTCCGGGTTATTGACACCTCTCGTATAGGTTATCGATACCTCTGATATTGCTTATAAACAGCTTTTCTTTTCTAAGATTTTATAAATCTAGGAGTATTTTCTGATAGAATCATTTACCTTTCAATTTTTTTACAATTGCTTTAGGAAATATTCCAAAACATTTTACTTCTCTCTTGCACATTTCAATCAGTAAAGATCTCTAAAAATTGTTGAGCAAATAAAAGAATGAAATTTGAAGTACTTTTTTTTATAATTGCAATTTATATCTTGATTTTTTGGCCCCCTATCAGGTTTAATCAAAATTATTATATTTCCAATCTTGGGTTATTTCTTGAGGCAGGGAAAAATGTAAGAATCTATTTTCTTCCTAGTGTGACTGATTTTTGCTTTTGAGAATATTGACAGATTCTTTAGGTCTGATTTCACCTTTATTTCAGATTAGTACCAAATATAATAATGCATACTGATGTAACTGATTATGATATTCAAAATTGTCTAACATATGATGGCAAGTATAATTTTGATTGTCACTTATCTATTAGTTATACTTTTTAAAATTTTGGACCCAAATAAGGCCATTTATCTAGTGAACTCTTTATTAGAGAAACATGTGGTTTATTTAAAATGTTTGATTTTTTAATCTTTAAATACATTTAATACTTTAGTCTTTCTGTGTGATTTCTTATGTTAGTACTGCTAATCTTTACTTCTCCCTCCAGGATTATGACTTCTCGTGTGCTTCCTATGTTATAGTGCTGGGAATGTGATAGGGAGTTACTTAAATGTTCTAAGATTTAGTTTGATTCAGTGGTGAAGTAAACTACACATACACACACACACACACACACACACACGTGCAACAACTGCCCCTCCTTCTGAAGCATCCATTTGGATTTTTCAACCATACTCCTCAACGTATTTGCTGAACTTCTTTTCCAGCAGAATATTATGGAAACCTCCCTATAACCTATTGAGTCCCATTCTTCATTTCCCCAAATGTTCTCTGATACTGTCTTTTTTTCTGATTGTATAAATTCATTGAGCTAATGCTGTAGAAAAACAATTACTCATATGCACGTATGATTAGCAGGTACCCAACATAACTAAGAACATAAATAGTCAGTTGTGGTTTGAGCTGGTTACATTGGCCATGCTAAACAATGGTGGGACAGCATCTCATAGGGCAGAGAACAAGCTTGTGTTTGAATCTTACCAAATAACTCTTCCCTCTTTGCCTCTGTTTCTTCATCTATAAAATGAGATAATAATGCTGACTCCAAGATGGTGGTAGTTTTGTGGGATGAACATTTATATGTGTCTAATCTATAGTAGGCACTCATAAATACTAGTTTTCTTCTTCTCCTACCCATCTTTATAGTCGTGTTAGCCAGACATCTTTCATCCAGATTCAGCTGTGAAGCTATTCCCTAGAAAAACCCTGGGAAAAAGCTCCTGATTGAAAAGTTGTTACGCCACTGGAGAGTAGCTATTGATATTATAATGTCATTTGCTCTCCCTTGCCTATAGCCAAACCCTAATGCATAACAGGCTCCAAAGAAGGTCTGGCCAAAGCATAAAGCAATCTTGAGAGGCTGGCCATTCTATGTGACAGGAGAAATTCCAAACAGATTAAATTACCTCTTGGTGCAAGAGTGATTCTTAATGTGAGACCTAACAAGTCCAGTGTGAATACTAAGAATGTAAGTTTCTCCATTGTGTCTATTTGGGAATTCTTATTGCTTAACCAGCTTCTGATGCTGTGAATGCCATTTTTAGTTTCACATTAAATATGAGATTTCTTCTGCTTTGTTGGTCTCTGAAGATTGCTCAGCGAGCACCTGGAAGAAAGAGGAGCGAATGGCAGAAAGCGGGTAGGGATAAAGGAAGAAAAGATGACATAGACTGTGGTCCCTGATGAATCCAGGAACAACAGCCTGAAGCAGTTTATCGTATTTTAAACATGTTCTGTCCAAAAGATGCTGCCAAATAATCATGCAATCTAAGAATGTGAATGCTATGCAAATGCGGTTTGAAGACAGGTCCTGTCTCCCTCCCAACCAGGTTGTCTCTTCCCCAAGTGTCCTATGAAGGAGTTTGAAACTGACGCTGCTTGTTTTCTAGGTTTAGTACTTTCCTCACTTTAGCAGATCCTGTGAAAGGACGAGGAAAACATTATTTCTCCATCCATCCGTTTGAAAATCTCTTGCTGTTATCATCTACAACCTTAATCATGCTTCTTAAGCTTATTTGGGACACTGAGGTCTACACTGGTGATCGTCTGGATATTATTTTCTTTTCCTTTCTTCTCTTAGTTTTGGCATCTGTTTAAAGAGTTTTAAGATAATCTTTCACAAGTACACAGTATATAAAATATGTTGTCTTAGTTTGTTTGGGCTTCTGTAACAAAATACCTTAGACTGAGTCATTTATAAACAATGGTAATTTATTGCTCATGGTTTTGGAGGCTAGGGAGTTCAGGATAGGTGTTGACAGACTCAGTTTCTTGTGAGGGCTCACTCTCTGCTTAAAAGATGATGCCTTCTTACTGTGTCATCACCTGGTGGAAGGGGCAGGGAGCCCCTCAAGCCTCTTTTATAAGGGCACTAATCCCATTGATAAGGGTGGATCCCTCCAGATATAGATATAGTCACCCCACAAAGCCCACACCTCTTAATACTATCACTTTGGGTATTAAATTCCAACATATGAATTTTGAGGGCACACAGACATTCAGACCATAGGATATTTGGACATTTTTCTATATCAAAAGAAAAAGCACAGATCTTTACATTTTACAGCTTCATTTCTTCCAGGAGATGCCCATACATATTACTTGAGGGCCCAAATGAATTTATAGTTGGGAGGTTTTAACTACAGGGTTTCCTAAGATATTTTCTGTGCCGACCAAAACTGACCACATTTGCATGGAAGTTAAGAATCGTGTTTTATTTTAAAACAAGTACATGGCTAATCTTCTCAGGCGATGTACTTGAGAACTGAATCACTGTGTAGAATTTTTGCACTAATTAATTTGAATATATATTTCAAAGATTTTAAGGTCCTACATTTTAACAACACAATCTTGTGTTTGGCACAAGTACTTAAGATAAAAAACATCACTGACCAAATATAAGTTTTCCATAGGACATTTTTCTTTTACAAAGATCTGCCACAGATTTGAAGAAAGATGACATTTGTAGAGATCTGATGGAGTGGTAGATCTCTTAGGGAGGAGAAGATAACGTGGTTGTCTGCCACCAATCCCCAGAGTGTGGCAGCCCTTTGGCCAGTGGATGCATGCTGTTTTTATTTTCAGATTATCTCAAGTCTACATGTCGGAATCACTTTCAAAATCTGGATCAGCAAAATAAACTTAAAATGACATAGACAAAGGCACACTTAATAAATATTACAACACCTAAGAAATTACTTTTCCTGAAGTAAATAGGAAGAAACAAATTCGTACTGAAAATACAAAACAACCTGAAAAAAATATATATATATGTCAAAATGCTTATGATTTTTCTTTGATTTGTGGTGACCATGAATATTTTTTCGTATTTTTATTATTTTCCAAACTTTTTTCCATGAATATTCTTTAGTAAAAAATATACATGGTATTTGGGAAAAATTAAATCTGTTTACAGATATGTTGCAAATATTAAAGTAGTATAAGGAACACTGGTATGTCCTTTATGTAGATTCACTATTGTTAATATTTTATCATATTGGCTTGTCATTTGTAGACATGTTTGCTCTTCTCCCATATACACACTCCTTAACTACTTTTAAGTGGATAAAATCAACTTTATTTTACATTTTTACATCCATACATATACATACACAAACTTCAGAGAATATTTCTTTCATTCCGTTAAGATTTATGGATTTATAGAAGGGCTGCCCCAGAGCTCCTGTAAGCTTGTTAGTTTTGCCTAGTTCAAAGAATTATTAATTTAATGGAAGCCTCTGTATAACAAAACCTCTCCAGATATTGACTTTAGACAGTCATGGCCATGAAACATTGTGTCCCTGCAAATAATCACTAACCAAAGTTGTATTAATTCATGCACGCCTATTCTCAATACCTGTACTGAAAAAAACCCCACAAAATAGAGTTAAATTTGTTCCCGGTGGATTATGAAATAATACTGAAAACTTTCTTTTCTGTATTTTATGAAACTTTATTTAAGAAACATTATTTAAAATATAATAGAATGTGATTTCCAATTAGGTCAGTGTAAACAATAAAACATATGACATCTTAAAGATAGGGCACTTACATTTTATCCCCAGTAGGGGAAAAAAAGAGAAAGAGACAGGCAGACAAAGAGACAGACAAGGATCTGCATAATCCATTCATTTCTGAAGATAACTAGCTACTATGATGCTGCATTTCTTTTCTCATAGGCCCATAAACTTCAAAATTGAGAAAGATATTTGAGGCCATCCAGTATCACTTTCATAATATTGGAAGTTCCCACTGCAGCATCCATAACATCTGGACTTTTGCCTTTGCAGGACATTATTGAGAGGAAATATTGGGGTGGAGGCAGATGACTTCTTCTAACTGTTAAAAGCTCTAATTGGTAAAAATAAAGAAAGAGTTTCTTCTTACACTGACATTTCCAAAGTAAATTGCCAAAGCACTATACCTGTCCCCGATTGTTAGACTTTACCACATTATTGTTATGGTCACAGACATGTCTTATTTCCATGATGTGGCTGAGAAATCCTTGATGAGAAAATCTCATAGCAATCTCTCCCCAGATCACTTTTCACATATGATAGGTAGTAAAAAAAATATTTGAGAATAGTTGATTGTGCCAGACTGTCGTGTGTCATCATGAAAAAAAGCCTGTTTAGTGATTTCTTTTCCACCGTTTTGTCCTCCTTCAGCCCATTTTCTCACATGGCCACTAAAGTTAACTTTCTAAAAATCATAGGCTTCCATGCCTCTCTTCTCTTCTGCTTACACAATCTCTTTCCAGAGGTCCCACTCACAACTACAAGTAGGTTGACTTATTTTTTTATGGGACTGGGAAGAGGAGGGAGGCTGCTGGTTCTTGTGAGGTTTTCAAGTGGAACTGCCTTGGTTACCTCTTTGGTTAAAAGTTAAAGATATTAAGTTTCAATATTTGTTACTTTAACAAAATGTATTCTATACACTGAGTTAATATTGACTAACTCTTTAATTTGGGCTCCCCAATTTTAGATATTTACAATCCAACCTAAATTAATATATGGTGGCCAATTGCCACACCCTTGAAAAAGTAAATGATGGGTTTATTATTAGAGAATAATATGCTAGGAAATAAAGTATAAATCATATGTATCGGTCTTTGATCCAAAAGCTTCCAACAAACTGATTCTCAAACCAGTGTGAGTAACTTTGATTTTCTATTACTTTTGCTAATGTCAACAATCCTAATCCTGCAGTTTGTTCTTTAGAGCTATTTTAAGTCAATTATGCTATTTATATATGTTTTTACATTTATAATTATTACAAATAATAGTTTTTTTAGACTAACTTTATCTGAGAATAACTAAACTTTCTCCTGAGCTCTAGACATCTGTTTAGCTATGTATGTAACATCTGAGTTTGAATGATTTTTAAGTATCTGAAAAATTCTCTAACAAAATTGAGCATTTTTATTCTGTCAAGCTTAGGCTTTTTTCTTCTTCCTTTTTAAGCTAAAAGAACTACGTTTGGTAATATAGCCATTGAATCCAGAAAACTGAGGATCCTGCCCACTTTTCTCTCCAGTTAACCTCGATATGCTATGAATTCAGTTCCCTTTAGAACTCTTGATTTGTTTCTCCCATCTTCATGAACACTGGTTAATCAGGCCCACGTTTTTTGCCTGGATCATTGCAATAACTTCCTAACTGGTTGCCCTGCCCCCTGCCCCACCGACTTCTTCCCTCTGTATTCCATCATCTTGGTAAGCCTAGCCTTTCTAAAATGCTCGTCACATATTATTTACTAGTAAAATTCTGTCTTCAGGATAAACTTTAAAGCTCTTAGCACAGTACCAAATCGTTTCTGTAGGTCCCTGCATACATCTCCCATTGCATATCCTCCTTTTCCACACACTGTATTCCACATTCTGCCATAATGAACTGTTTATCATTTTCAGGTACATAGTCACTGTTTAATCCATGTGTTGGCCCTCATGGAAGTTCCTCTGTCTGTTCCTTCCTTCCCTTCTTTTCTGAACAATAAATTTATATTCAGCCTTCCAGATCTAGCTTATTTTTTGAAACCTTTCCTAACTACCCCAATTTCTATGCCACTATTCCTTCTATGCTACTATTTTACTTTATGCATATTGTTCAGAATATTATTCTGTTTTTTGTTTCTGTCTCTCCAAATGTGAGCACCAAATAGACAGATATCATGTATTATTCACACTTTCAGATGCACTTTTAGCACATAGACATAAAAGAAATGTTTGTTGAGTGGCTGCTTAAATGAATATATTAACTGTTTGATCTTAGTAGCTATCTAGTTTATCCATCCTAACTTCTCGGTTTTCTGGAATGTTGGCATATGCCATACCAATCACAATAGATAGCCCATGGCTACATGATCATGCTATTATGTTCCAATGGGCATCCATCATCTTCTTGAGTTAACTCTCTTAGGGCTTCTCTTTTCCAGTGTTACACAGAAAATGTATTATATATAATTTAAATGATCGTTAACAGATGTGCATCACAATTCAGAGTTCAAAAGAGAACATGACATTCTCATTAAGCAAAAAGCATATTTTCAGGCCATGCAATGTTTCTTGAGAAGCAATTAACATATTACACATTATTCCTGTGAGACAAAAACTGTTTCTTTCCCATCTTAATTTGCCTGCTTAAAAATAGACAGAAGAAGATAGATGAGTTTATGCTCAAGGTGTGTGCATTACCCTTGCGGCCCATGAATACATTTCCTTTTCATATTTGCAGAATATTGGTACAATTATTCTTTCATCAGACATGAAATTTGAGTGTATAACCAGTTTGTGGTTATCACCTACTAATTTATTAGGTTGATAACAGCAATTAAGCCACAATTGCTTCTGAGAAATATAAATTGACTTTCCGTTTTAAATGGATAATTTAACATCTCAAACCACCGACATAGAGTATAACTGATTTCTGGGATAAGAAGTTTGTTTCTTCTAGTATTAAACTTAAAAAAAATTCAACCATTGATCATCCAGTTACTAATTATTTAATTGTGGGATTATGTGGTTTGTGAAATTTCTTATTTTATTTTTTTTTTTTGGCTGCATGCCTTTTGACTATTTATGGGTATCATAAGGGAGAGGATTTTGGGCAGAAATGTAACATATCAGTAGTAGGCCCATGGTATATCCACTGACTTAAAAATGTAAAAATTATTATTAGCTTTATAAGCTTGAGACCATATAAAAATGGGCAGCAGACCTAATTTGGTCCACAGACCATTGTTTGCTGACCCTGGTTTAATCAAATCTTCAGAAGAGACTCTCAGAATTTACCAACCACAGGAGGTGGCTGCCTCAGCTGGTCTCCTGCCCATTGAAAGTAGAATTAAGCTGAGCGTGGTGGTTCACGCCCATAATCCCAGCACTTTGGGAGGCTGAGGGAGGTGGATCACCTGAGCCTGGGAGGTCGAGACCAGCCTGGGCAACATGGCAAAATGCTGTATCTCCAAAAATACAAAAATTAGCCAGGTGTGGTGCCATGTGCCTGTAGTCCCAGCTGTTCAGAAGGCTGAAGTAGGAGGATCACTTGAGCCTGGGAGGCAGAAATTGCAATGAGCCAAAATCATGCCGTTGTACTCCAGCCTGAGCAACAGAGTGTGAGACCCTGTCTCAAAAAAAAAAAAAAAGTAGAACTAACGTTTGTCATATGATAACAAGTTACACATCCCCATTCCAATAATTCTGAATCTCAAGTGCACTGAACCACATCAATTACTACTGTAGACCTAAATGTACATATCTAACTAAAAGGCCATCCACATATATTCATCTGCAAATATTAGGTTCACTGTGGTGACCTATTTTGCTACAGAAGCATTTTGGTAAAAGTTGGGAAAAGGATATTCTTGTTTTAGGAATCCTTACTCCACTAATCAGCAAATGTTTATCAAATACTTATGTATGAAACATTCAGCTGGGTGGAGTAGAAAATACTGACATGTAAGGAAAGCATCCTAACTGGTGATTTGTCTCTCACACACACACACGTGTGTGCACACAGGTGCACTGCTACCAGTGCATGATAATATCAGACAAGAGCCAAAGGGGAAATTTGAGTAAGTGAAAAGGAGCTTAATAATGGGAATTAAAGAGGAGAGTTTTGTACACAAGAGAGTTGAAGATTGTGTTTCCAGAGAAGGATCCACATATGCTGCCAAGAAGCATCGGAGAGGAAGGGGCTGAAACAGTCAGCAGAGAAGAATTAATAACACAGTTACACATGAAGCATACTGGGGTGGGGCAATGCAGAGACCACTTTGGCAGGAGCCAGGGGTTCATGAGGACAGATGAAGTTTGAGGGGCAGAGACTTGTGCCAGATTGCTGAGAATCTTGAAGGTCAGGCATCTTAGTCATGAACCGAGTAGAGGTGAGATTGTATTTTTTTCATGCAATGCTTGCTGAAAATGACATCTCAATTCAAGGGCTGGATGAAAAATGCAACTCATTGCTTTATTCCCTTATGAATTTTGATATAACTCATAAAATTAATATAATGGAGATGAAATTGGAGAATTACTAGGTAAGAGTCCAGTATCTGAAACTTGTCGGGTCCTAGATAATAACCTATTACAGGCCATGGGGAGCTGTTGAAGGTTTGGGGCCAGTGGGGTAGTGTGGTTAGGCAGGATTTTAAGACTAGGCTGTTAGGAAAATATGCTTTACCAGGAAAAAAAAAGATAAATTTAAAGTCTCGATGAAGGAAATGGGAGATGATCATGAGTTGAATAAAGGGGGAATATGGACTGACCATGGAAATATAGAATATTACATTAAAAATAGCTATTTGAAATGATTTGATGTTTAATATCTATAACTTACCACATTTCATATATTGTTCAAATCTCTTTCCTTATATTATTTAACTTTCTCAACAACACTGTTATATAGGTACTGCTAAGATTCATTCCTGTTTTTCAGATGAGGAAGCTGAGACACTTTTAGCATTTAAGCAGCCTACTCGGCTAGAAAGAATTACAACTAGAAGGAATTGGAGCCAGGTTTCTAATCCAAGCCATCTATCTTAGTCCATTTGTGCTTCTAAAACCAAATACCCAAGAATGGGTAATTTACAAAGAGCAAAATTTTGTTTCCTCACAGTTATAGCACTGGGAAATCCAAGATCAAGGTGCCAGCATGTTTGTTTGTCTGGTAAGGGTTATTCTCTGCTTCCAAGATGGTGCCCTTCCCCTATGGAGGGGAAGAATGCTGGATCCTGGTATGGCAGAAGGTAGAAGGGCAAGCTAGCCAAATGCTCTGTGAAACCTCTTTTATAAGTGGCTTAATCCCGTTAAAAAGGGAGGAGCCTCATGTCCCAATCACCTATTAAAGGTTCCACCTCTTAATATTATCACCTTGGCAACACCTGAGTTTTGGAGGTGACACATTTAAACCATGTCACCATCCAACTCTTAACCCCTGTAACATTTGATACCTTGGCATTAGATTTTATATATATATATAAAATATATATATATTTTTTTCTTTTCTTTTTCTTTTTCTTTTTTTTTTTTTTTGGGGGACAGAATCTCACTTTGTCACCCAGGCTGGAGTGCAGTGGTGTGATCTCAGCTCACTGCAACCTCTGCCTCCAGGGTTCAAGTGATTCTCCTGCCTCAGCCTCCCGAATACTTGGGATTATAGGCACCCGCCACCACGCACAGCTAAGTTTTTTTTAATCTTTAGTAGAGATGGGATTTCACCATATTGAGCAGGCTGGTCTGGAACTCCTGACCTTGTGATCCACCCGCCTCGGCCTCTCAAAGTGCTGGGATTACAGACGTGAGCCCCCACGCCTAGCCGGTCTTAGATTATCTTGATGCTTGATCTTTCAACAAAGGTTCCGAAGAGAACACGGCTACAAGTTCATGGGCCTTGGAGTCAGAAAGACTTAAGTCTTCCACTGTGTGGCCTTCATCAAGTCACCTAACCTGACTGAGGAACAGTTCTTGCATTTATAAAGTGAAGATTTCTCATTAATTCTAATTTCTCATTAGGAGAATGAAGGGAGATTATGGATTCTTGTTTCCCTTCTACTTCGATTTTTCCTCCATAGAAGTGAGAGTGTTAGGTTTTGGAGGAAAATGAGAAGTACTTTCTCATACATCTGATATTTGAGGTGATGGCAGAACCCCCAACAGATCATGTCCGGTGTACAGCTGTAGTAAGGGCCAGCTTCTTGGAGGGTCGGGATTGGACATGGTACTTTGGTTCTCTTTCACAAGCAGGTGATAGTAGAGGGTAGTTGAGCCCTCTAAGAAAGAGTTGTTGAGAGAACTACTGAGAACAGGGAGCAGGGCCTTGAGATATACCAACTTACTGAGGTAAATGCAAGAAGAAGAACTGGGCAAGTGAAGGGAAGGAGGAGTATGAATAGAACCATGGTAAAGTAGGGTTTTGTAAAGCATAGGGGAGGCTTAACTTAGTCAGTGGTTGGTAAATTGTGTTCAGAACACACAAAGCTCAAAGAGGATGAATACTGAATAAAAAGGATGGTCAAAAATGTAGCGAGTTCCAGGAGAATAGAGATAACATGACTATTTTTTTCAGAAAAAGAGTAAAATCCATTTTCTTTGTTAAGCCCTCTAAAAATTTGATTTGATTAAGTGCATTTTGGATACTCACTTTCTAATCAATTCATAATGTAAAGCTAAGGATTATTATCTTTGCCCTGCTTTACATACTTAATTGTAAACTAGTATCCTTGTCGGAGCTAGAGAATGTGCTCCTGAAATGCCATTAGATTTCACAATCCAGTAGGAACAGCCCAGAGCTGAACTTCCTCGCCCAGTTTATTCATTTGCTTTGGTAAATCACTTTGTCTTTCTAAATATAAGCTTCTTCTCAAAAACGAAACTAATGTGAGCTTAGGTAAATTTCTGTTAAAAAACACATTAAATATCTAAGGATAGAAAATGCCGTTTAATTATTAAGTCACTATCTTTTTCATTTATTTCCAATTAAACTGAACTGTTTAATTACAAATAACATCTTAAGTAGATAAATGGCATAATTAGTTTATTTTTAACTATATGCCTGTGAAGAAAGAGTAAGTTATTTATAAAATACTTCGCAATTTAAAAATTAAGGCAAATCTAAAATGGTGGTTAGAATTTTTCTGTAGCTTAATAAAAAATACATGATTAGAACTCAAGGTCCTTAGTATCTTTCATTCCTAGTGCTACCCCAATTACGTCAAGAGAAACTTTTCATGTAAAGATAGAAAGATTCACCCTGGGAGAGCTTGGCACAGAATGAAAAAGATGAAAATGTATCTGTATTAATTATTGATACACTACAGGGAGAGTAAGTGTTTAAAACCAAACAAATAACATTCTTTTGATTTAGACACCTCGGTTAATTTATTTAAATGGTCTTGATTTATGCTTTTATCTCAGAGTCCAGTCTTTAAAATAAGTGTTTAAAGCATTCAGAGCCAGAATTATGATCATGCCTCATTGTCAATACGTGTCCTTCATTCTCAATTTTCAGTGCCGTAAAATTCCAATTTTATTTCTTTGTTTATAGGCATTTTGATGGGAAACTGGGAGAGGCTGCCTCGGGGGTTACTAGTCAAGTATTTTAAGCTGGATAGCAAACTTTTTTTCTTTGTTTTAAGAAGGGTTCCATAGTGAAGAGTTAATCCGTACATATTGCTGGACTTGTTTATGTTGTTTTGTTTTGTTTGGGATTGTATCAGTGCGGCAAAATAACATAATGAATAAAATAAAATGCTTTAACAAATTTTGATCCCACTAAAGCTTTCTGTGACCTAGACACTCGGTAATGGGTCAACACAGCATAAAGTCCTAAGCTAAACCAAAGCTCACATTTCTATAGTCATGCTCAGTCACTGTCATATTTCATCTGGCCTATGGCATCGGTACCTCCGACTATATGGCTTTGCCCCCTCTTCGTTATGTGGAAAGAAACAGAATCTTGAATGTTATGCTTGGGAGGAAGAAGGAAGGAAGCTCCGTGGTATCTGTGAAATATAAAACTTACCCAGTTATACACCAAGACAAGGCAAACCACAAAATTTAAATATTAAAAGGTAAATAGAAGAGTCAATAATAATTCATAATACATTTTAAAATAACTATAAGAGTATAATGGGAATGTTGTAACACAGAGAAATGATAAATGCTTGAGGTGATGAACAACTCATTTACCCTGATGTGATTATTACACATTGCATGCCTGTCTCAAATTATCCCATGTACCCCATAAATAGATAATACATGTACTATGTGGTCTTAATGACTAAAAATTTAAAAATATTAATTTTTTAAAGGGTATATAGAATGGGGATGATGATAAAGTTACAAAAGACAGAAAGTGAAGACATGGGTCCATTGTAGCACATTCCTGGGAAAAGCTCAGGGTAATTAATGGAGAAATATACCTACATTTAAACATGCATTGTCATTTAGGTTTTCTGGTTTTCATTGCTTTAATTGCCCCATATCAGAAGGACATATTCCTTTGAAAGAATGAGTTTGACTAATGTTAAGTTTCTCTTTCAGTTTTCTTTTTAAGATTTAAAAGGTAAAAGTGAATGACTGCATAGAGGCATGTTGACATTCTTTCTTCTGCTTGTTTGATTCAAAATAGTCATGCTGGACAGCAGGTGGTAAGTGCCTGGTGTTTATGAGGGAGAACAGCAATTTACTATTTTCCTTACTTGCTGCCTTGAACTATGAAGGTAGTAAAAATCCAGGACACATTTATCTTACAGAATTGTCACAATCAACAAAGAAAATCACAGAATCACAGGACTTTCTCATACCACTAGCATTTGCATTTTCCATGCTGATTAGCTTAGATTTTGGAAAAAAAAGAGTTATGAAATCAGCCACACTTTATATTATCAATTTGCTTTCTTTGTTGTCTTTCTTGGCATTTTGAAAATTCTGTGTACATTTCAGATGACTAAGTAGTTCACTTAAAGGTTTAACCAATGTTGAAAGCCAGAAAGTGTAAAGATGAATAAGATGTTCTTCCTACTCTTTTACAAGCTGTTTCTTGGCTAGTAAAGACCATTGTCAGCTGTGCACTAAAACTCTTTGAAACATAATCTGTGGGTAAAACCATTGAATTAGTGTTCTATGTGTGCTAGAGCCTTCCTACTGACTTAACTGCAATAAAAACATTACTTTATGCTTCAGGTCTTATCAGGTATGCCCATCTTTCTCAATTACAGCTGAGTACAATTAGATACAAACTCAGCTTTAAGACGGTTAACTCCTAGCCAAAGAAAGACTGAGCAATATTTGTATTTACCTTCTTGGTAGAAGAAATGTATTGTAATACCTACTGACCAGTTTGAAACAGAGGTGGCGATTAAAATTAGGAGAAAGTAGCATTTTAGAGGTTTTATTCCTGGTGGTTATTTGCTGTTTTTGATCCCCTCTTGAAGTATGAAAGAATAATATGCTACTGCGACTTTAGTTTTTGAAATGGGGAAATGGCTGTTGCATTGATTCCCTCATGATGATTAGCATCGTGCATGCAGAAAGGATACATGAGGTAAACAATTAGTGCAGTGGCTAAGAGCATAGACGCCAGAGCTACAGGGCACGCATCCCAATTCCAGCCCTGCTCTTTGCCCTGAGGTCATGCCTGCACAATAATTCATCTCCCTGAACACATTTCTTGCTACATCTACTTGACATCTAGGTGTGTTTTCTTGCTTTGCATTTCTTGTTATTGTATATTAGGTCTTCCTATTGGGTATTCCTTGTTTATATGAAGGCGATAGATTTTGCATATTAATACAGGTGCCCATACCACTACCCGATGTTCATATACTTATAATCAACCTTCCACCAGACTTCTCCATTTAAAGGGCTCATAAGAACTTCACCTGCTCTTCATCTGTTATCTTTCACAGTTGTTCAAGGGTCAGCAAATGTTTTCTTCCTCTTTTTTTTTTTTTTTTTTTTTTTGGAGATGGAGTCTGGCTCTGTCGCCCAGGCTGGAGTGCAGTGGTGCGAGCTCAGCTCACTGCAACTTCTGCCTCCCAGGTTCAAGCAGTTCTCCTGCCTCAGCCTCCCAAGTTGTTGGGATTACAGGTGTGTGCCACCATGCCCGGCTAATTTTTGTATTTTTAGTAGAGGCGGGATTTCACCATATTGGCCAGGCTGGTCTCGCACTCCTGACCTTGTGATCTGCCTGCCTCAGCCTCCCAAAGTGCTGAGATTACAGGCATGAGCCACTGCGCCCGGTCAGCAAATGTTTTCTTGAAGGGCCAAGAGTAAATATTCCAAGCTTTATGTGCCATATAGTTTCTGTCCTAACCATTCCCCTCTACCATTGCAGTGTAAAAATAGGCATAGACAGTATGTAAATGAATGAGCCTGTGTTCTAATAAAACTTTATTTGCAAAGTAGGAGGTTGACTCCTAGGATGTAGTTTGCTGATACCTGCATTATTGGTGTTGTTAGTGTTAGAAGTCTAGGTTTTATCTTTGTCTCCTTCTCTCTCATTCTCATAGCCTATATATCTTCAAATCCTGCCAGATTGACATTCTACATTTTTCTTAAATTCATTACCTTCTCTTTATCCATATAGACACAATCCTGATTTGTAGTTTCTTGACCTCTCTTTTGGGCTCTGAAGGCTTGATGCTGTCCTGCCTTCTGCTTGCAGTCCTGCCAAAGCTAACTGCCTTAGCTTCAATAAGAAACTGTCTAAACCCAAACAGGATTATGTCACTCCTTTGCTCTAAGATCTCTGATGATTCATCATTGCCTAAAGGGGTGTTCTCCAATTGAAAACTTTGTAACATGGCAGAGAAGTCGCTTCAGAACCTGGTTCTTTCTCTCTCTCCAACTGCATCTCCCCTTCCTATTTATGTCCATTCTGGCCCTTGAGGAAGCAAGGTAGATGGGATTATATGTATAAGGAGGAATTGCCTGTGAAGGATAAAATAGCAGTGACTGGGCTTTTGTGGAGCTTTTAGACTGCTATGGGGTCAAACACCTTTGAAAGGAAAGCAGGAAAGAAAGTGGATTAAGTAGGAAGAGGCTCAGCACTGTTCCCAGAAAGTCCCAGTCAGGCCAGTGGGGAGCCCGGTTCAGGAGCTGAAGTTGGTCGTTGGAGAAGTCCCTGTTGGGCAGGAGCGTGTGCCTGTGCTCAGTGATTGACTGGTGCTGCCTGGGGTCAAGTGCAGCCTACACATGAGACTGCAGTAGAACTACAGGTGCAGCAGATGGAGATGGTCAGTTAACTATGCCCCCCAGCAGTTTAACTCAGAGGAGAGTGGCTTGGGGCCCCTCTATGGCACCGTACATGTGACCAGCTTCGGTCGATCTCTTGTAATATTTTTCATATACTATGCCATCTCTCACCTCCTAGCCCATCTGCGTTGCCCCTTCCTGCTCCTAACTTTGCT
The DNA here is from genome assembly GCF_028885655.2 of Pongo abelii. Taxonomy (NCBI): domain Eukaryota; kingdom Metazoa; phylum Chordata; class Mammalia; order Primates; family Hominidae; genus Pongo; species Pongo abelii. Next base: position 52,305,561 of record NC_071997.2, on the reverse strand, counting down.
TGGCCAAACGCTTTTCATTCTTTAAGTCTCAGCTAAGGGATGACCTCTTCTGGAAGTATGTTTTCACTTCCTACCTCTCAATTATGCAAATTGCCATCATTCAGTCATTCCATAACATCATCAGCCATTTCGCCAATTACAATTGGTTGTACGTGTTTTTGTTTTTGATTAGAGAGTCAACCTCTTGAAGAAAGGATTATTTAGTATGTGCTCTTAGACTCCTACAGTAACTGGCACTCATTTGTTGAATGAATGATTATACTCTCAGTTATCTATTGGGAGGGTTAGGTGAATCTGATAGCGTAAAAAGGACAGCATGACAGATAATACTTAAGTATTATATTTAATTTCAAAGAATTGTATTTTTATTTTAAAATAATATACTTTATAATTATAATTATGACATATTAGACTCATTTCACCTAAATGTGGACAATCTTATACAGTTGAAGGAACATGGGGCTTGAAATCAAAAGACCTGTGCTTAAATCCTGGTGACCTCATTTGTGAGCTGAATGACCATGGGACAACATCTCTGGTGTCATTTCCCCATTCAATAAGATGGAGAGATAGGGATCTCAAAGACACTGCATTTTGAATCCATCAAACCATTTGTAATACATCTAACTACTTGCTTTGATAGAGGTCTCTCTGTTTCCTCCTCTCATGTCAGAGCTTGCATCAAGCTAGCTCAGTGTCTCATTATATACTGAAATTTTAGATCACATAGCTTTTTGTAGAGACAATGAATGATAAGAGCAATTTAAAAGTAGTGCTCTTCTAACAATTGTATGTGTGGTGAGTGCTGGTGAATGTATTATTCTGGGAAGTAGTTTCGAACTACATAGTCTGCTAAATTATTTTAGGTTAAAATTTTTATACGGTGCCACATGAGAGCAAATGGGAGATCAATTATGTGAGACTACAGAGACTGTTATAGCACCGACTTGATGGCAGAATAGGATTCTAGTCGTGTTGGCTTGGGGGTGAATTATTGTAGCTGCGATCTTAATGTCCATGCATTCCAGTTGCCACTCCATAAACTGTAAGAATGAAAACAATAATTTTTTAAAGTAGAGATATTAATAAAAATAAGTAAAACTCATAAAGCACAAAATAGTATGCAAAGCAAATAAGCAAATAAGAAAATAGACATGATAAACATAGATTAACTTAAAACATAAGAAAAAGATAAAATAAGAAATGCAGGCCCTCTATCTGTAAATGAACAAAATGACAATGTAAGATGGAACTAAAAGATCAAAAAGATAAAATGACTAAATGAGCTTTAAGAATGCCAACAGGAGAGGAGCCAAGATGGCCGAATAGGAACAGCTCCGGTCTACAGCTCCCAGCGTGAGCGACGCAGAAGACGGGTGATTTCTGCATTTCCATCTGAGGTACCGTGTTCATCTCACTACGGAGTACCAGACAGTGGGCGCAGGTCAGTGGGTGAGTGCACCGTGCGCCAGCCGAAGCAGGGGCGAGGCATTGCCTCACTCCGGAAGCGCAAGGGGTCAGGGAGTTCCCTTTCCAGGGGTGACAGACGGCACCTGGAAAATCGGGCCACTCCCACCCGAATACTATGCTTTTCCGACGGGCTTAGGAAACGGTGCCCCAGGAGAGTATAGCCCGCACCTGGCTCAGAGGGTCCTACGCCCACGGAGTCTCGCTGATTGCTAGCACAGCCGTCTGAGATCAAACAGCAAGTCAGCGGCCAGGCTGGGGTAGGGGCGCCCGCCATTGCCCAGGCCCGCTTAGGTAAACAAAGCAGCCTGGAAGCTTGAACTGGGTGGAGCCCACCACAGCTCAAGGAGGCCTGCCTGCCTCTGTAGGCTCCACCTCTGGGGGCAGGGCACAGACAAACAAAAAGACAGCAGTAACCTCTGTAGACTTAAATGTCCCTGTCTGACAGCTTTGAGGAGAGCAGTGGTTCTCCCAGCACGCAGCTGGAGATCTGAGAACGGGCAGACTGCCTCCTTAAGTGGGTCGCTGACCCCTGACCCCCGAGCAGCCTAACTGGGAGGCACCCCCCAGCAGGGGCAGACTGACACCTCACACGGCCGGCCAGGTACTCCAACAGACCTGCAGCTGAGAGTCCTGTCTGTTAGAAGGAAAACTAACAGAAAGGACATCGACACCAAAAATCCATCTGTACATCACCATCATCAAAGACCAAAAGTAGATAAAACCACAAAGATGGGGAAAAAACAGAGCAGAAAAACTGGAAACTCTAAAAAGCAGAGTACCTCTCCTCCTCCAAAGGAACGCAGTTCCTCACCAGCAACGGAACAAAGCTGGACGGAGAATGACTTTGACGAGCTGAGAGAAGAAGGCTTCAGACGATCAAATTACTCCGAGCTACGGGAGGATATTCAAACCAAAGGCAAAGAAGTTGAAAACTTTGAAAAAAATTTAGAAGAATGTATAACTAGAATAACCAATAGAGAGAAGTGCTTAAAGGAGCTGATGGAGCTGAAAACCAAGGCTCGAGAACTACGTGAAGAATGCAGAAGCCTCAGGAGCCGATGCGATCAAATGGAAGAAAGGGTGTCAGCCCTGGAAGATGAAATGAATGAAATGAAGCGAGAAGGGAAGTTTAGAGAAAAAAGAATAAAAAGAAAAGAGCAAAGCCTCCAAGAAATGTGGGACTATGTGAAAAGACCAAATCTACGTCTGATTGGTGTACCTGAAAGTGAAGGGGAGAATGGAAACAAGTTGGAAAACACTCTGCAGGATATTATCCAGGAGAACTTCCCCAATCTAGCAAGGCAGGCCAACATTCAGATTCAGGAAATACAGAGAACGCCACAAAGATACTCCTCAAGAAGAGCAACTCCAAGACACATAATTGTCAGATTCACCAAAGTTGAAATGAAGGAAAAAATGTTAAGGGCAGCCAGAGAGAAAGGTCGGGTTACCATCAAAGGGAAGCCCATCAGACTAACAGCGGATCTCTCGGCAGAAACCCTACAAGCCAGAAGAGAGTGGGGGCCAATATTCAACATTCTTAAAGAAAAGAATTTTCAACCCAGAATTTCATATCCAGCCAAACTAAGCTTCATAAGTGAAGGAGAAATAAAATCCTTTACAGACAAGCACATGCTGAGAGATTTTGTCACCACCAGGCCTGCCCTAAAAGAGCTCCTGAAGGAAGCTCTAAACATGGAAAGGCACAACCGGTACCAGCCACTGCAAAATCATGCCAAAATGTAAAGACCATCGAGACTAGGAAGAGACTGCATCAACTAACGAGCAAAATAACCAGCTAACATCATAATGACAGGATCAAATTCACATATAACAATATTAACTTTAAATGTAAATGGACTAAATGCTCCAATTAAAAGACACAGACTGGCAAATTGGATAAAGACTCAAGACCCATCAGTGTGCTGTATTCAGGAAACCCATCTCACGTGCAGAGACACACATAGGCTCAAAATAAAAGGATGGAGGAAGATCTACCAAGCAAATGGAAAGCAAAAAAAGGCAGGGGTTGCAATGCTAGTCTCTGATAAAACAGACTTTAAACCAACAAAGATCAAAAGAGACAAAGAAGGCCATTACATAATGGTAAAGGGATTAATTCAACGAGAAGAGCTAACTATCCTAAATATATATGCACCCAATACAGGAGCACCCAGATTCATAAAGCAAGTCCTGAGTGACCTACGAAGAGACTTAGACTCCCACACATTAATAATGGGAGACTTTAACACCCCACTGTCAACACTAGACAGATCAACGAGACAGAAAGTCAACAAGGATACCCAGGAATTGAACTCAGCTCTGCACCAAGCGGACCTAATAGACATCTACAGAACTCTCCATCCCAAATCAACAGAATATACATTTTTTTCAGCACCACACCACACCTATTCCAAAATTGACCACATACTTGGAAGTAAAGCTCTCCTCAATAAATGTAAAAGATCAGAAATTATAACAAACTATCTCTCAGATCACAGTGCAATCAAGCTAGAACTCAGGATTAAGAATCTCACTCAAAACCGCTCAATTACATGGAAACTGAACAACCTGCTCCTGAATGACTACTGGGTACATAACGAAATGAAGGCAGAAAGAAAGAAGTTCTTTGAAACCAACGAGAACCAAGACACAACATACCAGAATCTCTGGGATGCATTCAAAGCAGTGTGTAGAGGGAAATTTATAGCACTAAATGCCCACAAGAGAAAGCAGGAAAGATCCAAAATTGACACCCTAACATCACAATTAAAAGAACTAGAAAAGCAAGAGCAAACACATTCAAAAGCTAGCAGAAGGCAAGAAATAACTAAAATCAGAGCAGAACTGAAGGAAATAGAGACACAAAAAACCCTTCAAAAAATTAATGAATCCAGGAGCTGGTTTTTTGAAAGGATCAACAAAATTGATAGACCGCTAGCAAGATTAATAAAGAAAAAAAGAGAGAAGAATCAAATAGATGCAATAAAAAATGATAAAGGGGATATCACCACCGATCCCACAGAAATACAAACTACCATCAGAGAATATTACAAACACCTCTATGCAAATAAACTAGAAAATCTGGAAGAAATGGATAAATTCCTCAACACATACACCCTCCCAAGACTAAACCAGGAAGAAGTCGAATCTCTGAATAGACCAATAACAGGAGCTGAAATTGTGGCAATAATCAATAGCTTACCAACCAAAAAAAGTCCAGGACCAGATGGGTTCACAGCCGAATTCTACCAGAGGTACAAGGAGGAGCTGGTACCATTCCTTCTGAAACTATTCCAATCAATAGAAAAAGAGGGAATCCTCCCTAACTCATTTTATGAGGCCAGCATCATCCTGATACCAAAGCCTGGCAGAGACACAACCAAAAAAGAGAATTTTAGACCCATATCCTTGATGAACATTGATGCAAAAATCCTCAATAAAATACTGGCAAACAGAATCCAGCAGCACATCAAAAAGCTTATCCACCGTGATCAAGTGGGCTTCATCCCTGGGATGCAAGGCTGGTTCAATATATGCAAATCAATAAATGTAATCCAGCATATAAACAGAACCAAAGACAAAAACCACATGATTATCTCAATAGATGCAGAAAAGGCCTTTGACAAAATTCAACAACCCTTCATGCTAAAAACTCTCAATAAATTAGCTATTGATGGGACGTATCTCAAAATAATAAGAGCTATCTATGACAAACCCACAGCCAATATCATACTGAATGGGCAAAAACTGGAAGCATTCCCTTTGAAAACTGTCACAAGACAGGGATGCCCTCTCTCACCACTTCTATTCAACATAGTGTTGGAAGTTCTGGCCAGGGCAATTAGGCAGGAGAAGGAAATCAAGGGTATTCAATTAGGAAAAGAGGAAGTCAAATTGTCCCTGTTTGCAGATGACATGATTGTATATCTAGAAAACCCTATTGTCTCAGCCCAAAATCTCCTTAAGCTGATAAGCAACTTCAGCAAAGTCTCAGGATACAAAATCAATGTACAAAAATCACAAGCATTCTTATACACCAATAACAGACAAACAGAGAGCCAAATCATGAGTGAACTCCCATTCACAATTGCTTCAAAGAGAATAAAATACCTAGGAATCCAACTTACAAGGGATGTGAAGGACCTCTTCAAGGAGAACTACAAACCACTGCTCAAGGAAATAAAAGAGGATACAAACAAATGGAAGAACATTCCGTGCTCATGGGTAGGAAGAATCAATATCGTGAAAGTGGCCATCCTTCCCAAGGTAATTTACAGATTCAATGCCATCCCCATCAAGCTACCAATGACTTTCTTCACAGAATTGGAAAAAACTACTTTAAAGTTCATATGGAACCAAAAAAGAGCCCGCATCACCAAGTCAATCCTAAGCCAAAAGAACAAAGCTGGAGGCATCTCACTACCTGACTTCAAACTATACTACAAGCCACAGTAACCAAGACAGCATGGTACTGGTTCCAAAACAGAGATATAGATCAATGGAACAGAACAGAGCCGTCAGAAATAATGCCACATATCTACAACTATCTGATCTTTGACAAACCTGAGAAAAACAAGAAATGGGGAAAGGATTCCCTATTTAATAAATGGTGCTGGGAAAACTGGCTAGCCATATGTAGAAAGCTGAAACTGGATCCCTTCCTTACACCTTATACAAAAATCAATTCAAGATGGATTAAAGACTTAAATGTTAGACCTAAAACCATAAAAACCCTAGAAGAAAACCTAGGCATTACCATTCAGGACATAGGCATGGGCAAGGACTTCATGTCTAAAACACCAAAAGCAATGGCAACAAAAGCCAAAATTGACAAATGGGATCTAATTAAACTAAAGAGCTTCTGCACAGCAAAGGAAACTACCATCAGAGTGAACAGGCAACCTACAAAATGGGAGAAAATTTTTGCAACCAACTCATGTGACAAAGGGCTAATATCCAGAATCTACAATGAACTCCAACAAATTTACAAGAAAAAAACAAACAACCCCATCAAAAAGTGGGCGAAGGACATGAACAGACACTTCTCAAAAGAAGACATTTGTGCAGCCAAAAAACACATGAAAAAATGCTCACCATCACTGGCCATCAGAGAAATGCAAATCAAAACCACAATGAGATACCATCTCACACCAGTTAGAATGGCAATCATTCAAAAGTCAGGAAACAACAGGTGCTGGAGAGGATGTGGAGAAATAGGAACACTTTTACACTGTTGGTGGGACTGTAAACTAGTTCAACCCTTGTGGAAGTCAGTGTGGCGATTCCTCAGGGATCTAGAACTAGAAATTCCATTTGACCCAGCCATCCCATTAGTGGGTATATACCCAAAGGACTATAAATCATGCTGCTATGAAGACACATGCACACGTATGTTTATTGTGGCATTATTCACAATAGCAAAGACTTGGAACCAACCCAAATGTCCAACAATGATAGACTGGATTAAGAAAATGTGGCACATATGCACCATGGAATACTATGCAGCCATAAAAAATGATGAGTTCATGTCCTTTGTAGGGACATGGATGAAATTGGAAATCATCATTCTCAGTAAACTATCACAAGAACAAAAAACCAAACACCACATATTCTCACTCATAGGTGGGAATTGAACAATGAGAACACGTGGACACAGGAAGGGGAACATCACACTTCGGGGACTGTTGTGGGGTCGGGGGAGGGGGGAGGGATAGCACTGGGAGATATACCTAATGCTAGATGACGAGTTAGTGGGTGCAGCGCACCAGCATGGCACATGTACACATATGTAACTTACCTGCACATTGCGCACATGTACCATAAAACCTAAAGTATTAAAAAAAAAAAAAAAAGAATGCCAACAGGAGATGGAGATATTTACAATGTAAAAGAATGAACTAAAATAAGTCTGTAAAGTTGTAAACAACATAAGAGCCTGTCACAGGAGCATACTTTTGCTGTGAAGGGAGAGACAGGAAGGCTTCTCCTTGTCCTTTCACTCTTTGGTGTTGGTGTGCTGCCCTCTTAAAGTATTCTTCTGTGACCAGGGAGGGGAATCTGGCTCCTGGATGTTGATGATGATGATGATGATGATGATGATGGTGATGATGGTGGTGGTGGTGGTGATTTGGTGCCCCTTCCTGCTAGCAGAGGGCAGCCACTCAGAGAGGTGAGGACAGGCAGAGCTAGTTCAGAGAATTGAGGCCTGTTAGAGCCCTGTGTTCATGGCTGTTTGCTGATCTGAATGTCCCCGAAGTGTGTTAGGATAGATAGATGGCTTACCTGGGTGTTTCTTAGTTTTTAAATTACTTTCAAATTATATAATGGCAAATACTCCTCCTTCTTTTCACCTTTTCATTCTCTGTATATTTCTTGCTCAGGGTTCATTTCCAGGGGTTGGTTTTTTATTTGTAGGAACTATAGACACAGCCTTTTCCTCTAGCTCTTGAGCCTCTGGCTTCATTTCTGTTTTTTTCCTTATTTTCTCGCTTGTTGGAGCCTGTTGGAAACCTGGCCAATTCTCTAAAAACAGACAGAGACAGACACATACAACTACATACACACAAATAAGCCACAGCCCCTTCCATACACATGCCCGTGTGCATATATACACACATACACGCATCCACTCCACCCATGCATACAAACTGTACCCACCCACTCATAGATTCATAAACACACACACAAATAGCACACATCTTACCCCATACACACATATACACACACAGCTCCACATACACACAACCAGTGCCCATCCCATCCGGGATATACACACACACACACACAGACACACACACACATGCAATCAGTACCTCTTTCCGTGCACATGTGCATGCAAACACTCACACAGGCCCACGTGCACTGGCCTTTTTTCTTTGTGCCTTTTGTCTCCTGAGCGGCTTCTCCCTGCTGCTTTTCACATCCATCATTGCAATGCTCCCCATCTGTACTGCAGATACAGATCTGAATATTGTAAAATTATTGTTTCTTTTCCAGGGAGATTTTTAAAAAAGCTTTTCCACTGTGATCTATAAATAATGAATAATTCCATTAGAAATGTGATGGATGGTGTAACTTTTATGCAGAGTTTGTCAAGCTCAATGTTTCAGGCTTTTACTTTCACAACAGCCCCAGGCCATGGCAGGTAGGAAACTCAATTGGCTGACGCTCCAAAGTCTCTCTTGCCACATTTCCCAAAGTGTGTTCCTTTGGTTCTCGTAGATAATTCATGCATTTTAAAAGCAGCACTTTCCATGCTCAAATAGATTTGGGAAATGCTACAGTGAACTGACTCCTTTAATGCAGAGCTCCCCAGAGCATTTCATATGATAATTTGCTGTAGGTCATGCGGTATTTCCAAAACATATTTGGCCAGGGAACCTTATTTTTTCATCAAAACATTATATCTCTAAGCTCAGTGTTCCATGGAAAATAATTTAGGAAATAGTATTCTAATGACACTAGTACATTCTCTCTACTGCAGAGAAACTGTTTTACAATTGTCCTTACTGAAGAGTTCAAATTTACCTCCCCATATTTCCATCACATTTGCAGTTCTTGATGTGTTTAGTCCTAAAGTAGAATAAATACCTGTTCTAAAGCCACTATATGATTCTGAAGAGTCTCCTGAAATCTTAAAGCAGAACATATAGTTTTCATTATGTTTTATGTTAATATGGTTTTCTATAAAATAGGTCTTTGAAAATCAGTAATCTTTATAAGTAAGATAGTCTAATTCTATTTTGACCAGGTATTTCTTCAATTAGAATATTATTTCTTAATGTATATTATATGGATTATATATATATATATATACATACACATACATACATACATATGTTCATCATAAATGCATCAACAGAAAGGCAGTAGAAAGCGAGAGAGAGTATGTGAGAGAAAGAGAGCGGGTTCCAATGGATGCCCCTGGAAAGAGACATTGCAGACACAGCACTAATACGTATAGCAGGAATATCTGTGCTCCCCTCTCAGCTTTCCTTTGGGACTTTCACCTGTAATAATGAACCCCATAGGGCCATCCACTGTATTGCAGCCTCCACATGATTTTTTGACACTGAACAGCTGTGCCTAAAACCAAGGCACAAAGGACAAAACCCAAATAGCATATTTTGGGTAAAGTAAACATTCCTTTTTCATCCCTTTTCTAAGATATAAGAGAGTACAAATGTAAGAATGGTCACCTTACCAAAGCTGGCACAGAATAGCTGTCTTATTTGCAAGATTTCCTGCACTGCTTTCTAAATTGAAAAGGGGCTTTGACCAATTAGTGATTTTCTAAAAAATCCAAGATTCCAGTGGACTTCAGACATGGTCTATGTTTGGTCTATACCTGTTCCTTTCTAAGTCCTAACCTGCCTACACTCATTCCTTAAGATTCAGCATTCTTGTGCCCAAAGGTTCTATCTCTCTGCTCTGGAGATTTGCATTTTAACAGGAATCAGAGAATTGGAGCCCAAATATTCTGCACACAACCTGAACAAATACCCTGGGATGCTTTGGAGGGTTACAACAAACTTCCCCAGAGCACACAGCTGGACTTCACTTTGTGATAACTTAAGCAGTTATTGTATATACTACATCAGAATAAAAAATTCATAAAAGCATCTTTTATCTCCCTTTCTTTTTAGCATTAAGTACAGTAGTAGGCATATCGTAGGTCTTCAGCAGGTGCAGATTAGCAATAGAATGACTACCTATTCTCATTTACGTGTCGTGTTGTATCTGTAAATGTGGCAAATTGTTCTTTTCTAACAACTCTTTAAATTTGGTGAATATATAAGGAATAATGAACATCAAAAGAAACAGTAACAGAGTGGCAATTGCACCATAGTATTCTACAGTTGGAAGACCATTTACCCCATCATTGCCACTCTGGTTCTTGGACCTCTGAGAGTGCACCCCCAATGAAGCACACCATTTCCTGCAGCAGGTCATTCTACTTTGATTATCATTGCTGGAATGAACTTCTTTACCTCAGGCAGGAAAGGCTCTCCAAAGGAAACCAGCCTTTGGTCAGTGTCACCTTTGCTTCTAGATTTCACACAGTTAATGATCACATACCATCACGCTCTACCCTCCTCAATTGCTGGGAGTTTTCCAAGTTCTGTTTCTATCTTTCTGACTACCCTTTCTGTCTTCCTTTTTGATTCTGGTCCTTCTGTATAGGGGTCTTCTCTGGACTGCTCTTCTGGCTCTATTCACTTTACTAGTATGTAATTCACTAGTTTGTGTCCAAATACCCCTGACATTTACCAGATCCCTGTAAAGACTGTTATAGCTCCTGAATTTTGGATGCATATTTCCATCTACCTCTGGGCATCTCTGCCCACATGTTTCCAGGCTCCTCAAACTTGGCTGGGGAAATGCTAAGCTCATGTTCTATGTGACGCCTTCCTTTTAGGAAATATCACCATTTTCCTCTTATATAGTCTCCTTCCAAACATGTAAATACCTTTATAAGGATACTGTCAGTTATTTGTGACAAGTCTCATACACACATTAAGAATCCTTTTCTAGAACACTAGCATAAATTAACCTGTACTGAATATGCCTGTTGGGTGTTATGTGCCCAAGTTTCAAAAGGCATCCTGCCATGGGAATATCTGCTTCTCATGAGGAGGATTAACGTGTACACAAGTCACAGCTAATGCATAATTAAGATGTTGATTATTTATCATGTTTTAGCTCTAAAATCTTTATATAATTCCCCAAAGCATTACACTGAAATGTTCTTTCCTTAAAGGCTACGTATTTTAAAAATGCCAAAAAAGTGTCCTAATCTTATTTGAAAGCTCTTCCGTTGAGATAGCCTTTGCCAAGAACATATTCTTCAAACAAGATGTGCTCTTTTAGCTGAAGATTACATTTAGGACAAAATATCGAGAAAAAGTTAATACTTTGTCAAGGCAACTTTAGAATTTGAGTAACCAGTTTCTCCTCCTTGGGGACTCTTGTTCTTGCCTCAGATATTTCTGGTTTCAAAACAGGGTGCCAAGGCAGACCTCTCTTCTCTGCTGATTTTTGTGTGTGTGTGTGTGATACTTTCAGAATAAGATTATCCTGGACCCCATGACGTTCAGCGAGGCCAGGTTCCGGCCGTCCCTGGAGGAGAGGCTGGAGAGCATCATCAGCGGCGCAGCGCTGATGGCCGACTCCTCCTGCACGCGAGACGACCGGCGCGAGAGGATCGTGGCGGAGTGCAACGCCGTGCGGCAGGCGCTCCAGGACCTGCTCAGCGAGTACATGAATAATGTAAGTCTTGGGCTCTCCATTCTCATGTCTTGGTGGATTCTGTTCTGCAATCGTGTTGCTCTTTTGGAAGCATAGATAGCAGGAAAAGAACAGACCAGGTGTTCACCAAAGAGAGTCAGGCGAAACCAAAGAACTGCTTTGGGAAAGCGCGTGTCATGCTGTTTCAGAATCCATTTTTTTTGTTTGTTTTCATATGGAACAGATGGATGGAGAATAAGCTCTTTCACTTTTTACTTGGCTGATTTCTTCTCGGTCATTTTAGTGGCTGCATTTTGAAGTCGGTAAGATTTCAATTGGTAAAGGTAGATGATTGATGGGAACAGCTGAGGATATACTAAGTCCTCTGTTACAAAGAGCACTTTTAAACCTAAGGATAGCTGTGGATGCGAGTCTTCACCCCTAAGAGGCATTAATAAATCTACTGGGTTTAAAAAATGTGTGGATAGGGTTGTTTAAGGAAAAGTTCTAACTGTAGTAAAATTTGGAGGTGTTTTATTGATTCATAGTCAGGAATTGCTTGTAAGAGTGAGTCTCTAAGTTTTCAAATAGGTATGTATTGGTGGTATCTAATTGTATTTTGGCACATAATAGACATCCTCTCCTACAGTTATAAAATGTGACAGTTTCTGTATACCTGTAAACTGCAAGAAGGTGATGAAACTCATATTCTTTGCCTTGAAAGGCACTAAATTATGGCTGTATTGATTTGCTACATTCATTCAGCAGAGGCGATGCCCAGTGCTTGCAACAGTGGATGATCTGTACTTCCCCCTTTCCTGGACTTTCGGGTTTGAGATAATTTAGCACAAATTGGGGAAAAAATGTAGATAAAGTGAGGTCTTGATATTACATTTTGAAGGAATGCCCTGTATAGCTACCCGGTGGGTAACAGAGACACTGAAAATCTGCTCGCAGCTATTGAAGTCCACGTTAGGTATTATTAGAACACCCCGAGGCAATGCTGAAACAAAGCAGCCATTCAGTGTCTCTCCCTCCAGCATCTTACCACTCCCATCATGTGTAAAAGTATGCAGCTAACAGACATGCAAGCAAGGAATGAGTGTTGACAGTAGCAGTGCTCCTCCTGCAGACCCTCCAGAGAACTCATTCAGAAAGCAAAAAGATGTCAATGAGAAAACCTAACAAACTAAAAAAAACAAAATTTGTTTCCTTTCCATGAACCTTCAGATTCTTTGATTTTGGAAGACTTGGCCATTTTCAGCACACAAAGAATAAAATGTGGATGCATCATGTGGCACCCAGCTGCTTATGAGGACGTCTCTATAGGACCCTGGATGACCAACACTTTCTGTAATTTTGATCTATGGTATTATGTAGGGTGCAGCTAGAAATGTTGATCCCACAGTCTCCCAACTGAGTGAATCTTTTGAATAGCAGATGTGTCAACGAAGAGTGCTTATGAAATCCGAGACCCTGTTTGTTTGTTTGTTGTTGTTGTTAACAAAATAGCAAAGGGCTAATTACATGGATGTGGAATTTGGTTTTACATTAAGGCATGCTAGTGGTTCTATTAATGAATAGTTACTGCCAAAGAAGGAAGTAGAAACTACAGAGATAACAGTGATGGTTAAGATCTCAATATAAATAAATCAGACAAAAAAGTATGTTCTAAATAGAAATCACAGAACGTGATTAAATAAGAGTTGATCAAGACGTGACATGTAATTTTCAGTTTGGTGTCTAGAATCCTGCCAACTAGAAGTTTTTCTTTCGGTGTAAGCTCATGCAGATCAGCAGAGCTGATAGATTTTTGTATTTTATTGATTCCAGGCACTTTTTGTTTTCTGTTCGCAGCCTTGTGATACAGGAATGTTTTGTGCTTTATTGAAATCTTCGTTTCCATTTTGACATGGTTACAGACAATACATCAATGGGTATAGTGCTTAAATTTCAAAATGCACAAGCTCTATTCACATTGAACCATCATGATCAAAGCCTGAGACAAAACACCTCCTACTTGACATTTATGTAAACTGTATAACATTTAGTTGGACTTCACACTTGTTTGGTGATTTCAAGGTAGAAATGGATGCAGCCAGATCACCTTAATAATTCCTGTCCAGTGCACTCATTTCTCCTGCTGCACAGTCAATTTGTATTTATTTTGATATAGCATGTATGAATACAAAAACACATACACATCTGTGCCTTGACTGAAAAGTCTATTGTAGTTAACAGCAACCAGTAAATCAGTCTATCATTCCTGGGCTGTTATATATCTCTTTCAATTTTGTAAGCTCTGAGAATAAAGGTGCTATCAAATTATCACCTTGCAAGTTTTCATCCTAATGTGCTAGGCAATACCATTAGGATAAACAAGTTGTTAAACTGAAAGTATTTAAAAATCAGCATAACTGACATTTCTGTTTTCTAAAAATCTCCTGATCAGTTCCAGATGAACATTCCACTTACAATGCTTGCTTGTGGCTGAAGCTGTTCTAAATTTGTATACATGCCAAATTGTATGACACAGAGGGAGACAGAGGTTGTGGAGAGAAGCTGTGTATCACACCTGATAGAAAAAGGGTCTTCATGGAGCATGGGCTATGACTTAGCCACATAGCTTCCATTGAGCTCAATAGGATAGCAGTCACGTGTTAGATAATTCCACAAATGTGTATTCTACTTAATGAACGTGGTTGTGCAACTTGAAGATGTCAACAAAAATTGTGCAGTTAAAAGAAACTGTGGTATGAGAAAAAAGGCTGGGTGAACAGAGGCATGTGGTGAAAATTATCACAGATGATGGCAGTGGTAGAAAGGATGGTTGGAATTCTTTTAGGAAAGCCTTGGCTAGCCTTAAGTTGCTTTATCAAGTTGAAGATATAATCCAAAGTGAAAAGATTCTTAAAAAATAATCCCCCTTTAAGTAGACTCTTATTGTTGTACATATGTGAAGACTAATGGGTAGAGAGAAACTTAAAAGGATGCGCGGCCTATAGATGTTAATTGGGATGAGTGCCATCAATGTGGTGGTTGAAGTATTATGCTGAGTACTTTAAATAGTTCCAAATTATAATGAACACATAAACCTTCCTTGGGAACTTATAATTTTATGCAGCTTTCTTTGGTGGCAGTATAAACATAACATTTTATGGGTTTTATTAATAAGAATATTGTGAGGAATGCAAATTTAGAATATTTTATTCATTCAACAAATGTGTATTGTCTGCTGGCCATTTGTGCCAGGCATTGCTCTAGGCTTCTGGGGATACAGGAAGTACCAAAACAGGTAAAATTCTCTGCTTGCTCTCCTGCAGCTTACACTGTTGTGGGAGGAGACAGACAATAAATACTAAGTGATATGAGCAAGAGTCACTTCAGATAGTGATACATGCAAAGAGGAAGTCTAAAACATGGAAGTTAGAGGATGCTGGGTAGTACTGAAGTTAAGAATGGCCTAGGAAGGTGCGTTGAAAGGATGACATTAGATCAAAGACTTTTCAGAGGTGAGGAAGCAAAGAGGCCTTGAGGAGGAAGGGATGAAAAGGTCAAGGGCCTTGCTGTGAACGGGTGCCTGGTGCACCTACCCGTTTGAAGCACCATGGGAGTCACAGCAGCTATTGTGAGTAGACGGGTAACAGGAGATGGCGTCTGTATGGTGCTGAGGCATCAGTCTGTGCAGGGTCTGGTGAACCATTATACAGAATTTGACTTTCATTCTAATGGAATGAGAGGCCGTTGCAGAGCAGTTAGTGAAAAATGCCATGGTTCAGGTGCTGAGAACAGGCCATAAAGGCAAAAGGGGTAAAAGCAGGAGGACGGGTGAGGAGGCCCTGAGTCCCGTAATATTCATGAGAAGATGGTCTCAGGCCAGGGGATAGCAGTAGAAGTGGAATAAAGTATTCAAATACTCACTATAAATAAAATTTGCTTATAAATTAACTAGTAAGGAGAATGTGTCTGTTTTATGAACATAAAATCAACATTTGCGTTTTGAATGATTTGCATTTTGAATGACAGTTGCTGTTGTATCAGTTGCAACTAATATGATATCTTCATTTGGTTTTGGTTGCACAGGAAATTCTGATTTACTCGGATGTTGAAAGTAGCTTACTTGGCAATGCCTGGACACTCTGCTAGATAGATTGCATTTGAAAGGGGAGTTAAGTAGAAAAATTTTGTTTCAACGTTGTATCACCAAAAATGTCTAAGTATGGTTCACATTCTTATAAAAGACTAGAAAAATTTAATACTTATTCTAAGTATTAAACTGTAATACAGAACTATAAGGAGAAAAATTACTACTTATTCTAGGTACTAAAACTGTAAATGCAGAACAATAAGGAGATGCATTAAACTGTTACTTCTTTATGCACAATTCATGGTTAGGCCTTGATGAGAATATGCAATGAGCAGATGTGCCTGGTCCTTGTTGTGTCTTGTGCTGCCGTACAACCTGTTTCAATTTTATAAACTCTCTGTGTAGCTCGAATTTTTTTAAGGCTAATTTAGAGCTACAGTTTTCTTAAACAATCATGCAGTTAAACTATTTTCAAATGATGGCAGAGATCCTGGTGGCATAAAGTAATGCTGCTGTTCTCTGCTGTAAAATATGGTGAGATATTTTTAATTGTATTTTTAAAAATAATTACAATTGTATATATTTTTTAAAATTTTGGATCCAACTTTTTTTCAAGCCTCTTGAAGCATCTAAGTGGATCCCTGGGGTTAACAATTTATAAAGCATTAATATATAGAAGGTATTAAAAGCATATGAAGACATATTGATATGGGAACATATATACATACTACAAGTGTTTGAAGCATTGTCATAGCCTTTGTTAGAGAGTAGAATTTAACATAAAGTGGGTTCCTGAAGGAGCCCACTTGTGAGGATTTGAGGACTAAAATAGGGTCTAAAAAGATTATTTCCAGCCCGGTTTTATGGCCTATCCACAGCAAGCCTCCAGCATGCTGTTCCACAACACTAGATGAGTAATACATGAGATGATATCCAGGGCCACGAGATCTCTAAGAATGTGGCTTTTACACTTTTGTATAGTGGAAAAGAAATATATGTTCACTATAAAGAACAAAAAAACAAAGAAGAAAATAAAACATCTCATCCCCAAAAATAACTGCTAATAATTTGGTATATGTCTTTCCAATGTTTCTGAGCATATAGGAGTGGTATATTTACACACACACACACAAACACACACATACACACACATACATCACACTTTGCTTATTTTTTATAAAATGGACTCATATTGTAAATGCTGTTTTGCAATCTATTCTCTTTACTCAATATATTGTGAATATGTTACCATATCAATAAACATTATCTAACCTTATGTTTACTGGCTGCATAGATTTTATTATATGAATATGTGATAATTCATTTAGAAGCAATTCATTTTGAGTGTATTTTTAGGGAAGAGCCTTGGAAAAGATAAGTAGGGAAAACTTTTCCTGCTGGCAGTACAGAGTTCTGATTTTAGACCCAAAGCGTGACTAGGAACAAAATGAGAATGAAGTGAGGACACAGCTTTACAGTTTCTGTGGTTCAGGGGATCCCTGACAAGTCTTGTGCAATCAGATTTTTGCATATAAACAAAATTTAAGTGCCTCTGGGATTCTATTTGAAATAATCTTATGTTTATTTATATTCATTTTCTATATAAATCTGATTTTTATCTATCAGAATTTATTTAAGTTGGCTGTATATTACTGCCGAGAGAGGCCCAGAACAACTAGTTGGCAAATTCAGTATTTGGGTTTGATCTAAAATCCCAGAGAAACATCGAATCCTTCTGAAGGGACTGTCATCAGAAAGGTAACTTTGCCATAGGAATTGCTATACTGCCACATTTCTCTCATATGGGAAGCATGAAAAAGACTGAGTAGCTCTTATTACTTAAGAATAAGGCTCATTGTTGATTAAACATGAAATTTGTTTTGAGTATCATCTGGATCTTCTCTTTTCTCTCCTTACTATTATTATGTAGATGAGGGAATGCAACTCCCTGAAGTCAGCTTGGCTAATAATAACTTTCTCTATTAAAAGGTATGACAACACAATATAGAAAGTAATGTTTGAAAATGTTTGTGGGCAATACGAGATCTAATGTTGCCCATACCTTCTCCTAATGGCTCTGCATTCTAATGCAAAATTAAGAGCTGCCTAATGAGATTGGTAGCTTCATTCAAGGGAAAGAGTCCTAATATTCTACATTGGTGCCTGTGGTGAGGTTTTCCTTGCGTTTTTCTTGCTTGTATCTTTTCTTCTCTTTCCTGTTCTCTTTCTTCACTGTATGTTCAATGCCGTCATCTCTATTAATTTTGAACTTCAGATTCCTCTGTGCATTTACACTTCCCATGCAAAACTTTTGCTTCCTTGAACAGAGTTTTTTAATTCTTCCCCCTCCCCTCTCTTCCCCCTCCCCTCTCTTCCCCTCCCCTCTCCTCCCCTCCCCTCTCCTCTCCTCGCCTTTTTTTTTTTGACGGAGTCTCGCTGTATCACCCAGGATGGAGTACAGTGGTGCAGTGGCGTGATTTCGGCTAGCTGCAAGCTCTGCCTCCTGGGTTCAAGCGATTCCCCTGCCTCAGCCTCCCGAGTAGCTGGGACTACAGGATTCTCCTGCCTCAGCCTCCCGAGTAGCTGGGACTACAGGCGCCCACCACCACGCCCAGCTAATTTTTTGAATTTTTAGTAGAGACGGGGTTTCACCCGTGTTAGCGAGGATGGTCTCGATCTCCTGACCTCGTGATCCGCCCGACTCGGCCTCTCAAAGTGCTAGGATTACAGGCTTGAGCCACCGTGCCCAGCTTTGTTTGTTTGTTTTTGTTTTGTTTTTTGAGATGGAGTCTGGCTCTATTGCCCAGGCTAGAGAGCAGTGGCGTGATCTCAGCTCACTGAAACCTCCGCCTCTCAGGTTCAAGCAATTCTCAGCCTTAATTTTTTTTTTTTTTTTTCTTTAGACGGAGTCTTGCTTTGTCGGCAGGCTGGAGTGTAGTGGTGCGATCTCGGCTCACTGCAACCTCAGCTTCCCAGGTTCAAGCGATTTTCCTGTCTCAGCCTGCCGAGTAGCTGGGACTACAGGCGCCTGCCACCACGTCCAGCTAATTTTTTATTTTTAGTAGAGACGGGTTTCACCATGTTGGCCAAGATGGTCTTGATCTCTTGATCTCGTGATCCGCCTGCCTTGGCCTCCCAAAGTGCTGGGATTACAGGTGTGAGCCACCGCGCCTGGCCTTTAAATTTGTTTTTAATTGGTATTTCTTGCTCAGATATTGCCAGAGTACAGTTATGTTACCAGTCTTTTCTCTGAGGTGAAAAACTATCCTTTGAATCTACTCCTCAAAAGAAATATACATAGTTGGCATGGAAGTCTTTCTGCCCTTGCAACATGGCACTTACAATTCTGTTTGGCTGCATTTCTAGGTAGATTTCACTGTAACTCCCAGAGGTACCCGGGAACCGGAAGAGGGTTTTTTTCTTCCTTCCTTTTTCTTACGTTATTATGATCATACTCCCTTTCTAAAGGTGCTCAACTGTGTTTACTGTAATGCGATCTTAGAGAGCCAAAGGGTGCTGTGCAGGGATATGTTGACTGGTGCTGACCCAGGCACAGGTGATGGGAGAATCTCCAGTCATGCTGGCAGGACATCTTCTCTGGTAGAATCATGACAGGGAGAGTGTGAGAGCTTGTGTCAGGTTAAGGTGTCGCCCAGAGCATGTGTGCACTGGCTCTGAAAAGTTCCAGGAGATCTAGACTGGCATGGTTGGTTGGCATGAGGGTGTTCTGGATACAGTACCCATTATAGCTATGGAACACAGATGTAGGTAACATCCAGACCCTGTGGGAACATGGCAGGTCTTCTTGGGTCTTAATGTGCCCAAGGTATGGGATGATTATTCAAGTGGGGGACTTAGGTCCTCTGAAAAGTATGACAACTCCAGGAGCTCACTGTTGCCTTCATTGCGGTAAAAAAACAGTATTGAACAATCAATACTTCTATCTCTTTCCCCCACTCACTGCCCTCTAACCCAACATTTTCTCTCCTTCCTTCCCTCCCTCTTTTTCTTCCTTCCAACTGTATGCCTGGTGAAATCCTTAAAAACTCTTTTGAATTCATGAACGAACTCATAGGAATGTAAGGGCATTACTAGGAGAAAAGAAATGACAAGAAAGTAATTAACTGGAGATGGGCCTGCAGATTTTTCATGGCCTAGACTTGGGTTTTAAATGAGGCATTAGGTGCAAAGAACAGGACAAAGAACATTGATTCAAAGAACAAAGCCTGATGACCCAGCTAGATGGCCAGCTAGATTAGGGGCCTCAGCAGAAAGTCTGGATTCCCAGTTAATGAAACCATTGGGGTTTGTTCTAAGAAAGTAAAACTTCCATACAGAGAGTAAAAATGGGAATGTGTGCTGTCTTGGCCTTTAAAGAGCTATAAAACAAAAACACCTTATCCTCTAAAAATTTCTAACCACAAGCCCATAATCAATCACTCAGTATCAGGGCCAGAAACTAGATTCCAGCATGACCTAAAGTTTATCCAGAATTTATTTTAAAGGCATTTTGTGTGGTGGGTTGCCAGGTACTTGGTAGAAGCAAATACTGATGCCTTCCAGAGGAACATACTTCAAACCTGGGGCTCAAAAAATTTCCAAAGATAAAGTTACAAAGATCATAAGTTGACCTTCCAGAATCCCTAAAAGCAAAACAGAACAAGCCACTGTGAATGAGAGTTGGCAAAAACAACTGGTTATGGATTAGCCCTACAGTGTTTCAAGTTTGCAATTATTAGGTACAGATTATAAAATATTTCAAAGAAATTGAAGAGAATATTGGACATGTGATGAAGGAGCAGGAGGCTGTCAGCACTGACTGGGCAGACTTGGAAAGCAGGGCTGGGAGTTGTGGTGGTAGAGGGATAAGGGCTTACTTGAATGGGTGGGGCAGGTGGTTCTTGGCCAAGCCTCCTCTTAGTAGCCTTCTGTGCCACAAGCCTGGACAAATAAGGAAGAAGGAAACATGGTAGCTGAGAGTGTCTGGCCTTTGCTGTTCAGAGCAGTGCTGTTGGTAAACTCTTGACTGGGATCTGGTAATCTCTTAGCATCCCTGTGGTTGGATATCATTCAGCTTATCCAGAGCAGACTTCTCTAAATGAACTCTTCCTGGTGACAGAATGGAAAAAGAAAATCTGCCAAATGAAAGAGGAGATGGAAATAAAAATCTGCCTCAACAGTTAAATTAAGTTCCACACTTAGAATTCTAGCTAGTTTCTCTCCCTATCAAACAAACTCCTCACTGAGCCCTTGAAAGTTGGTTCAGTCAATAGGATGAGGAAGAGCAAGTAATATTATGAGAGAGGAAAGGGCTTTCTCTGACTTAGTAGCTGAGATTGTTGACAGAGCTGACAGCCAAGTCATTGGATTTGGCCAGTCTGGACAGCAAATGCCTGGACAGCACAACTGATCTTCTCAGAAGAGCTTTCTAGTATTTCAATGAAGACCTCACAAAATTGTCAGGGAGAGCAGCAGGCTGCACTCCACCATCAAAATGATGAACCTGGGAAAACCCTCCCTTTGAATTAACAAAGTATGTAAGAAGATCTGAACACTGGATCTCTTGTTCCCGAATGGCTTGTTCCAAAGATAAGCTCCCTTGCTGGGGCCCCTCCTTGCTCAGGTTCGATGTGGCTTTGAAATCTGAGAGGTATTTTTCTTGATTCAGTTCGAAAATTGTTACACTCTAAGAACTGAGTGTTTCACTGGTTGGTGATGTCTCTAACGCCTCTCTGTGCTTCAGTCACACCAAGTACTTTACAGTTACCATCTCTCTGATTAAAATGTTATTTCCTTTCAGAGGCCGAGGTGAGTGGATTACCTGAGGTCAGGAGTTCGAATCCAGCCTGACTAACATGGTGAAACCCCATCTCTACAAAAAATACAAAAAATAGCTGAGTGTGGTGGCGCATGCCTATAATCCCAGCTGCTTGGGAGGCTGAGGCAGGAGAATTGCTTGAACCCAGGAGGCAGAGGTTTCAGGGAGCTGAGATTGTGTCACTGCACTCCAACCTAGGCAATGAGAGTGAAACTCCACCTCAAAAAAAACAAAAACAAAAACAAATGTTCTTTCATAAACTTTGCATGGATGGCTGATTCTCCTCCCACCAAGTTTCAGCTCAAATATGTTGCTCTTGACTACATTAGTGCATTTATTTCTACTATAACACTTGCCACACTCCAAAATCACATCATCTTATTGTGTTATCATCTGCTCCTCTGTTGGAATTTACTTTCCGTGAAGAGGGATGTTGTATTGTTTACAATCCCCAGTATCTGGTGTATGTAGCCTGGCACATAGGAGGCTGCAAATAAATATTTTTTGAACAAATAAATGACTTCCCTGTCATCCCCCTCTTCTCCTCTAATAATAAACAACCCATATGTTTTGAGAACTTTGAGTCACATAGCTTGGAACCCAATGATTGATCTTCTTTCTCTGCTCTACTACCTGATAAAACACTCAGTGCATTAGCTAAGGTTAACTATGCTTGGCTTCTTCATGACTCACTATGCAGTGCCCAGGCTTTTCACTATAGTTAAAGCTTTATTTAAGGCCCTGGCAGAGGCCACATCAATTCTTTCAAGAAATGGATGGAATGATCCCCGTAACTATTAGTAGAGATAAAAGTGATGCAAAGCATGTCACTTGCTTGCTTTTCTGTTCAAAGAGCTCCACCAAGCTGCTCACTCTTATTTCTGTCGCTACAGAGTGACCTGTTTGGGCATGAGCTCTTAAGGATGTGTCTGAGGGCTTGGAGGAGCTGGACCATTTTTAGTTCACAGCATTCTGTAGGCTGGACTGGGGACTTTGGAAATTTCTTAACTCATCATTTCCTAAAAGACACAAATAATTTGCATATGTACCTGAAGAGATACATCGACAGAAGACAAGGGTCACAGTTAAGCTTTTTAAAAGTAGGTACTCTGTTTGCAGAGTCCCAGCCTCACCTACAGAATAACAGTCTGCTGCTGAGGGGGTTTTGATCTCTAAATTGAGCAAGTACCCCAGCTGATTCTTATGAGCAGGCAAGTTAGGGAACACCTGATGTAATAAGTAAGTGTATCAAATCAAGAGTTGATTTAATATAGCACGAGTTAAAAACGAGTTTTCTTTTTGTGAGTGGGGATAAATACTTCTGTAAGAAATCATCAAGTGAAATATCTTTCGGGAAGCCTTTTTGGGCTATATATTATTCAGACTAGACATTCACAATATGAGAGGAGACTCGTGAAGCTTAGAAATAGATGAGCAAATCTTCACCAGCACTTTGCCCTGCGAGATACTAATTAAAGGGCAGTTGTTTTTCAAAACTTCTAACTTTCATCTCACCACTCTCAAACACACCTCATCCTACTCATCTACTCTTCCATTTATAAAAGATCATTTTTTTATCCTTGGAAGGACTGTACTCTCAAATGCCAGAAAGAGAATATCAGGCTTCATGGATTATTCAGAAATTCTCTTTCTTAACAGCTTACTTGCTGACTTCAGTTATCTATTAACTCTGCTGGTTTGAATGCAGCTGAGAGACTTATAGCATCAACCCAGAGCTATGCTGTTTACATCTTGAATTGAGCTTTCGTTCTAGGTTCTTTTGGTGACTATTCTAGGGCACAGCTTCTAAGAGGAAGGAATATGTTGCCTGACTGCTCCTGAAATTCTTATATCTGTGTATCAGGACATGAGGAGATTTTTAAAAACACATATTCCAGGTTCCTGCCTTGGTCCTAAATGATAAAATCTCCAGGGAAAGAGCTGGGAAGGTTTATTTTAGCAAATATCCCAGAGGATTCTCCTGCCTCGAGTCCTCCACCAGCCTTGGACTATGCCAGTATTGAGAATTATCTGACGTAATCAACACTGGATTCAGAGACAGGTATCATACATTTCCTTTTTCCATTTTCTTAATCACATTTTCACAGTGTTATTTATTGTTATTTCTCTTCACTCTCTAAATTATCCTCCACTACTCCTTGCCATGGAACTAGTGAAGACCTTTGGAGGCCAATATTTTCTTCTTTTTCCCCCTAAAGTGACTCAAGAAGACATCATTTGCATATTATGTAAGTTTCACCTCAATAGTTTTAAAAAAAGACATTGACCTTTCTTATTATTTTGTCTGAACACTTGGGTGTTAGGAGGGATCAGTCCTGTGATCTGGTGATTAATTTCACACTATTATTCCTGAAAAATAGACAGATACCTCTTTTTCCATGTGTCTTATGGATGTAGTAAATGCTGCATCCATGAGAAAATTAAAGAGA
Organism: Pongo abelii; assembly: GCF_028885655.2. NCBI lineage: Eukaryota > Metazoa > Chordata > Mammalia > Primates > Hominidae > Pongo > Pongo abelii. The sequence continues at coordinate 52,281,506 of NC_071997.2, read as the reverse complement.
TGCTGATTCTCTGACCTTCTCTTCTTATTACGGACACTGCCTTTTTTTTTTTTTTTCCACCGTTGGCCTAATTTTAGGCTTCTGATCTCTTCTGTTGCCCCTTTTCCTCATCTATTAGTTTATTTTCAACCACTTGTAAAACCTTTAAAACCATATCCTTTTTTTACTTTTTTTTTTTTTTTTTTAGTTCTTTCAAGATTCTCAAAGGATCATCATCCATTTTCCTAAAACCTCTGTTTTGTGATTTCAGATTATTTAGATGAAAATGAGTAGCATGCTATCTTCAATGAAACAAATGGTTAAGGACCCGCCCAAGGTCACATGTTTAGATACAACTAAAATTGGAACTCAGGTCTTCTGGTCTCTTTATTACCACTCTGTGATTCTTTTCATTACTTTGTATTATATATTAATGAATCTAGACACAACATTGGATTTTTGGTATTCTATTCTCTCCATTTAAAGCCCTATATTGTATAGTGCCCATCTTTTCCCTAATGTATATATTTTGAATCCCTCAGAGTTAGTTAGATGGTAGACTCTGGACAAATATCCAATCTGTAAGTATCTACAGATCCTAGCAGAACCCTGCCAGCACTCCAAATAGAAGGCAGACCGCAGCAGCCTTGTGGGATAGCCACTGGAATTCCTTACAGAAGGGCAAAGTAGAGCCTGTTTTGTCAGGAGTAGGTGCTAATGCAGCTAATGCAGAAAATCGTATATTTTTCAAGAATGCAGACTTGGCTTCAGTATCTAGGTGGAGACTGTCGATCATGTAAGAGACAATGGTAGAGGCAACAACCATAGCAGCCAGCACTAGTATATCTACTTTTTCATAATTCCCTAGGGGTTCAGTGCAGTGGCTCTGCCCTCAGCCATATCTGTACAGAGATCTGACTTTTGTTTTTTTCTGAAAATAAACACCTAGTTGCTTGCAATTTTGAGTAGGAAAGAAGATCTGGTGGTCTGCTTTTAATAATTAATTAATTAAATTAAGAAGTAATAATTGTATATATTTATGGGGTACTATGTGATGTTTGGATATGTGTATAAATTCTAGAAAGATTAAATCAAGCTAATTAACATGTCCATCACCTTACCAACTTACCATTTGTTTGTGTGATGAGCAGGTATAAAATCTCTTTTGGCAACTTTGAAATATAAAATACATTATTATTAACTATTGTACTGTGTAACTATTTCGTGCTGTGAAACAGATCACTAAAATGAATTCCTTCTGTTTAACTGAGAAGTACCCTTTGACCATCATCTCCCCGTGTTTCATCCCCCTCGCTGCTCAGCCTTTGGAACTGTTTCTCTACTCTCTGTTTCTATGGGATCTGCTTTTGTAGATTCCACATAAAAGTGAGATTGTATTGTATTTGTCATTTTGTATTGGCAGGAAAGTAAATTAGTGCAGCTATTTTGGAAAACAGAATGAAAGTTCTACAAAAAACTAAAAATAGAATTGACATACGATCCAGCAATCCCACTTGTGGGTATATATTCAAAGTAATTGAAATCAGTATGTTGAAGGCATCTCTGCACTGCCATGTTTATTGCAGCATTATTCACAACAGTCAAGATGTGGAAGCAACCCAAGTGTTCATCAATGGATGAATGGATAAAGAAAATGTGGTGTATACATACAATGGAATACTATTCAGTCTTTAAAAAAAAGGAAATTCTGTCATTTTTGGCAATGGGGATGAACCTGGAGGTGTAACTGCTTTTTAAATAGAGTTTCAAGAAATCATCTTTTTTAAAACCTCACCTTTCTCTTTTCTTTATTCCAGAAGAAGCTGATGTCTCAAATTTCTACATCTTTGGGGTTTTGCAGTATAAATTGGATTGTTCTGAGCTTCCCTGTTCCTAGCTTAGGATTTGGCTTTCTCTGGCCTGCTAAACAGGCTAGTACACCTCTTTCTAAAATCCAGCTTTCAGAATACTACTGCTGTTTGCTTCTGTTGTCTTTGTCCTTAGAATTAATGTCTTTAAAAGAAATGGCTTATATGATAATTTTAATGGAATTTCAGAAAAGAGCAGTGATAAATATGTGTGTTAAATCAATCAGCCATCTTCAGCCACACCTTGCTTTTGTTTTTAAGCAAGGTTTTAGGTTTCTTCCATCTCTACGTTCAGGGGCTATAACTAGACCTAGGGATGGTTGTTTTGTACCCTAACTTGACCAAGGGGTTGAATCAAGATAAAATGATCAAAGTACATTATTCAAAGTGAGTTGAGATTTTTGGATGAGAGTAGAGGTGAGATAGAATGTGTTGGAATAAAGCTTAGTTGGAGGATCTTTGATGTAGGCACTCTGTTGTATTTGATTTTCTATCTCATTCCTAATGACAACGTTATAGACATTTGTTCCTGTTTAGAGGTTGAAGAAAGTGTGGTTGTGAATACCTTGTCTTTGTTGTTCATGTAACCTAACTATAGAAATCGGGCATTTATCACATGATGATAAATAATTCTTTAGAAACTTTGTTTCAGAGTCTATTGAATGCTACATTCCCCTCAGTTGCTGATAACAGTCACACAAGTGATATCACAGTGTGATCCATAGCACAGTGTTGAAGGATAATCGAGTCCAATGTTATTACCTCAACCATTTTATAATTTTAAGTATCTCTCCCAGTATATTCAGAACCACAAGATCCTTGTAAATGGATTATTCCTATTTATTTGTTACATTTATTTGTTTACTAAAGGTTACATTTATCTTTTGTACGATTGCTGTTTTTTCCTCTGTAATATTATTTTACATATTACTCTTGAACTTACGTCTTTTTAATCCTTAGAACTTTTATTAGGTATGTGACCCAATGATTTGATTTATAAACATGCACATTGATATTTCTAACAATTCATATTTTTATATAAAGTTTATAGTCACCTGCCAGAAACAGTGACAAGAGAAAGATACATGAAATATTTAAATTCAGGAGAACCATTAGGGAAGTTCTTGTGATATATTCCTAATGTATTGTGATTATTAGCATTCATTAAAATTTCCCTAAAAATTTAACGCCCATCCACCAAATAATTCTAAGGAAAGGATTATTTACTAGCAAATCATATATAGTTTGACACATCTATATGTTTAAAGGATAAGAAAAAGCAAAATTTGTTTTGCTTTTAATTTAGTTAATTTATTAGTTTTGATGCTGCATTTCATGGAGCCTTAGGGGCTTCCGGGTCCCCCATTAGTAGGTGACCGGGAGAGAGGAATGAGTGTGACTCTTAGTTCCCTCTGTCCCCCAGATCTGTTTTTCCCTGAGTATTCCTGACACTAATTGAATTCAATATTTGGTTTTTATGTAAAATTGTATTTGGAAAAAAACCAGATCCTGTTTTTAAGACAGGTTTTTAAAATAATGGCATACTTTGTTTATACATCTAAGACTTTTTTTTTTTCTGAAATAGCCAGATAATTGACAGGCAAGTTAATTGGGATATATGAATTATTTAGATTTTCAGCCAGTCTGTGATAATACTCATGGATCTGAAGATTACGATAGAATAGAGAAGCCCAGCTCTTTGCAGATAGCAGACCTATCCTGAAATATCCAAATGAATTCACAGATTATGAGCTTCTTATCACTATTTGGCTATCAAGTTATACTGGCTGTATAAAATCTCTTCGAATTAATGAGAATGGTTCTGGCCACCTCTTCAGCCCTAGCCTGAGTTTCTCAGCCGTTCCTGGTTAAATATTCTACTCCACAGGGTTTCCTTCATTATTCCCCAGTGACTCTATGCGATACTTTCTAGGTGAAGAATAGCATGCTGTCTTATAGAGTACGATACTAGAACTCTTGGCATGCATCATTTTCACCATGTTCTTTAGAAAGTGTCAGGATTTTTAGTTTTTAGAAGAATATAGATGTAATGTTTTGCAGCATACATAAGTTATAATATTCCAAAACATCCCATAAGACCTTTTATTTATTTCCTTTATTGTGAAGCATTTTCTTTCCTGATAGCTACAGATGAACTGGAGGCCTTTTCTTATCCTGTAATGAAACAGTGAATTATACCCATACAGTTTAGCAGAACTAATGCTTACCCACTGGCTGAATAAATCAGGCTGTTTATGTATTCTTTAACACAAAAAGGAAATGGTAATTAATGAACTTGAGGATAAAGTTTTAAATGTGTATAGTTATTATAGTATAACAGTGCTGCGGGGCTACTTGCTGACAAGGGTAAGGGCAATTTTATTTCTTTATAAATAAAATTTAGAATTGAACATCTAAAACTGGAAAAAATATGAAGAGTTTACTGAGTGTTATGTTTTGGGAGTTATACTAGATACAACAGTATTAAATAATATGCAATAGAATGAGAGATTTATTGTGCAGGTCTTAAATGTTGTAAGCCTATTAAGTCCCTTCCAAATAATAAAGACAAATGCATATCAAGATAGAAATAGGTAGATATGAGTTAGGTTTTCAGAGAGAGAGCTGGGTCAAGATACTGAATTATTCATGGCAGAAGTAGCACTTGAAATATTTGAAAGGTGTACAGGAATAAGAGAAATCAAAGATGGAGAGTATACTTTGGGGGTAGGAATGACATAAAGCAAAATTTGTTATAGGAATGTGTATGGTACATTCTGAGCACAGTGAAGCCTGCTTGATTAGATAAAAGGACATCAAATAGAGAAAAAATATGTTTGCAAAGGAAAGTTGAGATTAAATTGCAGAGGGATAGGATTCCAAATTAAGAAATGCATGCTTTATTATGGTAGGCAGTTACTAAATTTTTATTTGTTTTGGTTTGATTTGTTTTGGTTGGGTTTGGTGTTATCATGATCATGATATTAGGTAATATGTGCAGTGTTTGGGAACAGCCATCCTGCCTGCAGAGGTGGAGAGTGGCTCTTGAGAGTGTCCACGGGAGATAAGAGGCCATAGAGACCTATTAGTGGACTTTTAGGGAAGTACAGACGGAAGAAAATAGAGTCTGAACTACAGAGAAGACAGTAGGAATGAAAAGGAGAAAAACAGATTCAAGGAGAATAACTAAAATAACCTGATGATGGATTTTTTTTTCAACAAAAGGATAGACCGGAGAAGGAACCAAAAATATTGCCTTTCTCTTTTCATGAGATGTATTTATCAATTATTCATTGAACTAACATGTCAGCTAAGTTAGGGCTGATCAAATTCATTGACAATATTTTTTGAAGAAAAGCATTTAACAGTGTTTAAAATCTGTCATATATTAGGTTTTGATCATATAATGTTACTCTGTAAATATTTGTCTTCACCTGTTGCTTATTGTATTCACACAGCAGACTATTAGTGCTTTTGGGTTAATCGTTACGCTATCAAAACTCATAGTATGAAGCATGTTGCAGTTCTGCTGAGGCCTGGGTTTGGGTCTCACATTCCAGGGTCTCTTTGAAGGCTATGATTGGCCTAGTGGACAGGCCAGTATCTGCCTCTTTGGTGGTCATTTTTGGCTCAATATATGGAACATAATAACTTCCAAGTTGTTATTTTAAAAATTAAAAAACCCATTATTTCTTTGTGGGAAAAAAATTGGCCTTATAAAAGTTACTCATGTTTACGTTGGGTTTGTTGAATCTTAAGGGGTCATTTAGCTTTTACAGATATTCTTTAATTGTACCTCTTAAATTGTGTGTTAGAGAAGGATTGTGAGCATTAAATTTCATTAATACTACAGGATACACCCCTTAAGGAGCTCAAGGATCTTGTCTAAATGTCATCTGTTACCTGGAGCCTTCCTTTAGGTTGTTCTCTGTCCTTTGGTAGCTGTGGTTTTAATTGCCATGCACTTTGTTGACTTACATCAGGTAATATTTCTATTATTCAACTGTGTTCAAATATTTATTTGGTATCCATTTTATAGAAAACACTACTGTAGACACTTTGGAGCAGGAAAAAATTGAATAAATGAGCCACTGACTGTACCTTCAAGGAAATTATACCTTGTAGTGTCCAGAAATATACTATTCTATTCATTATTTCTGATTTGAAATAACTACATTTTGAACATTGTGGTTGTTCAGGTTGTTCATGACATGATAGAGAATAGGGTATTTTGTTGATTAAGATGAATCTGAGTCAGATGAAATTTGATACATTATTATCCAAGAAAGAAACTATTACCTACCACTGGAAAACCAATGTGTCTGCCCAATTTCCAATCAGCCTGAAGCCAGTTTCATTTTGCATGGGTGATACAGGTGATAGAGGTGGATCATCCAGCAGCTTCATGTATATTCATACTTATCAGATAGGGTCAACCCCTCTTAGTTTGGTTTGAAATCTCACTGGGAAATGTACTTCTTCCTTTGATAGATTTATCAGGTGATATAGCCCAACCATTCCTGAAACAATACATGAAAAAAATGTTAATAGTTACCTATTAACTATAAATATAACTAAAAATAGTTAAAAATAGTTAATAGTTAATACTGACCTTGAGGTATATATTGTCTATTTCATAATAACAACAGGCAAAATTGCAAAACACATTATTAAAGGGATGATTTGTGGGTTCATAGATTAAGTATTTGTAAACACCACAGCCCTACATGTGTTTACTAAATACAAGCCATGTAAGGATAACCTTCCTTTGACAGGGAGATGTGACAGGGACTGGGGATCCAGCAGACTTTCCACATTTTTGATGTCTTTCTGGGTAGCTTTAGGGGCATTTTGGTGGATTAGCAACTGAATATATCATTTCATCCAAAAGTAGGTAGTAAATTAATTCCAGGGGGAAATTTATAGTAGTAATTTTCAGAGAGTAACCAGACAGGTAGGTACTCAAAATTGTGACATTCAAGGAATCAGAGATGTTTTGTTTAGAAAAAGATAGTGAGAGGAGAATAACTGCCTTCAAATATTTGAAGAACTCTTTTGTAAAAGAAAAAAAGGGACATATTCCAAAAGTGTATGTATGACCACAAGGAAATATTTAGGCTCAATAGAAAGCAAAATCTTCAGAATAGCCAGAGCTCTGCAACAAATTCTGTCATCTGAAGCACTCTGAGCTGCCTCAAAGGCCAGTGATTTCTTTCTCACTAGATTGTGTGTTGTGAGCATTTAGCAGGAATGCTGTAACTAGAAATTAAAACATGAGGCTGAACTTTAAGGTTTCTCCTTTCCTTGACATTATCACTTTCATAATTTCCTAGACATGCATCTGTTGGATGTAGGTTGGCCCCATCATTGAGGAAATTCTTCATTCCTTGTATTCTACTTGTCTAGTTTTTCTTTGGTCCATTTTATACAAGAAGCTGGTTTGAAAAATGAGAGGGAAGTTTGGGCTTTTAAATGATCAGGATGGAAATGATAATCAGTTCCATATTGCTTATTCATCAGTTCTTGACGGAACAGTTTTGCAGTTTATCTAGTGTCTGGCTAGTAGGTCATTTACGTAGAAAGAACCTGGCTATGATTTAGCAAAGACGAAGATAGTTCTTCCATATCATAAAAAGTAATCTGGGTTCCTGGCCAGCCATGGTGGCAAATGCCTGTAATCCCAGCACTTTGGGAGGCTAAGGTGGACAGATCACCTGAGGTTGGAAGTTTGAGACTAGCCTGGCCAACGTGGCAAAACCCCATCTCTACTAAAAATACAAAAATTAGCCGGGTGTGGTGGTGTGCACCTGTAGTCCCAGCTACTTGGGAGGCTGAGGCATGAGAATCTCTTGAACCTGGGAGGCAGAGGCGGAGGTTGCAGTGAGCCAAGATCACGCCATTGCACTGTAGCCTGGGTGACAGAGCGAGACTCTGTCTCAAAGAAAGAAAGAGAGAGAAAGAAAATAAAGAACGAACGAACATGGGTTCTAGCCACCTCCTCCCTCACTTCAGAGGACTCTTTGACATAACCTTTGTAGAGCAACCTTAGGTTCTCTTATATTTGCCTTTGTTCCTGGAGACAGTAAAGGCAACCAGGCCTTGGTGCAACTGGTGAAGAATGAAACTTTTGTAAAATAGGGATTGCATTATGGTGCCTGGATGTCCATTTTGGATTTCTGCTATGTACTTTGAATCTGGCTACCCACTATAGACTTCCTGGAGGCCCAGATCTTCTGACTATCAATTAATGATAATGATTCTGGGCAAGTTTTCTCCAAAGGCTAAACTGGAAGTTATATTTTCTGATGTTGCTGCCAGAAAATCAATTCTATTCTATGAAGTCATTCCTAATGTGAGTCCATTCCTCTAGGGAGGTCAACTCTAGTATGATTTCTTTAAGCATCAAATTCATATTTTACTTCTTAAAATGCAAAGTGTGTTTCTATTGAAGGTAGAGTTAGGCAGGTCTTTGGAATATCCCTGGCTTGTTAAGAATTTCTCTGCAGCAAATATTACTCAACAGTATAAAGCAGATTTTAGCACTTGCTTTCTGGCAGAGCAATTGGACTTGGAATTTGCCTCTTTATTCAACCTGTATTTGACTTGACTTGTTAACTGTAAAAATAATATATGTTTTTTTTGTATCTGATGATTTTGATTAGACAATTTTTAAATTATGAAATTTCATGGGATAATTTTAATCCATTAAACTCTTCAATATGCAGAATTTCAATCCATTAAACTCTGCAATATGCATTAATATCCTGCACAATGCAACTGTTCACAGTGTATGTGTTAACTAGTGATTAAAAGACCTTGTATGTTATTGACTCACCAATAAGTTGTAGTTTTATATCATTTAAATTCATCTTGTCTTTTTAATTATATTTATCTACGAATATTGGATATGTTTTAAAATGCAAAATTTAATTATGAAGAATGGGTTTCTTTTGTTTTTCTTTTTCTCCCCTATACCCACTCCCCTTTACCCCATTATCCCAGCCCTTATTAACCACCATTCTATTGTATGCTTCTATGACTTTTTTAGATTCCACATGTAAGTGAGGTCATGGAGGAGAATGCATTCCTTAATTGATTTGTACCCATGGTCCTCAAAGTGTGATGTGAGGACTAGCACTAGTCTGTAAGCTATTTGTTACTAGTTTTCAACAAGATACGTACAATAATTGTCAGCATTTAGAAACTTTTGTAGTAATTTTGCATTTCCTCAACAATGGCACAGAATTTTACAAAGGTTGATCAGTTCACAATGGACTGGAAGTTTGTTTTTTTAACTACTTTTCATCCCAGATAGTCTGGGAAACCTTGTTTCACCTTTCAGATGGTAGTACCCAAAAATGGGAGAGAGGCAGACAACCACAAAAATACAAGCAGATGTTTGCAAAAGCAATACAGGCAAGCAAGTTCAGCTTAATGCTATACAAGGCTCCTAATCCAAACATGGGAATCCATGGATTTGTGGATCTTGGAGAGGTCACCTACTCTCAGAATGCCTCTCTCCTTACCCAGTCTTACTGCCCCAAATCCCCAGCACTAGTTTTTTAGACAAAAACAGTTGTGTATGGAAGATACTGTTTAAAATGCATGCGGTCAGCAACTGACCATTGAGTCTCTCTCACACATTCAGATTCTTTGATGAGGTTGGCTTACAAAGCTCAGGACCCGAGGTACATTCTGATCCAATGGATTTCTGTGGGGACGAGCCTCACCCACCCGGGGTTGAGTGGAGCAAGTATTACTGCTGTACACCCAGACTGCAGAACCTGAGCCCTAAAGGCTATGGGGACCTGCCCTTCTTCCCCACACTCTACCTCCAGGGCCCTCCCTTTCTCTGAAAAAAACAATGCTTTATTATAGTTATACAGGATGGAAAAGGAAAATGATGAGAGGAAAGAGAAGAAACAGATAAAAGGGAAAGAGGAGCAGGGGAGAAAGCTAATTGTATGTTGGAGAAGAGGGAACCAGTGAACTTGGGATTTGAGAGTATATGAAATCATAGTTTAAAACCTTTAAGGTTTTGTCTTAACTCCAGCCACCTCTCAGCCACCTATGCTGAGATACTTGTGTGTGAGATTCTTTCTTTTTTCTTTGTGTTTTCTTAATGCTAGATCAATGAAAATACTGTTTCAGCTTGAATTTATGGTGTGAGCCAGTTATTGAAGTAAGCTTGATGTGTGTACACCAGGAACTACTCAATTTACAATATTAAAATAATTCCCAATATTAAGTGTAAATAAAGTATGATTTACATTTTATGTAACTGCTAGTTTATGAGTACTCAAGACTTTGTACATTTTAACCAGGCCTATTTTTAATTGAATATTGAAAAACTAGATCCTCAAACTTTTCATCACATACATTGAGTTACAAACTTGACAAACCACCCCATCTTCTTCCTTGCATTTTTACCACCACACTTTGTATTTCATGCCGTGGTCATGACAGGCACCTGTTGATACCCAGAAAAAGAACTTTGAATGTGTCACTGTAATAGTGTGCATTGATCCTGTTGATCCCTGTGATCTTTGAAGTGTGTGTTTCACCAGTCATTAATTTATTTTGTCTGTACATACGCCATTTTAGGTTAGCTCTCTGTTGTCAATATTTCTGGCATATATATTTGATTAGCTCTAACTGGAGATTTTTGTTTGTGGATATCTTGGACAATTATAGTTATCATTTCATGCTTTATAGGGTTTTTGTTTTCTGTGTTAACATCACCACTACCGCCATGATCACAATGGTATTTATTGAGCAACCTCTGTGTAAATTGGGTAGACATTTTCTCATATGTCATAGATCCATGGGTTTAATATAAAAAAGGGGCGGGCAGAGGAAGCTAATATTTATTGGATATTTATTGTGTACCCACCATGTTACGGGCTATCATATTGAACCTTTCTAACAACACTGTTAGGCTGGGATTTGTATCTTCATTTTTTAAATGAGAAAATTGAATTTCACAGAGTGAAGCTACTAGCCCCAGTGAAACAAGGAGGCTGAAATTCAAATCTAGATCTTTGGGCTTATATGGTATTCTCTTTTTTTTTTTTTTTTTGAGGCGGAGACTTGTTCTGTTGCCCAGGCTGGAGTGCAATGGCGAGATCTCGGCTCACTGCAACCTCCGCCTCCCGGCTTCATGCCATTCTCCTGCCTCAGCCTCCCTAGTAGCCAGGATTACAGACACCTGCCACCACACCTGCCTAATTTTTGTATTTTTAGTAGAGACGGGGGTTTCACCATGTTGGCCAGGCTGGTCTCGAACTCCTGACCTCAAGTGATCCACCCGCCTCGGCCTCCCAAATTGCTGGGATTACAGGCGTGAGCCATCTCACCCGGCCCTGGAATTACTATTCTTTACATGATCGCACCACCTGTATGCTTTTAAGCTACTTAAAATGTTTCTGTGCTTCATTTACCTGCATTAATGCTTTGTGTTGTTTTAGTTCTTTAACATTTTTTGAATAATTATGACAGCTTGATCACATCTCCAGATAACATTGCATATGAAGCATTTAAAAATCAGTAATAAATATAAAATTTAAGGAAGTTCCATGAGGTAATAGAAACCATTCCAAAATGAAAATAGAAGAGGTCTGTGTTTTAGGTTCAGGTCGGCACTAAGCTGTAACTATAAGCTTTGAATATTTTATTTATCTATAAAATGAGAAAGCAGAGATACATAAGTTCTAAGGTTGAGCTTTAAAATTATATGCATATTCTGAAAAACATTCTTGAACTATTTTAATTTTGCCTATCGTCCAAAAACATTTTAAAAAGAAATCCTATTTTCTCTGACTTTGTGTTTGAATTAAGAAGATGAAAATCAATTTGGCCTGATTACAGAACTTAACTATATTAGGTTGGTGCAAAAGTAACTGTGAAAACAGCAATTACTTTTGCACCAATCTAATAATATCAGCAACAGCCAAACACTAATAGCAATAATAATTTACCTACTTTTAAAATCATGTGTTATCTTTAACTGTGCAACTCTACAAAATTGTTGAGTGGTTGTTCCCATTTCACAGATAAATAAATTGAGGCTCAAATAAGTCAACATGTTTGGGGTCAGAAGAGTTACTACAGGTGGGACTTGCGTTTACACTCAGCTTTCCTTGTATTCTAAGCCCGTTGTCCGTACATCATTCCAAAGGCAAGTCCCAGCCCAGAAGTCTTTGAGCATCCCAAGTAGGGAGGGTATGTGGCTTAAGGGACTGGTTGCCTCTTCTGTGATAAAAGCTGTGTCCTTGCTCTGCAGCTCAGGATTAGACACTACCAGATGTGATTTACAGAGGGGAACAAGGTGAGCTCTTCCTCATTTCCCCCCAAACAAGACATCGGACCCTTTGGTGGAATGAAAGAACCTAGCCCAATGGCTTAAATCCTATTTTATGTTACAAATGTACGTAGCATTACTGAAAAGAGATAGATTTAGAATAAATGCACCAAGGTTTTACTTTCAAAGATAAGTAGAAGTTTGAATGAGTTTGCTAAGAGGAATTTTAGAAGACATATAAATAGGGCTCAATAGTTATTTGGATGAGATTGCAGTTGCATAGATCCTTAACAAGTTATACATTTAAACTTGGTGTATTTGTTTGATGTTTGCCAGAGAGGGGGAGCAGAGTTAGCATTATCTCCTTGATGGACACAAATCTTCCTCCCTAATGAATAATAACAACAAGGAAAACAGTGACTACATTACTGACAGGCTATTCTCTGCCAGCCATGGTGTTAGGTGCTTTGCACTTATTACTTCTTTTGATTCTCCTGACAGCTGTACTAGGGAAGAACACTATTGTCTTTGTTTTACAGATGAGGAGGCAGAGGCTCCAAAAAATTAAATACCTTGTCCAAAGTCACATGGAGGCAAAACCACAATTTAGACTGGTCTGCCCAGAGCCCATATTTCTTCTCTCTCCCTTTTTTTTTTTAACCTTTTATTTGGAAATAATTTTAAATTTACAGAAAGTTGCAGAAAAGTACAAAGAACGACATATGCTTTACTCAGATTTGCCTGTTAACATTTTGCCCTATTTCTGACCCCACACTCTCCTGTTACACTGCAGCCTCACAAAGAGAGGCTATTATTTATTTTTAGTGCCCTGGATTTAGTTGATCTCATGATCAGCCCAGTCTGGCTCACCTTGTTCAATACCCTAGTGAAATTCTACATTGGAAATAGAAGAATTGGTGTCACATTGTAGTTATACGAAGACTATACATGAGATGGATGCATAAATCTAACTGGGGTGGAGAAATGACTACCTTTTACAAATTATCCCTCTAAAATGTTTTGGGGTTTGCTGATTATTTTCGAAAGATTGTTGACAGAGGCCTGGCAGTAATAAATAATACGTCTTGTGTTATTTTTCCTTGCAGAGATTTCCTTTTTGAGTAGCGTTTTTTTTCCTTTTTAGGTTTATTTACCCAATTGTTGAAATCAAAATTAAATGCAAGTCACAGTTCTTTGGACTGTCAAAGGATATGCCCAGAAGAGGGCAGACTTGCATGCTGCAACCGTTTCCTGTGTAATGGAGCGATCTGCATGCTGATGTTATAGAATGGCAATGAAGAGAGATTTAATAATAAATAAAATGAAAGGCTTATGCTTATTTGGTACAGGATTTCTAATAAGACATCAGGGTCAAAGAGGCTTAAAAGAACAATGTACTCTATTTATTGTATTCTAAATGCAAAGAAAACCATATTCGTTTGATTCTATTGTTTTTCTTTCTGTCTGAGGCAGTACCCATTTCCTCAGTATTTCTGAGTTTTTTTTTTTTTAATTTTGTCTCATGCTGGGATTTTTTTTTTCTCTGTAGTCACCCAGAGAATTTTCAGTGGTGAATGCTTTTGAATGCCTTATAAAGGTACAAAGTTTATCTACAGTTTACGGTGTTATTTAATTGTCACACCTGTGAAAGGAGGAATGGTGAAAATCCCTTATTTATGCCCCTATTTCCTGAATGTGCCCTGTGGGAACAGAGTTACAGACAACCCGACCCCCTTTTCCTCCTCTTGGCTCTTGCCTGCAACCGGCATCCTCTGGCCCTTCGAGTGGCACCATCTAGTGGCTGTTTCGGAAACTCCAAGAGTCCTTTTTTTTTTTTCCTAGCATCTTTCAACCCACCTCAGTTGTAGACAGGCTTAAAGTTGTCTAAGGAAGCTTCTTTCTTTTGGATACTGGCATAACCATTTTCCTTACCTTAATCCATCGTTCCTCACCTTAATCCATCTTGCCTCATTATATTAGAGAAGTTTCACAGTCTTTCCAGGGGCAGAGGTCTAAAATTTATGCAATTGGGAGACTCTAGTTAAAAAAAATATAAAATCATGAATAAACATTAGATACCAGGATTTAGAGGAGGGCTGTGCAGATGAAGAGTCCTGAAGCTTAAAGTCTCTTAGCTTTTTCTCTTATCTCCTCCCCATACTCACCGTTCTTTCGTTTTCTGTCATGTTACGTGACCTAAGTAAGCCACGAAAGAGTCACTTTTCTTATCCTGTTTGCTAAGTATTGACGTGAAGGTAGTTTCCATTATTTTGTGATGAAATTAGACATAGAAAATAATGCCATTGACTTCCAGATGTCTTTTCATGACCTCTTCCTCCCTTCTTCTTATTAAATATTGTTCCCAATGGAAAACAAATATTCATAAAAATTATATAGAGGTTTCTTTTTCAATTTCTTGTCATTTCTACTTAATTGTCAACATCATAATAGTATTTGGTAGTGCTTTGCTTTAAACATCAATTTTTGTTTCAAATGTAAGCCAGTTGACTTACATTCTAAGTTAGGGTTTTCTGGCCTGGCTAGAAAAACTAACAGCCATATATAGCATTTTTATAAAGGAAACTACTATCAATGTTCCAAATAACAAGTTTAGGAATGAAATTTGAGAAAACAACCTGCTCGTAAGATGGGGCCAGTCTACATGACATGGAAGACAATCCGTCGTTTCACTTGGCATTCTGCATGTAGCGTCTGCAATCTTCAGGCTATGTCTTCACTCATGATTTCTTGACATATCTGGACATACCCCTCATTATTTCATATTTCTCTAAATTTTCTCACTTTTAAAATCGTCTGTATTTACAAGGTTAATGGTATATTACTATGCCTTCAAAGGAACATTAGTATCATTTGTCATAATTAGAAGATAACCACAGAAAAAAAATACAATGACATGAAAATGAAATTAAATGCTAAGAAGATACTGAAGCCTGCCGAGGGCCCTGTTCCCTCTATTAAAAAGGAAGATTAGAACAGGCTGGAGAGGCTTAAGGTAAAAGAAATGAAGACTGTATTCTAAAGCTAATCAGAAGACTGAAAAGACAATTAAAAGAGGACTACCTTTCTTTCTGAGTAATTCTGTAGTACTTAATGTCCCATCCTGGTTCTATTTAAAATATTCTTTGAGAAACACTGATGAAGAAAGTTTTTGTTTTTACTCTTGTAGACATTCCACATGCCTTTCAAGATTCATTCTATTAACCTTTTACAGGATGGGATTAATCATGATGTGTTGAGGCAGACATGTTTTTTAAACTCTATGTTACTCAGATTTGATTGGTATGACACCAACTTCCCATGACTATTTTAAGTGTTAAATTAGAAAACACATGGAAAAAGCCTAGAACAGTGATTTTCCCTCAAAAATGGCAGTGCCCTCAAATCTGCTCCCATCTCCCAACCAAGGAGGAGCTGAGAAGTAAGGGAGGAGGGGAGAACCAGCTCACTGACATCTATTTCATTGTGTAAAGCAAATGAGCCCTTTGTTTTTATAGATATGTAATAATATGAATAAACATATACACTGTAGAGCTTGATTTGTAGAACAGAATTAGGATCATCATTATATGATTTTTTCACAGTTTCGGAAAATGGAGTATCAGAAACAGTGATGAAGATGTATTTGGATTGACAGTCTAATTAAAGATATTTCTCAGTGTAACATGTATACATATGAGTAGATTCACAATTTGGAAGATTTTAAGACACTTTCCTGTATGTGTGTGTGTGCTTATGTGTGTTGGAGGGATTTGTAGCTGTCAGAAAATATTATTATCCAACGTTTTTAGAGAGTGAACCGAATTGTAAGAACAGCGAGTGATCTGTTCGCATTATGCACTTAAATTATGACTAAAATCACAGGCATAAAATCAGAGTATGCACTTTTTGCATAAAGACAAAGCATTTGTTCTTCAAATGAGATGGAGGTGGCTCCAAAGAGATTGCCATAGCTTTAAATGGCACTTGCCAATTTTTTTTTAAAGTATTATCTAGAACACTTTAGGGCACAATGTGTAGTAATGTAGTTACTACAAGGCTGTTTCATTCATTGCCAAATAGTACTCAGAATTCAGAGATCAGATAAATTAGATTTTAATTGGGGTTTAAAGCTAAGCTGAATAGGTAGATAAGGTAGAATTGGTCAGAAACATACTAATGTAATAAAACCTTTGGTTCTCTAAGGCTCTTGCATTAAAGACCAGGCAGCTATCACTGACAGATGATGCCATGGAGTGGTCCTGAAAGATCGATATTAACAGGTGGAGTGTGCACTGGGTTCTAACATAATCATGTTACCCGGAGCCATGGAAAAACAGAGGCCTGACTTGAACTCTCGGTTACATTATAGAATTTTGAACACAAAATGAAATGGAGTTTTACCAGCCTGATAGGACTCTCAAACACAGAGTTTATTATTGTTTTGTTAGCAATTTTTAAAAAAATATTCAAGGCACAGCACCAAGTTGTTTATGTCTGAGTGTGTTGAGTGCCTGATTGTGTAGACATGGGTAGTTGAAGTAGCTTGTAGCGTCTGACTCCAAATTGAGACTTGTGACTTTTTAGACTTAACTTTCTGTGTAAGTCTGTTATTTTCCATCCCTCTGTCCATTACTACAGTATTTACCTGTTTACATTGGAATAAATATATTCAAATGACTGTTATTTTAAAATGTTTATAAAATACATACACTGAACTCATTTTGTTTTCTGCAGTCTTAAAATGAGTTTTTTTCCTTAATATTTATAGATCTTTTGTTAAAAGAGCTGTAGAAATATTTTGTTACTTTCTCTCCCAAAATACTGTTTCCTTTGGGAATTTTATTTTGGTTGTTTTCCTTGTTTGTAATATCCTATTTTTTTATTCTACAATTAGCCATTTGTCAATAAACCCAATTAGAAAACTCTTAGAACTAAAAGTTTAGCAATAAGTCTAGATATATGTAAACATCAATGAATGATCTTATATATTAGCAATAATCAATTAGAAAATATAAAGAAATAAAATTCCTACTCACAGAATTGTGAAACCATGATTTTCTTAAAAACACATGGACCTGGCAGGGCGTGGTGACTCACGCCTGTAATCCCAGCACTTTGGGAGGCCGAGGTAGGCGGATCACCTGACGTCGGGAGTTCGAGACCAGCCTGACCAACAGGGAGAAATCCCATCTCTACTAAAAATACAAAATTAGCTGGGCGTGGTGGCACATGCCTGTAATCTCAGCTACTCGGGAGGCTGAGGCAGAATTGCTTGAACCTGGGAGGCAGAGGTTGTGGTGAGCCGAGACTGCACCATTCTGTCTCAAACAAAACAAAACAAAACCAAAACCAAAACAAACAAAAAACCCACATGGACCCTACTAATTTGTCTAAAATATTTTTAAGAAAAGTCAATATTGAATCTCTTCTTTTTATAAATTAGATAGTGTTGGAATATACTTTGTATTGTTTTAGTATTCAGGAGCAGGAGCTTATAAGATCCAAGAACAAATTTATATACAAAGAAAATAAAGAAGAAAATGAAAAGACAACCTTTTAAAGATTTCTACAAATTTTCTGATGGGAAGATTTTGTTTTGTTGTGTTTTTAAAGATAATTGCAAAATGCTTATACATGTGAAATTACAGATAAATACCCATTTGATCTTTGGCATTATTTTTTGCTTGGGAATACTCATTGCTGCTATTATAAATCTTTCACTCCATCCTCACTTCTTCTATCCCTGTTCTTCCTCTGCCTAGCAACCTGAAAAAAGCAAGCCTTCTAGCAGGCAGCAGATGAAGGTTGCCATGAAAACTGTGAATCAGTCAGGACCCAGGCATCCATGTGTGTGGGGAGCTGTCAGCAACCTCTCCTTCTGATGTTGTGCCTTTTTCCTCTGGCACATTTCTGTTGGTGTGCTCAAGGGGTCTGTAGTGCAAATGCAACCTGTGGACCATCATAGCTTAGCCTAGCCTACCTTAAATGTGTTCGGCACACTTACAGTAGCCTGTGGTTGGGCAAAATCATCTAATACAGAGTCTATTTTATAATAAAATGTTAAATATCTCGTGTAATTTATTGAATATCGCATGAAAAAAGAAACAGAATGGTTGTATGGCTACTCAAAAATCAATTTCTACTGCATGCATATTGCTTTCTCACCATCAAAATGTTGAAAAATCCTAAGTTGAACCATTGTAAGTCGAGGACCATGCATACTGCTTTATCCCAAAAGAGTGATCTTTATAGCATGAATTTCAGAAGCCACAAGAAGCCTACTGAGGGACTGGTAGTCTTGAGCTTCTGCATTTCTAATCAGCTTTGTGGCTGCCAGGTCCAACTTATGTGGATTCTGCAGATCCCAGCATTGCTCTCGTGTTTGACTTTTATTCCCATGTTCCTTTGCACCATTATTGAAAAATTAACATCCTCAACTTTGCTAGCCTGTTTCTCAGCAATAGCTTTTATTTCCCTGTAGCCTTTCAATGTGGTCTTATACTCATTTATTTTGACTGGCCTGTTCTTAACTCTACTATTTCAGAACAGGTTGCATCAATCTGGACTCTGGCCACTCCCTCTCTTACTCCTGTACTGCTCCAGTTATGCGGAGTACTCCAGCAGCAACCATTCTGATGTTCCGGGCCGTTGATTGCATTCTGAGACCTTGTCATGGGACACCTCGACTGCTACTTCATGATAAAATGATGCATTAATCTCACTAACGGTATTGCCCCACAAGTAGCAGGAATCCCCACTGAGTTAGATTTCTATAGGTGGGCTAGCAGTGAGTGCTGGATGATATCAGTCTCTAAACCACACTAGTGTAGAACAAAGACAGAAAACTTTTTTTTTTTTTTTTTTTTTTTCCTGAAATGGAGTCTCACTCTGTCACCCAGGCTGAAGTGCAGTGACAAGATCTCGGCTCACTGCAACCTCCACCTCCCAGGTTCAAGTGATTCTCCTGCGTCAGCCTCCTAAGTAGCTGGGATTACAGGCATCTACCACCATGCCGGGCTAATTTTTGTATTTGCAGTAGAGGTAGGGTGTCACCATGTTAGCCAGGCTGGTCTCAAACTCCTGACCTCAAGTGATCTCCTTCCCTCAGCCTCCCAAAATGCTGGGATTACAGGTGTGAGCCACTGCACCCAGCTCAGAAAACTATTTTTTAAAAGAGCTGTAGAAATTCTTAAAGATCCTACAATCCAAATTCTCATATTGTAATTAATTATAATAATAATAACAACCATAACATCATGTTGGCATAAGGTCCAAGCATAAGTCGTTTATGGCATAAGCTCCAGGCATAAGTGCTTTATATCAACTGGCTCATTTAATCATCACCCCAACAGGATGGGGAGGAACCATTATTAATCAAATCTTACAGGTGAGGGCACCGAGCATTAGAGAGAGTCACTATCTTGCCCAGGACCTTGCAGCCAGCAAGTGCCTATGCCAGGAATCAGGTTCATGCAGACTGACTCTAGATGGCTGGATAGACCAGGAAGCCAAGAACCATCACATCTGGTAGATGGCAGAGGTGATCAAGTTGCCAGGTCCATGACTCCCAGGCCAGTATATGGCTTCCCATCATGCCTCTCTTGGTGATATTTTAGATTCTATTTTGATAAGAGGTTGTTCTCAGTCATCATTTATAGGAGACACAAAGAAAACAAAAGGGAAAACATTATTGTAATAGGTAGGACTGAAAGCAGCAGAAATAAAATATAGTGAGCCTTGAATCCGGAAAGTTTGATTCTACCAGGCCAGCTACTCTGATGGTAGGAACAGTGTGCCAAATGAGGAGGTCTTGCCAAGAATATACTGATAATGTCTACCATTTATTGTTCTTATACACTAAGGGACAACTTACCCAAGAGGCACAGTTACCAACCCAAGAGTCACACTTGCTATATCCCCAGTAAGTGGTGGAGTTGGGATTAATTAGGACCCCTTTCTGTCTGGCAACACATCTCTTTTGTGTTCTACAAAAATTTTCCTGCATCCTATCCTTGCATGCAGGAAAATTATATGAGATGAAATGTAGAAATGAAAAACCCTACATGGACTGGTCCACTTGACACATTGACAACAAGAAGTTCCATTTATGAATGTTAGTCTTCATTGAATCCTAACTTAAGAGAAGTTAGCTGAGCATGGTGGCTCATGCCTGTAATCCCAGCGCTTTGAGAGGCCGAGGGGGGTGGATCACCTGAGGTCAGAAGTTCAAGACCATTCTGGCCAACGTGGTGAAACCCGTCTCTACTAAAAATAAAAAAAATTAGCTGGGCGTTGTGGCACGTGCCTGTAATCCCAGCTACTCAGTAGGCTGAAGCCAGAGAATCGTTTGAACCTGGGAGGTAGAGGTTGCGGTGAGCCGAAATCACGCCATTGTATTCCAGCCTGGGCAACAAAAGCGAGCGGGTGGGGGTGGGGGGGAAAGTCATTCAGAACACTTAGTTCATAAAACAACTTTGCAGAAGAGGAAGTTAAAAAGAAAGCATGGATTTTCTAGCAAACTCACCCCAGAAGAGGGGAATCAGTTAAGAATTAGATTCAGTTACTAATGGAGACCCAAATAGCAAATACTAAAAAGATGAGTGTTTGTATATCATGTAGAAAAAAAAGAAGTCCAGAGACAAACATGGTCCTGGTGACTCTGAGTATCATCAGTATCCTAGGTTCCTTCTATATTTCAGCACTGACATCCATAGTGCTGACTCCATTCTCAAGGTTGTCTCATGGACCTAGGTTCAGCCTTCTTATCCCCATTCCGGACAGGAAAAGCAAGAGAACACTTGCCAGCTCAGCACTTGCCTTTTAAAGTTTTCCCAGAGCACCATGTAACTCCCTCTCAGCTCATTGTCAGTTCTTTTCCATAAAGAAAGCTGGAAATATAGAGAGGCGTAGTATTTTTACCTGGGCACATTATTACCTCCAAAAATATGAAGGCTTTATAAATAAAAGAGTGCTTGAAAATGAACATTGTTTAAGCAAATGATAGCCTTTGCCACAAGGCATGGGAAGATCCTAAAAAGTGTCCAAAGATGAACAGTAACCAAAATTGATAATTCTGCCATAATTAATCTATAACATGCTTAAAGATATGCAATAAAATATATAATCATAATGTATTAGTTCTAGTATAATCCATGTAGGTATAATATACTTAAGGATGGGAGATTCTTGAGAATGAGTTCACCCATTAATTAATATGCCAATTTTTCTTCCCTTGTGTCTGTTTCTAAATGAGAATGCTGCAGCCTGAAATTGCCTAAAATAAAAGAAACAAATAACTTACAGGGAAATTAACAAAGGAGGATTTTGAAATAATCTCATTCACAGTCATTATTTATTGAAAGCCTCTTATGTGCCATGCATTGGGCTAGGTACTGGGGGATGGAAGTGGGGGAACTAGACAAGCACAGACTTTAAAATCTGCACAGTCTAATCATTTAATTAAAAAACCTTACCCTAACATCTTGAAACAAATCACCAGATGTAGCCAGTGTTTTTGGATGAAAATGTTTTGTTTCCTTTAAGTTGTAAAAAGTAAGAGCCATATACTTTATTAATTCAGTAAACAAGTCATACATGTACCCAACTTTAAAGTGATGACTCAGATATTCAGAAAAAAAGTGTGAACTTCTAGGAGTTTACTCAAACACAATGTCTGTCCTTTCACTGATACCTCAGTGAACTGTCAAATGCTCACATAGGCCACCAAGTCACTCCAGTATAATGGGGACTACAAATACTGGGTCATGGTACAGAAATCAGTGACCACAAAGTATAGTGCAGTGTGGGGCAGGGTCGGGGTGGGGACCTGGAAATCTAAGCTTGGAAGTGATTGCAACAAAAGTTTTAGCATAAGGAAATCCATGAGTACATATTTGAAATATACCAACATCTAAGCACATGAGGAGAATCCTAGAGTAGAAGGGTGAAACACTTCAAATTATATGCGTTAATCATAAGAAACTGTCATATTCAATAAGTAGAGAAGGAGAAAAAGGGCTCACACAGTGTCCTCCATACACGATGACAGCATTGTTTTAAACATTTCATTAAGCCTGTTAAGGTTCATTAAAGACAGTTTATGAACACATGTTTCATACAAGTTCCTTGTGTTTCATGTATCAACGTTTGTTTGCAGGAATATACATTGCCATTCTCAGAAGGGCAAAAATGAGAGTACTTAATGTTTTTATTTACCTTTTCTCATAAATAAGTTTATTGTTTGGTTGTTGTTTTTTGTTTTGTTTTGTTTTGTCTTTTGAGACAGGGTCTCACTCTGTCACCCAGGCTGGAGTGCAGTGGCACCACCTTGGCTCACTGCAGCTTTGACCTCCTGGGTTCAAGCAGTCCTCCCACTTCAGTCTCCCAAGTAGCTGGGACTACAGGCATGCACCACCACACCTGGATAATTTTTTATTTTTGTAGAGACAGGGTCTCGCTATGTTGCCCAGGCTGGTCTTAAATTCCTGGGCTCAAGCAGTTCTCCCGCCTTGACTTCCCAAAGTGCTGGGATAACAGGAGTGAGCCACTGTGCTTTGCCGTTATTTGTTTTTTTAAAATTATTTGAATCTTAAAGGTAATAATACTGCTTGCATTGGAATATATAAAATTAATTAGGGCAGAAAAAGAATACTATATCTCATCACTCAAACACAACTGCTTTTAATATTTGATGTAAATATTTCCATTATTTTTCTATGTGAAGGTTTTAATGTTCTTTTCCTGCCTAGTTAGCATCCTGTGTGTTCATTGACCAATGTGTTTAATCTCTCCTTTTTAATAGACATGACCATTTAACTGTCTATTTGAAATCAGCAAAGCACTAGGTTTTTGACTTATTGGTTAAATTATATCCATTTACTTCTGTAACTGCCATATGTCAAATATCATGCTTGGTCTTGGAGGTGAATAGTAAAATAAGTCACAAGCCATACCCTCTGAGATTCTAGAGAAATTAATTTATTCAACAGATATTTAGTTCAGTATCCATTATGTCCTCATAAAGTACGGGGCACCAAGAATCCAATGGTCAAGACACTCTATTGGGGGGGGCTCCCAAGTGCTTCAGTGTTCATTTTATTGTGTCATGCTTGCTAAGACAGAGCTGCACACAGGGTGCTACGGGAGCAGAAAACATGGGGTAACTAAATTAGACCTGGTGAATTAGGGGTGAAATAATTCAAGGACAAGGTAATAGTTTGGCTAATTTTTGAAGGAGTTACATGAAAAGGTAAGAAAGAATATTCTAGGCAGAAGGAAGTATACGGCAAAAGAAGGAAATTAAAAAATAATACCTCATTAGCATGGTCAGAGCCCCCTGCATCCATCAAGTCTAATGCTCTCCCCTCCCAGGGGAGAGAACTGAGGCCCAGAGAGGTTAATGTGCTCAACATCAAATAACTAATGAAAGCCAAAATGGGAACTAGAGCCATGTCTCTTGACTCTATCCTATCAGACTGGGAGCTGTTGCCAGGAACAAGGGCTAAATTAAGCCTTCTTATTCCATTTCATATTTAACACTAAGTGAGAGGAATGATCTACACTTCACAATGATAGAAATATTTGGAGACCCTTTGGCTCACCATGTTAATTACACTGAGAACTGAACTGAGAGTCTATTACTTTGTACCGAACACTGAGTCATTACTTTGCCCCATGAAGGAGATTTTTCAAGTGGTATTTTTCTTAAGGTTGAATATCGAATTATATATCTAAATGATATAAATAGAAATGCCTGGTATAGTCCAATATTAAACACAGCAAAATTTCAATTAGCCAAATAAAAATTTCACAGCCCACCATTATAATTTAATCTTGCTTTTCCTTTCAGAGACAAAATCATATGAAAGAGGTGTGTTATCAGACAACAAGCTGAAGACATGTCAGACACTGTGTTCTGAGCCCCAACAGTGGGCTACCTGATATGTTGAAAGCTCTTTGTTACTTTCAGTAAGAGGGGTGCCCATTGGGAGTGTATAGTTGAAGTAAATTGACAGAGATTTATTTCAGAAAGTCACTTTCGGGGTCAGCACAATGAGCCAAAGCTTCTGTTGTTCTTCAAAAGCACGAAAAACTGTTTACAGCAATGGCCTTCAGGCGTGGAAGAGACCAGTCTCCAAAAAGGAGACAGACATCGTTATGTTCTGCTGATTCAAAGATAAAGGGACTAGTTTAGATGAAAATAATCAAATATCCAGAATTACACACACTAAAAATTCTGGTGTATTAAGTCTCTGGCATATATAAATTATATTTTCACAGTGGTTGTATTATCTCAGGTCTAAAAGTACTGCCTTGTTACACTTTAAATCCTACATAAGCAGAGATAACTTTCAAAATTCTGGGATAATATTTAGTATGTTAAAATAAATTGCAATAATTCAGGAAAACATTTATTATCAATTCCATTGGAAAATCTGACTCCTTAATGAGCATATTTTTTTCACTAAAGCCCTTTATTCGTGTTTATTAGAGAGGTTTCTGTTCTATTAGGATATGTAACGCATAGATGGGTCACATATCCTAGTTACGCTTTCATAGATTGTGTGTCCGGTGGGTCTAGAAGATTTATTTTCCTGAAATTGAGGGTTGGAATGCTTATTTGTTTTCTAAGTTTTTTAAAATAATACCCTACATTGTAATGATGCAAAGCAGCGCTGATATAACAGACAGGATTATAAGGTAATAGCCTTTCTTATAAAGTAGTAGACACAGAAACAAAACCAAAAAATACCTAGGATTTGCATTGCCATTGAACAGATAAGCCATTAGATTGGTTTCAAGTTTAAGTTCCTTTTAGTCAAATAAGTTACTACAATAAGCATTTGTCAGATGTTTGCTATTTGTCATGGTATTGTTATTAAAATAAGTATTTTCCATATACTGGGTGCGGGGAGATGAGCGTGTATTAAGGTTTTATAGGATACACGCTGTGTTCCCTGAGTCTGTAGTAATTCAGCACCTAGAAGATGAGTGCACATAGGCCATGTCATGAAGTGGTATAAGTGCCCCAAAGAAAGGGGCGAGGAGAGGTAAAGAGGACTAAAACAGTGTTATGAAAGAGGTAGTGTTTGCTATGGACTTAAAGAGGCAGATTTGATAAGGTGGTAAAAAATGAAGGCAGCAACTCAGGGGACTGTGTGGCAACAGTGACCACAGATCACCTAGATGACTGAGGTGCCCAGTGTTCCTGTCCCTGCCCTGCAGGAAAGGTCTGGCTAGGTCATGTGGTAGTGTCTACAGTCCCCTCATCACACAGCAGAGTGCCTTATGCACACTAGCAGCTCAATGCATATGTGCTAGGTGAATAAAAGGAAGAGGACTTACAGTTATTTCCATAGCCATTAAGGAGTTGTTTCTTCAACAAGAGAGTGAGATCCCTATGGAAAGCAGTCCTGCCCTGCATTGCATTCATCTTCCCTAGCACAAAGCTGCGCACAAAGGATGCTCACAGTACATCCATGGATGCTGGCTGGTATATCTCAGTGTATCACATCAAATTCACCTAAATCATGAAATTAAAATGTTGGTATTTCTTGCATTGAAGTGTGACTAAGAGGAATACCATGTCATTATGATGGCAGCATAACCTAATTTCTAACAATAGGCTTCATGACTTAGATCCCTTATCTATAAAATGGGAATAATGATAGTACCTACCTCGCAGTTGTGAGAATTAAATGGATTAATGACAGTGAAGTGCTGCAAACAGTACATGGCGCATAGCGTTATGATTTTTGTTTTGTTAAAAGAGAAGATATTGATGTGAGAGAGCTAAACTCTGACAGTTAGTTAGAAGAAAGAGGAGACAATTTATCCAAGAGCACAGTCCATGTCTATTCCAGGAAAATATTAATGACTGTTCAACCTATTAAATTTAACCTGTTGCCGGGTGCGGTGGCTCACGCCCATAATCTCAGCACTTTGGGAGACCAAGGCGGGCGGATCACGAGGTCAGGAGATGGAGACCATCCTGGCTAACACGGTGAAACCTTGTCTCTATTAAAAATACAAAAAAAAATAGCCGGGCGTGGTGGCGGGCATCTGTAGTCCCAGCTACTCAGGAGGCTGAGGCAGGAGAATGGCGTGAACCCGGGAGGTGGAGCTTGCAGTGAACCGAGATTGAGCCACTGCACTCCGGCCTGGGCAACACAGCCAGACTCCATCTCAAAAATAAATAAATAAATAAAATAAATGGATAAATAAATAAATTTAACCTGTCAGCCTGATAATCCCTATCATATTGTTTATAAATATGAGCCATAGAAGTTGGAGATGTTTATCTGAACAAGAAAGATATTATATAAACTTTCAAATGCTGATGCATTTGAAAGAAACAGTATACACAATTTAAGAATCTTTGCTTTGCATTTCAAGTCTCAATAGGATAATCGTTTATATTTCATATTGTAAGCAGCAAGTATGTTATGACCCCCAAGGCCTTATTTAGTTTTGATGAGGGAATAACGTGGGTGGGATTATTGCCTCTATAATTGTGTAAATGTCTTTCATATTTGAAAATACTTCAAATGAAACAGGAATGTTCTAGACTGATTGTTTTATGCAGAAAATGTTAATTTTGTACACATGTGGAAGACCGTTTTAACTTTCAGAACTGGTATTCAGATTTGTTCAGATTTTAAGAAAATGGGGTTCATTTTAAAAATGAGGAGATGCCTGGCGAAGTGGCTCATCCCTATAATCCCAGTACTTTGGGAGGCCAAGGCAGGAGGATCACTTGAGCCCAGGGGTTTGACATCAGCCTGGGCAACATAGCTAGACCTTGCCTCTACAAAATAAGTAAGTAAATAAATAAATTAGGCCAACATGGTGGTACCTGCCTATAGTCCCAGCTATTTGGGAAGCTGAAATAGAAGGATCACTTGGGCCCAGTAGTTCGAGGCTGTAGGGACCCATGATCACACCACTGCCCTCCAGCCTGGGCGAAAGAGTGAAACCCTGTCTTAAGAAAAAAAATGTGGAGACTAATTAGCTTCTAAAATACTTGATAATGCTATTTTGAAGTCAGAATGCTAACTTTTCAATTCTTTTCCATATTTTAGTTATTTGAATACCATCAGCCAGTTATCTTTAATATATTAACTGTAATTGTTGGAGGATTGATTTTTTTCTAAACGTTTATAGAAGTCTTTCCAGAGAGTAGATTCCTCTTTAAGCAATATAGTTACATGACTGAAAATGTACATGGAAAAGAAAATGTGTGCTGCATAATTACTGGAGTAAAGAAAAATTTAATCTTAGCTAAAATATAAGTTGGCATTACATGTAAGCATTAGCATTATTACTTAAGATCAATACAGATTTTGTGGGGAAAAAAACCCATAAACTAATCCTTGTATTAAGAAAAATGTAGTGACATTAGGAGAAGGCATCCTATGTGAGAGAAAAATTGTATTCATTACGAACAAAAAACCACACCTGCAAATATTTATCCCTTTCTGTAAATTTCATATTGAATCTCAGGGGAATTCAATAGTGTGGTAAATGTAATTTGTAGTTCTTTACAATTATGGTCTAAATAGATGAAGTCTAAAGGGAGTTTGCCTATTTGATTTTCAAATTTGCATCACTTAAAATCCAATCAGGCCAACTGTTCATATTTTTATTAGATATGAAATACATGAATGGGTTCAAAGCCTTCGCTGTGTATTGAAAGAACATATCTGACTTTACAGCAGGCCTTAACTAAGGGGTTCAGTCAGCTTGTGGTTCAACCCCATTCCTGTAAAGATTGTTTACTGACTGCTTGAATTGCTAACATATTATACCCTTCGATTTTCAGTAACCAGTGTTTTATAGGCCAGCAGATTGCCTTTGATTTTTGAGAATTTGTGGTAACATATTGAGCTTACCAGATTTATGCAGGAATGTAAAATAAGAATAGTGTAGCAGGCGCTCGGGATTTTTGAACACAGAGGGGATTAGCTTTACAGATGGCTGGCACAGATAATGGCATTGAGTAATTTAGCCATGTAAGGTAATCTGTTGTTGACAGAATACATTAACATTTACCCACCATATACAGGTGTTTGGGTTACACTGTGCTTGTGACTCAGAGCAAGCAGCATCATTTGTAGAGTAAGTCTAAAGTTTGAAATCTCTAAAACATGCTTGGGTTTAAGGACTTATTTTAGGGAGATATTCTAAGAGTTTGCCAAAATATGCTATATAATTTATTCAGCCCCTCTGTCTTTAAAATCATTATCCTTTGTTGGCTACTTCGTAAAATCCAAATCATCAGAGAATTTTTAAAGGATTCTGATTTAATTAATGGAAATATTCTAGAAAAAGAGCAGAAAACTACATATGTAACTATAATTTCACAAACAATGTAAAGTCTATTAGCCATTCTCCTGCAATAATAGTTCTTAATTTAGCCACATATTAGAATAATCTGTGAGACTTACTAAAAAAGTACAGATATCAAAACATATACACAGCCGCCCTACCCAAAGATAAAGTGCTTCAGGTGATTCTAATGTACAGCCAGGGTTAATAATCTTTTCCCAATAATTAAATTTACCCCTGCATTTAAAATATGTACACATTGCCAGGAGTGGTGACTCACGGCTGTAATGCCAGCACTTTTGGAGGCTGAGGCGGACGGATCACTTGAGGTCAGGAGTTCGAGACCAGCCTGGCCAGCATGGTGAAACCCCATCTCTACTAAAAATACAAAAATAGCTGGGCATGGTGGTGTGCACCTGTAATCCCAGCTACATGGGAAACTGAGGCAGGAGAATCACTTCAACCCGGGAGGCAGAGGTTGCAGTGAGCTGAGATTGTGCCACAGTACTCTAGCCTGGATGACAGAGTGAGACCCTGCCTCAAAAATTAAAAAATAAAATAAGTACCCATAAAAGCATCTCTGTTTCTAGGTTTTTCCATTCAAACTATCCTACCCACAACTATCAACTTTCCAAAAGCACTCCTTGGATCATCTTTCATTTCCCCAGGAACCTCTGATGATCCTGATGCCAATGCTGTCAACTCTAAACTCAGCTTCCTACGGTCCTACAGCTTCTGGATCATTTTCTTTTGACAATTGCATGTGCATTTCTGGGCACTTCCCCAATTAGGTCTGTACCATGGCTGTTCATTTCATAGGCCATGCTGTTGTAGTCTCTAGGTCTTTGCTCACAGCTGTGCCTTCTCCCTGGAATGCATTCTTTGCTCTTGCTGCCTGCCACCTCCATCCAAATCCAAGTTCTCTCCCAAGGTCTCTAAATCACATCCTTAGGATCCCCACCCAACCCTAGTAAAAGTAAATTTGTATTGTATGTTTGGTCTCTCCAGGCCACCTAACTTAGCACTCCCACTGCTTATTTTTTATAGTCTTCGCTGATTGCTTCAGGCATGTCATGTCTTATATTTGTCCTGTTACCTACTACCCACTAGCCTCACCTTCTACCAAGCCACACCACACAGTGCCAGTCCAAACCCAAATAAACAGGCAAAGTAAAGCAACAACAACAACAACCGAAACTTTGCACAGGGATGGACAGACACTAGATGCTCAATTAATAACTGCTGAAATAATTGTGCTCAAAAAGGGAGGTAAAAATTAATGATGACGCTTGTAGAAGTCTGTGACTATTTAAAAACCACTGAAATGAACACTTTCAAGGGGTGAATTTTATGTCATATAAATTACATCTCAATAGAGTTGTTATAAAAAATGAGGTAAAAAATTTTATGAAAGACATTTTGAAAATGTAAATTTTACTTTTCTAGCAAAAAAAAAAGATATAAAACAATAATACAAGAACGAAATTGAAAGCTAGTCTGAGAATATTCTGAGGACTGGCAGTTTTTGTGGTGTTTCTTGTTATGTGAAACTTGAGAACAGGGCTGGCAAACTATGGCCTGGTGCATGTTTTTGTAAATAAAGTTTCATTATGTTGTCTGTGGCTGCTTTCACACTATAAGGGCAGAGTTGAGTAGTGGTGATGGAGACCATCTGCCCTGAAAAGATTAAAGTATTTACTGTCTGGTTCTATAGAGAAACAGTCTGCTTATCCCTACTTTAGAATGTATGCATGAAGCTATGTTAACTTGTATTATTTATACAGCATACTCATGAGAAGCTAAAATTCTTAAAAAAAAGTCTTTCTGATGCTGACAAGGTTTTTGTGATGTCTCAGGATATAGCCCTGTGAAACTAATGTCCTATGAATGAAGATAATCCCTTTCTTCAGAGTTTTTGTTAATTCAGGCACAGTGATTGACATCGAGGCATGTGGGTCCTTCTGCTGACATTCAGTTCTCACTTCCATTCCCTCTGTCCTTCAGAGCCCTTCTCCAACACCACTCCTCCTAGTGAGTTTATCCTCACTCTCTTCTGGAAGGTAGGTTCCCACTTTTTAACCCCTCTCACATTTGGCACCTCTCCCTGAAGCATTTCTTTCACTGTATCTTGGTTGGAAATTATTTGCATAATTTTCACTCCAAAAACCTGAAATAAATACCAGTCTTTGCACAGTTCCAGACGAGGGAGGCACAAAGATGAATGCGATATGATATGTACCCCTGAGTTCACACTCCTGTCCTCATGAAGGCAGCCAGCTTTCTTTGACTCCTCCGCTTTCCCTCTCCCCTCTGCATTACCTGTAGCCAATTTGTATGACTGTTTGCTTTATTCTGCATCAACAAGGAAGAACCACAGAGGTAGACTGTCAAAATTTCGGCCTTGCTCCAGCGCTTTTCTAAGTCCACTGGTGAAGTGCAGCTGACACACAGACAGGCGATTATTGGGTAGGAGTGTGGGTCCTGCCACCTTGTGCCTGCTTCTGGATCATGGCTCCTCCAACAACTTTTGTGTGAACTTAACCTCAGGTTCTTTATCTGTAAAATGGAAACCCAGTTCTTTGGGTTATCATGTGGATTGAAGGGAATGGTATTTGGTAACATTGCTGGACATGTATGAAACTGTCAGAACATGTTACCCATTATTATTTCATCTTTCATTACTAGCTCAGTGCTTATTCACTGATTTTTAGTTTAGGTAGTTAGAATGAGGGCCAGTATCATAGGTTATGGTTTTCCACTTAGTTTACACTTCCAGAATATTATGAAGTAATAGAATATTGTATTAGTTCATTTTCACACTGCTATCAAGACACTACCTGAAAAGGGGTAGTTTATAAAGGAAAGAGGTTTAATTGACTCACAGTTCTGCATAGCTGGGGAGGCCTCAGGAAACTTACAATCATGGTGGAAGGCCAAGGGGAAGCAAGGCACCTCCTTCACAGGCAGCAGGAGAGAAGTGAGTGAGGACACAGGAAAAACTACCATTTATAAAACCATCAGATCACGTGAGAATTCACTCACTATCATGAGAGCAGCATGGGGGAAATCACCCCAAAAATCCAGTGATTTCGCTACCTCAACACGTGGGGATTACAGTTCGAGATGAGAGTTGGGTGGGGACACAGAGACAAGCCATATCAAATATGTAGCAATTTATAATTGGTCCGTAAAAGGGATATGACTTACTTCATCGTCATGATTAAAAAATAAATTCAGCTCTTCTACTCTGGATTGCAGATCTCAAATCCAGTCTTCTCATGTTTCACTCCTTGTCTCCTCTTTCATTTCTCTATGTTACAGATGTTGCTGTCATATAAATGTCTTCCTATTTGTAAAGCCATTGACCTCATCTGATTGTTATGTATAATTTTTGGCTGCACAAATTACCTAAACCCTTCCAAGAGCATAATTAGACTCAGCAATCTTTATGTGTTTTTCACTGTAAGGTTCAAGAGGCAATACAAATGGAACAAAAAGAATCTGTGAGTCAACTACACTGTGTACACTGGTCCCATGAAATTCTAAGTCATATGAGTCTAAGACTAAAATCTATGGTGATCATGCAAAGATGCAAAGTATACGCCAGGTTTTCAAGGATCTTATTTTGATTAGACCTGTGTTTTTTTTTTCTTTTCAGTATCATTGTTATTCAGAGAACATAAATGAGTTATGAGGTAGACAAAGGCATGAACGCTTCTCATATATTTTACCTAAAATCTGCTGTTTCAGAGTTGGTTGGGAGCAATACATACCAACTTCAGAAGAAATACCCTTCTCTTTGAACAAAATGAAAATTAAAATGATGCCCTGTTGTTCCTAGGAATGCTGCCTCAAACTTACATTAGTTGTAATTTCTTGGACGTCATTTCAAACCAAACCAGAAGTTGCCCTCAGTCTGACTGCATCAGTTTAAAGCACATATTTTCATATTTGACATGTTTTATTATGGCAGAATCTGAAAGTGTGGAGCAGTATGACATATTAAATATCTGCAGCACCATATGTTTAGATCTCTTCATCTTGATAAATGTCCCACTCCCCAATTCTGCTACCTCCCTTTTATTGTGATTCCAGATCTCTCTTCCCTTCATGCAGTTTAATAGATTAAATTTTAGAAGCCAGAAAAAAATTAAAACAATGAAGGGGAGTTTCATGTTATGCTTTTGTAGTGCTCTGAGAGGGATCTAAAAAGAAAGGGGGAAGATGACTTTATTTCTTTAAGTCCGACATGCTTCATGATACCTGTGTCCTCATTCCACAGGTCAGAGGGTAGAGAAGACCACAGTAACAGGGGCAATTGAAATGCAGCTATCTGACCCTCACCTACTTGGTCAGGATTTCAGTTCTTTGCAGTATGCCTGCAAACAGTTCTGGAGTTCCCCAGGTGACGTCAGAGAGTCTCACTCTGTCACTCAGGCTGGAATGCAATGGTGCAACCACAGCCTTGACCTTCCAGGCTTAAGTGAACCACAGGCACATGCCACCATGCCCAGCTAATTTTTAAATTTTTTGTAGAGACAGGAGTCTACCTATATTTCCCAGGCTTGTTTGGAACTCCTGGGCTCAAGCGATCCTTCTGCCTTGGCCTCCCAAAGTGCTGGGATTACAGGTGTGAGCCACCACACTCGGCCCCCAGGGGACCTATGGGTTCACACACAAGGCTGCTCCCATGGACATGACCTGGCCTCTGCTAGGAGCCGATGAGTACACACCTGCCAGTCACTGGTGAAAGTGGAGGTCTGAGGACAATGCTTACATACCAGGTTTCTGATAAGAAGTAAAAGAGGCCACCTCTGTCCTCCTCAGTTCACCAGAATAACAGGGTATGTACAATTCCTGTTTATGCTTAAACTGCTACATAGATTTAGACTAATGACTGAATATAAAAACCAGGCATAATAGTTTCAACCCAAGAAGCTGTGAAGCCTCAGGCTATAAGTAGCCAGAGAGAGGGTGAATGGGAACCTCTCTGTTGCCTCCACTCCTGACTCATCCAAAGCAACTCAACTTTTATGTGTTTTACACACTGAGACTCCAGAAAATTTTGCTTAAAATTTTACTCTGCCCTAATCAGTCAATTTGTGCTTATGTTTTATGATTTGCATTTTAGTCTTATACAAAATACTTTCCTTTTAACAGAATACTTATGAATTTTGTGATTATAAACATGGTCTTATAATACCTTAGGACAATATTTATGTTTAAAGAAAACACACCAACAGTATATTGAAAGCTGATGGGAAAATGAACTCTGAGAAGGAAAAGTGCTTTCATACAACTTTTAGGAACCATTCCTT
The DNA here is from genome assembly GCF_028885655.2 of Pongo abelii. NCBI lineage: Eukaryota > Metazoa > Chordata > Mammalia > Primates > Hominidae > Pongo > Pongo abelii. The sequence goes on along the minus strand of NC_071997.2, from coordinate 52,247,715 downwards.
TGTCAATATAAAGTACTCCTTTATTTGAAGGTTTGGGCAAAAAAGGCAGGAGAATTTTATTTCATAATTATTGTCAACTTCTAGGGGTTGAATAATGAACACAAAATTCATTAGCATTAAGCTTTAGCGATGAGAGAGCATTTATCAAACCCATTTTTCTGAACTATCAAAGGTATCTTGAAAGTTTCAAGTCATCCAGTTTCAATGCATACCTCAGAATATTCCCCTGGCCACCTTAATGGATGGAAGGGCAGGCAAATAAAGATAGCTATTCCAAAGACAGAAAGAGTAATACAATGTCTTATCCAGAGAGTTTACAGAATCTTGAGTAGTTTTCCTTTACTATGAACACGTGTGGGGTTTTTTTTTTTTTTTTGCGGTGTATGAAGCTATTTAAGGCAGTTAGGTTTGAAAGGAAATGAAAAAATAAAGTGGATCTAATGCAGGATGATGAGTGAGGAAACGGAGAATCAGAGAATTCCATGGAGAAAAGTAACAAGAGCTCATCCAAACCCTGATTACTAATGTGAATTCCTTTTCAACATCCGCAGATCCTCTTCTGTAACTTCAGTGATAGAGAAGCCCCTGAGAGATAGGCAGTGCACTGTCATGGGAAATGCTTAGCATCTCATGCTTTAAAGGCTCAGATTTGAGTTCTGGCCCTACAAGAGTCCTTCTAGAGTCAGACCCTGAGAAAATTTTCAGCTTCTCCAAATCCCGATGTCTTCATTTGTAAAATAAACGTAGTAGCGCTGTGCTGGTCATTATGCATCTTGTTCTTCATTCTTTACCCTTATCTCTGTCCTTCTCTTTGCCCTAGGAGGCTTGACTTCTACAGAAAGCATCTTCCATGTCTCTTTGCTTACCAGCATCCTGTTGGGTTGTGTCCATGGAAGGCACCAGCAGGAGATGGAGGAGGGCGCAAGGAGAGAGAACACAGTGCTTCTTTACTGGTCTCTGACTGCTCTGGGCTGTGTATTCTGGCTGTATCCTTCCCTGTCTACAGCTGCTTTGGTTTTATGTCAACAGGGTCTTTCCTGGCTCCTGTAAAGTTAGTTCTTTCCCATACCTTTTCAGGGCCAGGAGTAATAAAGTCTTCTCCTTCCTTCCTGCTGTTGCAATCTCTGAGAATCTCTATGTCTCTTGTTCTCTTTGCTCTGACCTCTGTGTCAACCATTCAAAGTGTCTTGAACCACCTGCACTGGATTCTCATTCTGTCTGGACCCTGTCTCATCCCAGTACCTACCTAGTCTTTCTCAGATTTGTTGAGAAGTTCAAATGCAGTACTATATGAAGGCTTTTTAAGAATTTTACAAATGTTGCTTTTCAGCTTTATTGTACCAAACTAGCCATTTCTTTTTAATTCAGCTCTCATAGTTATTATCTTAAACTTGCTTGTACATTAATATGATGTCTCCTTTCATATTAGGGATTAAATGTAATCATTGACAGCTCTTCAGATTCTTAAAGACAGTGGCATTTGCACCCAGGCCTTCTGTTCTTTGAGCTAATCAGTCAAAATTACTTCAAATATTATTCACATGACTTGGTTTTAAGTTTTTCCTCCATTCTAGTCACTCTGTTGAGCACATCCCAGTTCCAGATCATTTCCTCTGTAATGTTCAGAACTTGACTCAATATCCCAGATATCATCTCACCAGACAGGAGTTAACTATTTTTTCCTTTTCTTTTGTCTATCAACCTCTTCTCTGCAGCACTTTTTTATTTTTCTTTTTTAACCTTGTACATTAGGCAGAACAGACCCCCCAAAGATGTCTGCGCCCTAATATCTATGAATTAGTAACAGAACTTATGAACCAATGAGTATGTTACAGAAACCTTCTATGGTTAAAGGGACTTTGCAGATGTGATTTAGTTAAGGATCTGGAGATGGAGAGATTGTCCTGGATTGTTCGAGTGGCCCCTAGGTAATCACAAAGGTCTTTAAAGGAGGAGGGAGGCAGAAAAGGAGGTCAGAGTGATGCCATATGAGAGCTCAACTTGCTGTTGCTGGGCTTGAAGATGGAGGAAGGGGCCATGACCCAAGAAATGTTAGAGGCCTCTAAAACCTGGAAAAGGCAAGTAATTAGATTGTTCCCTAAAGCACCCAGAAAGGAATGCCGGCCTCCTAACACCTTGATTTTAGTCCAGTGAGACCCATGTCTTACAGACCTATGAAAATAAGTCTATAAGATAATACATTTGAGTTATATTAAGCAACTGAACTTGTGGTAATTTTTTTTAGCGCAAGAAAAAACAATACACTTTGTATGAAACATTGATCTCATTTTTTTTTCTTTTCGTAAGATTGGCCCTATCATTCCAGGTTGTTGAGAATATCTTTAGTCATATTTTTGTTATTTATTGGATTAAGTGTCTGTAGAAGATTCATTCATTCCTAAATTTGTTCTGCATGGTAACCACGTTACTCATGTAGGTCTTGGCCACAGCTGGATCCTGATAAAAGTCCAAAGGTTTGATATTTGGCATTTCTCTCCAAATTCGCAAGGATGTATTAATCAACACCATTTGTGACCCTATCTTACTCGACTGTAGCTCTGTTTTTTTTTTTTTTTTTTTTTTTCTTTTCTTGAGGCAGGGTCTCAGTCTGTACCCAGGCTGTAGTGTGATCACAGCTCACTGCAGCCCTGCATCCTTAACCTCCTGGGCTCAAGAGATCCTCCCACCTCAGCCTCCTGAGTAACTGGGACTTGTAGCTACTATTTGTCCATATTATCCACCAGACCATCAGGACAGATTTGTTACTTTTTTTTTCATGAGAAGCATATTTAGAGAAATTTGCCATCTCCCCTATCTACTACTCTAGTAATTCTATCAAAAATTGGTATCAGAATAGTCTAGTGAGAAATTTAGAACACAGTTGAAAAAACTTTTAAATTAAAATCCCAATTTCTTTACTTATTATGACCATTCCGTAGCCTGATAATCCACACAAAGAAGAACAAGAAACATTGCCAGAATTAATTGTACTTTTACATCTCCTTTTTCAATAGCTAGAGTGGGTTTGTCTTATGCCACTCTTAATGCCTTGCCTCTATGTGAAAATGCAGGATTCCTGGAAGGCACAATCCTTTGGGAACTTGCAGAAGCAACTTCATATATTTATTAGTGGTCGTCAAGTAAACAATTAGCTACCTTGCTAATAGTGTAATGAGGGTAACTCCTGAACTGCTGTGCTACTTTGCTTCGGGCAATAGAGGTTTTGTGGCCCCTTCTAAGCCATTTACACAAGTAGGAGCAGTGAGATTTGCTCTTTTCGTTGGATCATATTTTTTCCTTGCACAGAAAGCCTTGTACTTTCTGCTAGGCATTTGGTTGGAATGGGATCCATATCAATTTGTCTCAGCTGCTGAATGGTACTTACTATGTTATATGGTGAGCTATAAAGCTCTGTTCTTAATAAATAGGTGAACTGCTTTTCCAAACCTGTTTCTCATTTAATTTAATTTAATGCAGAATATTCAAATTGGCTACATGATGCTAATTCATGTTTAAAAGTGTCTGAGTTTGGAATTCAAGTCCTTAGAGTATGTCAGGACAAAGAGGTTTATGAGAAAAGGTATATTTATTGTTGAGATGAATAGAAGAACTTAATTTTAGTTTTATTTTAATATTTAGCATCTTCATAGCTACTTTTAAAATCCGCTAGAGAAAATCTGCTCAGGTCATATTTCTAAGATCCTGACATTAAGGAAAAGCCATTCTCTTGAAGGTTGGGGAAAGATTGTCTTGCAGTTCTGCTGACTCAACTGTAAAGTTACAATGAGTACATCTCATACAATTGAGAAATGGCCAGTAGTAAGGAATTTGGTGTTTGACATGTTTAATATAACTTACATACATTTGCAATTTCAAGGAAACACAATATTGTTTATAGAAGCCCTTTAATTTTCCTAAGTTGTTACCTTCATTTGGTACCTACTGATCATCATGTGCTAACTAGGAGAAAACACCTACAAGCAAACAATATTCTAGTCCTGCGATTGGTTCTGCTTTAACTGTGCTTGTTCAGGTAGCAAAGCCATTAGCTACTTCTTGATAGTTTTTATGATCAGACTTAGCACCTAGTATTGAGCAACCACTGAAGAATGCATCTTCCATTAAAAGGTTGATTTATTAGTTTATATGTAAAAGAACACTGGAGGTTATAAAGGTAACAGAGACCTTAAACATTATATTGATTTTTTTTCTCAGAGATTTTTTTCTTCTTGTTGTATTGCACGGTAATAAAATTTCACCAGGCCCATTGGATCTATAAAATCTGAAGTACAACCACCAACTGATAGAAATGAAATTGTTTGACTGGAGCGATAAGCAAGGACTTGGCTTTGAACTCTGAGCAGTATAAGTCGTTTCTCTGGCCCATGAGGGTGAATTACAGCCTGCTGTGCATTAAAGGACAAGCATGTATTTGTAGGAGCTCCCAGTTCAGTAATCACTAGGTGATACAGTGACCTTTACATGGCTACTGTAGTTTCAAAAAGAGGCTCTGTAGACATGGAAAATCAACACCATGCCTTTTTAATAGAACTTAGATATTTCATTATGTGAATTAAAATTGTGGATGGATATAAGATCTTTGATTTCTGAAATAAAGAATAGAATAGGAAAATAGGAAGTTTTGTTTGCAAATCTCAGGATGTATTATATTTAAGATAGTGAGCTTTTCTTTCTTTGTGTGAGTTGCAGGCTCCCCGTCGTATAATGTGCTATTCTGTGACAGACTAGAATATTTTGGGCCTCTACTATGTGCTGGGCACAGACTTAAGTAAATTCTTGGCATGCGAACCATTAGCTCATGTTACCTTTGTCTCCCTGTAGCCCCAGTCCTGTCCCTTGCAGCTCCCAGCACTCTATCACACAGTGCTTGAGGCATGATTCCCTTATTACCAGCCTAATCAGTCAAGTACAATAGAGGGCCAGTGGGAAAGAGCTCTGAAACCTACCCAGCAAAGTGAAATTCTGATTTCAATGGTGAGGGCTTGAGAGCAGTATGCAAATTAGGGAAAAAGTAGAGGAGGTCTACCTTAAAGCTGGCCCGGCCGGGCATGGTGGCTCACGCCTGTAATCCCAGCACTTTGGGAGGCTGAGGCAGACGGATCACGAGGTCAGGAGATCAAGACCATCCTGGCTAACACGGTGAAACCCTGTCTCTACTAAAAATACAAAAAATTAGCTAGGCGAAGTGGCAGGTGCCTGTAGTCCCAGCTACTCGGGAGGCTCAGGCAGGAGAATGGCGTGAACCCGGGGGGCGGAGCCTGCAGTGAGCTGAGATCGTGCCACTGCACTCCAGCCTGGGCGACAGAGCGAGACTCCGTCTCAAAAAAAAAAAAAAAAAACAAGCCGGCTCTGTTGCCATTTTTGTAAATTGATGTAGAAGTGATTCAAATGGACCTTTCCCTGGCCAGCTAGCAAAATTTTTAATTCATCCAGATGAGTGACCTGAAGTCTCCAAAGATATAACTTAAAGGCATCCTTGACTGCTATCACATACCTGGGGGTGGCTAGAGTGGGAAGTAAATTCACATTAACTAGCTCTTGGTCTGTTACTGCCATGACGAGGCAACCTGAAGCCACTGAGGCCTTAAATCAAAGCCATATGCTAGACAAGTAGCCGTCTTTCAAAGGTACTGTCTTAGTCTGTTCAGACTGCTATAACAAAATACCATAATTGGCTGGCAACTGACTTTTATTTTTCACAGATCTGGAGGCTGGGAAGTCCAAGATCAAGACACTGGCAGATTTGGAGTCTGGCGATGGCCTGTTCCTCATAGATAGTGCCTTCTAGCTGTGTCCTCACACAATGGAAGGGCAAGATAGCTTTCCGGAGCCTCTTTTAGGAGGGCATCTAATCTTATTATTCATGACCTATTCACCTCCCAAAGGCGTGCCTCTTAATACTGTCACACTGGGGATGAGGTTTTAACATATGAATTTTGGAGGGACACAAACATTCAGACCATAACAGGTGCATTTTTCATCTTTTATTTTTTGGAGCCTAAATTCAAATTTGTCTTTCCTGTCACTTTTACCATAACCACAGATTTATTTGTTTTTCATTTTGCTTTAGGTGTTATGTGTTGCATATAATATGCCATATTAATCCCCAACACAGTAGAGAACCAACTGTGCTGGAGAGGTGAGGATGGGGGTCAAAGAGGTACTAAGCTCCGATTGGTAGGTCCCTCTTTTAGTTTGACAGATGTGATTGGAGCACACGTTGGTGCACATTGGAGCCAGTTGCAGAAATTTGACTGCTCTTGCAATGCATTAATGTTACACAAAATTGTGTCTCACATATTGCTTAAAGATTGTGTTCTAAATGAATATCTGATAGGGTCCAATTTACTTTTGCAAATAAAATGCCCTGAAGTCTCACATTACTCCTATGCATATGTGTGTTCATTTACATTGTATGACTGCCAGTCTTGTGTAAGTGAAGTGGAAACATGTTCATAAAGAGCAGATGAGTGTTACACACATTCTCATGTTATGCCAGGATGGTGCTGATGGAAGGCTAAGTCAAGGTCCACAGTCTAGGTAAGTTCTTGCAGCAAAGGTTCCTAAACCAGGGTAGACAAATATGATGTATACATCCAGCAGCATTTCATGCCAGCCATCACTGCTTGATGAGAGCTTTCTTTCTGAAACCACAAAATGCATCTCAACACTGCATTCCAGATAGCCCATGTCAGTCACTCACTGCTGTCATACCAATAGGAATCCAACTGCCTTTTGCCACCCTTACCCTAGAAGATCACTCTAATGGCCACTGGGCACAGCTGCTTTGCTGCCAGCAGAAATAGACATGAGTTTAATGTGGGCCACAGGGTAAACGTCACACCTGCCAGCCCACCCACGTTATCCCAGCAAAACAATGGGCTAAGTAATTACTTTGCCACAAAATGTCTGTTTCCCTTGTGATTGAGTCAGTGCTAAATGCATCTTACTTTAGCTGGTAGAAATGACCTAAATGATATAACAAAGCACAGCCAAACCCCTGCCAGGTAGACCTTTGGAAATTTGATTCTCAAGCAAGTAGCGTTTATCTTCCTGACTGATGTCTAGCCATGTTTCTATTTCTGTATCTATCTGGAGCTCTGCCTATCTAATCCTTTGTTATTGCTGGTAATTTCAGGAAGGGGTGGGGGGTGGAAATTGCCTTTGAATGGAGTAAAATTTAACATCAAACCTGTGAAACATACCTTGGGTGTTCCAGTGGCTATCAGCTCTAAGACCACACATTCTGCAGACAGAGCATGTCCTAGAATACCTGCATGGCCAGTTGATTCATCTCAGAAATCCCACATCTTGATTTTCCTCTATCTTCTGTTATTTTCTCACTTAAACTATGTTGATCTTATTGAAGGGGAAGAGGAAATTCACATGTCCTGACCGGTGTCAGAATCTTCACAGTTATTTCATTTAATCCATATAATGCCACTGAGACATGGGCATTATTATCTCATTTTTCACATGAGACAACAATTGCTTAAATTTATAAATGGGAGAGCCAACATTCAAGTATGGGTTTGAAAAAAAAATCCAAGCTCTTTATCTAATGAAGGATATTACTTTTCCCCTTTTAGCAACTCATGAGAAAAAGAAGTCCTTATGAAATTTTTCTTTGAAAAATGTCATTAAAAGTTTGTTTTTGTTCCAATAATCCAAACCTTTGTGGGTTCTAGTTTATGAAAAAAAGATGTGCCTTATTCCGTGATTTCCTTCTAAATAATGAATTAGAGAGAGGTAAGGTAATTCTCTGAAGGATGCAGATAGATGAATTACACAAGTTCTGGGTAAATGTGCTGACAATAATGAATAGAATTTCTATGCAACTTGATTTGGTGCAATATTGCCCAGTTCATATGGTGCCAACCCTCGTTCTTCCCCACCCCTCCAGCCTCGTTGCTTCTCTTCATTTTACCTGATTCTTTTCAGAAAAGGTGGGAATTAGATGTGTGAAACTTACATGATAACCCAAGGATCCCCTTTTTCCAGTTTCTCTAAGCTAAAATAAGTGACATGGTCTAACTCATCCTATATGTAGGTGGGATGCCAATATTTCACCTCAACAAACCACACTCAGTGGCAAGGGATACCTGAAATGTAAATAACACTTCATTAAAGTATGACTTTTAAGAAATTGGCAGAATCAAATCCCTGTGCTTGAATGGCATTTCGAAGCACTGTTAATTCCAAGAATTTTTCTCTCTGTTCAAGTCACTCTTTGAGGAGTCATTTTCATTTGCCTGTCTGTTCAGGATTTTATGGCATGTAAGTGACAAGCACTCCTTGTAACACATCGTGGGAGGGCACCCGCTAAAAGAGAGCTCAAACTGAATGACATTAGATGTGAAATGCAACCTTTTTCTGCCAGGCTGTGTGATATTTAGCATGCCTTGACATATGCTAAGCTACAAAATTTTAAAGCACAGATCCCTTGGGAATGTTACATGGAATATGTGGGTCAGAATTCTCTCGTGATTAGTTAAAATGTCTAAAACATTTTTCACAATTTCAAATGAATATTTTTCTTGAGCTCTACCATAAAAATTTGACATATTGAACATGACTTTACAGACTTTAGTCTCTAAGTAAATGGCTTCACACTATTGGAAGAATCAATTATGGTAGATCTTTCTAATGCATAGTGTCTATAAAAACAAGCCAGGCACGGTGGCTCACACCTGTAATCCCAGCACTTTTGGAGGCCAAGAGGGGCAGATCACTTGAGGTCAGGAGTTTAAGACCAGCCTGGTCAACATAGAGAAACCCTGTCTCTACTACAAATACAAAAATTAGCCAGGTGTGGTGTCGCATGCCTGTAATCCCAGATACTTGGGAGGCTGAGGCATGAGAATCACTTGAATCTAGGAGGCGGAGGTTGCAGTGAGACAAGATGGCACCACTGCCACTGTATTTCTACCTGGGTGATGGAGTGAGACTATGTCAAAAAAAAAAGAAAAAAGAAAAGAAAAGAAAAAGAATGAAAGAAACTGACAAGTTTTAATAATCAAGATATTGGTATCTTGAAACATCTAAAAATAAAATAATTACTGGTGATAGGTAAGGGGAATATATATGTAGATTTTTTTCTTGCCCACAAAATTCTGGGCATATTACTATTTGCTGTCCTTCATATCCAAAAGAGATGCTCGTAACCCATTCATTTTTCTATCATGAGTTATTTTTATATCATTTATTGAAGTTTGTGGCCATATTCAAACAGGCAGGTATTCTATTTCCTCTATTAGATAAGGTATTTATTTATGTTGCTAGCACTTGATGGTTATGTTCTGCTTGCTTCCATCTTATATATATATGTGTGACTAGGATCTTTTTTGGGGGACAAGGTCTTGCTTTATCACCCAGGCAGGAGTGCAGTGGCACAGTCATGGCTCACTGCAGCCTTGAACTGTGGGGCTCAAGCGATCCTCCCACCTCAGCCTCTCAAGTAGCTGGGACCACAGGCCCCCTCCACCACACCAAGCTATTATGTTTATTTTTTGTAGAGATAAAGTCTTTCTATGTTGTTTAGCCTGGTCTCAAATGCTCGGGCTCCAGCAGTCCTCCCACCTTGGCTTCTCAAAGTGCTAGGATTACAGGCTTTAGCCTCTGTGCCTGGCCTGTAACTGGGACCCTTACACCTACATCATTAACCTTCACAGCCCTCTGGGGGAAGAGCATACCTGTGATCATCACAGGAAGGAAAAAAGCTAGGAAGAAAAGAAAGAAGGCAGCCAAGGAAGAGATATTCAGAATGATTGTTGTCCTTGCCACTCCATGGAAATTGCTCTTTTCAAAGCATCAGTGACTTCTATCTTGCCAAATCCAAATGTGATATCTTTTATGACTTTTAGCAACATTCAAACCAGGTGATTACTATGCCTTTATTGAAACATTTTTTATTCTATTATTTCCTTCCTTCCTACCTTCCTTCCCTTCCTCCTGAGACACACACCTTCCTGTTTTTTTCCCCTAACCGTACCAGGCATTTTTTCCAGAACCACTTTCCTGGAGGTTCTTCTGCTCCTGATTCTAAAATTTGCAGCGCCTTGGCTCTTCTTCTAAACACGCTCTTTAGCAGGTCCTGTCTATTTGTTTCCAAGGCTGTAAATTCCTCCTGTCCATTCGTGACTTCCAAGTTTATAACCCCAGCCCTGACTTCTCTGTGCTCAAGCCTATGCGTGCACACACGCACATGCACATGTGTGTGCGTGTGTGTTACTGCATAGTTGAGCTTTCTAGTGCAATGTCAAACAGGCAGCTCAAACTTTATATGTGTAAAATAGAATCATTGTTTTTTGAATCAAGACTACTTCCTCTCCAACTGTTCCTACCCCAACCATCCTCATCTCAGTGTGTGCACCGCTGATCATCCAGGCGCCTAGGTCCCAAACTTATGAGTTGTGCTTGCCTCCTACCTCACATCCAATGCACCTGCAGGTCCTGTAGTCTTCTCCTTCAAAAGGTCTCAATCTCTACAGGCTCACTAGCCCGACAAGGGTCACCTCCTCAGCTATCGCAAGGGATTCTAATGTGTCTCTTTGTTTCCTCTCTTGCTTCATGATGACCAATTCTCCAAACAGTAGCTAGGGTGATCTTTTATAAATGCATGTGGAAACATGCCATTTTTCTGTTTGAGCTTTCTAGAATAAAATCCTAATGACTTACCATGATGGATCAACAAGATGAACTAATCTCTCCAACAAACAATCCATAAAATTCAGTGATTTAAACAGATTTACCTTAAAAGTTATACATAGAATTACTGTATAGCCCAGCAATTCCACTCCTAAGTATATACTCCAAAGAATTGAACATAGTCACTCAAACAAATACAGGTACACACATATTCATCACAGTGTTTTTCACAATAGCCAAATGGTGGAATAACCCAAATGGCTATCAACAGATGATTGGATAAAAAATTGCGGTAACATTCTCTAGCCATTAAAAAGGAATGAATCACCAATATATACTTCAATGTGGATGAACTCAAGAACATTATGCTATATAAAAGAAGCCAAAGCAAATGGTTATATATTGCATGATTCCTTTTATATAAAATATCCAGAATTGGCAAATCTATAGAGAAAGAACATAGGTTGGTGGTTATCACGGGCTGAGGAAAGGGAGAAATGGGAATTTTTAACAGGCCTGGAGTTTCCTTTTGGAATGATGGCAATGTTTTCACACTAGCAAGAAGTGGTGGTTGCACAAAATTGTGAGTGTACTAAATGGCACTGAATTGTTTACTTTAAAATGGTGAATTTTATGTTAATTTTACTTCAATTAAAAAAAAACAGAGCTCATTTATATCACATCCTCATCTAGAGTAGCTGAAATTCCTGCTCTACATGTTGGTCATTTTCAGTCTCAGAACCCAGGCTGACAGACTGGCCACTGTTGAGGGCATTCTTTGTAAAACACAAAATTCATGAGAACAGAAAATTGTTTCATTAAATAGTTTTAAAATAAGCTGAGTGCAGTGGTGGCTATGAACCCAGGAATCAGCTTGGAAACAGTTTTCCTTTTCTCCATATGGAGCAAAACATGTAACCCAGTAGCTGGTAGCAATAGTCTCCGTGGTCCATTCAGGAAATGTCAGAGGAGATTAAGAGGCTGAGAGTTATTCCAGCATTTTGGGAGGCCAAGTCAGGAGGATCAGAGGAGGCCAGGAGTTCGAGACCAGCCTGGGCAATATTGTAAGACCCTCAACTCTGCAAAACCAAACAACACAAAAAACAAAATATAAACAATCCCCCCACACAAAATAAAGATATACAAGGAAAAAATACCTGTTTGACAAAAATTCCATTTCGTATGGTCACTTGATATCTGTACATTAGTTATTTGTCTTCGCCTTATTTAGAGAGTTGAAGTTAAAGTGTTTACATGGCATGACCCTTCTTCTTTTTTTTTTTTTTTTTTTTTTTTTTTACTTTGAATCCCTTCATTGCTCCAGTGCTATTCCAGATTTCATTACTGATCTTCCAACTACCCCTTGTCGTATTGAGACCATTTGTGTTAAAGAAAGGGTTGAACATAGTCACATTTTTACTCTTAATAGCCCTATGAGACAGATACTATGATTATCCTTATTTAATTGGTGATGAAGTAGGCTCAGGGTAAGCAGTTTGTCTGTGGTCACACCATCTATTAAGAGACATCATTACTTGTGGAGTGCAGACTGTTGACTTCAGGGACCAAATCTAATGGCTAAATTATGCTGGCTTTCCTTGTGCACTACCAACAAATATTAAATCCAGTTTAAGTGACTAAATTAACAAGAACAACAACAACAAAAAATTTTAATGTGAACAAGAAGAGCACACATTTATTAGGTAGCTGGCTGGGGATTGGAACTCAATATTTTAAGGGAAGAACAAACTAAGCCAACTATTTCTTGTGCCTGTTTTGGAGCCCCGTGCTCTAAAGATGGCTCTTTTGAAATTCAAGGACAGCAAATTATATGCATTTGTTCCTGATTAAGCTAATTCACTAAGCACTTTGCATAAGAACATGGCTAAAGAGAGGACTGTCCTTCCATCCACTGGATTTCAATAAAGCTGTCAAAAGAAAGAGGTCAGAAATAAAGAAATTACAGGTTTGTTTCACCTTCCTTTTAAAATCCTTATTACAGACCTAGGAATGTTTCCAAATAAATTGAGAGAAGAACAGAAGTAAACTACCTGTAGATGAGAACTTAAGGAGACCACATAGAGACAGATAGATACTTTGGTTGAGTCTTTAGCTTATAACTTAAACAGTGGTGGTAGGGGACTCACTGTGCTTTCTTCTGCCTTCTCTGTCTTCCTTTGGTTGCTTTTCCTTTCACTGTTGGCCAGTGATTATTGAAATAAAGCATTTATCTCTGTGTGTGATCAATTAAACTGGAAACACTTTTTGGGTTTTAAAATTCTGTTCAAGGTATTGTTTGGCTTTGTGGTTTCTAAGATATATTCCATGCCAAAAGTGTGGTTTTATTGACAAATAAATACATTTATCTGGAAGAGCAAGACAGCTTTGGAGGAGGTGGAGGAGGTAGAAATAACTTACTAGATGGCATGATTTGAAAGTGACCAAAGCACTCCCACCACCTGTGAAAGTGACTGATATTCTACTGTTACTACATGTGAAAGGTTTAGATTCTTACAGTAAATAGGTGCATACTCCTAGTGGGGGTAAGCATCTCTGCCTTCATGAACTAATACCTTTCATGGGGCATGGCGAATGAACAGCTTTTGGAAACAGCGTCATAGAGAAACGGAATTCAGATGGGAATGGGAGGAGCAAGCAATGGTAGGAGGACAGTAATGGAGAGCAAGAGGAAAGGCTCCCCCAAAGTCAACCTACTTCACCACCAGGCCAACATCTTGCTAGATCAGGGGCTTATTTCTACTCCACAGATATGAGGCTGCTTGAAACCTCTTTTCAAAAATGCCTTGGGGAAGAAATTCTATCTATGCTGATTGTGTCCAAGAGCCTGTCTTAATTCTGAAACATAATTTCAAATATTTCTGGCCTTCTAGAATACTGTACCTATTCTAACTTAGTCATGTCGTCTCAGCCTGTTATTCTCCTCTGCTATACCCTGAATAGACCAGGGTGGCCATTGCTACCACCTGCGGGGCTGCATGTTTTGCTCCATATGGAGAAGAGGAAAACCGTTTCCAAGCTGATTCCTGGATTCACAGCATCTATGTTAAGTATATTAGCACCTTCCATTTGCAACTGGGAGGGTTTCCTCAGGAATTTTATTCTGTCAGGTATTAGCTACAATAATAATAGGTGGCAGGCCATACCGGAGAATTGAGGGCACCAGTAAATTACTGTGAGGAAAGCAATTTGACATCCTTTCGTCCTTTGATGAAAGCTAAATGTGAAATCTAGGTGTAAATGTCTAAAAAAATTGAAAGTCACACTCAGAGGGGGAGTGTGGTGAAATCACTACTCAGAGAGGGAAAAGACTTGAGGTTGTACTGTGATTTGACAACATTATTTCTTTCCAAGATTAATGCGTCTGTGGAACTACTTGGCCTTATTCCTGGGTCCTATCAATTTAGCAAGGACATTTACACAAATGGCTTCTGTAGTCTAGCTGATATTGGGGCCAGAAACACTGGCCCAAGAATTCAGGTTCTTCTGTTTTGAAAGATGTATAATGCTGGGGAGGCGAGACAGCCCCATTTTGGCATCCTTAACCTGTTTCTATCCTTCTACCTAAGGCTGTCTGATAAGGACTGTGAATTTTACCTCACTATGTCTTTGTTCAATGTTTCTTGTAAACTCAAAAGCAAATGTACAGACATAGTCAGCTATTCCTCCCCTCACCTACTGCTCAAAAATGTACTTTCTTTGAACTAATTTATTTTCCCTTCCTCAAGACACACATATAACATATTATCATCACTATTATCATCATATTTCCTTATATGGTTTATTAATAGTTTCATATATACATCTCATTTCCTGAATTAATGGTGTTTTTCTCTAAGGTGGGTCTTTATCTCCACAGTGCCTCGATAAAGAATATGAACACTAGCTCTTTTGTGGTGCCTACTTATCCTAAGGCAGGTGCTATGTTAAGCACTTTGCATGTCATTTACTCCTCTCAAACCGTGATACATTTGGTATTTATAATTATCCCCCTTTTCAGAAGTGGGAAATATGGCTTTAATGTATTGTCTTACATCACAAAAATGTGAGAGCAGAGGGATTTGAACTCAGGTTTGTTTGCATGAAGAGCTATATTGTGCTTTTTTCTTAGTAAATATGTGATACTTAATGATGCCTTAGTGCTTTGGAACAAACCTTCTTGGAACGCTGTGGCTTAAAACAGCACCATTTTCTTTTTTTTGCTCCTAAGTCTGCTCCTGAGTTTGTAGTTTGGACAAGGCTAAGCAAGGATAGCTCTGCTGTGTGTCAGCTGGAGCAACTCTACTGGGCTGGAGGTCCCATCTAAGGGGGCCTTACTAGTTGGTTCTAGTTGCTGGCTCAGTTCTCAGCTGGGGTTGTAAGTTGAAAACCTCATTGCTCCACCACATAGTGAGTTGGGATTCTTGCAACACAAAGGCAGGAAATGCCAAGGCTTCTTACGGCTTGGGCCCCAAAGTGGCACAGCATCACTTCCAAAGCATTCTTTGGTTACAGCAGATCACGGGGCCAACCAGACTCAGAGAGGGGACCATATAAGAACATGAATACTGGCAGGCACAGTTCATCGTCATGGTTCAAAGTTAATAGTCTGCCACACAAAAGGAGCAGAACCTTTGTTGATTGTTTTATTATCAGCAAAGAATCTATTAAGCACACATTTTATTACCATTTATGCAGCACTGTAATAAGGATAGAGAAGAAGATACAGCTTCTACTTGTGCTCTATAATAGTACCTGATACCCCAGAAATTCAAACAGAAACCAAAACAAAGCCAATCAAAATGACAAGCAAGAGTGGTGAGTATAAACATACTGCACATTGGAAAATTTGGCATTTTCATTCTGGAGATATTTTTAAGAGCAACAACATCCAAAATAGTATTTTATTCTAATTTGTGGTATGTGTGCTCCTTTATTTTAGGCACTTTGACTGGCATGATCTTCACAAGACAGGGAAAAGACACTCAAACACGTGCACGTCTTTACCTCTAGGTGCAAATGGAGTAAAAATTAGATATGCTGGAGTTAGGTTACAAGTGGAGTAAGAGCTGCGGGTGTCTGGATTAATGTGGTGGTTTATTCCAAGAGCAGTAATAAAGAGTCATATCACTTTCTATTTCAGCAGGGCATCCATTTAGGGAAGTGGATCTTCAGGTTTTGTTTCCAAAATAGATCACATATTTTCAGTGCTCAATGAAAGAAACAAGGGAGAGTGGGTGAGAGGGTGCTATGGCAGCCCTCGTTATTTATAGTTTGGCAATATTGTTAGTGTTCACCCGGTGGAGAACTGAATCCCATCTAAGCTCGTAATTTTCATATCTTTGGAAAGCTTTTAGCTCCTCTCTGCCTGTTGGCATGGTAACATGACAAGAGTTATGATGTCAAAACCATATGAACTCATGATTGATCTAAAATTATTTGGGAAACTTTCCCATTTCAAATTTCCATTGAGAGAGAGAAAGAGGCCATGCAGCAGCTTCATTCAAAAGAGAAAAAACAATGTTTTTTTTTTTAATTGCCCTGAAATAAATTCGCTATTTTCCTTTCTATGTAATGCTAAAAAGATTACTGTCTTTCTGATGTCTTTGGCATTTTCTTTCAAAATCAGATATTTTAATTTCCCTTTCTCTTGGTTATTTTTTTCCCTATTCTAATCAAAATCAATGGCTGATGTTAGCACGTTTTTCATGCTGCAAGTACAAAGCAGGGTAGGCATGCAGGCTGATGGATGGCCTCTGGGATTCTCAGGTCTTTCCTGAAGCGAAGTTGGCCCTGAGGAAATGTTGAGGGTTGGCAGAGAGGCCGGTACTGTCTGTTGGGTACTTGCAAGCTATAGATATTATTATCACTTCCATGTAGAGGAGAGAAAAACAGAGGGTCACACAGATGAGGTAAGTTGCCTGAAGCCAGAAAATGGTGGAACAGAGATTTATTGGAAAAAAATATTGAAGCCTGTTAACAGGAGGAATAGGTTTTGTCCAGGTGAAAATAAATGGAAAACATATTCCTAAGGTGTGTCAACCTAAATAACAAACAGAGCCTCACCAAAATCTGATATTTATTCAGGAATAGGGCATTGCAGTGGACAACCTGTGGCATAGTAAACTATGTATGTATTCACGGAGGTAAGGGAAGACAAAGGATTTTAAGGAAAAATTGAGGAGTGTTACATAATTGTTTTAAGGTAATTATCCTTAGCTATAAGGATCAGTACCAACAGCGACACCAGTGTAAGGTTGGACAGGCAGTTGCTGGGCATGTGTCTTCACAGAAGTACCTGATAGTCCAGAAGTTCAAACAGAAACCAAAACAAAGTATTTGTCAATCAAAGTGACAAGCAAGAATGGGGTTTCTTTAGTTTTTTTTGTTTGTTTGTTTTGTTTTGTTTTGTTTTTGAATAATGTTGCAGTGGTCTTTGTCCAAGGTTGGGGTTTTCAGAGACTTTTGTGATACTTTTTGTTATCAGGCATTTATGTATGAGAGCCTTCCCTTTATCACCATCCTCAACTCTTTTTGTCATTTTTTTTTTTAACACAGATAACTACACTTTGAATCTGAAAACTTTCACAGGTGTATCACCTTGGGAAACTTAGGAAACTTATTGAGCATGATTTCTTTTAGTCTCAGTTTACCAGTCTGTAAAATGGGGATAATAATAGAAATCTGCTGTAGAGATAATATATGAGAAGTGGAGCTAAAGATAAAGCCCAATGCCCGTCGTGAAGAAGACAAATAAATGCTGATTGCCCTGTAGAAGCAAATGAGTTTATGTGGAATCCTAAAAGGTTAGTGAGAAGGATCAACACGTTTCTTATTTCAGGCGCCATTTTCTGTGTTACTTAAGACATTGGACTTGAACATAAGGCTGGACACTGACATACTTACTTCTGCTACCAAAATAATTTCCTGTCTCTAACCAAGTCTCAAACTGACCACATTTAAGTAAAGTTCTTCATCTTCAGTCTTCAACATCATCCCTTAGCAGCATTCCTAGTCAAAGAAGGATTTAAAGTTGGAGGAAGTTATGATGTTTTTTCTAACATTATTTGATTCACATTCATATATATTTTTAGAGCAGATACAGGTTGAAGGGTCAGGCACTCTTCTAGGCAAAAGCTGAATGAAATGGACAAAATCCCCATTATTGTGGAGCTTAAATTTTAGTATGGGAGACAGATAATACAAATTATAAACAAATAAAACATACAATGTTATAAAGTAAAAATGCTAAGACATTAATCAATGAGAAGAAATTAAGTTGGGTAGGAGTCAGACAAAGCATAGGAGGCGTAAAGACTGAGCTTGAGGTCTTAGATTAGGTAGCTCTGAAAGGTGTCATTGAGGTGACTTTCCATGCAGATACCTGGAGAACAGAGCATCATGGCAAGTAGAGGGGATAACAGGTGCAAAGGCCCTGAGGCCCGGAGTGTTCAGGAACAGCAAGAAGCTGGTGAGCTTGGAACACGGTGAATGAGGAGGAGGCTTGTTTTCTCATTTTCTGCCCTAAGAATACCCTTCATGAGGTACAGAGCACTTGGACCAACAATCTGAAATAAATGGATAAGGAGTGACTTGCCTTATTCGTGAAACAAAATGATTTTGAGTTAGAGGCAGACTCTGGGTTCTCTCCATGGTATCATTCCAGTGGAACTTGGTCTTCAGCTGTTCCTCACAATTGGTTTCATTCAGAGTCATCAAATCATTGTTCACCCTTCACATGTATGAGAGATGTAAGGATTTGGAAAAACAAACTCAGTTTTTCCTACTCTACTGTTACAACACCGTCTACTGTCAAAACAATTCTGAGACCCCAGAGGTGTGGGAGTTCCCCCCCACACACTAAGAGATCAATTTTGCAGCAGATTCTTCAGCAGACACCAGCTGGGTGTCCTCTACATCAATTCAGTTCTGACCTAGAGATAGTGTCAGATCCTACAGGTTGAGGGCTCGGTCCCACGAGGCTGTCCCTCACTTCAGATGCCATAGCAAGCACAGGGTGTGGCCTGTGCTTCTGACCAACCAGCTATAAATCAGCGTTCCCACGACCCTTTCCTCGGATTCGATTAATTTGCTAAAGTGGCTCACAGAGCTTGGAGACACACCTTACTTACATTTACAGTTTATTATGAAGGATGTAACAAAAGATACAGGTGAATAACCAGGTGGAAGACATGTGTTAGGGCAAGGTACGGGGAAGGGGAGTGCAGCTTCCATGCCCTCTGTAGGCACACCACCCTCCAAGGAACCTACACAAGTTCAAATTATCTGGAAGCTCTTCCAAATTCAGTCCTGTTAGGTTTTACTGGAAACTTCATTATGTAGACATGAGTGATTAAACCATTGGCCATTAGTGAGGCGCCCAACCTTCAGCTTCTATCCCCTACCAGGAAGTTGGGGGTTGGGGCTGAAACTCCCAATCCTCTAATCATGCCTTGGTCTTCTGGTGATGAGCCCTCAACCTGAATTTATCTAGGGATCCCCAGCCACCTCATTAACATACAATAGACACTCATCACTCTGGAAATTCTAAGGGTTTTAGGAGCTATATGTCAGGAAATAGAGAAGAAGATCAAATATGTATTTCACATTCTCACAAGAGGAAAATTTTATAAGCCTTTCTAATCTGTGGGCATGTGTCTGTAATAATTCCATTTAAATATAATTAATGCCTATCTCTGGTATAACAAGGATTTTTGCTTGCCATTCCTCACTAAGCTGTGGGGAGAAATTCAGGCCAACTGAACAGGAGATGGATTGTGACTGTATAAGACACCATACCCTGGAGTTGAATTGCAATGGAATGTGATTCACACAACTACCTTCTGCAAAATGCTCCTTCCTTTTTATTGAGATGTAAATAGATTATGTCTCCATTCAAGAGCACTTTTGCTTTCTCTAGATGGCTGCAAAAGTGTCTTCTTCAGGCCTTTCCATCAGTGCAAGTTCAAATATTGCTGTCCCAGTGGATTAAAAGTTCTATTTGTTGATTTGTTTGTTCCATACATTTAAGATTTTGAAAGAATTTTAAGTGCTTTTGTATCAGGCACAGTCATTACGATTACATTTTAACCTCACAATGACCCTGAAAGGTATATTGTCCCATTGCATAGACAATAAAGCTTTGAGAAATTTAATACGTTCTCCCAAAATGTATATAGTACAGAAGAGCCACTGTTTCCTTGGTGAAGGTGTTTGCTTGTAGGTGTAGAGTGTTTGGCCAATTCCTTCCCCTCTTGGGGCACAGCCAGGATAATGCAGAGAACAGCAATCATACTTGCCCTGTTAAAGAAGAAGGGAAAGCCTCATATTTCTGCAGTGCATTTAGGCACATCATGGCTTCCTGCCTTTCAGTGATCAAACTGTTTTTTAAATATGAGACTTGTTCTCAGGGTTATACAATGAATCCTATGCTAATCCACTGTAGAACTGCCGTTTTGTTCTTTCCTCCCCGTGGTTTAGACTTTCTGATTCACACAGAGCTTGGCACTTAAATGTTCTACATATATTTAAAATAGTGTTTCACAGAAATGTATTAATAGGATAGTCTTAGTAAATAATATAATTTATTCCTAATTTATGTGAATCTGTAAATGCATGAGTGATGTGATTGCAAACACACACACACATGCACATGCATATGCACACACACACACGCGAACTTGTTCTCACTCTTCTTTGATATGAGAGATGTAATTATCATGTAGACCCAGGGGCAGTTTTGCACTCCAAGGGACATGTGGTAAATGTCCAGCATTTTTGGTTCCCAAAACTGGGGCAATGGTGTTACTGGCATGTATGTGTGGAGGCTAAGGATGCTGCTAAACACCCTGTAGTGTACAGGACAGCCCCCACCACGAGAATGATCCAGCCCAGAAGGTCAACAACACCTATTTAGACTTGCCTATTTTTAATATTACCACCTTTACTGGAAGCTTGAATTTGGAATCGTGCTATCCTAGAAAATATTTCTGTTCTAATATCAAAAATGCTTTAAAAATACAGTTATTACATGCATAGTTTTAAATAGTGCATTATAATATAAACATACTAACACTAATTGGGGAAAAATGTAGATTTTTCTCTGTTGGAAACCTAAAATATAACGCTTTTTAAAAAATCTTAAAATTACTTGTTTTCCTAGATTTCTCCTCCCTCCCCCTCTTTTTCTTTATTTTTTCTTTCACTTTGTGAGCTTTCAGACTCAATAAGCCTTGCCAGTCTGTGATGTGTAAAATTATCTTTCTCTGGCCAGAGGGAATTATATCCTTCTCAGCCTCAATTCAACTCATCTATCAGCCTTTACTGAGTACCTTTTGGGTGCTCAAGCTTGGGTGGTGAGTACAGTGGAAAGAAGGGAGTAATGCAGGGACTCTCCAGCTGAAATACTAGTACAGAGCAGCAGCGGGTGACTCAGGCCTCGAACTGCCAAATGCAAAATCTACTTTGATTCCCACTTCCACATGAACAGGCCCTCACTGAAGTTTGCATAGGGTAAGGTTTTACCATTGAGACGCATATTTTTTTTTTCTTTTGAAAGAGAAGGATAGTTTTATCTTAGGGAATTCGGTTGCATTCATTTCATAATGATGATACTAAGGCATTCAGGCCACACATTTTGACCGTATATTTGTCTTGCACAGATTACTTGGGTCAAAGTTAGGGAGAAGGAGCTCTGCCACAGTTATTCATCAGGAGAGCCCTGGCTTTCGACATCGGCCACCCTTCCCATTTCCTTTGTTTGAGATTTGTGTTCCATCAACAATTTAAGCCTTGTTCATCTGTCATCTCTGGCAGTTAGAAGTTTGCATCTAACCTGTGCCGTGAGGACTAAATTGTTCTCTGGCCACGGGTACCATGTAATAATGACTATCATCAAGGAACACTACTCCCCCTTCCCCACCAATAGTTCTGAAGATCAAGTCATGTAAAGCGTTAGTCACTAGTTGCCTTCATCTTTTAGTCCAGAATCAATAGACAATCCATTGATACCAGTCTAGAAGGCTTAAGTAGGATGCTAGGGGAGAAAAGAGTTTGATTCATATCTGTCCATTTGCTTCCCAGTCTACGCAGTTGCTCATAAGTGCTATAAGAGCCACCAACTACTGATGAGGAGCAGTTGGAAACACGCCTCTAGGCTTTTCCTAGAGCAAAATAGTATTAATTCTGGGGTCACTAATTCTTCATCTTTTCATGGTGCTTCATAATCTTCCATTAACAATAAGAGCTAACAGTAAAACAGGAACAATTTTAAATAGTTTGTGTATTATTTATATCCTGACAGCAATGCTCTATTTTATCATGCCCTCTTGACATAAAGAATACTGAGGCTCAAAGAGGTTAAGTCATTTGCTCAATGTCAAGACTTGTAAATGGCCAAGTTCATCAGATTTTAATTCAAGGAGTCTGGCTCTAGAACCTGCTCACCTGTTGATTATTCAGTGATACATCCCTGAGGGAATCACACTCTTGGATGAAAGCAGTGTGATTTTCTGATAGGCCGGGCATAGTGGCTCAAGCCTGTAATCCCCAAGACTCCAGAGGCTAAGGTGGGAGGATCGCATCAGTCCAGGATTTTGACCAGCCTGGGCAGCATAGTAAGACTTCATTTCCAAAAAAATTAAAAAACTATCCAGGTACAGTGGTGCCTGCCTGTAGTCCCAGCTACTCAGGCGGCTGAGGTGAGAGGGTTGCTTGAGCCCAGGAGTTTGAGGTTAGAGTGAACTATGATCATGCCACTGTACTCCAGCCTGGGTGACAAAGCAAGACCCTGTCTCTAAAAAAGGAAAACTCTGATGACATGATTGTGGGCCTGTGGAGTATGAGATTTAGAACATCATTTTGGTGTCCTAGCACAGAACCCAACACTCTTGATTGGTTGGTTGCTTTACATATTGGGGAAAATTAGCTTCAGGTTTCAAACCTAAAATGTTTAGCTCCCCTAGTCCCTAGAAAATAAAATATCAGAATTGGATGGGGCTTTGAAATTATTTAATTTTGTTTATTTATACCTAGCTAATTACAGAAAGGATTTGAAGTGTTTTGTGATAAAATTACAGTATGACAAGACAAAAAGAAAGTGAGAAAATCCAGGAATGGAAAAATAAGTATTTTAAAAAAAATACTAAGATAAAGCCAGAGATATCATGCTTTAAGGCCCTGCACACTTACAAGTATCAGACTGCATATTTAAATATCAATTCCTAGCAACTAATGCAGAGAAAGGAGCTTGGCTAGATGTTGGCTTATATAAAGCAAAACCTTTTACCTTTTATGCAGTAGGAACTTAATTGTTCATGGTACTGAGACATTGAAGCAGACATGAAATATATAACCTGAGACTTTGTGTTCTCATCTATAACTGGAGATGTTGCATCCGATGACCTCTAAGTGCTTCTCCATCTCTAAGTATCTAAGACTCATGCCTTATTCAAACTTAATGAACACCTTCCAGTTTTTAAAGGGAAAATTATCTGCGTTTTCTTAGATTTGCATTTCTTTTTCTCATCCTAATTTCTTTTTCTTCTGGAACAACTCTTGTTGTTCTATGATTAAGTAAACCATGCAGGAGAAAAGCATCCTGGAGAATCACAAGGAGGATTTGCTCTACATTGGTCCTGAAATGACATTGTCATTTTTACTCGTATTTCATAGGGACGATTTGTCACATGACATCATCTAATTTTTTTGAAGGCCCAGAAAAGAAAGAGGGCTATGACATTGATTAGTACTGGTAATATCAACCTCATTGGTCTTAATATGTTTAACTCCAAAGCCCTCTAATTGCAAAAATTAGGCTCTTAGTGATGCATTTCCTCTGAAATTATAGCAGTTATTACTGAAATTTCTAATTGTTTTTATTGATTCTACAATGAAATTTTAAAACCTTATTTGTAATATTTATATTGATATTTATAAACCTCATTATAATTGTGTAAACATATATGAAATCATTTTTAAGATTTTTTAAAAGTAAAATGTTAAGAGCAAAGGGCTATAGTATGAATTTGTCTTACATGCATCGTATGCATGTTTTGCTAATTTAGATAGTTTTCAAGTTTTTCACACTGCTTGTTTTAGAAAAATAAGCAATTAGAAATTAATTTAGAAATAAAAGCTGCATGATCATCATTTTGTAGTCACACTTTAGTAAATAAGTAATTAACTGAAATCTTTAAGTTGCAATATTACTTATTCATTTTGCTCATCGTTTACAAATCAACAAAGAAACAATTCTTTCTTTCTTTTTTTTTTTTAACAGTCAAACATTCTGTGCTGTCTTCCTCGATATATTCTGAATGGACTCACTTGTTTTCACTAGGCTTTGCTTGGTATTAGAATTTGTGGTTGATGCGGCTCATCTATCAGTCATGTATGGAGAGATTCTGAAAGATGTTTTGTCATTTTCCACTGTCAAAATGATGCATTCACTTCTGTCCTGGTTTCTTTGAAAGAGCTTGAGTTGCACTTATTTTGCAGTGTAAAGCATGAGAATAAATGATACAAAACTAAGTAAACAGGAGGGAAAAAACAGGACTCAGAAAACCAAAAAATAGGGGGCTTCGTTTTTAAGCATGCATTTTTAGACTAAGAGGAGATAAAATAAAATGTCCATAGCTACCTTGTTTTGGGATTGATCCAGTTACCTGCTTGCATCCTGACTATTACAATGAGTCTTCAATTCTTGTGGATACAGATATAAAAAGAGAAGTAACTTTCCCAAGTTATGGTGGGAGAATAGTCTATTTGATCTTTTGGTTTTTCCTGCTTTGTGTTTTCTGGGTGTAATTTTTCAGCTATTTTATTTGTTCACTTACCATGAAAATAGGAAAGAACTATGATGTGGCACTGACACCTGTAACTTGCTTAACAGAGTCTGCGTATTGCAGACTCCTAACTCTAACATTTATTCCAGAAGACAGTTGGAAAACACGGCCACGGTACACAATAGACTTACTTTGTAATTAAAGTCATTCTTATGGACCCTAAGAAAATCAGTTACTATTATAATGTATAGCAATTTTATCAAGCAAAAGCTTACTTTTTCAGAAAAGAAAATGTCCAGTCAAACTTGCCGATTATTTTGTAAATTTTTTATGTTCAGATTTTTAAGTGTAAATACCTAACTAATGTATGTCCTTTCTGGAGAAATGAAATAGGAAAAAAAATATATAAATCCTGGCAAATTTGATTTAAACCTGGATCTATAACCCAGAATTATCCTTTCTTGATTAAACTACTTTGAGTTTCAGTTTCCTCGTCAGGATAAATAAAGATAATAGAATATGAACTTCAAAAGACTGTTGTAAGGATTATATATAAAACACTTAGCCAAGTTCTTGGTTCATGGTAGTGTTTTGTTTTTGTTTTTGTTTTGAGACAGGGTCTTGCTCTGTTATCCAGGCTGGAGTGCAGTGGCATGATCACAGTTCACTGCAGCCTCAAACTCACTGGCTCAAGAGATTCTCCCACCTCAGCCTCCAGAGTAGCTGAGACCACAGGCATGTGCCACTATATATATATATATATATATATATATATATATATATATATATACATATATGTATGTGTATATATATAAACAGAATCTGCTTATTACAGACTCCTAACTACACACACACACACACACACACACACACACACACACACACACACACACACACACATATATTTTGTAGAAATGGGGTCTTCCCATGTTGCCCAGTCTTCATGGTAGGTTTCTGATAAATGTTTTTGTTAATTGTTCTTTGCTTCCTATTAGCATATCCTTTCCTACTTCAATGTAAAATGACAACTGTGTGCTATGCTGGTGGCACCCCCTGGAGGCCTGTGACAGTATTTTGGTCTGTCATCCTCAGTGCTTGCATTTTTTTCTCCTAGAAATTTTGCTTTCACCTATTGATGCCCATTTTTGTGCTTTTACAGACATACTGTTAGTTGAGTCAACATTATACTCTTTTTACTTATTGATACACATGTAAACTTTTTAAAAACTCTCTTTCCTCTATCTCTCTTTCAAATTTGACTCATGGATTAAAGGAATAACTCTCTCTCTCTTGACCACAGATTATTTCATTTATGAGGAACCAAGCTATTTTGATGTCTGTCAATGAACATTAAAAGAATGGTTTTCAGCCTGGGTCTCTCTATCAAATAATTGATGGCCACTGGTTTTGGAATTAAATTGGAGAAAATAGGGAAATCCTGCCCCCAAATTACACAACCCTGGAAAGCAACTATATAACCCCTCAAGGTCCAGTCAACAGTTTTATATATATATATTTTTTATGTATCATATCTATATTAATACATATATATTTTATATATTCATATGCCTATATTAATATATAACATATCCATATTAATATAATAATAAATTTTTATAGTTTAACATTATATACATTTTTATACATATAAAATTCAACACTTGTGGGATGAAGAAGACAAAGTCCTTGCTTGCATGAAACTTATATCCAAATGGAGGAGACATACAATAAATACATAGAAAAATAAATAATAAACATTTTTATAAAAACTGTGAAGAAACTGACCCAGTGTGACAGTACAGATGCTGACTAAGATAGGGAGGGTCTCTTTTAGATACTCATGGTGGGTGCTTCTCTAAAAGAATTTGATAATTAGAAGGATGTAGACATTTAAAACTCACTTGGAAATGTGTTGCTGACTAATGCAACAGAAACCATTAAGGCCCAGTTAAGAACAAGCTTGGAGTCTTCAAAGAATAGAGGCCAGTGTGTCTTGTGTCAAATGAACAGGTAGGAGGAGAGTGCTGTAAATGATAAGAACCTCAGAATGAATCCTCTGTCTCTCTTGTATTTCCTTAAATTCTCTGTTTTTAAGAAAACTTGAAAATAAAAGATTTTCTAATCTTAAAACTGTGTTTGATTTGCTTAATTACTGGTACTGCAAAGCCATTGCTTCTTACTGTTTTTATGTCACTTCTCTTTGGGTTTAAATGAATGTTGAAGGGCTAGCCTGGGAACTGACCCACATCTATACCATGCTCCTGAGAGAAAATATAATCCAAATTGCACTGAAAACTTTGGAACATAGTTCTTTTTCAGATAGGGACAAACTATACTGGAGTGATTAAAAAAAATAAAAGCAGGTCCTCATTTATTATAAAGCCTCATTACTCCAAAACCTTGGTTTCTACTCAAGCTGTGCCGAAGATTACCTTTGTCCTATTATGAAGACTTGCTACACAATTCCCCATAATAATTGATTTAGAATTGGCATGTTCAATTTAATTCTGGGTTTGCAGAAACTTCAACACATTAAGGCAGATGGATTTTGTTAATTGCCACGGAATTTTCATGTGTTCATAAAAGTAGGGCTGGCAACCAGGGCCTCTGTTTGGAAACCCTCTTCAGAAAAATGCCTAAGAAAGGATTTTTTTCCCCACTGTCTCCACATTTAGCAAGTTAGTGTTGTTCTGAGAAGAGAGAAAAGAGTTAGTCATTGATGGGGGCATTGATCCAAGTCCTTCTTCTCGCTTCAATATTAAAAGATAAAAGGGCTGATTGTGCTCATTTATCATGCTGGTCTCTGTTTTACCTTAATCAAACCCTGATTTTCCACATTTTTCTTTACAAGCCATCCTTTTCATCTCCTACATCCTGTCAAATTTACAAGTTACCTTTGTGCTGATCTATACTTAATTAATTTAAGAGACATCTTTGCCAAAATGTACTTTAGGAAATGGAACCGGGTTGAGAATGATGCCTTAGTTTGTAGAACTTCCAAGTGAAGTGTGGCTATGAGTCAGTGTGCTGAGGGCAGAGGGGCACTGTACAGAGTGTACCACAGAGTGAGACTCACAGAGGCATCAGAAATGCACAGCCCTGCCATTATTGCTCCCTGACCCATCCTTCTGCCTCCCACCTCCTTTGCCTTCACTATATCCTCTGATCAGCAACACTGTGACCTATCTAATATACTCACTGTGTCAGGTCATAATCCCCTGCTTAAAAATCCTAGGAGGTTTCCCATCACCTATAGTAAGGATTGGCAAACAATAGCCACAGGCCAAATTGCCTGTTTTTCTCAATAAAGTTTTACTGGAACACAGCCGTGCCCATTTGTTTCCATATTGTCTAAGGCTGCTCTTGCCCTACAAAGGCAGAGCTGAGAGGTTGAGAAGCAGAGACTGTCCAAAAATGTTTACTGTCTGGCTCTTAACAGAAAATGTTTACTGACCCCCAGCCTGCATGATTGAGTTCAAACCCGAAGCACAGCACTTCCCAAGATGCTTCCAGCCTGCCCTGCAGGCTGATCTGTAGCCAACTCCTCCACTGCGTCCTCTACTCTGAGCCCCTGTAGATAACTCATTATTCCTATACAGTGCTGCACACTCCATGCCTTTACACTCACTGTTCAGAATTCTTTCGATGGCACTGCCTCAACCCCAGTGGCTCTGAACCACCTTCCTTCACACTGATGCCTCACCATCTTCCCCTGTAGGTGAATTCTGTCACAGCCTTTCAGCATTGCTCAGGGTACATCCCTGCAGTCATTAGGTACCTCTTCCTTATGTGTGCAAACCCTGCCTCTTCAGTGAGAGTGGCAGCCTCTGAGTGTTTTGCATGCTTTCCTCAGAGTCCAGTCTAGACCTAAACACACAGTACGTGCTCAATAAGTAGGTGTTTAAGGGACAGACAATAAGTAAGGTGGCCATCCTGCCTATAAACTAAACAAAGGACGTGATGGGGTAAAGCAAATGTTGTCACATTTTCACATTAATCGATGCATTAATGTTGCTCATTAAGCAAACTAATCTACTGTATATGTTAACTTCAATGGAAACAGACAGCACTAGAAACAGAAACTGCAGGCAGCAGGCCCAGCAGCAGGGAAGTCTGAGCATGGCCTTGCCTGCCTAGAGTGTGCCAGCAGCCAGCATCCAACCTCCTGGGTGTCTTCTAGCAGACCTGGAGCCAGGCAAGTGGGAACAACTGCCAGATATCATACCAGAGCAAGTGCAAATAGATGCCTGAGTCCCAGGTCTCCATCATAAAGCAAATATCTGTCCTTATTCTCTCTAGGGGACCACTTGCCCACACCCCAGGAAACAATAGGAATAGACATTTGCTTTCTGAATGTGCCTGCCCCAGAGGCCAACCTCTGTTTTAGTATGTATTCTTGGAAGTACATGGGATGGGTGAGTTTGCTTTGAAGGGCATATTTTGACTCTATGAGGGACAAATCCTTTTGCCAAAATTTTAACAACTAACTTTAATTTACCATGGGAGATGTTGGTAAAAATTGTCAAGACCTCTTTAAGTTTTCAGCAAATGCCAATAGCAGCTTGGACATGATTGCTGCTAAGATGCCTTTA
The DNA here is from genome assembly GCF_028885655.2 of Pongo abelii. Lineage (NCBI taxonomy): Eukaryota > Metazoa > Chordata > Mammalia > Primates > Hominidae > Pongo > Pongo abelii. The sequence goes on along the minus strand of NC_071997.2, from coordinate 52,218,674 downwards.
ATGAGCTGAATAGTGGAATGATTGCCTTTGCTTCTTGCTTTGAAAACAGACATTCCCCAGTAGCTGCTGAACATCCCCAAGGATGTTCCTTGAGGATATTCCTCTTTACTTTGTAACCATCGCTTGCGCATCTCTACTGCAAATTCTTGGCCCTACCTACAGCACCCTGTGTGACATAGCAATTGCTTTTTCTTTGGTCCTCTGGAGAACTGTTGGTGGGACCACTGATAGTCTTATCAGTGAATTCCCTAAGCTGTAACCGTCTCAACAAAGGATCCATTCTGCAGCATTATATAATGCTGCACCTTTCGTTGTTCTGCTCTCGTGTGACCCCAAATGTTGCTTCTGCAGGAAGTTTTATGCAGGTGGATGGGCTAACTTACCACTTACACACTTCCAAAATCACTGCCATCATCTTCTCCCTGCCCAGGCCTCACGACATTTCTGCTCACCAAAAGCATACACTACTATTCCGTTCACCTTTTCCTCCATAACATTGTTGAGGAAGGTTGAGTGGGGATAAAGAAGATGGAGATTAAAGGAAGATGAGGTTAGATGGATGAGATGGGTGGGGTAGGAGTCCCAGAGCTCCAACATGAGGAGTAGCCCAAGCTGCTCCTCAGAGAAGCTACTTCCAGGGCCTCTGTTTACATGTTGTCTTTAAGAAGTAATTTAATCCGGAATGTAACAGACATCTTGATCTGCCCTGAGTTTACAAAGTCAGTGAACATAAAAAGGAAACACAAAATTGGATCTTGCTGCCTCAAGGTGGAAGTGTCTGGGGGTTGGTTGGGCCTGTGGGTGCTTTTCTTGACTGGCAGCCCCGGGCCCAGGGTGCTGTGTAGTGTTTGGTGTCTTGTGGAACCACTTTTTTTCCCACTGGAAGCTGTCTCTCTTCCAAAATTCAAGTCCACAATTCTACAGGAAGGTCAAGCCCAGCACTGGCCCCTCACCCCAGCCAGGGCGTCAGCCTGTGTCCTCCATCTTTTTTGTCAGGGTGAGCCTTTACCATGGAGTAAAATGCTCTGAAATCTGCAGGGTCTGTGTGTGGGGATCACACTTCCCATGTTCCTCCAAATCTTCCTTTATCTCCAGCTCGCTCACTGTCCTGATTTTCTAGCATCTCGTTGAAACAGCTTGATGTGACAGAAAGACATTTTGGAGGTTTTGAATTCAGACAGAACTGGGTTCAAGTCCCACCTGTGCTTCCTAACGAGCTGGGTGACCTTGGGCAAGTTAATCTTTGAGAATCTCAGTTTATTTCATCTTTGAAAGGGAAAGTTAATGATATTTAGCTCATAACATGGCTGTGAGGAATGAAAACTACTTTGACACATACTAGGACTTCAGTAAATGGATGGTATAAGTTGCAGGCATGTAGAATCTCACTAATTTCCTCAATTTAAGACAATTAATGATAGAAATGAATAAACTTTATATGTCCTTCTCCCTATTCATGACTGTAGAGTTGTTAGGTGGTACTTGTTTTATTAAGCATTCTTTCTGACATTATAAAAAATAATACAGCTACCACAACCATGTCAAAATGGCTAAAAGCTATATGCACCCACTTAAAAGCACTTCGAGATAAGTACTGTTAAGTGGAAAATGCCCAGAATACAGTGACACCAGTAATTCTTACATTGTTTTCAATGTTAGTTCATATTCAGATTAAACAAATAATTTCTGTGTGCCTAAAATACATCATGGTCTGTTAGATAGAGCCTACAGTTACCCTGTTCAGGTCTCAATAAATCTGTGTGGTTTGAGGGAAGTTGGGGCAGACTTTCTAAATGGAGTCTATCACTTCATGATTCTTGAGAGTTGACTGAATGGCAGACTTCCCTGGTTTTGCTTAGTAGCTTCTGCCTGTATCACCCCAAGAATTGGGTTATGGACAGGACCCAATGGGAATTTCATTTTGTGGAGACTAAGTGTATAGAATATGGCATCAAATCATGTGGGTTGCAATCCTGGCTGCTCCATATACCAGTTACACAGTTTCCTCATTTGTAAGATAGGATTACTCTTGGTACTTCTGTCTTAGGGCACAGGTAAGAGCTTAGACTATTGCTACCATCAGCACTATCATCGTGGAGCCCAGATGCCTCTATGATGTGTCTATTTGAATATTTAGCACTAGTCCTCAAACCCGCTGACCAAGAGGGCATGTTAAAATGGCCACATCAGGAAAAAGAAATGGTGGAGTTAGTGTTGTTTGTGTTGCTATTCTATATGAAGTGTGTGTGTGTGTGTGTGTGTGTGTGTGTGTTTGCGCGCACGCGCGTTAGCTTCTATGTGAGGAGCCACACTAAATGCTAGGCACTGTGCTAAGAACTCCACATCTATATTTTTATTTAACCTCAAGTAATTCTGTGAAAATTCTCGATACTTGCAAGAGCTTATTTTACAACCAAAGAAACTAAGGCTCATTGAAGAAAGTAACTTCCCACAGTTGCCAGAGTTGGGATTCTAAGGTTCATGCATTTAGTGGATTTGTTAGAAGCTATATGTAATTGGCTTGCTTATCTCTGCAACTCTAAGGAATGAAAAATCAGTTCATGAGCCCAGGATAAAGTGATATGTACAAGAAGGTTTCTTTCTATCAAATGTTGCATATCTGAGGCTCATGAATGAAGATGAGAAAATAAAACCCTAAGTATACATTTTAGAAAAAGTCTACTGTAATTTGTATTGTGTTGAATGATAAAAGTTCTTTTACTGTATAGCTTTTGTTCAGGATTTAATTACAGGAATACTTTAGCCTCTAACTGTAGGTCATTGTTTGGTTAATGTCTAATGAATTGACATTTTTCCAGTATGTTGAATAAAACGGAAACCTCGAGAATTGCATAGTCCTTTAGGCAAAAGAAGATAGGGTGCTAGAGTTTTTGTGATACTTATGAATTAAAATATGCACGGATGGTGGAGTATTCCTCCAAGAAACCCTTAACAAGTAACTGTTTTATAATTCAAATATAACCCAAAATACAAACATTTCAAAGGAAACAAAAATGTTGGGTCTATTCCCAATGCATGTTTCTAAGTCTCTTGGCCTGCTCTTGGCTTTGAGATGGAAGCACTGCTCCCTCCTCCATGGAAACCACTACAAATTGGAGTATTAGACTATTGCTGCCATCAGCACTATCATCGTGGAGCCCAGATGCCTCTATGATGTGTCTATTTGAATATTTAGCACTAGTCCTCAAACCTGCTGACCAAGAGGGCATGTTAAAATGGCCACATCAGAAAAAAGAAATGATAGAGTTAGTGTTCTTTGTGTTGCTATTCTATATGAAGTGTGTGTGTATGTGTGAGTGTGTGTGTGTGTGTGTGTGTGTGTGTGTGTGTGTATTAGCTTCTATGTGAGGAGCCACACTAAATGCTAGGCACTGTGCTAAGAACTCCACATCTGTATTTTTATTTAACCAGTGGCTCACGCCTGTAATCCCAGCACTTTGGGAGGCTGTAGTGGGTGGATCACTTGAGCCTAGAAGTTCAAAACCAGCCTGAGCAACATGGTGAAAATCCTGTCTATACAAAAAAAAAAAAAAACAAAAATTATCTGGACATGGTGGCATGCACCTGTATAGTCCCAATTACTTGGGAGGCTGAGGCAGGAAGATCATTGAGCCCAGGAGGTCAAGACTGCAGTGAACCATGATCACACCACTGCACTCCAGCCTGGTCTGGGCAACAGAGTGAGACCCTGCCTCAAATAAACAACAACAACAACAACAAAATTTGAGTATTAGTGACTAAGATATGCATGCATCTGACAATCTGTGATTAACTCTCTAGGCCTGGCTTCCTTATAAACTTCTTTGTTTCTTTTAGTTTTCTATGGAAACTGGATCAGATCAAATCTCTTTCCTGAGATCCAAAGGGGTCTGCGGGGTGTGTCAGTGACAGGGTGACATTTCACCAGACTTCTTGGTAATCTAGTAGCTGAATAAGTTGGATGGAACTAGATATCTATCTGCCTTTGCTGAAATATAAATGAAGGCAAGGAAATTCGGAGTTTGGTCTTCCGATTCATACCCCTAGCAGCTGATGTAATATTTGGACTTGAATCTCAAATTCATGAGGATAAACCCTAAGAATAAGATTCTTCTAGCTGTAGGAAGAAACAAAGAGTGATTAGAGGCTGATGTGTCCCTGAGAGAGGCTCCATGCCCTTCTTGCACACAGGCTGAGGATTAGGGATAGGAAAACAAGGGGATGGCAGGTAGATTTAGAAAGATGCGTGCCTCGCTTGAGGGAGAACTCAGGAAGCAGCGCAACCCCAGGGAACAATGACTGCAGAATCCGTCCTGAAGGTGAGCTGAGGCAGCCCCTCAGAACTCCCTGTGTCCATAAATTGCAGCAGAATAGAATGATTTTTGTGCACCTGAGAGTAGGATAGAGGGGAAGAAAGGTCCCAGATAGCCTCACCAGGTTTTTTGTGGCCCTACTGATACCAGGAAGAGTGCAGTGATCACAGATATTAGAGAAAGTGGACAAAGGGAGTCGCACTGATACATGGTGGCTAAGAAAACTAACTTTGGAGTCAGACAATACATGCTCAAAATCCCACTCCTCCACTTACTGGCTGTGTGACGTTGGGCAAATAAACCTGTCTATGCCTCAGTTTCTTCTTTGTAAAATAGGTACAAATAATAGTAAAGTGTTTAGAATAGAGCCTGCCTTAAAAGCTTTATAAGCATTTGCTATTATTGTTACTATTACATTTTACGAAAAGGAGAAAAAGTACATTTCTCATGCACCTGCATTTGAAGATGGAGGCTAGGGATATTGGTCTAAAATTCTCTTTTTTTGTTGTGTCTCTGCCAGGCTTTGGTATCAGGATGATGCTGGCCTCATAAAATGAGTTAGGGAGGATTCCCTCTTTTTCTGTTGATTGGAATAATTTCAGAAGGAATGTACCAGCTCCTCCTTGTACCTCTGGTAGAATTTGGCTGTGAATCCGTCTGATCCCGGACTTTTTTTGGTTGTTAAGCTATTATTACCTCAATTTCAGAGCCTGTTATTGGTGTATTCAGAGATTCAACTGCTTCCTGGTTCAGTCTCAGGAGGGTGTAAGTGTCCAGGAATTTACCCATTTCTTCTAGATTTTCTAGTTTATTTGCGTAGAGGTGTTTATAGTATTCTCTAATGGTAGTTTGTATTTTTGTGGGATCGGTGGTGATATCCCCTTTATCATTTTTTATTGTGTCTATTTGATTCTTCTCTCTTTTCTTCTTTATTAGTCTTGCTAGCAGTCTATCAATTTTGTTGGTTTTTTCAAAAAACCAGCTCCTGGATTCATTGAAGATGGAGACTAGTACTTAGAGTCTCCTCATTCCCAAACTTGAAGGAAATACAAAGCTATAGTGAATGGAATTGAAGTATTCAGATAAATTTCTTTAGATTTCAATACCACCTCCCCCTTTTTTTCCATGAACTTTTCATTTACTATTTCACATAATTTTCTGATACATGAACTATCCTTAAAACCTTGCGCAGGTGACTTCATTTCTCTAGATCTCCGCTAGAGAAGAAAATTCCTGATCTGTGAAATGAACAACATACCCAGCTCACAGAGTTGTGAGTTCCAAACAAATGAATCCATTGAATATGAGACGCACAGTAAATGTAGTGCTCAGCATGCAAGCAGCATTCAACAAACTATAAATGTGTTTATGTTATTATTGTTTATACTCATCTTAATTTCTATTCAACCATTTTTACATAACCGTAATGAAAAGACTAAGTCTAGAATAAAGTTGCCCATGATCAGTGAGATGCACTGGTAGCTTCCATACTTATTCATCCACTTTGGCTCCAAAATAGCTCCAGCCTCCAGTGTGTTGGAAAATCAACAGCCTGTGACATGTCAGTGTCAAGATGATTTGAGAAGTGCCACAGTCTGCTTGTTGATTACGACTGTATATTTGCCAATTCTTTGTGTAATTAAATCCAGCCAAGGCCTCAGGTATGTTCTCAGCCAGGTCTGATTTATTTAGATATTTTGCCTTAAAATGAATGCCAAGGTAAAATTTGTTTTCTTTTGCACCACAAATGCCTTAAAAATCCAATCTTGGTGTCAGTGATGGATATTGATATACTTTGTCAAACAAGAAATATCTGCAGCTGCTAGAACTAAAAATTCAATGATTTTCAGCAGACTTTCCTAAGATAATAATGTAATTTATCTTTCAGAGAATATCAAAGGCAAGCCTTGAAGGTGAGGGCAAAAAGCCATTTTGTGCCTCAAATTAGACGGATAATTTAGAAAGAACCACATTTATATTCATTTGAATTTAACAACCTGGAATGGCAACATTCACATTAGTGATTATTTCTACCTAAATAATCACAAAAAAAGAAAAGAAATAATTATATTTTCTGCTTTGAAAATTAGACATACTTAATGTTGCATATGGTAAAATGGAGGCGGTAAAACCCCAAAGAACCAAAATGTGTGAGGAATGATATATTTTGGTTAATAGAGCTTTCCATTTGTTATATTTAAGCAAGTAATGTTTTTACAATTGTTGGTAAAAACCTTTTTAAATACATGCATATAACTTCCTTGTCTTAGTTTAATAAAATCCGCAAGGTTCACTGTGTGAGTAGTAGCTCAGACCTAATGTAAGATCTGGGGAAGGATTGAGGCTGCTATGCTAAGAGTGTTTATATGGGAGTTGTATTTTCCTTGTGAAGGTGGTAGTAGCTGTTGAAATTTTGCTTTATTTGTATAAATGTAATATTTTGCTTTATTTCTATAAATGCTATGAGTATTGTTGTAGCTTCTAAGATTATGATTTGCTTTTTTTAAAAACTTGTGAGTATAGCAGGCATGTATAAAAATGAACTAATGGAAATTTCCAACTAGATTGATTTCTTGAAGATGTTCTTTATATTCAGAGACATTGAAAAGGGAAAGTAGGACTATAACCAAACACTGTCTTCTGGCTCTTCACTCTGTGAGGATCTGGTGACATGTAGAAGTGTCCTGGCTAAATTGTAAAATTGACAAAATTTTGCTTTCATTACTTCTCCCCTTCAAACTCCTCTTTCTGGGTTCTTTGATTCTCCCCATCTCCCAAGAACCATCAACAGGTGGCTTTCTTGCAATTTATTTGAGGGGAAGAGCAGGAAAAAAACGATTCAAACTCTTGCATAATGTCACAGAGTGGTTACTTCCTAACTTCTACTTCTGCAGCTTTAGACCCACAGAGGTTTGTTCATTTTATCTAAGAAATCTGCTTTTAAATTAATCCCCTGCTGACAAGAAGCATACATGAGCATTGTGGTTAAACTGTCTTTAAACCTGCCCTGGAACTCCAACAACTTCCTGCAGCATGGTATGCACTGAAGTCACTTCACTGCTAATTGGCCTGTTCTCTCTCCCTCTCCATTTTTTGGGTTCCCACGTGGGCTTCAAAGTGAGCCACAGCTCTTGGCACATCTTCAGACTTTGCTTGGTCTAAAACCAAGAATGGAAACCTTGCCAGGAGTTTCCAATTTGTTGCCCTCGGGCATCTTAAGATCTCATCAAAGATGCAGTATACAGTCGCATGAAGAAGTGGAATAACAACAAAGGTAGAAAATGATTCAGTGACAAAATGACAAATGTTTCAGGAAACTAGAATAGGAAGGCAGTGGCACTGTTGGGGGAGGGATGCTTGAGCAAGAGTCTACAGATCAGGTAGTGTGGAGGAAAGAGAGAGAAGAGATGAGAAGGGCGTTCCAGTTACTGGGGCAGACAGAGCAAAGAAGGGTCTGAGAGTAGAAATGCTCAGGAATTGGGGAGACAGATGGGCATGGGGAGAATAAGAAGAAGTGGCTCTGGGGAGCCAAGTAGGCCTGGTGAGATGACTCTGCCAGTGCCAAGCTTTTACAGCATGCAGGACTAAGTAAGCAAAAGAGGTCTGGTTTTTTTGTTTTGTTTTGTTTTGTTTGTTTGTTTTGGAGACAGCATCTCTCTCTGTCACCCAGGCTGGAATGCAGTGACACTATCACGGCTCACTGCAGCCTCAACCTCCTGGACTGAAACGATACTCCCGCCTTATCCTCTCTCTGGAGTAGCTGAGACCAGAGGTGTGCACCACCACACCTAGCTACTTTGTGGGGGTTTTACTTGTTTTTTAGAGACAGTGGTCTTAGTATGTTGCTCAGGCTGGTCTTGAACTCCTGGGCTCAAATGATCCTCTCACCTCGGCTTCCCAAATGCTGGGATTATAGGCATGAGCCACTGCATCCAGCCAAAAGAGTTTATTATGGTTTAAAAGCACCTCATGTTCCTTAAAACTTTGCCTTCTTGAGCCACAGACCTGTCCTGGGAACATTCAATAAATGGCCTTAGTACTAAATGTGGTAAACCACCAGTTGCGACATATTCAAATAAAACTTCCCGAATTTACCTGCTGTACTTTGTCGCTTGTTTCCTCTTTTCGCCCAGCTTATAGACATTCATGTACACACTGTCACCTTCAGAGAGTGGCTTTTTGAAAGCGACCTTGTGGTGACTGCTGGCTGCTATGGATGGCTAGCTCACCTTCCAGACAGTCATTGGATCCCCAACATGGTGGCAAGATTACTTAAGGCAGACACTGCTAGGTTTTCTTCTGTTTCATAGGAAAAAAAAATTGAAGTCTAGGGGAAATGGGGAAAAGAATAAGGATATTGCTAAAATCAGGGAAGAGGAAATTAATTCTTATTTTCAGAAATGAAAATAGCTTTAATGAAAAATGCAAAAAAAAAAGCTTTTGGTACATTTTCTAAATATGTCTTTATTTTTATTTGGCACTCCACATTTGCTCTTGTGCTTAACATCTGCTCTTTAATAATTTCATGCAATACCTCTTGATGCTTTCAGGAGATATCACCCTGACTTCCGCTCTGATGTTCCTACACCCATCACGGCCTCAGAGAACCAAGGCTGTACCAGGAGGTGCCCAGTAAATTCAGGCTACTGACTGACAGGAGCCTCCTCATTGATTCTGGTGTTAAGCCTCCGAAAACATAATTGGAGCAGAGGGATGCAATCAGTGGTATCCATTGGGCACCACAATATGGGGACAGCTGACTCTATGCATGCCATTAGCTCATTATTACACTAAATACTGCAGTTTTAGAAGATAAACCTCAGAGCCTTAAATGGCATCTGGAGGCTGAGTCAGTTCTCCTTGGCAATGCAATTATCTCAGCTTGTTTCAGTCTGCTGAGAGGTAGGAATAATATTTCACTCAGTGTTCCATTGCATTAAAATGTTTTGATACCTGTTTGAATAACATTGCCTTAATGTTAATAAATCCATAATGGTCACACAGGCAGGGGTGGTGTGTGAATCACCCTGGAAGGGATGTTCATTAGTCGGTTACTTGGGGCTTTTTTCTTTATTCATTCCCTCCTAGGGTTTGTATCTGTGAGGAAGCAGCCTACCTTCTTTGCAGCCATCTAGCATCTATATTCTAGAATCATTTTCCCTATGATGGTCAAATCCAGATTATCTATGCAGAAGAATAAAATAACATGAGTAATCCAAAGTGAGTCATAATTTTTTAAAAGTCTGGGTCAGATACAGTGTCTCATGCCTGTAATCCTAGCATTTTAGGAGGCCCAGGAGGGAGGATCACTTGAGCTTAGGAGTTCAAGACCAGCCTGAGCAACATAGTGAGACCCCATTTCTACCAAGAATAATTTTAAAAATAGCCAGACGTGGTGGTGCATGCCTGTGGTCCCAGGCAGTTGGTGGCTGAGGTGGGAGGATCCTCTGAACCCAGGAGGTTGAGGTTGGAGTGAGCTATGATGGATCACACCACTGCACTCCAGCCTGGGCAACCGAGTGAAACCCTTTCTAAAAAATATTCATTTTCCTTTGGAATATGTTCTGTATTCAAACATGGATGTAGCTAATGTTTGATTTTACTTCAAAAAAAAGTGATAAAACTATTGGGTGGAGTCTCAATTTTTTCAAGAAGCTACCTATTTTTGCTTTGCACGTCCCATGCCCAACCCTTTTGGAAACAATTCAAGATTTCTCTTTTGCAGGCTTATTCTGGATTGGACATGAGCAGTAATTTTGGAAGTCCAAAGGACTCTTGGCCTTGAAGTTAAGTAGGAGGTGTTGAGATGTCAGGGAAACACCTAAGATGGTGGGTGATGCAACTGTGAATTACTGTTATCTCTTAATAAGCCTTAAAATGTTATTTGACTAAGTCAGAAGCATATGCTGTATTGCTAGTTTATTGATGTGTGAGTACCACATAAAATCATTTTTGCAAATGTGTCCTTTAAACATAAGACAGAGCATGTTATTAGACACACGGCATAAACAGCATCCTAGTGAGTTTGTCTTCTATGCAAATAGATGCTTGATATTTGGCCTCCTCCCTATAAAGAATTGCCTTCCCCGTTGACTAAGTGAGAAAATTCAACATAATTCTGATTTGAGATCCATGAGAAGTTTATTATACCTGCCTGGTGTTCTGATGATGGAGCAGAAAAAAGAAGATATGGGTTGTCATCGACAGATTCTCAGCTCTCTTTTGAAATGTCAAATCAAATGGACATCTATTTTTTTGTTTTAAAATTGCTTGACCTTTATCAGAAAGCAGCTCTGGACAGAAAATGATCCTTTTTGAGTCACTGTAGAGCACTTGAGCACTTATACAAAGGAGAGATTTTATTCACTTAGCCAGAATTGAGCCCCTTTTGAAAAGCCTTGAGGAAAACTATTGTGATCAACTTTCACTGTTCTTTTTACAAATACCTGTGTGGCACTACAATGCAGTGTTGATCAGGCCCTGGAACGTGGTGATTACAGACATGCTGCAGAGAACTTGTCACACTGGGAAGCGATAGGAAACCTGCTCAGAAGCATCCAAGGCAGGCTAAGATGGCTGCCATGGGGAAGACACTGGCCATATAGGCTGCATGAACTCAGTTGGGGGAGAGTCATGATCAGTTGGCTTGCTCAGAGATGACTAAGCAGAAAAGGTGGTGTGGAACTGTGCCCTAGCAGATGGGAAAGAAGGGCAGACATGGTAGGGGCCAGAGTAAGAACCAGGTCAAAATCCGCCCAGCAAATTTTACCCCCTCTCTTCTTCACCTCTCCTTTATAAGACTGTCCAATTGGTCAACAACTCTTCCTTTATAAGTCTCTTGAAAGGCACCAAAACCCCCTTTTGGGTGCATCTCTGCTAACACCCTGGTCTAAGACCTCACTCCCTCCTAAACAGAAAGCTGCAAAATCAATCCTAGTTGTTTTTCTAGCTGCACTATTTAGTATGGTGCCTAATAATCTTCCTCAAAACACTTTCTCTACTATGTTTATTTCTAGAAGGAAGGAAGGAAGGAAGGAGAAAGAAAGAGAGGGAGGGAGGGAAGGAAGGAACGAACGAAAAGAAAAGAAAAAAAGGAAAAGAAAAAAGAAAAGAAGAAAAAGAAAAAGAAAAGAAGTGAAAGGAAAGGAAAGAGGAAAGAGGAAAAAGGAGAAAAGAGAAAGAAAAGTGAAGCCAGACCAAACCAAACCAACCCTGCAGGATTTTCCTGTTCCTGTGGGGTCTGGCACGAACTCTTGAAGCTGACATGCCCTCCAGTGCCCCAGCAGTGGTTCACTCCTCTTTAATTTCTTGATGCTTTCTTGTCACAGATTTCTTTTCCCCCACCTTTGTGTGTTCTCAGTTTCCCTCTCTGCATATACAACTCTTTCATCCTCACTAAAACACAGCAAAGACTTCCAGCAAAATCTACACAGAAGCCACTGCTTCTCAGAACTCTTCTCAAGTTTGCTGGACTCTCCTCTTCTGTGCTTATAAATTGGTCGCTGTTAGTGCGACTTCATTTTGTCTCCTAAACGGCGTTGGACCTCCTTGGCCATGGAGAATTAAGGTGAACCTTAATCCAATGACTAATTCATGGCTAGAACTAAGTTAGCCACCTACCTGGTAGATTATGGTGTCCAACGTAGAGAACTGAGCCAAAGAGATAGTGCTTTCCTACTTAGAAAGAGAAGGCTGCTTAGAATAGACAGCAGTGTGGGTGATAAATAGTTAACCGAGACTTTTGGTGAACACTAAAATCCTAATTAAATATGATTTAATTCTGCTTATAGTGGCAGAAAAGGGGTTCTTACAGGTCTTTTGTCTGATTACATCACTTGCTACATTAAGTTCATTGGGAATATTAGGCAATGAATAAAGGCCAAAGGAAATGAACCATTTTTAATGAATGAAGAATAGTATGGAGGCCATTTACTAGCCAAGATGAATAGTAGCAATAAACTGTGGATTCATTTTGTTGACACTACTTAAATACATGTCTGTTGCCTGTTCTATTCAGAAGCATGGATAGTGGGGAATGAGATTTACAATGTTATTTGGGACTACTTTTTTTTTGAAATACTGTGGTTGATAATCAGATAATTCTTAAATGATAGACAATGAATAATGTTTTGAGAGCTCAGCCTTCTTATCTAGTTGGGATGAGAAGAATGTTTCATGCATCTTTCTGTTTCATTTAAATAATCAGGTGGTTTCACTCATAAATGGAAGGGTAGCTATTTCAAGCCAGTTACCTTTTAGAAACACACATAAAGCCTTCATCATATGGCAGACTTGGAGCCTGTGTTTCCTGTAGCCAAAGGCTTTTGCAAAGATTTGTGGCTATGAAAGATAAACCTTCCCAAAGTTTAAAATTATGCAGTGTTTTCAAAAAGATAGCCATTGCACTTTTGTAGGAATTTTAATTTAATATAGAAATGAAAGGAAAGCAGTCATATCTTTTCATCATTGCCTAACCCCTTTAAAAGCATATATTAAAATTCATACTATTTCGATATTTATGCCTATGGCCTTCTAAACTTTTTCTTTAATCCACTCCCCTCCCCAACCCCCAGGAGAAACCACAGTGCAGATAGCAATTACGAGCCTTCTGGTTTCTTCCACAAAATGGGCTTTTTAAAAACTGCCTTTTAAAACACTCTCCATGTAAGGAGTCCTGGTCCATGTCATTTCCGCCTTCTACATAGGGTACATACTCACTAGGACATTAGTGATTGAAGACAATAGAAGCCTACTGTTCCTGGATGTGTTGTTTCTAGCTTTCAGCTCTAAAAAGCTAAACTGTTTCTAACTCCATATTAAAAAAAAAAAAAAGATGAACACATGAAGGACATCTGAGCCTTGGTCTTAGGCCTAGTTTTAGAGATTGAGACCTGGTGGTAGAGGCTGTCTGTATCCCAGCTCACCAGCTCCCCCATAAACCTCCCTTGGAAATCCCTTTCAACCTTATTTCTTCTCCATACCATCCTGGTGCAGCCCTAAGGTGTCTTTACCATTGTCCTGCTGCAAGCCGTCTCACTGCCCATCTGACATCTGCAAGCCGCCTCCTTCATTCCATCTTGCCACCATAGTTGTTTCCTAATAAAGCAACTGGTTCTCTCTCCCAAACTAAAGCCTCAAAGTTGAGTATCCCCAACTGCCCACAGTGGCAGGTGCAAATTCAACATCTTGGAAACATATTCCTTCCACAGTTGGGCCCTGACCTTGTGGCTGAGAGATAGGCATGGAATGGTACAAGGAGTATAACAGAAAATAAAGAAGGAGCCCCACATTTCACAAGCCTAGATTCTGTGCTTGGCACTCTTCTATACATTATTTTATTTATTTAATTCTGTAAACAAACCTGTGAAGGGGGCATTGTTCATCTACTCAGCCTTCCTCCGTCCATTGATCCATCCAACCATTCATCCATTTTTACTCATTTATTCATTCAACAAATATTGATTGCATCTCCTGTGAGCCCAGTACAGCTCAAAATCAAAGCCCGTGTTCTGTTATAGCTTATGTTCTGGTAAGAGAGATGGGCATTAAGCAGTATTAGCATCTGCAATTTCTCATCTAAGTCTTCTATAAGCAGAGAAGAGCCACAGGACACTTTTAGTCACTTACTGACGTGTTCATGGTTGTTTTCAGGAAATTTTAACTCAGCAGAATATATAGACGAGAAAGAGATGGGAAGAGTTAAGGAAAGAAGACCTGTGGGGAGGAACTGCAGTAATTCAGAGAAGAACTAGTGTGGGTCTGGAGAAGGCTAGGGCAGTGGGAATTATGAGAAAGGGTGCATATTAGTTATTTACAGATGAAGAATCCTTGTTTTTTGGCCACTGATGGGATGTGGAGAGCAAAATTAAAAGAAACTCAAAAACAACTCTCTGGTTTTAAGTTTAAAGAATTGGGTGTCCGGAGTTCCCTTTAAGAGCATGTTTTGCCGAGTGGTAGAAATGGAAAAAGATGATTTCTGTGCTATCGTATTGACTTACAAACATCACATAATTAGAGAGACACGACTATAACATTGCACACTGGTCTATAGCATTGTTTGACGCATGAAATGAGTATTTGCAGTTTCTGACAATACAAAGAGAACCTTTGATGCAAAGGTGAATTAATTTCTGCTGGGGGAGTGGGAGATGATGAAAAACAAATAAGCAAACAAAACAGACATCACTGCAGAAATCTACAATTAATAGAGCTCACCGTTTTAATATTTAGGGGCAGCATTTTAAAAAAACTCTTTCTCTGCAATTTCTGATAGCTTTTGCCTTGTTTTCATATTGGCCTTCACTGCTAGCCACTTCCTTCAATTAACATCCTCTCCAAATCAATAATTGATATTATACTTCCTGCAAGGGGGTAAAGAGATGCAACTTTGCATTTTTCCCAAACCCCTGAGGTCACATGTCCGTGGAGAAGTAGTGTACAGTGATGATCCTGAATTCTCCAAGCAAGGAAGAAGTTCTCTCTCTCTGTGCATGTCCTGAGTCAAGAGGGCTTTTGCTGTGCTGTGTTGCATTCCTGCCTAGGGATTTATGGCGAATTGTTGAAAGAGAGCTTAGGCTGAGATTGAAGAGAAAAGGCCAACAAGGGGGGAAGGGTGAGTGAGCAACTGATTTGGATATCTGCCCATTGAGATTTCAGTATTTGCCCCAAATGGCCTCACTGGGATGTGAGCAGGCTGACCTCCTAGGCTCAGGGTAGATGCTTCCAGCCAGTATGGGTACAGCCATTTTTGGAAGAGACCTAAATGAGGATGCTCTAGAAGGCTGTAAGCAAACCACTGCCTTTACTTGTGGCTTGTTCCTTGTTTTGATTTGACTGCTTGATTTCCATTTACACAACAACATTTTTTTTGTATATTTGTTTATGTGTGTAAAATATTTCAACTCTCAGTAATTAATTGGTGGTTCCTTCTTCCCTGGAGTCTGTGTCACCAGTGGAACTCTGCATTAGTTTTTCGTGCCCATACAATCAGTTAAATGTTCAATGAAGATGTCCAAAGTGAAATATTTCTCTAGGGTTATGGCCAAACTCAGAATTGTTTTTCTCTCTTCTCTTCCCCTTATATCATGATATCCAGGCTTATCATTCTATTATTTTCTTTTGAAGTTAGCTATGAATTAACTGTGTGGCCTATGATTTTGTACATTTATCTAAGTGTTAGAGTTTTAAAAAGCATTTTAAAATCTAACTTCATCTCAAAACAAACCTTTGAAGTATAATATGTGTGCATATATGTATCTTCACAATTTATAGTAGAAATGGAGGCTGAACATTTAAGAAATTTTGCTCCTGGGGATTAGTCTAATAATTGGCAGAGATAAGAATAAAGGCCAGGAATGTGTATGTTTAACCGAGGAGTATTTGCAATCTATTGCAAAGGGAGAGAGAAGAACTAGCTGAGCAATTTGCAGGCTGAATTCTTTGGGATCCTGATGTTGAGGAAGGATGCCTGGGAGAAAGAGGAGGCGGCCGGACACAGCCTCCTGTGCCTCACCCCACTGCTACCAGGACAGTGCTGTCGTCATCTGTCCTACATAAGGTGACTCCCTCTATGATTTCATTTGGAAAACATAAAATGTGCTATTCTAGCTTTTTGAAAAGTTTAAAAACCATAGCACTGCATTTTAGAATACTATTCATTTTTTACGTACCAGAGCTCTGAGTATCAGATTCTGCTGTATTAAATAACTCAGAATTTACTCATTTGTGAACATACCTCTCTTTACTTCCAAGTTATCTCTTTACCACACACAGAAATGTAAAAGCTTTAAACAATGTGTTTTGTAAGTGCTTAGTGACAACCCTAAAATATTTCCAAATGGTTCTATGGCTCAGACCGACTTTGTGATGTTATTCTTTAAGAAATGCAATGGTTGATAATTTGCATTTATGATATTTCCACATAGGTTCACTTTCTTAGTTAAGGACACACTATCTCACAAGAGTGCCCTTTAGAGCAACTTTTTAATGACTAAGCATTGATTTAGGGTTGGAGCTGGGCTGGTACCACATGGACCTGCTCTTACTCTAAAAGGAAAATTGAGACCGCCATGAAAGTGTTTTGATTTTACTAAAGCCATGTCCTCAGGCAAGAGGGACTTGGCTCAGTCAGGTCTGAGAGAAGTACATCAAAATGAGTTTGACCGAGTGGAAAATGGATGCTCCAAATCATTGTCTACAGTATTTCCCTGACCTCTAGATCAAATATGTACATTATTACGCTTTGTGAAATCCTGGGAGGTAATTTAACAGAGGTACTTAATTCTGAACCTGAGGTGAGGCAATAAAAAGGAGAGGGAGGGGGCAAGGAAAGGAAAGATGAAAGAATTCTGTAGACTCAATGGGCTGTAGTGGAGAGAATCCTACACTAGCAACAGGGAAACCTAAATTCTTGCCCAATGCTGACGACAACAAGCTCTACTAAATTCACTTAATAGCAGCTCTGCTCCTCCACCCCCTGATCAATCAAGTATATATTCCTGACCATCAGACTCTGCAGAGCTGTGCCTTCCACGCTCATCACTGATATACTTCTGCCTACAGGATAACGTCAGGCCCTGTCAAACCAACATCTAAACCACCTGTTTAGCTTCCTTTCCCTCCCTTCCTTTATTTCCAGCCACACGTGAACTAAATGCTCCTCCTGCCTGTGTCATTTTATACATGCTGGGATGCTTATCCCCATGTGGCATGATTTCTCTGAGCTCAGATATTTTCACATCTGTAAGACATTCCCTACCCACTTAGGCTAAGTGGTAAAAAAGTGTTTTAAAAGCCTCACCTGGTGATAGTGATGATCGGAGTGGTGGTGCTACTAGCAGCAGCAGCAGCCTGTGAGATGGGAGAACCATCGTCACCACTGCTGTTGGACACTGTGCCACCAGGACAGGTTTATATTGAAAATTCTGTTATTGAGGTTTCCTCTAACCTCTCACTGATTGGGTTTTTAGGAGGATTCATCTTTACCATTGTATGCATTTCATTTTGCCCCACCTTCTCTTAATTGAGTTATTACTTGTACCTTTCATTGATTCTGTTTTTTATATGAATGCTGAGACTAAACTTTGTCAGGTGTCAAGGCCAAATAGACTTAACTTCCGACAGTATCCCTGGAAGGTAGAACTGATGCCATTCGTGCGTACTTCAATGCAAAGCCATAGCAATAATGCAGCTTCCCCTGGCCCATAGGTACCATTGGGCCTACACAATGGGCACTGTGCCTCAGAAATCCAGGACCATATTCGGGACACCATTTTTACTAGCAGAAGGAAAAATGAAGCCATGATTTTTTTTTCATCTGTCCTCACCTCTTAGTTGTCCACAAGTGCATGGAAGTGGGTGGAATTCCATATGTTAATTGCACATTTAATGAACTCTGCAAGGCCCAGTAAAAGGAGCACTGAATTTGGAATGGGAAGATTTTCAGCTCTGCCCACGCTGGTTGGTCAAGATGTGGTCATCAAATCCTGGTCACTTTAAGTCACAGATTTCTTATGAGTAAAACAGAGATAATAATATTGATCCTGGCTTCTGGGGATCACATGAGGGAATCTATATTGATTATTTTTTAACTCCATTCAGTAGATCCCTAGGATGCCAGGAAAGTCCCTGGAGGGCAGCTTCAGGAGAACAAGGGAAGGATGAGGATGTGAGGCTTGGGCATTACCCTCTCATCTCCCAGAATCCAATAGCTCCACTGGATTCAGCAATAGGGTAGAAATTTCCATAGTGTGAACTGAGGCACGTTTGTTCTGTGGACTCTTCATAGGTAAGCCAGGCTTCTTTACTAAAACCGGTGAGAAAATAGAGGCTAAAAATTTTTTTTAATCTCTTTGCTGCAAGACTTTTCAGAACCTTTACTATGCTGGAATGCTTGTAGATTTCCAAGAGAAACAATGTAGAGTCTCCTTTATATTTATCTGGGCGCAATAACTATTTCTGAGGAGCATTTCATAGGAGTAATATTCCTTGCAGACTTTGTTGCTAGGAAATAAGAGAGCATAATTCAATGCTTAATGTGTGGTACGCATGCTGTTCAGTGATAAGAATATGGCGTAGAGTAAGGTTAGTGGAGAAAGGGACTAGTCCTCAAAGGACCCAGGGAATTTAGAAAGGTGGAGAGCAGAAGAGAAGCCATGAACCAGTCAGAGATCATTGTTACAAATGTAAATAAGTAAATAATAACATCAGGAGCAGCAAATACCTGCTGAACACTCACTATGGGCCAGGCAGATGGGTCAATGCTTTACCTGCATTTTCTAATTTTATCTTCTTGACATAGGGGCTATCATCATCTTTATGTTAGAGAGGAAGAGAAAAGAGGTTGGATAATCTGTTCGGAATAACACAGCTACTAAGGAGCAGAGGCAGCATCTATTTATTTTATTTTATTTTATTTTATTTTACATTTATGTATGTCTTTATTTATTTATTTATTTATTTATCCATCCATCCGAGATGGAGTCTTGCTGTGTTTCCCAGGCTGGAGTGCAGTGGCACGATCTCAGCTCACTTCAACCTCTGCCTCCCGGGTTCAAGCAATTCTCCTGCCTCAGCCTCCCAAGTAGCTGGGACTACAGGTGCACACCACCATACCTGGCTAATTTTTGTAGTTTTAGTAGAGATGGGGTTTCACCATGTTGGCCAGGCTGGTCTCGAGCTCCTTGTAATCTGCTGGCCCCGGCCTCCCAAAGTGCTGGGATTACAGGTGGGAGCCACTGCGCCTGGCCAGAGGCAACATTTAACTTTGATTTTCTAACACAGGAAACTCTGCTCTTTATTAAAAGGTCTTGCCCAGGGAGATAGCCAGGGACCCTAATTGGGAGGCTGGAATGGCACCGGTTGGAAGTAACACAAGAAAGACTGAGAAGTGCTAGATTGCAGGAAATCTTGAGAATCTGGCATAGAGCACAGACTTATCATGTTTAGGGCCCTGCATACAGTTGTGTGCAGATAGCTGTGTACTTTTACAATGTACAAGACATTCTGTGGAGGGGCAGATGGGGCTACATCAATCTAGAAGGAGATTCACATATCTAAAATTCACATAAAAATGTCCTAAGGGTTAGGAGTGGCCCTGCTCATGTTGAGCAAGAATGAGGCTTTCAAATCTCTTGTTTACCGTCTCCTACCGTGAGTGAGTTCCTGTCACAGAAGTTTATCATGGTGAGCTTAACGGAGACAACTTAAGGGGAAAAAAACTTTTAGAGCACTTACTGGCAACTAACATTCGCTGTGCTTCATTTGTTTCACTCACCTGCTATGGTAGAAATCTTGGTTTTGGCACTTAATGGTATAGTAACCACCAGCCTGGGTCGGCCAAGGAGTGACATTTGAAAAGAAAATCCTAGAAAGCCTATTACCATAGATCAGCTATGGGGAAGGGCAGAGTTGTTCTACTTATAGATTTTTAAATTATATTAATAGGTCAGCTGCATGCTCAATTTATTTGATCATACTATGCATTTAGAAATAACTCAAACAACTCAAGTTTATTGATATGTTTATTTGGTTTTTTTTTTTTTTAAACAAGCACAGCTAAAGAATGAGGACATTTTCATATCAGTGGTTTTCTAGCTAATTCAGGTGGTGGAACATCTGGAGTGTAATATAATATTGAGATATTTAATTATTTTTTATATTTAACTCCATAAACTAGAGCTACACATAATAGCAAAGCTATGTTTGCTTTGTATGGAGCAATATAAAATTATACTCATGAACATTTATATCCACTAAAGAACAAGTTTCCATAATCCATTGCTATTTAGAAGTTGCTCTGTTGTGTTTCTGTGACTTAACACTTTATGAATAAAGTAGGTTTAGACTTGGTATAGTAGGTTCCTAATATTTAAGGAAAAACTTACGGACTAAATTATTTTAACAGTATTTAATTGTTTGATTTTGAAGAGACAAATATGTTTTAGCAATGGAACTTGGGTGTTTCACCAGCACACACTTCTAGATATACATATTTGCAGAAAGTATATTAAGTCTATCAGTCATAATAATGTTTAAAGTGCTTAAGATGTGCTACGTTTTGCATATGTCATTTCAGAATCATCATAACATCCCTATGAGAAGTGCAGTTAAAAAAAAAAAAAAAACCTGAAGCACAGAGAGGTCAAATAACTTGTCTAGAACCCCACAGCTCATTTGTAAGAGAGCCATGCTTCAAGTCACAGCCTCGGAGACCACACTCATACAAAACCGTGGCACTTATGGAGACGAGGTTTCTCCATGTTGGTCAGGCTGGTCTCGAACTCCTGACCTCAGGGGAGACCACACTCATACAAAAACATGGCACTATTGGATTCAACTCCGTCTGCTGCAGCACATGCAAATTTCCACTGCGCTAGGTATCTGATCCCAGAAATGAAACATCTAACAGGAGAGTTTCCAGGATGGGTGTGGATGCTGAGGCTGGGTTAGTGTTCTTCTTGTGGGTACTACCCTATTTACTAGAATGACTAAAAGTCCAGGGCACCTTGGTAAGTTGCTTTGAAATATCTGTTTCCCATTAATTGCCCTACCTCCTTGCCTTCCTTATATTTTCACTCTGTTCTTATTGGAATCCCTATGCAAACCTGCCTCTTAGCATCACCTGAGTTGAGAACTTACCCTCCCCTTTACTTGCCTATGAAATCTTACCGTTCTCAAGTCCTATTTCATCAGCATCATACTGAATTTTTGACAATGCATTTGTGGCTAGTAATGTTTCAATATTACCCTTTATAAATCTGGTACTTTGTAATTCTCTAAATGTGGATTTTCACATCTATTCTCATTTGAAATAGTGGAGCTAGAGCTATTTGGAATCCTGAATTCATATGTCAGTTCCACATCTCAATTGAGCTTGTTATTTAGCTCTCTAAGCCTCAGTTTGCTTCTCTGTGCAGTGGGGATGGTTACATCTAGCTTACAGGATTACCGAGAAGATTGAAGGAGATGATATACGTATAGGCTAACATAATGAATTTTCAAAACCAAGAGACTGTGTTAATTGTAAATGAACTCAAGTGTATCCAAGTTTTTCCTTTTCCAGTTCCATCAAAACTTTATTACTACTCTAACTTGAAGATATCATGAATATCCACATATTTATCCGTGAGAAGAACCAGGATATGAGTTTACGTGCTTTACTTTAAATCTAATTAGTGGCAATAGAAGCAAACCAGGTTTGCTCAATTTGGTGTTTTTGGAGAGACTGACTTTCCTGTACTCTCAAAAACATGCCATGTAGACATGTGTTCAGTCTTGCCTCCTCTGCCTGTTGGATGGGTGGTGCTGAGGAAGAGGAAACAAGACCACTTTCCCTGCCCAAGCCATTAGGAAGATGACTTTGAAAATTTTCTGAGCTAGAGCAACCTTCTCTTTCTATTAAAGTCCTTATATCTGTATCAGCTTTCTTTAACAGTTCTCATTAGAGATCAGATTTAGGAGGCGTGGGGAATCGTTTTATTCTATAGCCAGAAGTGAAAGGGTGAGGGGAGGTATATTCACTAACAGAGTCCTAGAAGGTCCAGTGCAGCAACCCTTTCCCCCAGCATTGGAGGAGGTGAGGAGAGTGGGAGGACCACTACTCTGTAGGTCAGGCCATGGGTTCAAGTCACACACGTGCTGGGAGATTCTTGCACAACTCCTCAACCTCTCCTCAGTTTCATACCCTATGAGAGCCTCAGACCCACTTCATTAACTTGTAATGTTCAAAAGAGGACTGAGAGCAGCCACTTGAAAATGCTTTATGAACTGTAAAATTCTCTAGAACTCTAAGGAATGGTTATGATCATGGGGCTCTATGACCCAGGTCTACAGCTTTATGTAAAGTCCCTGCTCCTCTTCTTGCGGTCCCAGGAACAGATGGAAAATCTGAGTCCTTCTGACTTCTTATTTTGACATACTGTGTGGTCTGGAAACAAAGCTTATGTACTTTTGCAGTTACCTCTTTGGAAGAAGTGTGAAGCAGACTAGGCAGTTTAGAAAGCACAGTTGTTATTTATGTTTCCTTATCGCTCCTGCAGTCACCCCACTGTGCTCTTAAGGAGGATTGGGGAGGGAGAACTGAACCCCTGTGGTGAGGAGTAATGAGTTTCCCTAGCTTTTGTGTGAACCAGCTCTTTGGAAAGCTAACCTTCTCCCCAGGCACTCACTACTAATTAAGAGGAGGGGTGGCTGCATTGGTAGATATCTACTGAAGCAGTTCTGCGATTCTTTTCATCACTGGCACATCAACTTCTCTTTTTCTTCTTAACTCTCTGTGAGTATTCATGCATGGGAGGAACCGAGGAAACAGTGGACCCAGATTCAAGGAAAGGACAGTGTAACTATAGGACTCAGTTTCCCTCCATGGTTAGGTAGAGGGTCTACAGTCAGACTGCCTGGGTTTGAATCCCAGCCCTGCCACTGTCTGTGTGTTTTTGGGCACATCACTTATGTTCTTTAATACTCAGCTTTGCGACCTGTAGAATGGAAATGGCAGTACCACCCTCAGTGGGGCTGTTTTGGGTACCAGATGAGATAACTTATGTAAACAACAAAATGCTTCGTGTGAAATCACCTCTCAGTAACTGGCCTCTGTGGGTATTTTAATCAGTCCCTTATTTAGCACATGATACTGACTATCAACTTTTGTGCAGAACGAGATGTTAGCATGGAGGAGCTAGCTTACAGAAAATATTTTAGACTTTCCGAGACACTGAAATGCCAGAGGAAGCTGGTTCTGTTTAAAACAAAACAAAGTGAAAGACATACATACAAACTATGGCACTGGAGAAGGCATCTTGGGTGGGATGGAAGTTGTCTTTTACTGCCTGACGTGGTGTTAGAATTCAGAGGACGGAATGAAAGGCAGGGGACATCCCATGATCCAAAGCTTATCTGAGTATATGGTACTTTTATAACTGCATATCCTTGCAGGATCTGCAGTAAATCTGATAAACAGAAAAGGAGATCTTGAGCTTCTCCCCACACCTCCAGCTCTGCATCTGGGCCTTCAATGTGATTATTTCACTCTGAGAACTGCAGCCTTCTGTTTTTCTCTCCCCCAACATCATTTTAAAGCATAGCTTTCCAAATGCCATTTCTCTTCTGAAGCCAATATATTTTTTACAGTTGGAGTTAGCTGCAATGTCTTTCACAGCTCGCAAGTCATTGGGAAGATTTGATGTTCATTCTGCTAAAATATTGCTGCCTGAAGACTCAACTGTGAAATGCAGCTGTCTAGTGTGTTTGTACTTCGCAATATTCCCAAAACACACAGGCATGCACATGTGCACACATACATGAAAATATACGCACATTCACACATATACACTTTTTAAATATATATTTAAAAGTTTTTAAATGAAAGCATGTTTATTATGGGAGGAGATTCTGCACAATTAAAGGTATCATTCATCCTGAGCAATTTTGAGGATACTAGAAAAGATGTAGACTATACAAAGCTGGTGTGTGTGTGTGTGAGAGAGAGAGAGAGAGAGACAGAGATTAAGACAGAGTACACTCTCATCTAAAATTATTTGCAGTCTAACTTCTTAAGCCATGATCTCTACGTTGGATTGTTGGAAACATTTTATAAAAGAGATTATTTATAGAGGACAGACTTGGGAAACAGACTGTCCTAGGTTCAGATGTTGGCTTTGTTACTTTACAAGTTGCATGAACCTGGGCAAATTGATTAGACTCATCAAGGTATACTCCTTCACCGATAAAATTGCCACCTACCTCCAATAACCTTTCTTAGAATTGAATGTGATTATATAAATAAATGTTCTTTGCACAATGTTTGACAAACATTGAGAAATAATAGCTCCATACCCCTTCTCATCTTTTATCCGTGAGCAGAGTAATGAAATATTTCTCACCCTTCTCACATTTTCCCTCTTACAAAGCCATGGAGTTCCCTAATTTGAGTGTCACTTGCACCTCCCAGGGCACAGGTTAGAAGACTGAGACAGAACTCAAGGTTACCTTTCAGCAGTCCT
Organism: Pongo abelii; assembly: GCF_028885655.2. Taxonomy (NCBI): domain Eukaryota; kingdom Metazoa; phylum Chordata; class Mammalia; order Primates; family Hominidae; genus Pongo; species Pongo abelii. The sequence goes on along the minus strand of NC_071997.2, from coordinate 52,194,361 downwards.
CATTAACTATTCTATGGGCCAATTGTGTTAAGTGATTATTATTATTATTATTTTGAGACAGGGTCTTACTCTGTTGCCCAGGCTGGTGTACAGTGGTATGATCATGGTTCTCTACAGCCTCAAATAATCCACCCACTTCAGCCTCCTGAGTAGCTGGGACTACAGGCACGTGCCACCATGCCTGGATATTGTTTTATTATTTGTAGAGAAGAGGTCTTCCTCTGTTGCCAGGGCTGGTAACTTGAACTCCTAGGCTAAAGTGATCCTTGTGTCTTGGCCTTCCAAAGTTCTGGGATTGTAGGTGTGAGCCATGTGCCCAGGAACATTAAGTGATTTTAACAAGTGTAATAATGCCTAAAGATTTTGAAATTGTCATAGTTGCTCTGGATGGTCTAGTTAGGTTGGTGCAAAAGTAATTGTGGTTTTTGCCATTCACTTTTTTTTTCCACAATCACTTTTGCACCAATAAAGCAGTTTTAGAATGAAAATTCTCCACATTTCATTTTCAGCATTGTCGTTTGGAAAAATAGTGGGAAAACATTTTTGGAGAAATACATTGTTGCAACTTTTTCCAGAATCTTTGCTCTTGTCCAAAATTCATACAAAAATTGAAGATCATCAAAATCTCTGTAAAATTGAGGGTCTCCATATATAAATTTTTAAGTGTAGAATCAATGGCATCATTGAGGTAAAGGCTTAAGCGGAACATCACCACTATCATCCTTGCTGTGAATTAGATTGCCAGATCAAAAACATGGAATTCACTGCCTGTCACAAGGGATACCTCCCCACTCCAAACAGAAAAAACACACCTCTTACAGACTCATTTTTACACTCCTCAAGAGCAAATAGTCCATGCTTATTATTATTTAAAAAACCTAGAGTCCTTCCAAAATGTAATGCATTATAAAAGCCTTCACATCATGGCTAATATTGAGAAAAGATTATTTATATTTTCAACTCAAAAGCAGAGCTTGGTAAAATGTTATCGTTTTAAAATTTTGTGGCTATGTTATTCTTTTTCAAGCCAAATCTCAGGCGGAATCTACATATATAGAAATATGACAGAAAATAAAGAGTTGCTCTAGTTGAAGTTGGAGGCTTGGCCCATAACTGTTTGGCCTTTTTCTTGCTGCCTTGGCACATCCTGCCTTTATCCACACCCAAGTCACCACCTCAGAAAGTGGGAGTCACACAGTACATAGTAGAGAACCTACCAGTAGAGGAGAAAGAGATGTAACTTCAAAAAAAGAACATCAGCATTCTAGTGCTAGTTCTGCCAGGAACTAGGGAGATGAGTGTCCAGTGAGGGAGTTAAATGAATGATCTCCATGGTCCTCTGTTCTGATGTTTTGTTTTTTCTTGTTGTTGTTTATTTTGTTTTAAGTTATTGGTTTTCATCAAGTCATCATCTTTGTTGCCTACATATAAACAATAAAGTTGTTAAGAGTTCTTTCTCTGTTTTTCCCATATATGCTTTCAACAAATATGGATTTAGGTGTTATGATGTTCCAGCCTCTGTGTTATGTGATAACATGTTTTTAAAGAAACACTCATTGCTTTCATTTTAAAGTATTTGAAAATGTGATCAGCATTATGTTTACCTGTTTTATGCAGGTGTGCCATGTTTGAATAAGATTAACCATGATGTTGGCAGCAGAGGATGGGGGCACTTCGGTACAACTGAAGCAGTCATACACCACTTCTCATTACTGGGGCGATAACTTGAACACTTAAGCAATCGCTAGAGCAGATGTACGTTTACAGGCCTCTGCTGTTGTAACCACTGCTCTGGATTCCAATGATTTGAGACCAGTCTCCCTCCCTTTATAACGTCTCTAAAGGCAGGCAGTGTCTCATTGGTCCCGGGGCTCTCATTGCCTACGATGGTGCCAAGCGGAGAAAAGATACTTTGTCCATGTTTGATAAACACATGAGGGGTCGATGGTTGTAATGAGAGGAAACCCAGCAGTTAGAGTTTCCTATTCAAAAGTTCCTTCCAATTGCCATATGTGTTGTCTTATTGGGAATGCATTCTGTCAAGATAATGGTCCATGAGAGGCTGATGAAGAAAGAGCATAACAATTCTTGCGGCAAATCTTATAAAGCTGTCTTGTTGCCTCTTGAGAAAAAGGGGGCTACCTTTCCTAAGATTCTGAGTCAGGCTGTCCAGAGGTATCTTCCCACCAAAGTACCTTTCTATCCCAGGGTCAGCAAACATTTTCTGTAAAGGACTAGACACAAACATTTTAGGCTTTCTAAGTCATATGGTCTGTGTCACAACTACTCAACTCTTGTGTCATGGCATGAATGCAGCCATGTATAATATGCAAATGAATGAGCATAGCTATGTTTAAATAAAACATTATTTTCGAAGTCAAATGACAGGCTGGATTTGGCTCGTGGGTTTTAGTTTTTACCGATTCCTCTTCTAGCTTATAGTCTAGAAGTTTCACAAAGTTCTCTTAAACTCCAACTTAGCCTTTCCTTATCTGCCACTCGTGAGAATAGATAAAATAAATGATCACAGGATATTTCTTGGCCTTGTAAGATCAGATATTCTTCCTGTTCCATGCTCTTCTAAAATTTAAAACATTCTCGACGAGGCACAGTGGCACACGCCTGTAATCCCAGCACACTTTGTGGGAGGCCGGGAGGATCACTTGGGCTCTGGAGTTTGAGACCATTCTGGGCAACATAATGAGACTCTGTCTCTACAAAAAGTTTTTAAAACTTAGCCAGGAATGGTGATGCACATCTGTAATCCTAGCTACTCAGGAGACTGATTGGAGAGGATCACTTAAGTCCAGGAGACTGAGGCTGCAGTGAGCTATGATCATGCCACTGTACTCTAGCCTGGGTGGCAGAGCAAGATCTTGCCTAAAAAAGAAAAAAAAGTCCAAAACAGTCTCAAAGAGGCCCGCAAACCCCTGGTAGTTTACATTCTCTAGGTTATCTCTGTCTTACACATTTAGATCCAGATTTGAGTTTTCACCCTTTTATTATTTCCATAAAGGGACAATCAAAAGAACTAAGCATTAGATTTATTCAAAACAGGAATATAACACTCTTTCCTGAGTATTTTAGGAGAGGAGAAAAGAGGAGTTATACTGCAAAACTGCAGCTATCTTTTAAGTGAACATTAAGCATTCCACTTTTTAAAGTGCTCTTCAGCTACCTCAAAACTAGCAGGCATTCATTGACTGTTTCCCCTACATCACACTAAACTTACACTAACCTGCTTTATCCATACTTCTTCCTCATCTACCCAAATGTAAAACCAAAACCTTTTCTGTACCTTCTGCAGAACAGTTTTGGTTGCCTTGGCTCTTAGCACATCCATCTAACCCTGTTGTCCTCTTCCACCCATGTAATTTATCCAGTCATTTCACCAGGAAAAATCAGTCTCTCTCTAAGTAGAATCTGGGGGGTGATGGGTCAAGCATGCTCTCCCACATTACATGTACATGCTATTGGCCAGACACTGTCTTCCAGCATCCTACTCACTTATGAAAGTCAAAGTCTAAAGTGAACAGGTATTTTACTCCTAAGGATTGCCTCTAGAAACGAATTCTCTCTGCTGGCTCCTCCTCAAGTAGCATGTAGTTCATGGCTCACAGCCTACCAGGTCTAGGAGGGCTCCTAGGCACTTGTTGAGTGCAATCTCTTTATTTGCAGGAGGAAAAAATCTGAAGTTCAGAAGGAGAATTAGGTTGCTTAAAACTCAGTTAGGATTTACAATGTAGGACTAGGACCCAAGTCTAAAAATTTCTACCATAGAAGACAGCAATATTTATCAAGTTATATATCTACAAAATTGCTAGGTAGCATTATTATTATTTGTACATATAGGTTATTGCTCATTGATTGGTACTTTCATTGTATCACTGTACTCATTATTTTTATCAAAATTTAATTCTTTTAATAATCATTTTTATAACAGTTTCTGAAATGGGATATTAAATGTAGTATGAGCAGAAGCTGCAGGAGGAAGGGAGCTAGAAAGATGCCTTTCTTCCTGGTGTGGTAAAGGGCATGGTTCCGGAGGGGTGATGACAACGAACAAAGACAAGAAGTTTCATGAAAAAGTGTTTTATTCTGTGATCTCTTCTGTTTTTTTTTTTTTTTAAGTTTTCCTAATCTTTTGAGACATATATTTTCTATAATAAAGCCTTATGCTTATGTAACTCTTGATGTTTTTCAAAGTGCTACCATATCTCATATCATTTGATCCTCACCAAAGTTTTTGAACCATAGTGAATACACCAAGCTGTAAGTCACCTTAAAAGACTCCATGCCAACAACCAACCTGCTTTCTTCACTGACACCCAGACTATGCCCTGCACATTCTTTCAAACTTTAGCAATACACAGACACAAAGACACAAGCTGGTGCTCTTTTTCTCTCTCCCTCTCTCACCCTTTTCTTCTTTCATAAATATTTGTCAACAGTCATGAAAAAGAGAAATTTGCAGACTTTATCTGACATCAGAATGTGCTTTTTTGAAAATAGATGCACTGAATGAGATAATGACTTTGGAATTACTTTATATGAATCATTAAATTATTCAGCCAATGTGTACATTCTTTTTATGCTAAGAATCTCTTTCCTTTAATCACCTTAAGACAGGGAAGGAGTACAATACTTAGAAGAGGAATCTGGAGATGCCATGATGTGGGGTGGTCAAAAGTATCTCTATGTTTTCTTAGAATATTCCACCATCCTCAGCCAAACTGGACCAAAAAGTTATTTCAATTAGTGATTCCGTTATATGGGGGAGTCTATTTAATTTTTAGAAGCAGTAGTGTAATGGATGGACATTAATGACATGCTTTCTGGCTGGTTTATAACAAAGAATGCATTTGTTTTCTCATCCTCACATCTTTTACTGCTTGAATTTCCTTCCATATGTGTTCTAGATGAAGCTTTATTTGCTGCTGCTCTGATAATCACATAATATCCCTTTTCCCCCCTTCTTTTGGCCTGCTTGTGTACCTGTTCTCTCTGTATATGAAATTAAACCAACCCAATGCTATAATTGAAAGAGAAAGAGCTTCTGTTTTAATTACTCTCAGTAATAGATATGACAATAAGCAGGGCTCGTTCCCAGCCATTACATCAAGCAATGGAACCATCAGATCGCTGATCCTAACACCATGAAAGCTGTCACCCTGAAGCGCTCTCTGATGGGGTACTTACTGTCTCCAATTACAGTTGTTTCTCCATTATCCATAGTTGAGGGGGTGAAGTAGAGAAGATGGTGCCTAAGTGAATCCATAGAATTTGGTGTGGGCAGAAGGATACAGGATGTGGAATGGGGAGCTGGGATTTGCTTACTAGCTCTCCCCCTCCACCGGCTAGGTGATTTTGGATGTCTTTCTCAATATTCTTATCTATAAATCAGATATGATAATCCACTTCCTGCCTAAATGAGCAGTTTCTGTAAACACTCAAGTACTGCAGGATTGAAGATTGTTAGGCGTCTCTACTTTGCCATTCAAATTGCTTCCTTTGCTGAGTGGAAATATGTATTCAATTTGGGTTCCATCTAATTTTCATACCCATTTCCTGATAGCATTCAGTGGTCAAAAGGAAATGTAAGGAGGAAAGAGAGATGTAAAGGGAAAGTCTAATCTGCAGATTTGATGATCAGTGTTTACAGAATTCGTATTTGCTTCAAAGGACAGCCGTGACTTTAAGAAAATCCAAGATGGCCTCCCTCAGCAATTTAGAGTCATTTCAGTACTTGGAAGTCTCTGGAATTGCAACCAAACTGGTAATTTCCTCCACCCTTTTAAATATGTATATAAATAAAAAGAGGCTTTATTGGTTAAAAAAGAACATCTGAGCATTTAGTGACCAAGAAAATTTTCTGCAGTGTAGAAGTATATTTTGCATTAAATTTTAAAGAAAGCATTCATTTATTCATTATTACCTTTTGAGGGCAACAAGTAAGTGCTACACACTGGGCCTGGCCCTGAGATAACAGAGCTATTTTGTTAAGCTATGGAGTCTAGTTAGAGAGTCAGCTTTGGAAGGCAGGGTGACAGTGCTGAGCGCTGGGTCAATACAGAGTGCCAGGCTGCTCAGAAGGAAGGAGGGGTGAGTTGTGGGCTTCTTGGCTATGAGACGAGGAGAATAGGAACATTCTAAGCAAGCCCAGTGAGCCAGTGAGAAAGTGGAACCAGGGCAAAGTGTCAGAGAGTGAGGCCTCTTTAATTAATGACACTTTAAGAAATATTAACTGTTTCAGGAAATCAGTCCTGAAAAGAGAGTTTGCCTCCTGACCATGAGAAATAAATACAGATTTATTATATTTACAAAGCTATCTTTTCAAGTGGTTGACTTAGAGGATCAGGGAATCTCTGTCTCTTGGTAGAAATTAACTTCAAATAATAACTAGCTCCTTTTATGTATTTACCAGGAACATTTTTGTCTTTTGGTTGGTTTGTTTTTTATTGATTGGTGCTTAATGGAAAGCCCAGTGAGACATTTGTAGCTAAATTTGTTAGGAGCCACTTCTAATTAAAGTTCATTTGTAATGAAGATAAATGATAATCTGAGTTAATAGGAAGACAGTATTCAACATTACCTTAAAAATGATGTACACAGAACAATTTAGGAGCCTTTCTAGTGCATAAATTAAGGTGAATATATGATTAAACCTCTAACTATCAAAGCCTCTCATTTAATTTGATGTGCAAGGTGAAATATCATTATAAGGAACAGGATCCTGATTCTATTTGAAAGTAACTTTTTCTAAAACCCTACAAGGCAAAAACGTTGGGCCAACTGGGAGGGAGCCCAGGGCTTATGCTGGAGTTTTCTGTATTTCGCTGTGCTCTTCTTCCAGCCCCCAAAATGCACAATTCCTTTGCCTAGTGGGTAAGCCCCCTTCTAGAGTGTAAACTTAACTGGGAGTGGGGTGGGATCCTGCCTCTGACCATACTGCAACCTCAGTATCTAAAATAATACCTGGCACTATTAGGCACTAGTAGGTGTGCAACTAATATTAGTTGTATAAATGAAAGGATGGATGAGTGTGTGAATATAATAAAAGAGTAAAAGAACAAATGGTAGTTTTCCCTGTATATATATATCCTTGTTGATTTACATTGATGTGTATATATAGACATATATACTGATTTACATTGAGATTTATGTACGTGTGTGTATATATATGTATGTATATATGTGTATATATGCGTATATATATGTATATATGTAAATTTACCAATGTAAATCAACAAGGGTAGCTTTAAAAAATACTGATGCCTGTGTCCCGCCCCCAGATAATCTTATTTAATTGATCTCGGATTTGGCCCAAGGGTTGGGATTTATAAGTCTTCCCAGGGTTCTAATGTGCCGGTCTAGGTGGAGTCAGTGTGGTATCCTTGTCTCGGAAGGCCTGGGGCCTCTATTTCTGTTCAATTTCATTCATAGACACTGACCTACCAATACTGGTGATCTTGATAGGAAATATCACTTCTGGTTTAACTTTTTATTCCTCCCTGTCACAGTAGGCCACAAAGTCATTTCACCTACATTGTAAAATAGTGCTACCTACTAGGAGATCTTCCACAAGTCACTTAACTTACTTGAACCTCAGAATTTAGAAAATGGATATAATCTCTTGCCTACATTACTATGTTTTTGGGAAGTTCAATTAAGATAATAGATGCAAAAATGTTTTAAAACATTATAAAGTGTAATATTATAAAATTTAAGCAATTGTTACTGTTTAGGAAAGCATAAATATGTTAATGATTAATTTGTAATTTTAAAGAGGTGGAATTTGAAATTACCTGAAAATGTTATGGAATGTTACGGAATTCGGCTTCATAAATTAAGAAAGATGTCCCAGCTCTGTTAGCTGCTATTCATAATGGATATAACTACTTAAACTCTCTGAACTTCAATTTCAAGGATACCTCCTGTCTCAAAAAGCTGTGAGAATTGGATACATTTCAGAAGAGTGCTATGTGAGCTCTGAAGCATTATATTAAAAAAGCCTGTTACTTTGTTTTTGTTGTTGTTATAATATTTTTATCCTGCTCATCATTTGCTGGAAATGGCTCCCTTTAGATCAGGAAGGTTGATTTTGTGCCTTTCACCACTCCTAATTCAGTGACTTGAAACTGGCCATGGCGGGAGTATTTACACAAAGGAAGTCAGTAAATATTATAAATCAGGACCTTGGCCGGGCACCGTGGCTCACGCCTATAATCCCAGCATTTTGGGAGGCCGAGGCGGGCAGATCACGAGGTCGGGAAATCAAGACCATCCTGGCTAACACAGTGAAACCCTGTCTCTACTAAAAAGAAAATACAAAAAATTAGCTGGGCGCGGTGGCACGTGCCTGTAGTCCCAGCTACTCGGGAGGCTGAGGCAGGAGAATCGTTTGAACCCGGGAGACAGAGGTTGCAGTGAGCTGAGATCGTGCCACTGCACTCCAGTCTGGGCAACAGAGCGAGACTCCGTGTAAAAAAAAAAAAAAAAAAATCGGGACCTTTTTTTTTGGAGATCCAGTTTACCAATATACCATAGCCAATATCTAAGGGTATCTGTCATTCTGAAAGTGAAAGAGTAGGTACAATTGTCGCTCGGTATCTGTAGGTTTCACATCATGGATTCAGTCAACCACAGATTGAAAATGTTCAAATGAAAAAATAAGGATGGTTGTATCTGTGCTGAACATGGACAGACTTATTATCTTGTCATTTTTCCTAAACAATACAGTATAACCACTATTTGCATAGCATTTACATTGTATTAGGTATTATAAGTGACCTAGAAATTATTTAAAGTATATGGGAGAATATGTGTAGGTTATATGAAAAGACTATGCTATTTTACATAAGGGACTTGAGCATCTGTGGATTTTGGTATCTGAGTGGGGGTCCTGGAACCAATCCCCCATGGATAGTGAGGGACTGACTGTACTCAGTAATACTGGGTAATTTGAATAATTTAAGTTGAAGCATGGTTGAAACCAATAACACAGCAATGGTTGAGATTTAACTTGCGATGGTTGAAATATAGTTTGCAATTCCAAGTATTGGTTTATTAAGGATAAATTATATCTACTTCACCCAGAGAAAAGCAAACAATGGGCCAAAACCTTCATCTTTTCAGGAAAGCATGCACCATTTGCTAGCCCTAAAATAGAAGATCACCTAACTAGTCAGTTTACTGAAGCTAACCAGTCAATTTGAATTTTTCAAGCCAAAATGTGATTTGTTTTCTTTTTAAAGAAAATCTCTTCTGCCCTAAGGAAGCTTTTATTTTCTTGTCAGGCCATTTACTTTTGTTTGTGACTGACTGATTGCCATCTTTGTCAACCATCACCCTGATGACAGTTGGACATCTCTTGCCCCTCAGAACCAGCTTCCAAATTCCTAAAGTAGCATGCTTGTCATCAACTCAATGGGAATGGCATATCTGATGAAGCCCCACTGAATCAAAGACTGTTTCATACTTCTGTTCTCTCTCTCTTGTTCTGATCTAAGTGATATATCTAATTGGATTTAAACACAGGGATTTTATGGAGTAACTGTAGTCTCTGTAAGAGCAGACATTTAGACCCCTGTAGTTCCCTACAGTTTTATCCTCTAAGGCACTCCTTATTTCCTGTAAATTTAGTTGTTGCAAGTAGATCATTATGTCATGGGTCACGCACTGTTACAAAAGGAAGTTAAAAAAAGATAGAGGCACTGCTCTCCATGCTAGAAATTAGCCAGGTGCACCATTATGTAAAGAGCTTCAACTAGAGAGCACAGTAATTAAAATAACAATGAAACAATAGCTTATGCAACACTTTGCAAATATGATATTTTCATTTGTGGTATTGTACAAACCAAGCACATCAAGCAGCAATGTTAAGTGATTTGCAAAAGGCTAAGGGGAAGTGAATGAGGACACTAGAATGGAGTCTGTTTCATGCTATGCCAATCAAAGGCCTATTGTATACAAGGGGGTGTTGCTGGCTGTGGAGGTGTCTGGATGACTTGTATCTCCCAGGATGTTATAGGTTAGCAACATAAACAGTGTATGAGCTAGAAAGGGAAAGGAGAGGTAGAAAAATCTGCTCATTGGCATGGAGTGTTGAAGATAAAGTTCTCATTTTGCAAGTCCCAAAATGATGCTTTTTTTCAGTGCACCCAGAAATGATAAGATGTGAAGGACCAGATCATGATTATCAAGCTCATAGGAGATTTATTTTTAAATGACTGACAATATAATATTTAAGTACTTAACAATAAAGTCATGTACACCATTGTAGTTATTAGACTATTCTTCTATAGTATGCAGAGAACCCCTTTTCAGGTATTAAGATAAAAATAATCAATTTCTAAATAAAAGGTTTCTTGTGTTTTCATCTTTTGGTTTCTTTGTATCAGCTTGCTCATTTCTACTGTGAATTTGGCATGTCCCACCAATTACTGCATGCACAATTAATCTACTGGCAAAAAAATTGGAGGAGAAAGAATTTGGAAAACATGAACACAAAGTTTGCCTTAGTCTATGAATTTTGTTTTGACTTGCTATTTGACCTGGTATGCTGTGGACCAGCCAAAGTGAGATGACCTCCTCAATGCCACCCAAGCAGGTCTCACTAAAATCCTCTTCTCTTTGGTTGAAATTTTTAGTATGACCAATCATCTTTTTTTTTGAGGCAAGTTCTGGTTCTATCGCCCAGGCTGGAGTGCGGTGGCATGATCTTGGCTCACTGCATGATCGTGGCTCACTGCAACCTCCACCTCCAGGGCTCAAGTGATCCTCCCACCTCAGCCTCCTGAGCGGCTGGGACTACAGGCACATGCCACCATGCCTGGCTAATTTTTGTATTTTTTGTAGAGACAAGCTTTCATCATGTCACCCAGGATGGTCTTAAACTCTTGAGCTCAAGCAATCCTCCTGCCTCAGCCTCCCAAAGTGCTGGGATTACAGGCATGAGCCACCATGCCCGGACCAATCCTTTATTTTTATCTGTGAATGTATATTCATGATACAGGAGCTTATATGGTGGGACTGGAATCATTTGTTCAATTATCCCTGACTGCATTACCTGCTGATGATTGGTAGGATTGTAAGTGGTGTGCAGAAGCATGCAGTCTTGGGACTCATCAAAGACCACCTCAACAAAGACCACCTCAAAGACCCTCCTCAAAGACCACAACATTCCACACTCTAGGAGCTGCAAAAGGAAATGACAGTTTATGGTTACATGGCCTAATAGTATTATTTTATTTTTTTAACTGACAAAAGTTGTATGTATTTATGATATATATCATGATATTTTTATAGACGTATACATTATGGAATGACTACAGCTAATGAACATATGCATTGCCTCATACACTTATTTTTTTTTTGTAGTGAGAACATTTAAAATCTACACTCAGCAATTTTCAAGTATACAATACATAGGCCACCGTGTTATATAATACATCTCCTGAACTTACTCCTCCTAATGAAAATTTTGTATTCTTTGAATGGTCACATGGCCTAAATAACTGAATTATATGTGCCATATATCCACAAAAATTATTTACTTTACATTAAAGTAATGAATTACTTATTAGAATTTGAGGCCATTATACTACAGTTTACAATAGTGAACAAAATATTCCCCACCTTTATTCCCAGTAGAAGACAGTCTGCAATTCTTTCCTTTAGATCTGCCTCCAATATCCTAGATCTTGTGACATTAAAGCTAATCAAATGGCTTGATAAAACGGGAATTTTCAAAGCATAAGTGTAAAGAAACCTGCAGCTATAGTGCTGACAGCACCGGTCATTGAAAATTAATCTTGTGGGTTTATATGACAGCACTGATACTGCATAGGTATCTATTCTTTTGCTTAGTCATCATTTATTTATTGAGCACCTACTAATGGCTGACATGGAGGTGGGCCCTGGAGGTAAAAGGCTGAGTAAAACAGATATGATTGTTTCCTCAGGGATTTTATTGTCAGGTGAGGGAAGTAGCCATTATTCAAATAACCCCACGTATACATTTCTAATTCTAGCAAGTATTGTGAAGGAAATTAAAGGGTGATTATTTAAACACAAACAAGGGTGGGAAAGCGTTTGATCTGAGAGCTAAAGGGCAAACGAGAACGAACTATTCAGGGGCCAGGTGTGGTGGTTCACGCTTATAATCCTAGTACTTTGAGAAGCTGAGGCAGGAGGATTGCTGGGGGCAGGAGTTTAGACCAGCTTGGGCAACATAGTGAGAACTTATCTTTACAAAAATCAAAGTTAAAAATAAGAAGGATGAACTAACGGAAGAGACATGGGGGAAGGAGTGGAAGGAAAAAGTCCTAGGTGAGGAAACAACATGACAATGTTGTCTTTCTCATGACAGGCTTTCTCAGAAACAAAAGAACAGTGCAACCGGAATACAGTCTGTGAGGAGGAAGGTCTTTCATGTGGAGGCAAGAGGGATTAGTCAAGGTCCAGAGATCACTCGTATGGCAGGCCTTTTGAAAGATTTTGTGCTTTTTCCTAATGACAAAGCCTTGAAGGATTTAGAGGGCCATCATTCAGATCTGGGGTCCATTGGGAGCTTTACCAAGCCTAAGATCCCCCTCCAATGGAAAGACAACTATGTTGTCTTGCTAATAACCCAGCAACCATTAGATTCCATCTGCTGGTAGCTGTCAAAGGCAATGACAGCTTGTCCATGCTCCAAATAACTATATTATAGAAAATACGGTAAGCGTGGGCATCTTTGGGCAGATGTCATCCAAAACTTTCACTGGATTCTCAAAAGTGGTCCATGACTCAGAAAAAATTACCCTAAACTGGTGCTTTCCCAAATGTAATCTAGTTTAGCATTTTTATCTCTAACTTGTTTTTATGTTAAAAAGTCACTGTTTCTAATATTCTGAGTGAGCATTAGTGCAAGCTAATGGCTTTTTAAAGAAAATTGGTGGTGGTTGTTACTAAAGTGGATGGATTTATTGAGCACCTAAAATGTTCTTTTTCTGTTCCTACGAAGTGTGTGTGTATGTGACTATTATTTCTGTAATTACTTCCTGATTGAAGTTTCTACTGACCAAGGGGCCAGAGATTATTTCCTTGGACTGTGGATTCAGGCTCTGTTTTTTTTCAGGGCTTCCTACAGCAGGCAATCCCTTTCTGTTCTACGAGCTACGAAAGACAATGATTAAAGTGGTTCTGTCTGTTTCCAAAGTACATAGGACTTTGTGGGGAATTTGTTTTTGCATGTAAAATACTTCCTAATAACATATAATCAGCTACACAGTAACTCTTTATGGTATGGCAACATTTTTGTGCAAATTACCATACTAGGAAATCCAGGGCCCACAATCCACTTCCTTAGAAATGTGTATTGATCTCCTACTATGTGTGCTACACTGGGGATACAAAATTATAAATTATAATTGCTGCCCCCAGAGGTTTTAAAGTCTATTAAGGTTTGACCGGACGCGGTGGCTCATGCCTGTAATCCCAGCACTTTGGGAGGCCGAGGCGGGCGGATCACGAGGTCAGGAGATCGAGACCATCCTGGCTAACACGGTGAAACCCCGTCTCTACTAAAAATACAAAAAATTAGCCGGGCGTGGTGGTGGGCGCCTGTAGTCCCAGCTACTCAGGAGGCCGAGGCAGGAGAATGGCGTGGTCCTGGGAGGCGGAGCTTGCAGTGAGCTGAGATGGCGCCACTGCACTCCAGCCTGGGCGACAGAGCAAGACTCCATCTCAGAAAAAAAAAAAAGTCTATTAAGGTTTGATGAAATATATTTTACAAATAATGAAAATCAGATGTGTTGATTGCTTTCATAGACATATATAATTTAGCTCATTTAATATGTAGTGATTGTGATAGAGAATAGAACAATACGTAAGAGGGAATGCTGCCTCTGTGAGTTTTACACACATAAATAGGACTTTTCAATAAAATGTGACAAGTGCTTGGATACAGGACTGCATGTAGAAGGCAGCCTCACTGAGAGCAGAGGATTAGAACAGGCTTATTGGGAAAGATTACACTGCATTGAGTCTTGAGGAGGACAAGCTAGCTAGGTAGAGAAGGAGTAAGGGGGTGTCAGGCAGAGGGCACAGCAGGAGCAAAGGCGTGAAGGTGAGATGGGATAGTTCCCTTGACTCATCTGCAGGATTCGTGAAGGCTCATTTGCTTAGCCTGCAGCTCTGAACCCCTAATGGGCGGGGAAGCACACAGGTGAGCGGGTGCAGGTGCTGGGGCAAATGAACACTGGAACTGGCTGGTCACTCCTCTCTGGTGGGAGCAGGCTCTGTGTGGGCCCCGCAGCAGTGTCCAACTGTGTTGCAATGCTCTTTTAGCTCTGCCATCTGGGAAAGAGTGTCTGCTACCCCTGGAGCCCCAGAGGGCTTATGTTACAATCAGTGCTCCTTTAGCATTCAATGTCCACAGACAGCTAAGTGTTAACCAGCTCAGTGGAAGATCAGTGACAGCCTTTTACACTCTGTCACTTGGTACCTGAGTTCTTGTCTGGTGTCCAGGAAGAATTAGGTCATGCAAATGAATTGAAGGATGGTGTATGAGGAGGATTTTGTTGAGCAGTGGAAGTGGATCTCAGCGGGAAGGGGAGCTGGAAGGGGGAAGGCAGTGGGAAGATAATCTTCCCCTCGAGTTCAGCCATCCCCGGCCAAGCTCTTCTCTGAAGTCCTGCCATCAAGCCGTTCCTCTGAAGTCAAGCTGCTTCTCTCCGACATCCAGCTGGTTATTTTCTTCTCTCCTCCTCTGCCACTCCACTTTGCCCTTCTGCCAGTGGAGCTTGGGGTTTTTATGGGTATAGGGTGGGTAGCGGGATGGGCCAGGGTGGTTTTGGAAATGGCAGCATTTGGGTGGGAAAACAGAAATGTGAAGTTCTCATTTAGGGCCATGGGTCCAGGTTTGAAGGTGGAACCCTTGCCAGGGACCCACCCTCTTCTACCCAGCATTCCCCTGCCTCCTGTCCATATCAGAGGGATGGGAGTACATGCTAGATGTAAGGAAGCATAGGAAGGAACAGCTACCTCCTCTTCCACTAATGCAAGTTTAATAAAGGTGGCTTTTAGAGCTGTCATCATTAATGAGATGCGAGAAGACATCTCAGGAAAAGGGAGCAGCTCATGCAAAAAGTCATGAACTAGGGGAAAACAAGGTGTATTTAGGGAAGTAAGTTGTTTCCTACTGTATGGTGTGTGCTCAGGGAACATGACAGGAACTGTTGGGAGTCTATGGAGGTGGGTCAGGAGGGCCTGAGTCCAAAGTGACCATTCTCAAACACTTAAAATTAAGTCTGTTGTCAAAGATTTCAATATGGGGTTAATGTAATGGAATATAAGGAAGTAGTGACAGCTTGTGCTCTCAGTTGTTGCAACGTGTATGGAGAGGTATAGATACCAGGAATCACAAAGCAGCACGTACTTGTCCTCCATTCAGTAGCTATTGCACCATCTCCTCCTATATGCTGTGCTATGAGCTCTGAGTTTCTGCTCAAGGTGCTGGAGAAACGCAACAAGGGAAACAAAAACCTAGTTTTCCATGCAAGTAGGGGCAAAAAGACACAAGCAACATAAGTAAGCATGTGTGCAGTGTGTTATGTGATAAGTATTACATAACAGGGATGTGTGTCACAGCGGGGAAGGGGGAAGAGGGTGAGCTGGGATATGTTTGTAATTTAGATGAGGTTCTTGGGGAAGATCTCACTAAGGAGATGACATTGAGGAAAGACCTGAAGGAGGTGAGGCAGCAAGCCATGAGGAAGAACATTCTAGGCAGAAGGAAGAAAGCAAGTGCAAAAACCTCACCTCGAGCAAGGAACGTTTGGATGATTTTGCAGAAAAACAGGAAGGCCAGTATGACTGGACAGTCTGAATAAAGACAAGAATGAGATGGGATGGATTCAGTTGCAAGTGATGGAAACGAATAACAAACATTCATCGATCCAAGGATTCAATGACCCTAAGTATTCTTAGGTAGAAAGCAGGGTGACAGGCAGGGTGAAATAAAATCTTCCTCTGTTGCGTAGAGCTGTGACTTAACCTTTCAGTCTTGTGAAAATATGTATTTATTGGTACTGCTGGACAGTTTTCCTGCTGGCTGTGGAGAGAGCTTTGGTGAACAGAGAGGCCTGCAGCAAAAGAGTTAAGAGATACTTTCTACTCTAGATGAATCAGACAGAAATGAGTCATTTTTTAAATTACAGAGGTGGACACCACTTTACTTAGCAACTGTCCTTTTGAAAATTAGCTTTAATTTTTTTTTTATTTCAGTCATAATCACGGAACTATAATTACTGGAAAGGACCTTGTTTGTCATCTAACCCAGCTCTCATTTTATAGTTTCTTAAGAAACTAAGGTATGAAGTGTAGCTGAAATACTGTTACAAATAAATCTATTCACTATTTAAAACAGTATTCTGGTAAGGAATCTTTTGAAAAATATATATAATCCCTTAAATTTATAGTTTCAAAAATGTTTTAAAATATTTATGAAGTCCCTACTATGTATTTGACACTATTCTGGCATCTGGGAATTCAGCCACAATTAATAAAGTAGATTTCATCCCTACTCAGTCAGCATTTACATTGTGCTGTGAGGTGGAAGTAGGGCTAGGGAGAACTGGGAGTAGTATGTATAGGTGACAAACCAGTATGTTAATATATGGACAAAATAATTTCAGAGAAGGATAAGTGATATAAAGGCAATCAAAGCACAGTGATGAATTAGAAGAATTAGAAAGAACCAGAGCTGTGGCCATGCAGTGCTGCTCTGAGAAGGTGAACTTTAAGCAGAGAACAGATCCACCTTCAGGAGTTAGTGGTATGGGAATGGCATGGGGAGGGGACCAGGTTTTCCAGTCAGAGGGTATAGCCAGCACAAAGGCCCGAGCCTGGTGTGTTCAAAGAACAGACAAAAAAAACCACATGGTTGAAATGTAGTGGAGGTGTGATATGTAAGATGGGTGTGGAGAGGTGCAAGGTGGCCAGCCCACATGGGGCCTCTTAAAGAGGTTAGACAGGTCTACGAAAATGTCAGAAAGCTTTCAACAGGGAAATGTTGACATCAGGCTTCATTTTTCAGAATATCTGGCTTCTGTGTGGAGAATGGACTATGTTGGGACAAAAGACGAAGTGAGGAGATTAGATAGATGCCAATTTTACCAGCTCCAGCAAGAGAGGTTGAGGCTTGTGCTTGGTTAGCACTGGAAGTGAAAAAGTGGGAGCAGACTGGATTCTTTTCTATCAGATTTGGAGTACCATTAGCCATATAAATCAATGCGGGGTGGGGAATGCCTGGTGCTGTGGCTCGTGCCTGTAATCCCAGCACTTTGGGAGGCCAAGATTGAGAGCGTTGCATGAGGCCAGGAGTTCCAAACTAGTCTGGGCAACACAGCGAGACCCTGTTTCTACAAAAAAATAAAACTAAAACTTAGGTAGATGTGGTAACATGCACCAGTAGTCCCAGCTACTGGGAAGGCTAAGGCTGGAGGATCTTTTGAGCCCAGGATTTTGAAGCTGCACTGAGCCGTGATCTCACCACGGCACTCCAGCCTGTGCAACATAGTGAGACCCTGTCTCAAAAAAAAAAAAAAAAAAAAAAAAAAAGTAAAAGAAATAAAAGAAATACAGATTTATTTAGTAACTTCATGTAAGAGAACATGAGGCTCAGAAGATGAAGTTTGGCTTTTTCCAAACACAAGATAAAACTATTTACTGAAAAGCCTAGACTTCCAAATTGGTTGCTGAAGGGAGCCTGGGATGGAATGGCTCCCACTGACGAGAGCTTAAGCATCGCTTTCTGCTTTCCCTCCAGCTCTGGGAAGTTAGTCTTTTTTTCCTCCCTCTTCCATATGACTTGTTGCCAAGTTGTTTGATTATCTCCATGGGTTGCTTTCCCAGCAAAACTAGATGCCAGGTGGAACGCAGTCTCCCCGAGCTCCCTGATTCCTTGTGGCCCTCAAATATAAACCCTGAGGATTTTTATTTTTGAGATCATCACTGGGAAAAATCACAACACAAACTTCAAACATGGAGAGCTTTTACAGCACTGAATTTTTTCTAAGCTTTCATACTCCTGATTCTTTATGAGTATGTCTTAATTTCTTTGGATTCATTGTCAGATGCAGTTCTGGCTAGGAGAGGCCGAATAATGGCCCCTCAAATATGCCCACATCTTAACAGGTGACACCTGTAATATATTAAATGGCAAGGGTGAATTAAGGTTGCAAATGGAATTATGGTCACTAATCAGCTGACCTTAACATAAGAAGACTATGCTGCATTATTGGTGTGTGCACAATGTAATCACAATTGTTCTTTAAATTGGAAGAGGGAAGCAGAAAAACAGAGTTAGAGAGAGGTGTGAAGAGCTGGCTTCGAAGATAGAGGAAGGGGGCCAAGGGCCAGGGAATGCAGATGGCCTCTAGAAGTGCAAAAGATAAAGAAACAGATTTCTTTGTAAAGTTTCCAAAAGAGAAGTAGCTCTATCAACACCTGGATTTTAGCTTACCTAGACCTGTTTTGGAATTCTGACCTCTGGAACTATAAAATAATAAATTTGTTTTGTTGTAAGCTACCAAATTTTAGGTAATTTGTCATAGCCACAATAGGAGATGAATACATTTGCATTCTGCCATTATTCTCTGAGAAGGGACCTTTGAACTGATACCAATTATTGTTAATGGAAAGGGCTTATCTAGCCTTCCCAATTTATCTTTTTTGAGGTCTATTATAATGGATACTATGACTACTACTGCTACTGCGATTACTACTACTGCATTTGAGCATTTACTACGTGTTTGCACTGTTTTAAACACTTAACTGCCCTTGTCATCCTTATTTTACAAAATAGGAAGCTAGGACTCTGGCCCAAGGAGTGTGACACCAGCTTTTTAATGAAGACCTTACTTCTTCCTCTGTGAGAGTTTCACTTGCTAGCACCTTGCAGGTGAAAGGGAGGGTGGAATGGAAAACTTGAACTGTATGTTTTCAAGAGTTCACTCACCTCAATTATAAATTTACATCTCTGGAGACCTCATACTGACTCCCATCACAGAGGTCTCCTAGCTTCATGACAGAAAGAGAACTTTAGGTCATTTCCTGAGAGTTAAGAAAAGTTAATTAACATTTAGGACCAAGGGACTAGTTTAGGTGCACATTTCTTGATGAAGGGCTTCCTGAGTTGTAAAAGTTAATAGGAGGTAGAAAGATAGGAAGAGAGAACTCAGGACAGCCTGGAATTTTTTTTTTTTAAACAATTCACAAACTAAGATTTGTTAAGATTCTACTAAGAATCTTACTTTGGCTACATCTGCATTATGTGGTAGAGGAGGTGAGATGCCAAGTTTATAAGTGCATCATCATCTATCTCTGCTGTGTTTATAGAATAGTAACATATGTACCGAACATAAACACACACTAAAGCACACAATGAGTGTTTAAATACAGACTATTGCCCATTTAGCAAAAATATCCAGACACAAAGTTGAGCAGGCATTGAGCTGGATAATGCTTCTATGACGCAAGCACCCACATTAGTGTGGGCCTTGGACAATGGGAGGGGCATAAAAAAGGAAGCAATTCGGCCAAGACCCCAAGGGGTGCTTGGAGAAATCACCCAGTTTGGGGGAAATAAAATTGGAAAACACAAGCTGAAAACAGCAAGCTCATGCAAACAATAGAGAAAGGCATCTAAGTGGAAAACAGAGACTGAAGGAAGATTAGAATTAATTTAAATGTAATTTGTTTAACATCTTCAGTTAATAATCTGCATGCTGTTTTTCATCCAAATACACATTTTTGAGATGAGAATTATTGTTAAAAAAAAAAGATGTTAAAAATAAAAGAAAACTGCCAAGTGTCTCTTAGACTGTCCCAGCACTAGCTCCTCTTCCTCCAATTCTTAATGATGAAACTGAAAGTTTGTGGTTAGCATAATGTCTCTATGCAGTCTTTCATCAGCAAAGGAGAACTCAAATTTCTTGATTATCCTGACTTGATTTTCCTTGACACTGAGTAGCAGTGTCAAGCACCTCGACAAGATTTTCAGTAACAACAAGGGCTTCCAGGTAACCAGTGCTTTCTCACCTTGGGAATTCAGGGCATTAGGGTTTTGTTTCATTGTCCTCAGTCTTCAAAGCTAAGGAAACAAAGCAGGATGTAGAGATTTTTTACCAAGTGTAGTTGTATTTGGTCCCCATAATTAAACAATAAACAAAATCAACCAAGAAATCAAAAAAATAAAGATGACGATCTTTGATTTTATAAAAATAACTTCCAGTATCATAAATTTAAGGTGGAAAACTGAGTAATGGACTGGGAAGAATCATTTATAGGATATGTAACAGACAAATGATTAATTTCCAGTGCACATAAAGAGCTTCTATAAATCAATAAAAATTTGAAAAATGGACACACGAATGTAAAAGGAAATCCAGAGAAGAAATATAAATGGTCAATAGACATAAAAAAGTGGTCAACTTCAATAATAATGGAGGAAATACAAGCTAAAAATGAAAATAACAAAAATTAAACAAATTTATTCTATCCAGTGATGGAAATGATGTAGAAAAACAGCTAATTTCATGATAGGATCATTAATTATTACAGCTTTCCTGGAAGGCAATAGATAATATGCATAGATATTTTTTAATGTGCATATCTTTTGACCCAATAATCCCATTTCCAGGCATAAATCCCAGAGATATACAGAGGTGCACAATGATGTATATATAACTATATTTATTGAATCTCATTTCTGCCAAAAAAAAGTATGTATGATCTACATGTGTATATATCAGTGTAGAAGAGTAGAACCTCAAAAAGTATATAACATGTTAACATTGTTGACCCTAGAGAGGAGAGTGTGTATTAGTCCATTTTCATACTGCTAATAAAGACATACCTGAAACTTGGTCATTTATACAGGAAAAAAGGTTTGATGGACTTAACAGTTCCACATGGCTGGGGAGGCTTCACAAACATGGTGGAAGGCAAGGAGGAGCAAGTCACGTCTTACATTGATGGCAGCAGGCAAAAAGAGAGAGCTTGTGCAGGGAAACTCGCCCTTGTAGAAGAATCAAATCTTGTGAGATTTATTTACTATCTTGAGAACAGCAGGAAAAATCTGTCCCCATGATTCGGTTACCTCCCACTGGCTCCCTCTCACAACATGTGGAAATTTAAGATGAGATTTGGTTGGGGACACAGCCGAACTGTATCAGGGTGAATATGACAGATAAGGAAAGAAGGGAAATTTTCATCTTTTATTTTATAAATCTCTATATTGTTTAACTATTTTACAGTGAAAACATATACTTGAATTACTATATAATTCAACATGCATAGCCATGGACATACATTTTAAAATCTGTTTAGGAAAATTGTTTAAATAATTCTAATTGATTATAGTTACATCTATCTACAGATAGTAACTAAGCATTCTAGAATAGAAGGGGTTAGATAAATATGCAAACAACAACGATTCCACGTGTATTTGTGATAATGGAATGTAAAAATAGACCAAATTTGTTTTAAATGTAGAAAATAATTCTTGAGAAATCTGTTTTGAAGGTGACTGTGTACAACGTCATTTTTCTTCTTCTCCTCTTAGAAATTATACAAACACAAGAAGGAGAAAGAAATTAATGTTAAACTATTTTCCTTGATACTCCGTGAAGTTTATAGCTTTCATAAGAATGTATAAGGAGGCCAAGGCTAAGATGGAGCTGAAGCTGCCTGGGAGGAAGAGCAGGAGGACATGAGGAGTGTTTTGAAAGGATCCAATGGCAGCAGGTGTCAGAGAGCACCAGCAAAAATACACGTTCTGCAGGGAGGTCTTTCCCTGATGTGCCAACCTGTTGGCCATAATTTTACTTATGGATAATACTGACAATATCCTGCATGAAATATGACTAAACAGAAAGCAGCTGGCAGTTAAAGGAATAATACTGTTGATGAGGTGGGATTTATTGGAGCAATACAAAGGAATTATTGATAAAATTCATCATACTAATAATGTACAAAGGTAAAATTTCTATGATCAATCATCACCACAGACACTGAAGTGAAAATTTGGCAAAATTAAATAATTATTCTTGATTAAACACACATACACACTCAAAATAAGTATGCATGGATACACTTTTAGTATGACAAAATATTTCAAGCTTGGCCCCAAAGTTAATACTTGAACCATTAGTGCGAAGATCACTGAGTGAAGTAGCAGTATATGATTAATATGCAAAAATCAATTGCTTCTATAAAATAGCTGGTTAGAAGATTTAATGATAGAAAAACATCAATTTAAAATAGCAGTCCACAGAAATTGAAATACTTAAAACTTAACATTTTGTTTTATGTATGACCCATATGAAGAAACATTCCACCGTTCCTGTAAACCAAAAAGGAAGTCTAATTGATGGAAAGACATACCACCATGTGCTTGGACAAGATAACGACCGGGCACAGTGGCTCATGCCTGTAATCCTATCACTTTGGGAGGCTAAGGCAGGCGGATCATGAGGTCAAGAGATCGAGACCATCCTGGCCAACATGGTGAAACCCCGTCTCTACCAAAAATACAAAAATTAACTGGGCATGGTGGTGGGTGCCTGTAGTCCCAGCTACTCAGGAGGCTGTGGCAGGAGAATTGCTTGAACCTGGGAGGCAGAGGTTGCAGTGAGCTAAGATCGCACCACTGCACTCCAGCCTGGCGACAGAGCGAGACTCCATCTCAAAAAAAAACAAAAAACAAAACCCCCAAAAAAACACACAAAAACACATTAGCAAAAACATGACAGATTCATAAGTCAATTTCTATATGTAAAATGGTGTCAATAAAAATACCACCATACTGGGCATGGTGGTTCTTACCTGTAATCCCAGCACTTTGGGAAACCATGATGGGGTTTGAGGGAGGCGTTGCTCGATGCCTAGGAATTCAAGACCAGCTTGGGCAACATGGTGGACTCTGTCTCCACAAAAAAATTTAGAAATTAGACAGGCTTGGTGGCGTGCACCAATAGGCCCAGCTACTCAGGAGGCTGTGAGGTGGGAGGATCACTTAAGCCCAGGAGGTTGAGGCTGCAGTGAGTGACCTGTGATCAGGCCACTGCACACCAGCCTGGATGACAGAGTGAGTCTCTGAAAAACAAAAACAAAAACAAAAAACACTCACCAAATTCGTAGAATCAGACACATTAGTTCTAAAGTTTATATGCAAAAATCAGCAAATTAGACAATGAATGAACAAATACCATATAAGAAGATTAATGAAGTATCTATGGTTAGAAATTGAGAATACACTGCAAGCTTCTATGAATACATGAAGAGATCTCTGGAAAATAATGGACATTCTGGACAGTTGATCTAAATGCATATGGAAATTCAGTGTATGAAAATGTACCATCTTAAAGCAGTGAGGAAAATATAGATCATTCAGTAAAAATTGTAGCAGTCTGCAACAAAAACATAAAATTACAGTTGGATTGTTATCTTGAGCCACACACCAGCATAGATTACAAACAAATCAAAGCTTATAATGTAAAAAAAAAAAAGTACTGAAAGAAAACATGGACAAATTCCTTTATGAACCTGAAGTAGAGAGGCGGCTTTTAAATATGACTGAAAATCCATTAATCATTAAAGAAAAGGATAAATCCAACCATATGAAAATAAAAACCTTCTGTACGGGGGAACACGTCAAAAGACCACTGATTAACTGGGAGAAGCTTCTGCAATTCATATAACAAACCTAGTTTTCCTTAAAACATCCCTATAAAAAAAGATTTTGGAAATCATGAAAAAAAAAGATTTTCTACTCAATATAACTGAAAAAGAATATAAACAAATAATCACTGACAGGGAAGTACAAACAGTTCTTAACCATATGAAAAATTCTGAATTTCATTCTTTTTTCTTTTTTTTTTTTTGGGACGGAGTCTCGCTCTGTCACCCAAGCTGTACTGCAGTGGCATGATCTCAACTCACTGCAACTTCCGCCTCCCAGGTTCAAGCAATTCTCCTGCCTCAGCCTCCCAAGTAGCTCGGACTATAGGCACCCACCACCACTCCTGGCTAATTTTTGTATTTTTATTAGAGTTAGGGTTTCACCATTTTGGCCAGGCTGGTCTCAAACTCCTGACCTCAGGTGATCCACCCGCCTCTGCCTCCCACAGTGCTGGGATTACAGGTGTGAGCCACCACGTCCACCTTCAACTTCATTCTTAATAAAATAAATGCAAATTTAAAATACATTGACATACTGTTCATTTGGTTTTTCTTTTTCACTCATCAAATTGGCTGAAATCCACAATTTGATAAAACATTCTGTTGGTGAGAGCGTGAGGAAATGGACATTCTCATAGAATGCAGTGGGGGAGGAAGGGAGCATAAATCTGCACAACTCCTGTAGAAGAAGTCTATTTAGAAACAACTACAAAAATTACAAAATTTCAAATTCATATACCGCTCTGAGAATATACAGAAATGCTATCCTTGGAACTTATCCTTCATATTATGTGAAATAATATGTAAAAGTTCATTATGGCATTCTTTTAAAAGTAGCAAAAGTTTAGGGAAAAATCCAGTGTCCATCATTGGGGGACTGGTTAAATGAAGTATGGTCCATCCATACAAATGAACATTATGTAATTGAGAAAAAGAATGTGGCCCCTCCCTATGTGTTATTTTGGGTAAATCTCCCAGGGATACGGTTCAAAAACAATTCAACATAAAGAGGAGTGTGTGTAGCAGGTTGACTTTTGTGTTACAAAGGGAAAATAGTAACATATGTTCATACTTGCAGGTTTCTAATCCTGTCTCCACCGCTTACATCTGGGTAAATTTGGGCAAGTTATATCTTGTGTCTGGGCTTCAATGGTATCACCTAGAAACGAAGATAATCACTACCACCTAAAAAAAAAATGGGAAGATTAAACGCGAAAGATATTTACAAAGCACTTAGCAAGGTATTTGGTTCACAATTATTGTAAAAAGGACAGTTACTACTCTAAGGGGCTCTGCCTTCTCTATATAAACTTATAAACTTTAGAAACTAATCTGACAGCCTAGCACCTACTAATATTTATTTGCTATAGTTCACCCAGTGTATTTGTACATTTAAAAATATATATCTCATTAAGTCCCAGAGTGCCTGAGGATTGAAAGGGGACAGCATCACAGCTCTTAATGCTAAGAGATACAGACCATTAAGGCTCCATCTGAAATCAAGTATCTCTAAAAAAAAAATAAGGAAGTAAAATTCAATTTGTATGAAATTTGATTTGCACAAGTTCTCAGAGAAACAGGAACTGGATAAAGTGAATTTCACCTGTATCGAATCATCAGTCACCTTCAGTACCTAGGAAGGCACCAAAACAACATCTGGCAATCAATTTTCCATCTTTCAGTGCAGCCTGAGGAACTGGGTAGCAACCAGCATGGTATTGTAAAGAGAAAACTGTGTGGGCCAATTCAATTTCCTCCTATGACAGAATGACAGGTCACAGAGATAGGAGAAAAGCAATAGATGTAATCTACATGAGCCACAGCAAGTCTTTTGATTCAGTCCCACATGACAGTCTCATCAGGGCTTTCCGAAGATTGGGTCTAAATCAGGGTTTGAGGAACTGGGTCCCCTCCTACCCCCACCAACGTCACCCAACCCTGGCAGAGTGCTGTATAGAAGCAGTGCGATAATCTACTAGAGACTGGAGCATGTCAGGGACGACAGAGAAGATAGAAGGGATAGAGGGAGGTGAAATTAATGCAGACCCAGAGACAGAGTAAGAAAGAGTCAGAGACAGAGAGAATGTGTGGAAAGTTTCTAGGATTAGCAGACTATAAGTATAGGTCAAGACACTCAGACAGATGCAGTTGCTCACACCTGTTATCCCAGCAATTTGGGAGGCCAAGGTGGGAAGATTGCTTGAGGCCAGGAGTTCCAGACCATCCCTGCAACATAACAATATCCCATCTCTACAAAAGAAGTAAATAAGTAAATAAAAATTAGCCTGGTGTGGTGGGATGTGCCTGTAGTCCCAGCTACTTGGGAAGCTGAGGTGGGAAGATTGCTTGAGCCCAGGAATTCTAGGTTGCAGTGAGCTATGATAGCACCACTGCACTTTAGCCTGGGCAACAGAGTGAGACCCTGTCTTAGTGAAAAAAATAGGAACAAAAGTAAATAAAAATAGAAACACTCCAGGAGATAAACATGAGCTGGGAGACTATGTTGACAATAAGGAGCTTCTCATGGGAAGGGAAGATCCTGATGGGCGGGGAAGCCAAGCACCTCCATGTCACTGAGTATGTAAAGAAAACTGGACAAAAGAGAATACCATTCACAGTCATTCACTCATTCATTGTGTGTGTGTGTGTGTGTGTGTGTGAGAGAGAGAGAGAGAGAGACAGAGAGAGAGAGAGAAGAGGGAGGAGGTGAAATCTCACTTAGGAGTTTTGTGAGAAACTTGGGTTATGAAGGTGGCACTGGGAACTCTGCTTTAGGATCATATAGATATTGGAAAGTTTCGTTGTAGATATTGGTGAAACTTGTCCATTGAATTACTGTAGAACTGGAAAAGGAGGAATGAATGTTACTGTTGAGTCAAAGATACGAATATGAGGACCAAAGCTGGATGGACCAGTTTCTCTTTTGCTAGCTGTCCTAGCTCAGATTCTGGACTTGTTATAAGAAGATGAAGGGGTGAGGGAATATGGGTCACATATTCCCTGAAGCTTTGACTTCAGTCCAAAGAGCCCTGTAATGTAAAGAAGACTTGGTATTTTCCCATCCCAGGGAAATCATGGCCTTATTTTTAACACAATAAGGTAAATTTTCTCATTAGAAAGTTCTTAATTTGTCATGTCAGTAACCATGTCCTTCTAATTGTGGTGCTGTCAGTTCACTACTGCAAAAAAAATGATCCTCCGTTCTCAACTCAGTCTCAGTTACTGCATCATCATAATAGTTTGATAATTTTATTACTACTCGAAGGCAAGTCATCCTTCTTTTGTTGACTACTGAGGAGGAAATTGTTAATGACATTAATAGCTTGATAATGTGACACAGAACTCTGGGTAATGCCTAGTCTGTGACTGTGTGGTTTGTCTGGAGAATTGAGTAAGATTGCTGGGAAGAAACAAGAGCATCATGACTTTATGGGATGACTTGATGACCACCTCCAAGGTTCCTATGATGATTAAATGAGACAGTGTATATACAAAAGTGGGCAATAGCAATGGTTCAATAAATGTTAGCTTTTTATGAAAATCCAAGTTAAACTTGGCTTATTCTCTTCTTTATTGTCATTCATTCTGTAACTAAAAAAATTATTTTTCTTATCAAACACTGGGCATGAAGGATGAACTTGACCACTTTATTCTTGATACCCATGAAGTCAGAATCAGGTAATGAAAATCATTCTTTATATCTGATGACATAAAATAGGCTTAGAACGATGTGTGAAATATAGTAAATTTTCATTCAATATATGTTGTCATTATTATTAGAAAGGGTGGGGAGACCTAATCAGGGGTGATGACATGAATAAACTTGTCCTATGACGTTGACTTTTAATTTATACAAGTTGGTTTTGAAAATTGAAAAATAAACTGACTCCTGATTCTCTCATGGACTCAAAAATTTCATTTTGCACTCCAGTAAGATCTGGCGTGGAGGAGACGGACTATGCCTAGTACTGTCAGCAGCCTTTGGAGAAGGTCGGGATCCTGCTAAGATGAGCACAGCATGTAATGTTTGTCCTTTGGAAGCAAACACTTTGCCTTCGTTGCAGTCTTCTTGTTAGAAGGAAGATAGAAATGGGAGATGGGGAGAACTTTTTATAATTAAAGAAAAAAAAAAACTTGTTTCCTTCTTAGCCTGGGGCTTCCTGGGGCTCTGAGGATTCCAGTATTATTGGAGTATCTGGAGAATCGCAGTTCTCTCTAGCTGATCAAAAGTAAAATTAAATGTGAGGCCAGGCGCGGTGGCTCATGCCTGTAATCCCAGCACTTTGGGAGGCAGAGTTGGGCAGATCACCTGATGTCAGGGGTTTGAGACTAGCGTGGGCAACATGGTGAAACCTGGTCTCTACTGAAAATACAAAAATTAGCCAGGCATGTTGGCGGGCACCTGTAATCCCAGCACTTTGGGGAGGGGATCACTTGAGGTCAGGAGTTCGAGACCAGCCTGACCAACATGGTGAAACCCCATCTCTACTAAAAGTACAAAAGTTAGCCAGACTTGGAGGGTGCCTTCAATCCCAACTACTGGGGAGGCTGAGGCACAAGAATTGCTTGAACCGAGGAGGTGGAGGTTGCAGTGAGCTGAGATTGTGCCACTGCACTTCAGCCTGGGTGACACAGTGAGACTCTGTCTCAAAAAATAATAAAATAAAATAAGATAAAATGTGAATTCTGTATCACTTTATCAACACATGGACCCCAAAGTCTCTGTACTATAAAGAGATGGCTGCAGGGCTGGGAGGAAAGACTCAGGTAGCTGAGACAGGAAGGCAATCAGGTTCTAGGGCTGGAGAAGGATCAGCAATAATGGATAATGCAAGGGAGCGGAGGTGGGAAAAGGAGTACAAGATGCTTTCTTGGGCATTTTTTGAGGATAGAATTCAAGGGCATGTTTTATATATGTGTTTCTTTTAAAATTCTTAATGCAAATTACCAACCAGGAAGCCCAGGATAGATGGAGGGTGGGGAGGATGGAAGGTAATCCATTGCTCAGTAAGTGAGATAGATAGAGTGCCCCTGCCCCCACCACCACTGTGCCACTATTTTTCTGGAAGCATAAGAGATACCCAGAGCCCTGGGTGACTGGAGCAGCCACAAGGCTGGACACAGGCTAGGCTAGAATGATTTTACTTTGGCTAAAACCAGAATGTCCGGGAAAGTGTGGAGCCCATGGGCAGTTACTACCAGTCTCTTTTTATCAGTCCATCTTCTCGTGTGGTTTCTTGGGAAGATGTTCTCACTCAGAAGAAAAGTGAAATTCCAGTAATACCCTCTCCTGACTTCTACACTGAGCAAGACATGGGGGTAAAGGCTTTGCCTAAAAGAGCGGGGACCCAGGAGGGATGGCTGACCTACCACCCATCTTCCATCTGACTCCAGTGGGGATGGTTCTAAGATATTGGTCCTAAACGCTGAGACTACTGCTTTGACATTTACTGGAGTCTCCCAACCCTTAATCTTCCCTTTGATTTTTATTTCTGTGTTCATCGGCTTCTGTTGCTTCTCTGCCAGGAAGATACAGTTTCCTATGCATCATGATTTGAACCCAAAAAACAGAAGGCTATCAGAAAGACAAGTTTCTTTTTATCTGAATTCAGAAAAACATGTTGGCTTGGTCTTAGCTAGATGTGGTCAGAAAAAAAGGAGAATAATTGTTTGGTAATTTCATGAGATTTATTGCAAACTTAAAAAGTGAGATTCTCTTTAACTTCTGGTTAAATGTTGAATCTTAAAGTACTATATGTTGAAAACTAGATATGAACAATAAAATTAAAGAAACAATAAAATGTAAAAATTATCTAGACATGGAAAGCTTGTTGATCTTTCTACATGTCAAAGCTTTTCAATTTATTTGAAAATTGGACCAAACTCTGGCAGTTTGTACCATTTTGTTGGATCTTTTTGCCAAATTCTAGGCTTCTAACACATCAGTAGATTCCAGACTGTCACACATTATATCATTTTATACTTTATTTATCTGCTAAGTTTAATTTTGTATTATTTATAAGCAATAACACCTCTCCAGAATAATGACTCTTAAATATTATTCAAAGAAGGTTTGTATTTTCCAAAGCATTTTTTTCTGTTTTTTAATCTCCCTCTGAAAAATACTGTGGGCAGATTTGATTGATATTTGACAAATGAGTCAACTAAGGCACAGAGAGGTTCAGTGACTTTCTGAGGGTCACACAGCATGTTTATGGCAGAGACAGAGCTTTCAGATCTAATTTGTTTTTCTTGGTCATGCTGTCATTTGGCAATGCAGTTTTTAGAGGGGCTGTTCCCGTACACCACATTTTCACCTTCAGCATTATTCAAATCAACTCAATTATTTATATTGTTGGGCCCGGGTTGGTACTTCATCTGTTAAAATAAAAAAAAATAATAAAAATATAAACTGATGACATAATACTGCATCCCAAAGCCAGCAATACCATTCCCCACAGGCCAGCAGAGGGTCAAGAATAATTCACTCCCAGGCCTCTGTGAATGGCTCTGTGCTTTTTCCTATGCTAGGAAGATTTTACGTCTCAATGATTTTGTGTTGGATGATTCAATTAAAGGTCTTAAAATTTAACACGTATACTTTTGACCTAACAGTTTGATGTTTAGGAATTTACCTTAAGGAAATAATACAAATAATGAGTAAAAGATATATGTGTCAAAAAATACGTTAAGTATGTTGATGATAATAAATAACTAGAAATTACTAATGGCACAAGGAATTGGTTGAGCGAATTATAGTCAATCCACACAATGGAATATGGTATAATTCTTCGAAATTGTAATGTAGATTTTGGTTTATCCAAAGCTAAAGATCTCCACAATATTTTATAAAATGAAAAAATATATATGTCATTAAGAATATAATATATTTATGGTATACCAATATATATTTATGATACGTACTGTGGCTGAGAAAATCATGAGTGATTTAAATTTCCTTTGAAATAAAGTTTTGAATGTTTTATTTTTGTAATGTACTTTCATTTTTCTTATAATCATAGAGGAAGGTAGAAAAGGAGGCAGAGTATTTTTATTTTTATTTTTTACTTATCAGCTACATGGAATATTTCCAAGTTAAAAGTTTTTATAATGGAAGTGGTAGGACAAAGAATATTTGCTATTCTTAAAGTGTTTAAGAAATAGGCTATTTAATGGATGCTGTATACACAAGAATCTTTTTGCTTTGTGCTGTTCGTTAGACTGGGGTGGGGGTACAGAGGTTGAATAGAAAGCACCCAGTATAACTGCTGCATTATGATAATGCAGCTGCTTGTATATAAAGACATTACCTAGCAAAATTTTGAAATGACTTTTCCCCTGACATGACTAATGCTATTGCTGTTAATTAAGTGACTTGTTTGGAGGAAAAGAACAATTGTGAAATATTTTTCAGTACATTCCTGTCTTTGAAGAGGAATGAGTTCCCATAGTAATAGTATGTATTTATAGAATGGATAATACATAAAACAAATTAGAGGGTAAAACACTATACTCAAAGCACGATTTTCATCTGTAATAAGACAGTTTCAACCCCCTGGAAGATATTTATAATGGAAGCATTGCTTCTAGACATGTGGATTTAAGAGATTAGCATCAAGGTGGTCCCTGGGACAGATCACAAGTAGCACATAGGCTTGGAGAAAGCCATTTATAGGTTCTCTCATGGGTTCAAAATAATCTAGTAGCAGTTGATAATCTAGTAGCTAGTGTTTTTTGTGTGTTTTTTTGTTTGTTTTGTTTTGTTTTTTGAGACAGAGCCTTGCTCTATTGCCCAGGCTGGAATGAAATGGCATGATCTCGGCTCACTGCAACCTCCACCTCCCAGGTTCAAGCAGTTCTCCTGCCTCAGCTTCCCAAGTAGCTAGGATTATAGGCTTGCGCCCCCATGCCTGGCTAATTTTTTTATTTTTAGTGGAGACAGGCTTTCACCATGTTGGCCAGGCTGGTCTTGAACTCCTGACCTCAAGGGATCCACCTGCCTTGGCCTCCCAAAGTGCTGGGATTATAGGCGTGAACCACTGCGTTTGACTTAGTTGTTTTTTGTTTTGTTTTGTTCTGTTTGTTTGTTTGTTTTTTAACCATTCTTAATGATCTGGTGCGGAATGGATAATGGCGTCAAGGCTTAAACTAGTTAAATGAATGCTGTTGAGAATCGGGTTTAATAATACTTCTATACTTATTTTTGTTGACAAAGGAAATTAACTTATCCTAAAGAAACATCGAAGGTGAGAGAGAATTGCACTGAGCCAAGCCTTCCTGGCATCTTTTATCTGGCACCTCTTTTACTTAGAGCATGGATGGCAAATCTTCATCTAAAGGGTTAACTCTAATCAATCAAACAATGTGTCAAGAAGGATCTTGTGGCACTGTCCTGTCTCTGTGGGAAAAAGGACCATGGCTGATTCATGATACCTGTCATAGTTAGGTGTGAGAAGAGCAACAATACTCAAGGGGTACGTTCACCAACTCAGAGCAAAGGAAACTCATTTGGAGGGGTTAGAGGGATTTGTGATATGTTATTATGACTTTTCGATTGTTACAGACTTAAGCTGTTGGCTTTGTTGACCTAATTTCTCTGACTAAAAGCCTTGTTTATAAAATCATAGGGAATGTGAAATGCCTTACAGCCTTGGGTAAATCAGGGTCAGTTTGAGACTGGGGTTGAGACTTTGGAGCCTGTAGTTTCTTCTGTGGAAGCCCAAGAGACTCACTCTGCATTCATGTTTTCTTTCTTTCTTTCTTTTCTTTCTTTCCTTCCTTTCCTTCTTTTCCTTCCTTTCTTTCCTTTCTTT
Organism: Pongo abelii; assembly: GCF_028885655.2. NCBI lineage: Eukaryota > Metazoa > Chordata > Mammalia > Primates > Hominidae > Pongo > Pongo abelii. The sequence continues at coordinate 52,161,821 of NC_071997.2, read as the reverse complement.
TCTTTTTTCCTTTTCTTTCTTTTCTTTTCTGTCTTTCTCTCTCTCTCTTCCTTCCTTCCTTTCTTTCTCTTTCTTTCTTTCTTTTCTTTCTTTCTCTTTCTTTCTTTTTTTTTTTTTTTTCTTTTTGTTTTTCAGGGTCTTGCTCTGTCACCCAGGCTGGAGTGCAGTGGTGCGATCTTGGCCCACTGCAACCTCCACCTCCTGGGTTCAAGTGATTCTCATGCCTCAGCCTCCTGAGTAGCTGGAACTACAGGCACACGCCACTGCACCCAGCTGATTTTTGTATTTTTAGTAGAGACAGCATTTCACCATGTTGGCCAGGCTTGTCTCGAAGTCCTGACCTCAGGTGATCCACCTGTCTCGGCCTCCCAAAGTGTTGGGATATCAGGCGTGAGCCACCACGCTCTGCCCCTGCATTCATGTTTTCATAAGGTGTCCCTCAGATGGGCTCTGAATATAGATCAAACCTAGAGTCCTTGCGGGTTGAATGCAGAGCTCTCACAGGCAATGGAGTTGATTTCTCATATTTCTTCACAATACCCTTAGAAGGTTCAGACGGACTCCCCATCTTATTGGCAGAGAAATGGAAGCCTAGAGAATTGAATATGATGTCACACAGTCTGTTAATCATACAACTCAGATATAAGCCCATGCCTTTTTCCCACCTCGTGTGCTAACACTGGTGGAAGAGAAGGTCAAACAAGTCTTCCCAATGTATCCAGAGAAGTGAGGCTTTATTTTATTATGCAGTTGTAAAAGTCAAAGCACTTTTAATAAGTGCTGGGAAGAATTTTGTATACTAATTAGAATGGTGTGTGTGAGTGTGTGTGTGTTTGTGCGTGTATGCATGCTCATGTGGTGCATGTGTACACACCCATGTTTGAATGAAAAAGGGTGAGAGGAAAAATGTAGCAAATGGTTAGAGCTATTGCCTTGGTGGTAAAAATACTTCAAATGTTCATGCATTAGATATATCCTCATAGGCTTTTTCACAAAGTAACAGGATTTCTGACTCAATTTAAAATCTGTCCAGAGGATATTTATTATTGGTAATTTATAAAATAGATAGTAGAAGACAGGCTGATATATTAATATATAATTTACAACATTTTAGGGAAAACTATGGTATTTTCTATAGGATAGAAAGATAACATAGCCACACAGCTTTCAAACACTAGGTGCTCAAAAAAGTGTTTTGTTTTTGTTACTTGAACTATAAGTTTTTGCTGTATGATGCAAAGGGTATCACTTTGCAAAAATATTTGCATTTATGAGGATGCAAATGCCACATTTGTAAAAAAAAATTAAATGCTAAATGCATTCAGGATACTGACTAATATATTACCATGGTTTTATAAAGCAAATAGTCATCTAAAATGCATGCCATTATGAAAAAAAAATACAGATGTTAAAAACCTCTATATTGTCTCTTGAGTACCAAATGCAGCTGGTATGGGCTTGAGAACCACAATTAGCAAGCCCTGGGTCTTTCTCTCCCTCTCCTGGGTGCATTCCCCAACTTCCCTACAGATTGATGTACCCCCACTCTGGACTCTCATTCAGCTTGGCACATCCTTCATTATGGAACTTACAGCACTGGATAAGAACATTCCCTGACTGCCCCACAAGACTGAGCTCTTTGCATGCACTATGCCTTGGTCATATTTTTTTTTCTTTGGCTTCAGAAAGACAAACATATAAAAAATTTATTCTACATATGTCATCAGTATTTGTCACAAGTATGAATGAGATCAATGATATTTACTCTATTTCAGGGCCCCAGAAGGCTACGCTCATAAACTGATCTAACCTGCAATGGAGGGTTTCTGACTGGGAGATACGGGGTATGGATGCTAACTGCAGTACACTCAAGTTATTGGAAAGGTTGAGCTGGGCACCCAAGATAGCTTACTCGGTTGCATGAGGGTTTATTTGGCGGCTGAGCGCTCAACCAGGATGTTGACCAATGGGCCTCATGGCCTCTCCAGAGTAATGGTCTCAGGGCAGCTGGACTTCAGAAATGGTGGATGGCTTTCCCCAGAATGTCCCAAGGGGGCCGGGCAAAGTTTCATGGCCTTTTATGACCTACCTTTGGAAGTCACACTGTGTCCCTTCTGTATCTATCTGTGATCTGTCCATTAAAGCAGTCATAATTGTACCCAAGGGAAGGAGACAGACACCTCATCTATCAGTAGGAGGACTCTTTTTAAAAAATGAGCCATGTTTTAAAACTACCATTGTCTCATCTCAAAATCAGTTATTTCTACTTTCTTTTTAAATTTTAGTTGTAATAGCTTATCACTGTTTTGTTGGTTTCCCCATTTTTTAAGCTTCCCCAAAGTATCGCAAGGGGTAACTCTTTTAATATTTTCCTTGACAGGTGCATATTAAGTGTCCACTACATATCACCAGAATTTTGCAAGAATTTTGTCACACTAAATAAATAATTGCAGTGAACCGCAAATTACCGTTAAATCATTATCAGTAATCACTATCTATATCAAGAGTACATTTCCCTATTCCCGCATCATAAACTGTTGAGTCTCACATTATTTTCTTGTCTTGAATTCCTGATGCCATTTTTTTCTGAATTTGTCCAGAATACGGTCATACTTTATAATAGCAGCACAAGAAGCACCATTCATGTTTGACTCTGTGTTGTACCATCTGGATTGAGGGCTTAGAAATATATCTGAGTGAAATTTCATGAAAACAGGCCATTGAAAAAAAAATGCATTGTTAATCTTTGGGAAACAATAGAATAGAAATAAAGATGGCATATTTTTTCAGTTTAATGAACCTTGACAGTCACTATTGTGGCTGCCGAAGCGGGTTTGATTGCCAGTTGTTAAATGAGCCTGCATCCCGAAAAGAGAGAGTAGATCACTCAGCAGAGCATCAGACAGATGATATTTGCTTTAAAGAGAGATTAAACCAGTTCCGCAAAGGCCAGTGTCCCACTGCTTCCCCAAGGCAGCAAGTAGAATCTGCCCTTTCCTCTGCATTCTTATTTCCAAGACTTTTGCAGAATAAAACAAGTTCCATCAGTCCCTTGTCCACAAATGTAAAGACAGTGATAACACAAGGAAGATTTGAAAGCAATTGAGGAAGTTGCTGAGAAGTATGCCATGCCTCTCCTGAACTGGGTTGGCCTTGATGCCATCAATTGTTTCTGGAAAATTCTCTGGTCACCAGCCCAAGAGAGGTTAAATGCCCCAAAATGCCTTTATTAACTCACTCAGACTCTGGAGGTATATATGTCTCCATCCACAGGAAAAATAAGTGACGAAGACTCTATTTATAGGCTCTCAGTAGATGAGACCTACTATCTAGTATAGTTGAAAAGAGGACAAAGGTAAGTATCCCCCCAAATAGCTCTCTTCCTCCTGCCTGGATCCAGTTTTTCATATTAGAATTACTGATGGCTGAGAGCTGTGGTGTTCAAACATTTTTACAGAACTCTGTGTTCAAACAATATCTTAATTGGAAACCCATTATAAAAAGCAGCTACTTGTTCTAGCAGAAGACGGAGGAACCATTCAGAACCACTCACCTCCAGGCAATCAAGAGTGCCTCAGCAACCAAGGACTAGGATTTGTCCACCAAAGGACTCGAAGAAGATGCTCTCATTGTTTTGTCAGTTGAGCAATTCAGTAATAGCTGCACTTTACAGGATGTACATTTTCTGCCAGAAGCTTTGTGTAATTTTTAGTTCTCATAACCAACATGTACTATAGGTATTATTAACACCATTTTATAAGGAAGCTGTAGCTCAAGAAAGATTAATAATTTGCCCAGGTTGAGAGGTATAGCACAGATTCAAATCTAGATCAGCTGGATAATTATTTTTGTGGAATGTTATCCTATGCATGTAGGAGGTTTAGCAGCTTCCCTGACCTCTACCGTCTAGATGCCAGTGGCACCGCTACCCCCAGTTGCAATACCTGAAAACATCTCCAGACATTGCCAGATGTCCCCTGGGGTAAAATCAGCCCTGGTTGAAAATCTCTGGCCTAGACCTTGTCCAGAGCTATAGGGATTCATTACCTCTCCTAAATAAAGTAACTTCAGTTCTTTTAGGCAATTTAATTCTGCAGGCTTACACTGTCCAATCCAGTAGCCTCTAACCACATGTAATTATTTAAATTTAAATCAATTAAAACTACACAAAATTAAAATATTAGTCCCTCAGTCACACTTACCACATATCAATCTGTTGTCCATAGTCCAGAACCCAGAGGCTACCATATGGGACAGAGCAGAATAGAATATTTCCATTATGACACTAAGTACTATAGGAGAGCACTGATGTAGACAAAACTCTGCTAACACACAAGTGAATATCTGGTATTTGGAAATGGGAGATTCATCCCTTATGATTCCTTAGGGGTTAGGGAAGAAGACAGTCCCTGAAGAACTTGCTGTGCTGACTCTGCTGACAGTCAGCAAGCCTCCCCTCCTTGGATATTCTCCAGTGCATGCAGGAAGAGAGCAGACTACATGGGCTCAGTGTCTGCCCATGACCTTCGTGAATGCAGAAAAAATGCAGAGACCCTTTTGAAGGGAAACTACAGACCTGTTAATTTCTTCATAAAGGTCAAAGATAAACAGATTTGCTACCCACAGGGGAAGGATTCAGGGTAAGGAATCCTGGGTCTGACTAGAATTGGGGAAAATTAGGAAGCGAGCTTGAAAAGTGGTTGAAAAGAATGTAAGAACACACATAGAAGACAATTTCCCAGGTCGAATTTGAAATGTGAGGGACAACAACTAGATGCAGGAGTGTGAGCAATCAGGTAGTCCTAACAATTTGTTACAGATATGTGCCTTTCATCTTATCCTACCAATAATAGGAGGTCACTGAAAATTCATGTTTGTGTGTTTTATTGCCCCTATGGCACAAAGACATTTCATTAACAGTAGAGCCCTATGTTGTAACCAAAGAGGAGGCTGCTATGGGTCACTTGAGGAAAATAATGGTTTAAAGACAGTTGTAAAGAAAGTAGGATCACCAGATTTAACAAATTCAACAACAACAACAACAACAACAACAACAACAACAACAACAGAGCATCCAGTTAAATTTTGAATGTCATATAAACAACAAATGATTTTTAGTATAAGTAGATTCCATGCAATGTTTGGAATCTACTTATACTAAAATATTTGCTGTTTATCTGAAAATTAAATTTAATTGAGAGACATGTATTTTATTTGGCAGCCTTAAGAGAAAGTGGAAGACCTGCAGAGGAAATGTACATCTTCAGGCAGTGAGAAGGGAGGGGCAGTGATGATAGAAAGGAAAGTGCATTTAATTTAATGAATGTAAAAAATCTTTAACTGGGATAAGGGAAGTCTAAAGACACAAGAGAAACTTGACTTTTGCTTGTTTCCTATCAGAGCTGAGAAAATGAGAGTCAGCATAATTCTCAGGTACACTTGGTTATAACCAAAGCCAGGAAGTTCAGTTCAATGAATGTATTGAGTGACTCTTGTATAGCAAATATATGATGCCATACACTGGAGAAATTAAGAAGGCAAAATCACTGCCCCAGAATAACTTGCTATCTTGTGAAGGAATTACACATGCAAATTGACATTTGGGATAAACTGGCATATAAGTGAATCTAAAGCTATGCACAATAAATATGCAGGAGGGAACCGTTAGTTCTGCTAGGGGTCAGTAGAACTAATGGGAAGTTCTACTGTGTAGGTGAAGGAAGGGAAGACTGTGTAGGTGAAGTGATGCTTAAGCTAGACTTTCAGGAATGCAGGCAAGAGTGCACAGCAAGACTTGTGAAGGAACAGGAGTGATCAGGAACCTGGCCAGTGGTCAGCGATGGTAGGAATCTGGGGTGCAGACAGGTGGGTAGGAAGATTGAAATATGGTTAAAAGACAGGCTGGGGCTAGAACCAAGTCATTAGGGGCTACAGTCTAGGGGCAAAGAGGAGGCATTCGAGCAGGGAAGTAGCAAGATCTAATCTGTGATTTAAAATAGTAACAATAGAACATTAAATGGCAGTATATTTAAAATATTTTGAAATTATAGGATGAAACTTTGTAGTTAAATATCTTCTTAATATCTCTTTAAAATCATCTCATTTTTGGCCAGTTTGTATGTCATTCATGAGGGGAGCAATAGAGAATAACAGTTAAGACCATGGGCATTGGGTCAGTTGATGCTGGAATTGAATCTTGGCTCTGCGACCCTGAAGTCATCAGTTTAACATTTGACATCAACCGTCATCTAAAAGATGGCAGAACAACAGTCCCCATACCCCATAGGGATGTGTGAGTTTTAAATAATATAACAAACACGTAAAATGCCTGACACAGTGCTCAACAAGTAAAAATTATCATACATTTTGATAGAAATAATGAATTCATTTATTTCACATTTTTACCTAGAGCTCATGCACCTAGCTGGCTAATTTAGGACCTCCAACCCCCTTGAACATTGTGAACTCAGCTGTTCCTAGGAGCCCAGGAACCTCTTCACACATGTTCACATGCAGTTCACTCATGGCCGGTGCTGCCTTTGCCAGACACCAGGTTTTGTGGCACCATTTCTTCTGGCATCAGAATGTCTGCTGCTCCATTGGGCATGGGAGGCTCCCTAGCTTCTGCTGAGGGCACTTCCGTATTCATGGCCCTCCAGTGCTCCTGAAGCTGTACTATTGTCTTTGCTAGTAGTTTTGTTTCTAGTGTGTTCCAGAGTTTAATGAAATTGCTCTTTTTGGATTTTTTTTTCTGATTCTGCTCTTTATATAACCCAGACATGTGTCTGTTAGGAGCTTGGCAGAAAAAGAACCAAGCTGTCTCCAGAATTGCCCCTCTCCTCTAAAGACCAACCTGCTGAGGGGTTTTGGCTTGTGACCTATAGGATTCTCAGTCACCTGCTACCAGAAGCAATGTCTCCCCTGCCATGCCCTCTCTTTCCTCTTCCCACCACCCCAACACACTAAGATAGAGCAGGGATCATGGATCCAGTAAGACTTCCCTTTATAAGCTGATGCTGCCCATTCGAGTTACCTATTGACAAGCCATTTGTCCCTAAATAGCTACATCAGAGTATTACCACACAGGGTGTATGGTGATGTGGGGAGGCCGAGTCACATTTTTAAAACCTAGTTGCACACCTCTCTACCACCCTCCTAAACTATGGAGCCACAAAATATTCATTACAGGGTGAGGCTGCACTAAGTCCAAGTATGAGCAGGGCTGCCCTGTATTTGTTTCACTTATTGAGTCAGTGTGTTCCTTCCTTTTTCTTAGAGACTCAACAGACTCGGGGTCTGTGGCTTCCAGCTGACCGGTAAATCACAGACATATGTGGCTGATCATTTTCCCCTTGTAGTGTATTTACAAAGTCAGCATGCCACATGTCCCTTGCATTGTGCTCTCAGCTACCAGGCTATCTGTGCCATCTGTTGAGATAGCGGGCCCTTGCTTCACAGTGCTGGGTGTATGAGAAGTCAGTACAGATTGGCCAGCAACCTGAGCAAGAGTAAACAGACCCCTGCGGGGAGAGGCCAACAGGTTTCCAAATCATAGTGGCCCTGATGAGTACAAGCCATAGACCCAAACCCTAACTGAAGAGAACATTGTTATTTGTTTATTTATTTATTTATTTTTGAGGTGGGGTCTCACCCTGTCACCCAGGCTGCAGTGCAGTGGTACAATCACGGCTCACTGCAGCGTCAACCTCCAGGGATCAAGCAATCCTCCTGCCTCAGCTTCATCCTCTCACCTCAGGCCTTTAGCTGGGATTACAGGCACGTACCACCAAAGCAAGCTAATTTTTTCATTTTTTGTTTTTCATAGCGATGGAGTCTCACTATGTTGCCCAGGCTGGTCTGGAACTCTTGGGCTCAAGCGATTTTCCTGCCTCCTCAGCTTCCCCAAGTGCTAAGATTACAGGCGTGAGCCATGACACCTAGCCGAGACTTCTGTATAGAGAATGTGACCCATTAGTAGTTTTTTATAGGGGCGGTATGTTACCATGAAATACTATTCACAATTGTTCTAGAAACAAAGGGATTTTGTAAAGAGTGCCAACTAGCAATGTTTGGGAATCTTATGAGAATATTTAGGATCTCATAGGATTGTCACTGGTAATTATTCCTCTAGTCATGAGAACATCTCTATTTTGAGGTTAAATGTGTTGTTTCACAGTTGTTGGATGGAACTCTTACATCATTCACATAATGGTGCATCCAATTCTTCTTTTCTGAATTCTGTTGTATTATGTATCATTTCAAAGGAAAAATAATGGTTGGAACATGTTTCCTATGGTTTCTAAACACATGTAGATTCAAGCAAATAATAGCAATATGGACTTAGGTAAATCTTATTCTGCCAGATAGATCATACTTTGTGAAAGCTTATTGTTTATCCTTTAGAAAAGTGAATAATAATTTTTGCTGCAAAGTGGTATACCAGCACATTTGTCTATAAATTTACATTCTTGGATATTAGCAAAATTACAAGGGAATAACAGGCTAGATCCCAAAATCAATGTGAAAAACAGCAACAATGAAAAATCAGGGCTAGTTTAGATAATGAAGCAGTGAAGGGAGCTGATAGGAAGAAAAGCAACTCTTTTTCCCCCACAGAGGCCATTGCTCATGCCATTTTCTCTCCCTGAAGAATTCCTGAAGAAAATGAAAAGACAATGGCTGCATTTCAAGCAAAGCCCAGGCCTGGGTGTGCTGCTCCTCAAGAATAAGATGTGCAGAAAAGTGCCCTTTCCATGGGAGCATTGCCACGTCTCTGATTTCCCCCAGCACAAAGATGGAAAAGTACTCTTGTCATTTTCTTTTTGGTTTATTAAAAATTTCATTTTGTTGCAGTGCACGTTTCCCCTAAACAAAGCTGTGTTCGACTAATTCTATTTCTAAGAGAAGTGGGTGTTTTAAGTAGTTGATGTAGCTTCTTGATTTTAAGGACAACACGGATACATCAAGGGTAGAGAAAGGTATTCAGTTAGAATGTGACCTTTAACAGCATAGACCCACAAAGTGTTTGACTTGTTTGGGACTTTAAATATGATCTGAAATACTAACATTTTCAAAAAAAGAAACTATGTTGAGAGGGTTGTGGACATTTATCCCAAACTCATTACCTTGTGTATGAAATAACAGTAATAAACTGATAATAGATACAGCTACATACATTTAGCCATGTGTCCTTCTATATATCTCAATTAATTAATGATGATGACAGCTTTCTTCATTAGAACACATAGCTTGCCCAGCCACATGCACATATACAAAAGTGTGTATGATACAGATATTATACATCTTAGATGTCATATAGCTATTAATTCAAGCCATATTGCATTCCTATATCAAATAAGGCAGCCCGCATTTCACTCTGTGATTTGTTGCTGCTGATTTATCAATTTAGTAGATATGAGTTCATTTGCCAGTTGAAATTGCAGATTGCAATGCATGCATTTGAAAAATTTTTATAAAATGAAATTGGTATAGTGTGTTGGTGAAGCTCTTCTTACTTCAAATAGAGTAAAACTTAAGTGTATATTTTTAAACAATTTCCTTAAAACCAGGTACATTTAGTAACTGAAGTAGTGTAACTATGAATTATCATCCGTAGAAGTCTTTGTTGACCTAACTCATCAGGTGGAGAGGATTTGAAACAGATAGAAGCAATTGCATAAAAGAAATGAACAGTTTGCTCTGACCATTTGAGACATGCTTCCTTTCATAAGAATTCCAAACTCAAGGAAGCAGCTGCAGAGGTGTCCCTATAAGTACAGATGGGAGAGAGGATCTACATAGCTTTTGGGTGTGCACACCTAATGGAGCTAAACTAAATAATGTCGGGTAGATTTTGACTTTATATCTTTTTCTTTTTTGTCATCATTTCCATTTTTTCCTGCTTCATTTGTTCCTTATGTCTTTGGTGATGAATGAGTAGTATTTTAGGATTATGCCTATCAAAGATTTTTTAAAGTTTTATTTTCAGTATTTTCCTTACCTTGACTTACATTCAATTTGTTACCACAGACTTCAGCGGAAGTTAGGACTTGTCCTTATGGCCTGTCTTTATACTCGGAAGCAAATTATTCATCACTTACACTTATTCTGGCTTTTCCTGTTTAGGCAAGTGTCTATTTGTCCTTAGTTCCAGCCAACATTTCCAGGGGATTTTCAAGGTGACTTCCTCCAGTTAGATATGTTCAAAAAGTGGCCCCAAGATGGTTGTGTACATGCATGAAAATGCAGGTAAATAATGGCAACACAACTTTATAGTTGAGCAATCCTCAATAGTTTACTAAGTAAATATCTCTATAGTATGTGATCTGTTATCATTCTCGTTTTACAAATGAGAAAAACTGAGAAGTCAAGTAATTTTGTTACATGGTGTAATTAGGACTTAAGGCCATTTGTCCTTTCTCCAGACTAAGGGACATGGACTATGGACTAATGATGCCTTTCATTATCATTGTTCTGCCTCTTTCAAACTGTAATCAGTGCAAAGGTGTCACCTGCAAACCTTGTTAAAATGCAGTTTCTGATTCTGACTCAGGTCTGGGATTTTGCACTTCTAGCAAACTCCTAGCCCTTGATGCCTGAAATTCCACACTTACAAGCTCCCTGAATGCTGGTCCACTGAACACACATTGAATCATAAGGCTTTTAACAATCTTCTGTTCACACGGTGAGGTAGCACAGCACATTCTCCAGAATTTCATTACATTTTCCAATCTTTCTTTTTTCAATGTGGTTAACTTCTTTTCTTAGCAAATTTGTATGTAGATATGAAAGTACGTATCTTCATACGTACATTTTAAGTCTTGAGAAATATTTTGAATTGTAATCGGTATCAATAAACAGAAATCATTTTGTTTACAAGTATTCCTTTTACAAAGTAGCACAACAGGGATAAGTTTAGTTAAGTGAACCATACAGTGGGCAAACAGTGCTCTGCAAAGCTTTGCCCCCCTTGTGGCTGCAAACCAGAGGCATAAAGAAAATAAAAAGTGCCTATTCAGTCTTTACATTGTATGCCACTGCTCAGTTTATGCAATCAGATGGGGGTTTGGTTGATTCTGAGGGCCCGACCTTGCTGGCTATGTCCTAAGTGGTTGGGGGTTAAGCTTTAAGCCTCTAGGGAGCCATTCACTTAATTGAAGTAAAAACAACTCCAGCGGGTTTGTGTTAGCATTTGCTTTAGTCACAATTCTGAAAGACCCTAAACCAGGAGGTCAAAACTATGTAGGAGTGATTCTGAGAGCAGATTAAGCTCAAGGAGGTTGTTACAGAGTGAATTGTACACAGAGTGAAAATTCCAGAAACACTGTGACTCCTTAACCCTGCAGCCATGCCGCAATTTGCCTGTTGTACACTCATGCCTTTGGCATTATTTCTTGGCCTGGAGGAACAGGATGGCAAGGTTAATTGCAAAGGCAGAGTGTTGGGTGCCAGGCAGGGGTAGGATGAATATGTGGTTTCTGGAGGACAGCCAAGTCTACAGTCCCACCTTTCCACCCCTTAGGCATAAGGACTAGTGGGCAGGTGTAATTAATATCGCAAGGAGATGTGGGAACCAGAGAACTTGCTGCTCTAGGAAGGGAGAAAAGGGACTTTGCAAAAGTGGAGGACCTGAGGCTCTGACCCCTAGTCTTCTGTTGCCAGGGATGAGGTATACTGGTAGCAGAAGAGATTACCTGTTATCTGGCAATAGTAGCTTTTTACTGAAATACCTGAGGTGAGGTAGGTGGGGTACTGTAAATCTCTCCTCAACATGGCGCATCTGAAATATCTTAGTTTTTAGTTTCCCATCTTAATAGGGTGAGGAGAGTGGAGGGGGTGAGTGGGAAGAATGATGCTATTTTTATAATATCTAAAATTAAATTAAACTGTACTTATATTTTATAATTTATGACCGTGATTTTAGGTACTTTTGACATTTCTTTTGTTGTTGTTATTTTTCGAGACAAGGTCTCACTCTGTGGTCCAGGCTGGAGTGCAGTGGTGGGATCCTAGGTCGAACTGCAACCTCAAACTCCTGGACTCAAGGGATCCTTCTGCCCCACCTCTCAAATAACTGCAACTACAGGTGCACACCACCATGCTCAGCTCACTTCTTTTCATTTTTTTAAGAGACGGGGTCTCACTATGTTGTCCAGGCTGTCCTCGAGCTCCTAGCCCCAAAGGAGCATCCCAACTTTGCCTCCCTAAGTACTGAGATTACAGGCACTTTTGACATGTCTGTTCCATCTGTAACAGCTTAAATTCTGTCTACGTGGTAATGACTTTGCTTGTGTTGGGAGCATGTACATTTCAACTCTTCAGTTTGTAATCCCTTGCCCTCCCCAGCAATCATGACTAGAAGTTGAGAATAGCTGGCCAGTGGACCAAATCTTGACTGAAACCACATTTTATTGGACCCACAAAGTTGACTATTATTATTATTTTAGTTGCTAAAATTTAAAAATTGAGCACTTTCATATAATAATCCAGATTTCCAATGACTCTTAAAAACTTGGAGACTCCTCTTTCTAGGGCGTGCCTTGCTGTGTAGCTGCCCATAGCTAGGACTGCAGAGCTGCACTCTTCTTTAGGCTGAGAGTATGCTCTCCAGTTTGCCAGTCTTAACCACTCATCAGCTTGGTCCTCTGCTCTCACCTGCATTTGAGTTTGTGACCCCTAATGCAGAATAGCCTTTGCAAAAGCTTGAGATCATGTGAGTGTTCTGGCATGCCTTCAGTGCAGCTGACTAAGCTCAAGAGAGCTAAGTGCATCTCAAATTGGCCAAACCCAGGATACGTGCAAAACCATGTTTCTGACTTCTGACTTCAGCCATCTAAGCCAGAGAGTACAGGTGCAGATTTAAGTTATCTGGAAGGGTTTAGTACAGAGATTGTGTTTAGCTGTGGATGGCTGAAAATCTAAAATAATAGTCATTTAAACAACTGGGCAATGCATGTTCAACTGTCATAGAAGTCTGGATGCATGGGTCACAGCTGCTATGAGTCCACAACCATCAGAAATCCACATTTCTGATGAGGATTGTACATCTTCAAGATGGAGCTTCTCCTCTATGAGTTGAGATGACTGCTTCGTCTCTAGCCTTCTCTTGCTGGCGGGAAAGAGAAAAAGCGTGAGAGAGGCATGCCTTCTCCTTCTAAGGAAACCCTGTAGACATTGCATGCATCCCTTCTGCCTTCATCTCATTGGCCAGAACTTAGTCACATGATGATTACACAATTTCCTTTACACCAACCTAATATTTAGCTGCAAAGAAGGCTAGAAAAGGGTCTTTATTCTGGGTGACCTTGTTTCTGACTAAAGATAAGCAAGGAGACAATGAATATTAGGGTGCTACTGACAGTCTTTGCATGGACTGTGTCTTGTGGCTGTAAGATTTCCCAGACGTTGCCCATAGTGGGCATTAGGTAAATATGGTAGGGGTAAAGGAAAGATAGGGATCAAGCCTCAGCGATCCTTACAGTCAACTCCTGGTTACCATACCATAAACCATATATACTGTCCTCATTCCTTTACATACATCCTTCATTTTATTCCCTATTCCTGTACATTTTGCTTTGCTTTATTGCCCAATGCAAGTGTTTCATCTGTAATCAGCCAAGTGTTTAAATGCTATGCAAGGTACTATGAAAATATCAGGAGACAGGGGCTCCTTCCCACATGGAAAGGCAAGTGTCTCATTAGAACTCTCACCCACCATGAAGTGCAGTTTCCCAAGCTGATGTGCATGGTTGATTCTGGAACTTCACCAACTCTGGCAATATCTCTCTTAATCTTCTTCATAAACTCAGTCTCCATGGTATATTAGGAATCAGTGCTCTCAGCCTAACACTTTTCAGTGACATGGTCTCCTCCTGGCCAGTGAGCATAGAAAAGGTTCCTCTTGTGGTTAGTTGTATGAGAATTTGAATTTACATATCTTCACTTTTGGAATAGGTGAAGTTAACTCATTTTAAAAATTAATTCATTCTTTATATTTTTGTCAAAGAATATGTGTAAGGCCTCATTCTGTTTAAATATTAATCAGTTTACAAAGGTTTACATAAAGCTTTTTAAAAGTAAATCCATGGGATAAGAAGTATACAAAGTTTTTTTTTTTTTTTTTTTTTTTAAGGAAGACTGAGACATAACTCTGTAGATTCAAGATTAGATCTCCCCCTGCCACACCCAAATAGATACTCTATTCAAACTATTGGGAATATAACTGATTGTTTCCCAACTGGGACAAGATAATGAAATCACTTGTTCAATAAGAAGAGCATATAATTTGTCCTGAACTAACTTTCTGAAATACACCATTCCAATGGAACATTCATGCTTTTGGTTCTTTAAATAATATTTTTAGGCCCTAAATATTAATTAAAAGAGAAAGTCTAGAACCTTCTTGGGAGCAGATATCTGAGGGTGGTCTTGGATCTGCAGAGCATCCAGCTCTGATGATGACCCTTGCCCTTTGCATCTGGGCCCGGTACTTCCATCTCTCCTTTTCTCTCTGGCTCCTACTCACAGGCAGTCCTCGGATGCTGTATTAGGGAACACAAGAATTTAAGGGGGACAGGAGGCAGCCTACATGCTGAGCCCAGCCTTTCTTTTGTCCCTTGATCATTTCAGTCTTTTTGCATATCCCCATGAGCAGGCAAAGGAAAGGACCAAGACTTCAAACTGGACTTGAGCTCTTGAAAAAGCTACATCTCTAATAAAAACATTTGGATTTGTTTTGTGTGTTTTGGAGATGGCCATGATACTTTCATGCGACAAGCCACAAAACGGAAACATATGGTCTGAGGATCTTCTCGCTATCCTAGCAGATACCCCTCTTGCTTTTAAAGAAATAAAAGGAAACAATACCTTTCATACTAAAAATGAGAACAAAAAAACAACCTAGCTAGGAAAAAAAAATTAAAACTCCATAGTAGCTTCTAGAGAGACATTTATTCACACATTTATTTTTAAAAGAGAAAAGAATAAGTATGTATAGTGAGTGGCCTCCAGAAGCAGCTGTTCAATTTTTTCCCTGTTTCCCTGCATCTGCAAGCGTAACCTTGTTGTATTCAACATCTGCTCTGCAGTTTCTCTTGAGAGCTGTAATAGGATACTGGCTCTTCTTGTCATTCTGTAAGATGAGTTATTTTGAGGGAAGAATACTTAGGGAATTCCATGTAAAATACTGGTCTTGCAATACCCATATAGCTTTTTATTTTTAGTTTACAGAGTTTAAAGATCATACGTAGTTTTCATTAATCCCGTTTTGCAGAGAGAAAACTGAGGGGTAGAAAGTTTTGTCAACTGATCACATGGTAGATAAGGACAGGACTCCTCCCTTTTGATCAAGGGCTTTTTATGAACATTCTGCTATGTTGTTTTGATATTTCCAGTTATTTTCTGAGAGTTTGCCACAAACAGTGACGTGAGAAGGAGAAACATTTAAAATGATTTTTGTTCTGAAGGAGTCCATAGGCCTGCCAACCCAGCAAAATGTGTTACTTATAGGCGTAAAAGCAATCCTGCCTTTTAACTACACACTAATGACCACCCAGCTGCTTGGCCAAAGAAGTAGGATCTTGGGAGGTGTTTGGGTAGATGTTATTTTAAGTGCCACAGAACCTTAGACTATTACAGCTGGAAGTGAAGATCTTCCAACTCAACTCTGATTGCACAAATGCAACCACAACTACAGAGGTACAATGAATCCACCAGACCCCCTGCTAAGCACTACACAAAGCCCAGTCATGGGGTTCCTCCTTATGCTTCCTCAGGCATTTTCTCCTGCATTAAAAAAAACACTGATAAATGTGCCAACCAGGAAATGTGTGTCAGCCAAGTTTTCCCGATTTACATGATATCTGCAAAGGATTTTTAGTTATCCACTAAGCAGCTCCCTAATTGACATAATACCAATCTTCCTTCTTTTCTTCTTCTTTTTGCTCTTATTCTTTAAAATGTATCTAAATTATTGTCAATAACACATTTTTAAAATATCTGCTGAGAATCACAATGACACTGCATTTGTGTAGTTATAATGTAGACTCTTGGATTTAGGGATACATTCCTGTTAGCCCAGCACATATACACCCGAGGGCTTATGGTTTTTGACCCACACCATATTTCGTGGCATGTAGTTCAGTTGCCCTGGCTGGGTTCTCCTATCACAAATTGCAAGACTCTCATGCAGGGCAGACTCAGTGAGCTTACCTGTCTTACCTGGCATGACAGGTGAAAAGAGGTGCTTACAACACCCTGGGCCTAGAACAGTGTCTGGCACTTGTAGTCCAATAGAGTACATATTTGTGAATGAATAAATGCACATTGAAACTCTGCCTTTGCAAGGAATTTGAGTCAACAGCATCTTAGCCTCCTTGACTAAGCCACTAGTATTTTGCTTCCTTCACAACTGCCAGCTTCACTGGAGTCTCCCGGATTCTTCAGGCATGTCAAGGAATATTTTAGTCGCTTGGATACCAGCACACTGTTAGGATAGTGGGTCCAGATCACTGATTCCATAATGATTCTGAGAGATTCAAAACCATTTCTCCCCGTCAGCGTGTGAGCCTATCACTAAATAAACTTCCTGGAGTCAAGACGGTGGCGGCACCCACGCACCTTGCTTCTCTTCTTGTAACCATGGCAACACACTTGCTCTCTTGCCCGCCCCACTCTGCTCTCAATCACCACAGAGCTGCTAGCTTAATAAAGCCTGACAAACTTAAACAATGGGGATTTCTGGCCTTAAGGCCAAGATCTTTATTAATTCATAGCAGCCATAATCATTGAGCTGGCCTTGCTTGGCATTCAGGAACAAATTCCCCACCATGATTGATTCCTACCACCTAGTATCAGCTCAGCTCTTCCCTTTCCAAAAATCAATCAATCAATCAATTGATTCATCTATTAGGGGAAAAGATTAACTATTTAGATACTGAATAAAATTTGCTATTTTGTCTCTCTCGACCAGGATTTCTCGATCTCACCGAGTCCAAGAATGAGCATGGAAGAGTCATGCCAAGGATGTTTGGCTTCCAGTCAGAGCACAGTATATATTTGCTTCTGTCTGGTAGCCTCTTGCCCTTGACTTCACTGCATAGTCCCCTCCCATAGGTTCACTGAACTGCTATACCTCTGCAGAAACCACCCTTGTAAGACATTTGGATGAGAGCTGAGTCAAGGTCTGGAGGCTGTCTGCATTGAACTGGGCTCTCACCATCGATGGCTAAAGGCAGACACAGCTGGAGAGGCTCCTGCAAATTGTCGCTGAGGTGGCAGCGGTTCTGGTAGCAACTTTGCCATCTCTAGGCCTCCCAGCCCAGAACCGAAAGATAATGCCATGCCTTGGAGCAGAAGCCGCTGATCTCATTACCCTTCTGGTGCAAACAGGGCAAAACCATTCAATATCTCCTATTTCTTACCATATAAACCCCAAGCCCCATGACCTGGCTCCTCACATGCCTACCTCTCCCCAACATCTCTTATCACTGTGTGATTGTAATCTTCTCCCTCTGCTATGAAGAGTTGTATATTGTTTTCTCTCTTTTTTCTTTTTATGTGCCTGGACCTTGTTCTCACAGTTCTATTGACGTGGAATGCTCTTTCTTCTTTCCTTCCTTTTCATCCTTCGAAACACATCCTAAATGTCCAACAAGAATACAGTGGATACATGCATTACTGTGGTTTGCCATCCATTTCTCCCTGTCGGGGCCAAGGCACTCACCCACCAGCTGTCAGGAGTGTTGGCCACTGACTGTTCACAGCTGAGGCCCTCTGCTCTTAGAGCCTTGGGTTGAAGGAACCTGCTTTGCCCAAGGTTATATGAACCCACATCCAGTGGCCAGTTCTTGCAAGGGTACAGAGGCTTGCACAGCTCCAAAGGGCCACCCTAGCTGAGAACTACCCCTGGAATGGCCTGAAGTCTCCACTGCAACTGCACCACATCCCAAGCTCTTCTCCCTCTGCCCAACCCTGCCTGTCTTGCTTCCTTACAGGCAGCAATCAAAGCGTCCTCCCCAGCATGTAAACCTCTATTTCAGAGTATGTTTCCCAGGTAACCTAAAGACAAGGCAAATCTAGGAAAAAATAATATGTAGTCATTAAAATTTTTAAATTATGTATTAAGAACATTTAATGACATAGAAAAGTGCTCAAGTTAATGAAGTAAATACAAAAACAAGAGGCAGAACTGTGCATGCATTATGTTCCTGATTATGTAAGAATATAATGACAAAAAGAATGAGACCAAAAAAAAATACGTCTTTTCAGGAAGAACTACTCCTAAAATAGAACACAGATTGTGTATCTCTCTAGAATTTTGTTTCCGTTTTCTGTTTGTTTTAAACATTCTACAATGAGCAAGTAACATTATAAGATTTAATTAAGTCATTTAAAAGTAAAAGGGCATAATATTACTAAACAAACCCCCAGAACACAAAATACATAAACAAAAGTCTAGCTAACTCACCATCAGGGGAAAAATGAAAAACTTCAGCTTCCATGGTCATTCTCTGTGCTATGTTCCAATCATATCTGCCCCTAAGTCCATAAAGTTGAATACTTCCTTTTTTGTTCAAATATATATATATATATGCATCTATCATTACATTTTATCAAATGGTACTGCAAATATTTAAATTTGTCGCTTATAATACACTGAGAGTTCTATGAGGATAGAAAATCATGTTTTCCATGCCTTGGATGTAGCCTCCACTCTGTAAACACTCAATGTATTTTATAGATGAGTGAATGAGGGAATGCATGAATAAATGAATGAATCAATAAAGTAACATTTAGAGGCTAAAAGCATAAAGAATTTGATTGGCATGGGGGCAAACTACTGAAAGTAAAGCAAAAAAATGTAGAAAGAAGCCTTGAAATCCCAATTAACATTTCCTGATTGCTTCAGAATAGAATGCTGTAAAATGAGAGGCTTTCAGCCTGTCTGTATTTCAGTTCTGTGCAGCTTACAAAGGAACCCAGGAAAAAGCTGACATTGCCACTGTAGCTTTGAGGCTTTCAAGATAAGCATCAGTTTGGGTTCAGAAGAAATGAACAGTGATGAATATTGTCTTCAGCTTCACAATGGTACTTTTAATTCCTGTCATTCTCAAAAAGAAAAAAATGCCAGTGTTTCTCCTGGAATATTTTCAAATTTCTCCAAGTTTAATTTTGGAAAATTGCATTTGAAACTTTCTTGAAGTAGTCTTATTCTCTGCCCTTTCTGTCCTCATCTATAATTACTAATAAGTAGTCTCTTTCTTTTATTAAGGTAAAATTCATTTGTGATATAATTCACCACTTTAGCCATTTTAAAATGTACAACTTAGTGTTGCCTTTTTGCCCTGTGTTTGGCTTCTTGAAGTGACAATTTAGCCAGTCTTTTTGCAAAGACCTTAACGGGTTCTATTGAGCTGACATTGCACTAATGATCCTGGGTAATACATTTACATTTTAATAAGAGCATTGATACCTTAACTCAAAGAACTAACTTAATTCTTTTATTCTCTCTATCATTTAGAGGATATGGGATCAAATTTGTTAGCAATATACATAAGAATCTTTGTAGACTGGCCCTTGCTTTCACCATTTCCTCTTCCGTGAAGCACTGCACTGTGATCTTTTTTACTTTTTTTGAGATGGAGTCTCACTCTGTCACCCAGGCTGGAGTGCAGTGGCACTATCTCAGCTTACTTCAAGCTCCACCTGCCGCATTCATGCCATTCTCCTGCCTTAGCCTCCCGAGTAGCTGGGACTACAGGCGCCCACCACCACACCTAGCTAATTTTTTGTATTTTTAGTAGAGATGGGGTTTCACCGTGTTAGCCAGGATGGTCTCGATCTCCCGACCTCGTGATCCACCTGCCTCGGCCTCCCAAAGTGCTGGGATTAAAGGCGTGAGCCACCACACCTGGCCAAAGCACTGTGGCCTGGCCAAAGCACTGTGATCTTAAGGTATGCTCAAATACTTAAACTTCTTCAAGTAAGCTGCATTCTCTCTTGCCTTTGTATTTTTTTCTTTTTCTGATTGGAAGATGCCTACACATCCTTCCTTAAAACAAAGTCCAGGCATTATGCCTGTGAAACCTTCTCCTCTTCTCCCTTTCGCTCCCCTCTTGCCCTTTCCTCCCTTCCCCTTTTCTTCCTCCTTTCTCTCTCTCTCTCTCTTATTCTCTAGGCAACTTCACATGCCACCAGTTCAGTGTTTTCCGTATTGCCTTGTAGCTGTCAATCCCATTGTTTTCTAATAAGATTGTGAATGCTTTGAGCATAAGGACTGTTTCCCTATCTTCACTGTTCAATGGTCTTGAAATGTAATAGATTCTCAAAAACATTTATGAAATGTAAAAGAAAAAAAGAAGAAGAATCTCACAATGTTTAGAAATCCCTGGCAGACTTGTAAAGGAGAATTTGTTTTTTTGTATTATAGTACCTGTTTAGGCACCCTTCAAGTGAGTGTCTACAGTTAGGACTATACCTGATTAACAGTATTTGCCTGGAAGGCATCAGAGGAGTAGAAAGCTGGAATGCATACACCCTTGAAACTTTTCTGATACTCCTTAGAGAAACATGCAAACTATTAATTAGATACATATCATGACATTGTGTATCTTACAGCATTGATAAACCTGAACATTCATTCCAGCCTATTTTATTCTTGTTTCTCTTGAGCTTCAACACTGAATTTATATTTGTAACACCTGCTGTTTCCATCCCAGGATAATAGACTATTTAGCATTTTATCATTTCCAAAGTATAAGAATTCACACTCTACCCACCCATAGTTATTTGATATGGATCTTTTCTGATGGCCCCCTGGGGATCATTCTGTAGTCTAGGCTACACTACCAAGGCTGCAGGCTGTCACACCAGTATATAAACTGAAAATAAAATAAAGACAAAGATGTTCAGATTATTGAAAACAAAAAGCAATAATGAAAAGTGTGGGACTAAGTGAGGGAAAAAGAGGAGAGGGAGAGGGAGAAGAAAACAAAACAAAACAAAATTATAGTTGTCTTAGTACTCAAATCCTTGTTGCCTAATCTTCCATGCAGCCTTCCTCATTCAAAGCTGACAAACTCACTGAAGCCTTCAGTAGAATGTGAGGGCTGGGTTATCCAATGTTCATGTGTAGAATAGTCATCTGGTAACTTGTTCAAAATGATGGATTCCTGGCCATGATACTGATTTCTGACTTGATTTCTCTGAGGAGTATCTCGGGAATTTGTCTCTTTGACAAGGCCCCAGATGATTCTGTTAGAGATGGTCTGATCAGTGAACCACACTTTGAGAAACACTACAGGACCATCTTTTAGCCTGACTGCATTAATTAGTAGTTTATGCTCAAACAACAGGCATATATTAGCTCATATTAGCTCATATTAGCATATATTTATTGTGGGTTGGCAATTGGAGCTGCATTCAGCTGAATGGTCCTTTCACTGGTATTGTCTGAGCTTGCTCTTGAAGCTCCAAGTAGCTGGTGGCTCAGCTGGGGCTGGACGGTTAAAGTTGGCCTAGTCTCATGACTGGCAGGTACCAGGCTGTTGGTCAATGGCACGTCATTTCTCCTCCATGTGGTTTCCACACCAGGATAGCCTGGACTTCTTTATAGGATGGTCTCAATATTTCCAACAGGAAGAAAAGGCATGCCCCAATGTGCAAGCACTTTCCAAGCCTCTGTTTGTATTATGTTTTCTAACGTCAAATTGACGAAACAAGTCATGTGGCTAAGTATAGAATTGAGGAGAAGAGAAATGAACTGTACCTCTTAATGGAAAGCATGGTAAAGTCACATTGAGAGGAATAGCAGGATTACAGGGCCATCTTTGCCAACAATCTTCCACATCTATTAGATCAGTAATCTATTGTGTCTGATAATGGTTGAAGAACAAGATTTTATGAAGAATTTATACTTTAATATATAAATTAGTGCAAATTCAAGTTTATCCTCCAAGTAGAAACCCTTTGGCTGACTTGTAACATTTCACTCAAAAAAATTTTTTTTCGAGTAAGAGGTCAGTGGACTTATGGCCAGTATGATGGGAATTGTGCATAATATTGAATAGACCCATGGAAAACTATAGCCCTATTAATGTTATCTGCCTTGAATTACTTGTCAGAAAAAAAAAATTAAGTACTGTGGCTCTGGGGACCTGGGGGGAGATTAAGTAAGGGGGACAGGTGAGGATCTTCTGGTTCACTGCTTTTGGCAGAAGTCGATATACCTAGTGGTAAAGACCATTGTATCTGTCTGTTTAGGTTCCATTCTTGGACTTTTCCATTCTATTTTTTTTTTTTTTTTTTTGAGATGGAGTCTTGCTCTTTCACCAGGCTGGAGTGCAGTGGCATGATCTCGGCTCACTGCAATCTCCGCCTCACGGGTTCATTCTCCTGCCTCAGCCTCTCTAGTAGCTGGGATTACAGGTGCGTGCCACAACACCTAGCTCATTTTTGTATTTTCAGTAGAGACAGGGTGTCACCATGTTGGCAAGGATGGTCTCTATCTCCTGAACTTGTGATCTGCCCGCCTCGGCCTCCCAAAGTGCTGGGATTACAAGCAAGAGCCACCGCGCCTGGCCCAACTTTTCCATTCTTTAACTGTTTGCCTTCGTTACATAAATTACCTCACTTCTCCATACCTCACAGTATTGTTGTAGATTTAAATAAAATTATGCACATTGTAAAAGCTTACAAAGCATCAGCTATCATCATCTTCATTATCATCATTCTAGAAAAAAGTATTGCTAGCATACCATAGCTCTCTTTATCCACCTTAGGAGTGGACCTAAAGAATGTACACTCAGAGAAGTCCTTGCTTTCCTCTTTCCAATTCCTGAAATAACTTAAAAGATTGACTTTTTATTTCATGAGAATAGGAGAGAATGACTTTACCCAAACTTGTTCCTGTTATCTACAGTGACTTGGTGACTAGTACTCCCACTATAGTTTAAGGGAAAAGCTACTGTGGTAGCCAGTCTTCAGAATGGGCACAAATGATCCGTGCCTTATGGCATCCAGACTTTTGTTTAAAATTACCCTCACATTGAGTAGAGTTGACTTGTGTAACTCAAAAGGATACTATAGAAATGAAGTGTACAGAAGCCTTTTAGTGTGATGTAACCTCATTTGTCTAGTTTTGCTTTTGTTTTCTGTACTTTTGGCACAGCAAATGAAACAAGCAACAGATTGAAGAGACAACCTATGAAATGTGAGGAAATATTTTCAAACCTTAATCTCTTACATTTGACAAGAGGTTAATACCTAAAATATATAAGAAATTCAAACAATAGCAAAAAAGAAATCAATAGCACAAAAATAACCCAGTTACAAAGGGGGCAAATGACTTGAATAGACATTCCTAAAAAGAAAACACACAAATGGCCAACAGGTTTATGAAAAAATGTTCAACATCTTTAATCATCAGGGAAATGCAAATAAAAACCACAATGAGCTATCACCTCACACTTGTTAGAATGGCTGTTAACAAAAATGAAAACTAAGTGTTGATGAGGATGTGCAGAAAAGGGAACCCTTTAACACTATTGGTAGGAATGAAATTAGTACAGCCATTATGCAAAGTAGTATGGAGATATGTCAAAAAATTAAAAATCAAACTACCATATGATCCAACAATGCCACTACTAGCTATATATCCAAAAGAAATAAAATCAGTATGTTGAAAACATATCTGCACTTCCATGTTCATTGCAGCGTTATTCACAATAGCCAAAATATGGAATCAACCTCAGTGTTCATCAGTGAATGGATGGATAAAGAAAACGTGGTGTATATATACACAATAGAACCTATTCAGCCTTTAAAAACAAGGAAATTCTTTCATATGCAAAAATATGGATGAATCTGGAGGACAGTATGTTAAGTGAAATAAGCCAGGCTAGAAAGAAAATATTGCATGATCTCACTTATATGTGGAATCTAAAAAAATAGAACTCATAGAAGCAGAGAATGGAATGATGGTGACCAGGGACTAGGGCAGTGGGGATTGGGAAAGTGTTGGTCAAAGGATGCAAAATTTCAGTTATATAGGAAGAATAAGTTCAAGAGATCTAGCGTACAACATGGTGACTATAGTTAATGTATTCTTGAAAATTGCTAAGAAAGTAGATTTTAAGTGTTCGCATCACAAAAAAATGAAAACTATGTGATATAATGCATATGTAAGTTAGCTTAATTTAGCCATTCCACAATGTACACATATTTCAAAACATCATGTTTTATATATATATTTCAAAACATCATGTTTTATATATATATTTCAAAACATCATGTTTTGAATATAAACATGTTTTATATATAAACATATATAATTTTATTTGTCAACTGAAAATAATAACACCAAAAATCATATCTGGAAATTATTCTGGTCTGATTTGTTTTATCTTTCTTAAAG
This sequence comes from Pongo abelii, assembly GCF_028885655.2. Taxonomy (NCBI): domain Eukaryota; kingdom Metazoa; phylum Chordata; class Mammalia; order Primates; family Hominidae; genus Pongo; species Pongo abelii. Next base: position 52,137,409 of record NC_071997.2, on the reverse strand, counting down.
TACATATGCAGAATTTCAAATGTGGATTGCCGTAATGTTGTTTAAGGAAAATTATTTTTATTTGCTTATTTCCAACACAATTCCTGATGGATTTCTTCCTCATTGCTATCTTTATCTACACAAATAAATGTCAAGATATTCAAAATTTTACACAAAATGTATAGAAAAGGAGAATAAAAGAAGGGAAGTGTGACTTTGGAGGCCAGGTCATAAAAGACATCATGGCTTTCACCCTACTCTTCTGGATCCCTCACTCTGGGGACAGCCAGATGCCATGTTTGAAGGCTACTCAAGCAAAGTTGTGCACACTTCCATGTGTTTAGATCCTAAGGCCTCTTGTCAACAGCAAGTACAAGCCAGCCAGCCATGTGAGTGAGCCATCTGGGAAGTGGATGCTCCAGCTCCAGTCAAGCCTCGAGGTGACTTCAGCTGTCACCGACATCTTGACCGCAACCTGGTGAGGGACCCCAGGCCACAACTAGTCAGCTGCTCCCTGACTTCTGATCCACAGAAACAATGAGAGATAGCAAACATTTGTTGTTTCTTCAAGCCTCTAAATTGCAGGGTAATTTGACATGTAGTGATAAATAACTAATACGCTTGTTTTGATATGGGGAAGAGGAGAAAGCATAGATGTACTGGCAGATGGAAGGAAAGAGGCAGGAAAAGGACCCAGCAGGCAGAGGCTGAGGATGCCAAAGAGCAACCTCACAACCTCACACTGTTGCTTATAAGCACAGTACTGGAGGCCAGTTTTTTTGGAAGAGGACCAGCAGAATGGAGTGCTCTAAGTGCTTTGAAGTACCTAGAGAGCCTGCAGGGAGTGGCACTAGGTAACAGGGAGGTCATGCTTCTCCTGTTTATCATCTTGGCCATTAACTAGAGCGAAGCTCTTTGTGGGAAACATGCAAATTGCTGAAAATGGAGTTGAATTTCCTTCATCTCTCTTTAACTGGAAATATAATTGCAACTCCTTGCACACTGCATGAATTTTTTTAAATCCTGTCACGCTTTGTTGGCTCACTGCTTTTCATCTTAATGTTTATTAAAACAGCCCAAGTTCCCTTTGATGCTGAAAGCCCAAGTATATGATTGGAGGCCATTGCCAAATTACAGTGTATTTTTACTTGATACTGAGTTTTTTGACTGTTCATTTTTAACTTTTCTCTTAATAACTTGAGAGTTGGAGAGTGAGGGTAGGAAAAAGGAAAAAAGTTGGAAACAGTGACTGGCCAGTTTGAAACCCTCTCCTGGACTCAGGAACCTGATAGTTATTTCCAAAACACCACCACAGACATCTCACATGTTTTCGTATGAGACTCTGTTCTTATACCCCTGACTAGTGGCAGGTAGAATGAGCCATGATGCATGGTCCATGGATGGATGAAAAGATATGTTATATTTTCCTAATGGAATGATCGAGGACCTAGCACAGGCACTACATTAGTCAGGATTCTCCAGAGAAACAACCAATAGGATATGAATAGATATAGAAGAGGAGATTTATTATGGCTCACTATTATATAGGAGGCCAAAAAGTCCCCTGATAGGCTTAAGAACTAGGAACACAGGGGACGCCTAAGGCTGGGGGCAACTGAAAAGCAGGAGCTCCAATGTCCAAGGGCAGAGAAGATAGATGTCCCAGCTTGAGAAGAGAAAGAGAATTCACACTTTTTCCACCTTTGTGTTCTATATGGACCCTCAGCATATTGGAAGCTGCCCTAATGCCTGTGCACACCGGTAAAAGTAGTTCTTTACTCAGACTACCGATTCAAATGCTAATCTATTCCAGAACACAGTCACAGAGACAAGTAGGAACAACATTTTGCCAGCTACATAGGCATCCCTTAACTCGGTTAAGTTGACATACAAAATTAACCATCACAAATCTACCACTTGTCAACATGGTACTCACAAACACTTCTTCTTAAATCAAACTTTAAATAAAAATAATAGAAATTTATAATTCCATCTAACATGATACAGCTATCCTCCATACGATTGAAAACGTACTAATTCCTTCCCCAAAAAAGAAGGTAAAATCTTTGACTGATGTTTACTCTTCTCTTGATACACCATAACTTAAATACTATGATGTGAAATTAACAATGCTTAAATATTTATATAAAGCCAGAACGTATTATGTTATGTGATAAGGGAATAAGAGAGGAAATAAATTGAAGAGATTTGCTTAATATATGTATGTGTGTGTGTAAATTCATAACTAATAAGAAAGAAATACTCATGTCAATGACAGTCCTCCTTTCTGTAACTGGCCATGGCTCGTATTTATAGCTACCTTCTTCTACTATGCATTCTGTTCCCTTTGCCTTCAGCAAGCACCTTAACCTGTCATGCATTTTTATGTGGTAGGTTGACCCAAATCTTTATGCCTGAAGGGTCTGGGCCATTTGTACTTCTGTCTAGAATGTGTTGTAGTTTTCAATTCACTTTAATCATAGGAAATGGTAATACTAAACTAAGAGATCTTCTATATTCCAGACATATTCTTTCTTACCCTGATTGTGGGTGAGTGCTACAATTTGCCCTGGATCAATCAGCCCAGCCAACACTGTAACTCCCTTCTCAGTCTATTCACTCATAGGCACATTTAACCCTTTAGAGTAGTGGGTGAGATGATTCTAATTTGATCTAACTAACTTTGCAATAAAGCAGAGATGGGCGCTCTAGTTTTCCCGAAAAGGTAGTTTTGCGTTTGAGTCTAATTTACAATAAGCGGGATGATGCCCAGGAAGAAATACTACCTGGATGGTTTCCAAAAATGTTCTATATGAGGGGATTGTGAGTGACAAGTGTATTAGTTTCCTGTGGCTGCTGTAGCACATTGTCACAAACTTGGTTGCATAAAGCAACAGAAATTTATTTTTTCACAGTTTCAGCATCCAGAAATTCAAATTGGGCCTCACACCTGTAATCCCAGCACTTTGGGAGCTGAGGCGGGAGGATGGCTTGAACCCAGGAGTTTAATACCAGTCTGAGAAACACAGTGAGACTTCGTCTCTACAAAAAAATAAAAAATAAAAATTAGCTGGGTGTGGTGGTGTGTATTTGTAGTCCAAACTACTTGGGAGGCTCAGGAGGGAGGATCGCTTGAGCCTGGGAGGTCGAGGCTGCAGTGAGCCATGATCACACCACTGCACTGCAGCCTCGGCAACAGAGTGAGACCCCGTCTCAAAAAAAAAAAAAAAAAAAAAAAGTCTGAAATCAGTTCCACTGGGCGAAAATCAAGGTGTGAGCAGACTCATACTCCCCTTGAAAGCTCTAGGGGGAAATCTCATCTCCTTTCTTCTTCCAGCTGCTGGTGGCTACCTACATTCCTTGGCCATATAACTCCAGTCTGTGTGCCCATGGTCACATTGTCTTTGCTGTGGTCTCCTTGTGTCAACTGTTTCTCTGCTCTCCTCTTATAAAGATACATGTGTTTATATTTAGGGCCCTACCAAATAATGCAGAATAATCTTCCTATCTCAAGACCCTTAACTTACTCATGTCTGCACAGACTCTTTTTAAAAATCAGGTAACACTTACAGGCTCCAGGGATTAAGATCTGATAGATTTGAGGGCCATTATTCAGCCTGTTACAAAAAGTTTCACATCATTTCATTCCAAAGCCTGAGCCTTGCTCTATTGCACTTCAATATTTTCCTCATTGGTGCTGTATTCTAGATGTTATTCTATCACAGAAAGAAAAAAATGTTTTTGAAAAACTAGAGGACAAACTCATTAAATGGAGAATTGTAACAAGAAAGGAAGGAGAGATGGTAACAAAGTTTTGCTGAAATATACCTCCTCCCTATTCTATGCTGTCAGTTGTAGCATCCCGCTCTGTTGAATGTCTTCCTTTGAAAGCTTCTCTAAGTTTTTACTTTGAAATATAGATTTGGTTACCCATTCAGAAATTGCCATCTCACATGTTTAATCAAGACCTTGTCTGTCATTGTTGCCCACTACAAAGTTTTATTTAACCCTGGAGTGAATTTACTGTTCTACTCCCGCTGTGGGCCCCCTGAGGTGGTGTGTGGACCTGAGATGAAAACCACTTGATGTATGGTTGGAGGGTAATAGACTTCTCTCACCCAGACTGATAAGTCATTACAGGCCCTTACATCCAATAAATCTGAGCTGATTCCCAGCTTGTGGTTAGTGTGGGGGAGGGGAGAGAGGACTGAGGGAAGACAGAGTCTTTTCTAAAATGCTGTTCAACGTTGTGCAGAGTACTTGGTAACAGATGAGCTCATTGGCAGGGGTTGGAGAATGGTTGTTGAAGTGGTGGCACATTTGGTGGCAAAGGTGGTACCACATGTAATGTCTGCTGCAGATATAACAGAGGAATTCTCGGATTTGGGGAAAACTTGCAAATGAAAATAGTAAAGTTTATCTCCTGCAAAGTTATTGGAAGAGAACGAGAGGGAGGCACTAAGACTCAGATTAAGAGGAGAAAATGTTCCAAATGCTATGGCAAGGGGATCTTACATATTGGCAGATTTTGACCCTTTTCAGAGTCATGCAATGCTTCTTAAGCTGGAGTCTATAGATAGACACTGAGAGCTCCACAAATTCTCAATTAGAGAAACTCTGGCTTTAAAAATAGTGTCAACTCTTAGCCTGATATCTCAATGTATCCCGAATCTAGCTCCATCTGCCCCTCTTAGTCTACTTTTCTCGCCTCCAGTTTTCCAATTTGGGCTACTCAGAATTCCACAAGACATCTCATAATTGGTACTTTGCACAGATCATATTCCTCCTTTAAAATGTCACCTACCTTTTCTCCTCTTTTCCCTCCCCCACCCCCAGCATGTCCTCTGCCAAAAGTTCAAAGCCCTGCTCCGGTTCTGCCAGGTTCCTGGTGCTCACTCTCCCTCCTGATTTCTGTAGCACTTAAGCTTAGAAAAGGGCCTTCTTGGGTACCCCACTGCTCTGTATCACTTTTATTTTCTATTTGTTTAATGTTTAAGATTTTGTCTCTGTTTCTCCTGTCACATATTTCTCAAAAACTGCATGCTTACTGTAAATACATAGAGTATTTTCATTTCCATCTTTGGAAGTTGAAAAGCCTTGCCACTAAGACAGGGCTCTGGGGAGCTTGCCCTCCTCCCATCCACTATTCCAATACCATTCGAGGTGCAGTGCTGGTCCTGTCCCACCTATTCCAGCTAAAACCGCATGTCATCAGTGAATTATTGTGGGCAATGCAAAAAGGGAAGGTGGAGCAGAGTAGCGATGGTGAAGAGAGAGACTCTGTAAGAAAATAGGGAGGTTCAAGGGCCACTGAGGAACCTGTGGTGGTAGGTAACAGAGAAAGACTTCCAAGAAGGAAAACGAGGGGAAAATGAGGGATGTTCCATTTGCTATTATTGTTTACATTGTTGCAAGTAGAACATCCCCCAACTCAGAGTCAAACCTTCTGTTAAGTCAGTATCACACATGTGATGTATGAGTCTATTTTCGTGCGGAAATTAAGGGAAAAAACTGGTTTTCATATTTGAATCAATCAAAGTGAAGCAATTATCGTGAGTAGAAGCCAGAAGCTTTCTACAAAAGTAAAGATGAAATAGTAAGCACTGAAAATATCTGGAGAAATGTGGGTTTGTGGCATAAGGTTGCAGCCAATCTTCTCTACATCTCATGGGGAAAGGAGATGCCGGGTGACATTTTAAAGAGTTCAAAGGATTTGGGAGCTAATCAAAGAAAAAAATATGAACCACAAGGTGGCAGTAGCACACACAAGCTGTGGTAGGCACTTTGACAGGTTTGCAGGCAGAGATGTTCCTTGCTGTGGAAGTCTGTCCTGAGGGTAAGCGCGGAGGTCCCAGTTCAGAAACGAAAAAGGGCAGAGATCATCAGAGATTGGGTATCTAGGTGATGTCACTGGGCAGCACAGCAGGGGATCTCTGTGTCTGAGTGCTCAGAAGCGTAGCAGCAGCTTGAGATCTTTACACCCAAAACTTATGTTATCTGTGGCTACAGGTGTTGGGCACAGATTGGTGAAGTGTGCAAAGCAAGCAGACTCCAATTCACTGAAAATCTGCTTATTTGGGCAATGTTTAAGATAATTAGATGTGTAAAGATTTGAGATTGATGCCAGCAGGCTTTTGGGCTAATGGGTCTCAGCCTATGGTGAAGAAACACAGAACCCAAGTGCCGGTGTGCAGGGGCTCTCTGGTTTGTTCATAAAACAAACCTCTCTCTCTCTCTCTCTCTCTCACACACACACACACACACACACACACACACACACACACACACTTTTATAGGATTGGGGTCATATCACATATGTTGTTTTATAACATTTGCAATAATATCAATCATTTTTCAATGTCATTACAGATTCTTCTGAAACATGCTTTTTTAATGGCTGGATATTGTTCCATCATGAATTTCTCTCATGATTAACTAATCCTCTATTTCTGATATTTTCTAACAGATAGTCCAGTATTTCTAATATTGACCTACGGGTATGTAGTGATGGAATCTGGGGCTTTTTGCTTCCAAACCTGTTTTGGATTCTTGGCTTTACTAAGCAACTGTTTAGCTGGGGAATCACCAAATGATTTTTGAAAATAATGTTAGGAAAAAGACATTTCATTCAAATTCTAAAATATTTAATTATGGCTTGATTTATTTAGTATTTATTTATTTAGCAACGTGATGTACGGCCTAAGCTTGTAGATTGGTTTTAGTCAAAAAACAACTGTGCTCATCAAATAAGCCCATTATGCAAAGCACACTCCATCATATTGGGTCCCTGAAGAATCCTAGTTTTGAGGTAAAGAACAGACCCCCATCTGGCTACATGTTACCTATCTGGCAACAAATCACCGTGACACAAAACATTTAAAGAGACAGTAGTTGTATTAGGTATGGCATTTCCCCATTTTGAAAGATGTAAGTAAAAACACTATTTAACATCTGAAGTTCATTTGCAAAAAGAGTGGATGAGCTAGAGAAGGTGGCGGAATGACAGTGTGACTCCCACTTTCCTCATTGTGTGTCTGTGTGCATGTGTGGGGTGAAACAGAGGGCTTATACATGGCAACATATGCTGCAGGAACAACACCTGATCAAACAACCTGAGTCCTGTACTCTCAATGCAGTTGCAGTGGTGATTCTCAGAGCTCTTCCCCCTCAGTGACCATTTGTGTATTAGACGCTGCTTAAACCTAAGGGGAAATAAGGAGCAAGAAAACAAGATGAGGCTCGAATAGTCTATACCAGGCAACTTACAAAACACATTTCTCTACATAATTCAATGGAATCACCCCAAATAATACTGCAAATTGTATGTCTCCAATGTTCAGATTAGATTAGGTTACTAAGCCTTACAAATATCTTAGTGACTTCCTCAAGATCCTGGCTGAACCCTATTTGAACTTAGATCTGAAACTCTTCAAAATCTGTGCTACTTCTAAAAGATTATACAGATAATTTGACAATTGGGGAAGTCCGTTAAAACCACTGTGTACGTGAACATTTGACCTTGATTCGTTCCTATCAGGCCTGTCCATATCCCTTCCCTTACTGTTTTTTATTTTCTTTTTGTTGTTGTTCTTGTTTCTCCTTTGGTGTTTGCACTTCTATCCCTGTGTGATGGGAAGCCCCTTCATTCTGCCTTTTGGCTGCCCTGGGAAGGTCATTAGATAGGTATTGGAACTTGAAATATTTCAGGTTTTTTTTCTATCATCCATATCAAGATACCTGTATCCCATATTCCTAAGCTATCCATTCTGTATCATCTAAGATGTTAACTAGTGTTAATGACAATAATTACCTATGGCTGGGTGTTAGTGAGTGCTCGTGATATCATACAGCTGTCACCAAAGAAGTAATTTCTAATGGTAGCTGTCTTAGTACTTTGCAGGTTGATAGGGCAAAGTGGCTTTTAATATACACACTATCCCAACACAGAACATAGTGGTCAAGAGGAAGGGTTTTGGAGTTAGTTGTACCTGAATTCTACTCTGGGCTTACCAACTTACTAGCCATTTCACTCTTGGCAGTTCAATTCTCTCTTAGTGTCTCATTTTCCTCCACTGCAAAATAAAGGTGACCTCCTAGGGCTGTGTAAGGGTTAAATGATGTACTGTGTATAACTTGCTTAGGAAAATGCATAGCACATGGTCGTCAAAAAATAACTTATAAAAATAATATTTATAAATTAATTATTTTTATTATATGCTGAAACCACCTGTGTCTTAGGCCATCACTCTAATAGACTTTTTGACTATGAAATACTTACTCATCACTAGTTACAAGCATGTGTATTGAATGGCTGGAGACAATGAGGAAAGGAGTGCTAGATAGTTTAAGGACTTTGTCTTCTGCCAGCTAACGACCTACTTTGGGACTATAAGAAATAAATACAACTTTTTTTTTCTGTTTTCTTACTGTATCTGGCTCCCTGATAAGAACTTATCAAGCCTTCCTTTCAAAAAGCCTCAATGCCACAAAGTCCTCCCCACCTTCTCAAAAAGGAAATCTACAAGTATTCATTGAAGGCCTCTTCAGTGTTTAGCCTTGTGCTGGGTCTAGGGAATGGAGGTGGGCTTCTAAGATGGCATAGGTTTTGGGTTTCTCAACTTACCTATAGAGTTTTCAGCATCATTTTTTCCTTTTTTTTTTTGTTTCTTTTTTAGATAGGATCTCACTCTGTTGCTAAGGCTGGAGTACAGTGGTGCAATCACGGTTCACTGTAGTCTCGATCTCCTGGGCTCAAGTGATCCTCCCTGCTCAGCCTCCCTAGTAGCTGGGACCACAGACATGTGCCACCATGCCTGGCTAGTTTTTCTTCTTTTATTTTGTAAAACAGAGATCTCACTATGTTGCCCAGGCTGGTCTCGCATTCCTGGGCTCAAGCGATCCTCCTGCCTTGGTGTCCCAAATTTCTGGGATTACAGGCATGAGCCACTGCACTTGGCTTTTTTTTTTTTTTTTTTTTTTTTTTCCTTACTCATGCTCTTTGTGGAGTTGTCTCTTGCATATCACTTTGCCCCTCTCACTCATTACTTCTGACTTGGGTCCTGTTCATACTGCATCTTGCTAAATAATTTTACAAGCCTTATAACCAAGTAGACATTCTCTCCCTAATGCAAATATATAGCCCCTCTACGTTCTAGAACTCACAACAAGAAAACAGAGAGTTGCTAAAAGATAAATAGGAGAGGCTTTAAAAAGTTAGAGACCCACCAGGAGATTGAGACCATTCTGGCTAACACAGTGAAACCCCGTCTCTACTAAAAAATACAAAAAAAAAAAAAAAATTAGCGTGGTGGTGGGTGCCTGTAGTCCCAGCTACTTGGGAGGCTGAGGTAGGAGAATGGCGTGAACCCAGGAGGTGAAGCTTGCAGTGAGCCAAGATCATGCCACTGTACTCCAGTCTGAGTGACAGAGTGAGACTCTGTCTCAAAAAAAAAAAAAGTTAGAGACCCACTAACATGACTAAAGTTAAAAAGCTTGATAATGCCAAGTACTGGAGAGGATATGGAACAACTGTAACTCTCATATATTTTTGGCAGAAATATAAAATGATACAACCTCCTTGGAAAACAGTTTGGCAATTTCCTTGTTAAACATATATTTACCATAGTACCCAACAATAACACTTTTAAGAAAGTAAGTAACACTTTAAGAAAGTAAAATAAAAACTATATATTTAGAATGAATTATACATTAATTGTGGTAGCACCGTTATTCATAATAACTCCAAACTGGAAACAACCCATATAACTTCAACAAGTATGAATGGATAAATAAATTATAGTATATTCACAAGATGAAATATTAGTCAACAATTTTTAGAAAAACAACAACAACTAGTGGTTAGGCATGGTGTCCCACACCTTTAATCCCAGCACTTTGGGAGGCCAAGGCAGGAAGACTGCTTGAGCCCAGGAGTTTGAGACCAGCATGGGCAACAAAGTGAGACCCTGTCTCTATTAAAAAACAAAAACAAAAACAAAACAAAGCAAAACAAAACCTACGGATACACATAATTAAACAGATAAAGCTCAATATTTTGCTAAGCTAAACAAGCCAGTCTCAAAAGAAAATATACTGTATTATTTTACTTATATAATTTTTAAAAATATCCAAACTAATCTGTAGTGACAGAAGGTAGATTAGTACTCACTGGCAGCTGGAAGCAAGAGGAGCACTCATGAGAGAGGGCACAGGGAGCTTTTTGGAAAGATGGATGTGTTCTATATCCTGGTTGTGGGTGTGGTTATAAAGGCATGTAGACTTTTCAAAACTTAACTGAATGGGTACATAAAATAAGTACATTATATAACTTGCTAAACATAGTATATTTTTATGTAGTATATATGAAATATATTCAAACAAGACTAGCAATTCAGAAAATAAAAGGTAGGGAAAGATTTCACTTGTCCTACGGTAAAGATATCCAGAAACATATGAGTCTATCCAGTGTTTATTTGACACATTTATTTATGCACTTAGTCATTTATTCAACCATTTATTAAACTGACTAGATGCTAAGTCCAGTGTTAGGTACATAACATACAGAGATCAAAGGTGACTTTGTAACCACAGAATGTTTGCAGTTTTGGCAAGCGGACCAGCTTGAAAATGGTTGCCACGCAGAGCTTCAACAGGAAGTGCGGGGACCATGGGTGTGTGGAGGACCATGGGTGTGCAGGAGAGGGGCATTTAACTGGGAGGACCAGGGAAGGTTTCTGGAGGAGGTGAAGTTTGATTTGAGTACTAGATAGAGAAGGGGATGTGGATGCTCCAGGAAGAGGAAATAGCTCTTGCAAAGCCATGGCGGGTGTGGTGACCAGCGAGGAGCAGAAAAGTGGACATGGGTCATGTGATTAAGCATTTCAAGAGGATGGTATGTGTCCATTCAGCTTTAGAACAGCCCTGTGGGCATCTGTATGGTGTATTGATTGCAGAGGTCACCATGATCGGGGCTGGGTAGCAAACCACTAACGTAATCTAGTAGTGGTGGTAAGATTGAAAAAATAGGACATTTGAGGCCTGGCCTCTTCTGGCTCTTTGTGAAATCTAACAAACATCTTCCAGCTCCATCTGGTGCTGCTTTTTTGTTTTGTTTTGTTTTTGCTTTGCTTTGTGTATATTTGTTTGTTTCATTTTGCCAGGGGCATTTGGTGCTCAGCCCTTATCCCCTATGTTTTGTGAAGCATATCTTATTCTCCAGGCATGTCTTATTCTCCCCTCCCTTTTATCTCGTCCTGAACACAGGCTAGGGGGATGACATGGTTTCCTTTTAGGTTTTAGAAGAAACAGGAGTCTTATTTGATTCCTCCTTTGAAAGAACTGCTGCCATGGGTGATTTCCTCACTGATGCAAAGAAACTATGCTTTGGCCTACCTTTGAGAGCATTTACAATAGAAAGTCTACTTACTCTTCCAGTGAACTGATATATACTTAGTCTCTGCCCTGTGTCTGGAACGCTGTGAGATGCTGGTGAATTTGCTAGCTGGCGTGATGGATTGTCCCCTTACTTCCCTGCTTTCACTCCACAACAGATGATTATTGTTCTCCTGTGCAGAGGACTGTGAGGACACTTTGAAATAAAAAGGTAGTCTCTGCCCTCACCTGACATATAATATTAAAGGGAAGACAATATGGCTGCCTGATAAAGCAAAATGGGAAAAGCAATATAAAAGAGGTAGAAGGAGGTAGGTGGAGTGTTACAAGTGAAGAAGAGAGCTCACCCAGGCAGTAGTGACTACACTGGCCTGGCTGCCCCTGCAGAGAAAAGATTTCCCAAATACCATGGGAGCTCCTACTAAGCGCTGTAATTTCTGTTACGTGCTGGGAATACCAAGAAGAAAGAGAGCTAGCCCTGCCTCTAGCAGCTCCAGGACGCAGACTAGTCTTATCAAATGAGTCCGGCTGGGTGCGGTGGCTCACGCCCGCAATCCCAGTACTTTGAAGGCTGAGGCGGGCAGATCACGAGGTCAGGAAATGGAGCCCATCCTGGCTAACACGGTGAAACCCCGTGTCTACTAAAAATACAAAGAAATTAGCCGGGCGTGGTGGCGGGCGTCTGTAGTCACAGCTACTCGGGAGGCTGAGGCAGGAGAATGGCGTGAACCCGGGAGGCAGAGCTTGCAGTGAGCTGGGATTGCGCCACTGCACTCCAGCCTGGTGACAGAGGGAGACTCCGTCTCAAAAATAAAATAAAATAAAATAAAATAAAAGAATAAAATGAGGCCAGCCTCTTTAATTTCAGTTATTATTGCTTTATTGCCTAAAGTTTGAGATGATCCATCTGCATTGTAGAATCAGGATTTGATTAAAATAGTGATTTGAGCCTTGCACGTCAATGGGCCTTTAGAAGTTCACTGCTCCGGGTTGGTCTGAAGGTTCAGGTGTGGAGGAGACTGGTTCCCCCAGTGTCTTCCAGGCTGCCTCTTTGAAGTGTGGGGAGCATGGCAGCATTGTGGCTGGTACGAACCAAATAAACCTTAAGTTTAATTTGGAATGGGAAGAACAGAATCATTCAAACAATCTTGAACAAGTAAGACAAAGTTGGAGACTTACCCTATCTGACTTTAAGACTTACAGTGAAGCTGCCATACTCAAGACACTGTGGTACTGGCAAAAGGAGAGACAAATGGATCAACGGAAAAAAATGGAAAGCCAAGAAATAGACCCACACATACATGGTCAAATGATTTCGACAAGGACACCTCGACAATTCGATAGGGAAACAGCCTTGACCTGTACTTCACTACATGTACAAAAATCAATTCACGGTGGATTGTAGAGCTAAGTGTAACAGCCAGAGCTACAAAGCTAGTAAAAGAAACACGGGAGAATAGCTTTGTGACATTGGGATAGGCAAAGATTTCTTAGGGATAATCCAGAAAGTATGATCCATAAAGGGTGGTTGAGACTTCCCTGTTTGGAGAGAACTGTGTTGCGAGCCTGTGTACACATCTTTTATTTGGAGACCTGATTCACTGATTCATCCTGGATCTTTCCTATTTGTAGCATATCAAATTCATATGCACAGTCCCCAGTGACCTTTGTTTTAAAAGCTTTTAAAAGCAAGAACTAAATTTCAACACTGAAGACAAATCAGACACAAACCTCCATGTATTTCTAAAGTCTAGTCTCTAGTATATATCAAGCTGTATTATAATTAAAATCTCCAAAATCAGGACACAGCAGTCTAGTTGTGAAATAAACTGTCAGAAAGAAACCACTCGCAGGCGCACACATTCTCCCACTAAAAAAAAAAAAAAAAAAAGAAAAAAAAGAAATGCTTGCCGTGTTGCAGATACATGGGTACATGGGACATACTTTATACGTGTGAAACCAGTTGTAGAAATGCTGTTTGAGGAGGGAAGCAAGGAAGCAATAGAAACAGTACATTAATATTTTAAATGTTGGTTAAAAAAAAAAAAAACCGTGGTCGGGTGATGATCAAATGCTTAAAGAACTTCCGCTTAATAAAAACAACATTCTCGGTTATATGGCCCACAGCAAATCGGCTTCAGCTGTGTTTTTATTTAGCAATTTGTGTTTGGTGTTTTTGCTTAGAGATGCTCCCCTATTCCATTTTATGGCAGCCTTTACATAAATTTCAAGGAGGATTGGGGTATAAAACTGTCAATTCCCAGCAGCTCATAAACTAATAAATTTAAATTTTAAATGGGGGATTTTAAAACATGCGGGGGCTGTTTTCGTTATCTGATGGTATGTATCTCCAACAATAAGTGGCAATCTATAAACGCTGGGGTGGCTCCCTTCAGAAACATGTGATAAGAAAAGTCTCTCTCTCTCTCGACCTCTCTCTCTCTCTCCCTCTCTCCCTCCCTTTCTGTCTCTTGCTTTGTTCTTTTCCTGTAAAATCTCAAACTCCAATGAACTTCAGCTTTGCAAAAGACATAAGTTGCTTTAAAAAATTGATTTGGCCTGGAGAAACTTTATTTTCCCTCATAAAGCTCTTTCTTGCTTACCTTTATTCTTTAATTTCACTTTCTTTTTTTCTCTATTTTCCATCCAAGTTACTACTCCGCTAAGACAGTCTCTCTCTCTCTCTTGCTCTCTTTCTCTATTTCTGTGTGTGTCTGTGTTTTTCTCTCTCTCTCTCTATCTCCTCTCTCATCTTTGAAAACCAACAACATAGCCAAGTATCCTGTATAGAAGCACTTTTAATAGCTGAGGAAATAATTAATACAAAATCCATATTTGAAGATTGATTATTCTAGGTTTTGGGACAACTAAAGGATTGAAGCTAGATGCAGGAGACAAAGTGTATGAAATTTCTATTTAGCCTTAAGTCTGGTTTTCTTTGAGTGCTGGGTGATTATATTAATATTGTGGTTTTGGAGGACCTAAGTGTAGAAATTTAAGGGTGTTTCTCCAGAGGGTTCCCATATATGGTTTCTCTGAACGTTTGGTGAAATTTCCATTTCAAACCAAATGGAAACGCTTTTTGAGTCATATTTTGTCATCTGATGCTATTTTTTCTAGTTCAGTAACTTTAGAGAATTAATGGGATTTATTTTTGTATCAAATAGTTCACTATTTTTGGTGGTTTTGTTTATTTTGGTTTCTTGTTTTCCATTCTTTTAAAAAGTATTCTAAACAGACTGAGGAGGGTCAGTATTGGCTTCTCTGATTTGGTATCCCCAGTACCTAGCAGAATGGGAGCATAACTTATGGTATGTACCTCATAATGTTTTGTTGAATGAACAAATACATGAAACAGTAAATTTCACCAAGGAATTTAACAATCTACGAAGAAAATTCAAAAGTTTTGCCAAAAAGATTTTTTGGCATCTATTTGCCTGAAGTCCAGTGCTTTTTACTTACAGGTTCTTGGGTAAACTCCGAGCAGGTGCATTTGCTCGGCGGGTGACTTCTGGATAAATGAGATGGTAATCTATTTGGATTAAGTTTGGGAGAGTTTTAAAATTCAAAATAAGTGGATGTATTTTATTAAAAACTATTTCTATCTCCAAACAGGAAGAAACAATTGAGCATTAAAGTTATCTTTATTAGATGACTAGAATATGATGTCTCTGTGAGTGTCAAGTTGTTTTCTTCTTTATATGCTATAGCTTTAAATCACTTTTAAGCAATAGAGTTGCCACTGTGTCACCTGGGAGACAATTGGGTGTTGTAACCAGTATCTTCATTAGATCATTTACAGCACATTTGCATTACAGGGCTGTAATAGACTGTGCCCTGTGATTTCTTGCACTCAGAAGGTAACCTCCCATGCTCCATATTGAATTGTATTACGATTATTATTAGGTTGTCCCTATCTTATAAAAAAGCAGGGGTATAGCTTCTTGTTTCAGGAGGTGTTTTGATTTTTCCATCCCTGAAAAAAATATAAGGTTTTCAGTTACCTCCCTCCTTCTGTTCTCATGTGGGAAACACCCCTGGAACCTGGACATTCAAGACATGCTTTGCCTTGATTCTCTGGACTCCATTATCATGAATAGACTGGGGCTGTGAAGTCATTGGCGGAATGACATTCAAAGGTTCAATCTGTATCAAACTGTCTTATCTTGCAAGTAGCCATTGGGAATTTTAAAACTAGTTTCATCAGTACTAGTTTTGAAATTCCCAAGCCAGAATGGATCTGGACTGAAACATTTTGTTACGGGAACATTGTTTTAATCTACTAGGTTCTATTAACTGCTTCAGTAGGCTGCTTGGCTGCCACACTAGCAAGCTGAGAAGAGATCTTCAATACTCTGGGTCACAGAAGAGAGTCAGAACCATTGAAATTTCTGTATTTGCCTGCAGGGGTTAGGACCATGCAGAAGATGGGCATGGGCATTCGAAGCATCTCCAGTCAAATTGAACATATTGGCTTAATGTCTAGGGAATAAGGCAACGTCAGAGAAACATGAAAGAAGGAAGCATTCCTGTATTCTCTTCATTTTCAATGAAGATGTTCTTGAAGAGTCATTTTTGAGAATTTTGTCAGAGTCAACAGCCTTTCTGGAATATTCTTACTTCAATATGTGTATAATTCCATGTGGTATTATTTGAGTAAGGGACCTTGCTATTTCTTACTTCCCATATTATACCAGGCTTCTTTACCAAACTCTACACCATATTTTTTCATTGTGGGTTAAAGGCAGTACATTTATGAATTTTTAATATTCCCGTCAAGATCTTACAAGAAGAAATTACTTTGTGAGGTATGTAGGGATGCTAACAGTAGGTTGGGAAGTGGATCATAATCTCAAAATAGTAAATGCTAGCTCGGTGGCTTTCCCACAGAGAGGTATTGTATCTTGATGAGACAAGAGCATTTGTAGAAGAGGGTTTATTTGCAGCTCTTCACCCACTGCCTTCCTCTGCACCAACCCAATCTCCTGGGCTCCCCTGGAATCATGTTCTCTAAGTACCTCCTTAGGTAGACCTGCATTACCAAGGACAAGATAAAAGTCTCTTTCTTTGCCCTTAATCTGTTGTTTGTAATGGGATTTAGGAACAACTCAGAAAGGAATGACAGAAACTATTGAGAAGTTGACACAGGGAAATAGAAATGAAATCACAGAACAAGAAAGCAGAAGGCACTCTAGTAATCATCTGGTAGAAATACCACCCAGTGCCGGTACTGTTTCTGTGACATTTCTGATAGATGTCCTCTGTTGGACATTTTCATTGATGCAGAGCACACACAATGCTTCTTACAGGCACTGCATTCTTTTGTTACAGAGTTCTAATTTTTAACAAAGTCCTTTTTATTTTTATCTTTAATTGACTCCAAATCTCTCTTTTAGGTTGTCCAACCCATTGCCCTTGGCTCATTATATATGACAATACTCTTCTAAGTCCGGGAACACACAATCGGCTCATGTTGAATTTGTCAAAGAAAACTTCAGGAATTATAATAAGTAGTTATTATATTGCTTACTGACTTGATTAATGAAAGCAAATTTCTGGAGAAATCATGCTTTCTACACACCTCCAGGATGGTATAAGACAATCCTGCATGAATACATTAATTAACTACTTAGGGAATTTTCTACCTAATTATGGTTTATTTTACTTA
The DNA here is from genome assembly GCF_028885655.2 of Pongo abelii. NCBI lineage: Eukaryota > Metazoa > Chordata > Mammalia > Primates > Hominidae > Pongo > Pongo abelii. The sequence continues at coordinate 52,120,371 of NC_071997.2, read as the reverse complement.
CTCTCTGGTTGGCAGTTCCTGAGGCACTTATGTAAATAAGCAAAGGAAATGGTCAGGGGAATTACTTATATTTTGCCTCCACCTGTGATGTTCTGTGATGTTTTAGGTACAGGAATGAAGATGAAAAAAATTGTGAAGGCTAGTTTTGCTCCCAAGACATAGCATTGAACTATATGACCAACGAAAGGAACATTACAAGGTGGAGTTTTGATAAGAGTGGGATTCCTGGAAGAAGCAGATAGTAGTATGTGAGTGATTGCTGTGAAAAATGTTTGAGGGGTAAGTTGAGGTAAAATTGATAGAAGACCTTAAATGGTAGACGAGGAACTCAGATATCTTTTTATGAGCATGGAAAACACATTCTAGATGTATCAGTGAGAACAGGCCAAGTTAAGGTGAACCAAAATCTTTCAAATTTCAAAGTCTTGATGCAGCAGATGCCTTCTTATTCATTTTCTGTTGGTAAGGACTCTGCTCATCACAGTTGCTCAGTGTAATCTTGTGTCCTCAACTCATGTTCCTGCAATCAGTGGGAGAAGGAAATATGGCCCATAATGCACTGTCCCCCAGAGCTTCCTCCAGAAAGTGTCAAACATTTCCTCTGTTCACATTTTGTTAGCCAAAGCAGGTCACATTGCCATGCCGAAGTTAAAAGGGCACAAGGACATCAAATCTTAACCGTGGTGCAAAAAGAGAACACAAACATTTCCGAATAGTTCTAGTAACTTTCACTTCAGAGCACAAGAGAGAAATTATGGGGAAAAAAATAAGGCCAGTGGTGGTGCACAGTTATGTATGCACACCTGTATTCCTGAGACATCTATAATGGTTGAATTCTAAAGGCTGAGTGATTTTGAAAAGGCATAGTTTGTTTAAAATTTTAGAGGGATTTACTAAAGCCATTATTTCACCCTATTTTCTGCATGTTGTCTGTCTCTGGATCTTTTTTTCAAGTTCTCTGGCTTCCCCTATATTGATGAGTTACGTTGGAGTGATATGGAGAAGGGGCTTTAATGACTACTTTTAAGGTTCCCTCTTTGTGTCAGTTGTGCTCAATATTTGTATTAATGATTTGTATTAAATAGAGAAAAGAGAGAAGGATGAGGGGAGGTCTGATGCTGACTAAATCTACATCAGGCAAAAGACTGACTCAGAGAGTTAATACAGCACAAAATTCAAATTGATCTTGATGGGACATGTATGCCTACAGTTAAACTTAGCAAGAAAGCATAGCTGTGTATTTAGATGTTTTGTAAATCACCTATATATGCAGAAATTTGGGTATATCTGACTTGAAATCAGTGATTCTAAATCCTCCTCAGAGCCATCATCTTGTTACAAGTGATAGAAGACAATAAGGTGATTTGGAAATCTAAAAAAACAATACTTTCTTGATTAATGAATTTGACCCAAATGTTGCAGATTCTGGCATTAGTGGGTACTCAAAAACGTCTATCAAACAAATGAATAAATGAATTAAAACAAGGACAAGTATTTCCTAGGTTTCCAATCATAACACACTCATGTTTAAGGGCAGTTAAAGTTCCTTCCTTCTATAGGAGAAACCCAGTTTTGTTCTAAATAACCAAAGGCCACACAGACAACATATTTCTATTTGTGCTGATTTAAAGTGTTGAAAAAAGTGAAATGCACCAAGATAACAAGCAAACTAATGAGATGGTAAACTGGGGTCATTATAAGACCCAATTAATTTGATCCAGAAATTCTTGGTCAGAGACTTGATTATTTGGACACCTCCTTGTGATATGTGGAATCAAAATTTGGCAAGCAGCAACACAGTGGGCAAAAGGGCTCTGACTTAGGAATCATGGAATTGGGCCTTGGTTCTGGCTTTATCATTTACTCACCTTAGGACCCCAGGCAAGGCATCTACCCCCTGTAACTGAAGTTACTAAATTAACCCTAGCTAACTTAGGTTATTAAGTTTATCTATAGGCAAAGGCTTGGAATGTGTAGATTGGGGTGAAGCCTGCCCTGTCAACCTCACAGAGCATGGTGGGAGCTAAGTGAGATAATGTACAGGAAAGCACTGGGTAAATTGCAAAGCCTTTTACAAAGATAGGAAGCATTATGATGATGACATTTTCCAAATGGCCTCAAGAAACTGATTTGGTTGTGCAACATAAACATACTACTGGGAGGCCGCAGTTACAGAGTCTCTATCAGAGACTTTTCAAAATAAATGCAGTGACTCAAATGTGTTTCCAGATGATGCTTTGAGGATTACTAACAGAGCAGCTATTACAAAGCAGTCAGACCCACCGGCCCATGCCCTAATCCTATTATAAGACAGACCAGATACCACTTATTTTGCTATGTCAACCTTCCTTTGACTGATAGTAACAGTTGTTAGGCCTGTTATAAAAGGCAAGCTGAACAGTGGGAAGGCATTTCACAGTGAGTCAGCAATTATAGCCTTGCAAATTGTAATTGTCTACACCTTCAGGGTGTAGACAGTTGTGTGGTGACTTTCTATGTATATCCTGAAATGAGTGAAATAAAACTGAAAACCTAAGTGATAATACACGGGCACAGCACATCACTGGACAACTCCCATCAAGTTGAATATTATATACTGAGAAAACAGGTAGAAAGGTGATGTGTGCAATATATGTCTGTTTCCATTAAGAAACTGAGGTCCAAGCTAGTTACAAGGAAACAGGTCAAACCAGAAAGTGTAACAGCTTAACCCATAAGCAGGTATACAGGTCTGTGTAAGTACGGGATGGATTTTTCCTGTGAAGTGGGTCTGAGGATTTTTATGTTTCCCTCTATTTCAAAGTAGCCTTCTGGGTATAGGGAAGTTCTCTAGCCTGTGTGGGCTGCTCTCTGGAGTGAGCAGGGTTGGCAACCCTGAGGAAAATGAAAGTTCTCTAAGGTAGCACTTCTCAAATATTAATGTGTGTATAAATCACCTGGGCATCTTATTAAAATGCAGATTTTATTCAGTACGTCTGGGCTGGTGCCTGATACCTGCATTTGTAACAAGCTCCAAGGTGATGCCCATATGGCTGGTTTACAGCCCCCTCTTGGAGTAGCAAGGGAGCTGCTGTAATTCCAGTTCTGGCACAGAGGTTTAAGGCAGACTTGGTTTCTCTCTCTCTCTCTCTCTCTTTTTCTCTCCCTAGTCTCACTTTATCACTCTGTCTTTGATACAACTGAAAATAGTTCTGAAGTCTTAACAAGAAGGAATATGAGTGGGCTGAATCACGTATTAATCACTTCAGCCCTTGCCGACCACCCAGTTCTCAGGGGCAAGGAACTGCCAGTTCTGAGACCCTTCTTGTTCATGGAAAAGGTGGCTGTGCTATTCCAGCAGCACAAGAAACGTTGAACCTCAGAAAATACCCCTAAGTTCAGAAAAACTTACTATTTAAGATGTAATCATCCTAATATCACTGTTTTGGAGGAGAAATAAAATTCCTGGTTAAGCTAGAGTTGATAAATATAACCAATAATAATAATACTTGTTGTTTATTCAGGGCTCACTCTCTGCTATGTGTTTTACTGAAAACATCTTATTAAACCCATATATGATTCCTACAAGGCAGATACTATGTAGTTATCTATATTTTACGAGTGAGACTTCTGAGCCTGGAATTAAAGCCCAGCCTCTGAACCTCACTGCTACCCTTCCTGTTGACATGACCAGGCCACCTTTTAGCCTAAGGCTGTCTTGTCCTTTATTGGTTATTTGCATGACTAAATACTATGGGTTTAGCATATGTTTGTGGAATTAGTGGGAGTAGACATATTCATTCAACAAGTCTGTACTGTATCTTTAAGCTATTATATTGGGAATAAATATAATATACTTTCTGTTGTTTGTTTCTTCTTTAAAAAAATATTTGCCTTGAGTAGGTACTTTGGTTATTATTTTGGTTTTGTTTTAAATCAAGAAGGATTATATGCACATAGATGCTCAATTGGTATTTGTTCACTTATGGGAGAAAAAGAAAGAAAGAAGGATTGAAAAGTGAAGTTGTTCAGCAAAGCAAAAGTTGTCACTTGGGCCACTTTATCTTTAGAAGAAGAAGAACACTCAACATGTTTGAAAGATCCTGAGACTTTGTCTGGCTTAAATCACTGTTAACTGAGACCTACAGCTCTTCTGTTAGTGTTTCTTTCCTGTCAGACAGAGGTTTCTGTGCATATGACGTTCCTACTCCCGCTTGGAAATTTATAATAGACAACAGCAAATTGGAGAGTGTGATCAGTGGAGCGGAAAATAAACCCATTTCACTGTATTTGGCTCAGTGTTTCCCATCCTGATTACACCAGACAAACATTCATGCGTGGAAGACCTATTACCCTCTCCAGGAGGCCCATGAAAAGTTCTTTGGTGTGCACCACTTTAGAGGAACTAGTTCCCCCTCCTTAGCTGGTTTTTCTGAATCTAATTTTCCTAGTGGGGGCGTCCTGTAAATTCTGGATCTCACGGTGTGTGCCAGTTTTTAAAACGGACTCTTCTAGAATTGTGGGAGCAAAAGTGGGAAGGTTGTTGGAAAATGTACAGCTAGATGCTAAAGACACTCTATAGTCTCACTTTCATTGAGGGCTTCTCTGGAAGCCAAAGAAAGGAGTCACTAATAAAGCAAAGACATAGGTCAAAGGATAACCATGGTCTTAGCATCTCGGTTTCTTCTTTAGTGCCCTCCCCTTACAACCTGCATTCCCTTTTGCATTTTGGGGGTTCTTTGGCCTGCATGCTAAACTTCACCTTGAAAGCTCTCTCTTCCTTCCAACCAGTTACGCTCATAGACGCTTTTTTTATTTTAACGCTTTCACTTCTTTCACCATAGTGAAATAAAAGAAACAATAAAATGCAAAAAAAAATTAGTAAAATTAGGTTAAGAAATTTCTCTAGCAGTGAGCTTGACCTGTAGTTTCTGACTCAGTTTTGCAGTGAAAGCATCATTTGGCCTCACCCACTGCCTTCACTATGAGTTTTGTCAGCAACTTACCACCCCATTCTGCTTTCTCATCAGACCTTGCTTTAGGGAAGATCCAAGGGACACTTTTCCCAGTGTCCTTATCTTGCCAGCCAGCGGCTACAAACTTTACCAAATGAACAAAGAAGTTATTTTGTGTCAAATGACAAACGTGGATCTCTGGGGCCCTCCAAGCTGGAGGACTTTCATTTCCCCAGCTCTCCCCAGTTCTCTGCCTTTGCCAAGAATGATGCCTTCAGGTGTTTTCTGTCATCCAGTCAGGGTGTTAAAATGTTGGGTCTCTATAAAACATTGTTGATCTGCCAGGATGTGGGATGCTCATTCAGGGTGTCCTCAAGAGAGGTTTGTCAAATTATAACTTAGAAGTGAAAGTATAGAGATGGTGGTGACCATAGTAGAGAAAAAAAGGAAGTTTCTCTCTGTCTCTCTCTCTCTCTCTGTGTGTGTGTGTGTATGTGTTTGTGTGTATGCATGCGTGTGTCTGTGTGTGCATGCCTACATGTGAGTTTTGCTTGTGGAATACACAGTCTCTGTGCTTGTCTGTATGTGTTTGCATATGCTCAATGAGTGCTTGTGCAGGCCCCTGTGGCCAAGACGTGAATGAACTAAATAATTAAAGAATAGACAGACAGTCTGCTTCCTGCTATACAAGCACCATCAGAGGAATACAGTACAGTGAACACAGGGCTGTCCTGGACTGAAAAGTCTGGGAAACACTCCCTTTGGGTGCCTCTGGTAAGAATTTGAAAGTTAGCTGTTGTTAATTTCTTCTTAGCTTCAGAGCATGAGGACGCTTGTGAAATACGTAGCAAGTGGCTCATGGGGCTCTTTCCAAATTGAGTTAGGATGTGTGTTCAGTTCTTGAACCTTGTCTTATGCAGTGTGCACTTGTGTGTGAATATGAGCTCAAAATTTCCATAAAAGAAGTTTATATTAGAAAAGGTGGAAGCCTTTTAAGGGATATGCAAAGATGGAATTGACAACACCATGAGGCTGAAAATAGTCATGTGTAGGTTGGATGATTCCCTGCATGAGTATAGTAGAGGTAATCCAAACCTCACATAATAAATTGAGCCTGTAAGTCCTTTTCCAAAGCTAAGATTCTAGTTTTTATCTGTAGCTCTATCTTTAAGATGCTCTTTTTCATTTTCTTTACATTGGATTTTCTGGAGAAGATGAATAGAATGTCAGTAATGGTCAGGAGAAGAATTATCAGCAGAGAATGTTTTAAAATTGAAAGTACTATATTGCTTTGTTTAAAATGTTTTGTCTATTTCATGTCTTCACAGAGATTTGGAATTGTATTAACATAAGAGTGTCAGAGAGGTATAGTCTCATCTAAATTTCAGCATTAGACTCCAAGTAGTTATAAAGTTTGATTAAACATGCTTATAATAATTAGATTCAAAGCTTTTGGAATTCCAGCAGTTTTTTGAAGGATTCAGCATCTAATGAAGTAAAATAAATTGCAGGGCTCTTGGTCAGTGAATAAGCACTTTTGCAGCTAAGAGCTACAATTTATCAATAGGACTCATTACTGTTCGACTTGTTTTCTAGCTTTCTTTGAAGGTTTAAGGGCCATTGTCCACGCACACATCAGGTTTAGTCACAGGCTATTATGAAAAGAAATAATTATTTTTCCAAGGTCTGCAGGACCAGATTCAGTTTTGGAAAATGAGCTGATGTGATGGTTTGTGCCCTATCTTATCAGTCAAAAATGCTAAGATGTGTAGGACAGAGAAAGGTTGTAAAAATGATTAGAGAATTCTGATGATAGCTGTGGGGATTTGGGCTAGAGCCAGCATGATACTCTCTGCCTGCAGTCTGGTGTAAACCAGGACAAAACTGAACACCTGGGCTAGAGTTAGGACAGAGTCCTGGGGACCAAGTCAGATTGAAGGGGTATTATGCCAATGACATCAGAAGGAGATGCCAGAAGAGCAAGGTGAGCCTCCCTAGCCTCATTTCAGCTGTGAGGTGATGGGATACCAGGAACATTAGAAAAAGTGGAGCACAAAATAGTTTGAGGTTTGGGCTTCAAGACAATATTGGACCTATGAAGCCAAATCAATCAGTTGTTTTCAAAAAGAAGGACTGGACAAGACAGGAGCATATCCTAATCAATTTATGCAAAACCTCTGTGAAACAGGATCCTCTGGCCATCCAAATTGTTGTTTTAAGTTAAATTTTTGTTTTAATTTTGATGCTCTTAGAAATACCCCATGTTTGTTACCTTTGTTTTCTCTTTTTATTAGCCAAAAAGTTTTTTTGTGCTCAGGAAATGTATCTTATTTACTTTTGTGTCTCTAGCAATCACCACAAATGATCATTATTAATAGATGTGTGTGTAAATTATGGCTCACCTTGCATTTGAACTGCCTCCACGTTTGCTGGGATTCCCTTTTAGTGGAGTTCCTCTAAGCCTTTCTCTCTTGGGTTTCTCGTCTGGAGACAATTAGACAGTGGCCTCCTAGAACAAGGCAGTTCAGCCATTCTAACTCTGCACAGGTGCAAATAAGTAGTTGTATAGCAAATATTTGTCACAAGAATAAACTTGCATTCCTCATCAGTAGGAGTCAAAGAGATAGCTCCCTTTGTAGTGAATAGCAAGTAAAAACAATGTTCTAAATTCAGTAGAAGAAAACAGGCATACACCCATCACCTCAGTCCTCTCCTTCCCTGTATCTTGAAGCTTTCCCATGTTGCCTTGAGAACGTGGTTTAAGAATCTGGGTGGATTTTCTTTAGAGTGATGAAAGGTTTAGGGTAAGAAACTGGCAAGGTGTATTGACAATTCCTGTTCAGTGACATGAGAAAAGAACTGTTAAGAGCATTGCTTCATTTCAACATTTCCTTTTTTAACATAGAAGACTGCCCATCCTACCCTGCTAACCTTTCCAGGAAGACAAGATCATTGCCATGGTTACAAATTGCTTAATCAATAGTCTAGGAAACAGTAGCAGCCACTGCTTACTGGCCTAGCTGCGCCAAGGTCTCTCATTGAGGAGAATGCATTTTCTTCTCCAGCTCCCATTGTCATGACAGCTTCTATTCCATCCAGAGATTCCCTTGGATGGGATAAGATAAACTTAGATGATTTGAAAAACAAGCATTAAGGGCTAGATAGCTTATTTTAAAACTCAAATCTTCATTTAATTATACATGCATATTTTATAAACAATTTAAAATACTAACATGAAGACAAGGATAGAGGCATTTGTTTTAAGTTATTCTTAAAAGAACTGTTTCAATTCTTTTTTTTTATTATTATTATACTTTAAGTTTTAGGGTACATGTACACAACATGCAGGTTTGTTACATATGTATACATGTGCCATGTTGGTGTGCTGTACCCAGTAACTCGTCATTTAGCATTAAGTATATCTCCTAATCCTATCTCCCCTGCTCCTGCCACCCCACAACAGTCCCCGGTGTGTGATGTTCCCCTTCCTGTGTCCATGTGTTCTCATTGTTCAATTCCCACCTATGAGTGAGAACATGCGGTGTTTCGTTTTTTGTCCTTGCGATAGTTTGCTGAGAATGATGGTTTCCAGTTTCGTCCATGTCCCTACAAAGGACATGAATTCACATTTTTTATGGCTGCATAGTATTCCATGGTGTATATGTGCCACATTTTCTTTCTTTTTTTTCTTTTTTATTTTATTATTATTATACTTTTAAGTTTTAGGGTACATGTGCACAATGTGCAGGTTAGTTACATATGTATACATGTGCCATGCTGGTGTGCTGCACCCATTAACTCGTCATTTAGCATTAGGTATATCTCCTGATGCTATCCCTCCCCCCTCCCCCCAACCCACAACAGTCCCCAAAGTGTGATGTTCCCCTTCCTGTGTCCATGTGTTCTCATTGTTCAATTCCCACCTATGAGTGAGAACATGCAGTGTTTGGTTTTTTTGTCCTTGTGATAGTTTACTGAGAATGATGATTTCCAATTTTATCCATGTCCCTACAAAGGACATGAACTCATCATTTTTTATGGCTGCATAGTATTCCATGGTGTATATGTGCCACATTTTCTTAATCCAGTCTATCTTTGTTGGACATTTGGGTTGGTTCCAAGTCTTTGCTATGGTGAATAGTGCCGCAATAAACATACGTGTGCATGTGTCTTTATAGCAGCATGATTTATAATCCTTTGGGTATATACCCACTAATGGGATGGCTGGGTCAAATGGTATTTCTAGTTCTAGATCCCTGAGGAATCGCCACACTGACTTCCACAATGGTTGAACTAGTTTACAGTCCCACCAACAGTGTAAAAGTGTTCCTATTTCTCCACATCCTCTCCAGCACCTATTGTTTCCTGACTTTTTAATGATTGCCATTCTAACTGGTTTGAGATGGTATCTCACTGTGGTTTTGATTTGCATTTCTCTGATGGCCAGTGATGGTGGGCATTTTTTCATGTGTTTTTTGTCTGCATAAATGTCTTCTTTTGAGAAGTGTCTGTTCATGTCCTTCGCCCACTTTTTGATGGGGTTGTTTGTTTTTTTCTTGTAAATTTGTTAGAGTTCATTGTAGATTCTGGATATTAGCCCTTTGTCAGATGAGTAGGTTGCAAAAATTTTCTCCCATTCTGTAGGTTGCCTGTTCACTCTGATGGTAGTTTCTTTTGCTGTGCAGAAGCTCTTTAGTTTAATTAGATCCCATTTGTCAATTTTGGCTTTTGTTGCCATTGCTTTTGGTGTTTTAGGCATGAAGTCCTTGCCCATGCCTATGTCCTGGATGGTATTGCCTAGGTTTCCTTCTAGGGTTTTTATGGTTTTAGGTCTAACGTTTAACTCTTTAATCCATCTTGAATTAATTTTTGTATAAGGTGTAAGGAAGGGATCCAGTTTCAGCTTTCTACATATGGCTAGCCAGTTTTCCCAGCACCATTTTTTAAATAGGGAATCCTTTCCCCATTGCTTGTTTTTGTCAGGTTTGTCAAAGATCAGATAGTTGTAGATATGTGGCATTATTTCTGAGGGCTCTGTTCTGTTCCATTGATCTATATCTCTGTTTTGGAACCAGTACCATGCTGTTTTGGTTACTGTAGCCTTGTAGTGTAGTTTGAAGTCAGGATCATGATGCCTCCAGCTTTGTTCTGTTGGCTTAGGATTGACTTGGCAATGCAGGCTCTTTTTTGGTTCCATATGAACTTTAAAGTAGTTTTTTCCAGTTCTGTGAAGAAAGTCATTTGTAGCTTGATGGGGATGGGATTGAATCTATAAATTACCTTGGGCAGTATGGCCATTTTCACGATATTGATTCTTCCTACCCATGAGCATGGAATGTTCTTCCATTTGTTTGTATCCTCTTTTATATCATTGAGCGGTGGTTTGTAATTCTCCTTGAAGAGGTCCTTCACATCCCTTGTAAGTTGGATTCCTAGGTATTTTATTCTCTTTGAAGCAATTGTGAATGGGAGTTCACTCATGATTTGGCTCTCTGTTTGTCTGTTTTTGGTGTATAAGAATGCTTGTGATTTTTGCACATTGATTTTGTATCCCGAGACTTTGCTGAAGTTGCTTATCAGCTTAAGGAGATTTTGGGCTGAGACAATGGGGTTTTCTAGATATACAATCATGTCATCTGCAAACAGGGACAATTTGACTTCCTCTTTCCCTAATTGATTGCCCTTTATTTCCTTCTCCTGCCTGATTGCCCTGGCCAGAACTTCCAACATTGTGTTGAATAGGAGTGGTGATAGGGGGCATCCCTGTCTTGTGCCAGTTTTCAAAGGGAATGCTTCCAGTTTTTGTCCATTCAGTATGATATTTGCTGTGGGTTTGTCATAGATAGCTCTTATTATTTTGAGATATGTCCCATCAATACCTAATTTATTGAGAGTTTTTGGCATGAAGGTTGTTGAATTTTGTCAAAGGCCTTTTCTGCATCTATTGAGATAATCATGTGGTTTTTGTCTTTGGTTCTGTTTATATGCTGGATTACGTTTATTGATTTTTGTATGTTGAACCAGCCTTGCATCCCAGGGATGAAGCCCACTTGATCATGGTGGATAAGCTTTTTGATGTGCTGCTGGATTTGGTTTGCCAGTATTTTATTGAGGATTTTTGCATCAATGTTCATCAAGGATATTGGTCTAAAATTCTCTTTTTTTTGTTGTGTCTCTGCCAGGCTTTGGTATCAGGATGATGCTGGCCTCATCAAATGAGTTAGGGAGGATTCCCTCTTTTTCTGTTGATTGGAATAGTTTCAGAAGGAATGGTACCAGCTCCTCCTTGTACCTCTGGTAGAATTCGGCTGTGAATTCATCTGGTCCTGGACTTTTTTTGGTTGGTAAGCTATTAATTATTGCCTCAATTTCAGATCCTGTTATTGGTCTATTCAGAGATTCAACTTCTTCCTGGTTTATTCTTGGGAGGGTGTATGTGTCGAGGAATTTATCCATTTCTTCTAGATTTTCTAGTTTATTTGCGCAGAGGTGTTTATAGTATTCTCTGATGGTAGTTTGTCTTTCTGTGAGATTGGTGGTGATATCCCCTTTGTCATTTTTTATTGCATCTATTTGATTCTTCTCTCTTTTCTTCTTTATTAGTCTTGCTAGTGGTCTATCAATTTTGTTGATCTTTTCAAAAAATCAGCTCTGGATTCATTGATTTTTTGAAGGGTTTTTTGTGTCTCTATTTCCTTCAGTTCTGCTGTGATCTTAGTTATTTCTTGCCTTCTGCTAGCTTTTGAATGTGTTTGCTCTTGCTTCTCTAGTTCTTTTAATTGTGATGTTAGGGTGTCAATTTTAGATCTTTCCTGCTTTCTCTTGTGGGTATTTAGTGCTATATATTTCCCTCTACACACTGCGTTGAATGTGTCCCAGAGATTCTGATATGTTGTGTCTTTGTTCTCATTGGTTTCAAAGAACATCTTTATTTCTGCCTTCATTTTGTTATGTACCCAGCAGACATTCAGGAACAGGTTGTTCAGTTTCCATGTAGTTGAGCGGTTTGGAGTGAGTTTCTTAATCCTGAGTTCTAGTTTGATTGCACTGTGGTCTGAGAGACAGTTTGTTATAATTTCTGTTCTTTTACATTTCCTGAGGAGAACTTTACTTCCAACTATGTGGTCAATTTTGGAATAGGTGTGGTGTGGTGCTGAAAAGAATGTATATTCTGTTGATTTGAGGTGAAGAGTTCTGTAGATGTCTGTTAGGTCTGCTTGGTGCAGAGCTGAGTTCAATTCCTGGATATCCTTGTTAACTTTCTGTCTCGTTGATCTGTCTAATGTTGACAGTGGGGTGTTAAAGTCTCCCATTATTAATGTGTGGGAGTCTAAGTCTCTTTGTAGGTCACTAAGGACTTGCTTTATGAATCTGGGTGCTCCTGTATTGGGTGCATATATATTTAGGATAGTTAGCTCTTCTTGTTGAATTGGTCCCTTTACCATTATGTAATGGCCTTCTTTGTCTCTTTTGATCTTTGTTGGTTTAAAGTCTGTTTTATCCAAGACTAGGATTGCAACCCCTGCCTTTTTTTCTTTTCCATTTGCTTGGTTGATCTTCCTCCATCCCTTTATTTTGAGCCTATGTGTGTCTCTGCATGTGAGATGGGTTTCCTGAATACAGCACACTGATGGGTCTTGACTCTTTATCCAATTTGCCAGTCTGTGTCTTTTAATTCGAGCATTTAGCCCATTTACATTTAAAGTTAATATTGTTATGTGTGAATTTGATCCTGTCATTATGATGTCAGCTGGTTATTTTGCTTGTTAGTTGATGCAGTTTCTTCCTAGCCTTGATGGTCTGTACAATTTGGCATGTTTTTGATGTGGCTGGTACTGATTGTTCCTTTCCATGTTAAATACTTCCTTCATGAGCTCTTTTAGGGCAGGCCTGGTGGTGACAAAATCTCTTTGCATTTGCTTGTCTGTAAAGTATTTTATTTCTCCTTCATTTATGAAGCTTAGTTTGGCTGGATATGAAATTCTGGTTTGAAAATTCTTTTCTTTAAGAATGTTGAATATTGGCCCCCATTCTTTTCTGGCTTGTAGAGTTTCTGCCGAGAGATCAGCTGTTAGTCTGATGGGCTTCCCTTTGTGGGTAACCTGACCTTTCTCTGTGGCTGCCCTTAATATTTTTTCCTTCATTTCAACTTTGGTGAATCTGACAATTATGTGTCTTGGAGTTGCTCTTCTCAAGGAGTATCTTTGTGGCATTCTCTGTATTTCCTGAATTTGAATGTTGGCCTGCCTTGCTAGATTGGGGAAGTTCTCCTGGATAATATCCTGCAGAGTGTTTTCCAACTTGGTTCCATTCTCCCCGTCACTTTCAGGTACACCAACCAGATGTAGATTTGGTCTTTTCACATAGTCCCATATTTCTTGGAGGCTTTGTTCATTTTTTTTCATTCTTTTTTCTCTAAAGTTCTCTTCTCGCTTTATTTCATTCATTTCATCTTGCATCGCTGATACCCTTTCTTCCAGTTGATCACGTTGCCTGCTGAGGCTTGTGCATTCGTCACATAGTTCTTGTGCCATGGTTTTCAGCTCCATCAGGTCCTTTAAGGACTTCTCTGCATTGGTTATTCTAGTTAGCCATTCATCCAATTTTTTTTCAAGGTTTATAACTTCTTTGCCATTGGTTCGAACTTCCTCCTTTAGCTCGGAGTAGTTTGATCTTCTGAAGCCTTCTTCTCTCAACTCGTCAAAGTCATTCTCCATCCAGCTTTGTTCTGTTGCTGGTGAGGAGCTGCATTCCTTTGGAGAAGGAGAGGCGCTCTGATTTTTAGAGTTTCCAGTTTCTCTGCTCTGTTTTTTTCCCCATCTTTGTGATTTTATCTACCTTTGGTCTTTGATGATGGTGACGTACAGATGGATTTTTGGTGTGGATGTCCTTTCTGTTTGTTAGTTTTCCTTCTAACAGTCAGGACCCTCAGCTGCAGGTCTGTTGGAGTTTGCTGGACGTCCACTCCAGACCCTGTTTGCCTGGGTATCAGCAGCGGTGGCTGTAGAACAGCAGATATTGGTGAACCGCAAATGCTGCTGCCTGATCGTTCCTCTGGAAGTTTTGTCTCAGAGGAGTACTTGGCCGTGTGATGTGTCAGTCTGCCCCTACGGGGGGGTGCCTCCCAGTTAGACTACTTGGGGATCAGGGACCCACTTGAGGAGGCAGTCTGCCCGTTCTTGGATCTCAAGCTGTGTGCTGGGAGAACCACTACTCTCTTCAAAGCTGTCAGACAGGGACATTTAAGTCTGCAGAGGTTACTGCTGCCTTTTGTTTGTCTGTGCCCTGCCCCCAGAGGTGGAGCCTATAGAGGCAGGGAGACCTCCTTGAGCTGTGGTGGGCTCCACCCAGTTGGAGCTTCCCAGCCGCTTTGTTTACCTACTCAAGCCTTGGAAATGGTGGGCGCCCCTCCCCCAGCCTTGCTGCCACCTTGCAATTTGATCTCAGACTGCTGTGCTAGCAATGAGGGAGGCTCCGTGGGCATAGGACCCTCCAAGCCAGGTGTGGGTTATAACCTCCTGCTGTGCCGTTTGTTAAGCCCATTGCAAAAGCACAGTATTAGGGTGGAAGTGACCCGATTTTCCAGGTGCCATCTGTCACCCTTTCTTTGACTAGGAAAGGGAATTCCCTGACCCCTTGCACTTCCCGGGTGAGGGAATTCCTCACTCTGCTTCAGCTCACGCACAGTGCGTTGCACCCACTGTCTTGCACCCACTGTCCGGCACTCCCCAGTGAGATGAACCCGGTACCTCAGTTGGAAATGCAGAAATCACCCCGTCTTCTGCATGGCTCGTGCTGGGAGCTGTGGACTGGAGCTGCTCCTATTCGGCCATCTTGGCTCCACTCCCCAAATTGTTTCAATTCTTATGGTAGTTAGAAAACACAGAGTCATTAAGAATAAGTCCTGACTAATTTAGTTAATTTTCTTTTTCTACCAGTTTTACCATTTACTAGCTGAGTTTTTAGTAGCTTAGTTTTCTGGACCCCAGAAAAATCTAATGAGATCTTGGGTTGCATTAATAAGTACAAAGTGGGCAGACCAAGGGAGGAGATAGACCTGTATCTGCTTAGTTACAGCCCTGCATGTTGGAATACATTGATAAACTGGCAGATACAGGAAGAAAGTGAGCAAAGTTGTGTAGTGGTCAGAAATCCTCTCTTGTGAGAAACAATTGAACCAACCAATTTCATTCATCCTGGAGATGAATTTACTTGGGAGAACCATGTTAAATATCTTCGGAGATTTAAATGACTGGTATGTAGGCAAGGGGCTGAGTATTAATGTAATGTCAGAAGGCTGAAGAAGTTCCAGTGTGGTGTGTGGTCACCAAAATGCAGATTGCAGATTAGTTTAGAGAATTTTCAGCAGAGTCATCTAAACTTCATATTTCTGGTGCCTCCATTATAGGAACAATTGCCAAGTTTGCTTATGTTTTTACTCTCTCCTTTGGGAAACAAACAAACAAACAAACAAAAACATTTATCAAACTGTGATCTGGAGACAACCTGCTACAGATTCAAGGGGTAGAGAGATGGAAGATGGAAGAACCAAGAGAGACAGTAAAAAATCATATTACTGGGCCTGACCCTAGAACTATAGTATCAGAGTCTTTGGGTTGGTGGCCATTTAATCTGTTTTGTTTTTGTTTTTGTTTTTTTTTTTTGAGATGAAGTCTCGCTCTGTTGCCCAGGCTGGAGTGCCATGGTGCAATCTAAGCTCACTGTAACCTCCACCTCCCAGATTCAAGCAATCCTCCTGCCCCAGCCTCCCAAGTAGCTGGGATTACAGGTGCCTGCCCCTATGCCCAGCTACATTTTTTTTGTATTTTTAGTAGAGATGGGATTTCACCATGTTGGTCAGGCTGGTCTCGAACTCCTGACCTCAGGTGATCCACCCGCCTTAGCCTCCGAAAGTGCTGGGATTACAGGTGTGAGCCACTGCTCCCGGCCATGAATCTGAATTTTAAACAGGCTTTACTGATGCTTACTAAAGTTTGTGGACACTATAGGTAATACATCCTGAATTCTGACAAGCAGATCATTCTTCAAATACTGCTTTCATTCCTGGTTCAACAATTTACTTATTAGCTTTCTAAGGTTTAAATTCCTCACCAGTAGTTTTAGTAGCCTTGATAATCTTGTCTGTCTCACTTTTTAAGGTTCTCTCCAGCCACCATCTTGCCTGTCCTTCAAGTCTTGGTATCTTCACAGAACGTCTTGAAGCATTTTCTATTTACTATATTTGTTTTTTTTTTCACACATTCTGAAATCCTTCTAGTCAGTGTCATGAGACTACTCTTGAACTTTGTGAGTTCCACTATCACTTGGGACATGCAGGTCTTCTCTCTCCAACAGGTAAGAGGGGTCTTTGAAACACCCGGCATAGTGCCCAGCTCAAGGTATTCCAGGTGTTTGGTGCTTAAAGCAACATTTTAGGCTGTTTATAGCAGCTCTTCATCTGAGGCTTGAATCTCTTGTATCAAGTGGTTAATCAAAGTTCAGCACTCTCATCAACATTGGTGGAAACCTTCAACCTTCTGAGCATACATTTTCCACCTCCAGCTTTGGAGAAGTTGGACCTGAGACATTTTTTCATTTTGAGCAAAGATCATTTTCTCTCTAACTTCCACTTGTCAGTCTAGGAGTCTGCTGAGTCTTCATAGAACATATTTCATAAATACCTGCTATAAAAACATCTCTTTGTTTCTCATAAGCCTCATTAAACTTACTCTCCTGATGTGTTTATGGGACTTCTGGCTGTTGTAAGTCTGATTAGAAAGGAGAGGATTGTTTGATATGAAATAAAATATCCAAGTGAAATGTTGTCTTTTTACTTTTTTGAGAAATATCTAGTGGATATTTCAGAGGATTTAAAATAGTTCTTATATTTCCCTACCCTTAGCATATTAACTACCACAACAAAAAGATTGGGAAAATGTCCATTTTGATGCATTTCCATTTGATAATACATTCACAGTGAACATTCTAAAATGCTTTGTGATTGCCAGATGACAGCCCCACACTGTCAACATAAGTTCTGTAAAAGCCAAATTGATAACGTTGAAACAGTTGACACTGTACATTATGATTTTAATCTGCCAAACCATCTCACACTGACTCCTAAAATTAAAAATAAATATCACACCTATGGCAATTTTCACTTGAACTGATTCTTTTTTATTATTATTATCTTCTTCTGAAACTTTCATTCAGAAACCTGAAATGAATACATTTGTTTAATCAAGTCTATGCCTGATAGCCTAATCCCAATTCTCCTCCTAACAGTGAAATGAGGCATCATTGAAGCAAAATGGTTTGGGCAGTAATTCAGGTGCCATCCTTCATGTACAGAAATGTGTTATCAGCAGGATGCTTGCTCTACATCTGTCCTCTGCAGCAGAGGCGGATCATGGCAAGGCAGCATGGCAGCATGTCTCCTCTCTGGCTCCTCCTGTGACCAGTGTGTATTTAAGGGACAGTTGATTGATTAGAGATACACTAGACAATGGAATCTTCTTTGTTCTTGAGTTTCAAGTACATAGATTCCCAAGGGTGTAGAAATATGTTGGTTCACTTCCTCTTCACCAGGTTGGCAAGGGAGGGAGTCTCACCCTAGGGTTCTAGGGGTGACTGAACGTCCTAGACTAGGGAAGTCTGCTCTTGTAGGTTCTTATAGGACCATGCAATGTTTCTGCATGTGATCTCTCATAGCTGTTAATTATAAATTTTTTTGGTTATTTCATTCATTTCTGGCTCCCCTATCAGCAAACTGGGCACAGGCACCACGCCCTCTTGAGTTGCAGTCTCTCTGACAGTATCTAGTGCCTGATATAAGGTTGGTAGGCAATGAGTATTTGTTGAATCATTGAAGACATCCACTCAGTATTACAACTAATGTTTCCTTCCAGTCTTTCTCATATCTTCCTCTTCCCAGAACTGCTGTCTGATTCACCCTCTGAGTGTGTCTTGACTGATGTTGGCAGTAGCCTCCAGAAGGAGAATCCTCCCACCTTGGCCCTGTCCCATATGCTGCTGCCAGACTCATCTCCAAACTGTTTTGATCATATCGCTCTCCAGGACAGTCTGACCAATGCTTCGCCCCTACAGGTCCCTGGTGCTTCCTTTGTTCTTTGATTCCTCCTGTAGGCAAAGCCTGCCCTATTTCTCAGCAATCCAACCTGCAATCTACTAAATTTGTTTATTTATTGATTTATGTATTTATTTAGAAACAGAGTCTTGCTCTATCACCCAGGCTGGAGTGCAATGGCGTGATCTCAGCTCACTGCAACCTCTGCCTCCTGGGTTCAAGTGATTTTCCTGCCTCAGCCTCCTGAGTAGTTGGGACTACAGGCATACACCACACACCCAGCTAATGTTTGTATTTTTAGTACAGACAGGGTATCACCATGTTGCCCAGGCTGATCTCGAACTCCTGACCTCAAGTGATCCGCCAGCCTCAGCCTCCCAAAGTGCTGGGATTTCAGATGTGAGCCACCGCACCCTGCCCTAGTCCACTAAATAAATGTAAAAAGCAACTATGTGTCGGGGACGATGGGATAAAAGGGTGATCGTGACATAGGCCCTTCCACAGACTGGATCATAGTCCAGGACAGTGGGGGGCAGACCTAGAGCAAATACTGCAATGTGACATGAGTTCTATTCCAGAAGCACTGCCACTGCTGCAAGAGTCCCAGTGAGTGAGGTCGGAGAGCAGCTTTAGTAGCTCCTGCTCATGTGTGGGGGCCATCTCTGCACTACCCCACCCCGGCATTGACCTACAGTCACATATACTGAGTTTCCTGTCCTTGATTTTTAGTACCTCTTTATTAGTCCAGTCCAGCCACCATAACAAAGTGCTGCAGACTTGGGGGCTTAAAGAATGAAACTATTTTCTCACAGATCTGGAGGCTGAAAAGTCCCAGATTGGGGTGTCAGAAAATGTGGTTTCTGGTGACAGCTTTCTTCTGGCCTTTCAAATAGCCATTTTCTTACTATGTCCTCATATGGACTTTACTTTCTGCATGAGCTCACAGAAATAGAATTCTGCTGTCTCTTAATCATCTTAGAAGGACACGAGTCCTACTAAATTAAGGCCCCACCCTAATTACCTCATTTTGCCCATATTACCTTTTTATAAGCCCTGTCCCTAAATGCAGGCATATTGGAGGTTAGGTCTTCAACATATGAATTCCAAGAGGAGTATAATTTAGTCTATAACAATCCAAGTGTAAGGTACCTGCTATATGAATCAGCTCTGACCGCCTGCGAGTTAGTCTCCCCATCTAACCAGATGAGCAGTCCTTGGCTTCTGTGTGTCTACTACCAATTCATAGGTGTTATTTTCATGGTGTGCACACACCTGAGTGAGTTCTACACAGTCCCAGTGTTGTCTGTAACCCTAGGCAGCTTAAATAACATTTTGTTTTGTTTTGTTTTTGATTTTTTGAGACAGAGTCTCACTCTGTTACCCAGGCTGGAGTGCAGTGGCGTGATCTTGGCTCACTGCAATCTCTGCCTCCCGGGTTCAAGTGATTCTCTTGCCTCAGTCTCCTGAGTAGCTGGGATTACAGGCGCCTGCCACCATGCCGGCTAATTTTTGTATTTTTAGTAGAGATGGGGTTTCGCCATGTTGGCCAGGCTGGTCTGAAACTCCTTGGCCTCCCAAAGTGCTGGGATTATAGACATGATCTCTCATAGCTGTTAATTATAACAGCTATGTGAGGCACTGTGCCTGGCCTAAATAATGTTTTTAAGCCTCACTTTTCTCACAGTAATACTAGATTGCCAATCTCTCAGGCATGTTGGGGGGATTGCATGCAATAACATATGCAAAGCTCTAGACTGTGTTCAAACATGTACTTAGCTCCACTCAAGAGTTGGTTCTCCACTCAAATCCTGCCCTTGCTACTCTTATTTATCAGGTAAGCTTTTGGAGGACAATACTTAATGCTTTCTCCTATCCCTCTATCTTTCTAATAAAGACTCCTGTCCCAAAGGCAGATAGATGGAATGCCTGACTGAAGGCAAAGTGGGACGAGAGAGGAGAGAGAACAAATCCAAACAGCAAAAAGGAGCAGCCTACAGGGAAGCCCCTATTGTCCAGAAAATGCTACAGAGAGTCTCTGTTTGGTCTTTGCAGCCAAGAATGCTAGAAAAACTTCTAACCGACAATAAGCCGTTCCCACTGGCAGAATACAATTTTGTTTGTTGTTACGCTGGTCATTCATGAGGAATATCTTTGCTTTGTTCTGGGTCATTTACCTTGAGTTGGAAAGATGAGAAATGAATTAGCCCGGAGGCCAGGAGTGGGGGGATATGATTTGTATTAATATTTTTTGAGATATGATGTTGGTATGCAACCATAATAACCAACACATTGAAAAGTTAATTCAGCAGCAGTAATTCTGAGAAGTAATGCAACTTATTTGTCACTAAGGAGGACTGCATAACCAACTGATTTCTTTACGCATTTTAAAGTGTTTTTAAACCCTTGGGTAGCTGTAGTCAATTTTTAAACATGTTTCCTCATTAATTTTGAATTTGTAAATGTACATTGTACAGGAGTGTTTTAATCATCTGGGGAGGCTGCTTCACAGTTGGCTCTTGTGTGACCTAAAATTTCAATGATTGTAATGAATCAGAATGGATGATGGTAAACTTGCTTGGAGACTTGCTGATTGTCAACAGTTTTACAGCTTTGCTACTGTTCTTGAAAGTTTTGTGCTTCTTCAAAATGAAAGGAAAGCAATTGTAATGGGACCATCAGGACCAGGAGTGGCCTAAATGAAATAATTTCAGTCAGTTCCTTACTATTCTCTGTGGAATTCTTTTCAGTGAAAATATACCTACAGAATGATTGATCGTGTTGAATCTAACACATGTGTAGAGAGTGAGTCATCGGCTCTCCAGGCCTACACGTGACAGGCCATTTCGTGCCTCTCTGTGATACTATATGCAGTCCTAATTAAAATATGAGAAAATCTAACAAGAAATGCTCTTGTGAATTACTTATGCCAATGTTCTCTTTCTGTGGCACCAGAAGTCGAGAATTGCCTGGGCAAAGGGTTTATCAGGTACATAAAGCTTTACCTATCACTGTTAAAGATTTAACTTGGCTGAGTGCAGTAGCTCACACCTATAATCTCAACACTTTGGGAGGCTGTGGCAGAAGGATTGCTTGAGACCAGGAGTTCGAGACCAGCCTGGGCAACATAGTGAGACCCCCATCTCTACAAAGAATAACAACAACAGCAACAAAAATAGCCAGGCATGGTTGGCGCGTGGCTGTGGTCCCAGTTAGATGGGAGGCTGAGGATCTCTTGAGCCTAGGAGGTGGAGGCTGCAGTGAGCCAAGATCGATCATGCCACTGCACTCCAGCTTGGGCAATGGAGTGAGACCTTGTCTCAAAAAAAAAAAAAAAAAAAAAAAAAAAAAAAAAGATTGAACTTAAAATGCATCTAGAAACCAGAATTATAATAGACAAATCCATTTATGAGGCCCCTATTTCTGTTTGTTTGTGCTAGAATCATGTGTGTGTTACACCCCAGGCCTTACCATGCAATCTGCCTGCAGCACAGTGCAGGGAAAAGAAGATGGTCTGGGACATTAGAGTCACACATGTTCTCACTTACTAGTGTTACCCACACAACAGGTGGGTTCAATCGCTTGGCAGGTAACAGTCCAATGACAACCAAGGAGGATTTAACAAGGGGGTTTTATTACTTGCCACAGGTAAGGAGGATACCGGGGATAGGTCCCAAAGCAATGCGTCCCCTAACGAAGGTGAACACAGGGCTTTTATTGGGCTGGTTAACTGAGTTGTTGTATGTAGAGGTGGCATATAGGCAGCACAGGCACAGCCACTGATAGTGCCTCTACATACGTCAAATGTATAGGAAATGGCAAAAAGGCTTCTCCCTGGGTTTGGAGGTTAGTATGGTAATGAGTGGAGTTTGCCAAAGTTCATCTCCAACTCAGGCATCTCTGGATCCCATCAGTTTTGTTTTTCCTGGGCTGAGCTTCTTCCTAGAACTTTTTTGAAACAAGAACTCAAGGTGCGACAGTTACAAGTGGATACATTTTCACAATAATACATATCCAAAACCCAGCAACCCTGGGTTACACTATCTATGTGTATCTGTGCATAAATTAGCCTTTCTGAATTTTGGTTTTTTGGAACAGAGGATGGTTAACTCTGCCAAGTGGAGAGGCTGTGGTGGTGAAGTAGCACGTTTAATCCTGGCATAGAACACACTCCACAAGTAGTAGCTCTTTCTTGGTCTCTTACTATCTTCGTTCTCTGTAAGAGATGGCCCCCAGACTGCACATTCCAAGGCCTCAGGCATTCCAAGAACCTCCACCTTTAATCTCTATGTTCTCAGATTAACAATTCTTAGGAAATTCTGGAGCCTGCCATTCACTGGCAGGTGCTTGAAACTCCAGATTCCTAATGCTGCTGAGGCTTTCCAGGAGGGAACTCCAGGAGAGGTGCCGGGAGTAAGATGAGGCCAGGATATTCACTGTCAGGTTGTCCCAGGCATTCTAGTAGGAGTCTCAGTATGGAAGTGGGACACACAACGCTTGTCCTTTGGGGGCCCTGGCAGGGAAAAGTTACTTCTCATTCCCTATTTGAGCAGGTACTGGTGTGAGAGCTGTGCAGAGCATGATATTGAGCACCAGCCTAGGAGACTCATCTTCACCTAAATTGTGAGTCATTACTGTTCATCTTTTCTGACCACACATCACTCCCAACTGTGCCCTGTTGATAGAGACAGAAGGCAGAGAAACTCTAGGCAGACAAGGCAGGTCCCTGGTGAAGTCCCACCTTCCAGCCGAAAAGCACGAAACCCATGGCCCAAAGCGAGAACTTCTATCCCTGTGTGCCCACTCTCTCCTGGTTGGTTCTTTCTGAATAATGTCTTTTTTACCAATTGAATGTTGCCTTTTCTAAAACTACCTATGGCCCACCCTGCTCCCCATCCTGTGCCTATAAAGACTGTAGACTCAGTCAGTAGAGAGAGAAACAGCTTGACTCAAGAGAGGGAACGTGATTTCAGAGGGATGATTGGCCCTAGGAGGAGAGATGGCTTAACTTCGGAAAAGAGCCAGCCAGAGATGTCCGGACATCAGGGAAGATTACCTGCCCATCTTGTCTCCTCTCCTGCTCCCCTCTCTGCTGATAGCCATTTCCATCACTTCATAAAATTCTCTGCCTCACCATCATTCAAGTGTCTGGGTGACCTCATTCTTCTTGGATACCAAACAGAGCTCAGGACTCATGGATTGTGGGTACCCAACAAAGGCTGTCACACTGGCCCTTTGGCCTTGCTGGCAGAGGGCAGTCACCCCACAGGACGAGGCAAGAGCCCCACTGAGCTGATAACACACTGCTGTCCATGGACGGCAGAGCTAATAGAGCATTGTAACACGCCCTCTGGGGTTTTGGGGGTTGCAGACACCCCACCTGGGCGCCACCATGGGGCCTGCATGGAGCCTGTTCCTGCTGGAGTCCAAAGCTGCTGGCTGGATTCTGAACTCGCTTGCTCATGTGATCCCTCACACAAGAGGTTGAGTGGGGCGGGCCGAGTAAGTTGGCACCCCTATCACAAGTCTGATGAAGGGGTTGAGAAAAACTCCTGCATTGCTGTCACCTAGCGGGCCCAGTGCCTTGCCTGGGCCCTGAGCCAGTCCTGATAGAGAGAAGAAAAGGGACATTCGATAAGGTTTATCTTTCTTGGTTGAATGTGTTACTCTTCCCAGAGACTTTTCATTTTAATGAGAATCGAGCAGGGTAAAAAACCAAAGGAATGAAACATCTAGTAGTGGAATATCAAATATGAGGAGCCCAGAGGGGAGCAGCCTTGGGTAGCCTAGGCTTTGGGGCCCTGAGGAAGGTGGTCTCCACTGACCTACCTAGGAAGGCTGTCACGTGGGAAACAGTTTTGTTCCTTATGCAGCAAGTATGTGGGTATAGGCTAGTGTTTAAATATCAGGACCCACATTAACCAGAACACCCAGTAAAATCACTGTTCTGCCCCCTACCCTGTTCCTTTGGCAGACAGACTCAAGAGAAGTCCACTCTCAGTGATAGCAATGGCAAATAGTTATGTTGCCACCCCTGTCTCCCATGCCTGGCAGATGCCACTCCTCCATCCTAGTTGACTTTCCTGCTGAGCCCATGCTCACTCAGGATCCTTCTCAACCCTGTGTCACAGACAAATATTATTGTTTCATCAGATTTTACTAATGCGATAAAATTGATCCACCTTCCTCAGGCTATGATTTGCACATTCTAGATAAACTAGGCTGCAGAATCAATATTGTCTCCCATTTTGCTGATTTTACTCACTTTAGAGATGGCAAGCAGCTTTCCCAAGGTCATCCGGTGGTTTATGGCAGAAAGACACCTCAAAATGGGATCTGACCTCTTCAAACCCTGTACATGTCTACTCTGTGTAGCTGTTTCCTTGAAATCACAGGTGCTTGTTGCTTTTTTCTTTACACACTTTATGAGATGTTAACACAAAGGTACTGCTCCCAAGGGTGTAGATTTTCACTAAAACAAAACACACACCAGTTATTTGCTTAGCAAATGGCATGGGCTTAGGATTCATGTGTGACCCCATAAAAGTTAGGAATTATCTGACATACCTCATCACATACTTCCCTTTGAAAAGCTGCCTCCACCAACTGGGACCCTGGTCAGTAAAATAAACATACTGGTTTTGATGATGTTAAAGTCCAAGTGAGCCCCAGTTTCAGGATTGTTCCATGAACAAGGTGTTTTATTTGCACTGTCAAATTGACATAAGCTGTAAGAACAAACTTATTGGGCTGGGCATGGTGGCTCACGCCTGTAATCCCAGCACTTTGGGTGGCTGAGGTGGGCGGATCACGAGGTCAGGAGACTGAGACTATCCTGGCCAAAATGGTGAAACCCTATGTCTACTAAAATACAAAGAAAATCAGCCAGGCATGGTGGAGTGCGCCTGTAGTCCCAGCTACTCGGGAGGCTGAGGCAGGAGAATCGCTTGAACCTGGAAGGCGGAGGTTGCAGTGAGCCGAGATTGCACCACTGCACTCCAGCCTGGGTGACAGAGTGAGACTCTGTCTCAAAAAACAACAACAACAACAACAAACTTCTTGACTCCCAGGATAGCCTCTGTCATACAGAGCCTCTGTTCTCCAGGCCAGCACTACATTGTCACTGGGGAGTATACTTTCAAAATGTTTGGTATTCTGAATTCTAGGAAATGGCCGAGTACAGCATTATGTTCTCTGCTTCTCAAAAACCTTCTGTTTGGTGTGGAAACACATGCTCTGATCTGTATGTCAAGTTTTTCTGTGTGTGGCTTTTCAATCAAATTACCCAATATGGGACTATTCATGGGGAGCTCTTCTGAGAACTGAGTTGGAACTCAAAGGCTGAGCAACTCCCAGGGCTCTCCTGGCTCCCCACCCACGGTGCTCACTAAATGCTTTTTTTTACTTCCTCCACCAGTTCTCATCATCTGAAAATCTAACTCAAGTCATGGTTGTCTATGTGACTTGTTGACTAGTCTAACCTGTATTAATCCTTCTTTTATCTGAATTAATACAGTGTGCATTTTGATAAGAGCTGCTTTTTATGGTTGATTGTGTGTGCACTGCATTACCATAGGATCACATTCACAGTGTTGTCACTGAAAATTTGTATAGTTATCACTACATCATTCCAGCATACAATAGGAGAGTGCCTTGAAGAAGGGGTACTTTGTTAATGTACACGACGGTGCCATACTGAATAGTGAAAGAACTACCCACCAGTTCCAACTGCCCAGTCAGACCCTGGGAATTATCTTGTTCTTCTCTACAGGGCACGCACCTTGAGGTCTAGAGGAAACAATCATTGAGTGGATATCTATTAGGTTGCCAGAAACTGGGCTGGGCAATATGTTACCTCTCTTCATTCTGTTAATAATTATAAAGTTTGAGAATTGTCTCCTTATTTTAGAGGTTAAAATGTAAGTAATTTGTTCAGTTATGTAGCTGATCATGACAGAGCATTGATTTGAACTCCGATCTTCCTCATTTCAAAGTCCACATTCTTTCCCTCATATCCCATTAGTCCCCAGTATATATGGCACAGGGATCATGCCTCTGTGGATTCTCAATAAATGCTATGAGAATTAATTAGCTAAAGAAGAGTACCAGAGAGCAGTTCATGGATCATCAGGGTTTTGTTCATAGCCTGTAGAGTATAGCTGTCCTTTCCCGTGGTGTAGGTGAGAGAAAAAGTACTGACGTGGACCATGTGGACCCATAGCTACTTGGAGCCTCAGCATCAGGACTTACCATCCAATCTTACATCTTCAGAATTTCCAGATCTTCCCCTGTGTGGAAGTGACACCATTGTAGTAGCATGGAAGGTTGATTGGAACTTGGTGGATATTAACTGAAACATCTTAGAAACTCTCTGGAACCCAGAGACCCCAGAGATGAAACTTTGGTTGAAACTCATTAGAGGAGGATTGTATTAGTCCATTTTCATGCTGCTAATAAAGACATACCCAAGACTAGGTAATTTATAAAGGAAAGAGGTTTAATTGACTCACAGTTCAGCATGGCTGGGGAGGCCTCAGGAAGCTTATGATCGTGGTGGAAGGGGAAGCAAACATGTCCTTCTTCACATGGTATCAGGAAGGAGAAGTTCTGAGCAAATAGGGAAAAGCCCTTTATAAAACCATCAGATCTTGTGAGAACTCACTCATTATCACAAGAACAGGAGCATGGGGGTAACTGCCCCCATGATTCAGTTACCTCCCACCGGTTCCCTCCTGCAACATGTGGGAATTATGGGTACTACAATTCAAGATGAGATTTGAGTAGGGACACAGCCAAAACATATCAAGGATAATTTTAAAATCTTCTACATTCTGTTTTATTATTCAGCATCTCACATTTAAAATGTTTAGGCAATATGGTTCTGTGAGCAAGAGTGCCTGCCTGGGGGCTATGACTACATGAGAAATCGGTTTGCTGCAATAAACAGAGGCCTGGATGTGGCAGGAAACTCACATTCCAATGCAAGCCCCACACATGACCAGCTGTCCTCTCTCGCTGGTCACTTCAGCTCTCTACATTTACTTACATGTAGAATGTGGAAAATAATCTCTTCCCTTTACCTATGAAGGGCTTGATGTTGAGGTAAAATATTTCTTTTTTTTTTTTGAGACAGGATCTAGCTTCTATTGCCCAGGCTAGAGTGCAGTGTGGCATGATTATGGCTCACTGCAGCCTCAAACTCCTGGGCTCAAGCAATCCTCCTGCGTCAGCCTCCCAAGTAGCTGAAACCACAGGCATGCACCACCACGCTAGGCTAATTGTTTTACTTTTTGTAGAGATGGGGTCACAATATGTTGCCCAGACTGATCTCAAGCAACCTTCCTGTCTCAGCCTCCCAAAGTACTAGGATTATAGGCATGAGCCACTGTGTTTAGCCTAAAAATATATTTTTACGTGGAGGTGTTTTGAAGTTTGCTAGTGGCAAATGCTTAACACTATATGGCTAATAATAATATTTAGCCGTTCATTTTGGGTATCCAATAAGTATTATTAAGATCTATCTTTCACAGGTACTGTTCTAGGCACTAATGATACCTAGTTGAAAGAGACGCAAATGGTACCTGTTCTTGAAGAGCTTATATTTGAGTGAGGGTAGATACAATATAAAAATTGAGTAAACTGTTTATGACAAGAAATAAATGTACAACATAGTTTCAAATAATAATAAGGATTTAAAGTAAGACAGGGCAATGAGATAGAGTAGGGGTGGGGCCTCATCTGGTTGGCTACCTGTTATTGTACTGCCTTGGGGCAGAGATTTGTTTTTACATTTTTAAATGGCTAACATTTAAAAAATAAAGATCTCTTGATATGTGAAATTATATTGAATTGAAATTTGATATTCATACTTAAATTTTTGTTAGAACACAAATACTCTCATTCAATGGCAGAATTATTTGCAACAGAGATCATAAAAATATTTACTATTTATATTACTATTTGACCTTTCATAGAAAAAGATTTACTGATTGCTGTGATGGACTGTGATGGGGATATAATTTGTCTAGGTTGATCAGCAAAAGGCTTTACAGGTTTCCATCATCACCATTATTATCTTCATCATCATAATTATTATTTTATATCTTCTAGATGAGTAATCTCTGACAAACTATTTAACCCATCATTGTCACATTCAGAAGAGATAAACTTTAAATTCCTACTTGATTTTGTGACCCTTTGAATGATGTATAGTCAAGTTTCTCTCTGTTAGAAGTTGTTATATTTGTTTAAGTATCCCCAGCAAAATTTTCATCCTTCCCAGCTTCTCTTTGCCACCTACCTGCATTTTTGTGCACCCCATTCTGTTGTCAGATGGTGTGTGCCAAGAAATTTTATTAGTCTAAGGAAAACAGAATGATGAAGGTAAAACTGATACAAAATAAGGTCATTTGCTGAGCCAAATATAAATTATATTGGATGACCTATTGTTTGGGGTTTTCTGCCTCAGTGCTCCCCCCATTAGAGAGCTAATCAGGAGCCAGCTGTGACTGCGACTGGAGCAGTATCTTACATGTGAGTTTCGTAAAGGCTGGCTGGTGCAATGATTAGCCGATGCCATCTATCAGCCAGTGCTGTGTGGCTGTCATACCCCTGTGTTGAGGTGTGCTTTACAGAGATCTGGGAGCCTCTTCAGGCATATTGCTGGGGCAAGGAATGTACCACATTTTACCCAAGAGGAAAGACAAGGAAAGTCAGAGAAATGTAGGAAGTAAATTAATTTAAGTGAAAATCTGGAGATGTAGGCTTTTGGGTTATACATATAATTTGATACTGTGAAACATTCAGTGAATCTCATGTGGGAATAACTGTACATTTAACTTCTAATGACAGATAACCAGTGGCAAACAAAGCTATTTTTAAATGTGTTAATCACAATTGTATTGACGTACATTGAGGACAGAACAGTACAGGCGTACACAAGTTATTTTTATTCAGTAAACAGTTCTTGGTGTGCATATGGATTTGAATTTTCTTTTCTATAAATTGCAGATCCGCCATGAGTCTGTAGTCCGTAGACTGGGAGTCATTCTTCCGGATCAGGAATCAGCAAGCTATAGCTAGTGGGCCAAATCTGGCCCACCACCTGTTTTAGTAAATAAAGTTTTATTGGAACACAGCCACGCTCATTTGTTTACTTATTGTTTATGGCTGCTTTTACACTGTAATGGCAGAGTTGAGTAGTTGTGACAGAAACCATCTGGCATGTAAGCCAAAAAACATGTATTATCCGGCCCTTTACAGAAAAAGTATATGGACCCTTGCATTCAATTATTGTTTTCTCATGGACAAGAGTGGTTTTTTAAAAAGATATTTAAATCCCAGTGTATCATAAATATGCAAGTACTATCTGGTAAGATGGAGGAAAATATGACAAAAACATTCATGGGATTCTGGAATATTAATTCTGGATATTGTATACATTTCTGGAATAACAAAGCTAAAGAATATTTCATTATTTATACAGGCAATTCCTTTGCCTCTATGGCCATCTGTTTATTCAATCTACTTAAAAGAATTTTATTTTTCAGGGCAAACTCTTCAAGTGTTTATGACCATTTTATTATCTGCATCATGAGGTGTTTCTGGGTGCCCCCTTTCTGATAGGCACTGAGAGAAGATCTGAGAGCTTAATAATTTGAACACAGAAAATTCTGTCTTCCAAATAACGTAAATTGTTCTTCTGTCCTCTGGGTATATCTGTCTCTTCCTCCTCAGTCCTCAGAGAAGATGAAAAATATCTGGTAACTTGTGTTCTTGAAAACTCAGATATACCCTCTTTTATCCAATAGGAATCGGTTGGGTTCCTGAATGGGAAAACTATTGTGATTTCAGGATATCAAATCCAGAGTTTTATTCAAATACATTAAGAAAAACCCTGGGACATATTATTTTGTAAAGAAAATATTCATTTTTATAACATGAAAACACAAGTTTCAAATACATAGGTTTTGCTAGATTTTATTTGCAGATGGTAGATTTTCTCTCTTTACTCTAAGCTTTTTACCCAGGATCTGTGTTCCAGCCTGGTGGCCATACCCACTGGCCATATCCTCTGCTCATTTGACACCAAAAGACTTTCCATATTTGGAGTAGAAACAGAAAAAATAAAGAAGCAGCAAATGTTCACATGCAGTGTCCAGTTAGAGGAGCACGCTGGCTTTCTGAGGGAAGAGGGCACTCACATAGAAGTTCAGGAGTTGGATAGAGGTTACATTGCACTGGGCTCCTATCCCCATAACCAGACTTTCCACAGAATTGCATTTTCTAACCTACCTTCTCAAAGGGTGGCTGAGATTTTTGGGTAGGGCCAGATACCACTCTGCTGTGACTTCAGCTTGACAAGGTGTCTGAAGATATCCTCACAAACAGCCTGATTTTTGCTCCATGGTTTCCATCAAAAACGTCAGTTCACATCTTCATCTTACTCCAAGAAACCTTGATGAGGAAATGTGTATCTGAGCTCTGTGGTTGACCAGTGGACTTCTGAGAGCAGACCGACCTCATAAGGTTGGCATTATCAGAAGCTGTGTTTACACCTCAGGAAATGGTCTGCTTCTTCCGAGCAGCCTGCAAAAGTGAAGGCAATAAGCAGCTAATGTAATGAGATCAGCGTTTGAGGTAGTACTGGGTGTCTGGGGGCCAGTGATACTTACACACACGATTTGTTAGATAATGCAGCAAAAGCTGAAGCCTGACTCAGGCTTCACACTTTGTGAGCTGCCAGTTTTAGTACTGTTTCTATTTCCATCAAGGCCTTCCCTTGCTGTGTGGGCCAGCCTTCAATGGCCTAAGAATCATTCATTCATTCACTCGCAAATAAGTACCTGCATTTGCAAGGTGTGATTCTGTATGCTGTGAGACTATTTTAACAGACATGGTATACACTTAAGATAATTGGTTGAGAGAATGGAACCTAACCCTAGAAGAAGACGTTATCTATCTGACACTTGAAGAAATGGAGATAGACAGTACACTCTATCTTCTGAAGATTGGGCTGTCAAAGAGCTGATAATTTTAAAAAGATCTTTAGGACCATTGTCTTCATTCCCTAAAGGCTGGAATAGAAAATATCAAAATTAATTGTGCCAGTAAAAGCAAGATGACAATCTTAAAGCATGGTAAAGAGAGAGAGAGAGAGAGAGAGACAGAGAGAGAGAGGGGGAGAGGCTGTTGCTCATGAATAACATGGTGTGCACTAAGGATTTGGGACAGAGGGAGAGCATACATATAGCTTGTAGTATGCTGTATCCTGGGTATGGTGCTACTTCAAGAGTGAACAGTATGTGCAGAGCACAGCCACGTGGAAGGGCAAGGTTCTGGGAATGGAAAATAGTTCTAGATTATTAGGGAGACATGAAAAAAGATGAGGGCAATTATAATAGTTAAGGAAAGAGTTCTGAAACCTATTAACCAGGGTTTAGGTCCTTGCTTCATTGCTGTAAGATGTATTTGGACAGTTAACCTCTCCACGCCTTTGTTTCTCTATCCATATGGATTGGAAATAGAATATCAATCTGCCTGAAATGGGGGCTGTCACATATTAAGATATCAACATATATATTAGACAAATTGTAAAGAATGTCTTATGGTATAGAATCAAGTTTAATAAACTTTTTTTTTCCCGTAAAGGCCAGGCAGTAAATATTGTGGGCTGTGGCTGTGGGCTACCTATGGTCCCTGTTGCTATTCCTCAGCACTGTCATTATAGCACAAAAGCAGCCACAGCCACTACATAAACAAATGGGTATAGCTATGTTCCAATAAAACTTAAGTAACAAAAACAGGTTGTGGGATGGATTTGACCTGTGGGCTATAGTTTACCATGTGTTTAGAATATGGACTGTGTTCTGGCTGTTACATGTTCATGTGTGTTACAGGGTTGGGTGTAGGGGATTCATTCATAGTTTTTACATTAATAGCCCCTGAAAAGCTAAAAAAAAAAAAAAAAAAAAAAAAGAATGACACAATTAGATTTTAGAATTTAGAAAGATAGCACTCTTTGAACAGAGTGGTGCAGTTCCCAAAGTGTGCAATTTTCTGTATATGTTTGTGTGCATATGCATGGGAATTTGTGTTTGTACATGTGTATGTGTGTGTTAGCATTGGCAGAAGTGAGATGAATCTACAAGCTACTGACATAGTCTAGAGATTATGAGAACTTGGGATAAGATAGGGCATTAGAAATAGAGAAGAGAGCACCCTTGGGTGACAATGTGTTTAGATATTTTCGGATGACAGCCAGGTTTCTACTTTGGTGATTGAGATAACAGCTACTGGAGGAACAGGCTCAGGGAAGATGCTACATTCATGTGAGGAGAGGGTGAGTTTGATCGGCCCATCAAATAAGTTTTCTGATGGGCATATTGAGTTCAGAAGAGACAAGGTGTGTAGATACAACTGTGGAAAGCACTAATACATGCCTAATCCAATCCCAGAGAAGGGAAAATAGAAGAAAATAGTGTGTGTGTGTGTGTGTGTGTGTGTGTGTGTGTGTGTGTCTATGCAAAAGTATTTAGGCTGACTTATTCATGTGTTAACATAAGGCCAGAGATACATGGACACACTTGGAAGTTCTGGGAATTGGGAGAAAGAAGATTTAAAATTTTCTTCTCAAAATACAGCTCAAATTCAAGAGTGCCTTTCCACTATGAAGGTGTCAGTTGTCGAGATACTCACAAGCTATTTAATTCCTAATCTGTAAGAGTCTGTAGAAGCTAAAGAAATATCTTTATGTTGGACCTTTAGGCAAGACAGAAGGACCTATTTTTAGTGAATAAGTGGAGAGAAGAAAATAGAAAACAATGCATATAACACTCAGACTGTAGTTCTTTACTCTAATGGAGGATTTCCTTAAAAATCCTTTTATTTGACCTCAAGGGCACATAGTTTACATGAATTCCATACGTATGTGGATGGTCTCACTGACTTACCTACCTAGAGTTTCCCTGGCTTTTTTTGAGTTCTCATTTAGGTTTTTTAAAATTATATTTTATTCAGCATAGATGGTTCCTATGTGAGTGTGTGTGTGTGTGTGTGTGTACAATGTGTCCCCAGCAACTGATTCCAAAAATGACTTGCTGAAATGCACAATTCTGGCTGAGCTGGCACTGATCTTTTGATGTGGGTGGATTTCTGCTGATTTGTGGAAAGCTTCATGCCCCAACCCCCTGTGAAGTCACAGCTGGCTTTTCCAGGCCAGTTGGCTGGAGGTAAGAGTACCATCTGGGGCATTGAAAAGCAGTGAGACTAACTGGTCTACTGGGGGGATTGAACAGGCAATGTGAATCATGCTGGTGGCAGCCTCCAGTGAGTGCACTTCACTCTACCAAAATGTTCAAATAAGACTTCAGCTTACAACACATAGTTTGGGTGTTATATTAATATTAGTGTTTGACTATTATCTTGCCTCTGACCCTGGAAAGAAGACTGATTGTATTACCATCATTTTATATATATAGTCTAATCCTAACAATAACCTTATGAGGTGACTACTGTTTTTCTTCATCCTTATTTTAGAGATAGGGTGACATATGGAAAGGTTGTTACATAGTCTGTACATGGAAAGAGAGGATACTGGCACAGTTGCTAAGAGCCCAAATTCTTAACCAAGACAGGGTCCTCCCTCTCTCTCAACAGTTACCTATCACCCAAATGTGGTTTGTTTTTTTATCTGTGTTCCTTGTTTTGAAAAATACATTGTGTTAAAACTGGTATTCTTTTGATGACCAAATCTCAAATTTAGGACTTTCCTTTTACCTGAGCACTTTTTGTAAAACATCTACTCTCTTGAAGTTGTATCACTCTATTCAAAATAGACGTGGGGCATAAATAGCCATATAGGAAGACCAAAGCCTCCTAGGGCAAATCGTCATTGGAATGGAGGAAGTCCAGGCTTTCCATTTTCCTTGAAAAAAAGTTTTCCTTTCCAAATAGCTCTTTCCAAACTCTGCCTTTCCAAATAGCAGAAATCAGAAACTTTATGAATCAGCCTTGTATTTATGCTTCCTTAACTTCCACGAAGGCGTGATTTGTTTAGTTTAATAAGGCTTTGATTGCAGGTATCAGCACACAAGCGTTGACTGAAACTGGGTTTCTTTTGGTAAAATGCAAGCTGTGTGAAATTCATGGAAAATGCAATTACATTCTAATTTACTCAATGTCACTGGCTTTAATTAAAGTAGATCATATTTCTATAAAGCCAATTCATGATCATCTTTAACAAAGGAAGTAGAAAACATAAGGAAATTTGCTATTGTTCCTTTGAACATTAACACAGAGCTGGTTACTTTTTGGCTACTTTTTTGAGAAATAGCAGGCCACAGGTCAGCATCCCCAGGCAGAAAGGCCTGTAGGGGCCCAGCCGAGGCAGCTTGTCTGCTGCAGAGGAGCCTAGCCAGGCCTGATGTGAGTGCACTGGGAAGACGTCTCTATTCTTAGCCTTTACTCCGATTCTTCACCACCATCCATCTCACCTATCTCTTCTGTCTTGTATTGTCTACTTCTCAGAGTATATCAGAGGTAAAAACTGAGTTAAATGTGGATGCAATACACTACCCTCTTTTTAATCAGATTAGAGGTGTTAGGATGCAAGCAATCAAATACTAACCAACCAGAAGCCCAAAAGTGGGCAGAACCACGGTTGTTTTAGCAAAGTCTTCGAAGACCCTGACTTTTTCTAACCTCAGCTCATAGGCTTGATCATTAGGTTTGGCTTGTCATGGTGGCAAGATGGCTGTTGCGATTGCAGGCATCTTATAGAGGCCAACAATATTTGATAAGGAGAAGTGTCTTCTGCCATTTATCTATCAGAGAGATATCGGATTTCTCAGATTTCCCTGACTCTCTCCCTGACATATTTCATTAGCTAGATTGGGTCACCAGACTATGACATGACAGGAAGAAATGCAGAGGGACAGGGATTGGGGAGACATAGCTGGCAAGTTATTCTTGCAAAGAAAGCACCTGTGGGAGGAATATGCAAGGACTAGATAATGGTTGTTGGATAAACCAATATCTGTGTCTGTCATACCACTAATGATGTCCATCATTAGTTTTGATATGTTCATGTAGGTGTGAAACTATTAGGTAAATGAACTTATAAGTTAAGATCAGCCTCACTGGCTTTGAAAACATGTATGTCAGCTGGCATTTATAAATAAAGGCATAGGAAGTTCATGCAAGATAACTGTATTTACTTCTATCAAGGCTTCCTGAAAACTTTATAGTTTCTGAATCCTCAATGTGAAATGATTCAGAAAATTTTTTAAAGAATTGGAGACAGGTAGTCATCTATAACTACATTTTTATATGCTGTAAGGGGAGGAGGGATTAAAAAGTTTTGGTCATGGGAATACTATGATGACACTTCTTAATGTGATCTCCAGTGGACTATGTAAGACAATGAATTTAAAGTGCGACAATTTATGCTAAACAAGGTTAAAATGTGGCAAAGATGGACTAGGTTTTAATGTGCTATAAGGAAATTGAAAGCCTCTGGCAATCTATAAACAATAGCCTTTGGTTTTGACTGAAGTGCCCATTACCCACAAAAGGTTTGGTCAGTCACTGTGCTGATAACACAATGTGTAATTACTAATAGGCTCTGCATTGCTGAGAAGGAACTTTTTAAATTTTCCTCTCTTTCTTGAACCGGATCAAAGTTCCTCAGTGCTTTTTTTAACAATCATTTTAATTTGTCTGATAGTTTTTACTTCTTTCACAACTAAATTGACTGATGACAGTCAATAGACTTTCATTCATTAAAAGTAATAGCTTACTATATTTGCTGAGCTAAATATCTGTAAATAATTTCCAGTGTAAATTTTGTGAATATATGGGTGCAATTTTACTCTTATTTCTGTTTTAAGTATATTACCTTCTGAAGAGTGATATTTGGATTTTGCTGACATGCCATGGAAAACTCCTCCGGGATACCCTGTGGTCTAACAAGAATCTGGAAAAATAGAAACTGAAGGAACCTGAGTGCTCATTGGATCCTACTTTTTCCTTTTAGGATGGATGAACTTGAGACTAAGGAAGGATTTTGTTCCAAGGTTAAGAGTTGCATGGGGATCAGGTGGCTGCCTTTAACTGGCTCTTTCTAATGCCTTCCTTGCTTGGCATAGGGCTGTAGACACGGCAGTCACCCAGTGTTTGCTATTTGGGTGAATGAATTATTTAAGGACATTAGTATTTTCTTTTACTCAGCTGCTAGGAAGTTATGGCAATGGTGTGGGGATCATATTGGCCACAAATCATGATGGCAAGTAGGACAGGATATCAGGGCTCCGGATCTTATTTTTCTGAGGTGCTCTTAAGGGCGTATACCTAGACTCATCTATTTAATCTGATTGTAGTTGGTTGGTGGGATGGTTGGTTCAGAGTAGTAACCACTGACATTTGGTTTAATTGCCTTGGAACAGTTATGTCCCATGTGCCTCAATGATGGCCATCTTGGATAAAACAAATAAATAAGTGGAGTGTGTGGTGTAAATCGAATGCTTTCTCTAGATTTTTTCCACATGGTACAACATGGCTAATGAAGGCATCTACTCTCTGGGGCATGTGAACATACAAAAGGTATGGCTTTTTGTTTACAAAAAATGCCGATGGAAGCCAT
The DNA here is from genome assembly GCF_028885655.2 of Pongo abelii. NCBI lineage: Eukaryota > Metazoa > Chordata > Mammalia > Primates > Hominidae > Pongo > Pongo abelii. The sequence continues at coordinate 52,083,713 of NC_071997.2, read as the reverse complement.
TTCCCAATTCTGATTTTGTCTTAAGGCTAGACTGCTTTTAAAGCTACTATTAGCAAATAATTGTCCCTTAAGTGAAAATAGCAGCCTCTCAAAGGCAAACCATTGAATACCACAGAGTCAACAGATTAGATTATAATTTAGATTAGATTTTAGATTTTTACAATGTAGATATAGATTAGAATTTCAGCTCTACCACTTATTAGTTATATCACCTTGAACAAGTCACATATGTTCTCTGTACTTCAATTTATTAATATGTATAACGGGAATAATCATTATTATTACTTTTATCCTCTCCAGCTGGTTTTTGAAGAGTAAAACAATGCATATGAAAGTTTTGAAAACAGTGTGGTATCATGTAAATCTAAGAGATTAGTATTAACGTCTATCAGAACCATGCAGCAATAAAAAATAACAATTATATTGGGAGGCAGTTTTCCATAGTAAGAGACTTAGAATTATTAAAAGTATTGAAAAGGATCTAAGAAAACCTAAAATGGCAATCTCGTATTGAAGATGAAGGAGCTAATGTTCAGTGGAGTTTAGTAATTCTCCCAGGGTTTGTGGGAAATGGCAAAAGTAAAAATCAGTGCCTTCAACTGTTCATGACATATTCCTTCTTGATCACAAGGTTTCATTAATCAGAGAGAACCTGTAGGGAAGGTGAATGGTGTAATTCCAAAGTAAAATCTAACCCGGATGAATCAACCCCATAGAAGATTACTGAATATCTATTATATGGTAAACCTGGTCCAATGGGAAATAAAAACGCTTGGCTGCTGACCTGGAGGAGCTGTTCATCCATTTGGAAGATCAGACATGCCCCTTGGAAAGATGAGGGATGACAAGAATGAAGTGTGAACCGCACATGAAGTACTGTTGGGTGGCAAGGCTGTGGGTGTAACAGGGAAATTGCTACAGCCCAGCACTCAGTTTCCTGGGCTTGGTCACAAATGCAGAATCTTGGAAAATGACTTCATTCCCTGGTTTGACTGCTAAGAATCACTCAGAACACTTGATAAATTCACAGATGGCTCACCTTTTTTTCTATAAGGAATTACGTGGCTCTGGGTTGGAGCTTGGAATCTCTCTCTCTCTTTCTCTCTCTACTTCTCTCTCTCTCTCCCCCCTCCTGTTTCTCGCTATTTCTTTGTCTCTGTCTCTTTCTGTATCTCTCTTCCCTCTCTCTGTTTCCCCCTCTTTCTCTGTCTCTCTCTCAATCTCTCTTCCCTCTCTCTGTCTCCCTCTCTTTCTCTGTCTCTGTCTCTCTCTCAATCTCTCTTCCCTCTCTCTATTTCCCCCTCTTTCTCTGTCTCTGTCTCTTTCTCTCTCTCCCCACTTTCTTTTTTGCTCTCTCTCCCAGCCAGCCCCCTTTCTCTCTTTCTCTCTCTCTTTGCCCAACATAATTTCTCCTTTCAAGCAAGATTAGGAACCACTTCTTTAACTGATATCATCAGACTGAATCTACTTTTTTTCTTGCTGAAAATTGGAGGGTTGAAGTAGACCAGCAGTCATTTTCAAGCTGTTTCCAGAGTTGATCTGTTTTACATATTGGTTTTCCACATATGCATTACTCTGTGGAAATTGACCCAAGATTTTGATTTATGCTTGGCAGAGGGCTGTGCATACAGTCCACACTCAATAAGTGTCTGCTATTTAAGTTAGTGAATTATAGGTAATTATATAGTTATAGTATAGGTGTAGCCATAGGTACCTATGCAGAAGTGTGTGTGTGCACATGTGCGCATGTGTGTGAATAGATAATACAGTCCCTGCCATTGGGTGGCTTACATGACACTGAAGAGTGAAGACATATGCTGTGAATGGTTGGCAGAGGCAAGGAGAATATTTCTGTTAGTTTCCTGAGCAGACTGCAGAGTCAGCTTATCACCTCCTGGAACCTTCCCTCATCCAGGAAGGCAAAGCCCTGCACTACGCCTACAGAAACCAAAGCAAAGCTCATCAGCTTCAAATGGAACTGTCTCATTTCTGCTGTCTCTGAGAGTGATGTGGTGTGGGTCCCACCACCTCCTTTCCTCTGGGGATAAGTTCATCCAGTCTCCGGTCATCTTTCACTTGTGAAAAGAACAGGGAGAGGCTTAATTCATGACTGCTGCCTACTTTCTGCTTATTCACTGGCTGATTTCATTAAGCCCTTTAGAAGCCAGCCATTGGGCTTTTCCTCATTCAGCTCCCAAGCATTTCGTTCTTTTCTTATTTTTTGCAGTTTATGGATAAACCGGGTCATCCTTACACCCTTCCTGAAAGAAAACAGCTTAATGAAGCAGACAAGTGCTAAACAATGCAGAAACACATGTTACAGGTTTAAAAATGATCAGAATGGGCTGCAGAAGTGATGAAAGGGCAAGGAAGAACATCTTCAGCTTGTCCTTAAAGAGGATGGAGAAGATTTGAATTGTTAGTGGTACAGGAAAAAAAAAAATACTCCAGGCCTGATGTGAAAGAAGGCCTGGAGACATTAATAACACATGGTATTCAACAGGAATTTTCCTGAAACTGGTCTAGGCATCACTGGGCTAAAATATTACTTCTGAAGGTCTACAGAATGCTAGTGAACAATCGTTTCTCAAATCTGACTTTCCTATTTCTTGTTCAGTATGTATTCCCTTGCCCTGCTTTCCTTCCTATTTTTGTGACAAAAGTACTTATAATAGGTCTTAAAAAGAGCTTTGAAGCCTGGCAGTGAAACAAGCACTTGTGAAATAACCACCCAGAGAAGGCAAAATCTGATTTCACTAGGATGTTAATAGATTCATCTTCCATTAGATGTTTTCACAGGTCCTATGGCAGTATGGGGCTTGTGATGGTGGATACCTTATCCATCTCTCTAGTTTAATAAAGAAATTGTCTGAGGGAAAACAGGGTACAGAGTCTTAGGACTGGCCACATTCATTTGCATTTGGGCCCTGACCAAGCCCCCAGCACAGCCCAGCAGGGGCTCTGATCCTCCTTTACACTGTGAGATAGATGCTTTTGAAATAGGCTGGAAAGGCAAGGAAGCAGGGTTGCTGCTGTTCACAAGCTCCCCTCTCTTCTGCCTCTCACATCCATCCCTATAGTTTTGGCTTAGAACCAGCCACACTGTGAGACTAATCCTTAACTTCAGCAGGAAACATCACTGAGCGAAGTCTTGGTGGCATGTCATGTTCCTTTTTGAGCTTTATGCCCCAGATCTATGTCCAGACACTGTTTACACATTTACTGATGTCTGCCCTGCATTTCTGATTGAAGTTATGCAGAGTATCTAGGCCCAGGTGCCATCTTTGACTCAGAGCCATACCCTCGGGACTGGATTAAGTGCTTACACGCCTTGCCTCATTAGATCCTCATCATAATCTAAGATACTTTTTGTCCCCATTTTACCAGTGAAGACATTGAATAACAGAGCCCTTAAAAGAATTTCCCAAATGCATGAATCAAGAAAGTAGCAGTCCGGGGTTTACAACCAAATATAACTTCATATTCTTTGTAAAATATGCTCTCTATTAGAATATATTCTCATTTTTTTCCATATATAGTTTACTAAATATTTTCTCATATATAGTATAAAGGTTGAAGTTGTATGAAGACATTGGCGTTTGCTTCCCTACCCAAAGTTCTTAAGAACCAAATTCTGTTGCATCAAAGAGACCTGGTCAAATTGTGAATATTTAAATCCATTACCTAAATGTACAGCATTGCCATGCATTGCTTTTCCCAGGGGTTGATCGAGGTTACCCCTCCCCTTCCTCTTCCTCTGAATAAATATGCAATCTTTGAAAGTCCTCAAAGACCCCTGTCAAGCTTTGGACATCAGCAGGAGAGTTTTAGAAACATGTCGAGGTCACTGATAGCTTTGCGGAGGAAGTTGAGCAGGAGAATGAATAGACTTGGAAGGCACATAGAGAAGCTGAGAGTGGAGCAGGGGCCAAGGCAGAGGGGAAGATTTAGCATGGCCTATTCAAGGGACAATCGGTGCTGATTTGCCAGCTCGGAAGAGAACACCAGTACCATTTTAGACATTTAACAAAATGTTTTTGGAAAGAACATCAGTGAACCAGTTTGGATGAGAACCAAATCTAGGTTTTGTCTGAAACGATTGAAGTACAGCAAATCTGGGGCATCAAAATCTTAGAATTTTATATCTGGTGTCATTTGGCCCAAATGACATTTTACAGCAGAGGAAGATGTGTTGAGAGTGAAGTTAGTTACTCTGTGTCATTCGAGGTGACAAGTCTGGGCTCAATCACAGGCTCCGGCTCTCAAGTCCATTGCTGGCTCCACTGCACCATGGAGCCTTCCCCAAATGGGATCTGAGCAACACTGATGGTATCCTCAGTCTGGGGACCCATGAAGATTACAGTGACAAGGACTATCTCTGATGCAGAGATTTAAATAGGACTGTAGACAGCTTTTGGATATGGATAGATTAGTTTTACCAGATCATTTGGCCGCCCACATGGATGTCAGTAACTCATGGAGCTGATCATTCCATCTTGTGCAAGGAAGGCATCTCTAAGGTGCACATGCAACCTCTGCCATCCTGTGCATAGAGCAGGTGTCACTATCTAGATACCACAGCCTCCTCCTACTGGTCCCAGGTGGCAAGAGAATGGTTCTCATCAGACTCCTTCATGAAGCTGGCTTTAGTCAATTGGAGTTGGCATGTGAGATGAAACTCATTTGCCATTTCTGCTCTAGTGCCTGGTGCTGAAATTGGAGATATCTTTCTAATTTTCTTCAGGCCAATTCTTAATGCTTTGTGGCACCATCCCTAATCTCTGCAGCCTGCTACAATGGAAATTTTTGTGTAAGGCAAAATGATATCCACACACAGGCCAATAATACCCCACATGATAGAAAGCCCAGGGAGGCAAAGGCTATTGTACTTTTCTGCAAAATGGGAATACTGAAGCACCTGGTTCACTTTTGTAAAGAATAAAAGCAATAATGATTGGAAAGTTCTTAGTACTATAACTCGCACTCAGTAAGCCATCTATCTCTATAAATGTTAGCTCCTCCCTCTCTTGCCTGATACAGAGATTTCCCCATACTCCTATATAGATTTTTGCCCTGTGTAGAGTTGTGCTGTTTCTGCTCCTGCTTCTTTGCCTACATTTTTACCTTTCTTCTGTGTTTTTTCCCGTCTTTTTTCTGAAAAGAAAAATGAGGCAAGGTATTATAAAATTTGCAAAACTCAAATCTAAAGCATGGTGTCTGGTTAATAGTGGGAGCTCAGCATCACAAGTGTTAGATTGGGTGGATGGTTATAGACATAGAGGGTTTAAAATGGCTGTTTTAAAGTACTGCCATTGCATGACCCCCTCCTCTCCCTAATGATCCTCCCCATATATATTCCTAGAGTGAAAGTTAAGGGGAATCCTCAAGGGGAGATCTTCTCTGGCCCATCTTCTGCTTCTCTTTGCTCTAAATCTCTTACTTCCAACTCCTGCCATTCTCTCTCTCTCTCTCTCTCTCTCTCTCTCTCTCTCTCTCTCTCTGTCTAGATCTGTCTCGCCTAATCCCTCTCCCAATCCCCTTTATTTCTTCTTAGGTTACTTTCTTCTTTATTCTCTCCTCCATCCATTCTGTTTTGCTCTTTCTTTCCCTCCCTCCTTCCCTCTCTTCCTTCCTTCCTTCCTTCCTTTCTTCTTTCCTTCCTTCCTTCCTCCCTTCCTCCCTCCCTTCCGTCTTTCCTTCCTTCCTCCCCAGCTTCCCTTGTCTACCAACTCGTGGCCTACCCTTCTTTTCCCGTTTCCCTCAGGGCTTGATTAAATCATGGGTGTCTCATTTAATCTCAGCTACCCTTGTTCTGTTCTTTCTCTTGCCTTCCAGCAGTCACATCTAAACCTGAAGAGAGACTTGGAGAAAGAGAATGGACTGGATGAAGCAGCTAAACAAGCTTAAGAAAACCACATGGGGAGGAGGAGGTGTAGGAATGGGAACTCTGTTCTGTGTTTCCTTCAGCTCTTCTCTTTTAAATACGGCTCTTAGTCACAAGTGTGGGTTGTTGCTATGATTCATCAGTGTTGTTTTCTCAGACAAAAGCCAGGAAACATTTCTGGAGAAAACTGAAATCAGGACTAAGTTGCATTATTTGACAAGGCTGACCTTGCAAGTTAGTCAGGTAAACAGACGTTTGCACTGTGATTAGGGAGCCCTGAACAGAAGTGTCTGTCCCCAGATCAACTTTATAGCCAGTCTTTATCATAACCATTTACTATTTTAGATCAAAAGGTTTTTTTTTTGTTTGTTTTGTATAGAAAGCTGCAAATAATAGATTGTTAAATTTTAGCTGCATATGTTTGTTATTCACTATACACCTTAGCTTGCTGTCCCTGGAGAGAGAGGAACTCCAGCTATGCCTTTTGGGGTAGAAAAATATTCTATGAAGAATAGATATGGAAACTGACATGAAAGTGGCTAACACTATGGACTGACTACTAGTTTCATAATGATCAGTCTTTCCCTCCAACCATCTAACATGACAGATGTGGAAATCTGTATGGCCAGGTGTGCATGTAAAAGCTAGGACATAGCCAAGTGTATGGACACGAACGGTTATTTGAAAGAGATTCAACCCAGGTTGTTTAAATATTTGACTCCATACCCTAGCCCCTTCTTCCTGTCCCTGAAGAAGGAGAATAGAAAATGAAGTAGAGATCTGTGACTGCAAATTAGCAGTTAGGATGGTTATCTTGCTGGAGTGATTTGAAAAGGAGATTGCACTTGAGGGAGACAGAGTCAAGACATTAATGCCAAATGTGTCATTTTGACCATTTACTGAAGTGCAACTCTCTGGAACTCTGGGCTATCAATTAGTGTAGGATTTGCAGGGATCATTAGCCTAAAGAGGGACATTTTTACTTGGAGTACAGGGGGCAGCTATTCTTAGCTCAGTATGATCTCTGTGGGAGAGTTCTTATTGGTCACAAATCTCTAAAGTCGTTGATTTCCTAAAATATCAATTATATTCACTGATATGTTTTACAAACTTTTGGACAGGCGATTGTCATGGCTCACTCTGCTCAGCGGTTTTGATAAAATATGCTGATGAAAGTCGTCAGATTCTTCTCAGGGGCAATAATCAAGAAGATAGGTTTTTGGGGAAAAGAATAAATTTAGGAAGCTACAGGAAAAGAAAATCATCCCTCAGGGTATCAGCCACTGGCAGAAGTTGTGATTGGGTTTGAAATGTTTTTGACAATGCAAAGGCCAGAGCCAGTCAGGCTGTGAAAACAGAAGCCTGGTGCTCTAATGGTGGAAAGGAATTTAACTGCAATTACTCCAAATGCGATTTTGCTCATTTGAGTGATCAGTGTTAGAGAATCCTCAGCTTGGTACGATGAGAGGCACTTAACCTCTGATGGGAGTCAGCACAGCTGAGGGCTTTGGGAGGATTGACACAGCCAGCCTCTGTGAGCTCAGTCTAGTCCCTATCCTCTCTGGGCCACAGCTTCCCAAAGAACAACATCAGAATAATAACATCTGCCCCTCTGCCACGCGTGGGTGTTTTCAAAGCAACATAAGTTAAGAGATGGATAAATAATGGGCCAATGTAAAGCACAGTTTTTATAACTTTAGCCAACTCTAAACACCAGAAATTTACCCAAAAAACAGTGCCAATTAAACCCACAAAGATCAGAAGTCCAAGTAGCAGCGACAATGTGCCAAGTACAAATGGTTTTCTGTTTATATTTTTCTTTTCTGTAAGCTCAGGCAGTCCTGAGATTGTGTCTTTTGATATTTTATCTGTTCCATCTATATGACCCCGGAAATGATTCCAAAATTACTGATCCATGGGTAGATTGGTCTTAGACCAGGTTTGGGAGCGTCACCAGGCCATTTTCAAGTGGAAAAGGAGAATGCCTTAAAGTCCATTCACACACTACCTTAACATTATGCTTTGCTCCTGAATATTGCCTACAAATGGAAATAGATGTGCTAGCCTCTTCTGTAATGCAATCCATGGATGGGGATATAAGACAGCATAAATAACATCATACGATCTATACTTCAAAGAAAGTATGAAGCTTCTTTTAGGTATTGTCAGTTCATGCCAAGATGTGATTCTAAGATGGAATTAAATGTACAGGAGATCTTGGGAAACACACCTGTAAATGATGATGGGACTAGACGTGATGTTTGGGAGAGCCTCAGACCGTGATGCAAGTCTAACATCTGTGGATGGACAGAAAGAAAGGATTATATAGGAAGGGCCTTGAATTGCAGTCCCGGCTGTCTCAGTCAGGCTGATGGGAAGGGCCTGAACAAAGTCTATTACAGGGGTCCCGCATTAAGCAGGAATTACCTCTGTAGCCTCCGTGCTCAGTAGCCTCTGTAAATACCATGGCAGCTTCAAAGGAGTAGCAAGTTAAAGCTATCAGTCAACTGCTCTTCACAGCAGGTTGTCTTGCAGGGAGAGATGAGTAAGACACCTTCATGGTCACCACAGGTATTACTGATACCTCCTATCCTGCACTTCTCAGCCCTATGTTGGCATCCCCAGACGCCTCTAGGGCCAGGTGGCTTTGCTGTATGGCCAGGCTATCTACTGTTGGTTCAGTTACCCAATTAACTCAGCAGTCACCAAATACTCTAGGCACCAATCCCCACTGTTAGTGAATTTTTGCTAGATGTCAGATGCCAAGCTAACTGGTACGCATATAAGATCATCTCATCCTTAACTACAACTCTATAATGGAACTCCTGTGAAAATTCCCATTTCACAGATGAAACTCACAGCATAAATCACTTGTTCTGAGTCCACATAGCTGGTAAATGATGGAAATTCCTTTGGAACCTGGATCGGCCTGGTCACCTGGCTACTCTACTGTGCTTCTGCCCATCTAGTGCAAGTCTGCAAGTCTCCCAAGTAACCTGGGAGTGCGAGTAACCTCAGAACTATGCTAAACCCTGGGGATTTTGTGGTTATGATGAGAGTCAGAACTGAAATCTAAATAAAAAATTATGATACAGGTCAGTGTGGGAATTGCTCAGAGCACTGAGATAAACTGGAGCTCAGTCTTGCAGGATGAAAGGGGTTTACTAACCCGATCAAAAGAAGAAGAGAAATTGACGCAGACCAAAGTGCATTTGCCAAATCACAGTGGTGCCAAAGAGAACCTATAACCCTTTCACCTGCTCACAATTTTTCCATTCATTGTTCCAGTCAAGCTCTGCTGTTTTAAGATAAGATCTACTTGCCTGGAAAGCTTATGTTTATTAAAGCAGCCATTTAAAACCATTATGTTATGTAGAGATCAGTTACAAGGTGTAGTTCAAGTAATTACTACAAATAATTAAAGCCCTGGAATTTCTGCAGGCTTTACTGTTTCTCTAAATTGGAGCACATTCAAGGTAATTCCCATTATAGAGCAGTCTGTCACGTATTCCAACTATTTTTCATGAGTGGGAGAAAAAGAGATAGAGTTACAACTATTGCTCCAGGAGCTGCAGTTGGGAGTATGTCTCCCACTCTCCTACTTGAATATCATCTGCCATTTGTATATCAGTGAGAGAAAATGTTTGAAAATCACTGTAGTAAAAATATGCAAGTTATGTATATGTAAAACATACATGTCAAAGTAGAGAAAGATTAAACGGCAGGGAACACAGTCAGCCTGTGATGGTGGTTGTGTCTGAATGCGGGAGGTGGCTAGAACCTAGAATGAGGATAGAGAATACTTTAACTCAAAACACGTATATAAGTAAACAGCAAATCTGCTTTGAAGTCTGTGTTTGTTATTTCTCGTACTCTTTTTTTTAATTTTCTGATATAAAGTTGCTTTTTAAAATGTTAATGGAAAAAAAAAAAGAATTCATGAAGCCCAGATAAATAGGGGATGGAAATAGAAATGAGGCTCACAACAAGAGTGGGCCAACTCTAGGAAAATATATTAATTCGCCTTGTGATTAAAAAGAATAATACTGAATCTATGTATGAGAGAAAATGTCACAGCTATACCAAAAAAAAAAAAAAAGAGAAGAATTGGTAAAATCCGAAAAAAAGCATATGGTTTAGTTCATTTTATTGTACCAATGTCAATTTCCTGTTTTTTTTTGTTTGTTTATTTGTTTGTTTTGAGATAGAGTCTCTCTCTGTCGCCCAGGTGGGAGTGCAGTGGCATAATCTCCACTCACTGTAACCTCCACACCCCTGGGTTCAAGCATTTCTCATTCCTCAGCCTCCAGGGTAGCCAGGACTATTGGCGTGCACCACCGCACCTGGCTAATTTTTGTATTTTTAGTAGACACAAGATTTCACCATGTTAGCCAGGCTGGTCTCGAACTCCTGGCCTCAAGTGATCTGCCTACCTTGGCCTCCCAAAGTGCTGGGATTATAGGCATGAGCCACTGTACTATGGTCATGTAAGACATTATCATTGAGGAAAGCTGGGTGGAAACATACACAGAATCTCACTGTACTATTGTAGCATCTTATCATAGATCTCCTACTATTTCAATATTAAAAGTTTAAAAAATGGTAATGGTGGTATAAAATTCTATATACTTATAAGATATTTCTGTTCTTACAGAGGATTTTTATCATCACTGCACTAGAACCTAGAATGAGGATAGAAAATTTACTAAAGAGCATAGCTCTCTAATAGTGACAAATCAGGTAGGGGTAGAATCTTCCGAGACAGCCTACAGATTCCATGGCTCTGATTTTTTTCCACCCACCTCAAATTCTAAGCCTCACCATGTGTTCAATTATTAAACTTGTACATACATTCTCTCACATGTTCTTAAATCCTCAAGAGCAGTCCTTCTAACAGGTTCCTTGTGCAGGTCATTAAAAGCTATCAGCCGGGCACGGTGGCTCATGCCTGTAATCCCAGCACTTTGGGAGGCCGAGGCGGGTGGATCTCCTGAGGACAGGACTTCGAGACCAGCCTGGCTAACATGGTGAAACCCCATCTCTACTAAAAATAGAAAAATTAGCTGGACATGGTGGCAGGCACCTGTAATCCTAGCTACTCAGGAGGCTGAGGCAGGAGAATCACTTGAACGTGGGAGGTGGAGGTTGCAGTGAGCTGAGATCTTGCCATTGTACTCCAGCCTGGGTGACAAGAGTGAAACTCTGTCTCAAAAAACATGTATATATAAATATATCTTGTACAGTTTAATTTTCTGCTTGGATGATATGCCTGCTATTGTGATGTTTGTGGAAGTGAAGACGTCTTAGCATGTACTGTTAGCTAGGGCACTTTGGAGGAGAAGAGTAGACACGTTGCTACTGAAAGCTTCATGCTGCCAGCCTTACATGAGAACCTTGGGCTGTCCTTGCACGCAGGTGGGAGAGAGTGCTCTCTCATAAGCAGGACTTCAAGGAGTCGTACAGACAAGACTGGTCTCCATCTGTTTCAAAGTTTCTTTCATGCATCTTCCTTCCTTAACTATATGCTCTAGTTAAAATATAAATGTATCACAGGAGAGAGACACATTAATTTCTCTCCATAAAATCTGAGTACGTATTTATGATATACTATCCAAGTGCAAAGTCTAGAAGCAATATAATTCCCTCCTAGGATGGGTGGTATAAGGGCTTATCATTGTTACTACCTTTGAATTGATTATTTATTTCTATTTAAAGTAACAAGTTACTCTTGGCAGCCCAAATACTCAGCAGTGAACTGGAATTGGAGAATGGGGGTTAGAGTCAAGAGCAGAACACCTATAAACGCAGGCATTGATGTGAGTAAAACTAAAATTAGCAGAATGTTAATAATTGTTGAGGCTGAGTGACAGGTACATGGGAACACATTGCTATTCTATTTTGTTTATGTATATTTGACATGTTCTATAGAAAAACATTTAAAAAGAAAAAATAAGTGATTTTGTATTCCAATGTATTGTCAGTAGATTATTAGATGTTATAATAATTTTCAAAAGAAGGTAAAATCATGACTCTCATATGGATATAAAAATGAACACCTTGTTATGGATTGAATTGTGTGCCCCTAAAAGATGTGTTGAAGCCTGAACTCCCAGTACCTGTGAATGTGACCATGTTTGGAAATAGGGTCTTTGCAGGTTTAATCAAGTTAAGATGAGGTCATTAGATGGGACCTAATTTAATATGGCTGATGCCCTTATAAGAAGAGGGAATTTTGGACACAGACATACAAGGAGGACGCCATGTGAAGACACAGTTGGAAAAGCAGAGAAGAGATGGCCTTGTGTGTAAGGAGGCAGAGACTAGAGTTATGCTGCCACAAGCCAAGGAACACCTGGGGCTACCTGAGCTGGAAGAGGCAAGGAAGCATTCTCCCCTAGAGGGTTCTGAGGGAGCATGGACCTGCCAACAACTTGGTTTCAGATTTCTAGTCTCCAGAACTATGCAATAATAAGTTTCTGTTGTTTTAAGCCACCCAGTTTGTGGCACTTTGTTACGTCAGCCCTGTGAAACAAACAAACAAACAAAAAACAAGTTAAAAATTTTATTTAACTCATAATATGGAAATAGGTGAGGTGTTACAACCAATTCAAAAAAGAAGTGAAAAATAAGCCCAAATGTATATAGAGTAAAGGAATGTTGAAATGAATGTGCAAATGCAAGCAAAACTAGATTCTCCTACAATGGGGCAGAAAAGTCAACTGAACCTCTACTGGACAGAATATAATTTGCATGTGTATAGAAAAAAATTATGCATTGTTCTCAGTTCACCTACAATTTACAGAGTTGCAAAATAGCTCCTGTTGCATCAGAATCAGATAACCTTGACAGGTGTTCTTTAAACTATGGGTTGTTTTCTACTGAATTACATAATTTTCTCTATATGACTAAGCAAAACAATTTTAAAACCTTCAATACAAATGCTCATTATAGAAAAAGAAGAAGAAACGAAAAAGAATGGAAAATTAGATTTAAGACAGACTATATGTACTGAATTGTGATAGTTGAGAAAGTTAATCAACTCTGTGACCCCTGTTCCTCATTAGTAATATGGGAATAATACTAATAGTGCCTGTCTATTAGGTCATGGTGAGGGTTGAATGAGATAATGCACTCAGAGTACGTGACAATGACTGGCTCAAGTGTTCAATAAATAATTGCCATTATTGCTATTATTATTTTACAGATTGTTGGGAAAATTAACCCAGAGAATCAATAGAAGTGTTGTATATTATCAAGTATTCTTCAACTCTAGCTTCACCCAACAATCATTACTAACTTGAATACAGGACTTGTTTTAAGATGAGAGTAAGCTGAAAAGGTTGCAAGCTAGAGTAGGATTGTGTCTGAGAAACACGGAGCAAGAAGGAGGCCGAAGAATGAAGGGAGCAAATAAGAGTAAGAAGAGGGGCATGGAGGGAGGAGGCAGGGATGAGAGAAATGGAACCAAGGCCAATTGATGGTTGCTGTGCAACTATGCTAAGTGCTGACTCTCCCCCAAACCCTTTGCTTGGTAAATGATCACCATAATGGATATGCAACCCGCTGATGACCCAGCTTGTAAACCTTCCTGGGGGGTTTGCAGAAAGCCCGTTAATCAACTTCATCTATGTGACCCTGAGACCCCACTTCTGAGGGCAGACAGAAGAGGAAGTGGGTATTATTCAGATGCACAGGACAAATGGAATTAAGGCACACTGATGATTGGGTGCCTGCGCCATGCCATTCATGAGGCCAGCTTTGTCTCTTCAGCATCTCACTCAAAAGAGCACTTCTGCCAAAAAGCCACCACCACTGTTCTGCCTTTCTGGTTGTGCTTCAAAGCCGTTATTGTGTCACTTGCTCTGGGCTTGAAATTGTTCCTTAGATTTCTTCCCCGAAAGAGTTTACAGACATTGTACAAAGAAATTAATTAAGTAGATTTTCCATTTGCACAATTTTAATGAATAAATGATGTTCCTATTTGTTTATCTGCTTTCTAATTATAACACAATTCAAAACATCTTGGTTTTCTGCATTCCGACAATGTTATTGTTATGGTGGTGTTATTGCTGTTCTCACAGTGCAGGTAATATTATTTTTTTAGATAGACGCCAGGTGCAGTATTCCATATTTATTAAAATGTGATCTGCATATTTTTCTCTTTTCATGCACTGCTTATCTGTACAAGAGCAGAAAGTTAAATATAATGCTCTGCATTAAAGAGCCTGAAAAGAGTTTCACAGACAGTCTGAGGATTTGTGGTCTGGTGTGGGGATTAGGCTTGGGTGATGCAGTTCAGGGCCAACAGAGAGAGACTTGGGCTAGGGGCCAACCAGCAGGACCTAACCTTACTGCTCCAAGCCGCCAACAGGCCATGAACTCTGGCAGGAAGGCCTGACAAATGGAGTTTTCCCAAGGAGACAGATGTCAGCAGCTCAAAAGCCAGCAGGCCTGAAACTCACAGGGAGCAATCCAGAGACAAAGGAAGGAGGGCTCTGGACAGGAGATACAGCCTCTTCCTTCTTTGTCGTAGAGTTTTGAGGTGGGTAGACCAGAAATCATAAGTGTTTGTGATAGCCAGAATTCAGAAGTCTGTAGAGGAATCCTGCTTTACTGGGGTTGGGCAGCTGTCCCATGTCTCTTTTCTGCCCTCTCAGGGTTCAGGGAAGCATCATTGTGCACTTTTGCCCTTGACTGGAGGACAGTTATCTGTAAATCTGTCCTGACCTCAGATAGGCACTCGAGAACCATCCAGTTTAATGACTGATTGTGGGCCCCCTATGATGTGTCATTCACAGAGCTAAGTGCTGGGAAGACAGTCCTGTTCTCCAGGAATTTACAGTCTAGAAACTGCATTGGGAGACCTCTGTAAATATGAATTGCTTGGCTCCCTGAAAGAGTTGTATCCTTGGCCTGCCCTGAGGTCAAATGCTGTGGATACTGCTCACAGTGGCTTGAAATTGCACTCCTTTTCTCTTTGTGCACTCCTTATAACCCCAGGGGTAGGAGGATGGTGGTATAGAACATACTCACTGTCCATGCTTACTAACCCGTGGTAAAAGGCAGTGTGGTATAGAGGAAGGAGGATTTTGAAGTAGAGCAATCTGGAATCCCAAATATTTCCTGCCTTAGTTGTGAGATACTAAGTAGGTAAACTTAATCTCCCGGGCTTATGTGTCCTACTGTGCACCATGACGACATGATTCTTGGTTTTTGTATAGTAGTTGCACCATTTAGATGAGGTAATAGTTGTGAAGATCCTGAGAAGTGCCTGGACGTTAATAAATGACTGTTCTTGATGCATAATGACTGTTCTTGATGCATAGACCTGCGGAGGAGGCAAGAGCATTGTATCATTGTCCAGGATCTGGGAAACTTTGCCAAAATCTGGCTCTGTGACTTGGTCAAAGTACTCAACCTCTCAGCCTTAGCATCTGATTTGTAAAATGAGGATTTGGATTAGAAGACCTCTGGCAGGAAGGTCTTGTGATCTATTCATTGCTATAGTCAGCCATTGCCAATGCTAAGTTTGTTGGCTTTCTTCTATGAATAGTCAATGTACCCTGCTTGGAATCTTCCTTCTTGTGGTTTCTAAAACTTGACCTCTTTCTTGTGCAGTTTCCTCCCAGTGAGCACCCTAGTCATCCTTTATCCTCACAACTATAGTTCTTTTGTGTTGGGTTCTGAGCTTGTGCTTTACTTCTCAGGGATTTTGCTACTGTGGACACTTTCATCTTTTGTGTGTTATTTCCTGTTCCTTTCTTTGGTGACTTTCTTTTTGTCTGTACTCTTTGGCCTCTTGCAAAAAGCAGGGCCATTGATCTTTATACCCTTCTTACTTTATTTTCCCTGAGTCTGTTGATTAAATTGTATATTGGCCACATACTATGTTTATTAATGAAGCTACCATTTAAGAGGTAATAAAGTCTAGTGTAATTGGCTTTATTGCCTCTGCCCAACCTCTTTACTGGAGAGAAGGTCAGTCAAATGGATAGACACATGTTTATCTCTTTACAATAGCAGCACACAACTTCTGCTGCATGAAGGTGGCCTCTTCGTTGCCTCCCTCCTTACAACATGTTGATGTTATCTTTATGTGAAAAGATCTTCTTTCCTGGTCAGCCATCGGTGATGTGCTCCAAGCACTGGAAGTGCCTGTGGTACCCAGGAATTGTAACAGCTGCCAGAAATAAAAGATATGTCTCTTGTTCCTGAGAAGTTTATGGTTTACTGAGAGAGACCACACAGCACACAGGGAGTTACATATAATCTGGGCTGTTATCTTATAAGGCAGAATACAGATATTTTGAGAAACCTACCACAGTCCAAGGTGGTAAAGGAGGGTTTATTTCACTCTACACTGAGCCTAATTGAGGGATAGGAGTTTGGGGCTGCTAGGAAGGAAGTTATAGGCAATTGAATTTGGCTCAGTAAAAGGATGAACTATAAAACTGTCAGAGTTGCTCAAAGATATAAGAAGCTGTTTCATGAAGTGGTGAGTTCCCTGTCAAAGGTGGTAATAAAATACCTGATGGGAACCTTTTGATAGGAGTTACAAACTAACAGTGGATTAGCAAGGCAATTTAAAAAATCTCCTTGAATTCCTGGGAGTCTGAGACTTAAGACTCCCTGGACTAGGGAGGTAATGGGAAAGTTCTTTGAAGAAATGGGACTTTGAGGTCCCATTAACTAATGAAAGGCTAGTTAAGCAGAAAGCATTGGAAAGGTGCTCTCAGGCAATGGGATACAATAAGTTAGGAGCTTGGACATTGGCTGATACTCAGACATAGGACCATGCACATAGGAATCTGTGGGATGAGTTTTAGAACAGCTGGATCTCCTGCCTTTTTTTTTTTTCTAAGTTCCTTAGCCATTCAGATAAAGTAGGGCATTTCTATTGGGACTTCTGTTTATTTTTGGATACTTGATCATTCCATTGTTGGGATTTTAAACAACAAAGTATTGTGAATAGAGTGTCTTGGGCTGCAGTTTCTCAAACTGTTTTGCTGGGGGACACATGCCCCACTCCAGCATGGCTTCATAAGATGGAAGAATTAGCTGTTAGAGCTACAGGTCATTCTGGTGGCATATGGACAAGTTCAAATGCAGTTTTGTGTCAGTTTTACAAAGGAGAAGATTAGGTGTGGAAAATAAAGAAAAATTGATATGGAATTCCATAGAGCATCCTGGAAGTATGACAAACCTTCAATCCTTTGGACTCTATTAAATGCATAAGTATCTTGTACAGCAGAAGAGGGAATAAACAATCAATTCAACCCAGTGTCAACAGAGTGGTCTTAGAAAAACCTGGATCTGATATGGCTCCTTGGCTTAAAATCCTTTAGTGTTGCCTGATCACCTCCAATGTGATCATCAAACTCCTTGGGGTGGAAAAAAAGGCAGTTAATGATTGACAGCATCAACTTTAGAGTCCCATTGCTTGGGGATAAATGTTGATCTTAGACTAGTTACATAGCCTATCTGTGCCTTGGTTACCACATCTGCTAAATGGAGAGTATTGTAATAGCACCTACCTCATCAAATTGTTATGATGATTACATGTGTTAATATACATTAAGCATGGAGAATAGTGTCTGGCATGCAAATAATATTAGTACTGGGTTTTGTATCCCCTACTCACTGTGAGCTTCTTGAGAACAGGTATCATGTGCTTTGTGTGGGAATCTTCCCAAGTACCCATCACAACACAGGGCTGGCACATGATATGCATGAAGGTTAAGAACACAGGTTCAGCAGCTGGACTGCCTGAGTTCGTATTCTGGTTTCATCATGGGACCATCTGCATGGTACTAACTCTCCTCATTCTTGATTTTTCTCATCTGTAAAAATGAGGTGAATAAATGACACAATACCAGTAAAGCATTTCATTAAGCACAAAACCTGGCACTAAAATTGTTAGCTAATATTATCCTTAGAGATCAACAAAAATGCTTGCAGAATACATAGTCAACATTCCAATAAAAAATACCAAGATGTGTCTACTTTTTTTGTGCCCCTCTCCCTTTTTTGCTGTCATAGTGGCCAATCAATTCCCTGTACCTCAATTTCCATGTTGACTATATGGTGATAATTCTCCCAAATGTTTACTTCCCAGAAGGACCAAGAAGATGGATGTTCATGTTTTTAAAGTTGCTCTAAGTGACCTATGGAAAATTGCAAGTGAAAAGTATTGTTCTCATCATGATTATTAATTGATTCTCCAACCACTCATCAGTTGGAATATGACTGATCCACAGACTCTGGAGGAAGATTTATCACTTGCCTCCACAAACCTATGGATGTGCCTTTCATTAAATGCAATTATCTCCCAGCCAATGCAAGCATCTTGAGTCCACCACCTCTTACTCAATGAAATCATTAAACCTCTTTGCAGCAAGGAGCCGTCAAAAGCCACCTAATGAAAAATGACCATATATTGGTATTTGCGTTTAATTGTACAATATCTGCTCTTGGAGAGTTTCAAGGATGTTGCTCTGTTGTCTCTGCTCCCTCCTTTTTTTTCTTTTATTCTTAAATATGGTTTAATACTCCTTTCCATTTCTGTACATCACAACACCAAGATTTTACTGCTTAGGATCTGTCTGCAAAGGCAATGGAGAATGCAGACGCTACAGTTTTCACCCCCTCTTATGTATGTGTTTGTATGTGTAAGTGTAATACATATCAGTATATATTGATACACACATCAATATATAATGCAATATATATTACCAAAGGGAACACACTGATTAAAGAAACACAAAAATTTAGCATCATTTCCAAACTTAAATAGTAAAAATAAAAACTACAAAAGGAGCTGCACACCCTAAATGTATCATGTAAAACAACAAGCACATTCAAAAATGTAAATTTACATCCAATTTTTCTGGTCTTGTCATATCACATCAGACCCATTTACAATGGCAAAACCCTAAGGTACTGCTGTGAAGAGAGCATGTTTGTTCGCTCTTGGGTGTTCTGCAAACAAATAGCAGAGCCCAAAGCAAAAAAAGCCTGTCCCGGTGAAGTCTCCCACGTTGGTGAACAACAAAGAATCAACTCTTCTCACTGGGGGTTGAGACATCAGGTTACACATTGACAGACAGTATTTGGACTTCAGAGTACAGTGTGAGAACCAGAAACTTTACATTTAAGACATACTTTCTCCATTCAAGTGAAACAGGATTATTGGAACAATAGTCAGGCCTGTAACCTGGGAACAAGGAGCTGGTTCAGACCAATAAAGCTACGAGTGACTGAATCAAGTCAGCAAAGAACAGCAGTCAGGCACAAAAGTGTTAAAAGTACCCAATTTGAAAACCAAATGCACCCCACTACCCTAGTTAGTGTGGAGGTGATACCAATTGACTTTTAAAACCTTTGGTCCTTCAAAGTCCATTTGGTATACTTTTTATCATTGCTACCACTGGCCACATACTATACACTTTGTTCACTGTCACCACCTCGGGCACGCCATGACCTTGCATGTCAGCTGGGTTCAAGTCTGACTTACAGCCCAGCTGTGAAGCATAAGTTTCAGGGTTTCAGGCCACCTTTTGGATCCAGTATGGTCTTAAGTCCATGGTGACAGAAGCTGTGTCCCATCCCTTCCCACCCACCCCTAATTTCTCATGTGAGAGGTGCTTGTACATCCCACATTTGAAACAGATGCTCCAACCCCACCAGGAGGTCAGGAGTTTATAATTACATGCAGTCATAAATGTCTGTCATTCCTGTGAAAAACCTTGTAGTTCATTTTAATAAATCAACACATTCACGTAATCTCATGCCATCCAGCACAAGGAAAACACATCCACCTCCCTTTTAACAGGGATTGACCCAAGCAAAATAAAATCGTCTTTGAATTTCTTTGCTTCCATTTAAATTGCATGTTTTATTTCTCCCAATCCCAGCAAAAGCACAGAAACCCCATCATATCCATCCCAAACTGGTTTCGAGTAGATTAAGGTTATAGGGACCCTTGTCAGATGATTGATACAAAGGGCTCCCAAACCCCAGGCACAAATGTGTCTGCAAACAGATGGAAGTAAACAGTGCACCGGCCCAAATGCTTCATGATTCAGTATGATTTTGCAATGCAATTTGCATCCTTGAAACTGCCAGTCTGGGCTCCCTCCTTTTTTAAAATTTATTTATTTATTTATTTTACTCAGCCCTCCCTTGTTACTGTTTTAGGATGTAGAATACCAGTGTATGTATTTCTCTGTGCTTCTTCTTAGGACCGCTCCATAGGCAGGAGCCTGCCTCAGGAATGATGGACATATTTGAGAAGAAGGGTGATGAGTCACTCAGGGATGGCTGTCTAGAGCTCTCCCTTTCTGACATCCTCACCAAGAAAGAAAGCCCTCAAATAAATATTAGTCTTGGTCTGGCAGAGGCCACAATTCAACATGTAACACAGTTTCCTTGAAGGAATTTTCAGAGCCCTCTTATATTAGCTATAAACAGACTTACCAAGCAGAGGATGAAGTTTAACAGCAGTAAGGTTCAAAGGAGGGTGGAAGGCTAAGATAATCCACAAACTGGGGAAAACTTGGGGCATATTGTGAGGGAGGGAGAAACATTAAAGGGAGAAAGAAAACCACCAAAGATAAATATCCACCCCCTCCAACCCTGTGAGCTCTGCCTCTTGCCAGCCTCATCTTGCAGAAAGAGCAAGCCCAAGTGAGGTGACTGTAGGGTTGGGGCAGACAACATAAACCACCATGAAGGGCAATTTCTGTAGGCTGAATTCCACCAGTGAGATGGAGCAGGGATCGCTCTTAGGGGTCTGCGGGCCCAAAGCATGGAAATAAAGGAAAATCTTGAGTTATTCATGGGAAATTTCAGGCATCTAGCTAGCCCTGAGAAGTACATGAGCAACTTGACAAGCAAGAAGGTAATAGTAGCTTAAAACAGTATCCCATAAAGAATCATGGGATGTTTGGTTCCCTATAGGAACTAAAGATAGCATTTTTTTTTTTTTTTTTTGAGACAGGGTCTCATTCTAAAGATAACGTCTTAACATATGTCCCTGAGTTGTTTTTCAGAAATCCAGATCCCCACCAAATGGATCCGCTGGCACATAGACCTCAGATAAGGAGGAACTGAGGACTGAATTCTGACTGCTGTTCTTTGTTCTGAATTTCTTCCTGAGGGGCCTGGAGGTCAGATGTAATATTCTGCTGATCCCAAGCTTTTAGAGAAAGCTTCGCCTCCTAAACTAATTGCAAATTAGAAAAATTTTGGATGCATCTATGACTTATGAGCCCCTGCCTCAAGATGTCACACTTTTTTAGGTCAAACCAATGCCTACTCTCCATGTATTTGACTTATGACTTTGCCTGTAACGTCTGCCTCCCCACCTTTAAAAACCCTTACCTGTAAGTCATTGGGAAGTTTGGGTCTTCAGCGTTAGCTGCTCACCTCTTCTTGCTTGGTGTCCTGCCATAAATGCCTCACTTTCTCTCACTGCAATCCCTATGTCAGTGTTTGGCTTTGCCGCACTGAGTGAGCAGACCCCAGCTTGGTTTGATAACACCAGCAAGAGAGTATTTGAGAATGTCTTGGAAGCCCTAAAATGAGGATCAAGGAGAACTGTTAACAGAAGAAAAAGCAGAAAATGGAGGAAAGGAAAGAAGACATAATGAAGCTGGCTATCTGCAGATGGAGCATTGAGTTTCTCAGTTTCAAGTCTCTGAAATACCCTGTGTGTAGTGAGATATTTTTCCAAACTTCCACAATGCATATGAACAATGAGGCCATACAGGCTTGTCCAACCCACCTTATTTTGTTGTTGTTCTGCTTTGTTTTGTTTGTTTTAGGCTTTCAGCAGCCCAAAGCCATGGTTTTTAGTTTCTGTCTCTAGTGATTAAGTGGAAAAGAGAGATGTGAAAGGGGCTTTACTGGCCTAACCAGAAACAGAAACTAAGGACCCATGACTGTATTCACTCCCTTGGACAACCTTGTATGGAGTAACAAAGGGCCATTGGATCATTCCTCAGGTGCCCCATCAAGATTAACTACCGTTGACAATGCTTCATAGTGATAAGTGGAAACAAGAGATGAAAAAGGAGCTTTACTGGCCTAACCAGAAACAGAAACTAAGGACCCATGACTGTATTCTCTCCCTTGGACAACCTCGTATGGAGTAAGGAAGGGCCACTGGATCATCCCTCATGTGCCCAATCAAGATTAACTACCATTGACAATGCCTCATTCTCCAGCAGCCCAGGTCTTTGATGCTAGGTGCCAGTGTTGAATGGATGTGGAAGTTCTCTGTGCACTTTGACTTATGGTGCAAGTGTCCTTCCTGCAAGAGGCTTCCTCAGAGCTTTACTCTGATATTTAGTCACAAGCAAAGTGAACATTCCTGAAGGACAACAGAATGACTTCTGTGTATTTTTTTGTGTTATATTATTTGTGACTGACAAATCATAATTGAATATATTTATGGAGTGTAAGTAATGTTTCGATACATTCATACATTGTGGGATGATCAAATCGGGCTAGTCAATGTATCTATCACCTCAAATATTCATCATATTTTTTGTGAGAACACTTAAAATCCTCTTTTAGCTATTTTGAAACACGCAGTACATTATTACTTATGGTAATCACCATGCTGCGCAGTAGACCACCAGAAGTCATTCGTCCTAACTGAAACTTCACACTCTTTCACCAAAGTCTCCCATTTGCCCACCCATAGACCCTCCCCAAGAATGAACAATTTGAAGTAGAAGATAGGTTTCACGATATTACATAAAATACATTCCTACATTCTCCTTTCAAAAGAAGCAAGAGAGAAAAAAATCAAAAACATCAAAGTTAAAGCAGCCCTAAGTGTAACTTGAAACTGCCTGAGGGAGGTCAGGGGAGGGATCACATAATTGCAGTGAGAAGTTCTGTTTTGCCAAATACTTGAGTGGAAAAATCAGTTCCAAAGACCCAGTAAGTGTGACAACTTACTTGTCAGAACATTAATTCACATTTTGCTTTGATGGAGAGAATTTAGATTTTAAAATATATCGGCAGGGGTACTTAAAGCAGTCACATCTCATGTTTAGTATAGTTGTCATTAACAATTTCGAAGTTTTGGGGGCTAGAGGTCTTTCCCCCAATTAATGAGACTAAGTCCAAAAGGCTTCTGACCCTCTATGTTCTTTATGTTTGTTGATGCTGCTTCTTTAGGTTTTTGTCACTTTTGCCCCATGCAGTCTTTTAGCTCTAACGCAAGTGTTTCATACTTACAAAAATAGTAGGAAGCTTGAGGTACGTAGAAAAAATGTGACAGTAGTGATGTTAGTGCAGCGGGTTACAGTCCTATCTACATAGAAAATGAAAATTTTAAGTCCTAAGTAAGAAGTTGGCAGCATGCAACTGTAAGAGGCACCACAGATTCCCCATAGATGCACCTGGTTAAAATACAGCCTCCTCCTTAACAATACCAGAAGAAAGCTATAGAACTTGTGAGTTTATAAAAATTTAAAAAGATTAGTTAAGATCTGAACCTGTAATATGAAATGAGTTTTATTTAAATTCCTAATGACAAACAAGTACAAATGTAAGAACACAACAACTTATCAATAAGGCAGTTTCACAGCAGTATATTTCTGAAGCTGCTCACCAGTCACTTCTTCCTAAGTCATCACTAGAACACTTAGAGGACGGTGTTGAGGGTTTTTCCCTGTCAGAGGCCTGAGCTGTCTCTTACTCTTTATTTGTTCTCACTCATTTCAGTTGGTGTCCATTGTTATTTTTCACTTTCGCCCAAGTCACTTCCTATTAATCCAGTTGTATTTGTCTGTCTGTAGTTGATCAATAGACCTGAGATATTTTGCCTTAACCACACAATCTTCATTAACTGCATTAGTGTTGTTCTTCATTTGTTTCTCATTCATCATTTCTCATCCTGAAAATATTTATGGAATACTTACTCTATGGCAGAGTTTGTTACTCTCATCACAACTGACGTTTGGGGCTGAGTAATTCTTTGTTGTGGAAGACTGTCCTGTGCATTGTGAGATGTATAGCATCATCCCTCGCCTCTACCCACTAGATGCAAGTAACACCTCTCCCCACAGCTGTCACAACCGAAAATGCCTCCAGACATTGCCAAATATCCTCTGGAAGGCAAAATCACCCTTGGTTGAGAACCACTGCTCTCTGTCAATCACTGTTCTAGAAGCTGTGGATACAGAAATGAAGAAAATCTTAAACTGTAAATGCATACAATATAACATGTTGACATAAGAAAATCTCCTTAGTTACTAGACTATGTGCCCTGTTTGAAATAAGTGATCTATATAAAATCTACTGCAGGCTGGGAGGATATTTATAGACCCACAAGGCTGTAGGTGGCAGCAAAAGGCATTTTCTGGGTTGAATTCTCCCTGGAAGGGTCCTCTTATCTACACTCAAAGCATTTTTCTCCCCAGTCATTCATCCAACAGATATTTATTGAGAGTCCACTGGTTACCAGGCACGTTATGCTTGTTTTCCCTTCTCCCTTTGATTAGCTTTCTCCATGATCTCCAGAACTAGCCACTAGCCACTGTTGGGGGTTTTAAAAGCTATTCATTTGCAGTACCATGCTGCCTCCCCAAAGCATTTCTATTTAACTGTCATGTGCCTACTCCATATGGAATACACAGGAGGTCTGGAAATTCACGATTCAATTAACAGGAATTTAATTAGTGCCTACTCTTTGTGAGGTAGATTAAGAAGAATATGGTATGTGTCCTTCACTTGACCATGAGCCATTCTGGAAGTTGGGACATCTTGTTTCAGAAGCCCTGGGAGCATTTTCCTAGCAGATCGAAGTCTACCAGAGAGAACTGTTCAGCGTGGTTCCCACAAAGGTTTATAGTATCTATCATCAGCAATCTAATGTGTATATGACTTTACAGAAAAGGTTTCATTTTTCTTTTAAAAATTCTCCATTTGCCACACACACACTGGTAACTTGGTCTTAGTTGCTGGGGTGGATTATAGATGTCTAAAGATGTCTCGTGTAATATTTTTACCACTTCTGCCATTGAGTAGTGGAGTCTATTTCCCCTCCTCTGGAGTCTCCTAGCTTTGACCCATAGAATGTGGCAGGAGTATACTCTGTAACTTCCCTGGCCATGCTGTAGGAGATCTGCGGTGGCTGCTTCCAGCCATTTGCAGTACTTTCTCTTGGAATATCGTTGCAATGCTGTGAAAACCTCAAGCCATGCAGAGGAGCACTGAGGTGCTGCAGTGGACAGCCCTAGCTGGCTCTTCAAACAACAGGGAGCCTTCACTGGCAGCCGTGGAGGTGAGACTATTTTGGATTTTCCAGTTGTTCTGCAGCCCTAGCCAATGACATGTGGAGCATAGGTTAGCTGTCCCTGCTGAGCTCTGCCAAAATTGCAGAATTGTGAGCAAATACATGATGTTTTTTGTTTTAAGCCACAGTTGTTTCTTGGACTGTTACTCATAAATAGATTCAATAAACAACCAAGACGGTTACTTCTCAAAATTTCTTCCCTCTGAACTCTCTCCAACTTTCTGCTGATTAGGAAGTCCAGTCCCTAATGGCCTAGTTGACTGTCCCTGGCATGGGCTTTCAATTTAGCTTCTCCATCCATTTTTTTCTCTATCCTTGATGAATTGTCTTGCCTTTGGGGAAGTAATAAACCATTCCCCAAAACTTACCCGCTTACTCTTTCTTGCCCTTACCTGAGTCTAGATTTGGACCACAAAACTCTCACTTTAACTGGTTAACCAAGAAGATTGATCATTTTCTAGTTATAGATTCAATTTATACTATTGTTTTTTGAAGTAGGAAGTCCCCTCTGGTTTTTTTTATTTTTTTATTTTTATTTTTTTTTTGAGACAGACTCTCCCTCTGTCACCCAGGCTGGAGTGCAGTGGCACAATCTTGGCTCACTGCAACCTCTGCCTACCAGGTTCAAGTGATTCTCCTGCCTCAGCCTCCGGAGTAACTGGGATTACAGGTTCCCACCAAAGTAACTGGGATTACAGGTTTCCACCACCATGCCCTGCTAATTTTTGTATTTTGTATTTTATTTATTTATTTATTTATTTTGAGATAGAGATTCCCTCTGTCACCCAGGCTGGAGTGCAGTGGTGCAATCTCAGCTCACTGCAATCTCCGCCTCCTGGGTTCAGGCGATTCTCCTGTCTCAGCCTCCCGAGTAGCTGGGATTACAGGCACACAGCATCACGCCTGGCTAATTTTTGTATTTTTAGTAAAGATGGGATTTCACTATGTTGGTCAAGCTGGTCTTGAACTCCTGACCTCAGGTGATCCACCAGCCTTGGCTTCCCAAAGTGCTGGGATTACAGGCGTGAGCCACCATGCCCAGCCTAATTTTTGTATTTTTAGTACAGTTGGGGTTCACCATGTTAGCCAGGCTGGTTTTGAACTCCTGACCTCAAGTGATCCACCCACCTCGGCCTCCCAGAGTGCTGGGATTACAGCCCTCTTTTGAATCACAGGGATGTTAGTCAGTGTGGGGTAAAGACTGAACATAAAAATGGCGAATGGATGTAAATGCTTTTGTTGGGAACTATGGTCCTAGCTGAGGGGCACCAAGATTAGAAGAAAACACTCACCACCCACGATGAACTCCAATAGGACTCCCTGTCAGATTTTCCAACAAAATGCCCCTTGTAAATCACTTTTAGGGGCCTTTGAATCCCTAAATTTGAGCAAAGTCCTGTTGAGATGCTGTATATGCTTTTCTTACATGAAATATTTAATGGTCCACCTCAGCCCCTTGTAGCAGGCTAATGCGTTTCGTCTCCTGTTTTATCAGCAGTGTTTTGTGTTAGTCATTTATACCACGGGGTGGACTTCTCAGCCCCTACCTCCCTGCACCCACCCACCCAATCTTGTTATGATGTTCATTTGTCACATGCAGTACTGTGGTTCCATAGAGAAACACAATTGATATGCCATCAAATTGCTCCTGACAGAGCGGTTTTAAAAGCTTTTAGAGCGGACGTACAGGGGAAAGTTTTGTCTTCATGGAGTCAGTGTGGCTCATCTGTCTGTATTAAATGTCTAACAGTTACACTGAACAAGAATGACATTTTAAATAAGAGTAAGTACTGCTTAACTTTTTAATGTCATTTTTTTAGAGCCAAGGATTTGAATTTTTTTGGTAAATGTACATAGCTCAGTTTATAATATAGGCTTTCATTTTTTTCTCCACTCTTTCCTCCATTGCAAATATCTAAATGTCTCTATTTTCAGTTTAGTTGGTAGAATCTGTCTTTTTTGAGATGTTCGGGGTTTTCTTTTTAAAGGCATTGGCAGATTTCTTTCTGTACAGGCTTAAAGTTAGCCAGTCTTGTCTGGATTCAGGGGGTTACAAAAGTAGCATCAGCAGCAAAGACTGCTGAGTACAGGGAAGTTGGGAATGTAAAACATATCATGTGAAAGACAAGGAACTGGATATTTACAAGTCAACAGTCAGGTGGGCAATAGAATCCCAAAAAATACAAAGGCTAAATGATCACTGATCCAGCTGGCATGTTCCAATCCTTGCAAATAGCTCCCTAAAGGCCTCTAGGGCTGCAGGGGCAAACTGTGGGGCAGTGCACCCGAGAGAGCAGAGGAGCAGCACCATTAACAAAGTATGGGCCTTACCACCAAGGCCACCTGTCCCAGCTGCAGGCCTTTATTTTATGAGATTTGATTCTGGATGAGCATAGTTTTCCCAAGCTCTTTGCTGAATTTCAGTTTTATTTCTCTGAGGCTTTGAAAGTTTATGAACGTATGCCATATAGAGTGTAGTTTTCCTTAGGTTCCATAAGGAAGACTGTCTTCCTCTTCAAAATAAAACCAGACTCTCCTAGGCTTGGCACTGGAAAGAGCATCTCCAGATGAGAAGAGAAGGTTGACTTACTGGCCTCCTCTGTGCCCTAAATCAACTTTGGGCTGCAGATCCTCTTCTTTATTGCTGCCTTGTGTGCTCCACTCCTCTGTTCAGCGGATGGAGATCTCTTTCACCTGATGCGTCATTAGCGCTGCTGACCAAACTGGAATTTACCAAATTAAAAAAATAAAACTCAGAAAAGCTTCAACCTTCTGACTTATTTTATTACATTTCTTTTTTTTTTTTTTTTTAAGACAAGTTATTGCTCTATCATCCAGGCTGGAGTGCAGTGGCGTGATTTGATCATAACTCACTGCAGCTTCAAATTTTGAGCTTAAGGAATTCTCCTGACTCAACCTCCTGAGTAGCTGTGACTACAGGTGCATGACAGTGTATCCAGCTAATTTTTAAAAGCGTTTTTTGTAGAGACAGGGTCTTTTACTTTGTAGCCCAGGCTGGTCTTGAACTCCTGGCCTCAAGCAATCCTTTCCACTCAGCTTCCCAAAGTTCTGGGTTGACTTATAAAATACATGTTTCTGATCCTGTTATGAGAAGTCTGCAGAAACGCTACCTCTAGAAAATGTACTGTTCACACTCCAAGATATTTCTCTATAGACGCACGTGTACGTACACATGTGCACACACACACATCATATCCATTTAACAGGGCTCAGCCCAAATGTCACCTTCTCTGTTCACTACAGCCAATTACAGTTTCTTCTTTCTCTATGTCAGTGCTTTTCTAATAATATGTCCCCAGCCCGTGTAGTGCTCCAGGCATTAGGCCATGGAAATATCCCTTAATATGCACCACTTGTGTAGCATACTTACGTAACTGTAGGCCCGGCAGCATTAACGAAGGAGACTGCCTGTGTAGACACTGGAATTTCCAACTGCTAGTTCCTTTCCAAGTCATGTTGATTAGGTTTCTTAAAGAAGATATTCAACTCTAGATTCAGGGAATACTCGATTAGATTGGATCACACACACACACACACACACACAGTGTATTCACTTTCTGAAAGTTTATTAGACAATGACCCAAGATGCAAATGTTTAGTTACAATTTTAAGCCACATTCAATATCTTGTTTAAACACAAAAAACACATGCCTGAAGAATGAAGATTGAACGCCAAAGCATCCACCCCAGGCCTGTTCATTATCTCCTGTACCTCCACCTGTATCTGTTGGCTTCTTGAGTCTTGTGCTGATCATCTCCAGGCTCCAGAGGCCCTCTGCACATCTTCTCAGGGTCTGATTAGTATGGTCAAGTGATTTGTTGCCACACTGTGGGATATCTTTTTCTGAGATGGTCACGCCTGCATTACTGCTGCCACCACTGAGATTGCTGTAGTGGTGCTTTCATTTGGATTTTACAGCTTGGCATTTTGCCATCTGTGAGCCTAGACTCTCTCTCTCTCTCTCTCTCTTCTCTACTCATTACCTCCTCTGAGGCTCCTCTTTCTGACTTCACGATTCCATCTCAAACTTTACATCCTCTCAGAGACCCTGACTTTAGCTCCCTGGCCACAGGGTCAGTCTCACTGGCCCCATCTCTCTTCTTCAGCCTTGAGGACCTTGCATGCTGCTCAGTTGCTACACTTTGGTCTCACATCCTCCCACTCAAAAAGTGATGGAAACTGAGGCTTCTGGGGCAGATCACTGGGGTCAGATTGGGAAAAGCCTGGAATGCCACACCAAGGAATTTGCATTCTTTAGGGGATGTAAAGTCTGTTTTTCATGTTTTCAATTCCAAGCTACAACTTTGAGGATTTTTAGATTTTGGAACACATGTGATTTGTAGAAGGGCTTACAGTCTCTCAGGGGACCATTTGGGGAGAAAAACCACACAGTATGATTATTGTATTTAAATGAACACCGGTGTTGGTTCAGAGCACTATTCCCTGTAATTGCCTACTTAAAGAAGTATGCAATGCTGGAACAAAAACTTCACCTGTTTTCCCTGTGTGGTTTCTGAAAATGGATATTTACACTGACACAGTACACTTTTTTCAACTTGGAAAAATATATCACCCTTTTATTTTCACGCAGATCATGGAACCATTTGTTTTTTAATGTGAGGGATGGTCGTGGCAGGTAGGCTGCTGGATGTGGAAAGGGAACCAGTCTCCCATCACTTTCTCCTCAGGTGAAGTTGAAAGCTCAGCCTGTTGCCCACGAGGTTACCTGTCTAGAATCCACAGAGGGCCATCCCTGGGCAAAAATGAAGAAGTAGGCGGGGGCATTTCTCTGTAAGCCTACTTTAATCTCCCCATTCTCTTTTATGTCCCACTCTCCAGGCCTCATTGCTGGGCAGTTTCCTCCCAGGCTCTGTGCCTTCAAGCAGCTCAGAAGCCTATGTTTCCTTCCTATTTGGTCTATTTATATTTCCCCTCCAAGCCAACACACTGCCTTTCCTTCCCTGCGACAGTGATATTCAGATTTTTCCTTCTGTCTTATCTGGATTCAATTTCATACCAAACCAACTAGAAATGGAGTTTAGTTCTCCCAGGTGAATAGGCACCGTTTCTCTTGAGCTACAGTCTAGTGTGGAGTGTGGAGTCCTTTGATGACGACTTCTAACACTAATGAACAAGCTATTGCTTCTCTTTGAGGCTTGATTTCCATAACTGTACAATGATTGTGAAATACACAGTAAGAGCCACAAAATAGCCTTTACTCACACAGCACTTTCAGGACTCTAATGGCACCCCACACATTTCTTTCCAGATTTCTCTGAGCATGCCCTAGCGTTTTTAACATATTTTTAGAAAACACTTGACTTGGCAGTACAAGATCTCTGCCATTGTCTTATTCCTTCTTGCTCCTTCTCACCATAAGCCCACATAGCTGTGCCACCAGCATCCATGACAGGCTCCACCACTGTTAGCTGAGCATCACCAAAGTACCCATGGTTCCTACTGGTCCCAATTTCTGTGTAATGGCTGGCACTACCCAATGTTTCTGGCAAGGGTTGCCATGCCTGCCTGATGTCTGGGGTCCAGCTGCTGCTGCCAGTGCTGCCTCTTCTGCTGCCAACCCCACTCTTTTCATCCTCCTGCTGCTTCCACCAACATTTCTGCTGCCATCGCCAAAATTACAGATGCTGCCGGCACTGCAGCTTTGCTTCCCCACTGCTGTCTTGTTGCTGCATTGCCATGGGCATCAGGCAAGGGTTCAGGGGCCTAGGCCAAACGGCACTGTGGCCACTTGTATGTCTCCCTCCTGGAAAATGCAGGGAGAGAGGAACAGGGCAGAGCACTATAAAAGTGCTCCCACTTTATTTTATCCAATAAAGGGGAGAGAGGAACAGGGCAGAGCACTATAAAAGGCAGTGAGTAATTGGTAAAGATAACTGGGATATATATATATATATTTCATCTTTCTAGACTGTGGTTTCATACGATTCAGTTAAGAATACTTTATCCCAATATCCTTTCAACACTTCAGCATCTGTGAGTCTTTTCAGTGGAGACCCAGAACCTCTAAGTGGATGGAATAGGGCAGGTGGTATAGGCTTGTGGCAGATCCTGGAGAAGAACCAATGCCACTTGACTTTTTTTTTTATTCCATGGCATTCCCTGTGTGAGACTGTGCATGTGTGCTTATGTGTGCATGTGTGTTCTCTGTATCTGGTGTCACTACTACAAGTTTTTCAGAGCAGGGGTTAGTTCTCATTATAATCACATTAACCTCCAAGCATGCACTCTGATGCCAAGCTGTAGGATTCCATAAATGTTTGATGAGAAGTTTAAGTTTTTCATTCAGAACATTTTTTTATTATTAAAAGCTCCAAATGACGAGGAACAAAGTGCTTAATATTCTCCAGCAACTCCACCCAGTCAGCACATCAAAAGTTACCAAAACAGGACAAGAGAAATCAAAGAGATGCAAATGAACATAATGTCACCGCCTTGCCTTTATTGTACTTAAAAAAAAAAAAAAGATTGAGAAAAATTTTCTCACTAACACAAATATGTTCTGTTGTTCATTAAATATTGGTGATGTGGACAGGGACATGGGAAATTTGTATCTGTGCAAACCACAACTTAGGCCTTAGCTTCTCTCCCGCTAGAGTTCAGAAATCTTTGGACATGATTGTTAAGATTTGGGTAACAATAAACTCAAAATAACTGGATTTACCTTTATTTTCCTGCACCTTCCCTTTAAGAACTTCAGCCTTTTATATTCTTCCCAAATAGCTGTAGAAGTCCTCAGAGGATCTAAGTTGTGTTTCTAAAATCAGCCATTTTGACAACTATATGGATCTTTGACCTTTTTCCTCCTGCTCCTGCAGAACACCGTGGTGAAATTTGTAGCACCATCCGGTGCCAAATTTAGCATCCAGGTCACTGGTGCCACGGAAAGCATTGCCACTGATGCTTGTGCTGGGAAAGGCACCTCTCCTCTGCTTCAGTGTCCATGCTAAGGATGCTCATACCCAAGGCTGAAGGTGCCATTGTTTCCATCTATTAGTCTATTAGTTCCATCCATCTAGGGCTTACTGAAGGGTCTTTTCATCCTGGGAGCAGCCTATGGTCTTGCCCTTTCTCAGTATTTGTCATCCTGCCTTGCCTGAGTGCCATTACTTCAGGGCTAAGAAAGAAGATGCTCAGTGGTTTTAATTATTAGGTTAAGCTAATCCCTCCTGGTATGTTACCCTTCCAGGAAACCTAATGCCTCACACTGACAAAAATGCACCCAGTGTATCTTAAAAAGTAGTAGAGATTATGCCAGGCATTGGCCTCGTTTGAAAGGAAGGATCTGGCTTTTCCTGGAAATAATAACCGCCTGTTTTCTCTTTGCATCAGATCAGCTCCCTCTTCTTCCTCACTGCTCCTTCTTTTCCTGACCTCCATTCCTATGGATTAGCTAATTAGTACGAGCACCACACAGATGAGGCTTTATAGCAAGGGTAGAAAGAGCAGATGATGTTGGGAGCATGGAGAATGATATAGCTAATTAAAACAACAACAACAACAACAACAATATTCAACAACAACAAAAACCAGCAGCTGCCTCCCTTCTGCTTCTGGAGGGAAAACTTTGAATCATTTTGTAAAGTTGATTGAGATGTACAGAGCATTGGAGGAATGAATAGTAGTATTATTATATTCAAATTACATGGTTCTCCCTGAAATATGAGAGTGAATATAGTGTAATAAGAACACAAATTTTCTTCCTGACTCACCACTTCCAAGCTCTGCAACCTTGGACAAGTTACTCACCCTCTCTGGGCTTCAGTTTTCATATCTGTCACAAGGAGAAAATACTAGTGTCTGTCCCATAGACTTGTTAGAAAAATGTAAACAAAGAAACACCTGTGTAATAGAATTGTAGCTGATACAATATTAGTACTTAATAAATATTAGCTATGACCTGAAATTTGCCGTTATAATTATTATTTAGGCACCGCCACCCACATTTAGTTCTGCAGTTTATGTGGTTTGATTATTTTTCCCTAGAGAAGGCTCATGGCTTTTTGGCTATTAAGCATTTTTTTTCCTTTTGGTATTTTAGAAAGATATAAAATGGCATCTCAGAAGGGCCTCTAGCTATTGGAAAGGTGAATCGCCCATTGGTTTAATTAGAAGAGATATTTTCAGGTGGTGCCCTGAAAAATGAGATGATGTTTTTTGAAGAGCTACTGCTACCGGGGAGATAGCTTATTACGGTGTGGGTTTCCACAATGCCGGGAGCTAAGTTCCAGGAATAAACCGAGCTAAGAAATATATTCCGAGTATTGAATGTGATTACGAGGGGTAGGGAGCCTGAAAACATGTAACATTAAGGCAATTTTCTTAGGGACAGAAAGTCATACTCTATTAGGTCTTTTGGCCTCATAAAGTGTTCTAGGCCTCTATGGGTATTTTGTGTTTGTCAGGGTAGACAAGATTGTGCTGAGAAACTACCTAATCCCCATCCCAGTGGCTTAATAACACAGAGTTATTTCCCACTCCTAATACCTGCTGAGTGAAAGCAGCTTCAGGGGTGAGTCCTGTGTGTCTCTTCCACTTATCAGCCCAGATCTCCAGGCTGGTGGAGCCTCCACCTTTAATAACAGCCATTCTCAAACTTTTTAATTTCCTAGATTCCTTTACATTCTTAAAAAATATATAGAAGACATTTGTTCATATAACTATAGATATTTACTGTATTATGCACTAAAACTGAGATTTAAAATATTTATTTACTCATTTAAAAGTAAGTATAGAGCCAATACATGTTGAGATAAATAACACTTCATGGAAAATGACCATATTTTCCAGAACAAAACAAAAGAATGACTCTGTTTTGCATTTCCTGGTCTCTTTAATGTCTAGCTTAGTTAAGGACAGCTGGATTCCCATATCTGCTTCTGCATTTAATCTATTGCCACATGCTTTTTTGCTTGAAGAGAAAACCTAGACTTTCACAGAAATGTGATTAGAAAAGAAACAATCTCTTGGACCCCTATAATGGTCTTAAGAAAGCTCGGGGGTCCTTGGATCACAGTTTGAGGATGCTGATGTAGAACTTTTCCAGTCACTGTGGCTGAAAACAAGAGTGATAGTTCTCCAGCTCTTTAATATCAGAAGGAACGTAAGTCACTTTTGCTCATAATTCATTGCGTACAACTCACCACATGATCAAGCCTAACTTCAATTAAGGCTGGGAAATACAGGGAAACAAATGGAGTAATTGATGAGGAACACTGTTTCTGCCACAAAATCATCCACTTAATATCTTGGTAGTCCTTCCTTTCCTTCCCACCTCCCTCCCCAATTACTTACTTGCCAGTGACTTCTTGGTTTTCTTTCCTTTTCTTCTTTTCTTTTTTAATGCTGACCTGTAGAGTACTGAAATCAAACTCAATGGAAGTTGTTTCAGAAAATGGGATATCAGGGAGAGCTGAGGCAGATTGGCAAGGCCTGAGCTGCCTTTATTGCAACTGTGTGACACCTTCCTCTTGTTCCTTTGTATCTTTTTCATCTACCCTTCTGCTGTAGCTGTGTCCTCTTGGGCTATTTTGACCCTCTCAAAATTAAAATTGTATTGGCATTTTTTCTGTCCACTCACATTCAAATCCATGGTTTGCCAGCCATTGTATTCACATCAACTATTTCCTCAAAGCAGTTCTCAGATGTGAAGTAGAGATGATTCACCTTGGGCTTCTGGAACTTTCAGCATCCATGTCTGCCTGAGGCCTTCTGTTATCCATTGCTCTAGGCCACTATTGCCCAGATATTAGCATGCATATGAATCACCTGGGGCTCTTGTAAATGCAGACTCTGATTCAGTAGGTTGTGGGGTGAGACTGAGATTCTACATTTCTAACAAGCTCCAAGGTGATATGGATGCTATTGGTCCTGGATCACATTTTGAGTTAAAAGGCTCTAAACCCAGTCCCAACATATATATCCTCTGGGGAGCCATTCCTCTTGATGGTTTACCTCTTACTCCAGAAGAGACTTTGGCTAATCTTCCAACTCTAGCCAATCATTTGAAACTCATTGTGAATCCCATCCACTATACACTTTGTACCACCAACATACTTGAAGATATTCAAGTCCTCAGGTTAGAAATATGATAGCTTTATGGTTTCTAATAACTACCCAGAACTTGGTGTGATGAATCCTGTTTCCTACTTTGCAAGTAGCTCTCTTAAAATTTGCTGAGAGTCTATCATTTTTCAGTTGTGTGCATTTAGTTACAAATACAAATTTGGATTTCTAAGGTTCACTGTGCTTCATAGCTGATAATCTCTCTTCTGTGCCTGGGCAGGTGCTCCATGTAGCAATCTAGGCTTAGGAGAAAGGAGAAAAAGGTAGGTTGGTTTGGTGCTCACACATCATGTCCCCTTTTAATTCTGGTGCTAGTGGACTAGAGAAATTGAGAAGGAATAGATTAGAGTCTCCTCACTTGACATGGCTGAGCTTCGCTCCTCATTATCAGTGATTGCTATTCAGCCTCGCTATCTGCAGACTCAGCACAGATAGGTGGTTGGTACCACATGCATTGCTGATGGGGGACACATCTGTGAACAGCTACCTAGTTGTGGTGATCCCTTTGGCCACATCCTTCAGTTGGTAGAACCATACTTACTTTCTCTTAACCCTCAAACTAGAGTTGTACTAGAAATACAGAGGCCCCCAAATTTACCTTCTCAGACCTTTAAATCCAAGCAACATCTGATGTTTTATCTTATCCAAAATGAGGAACTCAAAAGAAGGGAAAAGGAGAACTGATACTTCTTGCTCTACCCCTCTCAATGAGATTTTCTGTCCCTATTTCTGGTTTTCTCACTCTGGTGGTATAGTACAGATCAGCTAGTTCACTGGCTAAGATATACACTGCAAAGAGGAATAGAATGTAAACCTTCTCTTTTCTTTCCTTGTTGCAGACTTCCTCAATCTTTTCAGGTTATCCTCTTCATCTCAGGGTAGAAAAATATGTTCTTTCATCCTCCATAAGAGGGGATGAATGAGGCAAAACTGCATTTAATAAAGACTACAGTTTCCAAAAATGCTCCTACCTTTCTCACCACTCTGTCATTTATATTGAACAGGAAAGTAGGGGCGTGGTTGGTGTGAGAAAGGGTTCTTTGACAATTCTCAGTAAGCCCAGCAGGAATGGAGCTATCTCATGGGTCCTACGTTACCCTGAACTTCAAGGGGAATTTAGTTCCTTTATTCTCAACACCGGGCCTTTAACATGAGTGCACGACAACTGGAAAAATCCCAATTGACTGCCTGTTAGATTTGTGTATGTGTTGCATCAGATCTGATCATCAGTTGAGTGAAGATTCGTGACCATTTTTTTTGTTTATCAAAACCGTATCAAGTGGAACTTGGCAAATGAGTGGTTTCTATTTTTTTTCTCAGCTGTTCTGGTGCTGTGTACACTGTCAGAATTAGGTCAAGGGAAGGTAGTTATTCTAATTTGGTAACACTTGCTGTGTCTGAGAATGCTTAATGCAACCACAGAGAAAAAACAGACATGTTTAAAAGGTATGGTATGTCTGTGACACGTGCTCTTCCTTGACACATTTGTGTCACAGGTGCCAATTCCTGCAGTTTACTGGTGTTCCACACCTCAGTTCTGCAACTGCAAAAGGTGATGAGTAGAGGCTGTGCTTGCCTCAGCTGGGGGCAGCACTCCCCAGTCAAAGATCAAGCATACAGACTGGCAGGAAATTTAACAATTCCCTTTCCCATCCATGGAAATTCAAGCTCTTTTGTCATCATATTGTTTTTATTTGTATACTATATAGCTTGCTGAGGCTCTCATGAGATTTCAAATATGAAACTGATCAATTAGGTAAAAAGCAACTTAATTTTTAAAAAACTCAACCTCGTCACCCTGCATCACTTCAGTGTGGTGCTTTTGAATGCAAATGTCAGAAATAGCCTCTTCCACCCGATTAATTATGAACCAAAGAGATCATCAGAGAGCAAGGTTGCCCCAAGGTCTGTGTTCCTTCTTGGCCTCTGTCCATCAGTCTTCTGGATCAGTGGTCTTCAAGCATTTTGACTCAAACATACCCCCTTAAAGAGTTGAAATACCATGTACTGTCTCATACATTTAAACAGAAAAATTTTGAGATAATCTTCTCTTCACATGCATTTCACATGTCATAAATAATACAAAGAGACCTGTAGGCTCTTTCCCTAGTTTTGCACAATGGTAACATCTTGTAAAACTGTAGTACAATATCCCAACCAAGATGTTGTCATTGATACCGTGAGATACAGACTATGTCTACCACTACAAGTATCACTCATGTTGCTCTTCAATAGCAACACCCACTTCCCTGCCAGCCTCATCCCCTCCTTAACCCTTGACAACCACTAGTCTGTTCTCCGTTGCTATAGTTTTGTTGTTTTAAGAATGTCATACAGGCCGGGCATGGTGGCTTACGCCTGTAATCCCAACACTTTGGGAGGCTGAGGCAGGCGGATCACGAGGTCAGGAGATCTAGACCATCCTGGCTAATATGGTGAAACCCCGTCTCTACTGAAAATACAACAAATTAGCTGAGCATGGTGGCGGGTGCCTGTAGTCCCAGCTACTTGGGAGGTTGAGGCAGGAGGATGGTGTGAACCTGGGAAGCAGAGCTTGCAGTGAGCCGAGATCGCGCCACTGCACTCTAGCCTGGGTGACAGAGCGAGACTCAGTCTCAAAAAAAAAAAAAAAGAATGTCATACAAATGGAACCATACAGTCTGTGACATTTGAGGATTGGGATTCCTTACTTATCATTATTCTCTGGAGATTCATGCAGGTTGTTCAGTTCGACCGTTCACCCATTGAAGGACATGTGGGTTGTTTCCAGGTTTGGGCTATTATGAGTAAAGCCACGAAAAATATGTGTATCTAGTTTTTGTGTGAACACAAGACTTCATTTCTCTGGGATAAATACCCAGAAGCACAATTTGCATGTTTAGTTTTTAGTTTTGTTTGTTTGTTTTTAAATAAACTTTATTTTTTAGAGCAAAATTTCAGGTTCACAGCAAAATTGAGAAGAAGGTACAGATATGTTCCCTATATCCTCTGCCACCACACGTTGTTTAGTTTTTTAAGAAATTGACAGATTGCCTTCCAGATTAGCTGTAACATTTTACATTCTCATCACAATGTGTGAAGTAATCCTGTTTCTCTGAATTCTCACCAGCATTTGGTGTTTTCACAACTTAAACAAAAATTAGCCATTCTGATAGGTATGTAGTGATATCTCAGTGTGGTTTCATTTTGTGTTTTCCTAATGACTAATGATGTTGAATAGATTTTTGTGTGCTAACCATATATCTCCTTGGTTGGAATGTCCCTTCATATCTTTTGTCCATTTCTAATTTCTCCTGCCTCAGCCTCCCAAGTAGCTGGGATTACAGGCATGCACCACCAGGGCTAATTTTTGTATTTTTAGTAGAGATGGGATTTCACCATGTTGGTCAGGCTGGTCTCGAACTCCTGACCTCAAGCGATCCTCCTGCCTCAGCCTCCCAAAGTGCTGGGATTACAGGTGTGAGCCACTGTGCCTGGCCCATAACTTCTTTTTTAATCCTCTTAACAGGACCTTTCACAGGGCAAAAGTTTTCAATTTTGAAGTTCAATTTATGTACATT
This sequence comes from Pongo abelii, assembly GCF_028885655.2. NCBI lineage: Eukaryota > Metazoa > Chordata > Mammalia > Primates > Hominidae > Pongo > Pongo abelii. Next base: position 52,044,852 of record NC_071997.2, on the reverse strand, counting down.
TCCTCTCATAGATTGTGTTTTTGGTGTCAAGTCTAAGAACTCCTTTCCTAGTCCTAGATCCTAAAAATGTTTTCATATTTTTTTCTAAAAGTTTTTACATTTTTCCGTTTTGCATTTGAGCTGTGATCTATTTTGTGTTAATTTTATGTAAGGTGTAAAATGTTGGTCAGGCTTCACTTTTTTACCTATGGAGATCCAATTGCTCTAGCACCATCTGTGTAAAAAGCTACCTCTTCCCCATTTGGTTGATTTTGTACTTTTGTCAAAAATGTGTCCATTTCTGGGTCCTTTGTTCTGTTCCATTGTACTGTGTGTTGATTTTTCCACCAATATGACAGTCTTGATTACTGTAACTACAAAATAAATCTCAATATTGAGTTAAATAGATTCTTCCCTCTTTAGTCTTCTTTTTAAAAATTGGTTTCAGTATTCTAGTTCCTTTGCCTTCTCATATACATTTTAGAATAATGTTATTTATATGTACAAAAGTTTTGCTTGGATTTTGCTAGAAATCCTGTTAACCAGTATATCAATTTGGGTAGAATTGATGTCTTTATTACCCTGAATCTTTCAACCAGTGAACACAGTATGTCTCTCAATAGGTGTTTAATTCCATTTATCATCGTTGCATAGTTTTCAGCCAACAAATGTTGTATATGTTTTATTGGATTTACATCTAAATGTGTTCTTTTTTGAGTGATTGTAAATGGTGTTATATTTTTAATTTCCATGTCAGGTGTTTATTACTAGCATAAGAAATAGAATTATGTTTCATGTATATTGTATCCTGCAACCTTGCTGAACTCCCTTATGAGTTCTAGGAGTTTTTGTAGATACCTTAAATTTTTCTAGGTAGACAATCATATCATCTGCAATACACTTTTTTTTCTTTTTCAATCGCTATGCCTTTTATTTCCTTTTCTTGCCTTATTGAACTGGCTAGAACACTATGTTGAATAAAAGTGGTGAGAATAGACATCCTTGGTTTCCAATCTTATGGGAAAATCATTCAGTCTTTCAGCATTAACTATAATGTTGGCTATAGTTTTTTTTTTTTTTTGGTAGATACATTATATCAGGTTGAAATTGTTCCCCTCTATTCATATTCTTCAGAGAGTTTATTTTTTAATCATGAATGGTCATTGACTTTTGCCAATTGCTTTTTCTGCATCAATTGATATCATTGTGTGAATTCTCTCCTTTAGCTTTTTTTTTTTTTTTTTTATGAGACAGAGTCTCTCTCTCTGTCGCAAAGACTGCAGTGCAGTGTTGTGATCTTGGCTCACTGAAACTTCCCTGCCTTCTGGAGTAGCTGGAATTACAGGCACATGCCACCACACCCAGCTAATTTCTGTACTTTTAGTAGAGACAGGGTTTCACCATGTTGGCCAGGCTAGTCCCAAACTCCTAATATCAGGTGATTCACCTGCCTCAGCCTCCCAAAGTGCTGGGATTACAGGCGTGAGCCACCGTGCCCGGCCTTTAGCTTATTATTATAGTAGACTATATTGATTGATTTTCAAATATTAAGCCAGCCTTGTATCCTTGATATAAACTCCACTTGGTCATTTTATATATATATAAATGATATATTGCTGGGACAGATTTCTCTTGAGATTTTCTCTTTGATCTATAAATTAAGAAGTGCATTGTTTAGTTTTCAGGTGTTTGGAGATTTTCTTTTTATCACTCTGCTATTGATTTCAAGTTTGATTTTATTGTGATCAGAGAACACATTTTGTATGATTTCAATTTTTTTTTTGATTTGTTGATGCTGGTTTTATGACCCAGGATATGGTGTATCTTGGTATATGTTCTATGGACACTTGAAGAGAATCTGTATTCTGCTATTTCTGGGTGGAATGTTCTAGAAATGTTGGCTATATCCTAATGATTGAGTATTGTATCTTATTGATTGGTACTGTTGAGTTCTTCTATATCTTTGTTTTTCAGTCTAGTTGCTCTAATTGTTGAGAATAAAGTATTGAAATCTACAGCAGTAATTGTAGACTTTATTCTTTCAGTTCTATCAGTTTTTGCTTCACATATTTTATAACTCTGGTTTTTAATACATACATATTTAGGGTTGCTTTTTTCATGGAGTAACACTTTAATATCACGTGTCTCTCTTTGTCTCTGATAGTTTTGTTTGCTCTGAAGTCTACTTAATCTGATATTAATATAGCCAATTCTGCTTTTTTTCATTAATATTTATATTTTCGTATATATGTATTTTTTCATCCTTCTGTATGTATGTATTTTTTCATCCTTCTACTTATATTATTACTTCTGCTTCCTATATTATTATATTTGAAGTGATTTTCTTATAGAGAGCATATAGTTGGATAATGTTTTTGGATCCAGTCTTCTAATATATACCTTTTAATTGGCATATTTAGGTTATTTGCATTTAATGTAATTATTGGTATGCTAAAGCTTAAGTCTGCCATTTTATTTTTTGTTTTCTGTTTGTTTTCTCTGTTTTTACTTTGCTGTTTTCTTTTCTTGTCTTCCTATATATTACTTGATCATTTTTTCTTTTGTGGAATTCTGTTTTACTTATCTATAATATATCTCTTTGCATAGCCTTTTTAATAGTTGACTTAGGCAATACATTCTTTACACATAAATTATGTATATTGATGTTTTCATATTACCAATTCTAGTGAAGTTCAGAAATATTTATCTGCCTTTATGTCCCTTTATCCTCACTTTATTTATAGTTATTGTCAATATTCTCTATGTGTACATTTAGAATCAAACTAGACAGTGTTGTAATTTTATAATTTTTGCTTCAACCATCAAATATAATTTAGAATAATCAGGAGAGAAGGTAGGTATTTTGTATTTTCCCATATTTTTGCTTACCATATTTTTCTTTTTTCCTTATATTCTAGCCTTTCCCCCTCCCCTCCCCTCCCCTCCCCTCCCCTCTCCTCGTCTCTCCTTTCCTTTCCTTTCCTTTCTTTCCTTTTGTTTAGAGAGCCGTCTTTAGCCCTTCTTTTGGGAGAGGTCTATTGATAACAAAGTCTTACATTTTCTTCAATAGAGCATGTAATGGTTTCCTCCTTGAAGAATATTTTCATTGGATATAGAATTATGGTTAACAGTTCTTATTTTCAGTCTTGGAAAATATTGTGCCACTTCCTTCTGGTTTCCCTGACTTTTGATAAGAAATCTACTCTTATTTGAACAGCTTTTCCCAACTTTTAGGTTTTTTTGTTTTTTTTTGTTTTTTTTTCTAGATAAGACTTGTATTTTTTCTTAATTTTCGGAAGTGTAACAGTTGTGTGCATTAATGGGGATTTCTTTCAGGTTACACTGCTTAGGGTTTTCTGAGCTTCTTGAACCTGTAAGTTTATATTTCCAGACACATTTTTGAGGTTTGTAGTTCTTATTCCTTTGACTACTTTTCCAGCCACATGCTTTTTCTTCTCTCCTTCAGGACCTCAACTTACAGGAATGTCAGATCTTTTATAGCACCATAGGTCCCTAAGGCTTTGTTAATTAATTTATTTTTTTTTCAATCTGGTTTTTCTCTGTTCAAAAGATTGGCTAATTCCTGATTTTTGTCTTTCCCTTTTTTATAATCTTCCAGTTCACCAATTCTTTCTTCCATCTCTTCTATCCTGCTATTAAGCTCATCCACTGAAATTTTAATTTTTGTTATTGTATTGTTTTGATTCTAAAAGTTACATGTAGTTTTAAAAAATATTTTCTATTTCTTTGTTGAAATTATCCATTTCTTTGATAAGGCCTTCTATTTATTGTTTGTTTCAAGTGTGTTAGTAGTTGCTTTTTGAAGCATTTTTGTCATACCTGCATTACAAGAACTGGAAGTCTAGAAGTCTCTGTTGACATGTAAGTGAGGAAAACTCCCATTGCTTCTGGAAAAGATTGGGAGTTCTGGCTTTTCATGTCTTCTGTGCTGACATCTTAGTGGGGATGACCAGATTATCACTGGCTGATGGTGAAGACCTGACTCTTCACAGGCCTCTTCTGATGTCATGTCAACAGAGTAGGATGATAGTATTTCAAGCTCCTCACATATTCTCCACTAAGACCCCTGGCAAGTTTTCTTACTGTGTGGATCACAGTCTTGGCGTTCTACTTGGGCTTCTCTGATACCACACTGGTGTGAATGTTGGGACACGTCATTACAGCCACATAAGGGTGGAAGTCTCAGCTCCCCAGTTGGCCTTTGCTGGCCTACATGAGGTTGGAGGCACAGTTTTTTTCAATGGTGTTTACCTAAAGTAAATTGGCTATTATCTAAAATTTTTCTACATTAACAGGCTTTCCCTTTTATGATCCTTTGGTTAGAGAAAGCAGCTTGGCTGTCATGATATTGTGATATATTAAGAAATATATATTTGATCTTTGACCCTAGTTCCTGGCACAGAGCTCCAACAACCTTTGAAATTTTCTGAGTGGTAGGACTGAGAGGATCGTGTTTTGTTATTCATAATAAGCACGTTTTCAACCATACCTGAGTTTAGTTTATGCTAAGGAATGACTCTTAGGGGATGGGACATATTGTCAGAGGAACCAGTTTTATGATTAAAGGGTTGGAACTTTCACCCCCACTCTACTTTCCCATCTCTGAGACCTTCAGGGAGAGGAGAAGGACTGGAGATTGACTCAGTCAGCAAAGGCCAATGATTTAATCAACCATGCCTATGCAGTGAAGCTTCCATTAAAACCTAAGGGATGGAGTCAGAGAGCTGCTGGGTTGCTGAACACATGGAGGGGTTGGGAAGATGGTGTGCTTGGAGAGGGCATGGAAGCTCCATGCCACCTCCTAACTCCCATGCCTTAGCTTATTAATCTCTTCTATTTGGCTGTTGGCTGTTTCTGAGTTCTATCCTTAGGTAAATGTTTTTCTGCATTCCACGAGTTATTCTAGCAAATTGTCAAACCTGAGGTAGGTCATGGGAACCCCTGATTTATAGCCAGTTGATCAGATGACAGGTCACAATCTGGGGCTTGTGATCTGTGTCTGAAGCTGGGAGGAGGTGCAGTCTTGTGGGAATGAGCCCTTTACTTGTGGGATTTGTATTAACTCTGGGAAGTTGGTGTCATAGTTGAATTGTGGGACACTCAGTTGGTGTCTGGAGAGTTGGAGAATTGTTTGGTATGGAAAACCCTCACGTTTTCTGTCAGAATTAGGAAGCAGTTTGTTTTTCTTTTAGGTTGGGTCTTTGTCAGTGCTGTCAGCTTCAAGTGTGAGATATTACAGAAAGAAAATCCAGGGGACTCACCACTGTCCTTCCACAGATCCTGTAATCCCTAGCCGGCCCAACTTCTTCTTGCATTTCATTCTTCTTACACTTGTTTTATACATAATGGCCACAAATTTTACTGGTACTTAGCAGGAGGAATAGGAAAAAAAAGTGTATATATATATCTATATATATGTATATATATATGTAATTGCCATTACTGTTAATGGCAAAAATCACACTTATTTTGCACCAGCCTAATGCTGTATATTCCAAGAAGTCTGTCTCACACATTTTGTTTATATTTAAACATTTTAATTCAGGTTCAAATATACTTTTCTTGTTATTAGAAGCTTGACAATATGAAACAGCTCAGAGAGTGAAACAAGAGGAATCATTATAATTGAAATAAATATACAAGGTTATTTTATCAAAAAGTTTTAAACCACATTTTAGAAAATAATATTTAGCTTTATCCCTTTGGTGCTTGGAAATATGTCTATTCTCAGGGCAATGCAGTAATGATATTTATGTTGGCTAACAGGTATGCAATCTTTGGTAAAAGGGGAGGACTTTTGAAAAAAGATACATCATACATTCTTGGGCAATTTGAGAGAGTAAATAGAGTGAAAACATGGAATTTGTTTTCCTCATAACTGTCCTTGAATGTGGACCTGAGGGTACCATATGTTCCCAAGTTTAAAGATCATTGTTCTAACCAAAATTTGCTTAAGCAAAACATCTGCCTAGAACTTTAACCTAAAAGATAACTACAGTCAGATATTTTTCTCTGGCCATATTCAGAATTTGTCTTGAATGGTTATCAGGAATTAGTTGTAATGCGTGGATTTTTTTTCCATCATTTCATTAATTCATTCAGCTTGAGTTTTCCATTTAGCTCTTAGAGGGAAAAATGCCTGAAAATGAAGTAGCTAATATGTGATTGTAACTGGAATTTCCAGTAGAGCCTTAGGGAAGGTGTGCTTTGATAATATTGATAAAGCAGGGGCTCTGTGGCTGTTTGTGAGGGAAGCATTTAATCAGCGTGTATTTATGTGCTCACTTTACTGAAACACTTTTTCCCACTTTTTATTCTTTGCCATAACCAGTCTACCCTGAGGACACAAAATCAGTGCCTTGGGGGAGAAGCAGGGAATGGCTGTACATTTGTTTATTTCATCTCCTGAATAGGTATCAGAGAGGTACCACCAGGGGAGGGGGCGTGGCCGGGTGCAGTACCATAGGAAAGGAGCAGAGGTGTTTGTTCTCTGCACTCCCTTTCTTTCCCCCTCCAGCCTCACAGCTCTCAGAAAAGGGAAATTCAAGGACATGATCCTGGAAGACTCTCTGACCCTAAGTAGAAGTAAGATTTTATCAAAACCACTAGTTTGAAATAGGTGACAGGCATTGAAGTGCAGGGATGTGGGGACAATTTGAAAGAAAGAAAATATCTATAAAAGCCAAATAAAATAATTCCATCCCCCACCTACCCAAAGAAATCACATATCATTACTCCTGGAGAAATGCTTTGGTGTCAGATGAATGGCACAGTCTTGTCTCAGTGTCTTACCTCTGGCCTGGGCCCCTGCCTCCCCTCCTCCTTCTGATCACCTTCCTACCATTCTCACTCGCACCCTTAGTGATCATCAAAGTTTCACAGACACATACATGGTTAGAGTGGGAGGAGTTGTTTCCAGGCTATAATATACATTCTTTTATGTAATTAATAGTAGTATCCAATCTTGGTTGCACATTTACATCCCATTGGGCAGCTTTACAAAATTTTTGATACCCAAGGTGCTTTCCATATCAATTAAATCAGATTGTCTATGGGTGGGACCAGGTATATGTATTTTTTTTTTCAGGTACACATTTTTTTTTAGACTTTCTTAGGTGATTTGAATGTATAGTAGGGGATGAGAACTTATGAATTAGAACATTTCTAACCTAGTTGATTCCCGCAAACCAAATTTTCTTCTCCCTTTGCAAGAGAAGTATGTGACTCCACAAGACTGACCTTTGATCTTGGCAAGAGGAGCGCCTATCCCAAGCCATGCGATTTAGAGGCCCCCACTTTGGCCTCCCCTGGCTGGGCTCTGCTCCGAGAGATAAGGAGTCCATGGGCCAAGGGTCCTGACCTTGGGAGCCCATGCCTTTATCCTGCACCACACTTTGGGTACCAAGGCCTTAAAATTGACTATCCAAATAGCTCCGAGCTGGCTTCCAGGGTTTGTGGGGCCTCTTGCCTGGGGGCAGAAAACAGTGATGCTGTGGATGGATCCCCCAAATGCTGTTATTTGTAGGGAAGATTGTGTGGCTCAAGCCTGGACATTGATTTTAACTGGATGTCCATAGTCATGAGCATGAAATTCCTCACCATGGAGCTGGGATAGGAGGGGAAAGGGGGAAGGCCTTGGGATGATAGTGGTGGCTGAGGTCACAGATTAACCACTTAGGTTGGAGAAATCCGATCAGAATCTGGCCTTCCCAGCTTTTACAAAGGTATACGTTACAAAGGTATATGTGTTACAAAAGAAGAATGGAAAATATTTAAGTTTGTTTGCTTGACTTATAACACTTAAATATTTAAGATATGGTATTTGGGTCCCCATATTGACTCTTTGCTGAGCTCTGGAAATGTCAGCATCTGGCCTGTGACCATCCCTGCTCTATCTGTTTCTGTGGCCTAAAGTCTGTGGGTAGGAGGTGTTGGCCTGATGGATGCTTCCTACCTTGGCGGCACCTTCCTCTTGTTACCCACAGAGCCCTGACCAACTGAGATTTCACCTCTGGAGTCCTTTCACTAGCTCCGTGTCATTTTGGCTGTGAGCCGCTCCTGCTCTTGCATGGTTGCATATATAGCATTGTAACAGTATACAAAATACATGGGTTTTGGTGCCAGATAGACATGATTTCTAGTCTTAGTTCTGCCACTTGCCACTTGCGTGACTTTAGGTGACATCCTTGACCTTTCTAAACCTTGGCTTCTTTATTATTTGTATTTGTAATCAGAGTTAGCAATACCTACCTGGCATGGTGTTAGAACTAAATGAGGAAACAAGGAAGCATGAAAAAGTGCTGGCACAGTGCCTAGAGGTAGCAAGAACTCAGTAAATAATTGTTTCCGTTTATCAAGTAAGGCCAATTCATTTAAAAACGATAACGATTCTCCTTTACCCCTCTTATTTACATTTTCTGGACTAAATAATTGATTTTTTTTGTTCTTCTTTTTATAATGCATTTTCCAACTCTTAGTTCTGCCTGCCTGTCTCTCTCTCTCTCTGTCTCTCTCTCTCTCTCTCTGTCTCTCTCTCTCTCTCTCTGTCTCTCTCTCTCTCTCTCTGTGCTCTCTCTCTCTCTCTCTGTGTGTGTGTTTGTGTGTGTGTGTTGAGTACATCCTTCATATATCAAAGTGACAACTAGCCTACTATCAGGAGGCCAAGCACTTTGAGTTTTTATGAGGAGAAGGCTGTTCGTATTTCTTTCTTTGACAGTTTATCTTCTTCTTCACCCAACCATCACCTGATCTAGGTTTTCTACAGTGAGACCAGTAGAACTGATATGTGGATGGAGCCTGTCATTTGGCCTGGGTGTACTCAGCCAGTGGCACTCAGTATGTGCTGGTAAACTGAGGCAGGATTGACTCCAGTCTCAAGAGGTTAACCGTGACCTATTACAACCTATTGTAGTGTTCCAAAAACAGGACTGTATGCTCCTTGTTCAATACCCTTTCCTAGGTGTACTGGGCCACACATAGTAAGTGCTTAGTGAATGCTTGTCAGATGAAATAATAAGCAAATGATAAGTTATATAACTGGCCCATTTTATATTAATTAACAGGCAAGCCACATGTTTATTGGTTGAATATATAAATTTTTAAAAAGTAAGAATAAATTAAATGAATGAACAAATGAATAAATGGTGAAGAAACATCTATTGGGTGGATGAGGTGTTATGCTGGGGTTGCTTTTATATTTAACTGTTCTTTACACTGAAAGGGTACAACTTTTCAGTGTATCAGTTTCTCTGTCTATAAAATAGATCCATAGTATCTGCCTAAACAGGGAAAAATGTTTAATAAAACCAGGTGCTCTAGTTGAGTGCTGGGAATTCCTGGGCATTGCTCTCAATATAAGTTGTTGATTAGCAGAAGACCTGGCTGTGTAAATACTAGCTCTGAAAAAGGAGAGAATTTTTTATTATTTAAAATTCTCCTTAGTCATCCAGCATTTGTGTTTGCTTTTGTGCAGGGCTGATCTCTGTTTTAGCATTTTAGCCTGTGCATATACATGGATGGAATAACATTGGCTCCAAATGAAGATAAGAGCCCATCTCAGTTCAGGCACGATCGTGCTTGATGGAAAAGCATGTCCTTAAGGCTCATGCAATGGCTGGAAGCTGTTGTACAGCCCTGACTAAAAATGAAGGTGCTGATCTTCTGGTTTGTGCATGGACACAGATACCTTAGTACTGCTAAGTCCCATAAATCTCAAATAAAGCAGAATGGAGCTGGCAGGCCAAGGCTTAGAATTGGAGATGGACAGCAAGGTTCTATAAAAGTAAACACTGTGGACAGTTTCTTAGACAGTGTATTTCTTAGGATACCTGTTAAGACACTGTAACAAAGAAACCCCCAAATATGTGACAACCCAAAAGTAGGAGCAATCTAGGATGGGGAGGCATCAGTGCTCAAGGCACCTAGGCTAGCGAGTCTCACGCACTTTCCTCCATGCAGCTTCCATTTTTGAGTCTAACAGCTTCTGCTCTTGTTGCTGATTCCCAGGTTGTTGTAATGAAAAAAAGGGATGCCCAGGGAAAGCTCTGCCTTAAGGACATGATGCTGAAATTGCACACATCACGTCAACCCATATTCCATTGTCCCAAACTCAGTCACATGGCCACACCTAGCGGCAGGGGAGCTGGGAAACAAAATCATCAGCTAGGAGGCCATATGCCCTGGTAAAATTCATAAAAGGAAGAAAGAAAAGTAAGGCTAGCAGGAGACAATTTAACAGCTCTGCTATGGGGGATCCACTGCAGAGGACAGATGTGTTTATCTTTACTAAAATGCCTTGTGTATTTTAATAGTTACAACACTTTGGTTACAAATAATGAGGGAAAGCAAAGAGGAAGTATTATGAGGGTGCATGTAAAGCAGCAAGGGAGAAATCATAGAAGTTAAAAGGCAAGCCTAGCAGGATCAGACCCCACAAAGATCATGACAGGGAGCAGTTTCCATGTTTATGGCTACTCGGGGACTCCTGCAGTTGGACTTTGTTGATCTGCCACCTCCTACACTAAAATGATTTGGATAGACCGTCACATGTGTTTTTTCAGCCCAACTAACTGGTTTGTTCTGCTTATTCCTCTTAATTTACACTTGTAAATGAACTGCCTTGAGCTTTACTCCCCCTTTTAACAATGTGTAATTTCTCCCTCTATGCCAACCAGAAAATCATTTCATTGTTTTGAGGTAGTCTATACAGGTTCTAAATTACTGGCCAGACTATCGGGTTTGTTCCTTTAACCGATACTGTAGGAAGGACACTGTTCTCTAAAACGAAGCAGGGGGAGAAGGTATGGTGTCCTCTTTTATATACTCACTCCTCATTCCACTCAAAATGTGATCTAAAGACCAATAGCATCAGCATCACCTGGGAGTTTGTTAGAAATTCAGAATCTCAGGCTACACCTCAAGCCCACTGTATTAGTTTTCTAGAGCTGCCATAACAGCGTGCCATAAACTGGGTGGCTTAAACAAGGGAAATGTATCGTCTCATGGCGCTAGAGGCCAGAAGTCTGAGATCAAGGTGTTAGCTGGGTTGGTTCCATCTATTGTCTCTGAGGGAGAATGTGTTCCACGCAGCTCTTCTAGTTTCTGGTGGTTAATTGGCAGTCTTTACGTCCCTTGGCTTATAGATGCATCACCCTGATCTCTGACTTCAAGTTCACATGGTGCACTCCCTGTGTGCAGGTGCCTTCTCATATGCCGTTGTTTATCAAAACACTGGCCATATTGGATTAAGGGCCCAGTCTACTCCAGTGTGACTTCATCTTAACCTAATCATTTACAATGATGCCATCTTCAAATAAGGTCACATTCTGAAGTCCTGGGGGGTAAGTACTTTAATAGATAAATTTGTGGGGAAGGGGTACAATTCAATCCATAAAAACTGCTGAATCAGAACCTGTACTTAAATAGGTAATTTGTATGCACATTAAAATTTGAGAAGCCATGCCTTAACATTCTTCAAAAAATAATGTGCCACCAACACACTCACTACCACCTTAAATGTGTAATGAAAAGCAGCCTAGTCTTGGGTTCTGGATTCTGGCCCTACCCTAGCCATGTCACGTTTAGTGCACAGCCATGTGCCAGGCTCTTATTCAGCACTCAGTAAACACTTATTGGATGAGTGAAAAAAGTGGGACAAAGTGCTTTCATGTCTAAAATTGGAATAGTTATTTCAAAAGAATATTGTAAGGACTATCAGATTTACCAAATATTTAAAAATGGAAAGCATGACGGTATCAGTCAGAATCCAGTCAGGAGACAGACATGCAATTCATTTGAACAGAGAAATTAGTATCTATTAGGGGAGAGTAATTATAAAGGTATAAAAAGAACTCTAAAGAAGACCTTAGAACTTAGGGAGATTATTTAAGGAAGGGACAAATTTTAAATGAAGGGGCCTTCTCTCCAAAGCTTGGATTCCGACTTCACTGGAGAAGGTATAGTTGCCTCGCACTGGATGGTAAACACGTTTTATGGGTTGGCCTGTATGCTCCAGGGTATAGGCTGCACAATGCTGGTGAGTGGGATCAGAGGGAAGCAAGGTGCCAGGAACCTGCTGCCTGTCAAGGGAAGGCCTAGGGTGCATGGTGTCTGCATCAGGAGGTCTGCAGTTACATGGATACTGGACTGCAGACAGAGCCCTGAGCTCACCTAGGGAATGTACACAACACTGGATGCCCCTACACTATACCACTAGTAGCCTGCAATACGAAGATGTGAAAAGAAGAGCAGTACACCAGAACTGGGAAGGAAAGACGCTTCCCTCCCGCTCCAACACCCTCTACTAACATAATTTAATGTCATGCCTGTTGCAACAGAGAAATGCTAAAGGATCCATTCCACTATTGCACAACAAGTAATTAAGGGTAGACTTTGTAGCTGGGAGGTAATAGATTGATAACTGGCACATGCATTGTGCCAATATAAAGTCATTTTCTCAATGCTAATATCAAATATGGCCTCAGAGAATAAGAGAAATAAAAAATGTAGAATTCTTAATGCCTTATCCAATAGATAAGTAGTTAGTTCTCCCCAGCCTTTCTCTAATTCCCATACATACACTGCTTTTTCCAACTGCATTGCCTCATAATGTGATTTGGAGGGGTGAGATAATATTGAAAAGGGAAGTTGTTACTAAACTTGGGAACTGAGCATACCTTGATGATGGTGCTCACCTATGTATACTCTTGTTTTATGATACCCACAGCACAGCAGTGCCAGGCACTCACCCTGACTCCTAGTTATCTAAGACGTCATCCTCTGGGGCTACCTTCCTTGGGCTGTTTTTCCAAGACTCTGGACCATTTATGCCATAATTGAGCTCATTTACACAATCCTAGGCCATCTCATTCTTGCCCATGGCTTTAATTACTCATGAACACATTGCTCTGGCCAGGTTGCTATTCTGAGTTCCTAACGATAGTCTCCTTGAAGCCAATCTTGAAGGTCACAAAGGCACCCCAAACTCAACATATTCAAATCAAGCTCATTTATTATCACCGCATTCACCCCCAGTCTGTTATTTTTTTCTCTTTCTCAAAGAATGGCAACTTATGTTTATCTTTCTCTCTTTTCTTTTACCTTCCATATCACTTCCATGTCAAAGTTCCTGGATCTTATCCCCTAAATACCTCTTGATTTTGTTCACATCTCTCTGTCTACATTAGCACCACCCACATGTGTACTACATCACATATGACCTGGACCACCATACAGCCTCCAAACTGATCTATCAGCAACCCCTCTGGCCTTTTTCCTAATATGAATCTAATATCACCCTCACTTTCACTTCTCTCCCACTACTTCATATTTTTCAATGTTTCTTCATTGCTGTTAGGACAAACACAAAACCCTTGACGTGACTTTTAAAGTCCTGCATGGTCTAGCTCTTCTCCACCTCTCAAGACTGAGTTCACCTCTGGCCTTCTCTTGACTTCTCTGGATCAGCTACACTGGCTTTTTTCAACCCACTCTTTCAGGATATAGGACCTTTGCATATGCTTTTCCCTGTGCCTGGAATACTCTTCAGATCCCACCTCAACCATTCCCTGATCACTCTATCCAGCTCAAATGCCCCCATTATCAGCTCCCATCGCGCCTTAGGAACTGCTTCTCCCTGATAGCACTTTTCAGAGTCAAATGTTATATTTTTTCATTAATTGTTTGGTCAATGCCTATTTCTAGACTGTAGGATCTACTTTGGCAGGATACGCATTAATAATTCCTCACTATTGTATTCTCAGTGTCTAGCCCAATGCCTTTTATTTAGGCAAAATAAGGAATCTAAATATTGGAATTCATGTGCTAAAATTTCTTGCTGAAATTTACTCTCTCCTTCAACAAATATTTAGTGAGCACCTACATGTGTTTGCTTCTATATTTGGAACTGTGATTCCAAATAAGATTCCTGCTCTCTCATGCTGTATTAGTCTGGGTTGTCTAGAGGGATAGGACTAATCGGATAAATGTATATATGAAAGGGAGTTTATTAAGGAGTACTGACTCACATGATCACAAGGTGAAGTCCCACGGTGGGCTGTCTGCAAGCTGAGGAGCAAGGAATCCAGTCTGAGTCAAACCTCAAAAGTAGGGAAGCCAACAGTTCAGCCTTCAGTCTGTGGCCGAAGGCCCAAGAGCCTCTGGCAAACCACTGGTTTAGTTGTAGGTCTGATAGTTCAAAGGCTGAAGAACTTGGAGTTCAATGTTTGAGGGCAGGAAGCATCCAGCACAGGAGAAAGATGGAGGCCAGAAGACTCAGCCAGTCTTATCCTTCCACATTCCTCTGCCTGCTTTTATCCTAGCTGCTCTGGCAGCTGACTAGATGGTGTCCACCCAGATTGAGGGTGGGTCTGCCTCTCCTAGTCCACTGACTCAAATGTTAATCTCCTTTGGCAACACCTTCACAGATACATCCAGGAACAATACTTTGTATCCAATGAAGTTGACAGTATTAACCATCACAAGTCCACTCCTTGTCAAACCCATACACATCTTTTGAAATCATACATAATCTTCAAATAAAGACAATAATAAGGTCATAATTATGCCTAACATAATATAGCTATCCTTTGTACTACCAGAAACTACCAATTCCCAACCCAAATGCTATTAGATAAATTTAACAACACTGAAATGCTGATATGAAGTCAATAAATCTTATGTCACATGACAAAGGAAAAAGAAATAAAATGAAGATATTTTCTTAGTACAAGTGTATACATGCTGAAACATGTTCATAACAAAATAAAGAGGAAATACGACAATTACCATCCTTGTTTCTGCAACTGGTCACGTGTCATAGCTGGTATTGATGACTACCTTCTTCTACTACCCATTCTGTATTCCTTTTGCCTTCAGCAAGCACCTCAGCAGGTCGTGGTTTTTTTTACCTGGTGGAGTAACCCAAACCTTCATTCCTGTAGGGTCTATGTCATTTGTAGTCCTGCCTGGATTGGGTTGTTGTAGTTTTCCATTGACCTTAATCACAGGACATGATAATACTAAGAGATGCCCTAAGGGATCTCCTATATTCCATGCATACTCTTCCTTACCTCCACTGTGGAGTAGTAAACTGATTTTATCTTGATAATCTGGGTCAGTTACCCCAGCCAACCCTATAACTTCCTTTCTTCCTTTGTTGCCTGTTGACTTAGAGGTAGGGGGAACCCAAAGTGGCCAAGTGGCAATCTTAACTTCCAGTTTAATAGAATCGTTGTTGTGTCTCCTGGTGATGGTGAGAAGTGACGCTTCCATTTCCACCACTTGATTCCTGGAACCATGAATCCTGGCTGTGGGAGAAACAGTACCATACATTGGATGCTGATTCAGATCATACACAGCCTTCTAGAGAACTTTGTCCCAGCCCTGCAAAGTATTGTCACCTAGTTGGCATTGTAATTTGACTTCAAAAGGCCATTTTATCATTCTATCAGTCCAGCTGCTTTAGGGTGATGGGAACATGGTGAGACCAGTGGGTTTCATGAGCATGAGCCCACTGCTGCACTTCTTTAGCTCTAAAGTGAGTGCCTTGGTCAGAGGCAGTGCTATGTGGAATACCATGATGGTGGGTAAGGCATTATGTGAGTCCATGGATGGTAGTCTTGGCAGAAGCATTGCATGCAGTATAGGCAAATCCATATCTGGAGTAAGTCGATTCCGGTGAGGACAAACTGCTGCCCTTTCCATGATGGAAGAAGTCCAATATACTCAACCTGCCACCAAGTAGCTGTTTGATTACCCAAGGAATGTTGCCATATTGAGGGCTCAGTGTTGGTCTCTGCTGCCAACAAATTGGGCACTCAGCGGTGGTCGTAGCCAGGTCAGCCTTGGTGAATGGAAGTCCATGTTGCTGAGCTCATGCATAACCTCCATCTCTGTTACCATGGCCACTTTGTTCATGGGCCCACTGGGCGATGACAGGGGTGACTGGGGAAAGAGGCTGAGTGGTGCACATAGAAAAAGTCATCCTTTCCACTTGATTATTAAAATCCTCCTCTGGCTATGGTCACCCTTTGGTGAACACTCACATGAGATACAAATATCTTCACAGTTTTTGACCACTCAGAGAGGTCCATCCACAAACCTCTTCCCCAAATTTCTTTGTCACCAATTTTCCAATAATGCTTTTTCCAAATTCCTGAACATCCAGTCAAACCATTGGCTATAGCCCATGAATGAGTATATAATCACACATCTGTCCTTTTCTCCTTCCAAGCAAAGTGCACAACAAGGTGCAATGCTCAAAGTTCTGCCCACTGGGAAGATTTCTTTTCACCACTGTCCTTCAGCAATGCCCTAGAAAGGGGCTGTAGTGTTGCAGCTGTCCACTTTCAGGTGGTGCCTGCATATTGTGCAAAGCCTGTGTAAATCAGGCCCTTGTCTTCTTTTCCTCTGTCAACTGATCATAGGGAAATATCCATGAGGCCATCAGTGCAGGCTGGGGGAGAAAAGGCAAGGTGGCAGGAGTGGGGACCATGAGCACCTGAGGCATTTCCTCATGTAACTTACTTGTGCGCCCAGGACCTGTTCAAGCCTGTTCACGTACATATCATTTACATTTGATGATGGAATGGTGATGCACATTCCCCCACTTTATGGCTAGATGGGTCAGAAAGCACTTGGTTCATGATAGGCAGTTCAGGTCACATGGTGACTTGATGACCTATAGTCAAACGTTCAGTTTCTAACAAAGCCCAGTAACAGGCCAAGAGCTGTCTCTCAAAAAGGAGATTAGTTATCTGCAGAAGATGACAGGGCCTTGTTCCAAAATCCTAGAGGCCTCCGCTGTGATTCACCTATGGGGGCCTGCCAAAGGCTCCAAACTGCATCCCTATTTGCCACTGACACCTCAAACACCATTGGATCTTGATGGGTCATATGGCTTAAGTGGCAGAGCAGCTTGCACAGCAGTGTGAACCTGTTGCAGAGCCTTCTCCTGTTCTGGACCCCACTCACAACTGGCAGCCTTTCAGGTCACTCGATAAATGGGCCAGAGTAATACCCCCAAATGACAAATGTGTTGCCTCCAAAATCCAAATAGACCCACTTGGCATTGTGCCTTTTTCTTGGTTGTAGGAGGAGCCAAATG
The DNA here is from genome assembly GCF_028885655.2 of Pongo abelii. Classification (NCBI taxonomy): domain Eukaryota; kingdom Metazoa; phylum Chordata; class Mammalia; order Primates; family Hominidae; genus Pongo; species Pongo abelii. The sequence goes on along the minus strand of NC_071997.2, from coordinate 52,027,748 downwards.
CAGCAACTTATCCTTCACCTTAGAAGGAATATCTTGACAGGCCCCACAACACTGGACTCCTAGAAATTTTACTGAAGTAGAAGGTCCCTGAATTTTAGTTGGCTTTATTTTCCATCCTCTGGCACACAAATGTCTGAACAATAAGTCCAGTGTATTTGCTACTTCTCACTCACTGGATCCAATCAGCATAATATCATCAATGTAATGGACCAGTGTGATATCTTGTAGAAGGGAAAAGCGATCAAGATCTCTGTGAACAAGATCATGACACAATGCCAGAGAGTTGATGGACCCCTGAGGTAGGACAGAGAAGGTATATTGCTGGTCTTGACAGCTGAAGGCAGATTGCTTCTGGTGGGCCTTGTGAATGGGAATGGCATTTGCCGAATCAATGGTTGCATACCAGTTACCAAGAGATGTGTTAATTTGCTCAAGCAATGAAACCACATCTGGTACAGCAGATGCAGTTGGAGTCACCACTTGGTTAAACTTATGATAATCCACTGTCATTCTCCAAGATCCATCTGTCTTCTGCACAGGCCAAATAGGAGAGATGAACAGGAGTGTGATGGGAATCACCACCTCTATGTCTTTCAAGTTTTTTTTTTGTTTGTTTGTTTTTTTGAGACGGAGTCTTGCTCTGTCGCCCAGGCTGGAGTGCGGTGGCGCGATCTCGGCTCACTGCAAGCTCTGCCTCCTGGGTTCACGCCATTCTCCTGCCTCAGCCTCCCAAGTAGCTGGAACTACAGGCATCCGCCACCACACTGGGCTAATTTTTTGTATTTTTAGTAGAGAAGGGGTTTCACCGTGTTAGCTAGGATGGTCTAGATCTCCTGACCTCGTTATCTGCCCACTACAGCTCCTACAGTGGTAAGGAGCTATCTGTGTCAAAGAAAATGAGAAAAACTTTAACATACCATTACTCATAGGGTTAGCAAGGGCAAGGCATTGACCCAAAGGCATTACATCTGAGCACCACTGCATGTGTGATTAGAAGGTGCCTTAGAAAACCAGTTATTCAAAGGGAGAAGAAGCATGATCACTTCGGTTAGGACAGTTTGCTGTGCAGGAGCATTATCATACTGTAAAATGCTTGTCAATACTGTTTACATAGAATACAACCTGAATGGTATTCCTGGTATTATTCCTGGTGTTATTCCTGGAAATTCTGCCTACTTCCCACTGCTAAATGTCAATAGATCCCCCCAGACACCATTTATCTGAAAATACCAACCTCTCCCTCACCAGCATACACACTTTTCTACATGTCAATCAGAGGTGGTATTGCTCTTGATTAGAATGACTGGAACCTTTTCAGTTTACAGATGTGGAAATGGAGGCCCAGTAAAGGAAAGCAAATAAATGGCACAACTTGGGTCTTCTTTTCTGACTCAATACCTAGTACTGATTTTACTACAGCACAGCTATCACCCATATTTTTACCCCCAATCATAGTTGGTTTTGGCAGAAGGAAAGCAAGCAAACCAAAACCACAAAAATGCTGTGTAAAAAGAATATTTTCCTAATATTCCTCTTTGATACATTCAGATTTCTATGGATGACATTTTCTTTTAATGGTCTTTATCTGTGCTTTGAGGGAAGGTAAACTTGAAAGCCCACCTTCTATTCAATGCTGCCCCAGACAAATAAGTTTGATTTAATGCAATAAACATTCTTCCATTGCTCACTGCAGCCGGATGTTGTTTATAATGTTTAATCTGCCAAAGCACATTGTATATTATCATTCAGATGCAAAATAATTTATGGCTTTAACTCCCTATGCATTTAGATGAGTAAATCACTTGATATTTAGAGGAAGATATGATTGTTGCTTAATTTTTTGCTTCACTTAACTTTTTAGATATCAATACAACTTTGACTTCATGTTTGTTTTCGATTAACCTTGCAATTAAACATAAGAAGAAGTGTGTGCTCTTGGGGGTGTGTGTGTGTGTGTGTGTGTAAGCATTGTATGGCGCATCTTTGGGGAGATCTTAAATCATAACAAGTCATCAACTTGTGAGCTTGTGCCTTGTTTTTTGAACAACTAAAAGTCATTCTGAACAAATTATGTTGAATGAGATGGATAATAAAATTGGATTTTACCATTGTAGGCTATAATAATAATAATAATAATAACCACAGAAAATGTTATCTTTTAAAAATAATTTAAAAGGAAATTATGCAAAAAAAACCTAACTGATGACAGCATCATAAGAAAAGTGTGAGTTCTTCAGTGTGATTCATTTGAAGGAGACGATGCTCATTTGCATTAGTACATTCTGTATATTTATTAGGAAATCAATCTTATTAATTTTAGCATGTCATTGACAGACAGATGCATATTTATTTTTGTTTATACATTTATATATTCATTAAGTGTGATAAAGAAATAATGATGATAACACTAACATTAAGCTTGTATTATGCACCATCACAGTGCTTAGGGCTTTGATGGCATTCTCATATTGCTTCACAGTGGTAAGACTATAAATGGTGGAATCATAGCTTTATAGTGGCAGAATAGTTTTGATGAATTGAAGCTTGTTTGAATCAGGGGCCAGTTAGAAGGAACAGAAGTATTGATGAAATATAATTTTAATACTGTGAGTTTCATACCAAGACTTAAACTGGTCTGAAAATGTGTGGTCAAGGAGAGGCATTTTGACGACCTGCTTGAATGGATAGGATTTAGTGTGCAATGAACACCCCAATGGGTTGGGGTATATCCAGAGTGCTTGAAGAATGTGTGCCTGTCTTTTCTATACTTTAGTTTGTTTTATATACCCTTCCTAATAGACAGTGAAAAGACAAACCTTGGCTCAGTCATTTTATTTAGTAGCAATTGAGTTCATTTTGTTTAAAGGCTTATGTAATTTCTTCACTAATGCAATTTTTAAAATTTCCAATGATTTGCTTTATCTCACATATTTAAAAGATGTGCAAGAAACATCCTATGCTTAAACATCCTATCAGCACATCCTAAAGTCAGTTTCCCATAGCATAGTTCTTCTATATGCTAGTATATTGGCATTGCTATTTGCTGTGTAATAAATTATCCCAAAACTCAATGGTTTAAAACAACAGGGTTTATTATCTCCTGGTTCTGTGAGTTGTGAATTCAAGTATGTCTTAGCTGCATCTCTCATGTAAGGTGTCTCACAAGGCTGCAAGTCAGCTGGGGCTACAGGAATCTTAAAGCTTCACTCAGAGAGGATCCACTCCAAGTTAATTTGTGTGGTTATTGGCAGGATTTTGTCTCTTACTGGCTGTTGGCCAGAAGCCACCCTCAGTTCCTTGCCAAATGGGCTACTCTGTAGGTCAGCTCGCAACATGGTATATAGCTTCATCAGACTGAGCAAGTCAGAGGGCAAGAGAGTGAGTAGTAACAAGAGGGAAGTCACTGTCCTTTGTAATGTAATCTCAGAAGTGACACCCCATCACTTTTGCCATTCTGTTGATTAGAAGCTAATTACTAAGTCCAGCCCACACTCAGGAAAAGGAATTGCAAAAAAGCATGAATACCAGGAGGTGGGGACCATTGGGAGACATTTCAGAAACTCTCTGTGGCAGGTAGTAATGTTATGAGAGTTTAATGTTCTAAAAGATTGTGAAATGTCAGTTTTATCACAGGACCTTTCAGAGTCTTGAGCATGCTAACTGCGTTGCAAATTGTAAGTGGAAAGGGTCTATGGAATAGAGTGTTTCTCAATCCTGTTTGTTCGGTGAGTCCTTTTTGTTAAAGAGTGGCATGTTAAATGATCCTTTCTCAAAACCTTTGGTGAATGGCTGCCTAACATTGTCACTTGACACAGAAGTTACTGAGAATATGAGAGGTGCATTGCCATTGGCTGCAGAACCTGGGCCAGTGCACTTCTGAAGCTGTGAGGTTCTTTGCATCTTATTAGATTGACACATGGTTTATTTATGCCACCATGATCATGATTTCCACTGGGTCATCTCTTACATCAGCTGCTGGCAACATAAGCCATATAAGTAAAAAGGAGTGTAAGAGTTGATGTTGAACCCATTTATGAAATGTCTGTGAGCCGATTGTTGTGGAGATTAGCTTCCAGCTGGTGCTCTCCTTTCTTCCTTTGTGGATGGCAAAGCCAGACTGTGGCCAACTCTGCCACTTCTGTCCTTAGTCCAACCCCACCCCACCCCCATCCCTATGGGAACTGGAAAGCCACCAGTATCCATCATTATTTTCTTCACTCTGGAAATAAAGATGTTGGAACCTTCATACATCACTCTAAAAAATTGTCAACTCCTAGAGACACATTGCCTCATTGATTTTACTTTATTTCTCATGTCTCTCCTTTAAAAATGAACAATAAATTGCAGCAGCTCATGTATAGAAGGACTCCATTGCTATTTAACTTCTTGTTTGGATCTTTAATGGCCCATGTGATTTGTCCTTCTCAGACAGATATCATGGCCTTGATATCACGAACTGTACCATGCGTGTCTGCATGTCTCTCCCCAGTACAGCAGAGTTCAGTGCCCTGGACACTTTTCTAAATAGGCTCTGGGTGTTTGGTGGATTAAGTAGATTGTCACAGCAGGTGGGGCATAAGCATGGTTATTGTTAGCTCATAGTTAAATGTCCGAAAACATTAACAATGTTTGTTTGTATTTTAGCCTGATAATTATTATTTTTCTTATTTCCTGCCACTTGTAAATATCATTTTGCACATTTCCAGTGGGGAGGTTTGGAGAGAAGATTTTGATCATTCATACCTCTTTGATGCTAAGCCCACTTCTTTATAGTTCTTATAAGTTAAATTAAATCAGGTTTTTTATTGTGTCTACATCTATGTTTATGTATTTTTGTCTCTCTGTACATCCACACTTTTTTCTTCTGTATGTCTCCTACAATTTCATGAGATAGTCTTTCAGCAAAACAAAAGTCACCAGGAAGTCTCACTAATCAACTCACCAGAAATCTGCAAAAGAAGGGTTCTTGCTGGAATATTGCCTCAGTACTAATCTATGGGTTGTTGATGCATCTAGAACTTACGCTGGATAGCATATTAAACACCTTGGTGAATTATGGTGCTTGCTCCAGCTGCTTTTAAAAAATTATTTATTCATTAATGACTTTTTAAGGTGAGCAGATGTTTCCATTTGCTCATTTTGGTTTATGGCCCATTCTGCAGTTGGTATTGTAGTACACACATTTCTATGTAATATATATCTCATATGGTCCAATGCATTAGAAAAAGAGAGAAACTTATAATAAAAACATGGGATCACTGGCAGCAAACAGTATGCCTGGAGCTCGTGGTGACTTCAGCATTATCAGAATGTTGATAGCATTACATCTGTTGTGTCTGAAAAGTGCCAGAAAATGGTGCTAATTTATAATGTAGGAGGAGGGAGGTGAAGAAAGATATGGTGATGAAAAATAGTACACAGTAGAAGATAGTCAACTAAATAGTAATTTGTTAAGTTTTATTCACACTATATAACAAAGTGCCGTCACAGGTTTCTGGTTTGGTTTATAAATCAACTACGTATGTTGCTCATCTATACTTCCCGTGGAAACGGCTGACTATTCTAAATAGGGCCTTTCCTTTTTTACAGAAAACATGTTTGTATTTCTAAGGGTTGTGTGGTTCAGCCCAAAAACGAGGGCAGTAATAGAATAAAGTAAGGCCTCGGGCTACCATTGAACTTTACAAGGCAAAGGGCAGAGAATAGGCAGAAAAACAGAGGGAAATTGGAACCAGCAGCATCTGTAGAGGAAGAACAGAGAGAAAGAGGGGCAGATGGTAGGGAGCGATAGTGAGAATGATGCTTATAGTTATCACAGATGCCTCTCAATTTTTAAAACCTTGAATGTCTACATCTCTGAGAAATTTAAACACTAAAAAAAAAAAATGCTTTTTTCTATCCCTCATTTCCACTCCTTTTATCCTCACCTTACAACCATATATATCTTTTTTTTCTTCCTAAGATTCCATTGCTAAGGTTGTAGATGTATAGGTTAGACAGAGTATGTTCCCAAGACATCAGAACAAAGTTTACAGGATGTCCTGGTGTAGCCAGAAGGACAGAGAAGCTTTGTACCTGCCTGTGTGGAATGTTTACAAGATCCCGAGTAAAGCCACTGCCCCCACTTTATTCTTTCTCCATTACTGGCTGCTCTTTGAAGACAATATTTTCGAATTTCATCCGTTATTTCAAGGTTTTATCTATGCTAAAATGCATATTGAATATTTGAAGCTGGCATCAGTCACATGTATCCTTCTAGTCTAGAGGGAATGTTTTAGGTTCTCTCATGAGACTGAATTTTGATAAGAAAATGTGAATGTGAAGATCCTTGCAAGGGAGAAAAGTTACAAAATAAGAAGATTTTTTAGTTTTTCTTTTTCTTTTTAAGCAAATTCCTCTGCCCACTTTGTGACAGTGTTTTAAGACCAGATGGGAGTGTCCCTAGATCCTTTCAGCTGGTGGCACTGTATGAGTTTTCTATTGCTGCTGTAACAAACTACAACAAACTTAGAGGCTTAAAACAACAAAAATTTATTATCTGAGAGTCTGGAGCTTAGAAGTCCAATATGGTCTCAATGGACTAAAATAAAGATGTGGACAGGGCTGCATTCCTTCTTGAGCCTCTAGAAAACCCATTTCCTTGCCTTGTACAGCTTCTAGAGGCCACCCAATACCTTGGCTCACAGCCCCTTTCTATCTTCAAAGCCCGTGACAGTAAGACAAGTCCTTCTCATACTGTTATCTATCCTGTTCTCAGCAGCCAGGAAAGGTTCTCCACTATCAAAGACTCATGATTTACATTGGGACCACTTGGATAGTCGAGGTAACCTCCCCATCTCAAGATCTTTAATTGTGTCTGAAAAGGTCTTTTTGCCATGTAAGGCAACACATTTGCAAGGTCCTGAAATTAGGATGTGGACATCTTTGGGGGAGTGCCTACCATAAGCACTAACTAAAGCAAACTCTTTCCAACCTATTGTGTCCTGTGCAGGTGGTCACTTTTTTTTTTTTTTTTTTTTGAGACAGAGCCTTACTCTGTCACCAGACTGGAGTACAGTGGCATGATCTTGCCTCGCTGCAACCTCCCATCTCCAGGTTTAAGCACTTCTCCTGCCTCAGCCTTCCGAGTAGCTGGGATTACAGGCACCTGCCACCTCATCTGGCTAATTTTTTGTATTTTTAGTAGAGATGAGGTTTCACCGTGTTCGCCTGGCTGGTCTCAAACTCCTGGCCTCAGGTGATCTACCTGCCTTGGCCTTCCAAAGTGCTGAGATTACAGGCATGAGCCACTGCACCTGGCCTGGTGGTCAGTTTTTAATAAACTGCCTCAGTTAACGAGAGTACTGGGCCTGGCCAGAAATTTCTACCAATGCTGAGTGCTGATTCTCTTCTGATATTAATTAAAGTCAGTGTCTTGTCAGCCTCCACTTCTCAACTCTAGCTGAGCTAGCCACAAGAGAAGTTGGAGTCACAACTTTGATTCCTTCTCCATGCTCACAAAATCTTGTATCCCATTCTCCCCGCAGCATGGGATCCTGAGACTTTGGCAGCCATCATCAAAGTTTGCCCTCCACGGGACAGTAGCATTGAGTTCCAAGTAGCCTTCAGGATCACATTGTCTAAGCCTATTATTTTCCTAAGGGAGCAAAGAGGAGCTCAGGGAAGGAAAATAAATTAGCAAAGATGTAGAACCTAGACCTACACAGACTTCCAGGCCCATGCCTGGGCCGCCTATGTGGCGTAGTTCCATTTCACAATACCAGACTAGAGGTGACTAGACAAGGTCCTCAACCAGTAAAACACACACACACACACACACACACACACACACACACAAAATAAAACAAAAAAATATTTCCCCATAAGAAAATGTTCCAGGTAGAAGTGTAATAATGTCAAATATTTAGGAAACATTTGTACTAACACGGATAAATCAGAGAGTTTTGTTGTGTGTGTGTTTAATCCTCAGTTAATCAGAAGATGTTAAAATGGGAGCATTCCTTCATGAAAAGCATATACTTAACTAAGACTTTGAGGTCAGAGGAACCATGAGTGGGGAAATCCATGAAAAAAAATCTTATTACTGATGCCTTTAAGGTCTGGGTTTAGAGATTCAGTGTGTGCACACATAGAAACTGAATCTCTAAAACCAGACCTTAAAGCCTTCAGTATCATGATTAATAGGGGTTAATAAGGTTAACCCCTATTAACCTTAACAGGGAAGGCTTTGGTTCAAAAGCCTGAAGGAGACCCAGAGCCAGCAAATGTGACATGGGGTTTTACTAGGGGCTGATTACAGGGGAGAGAGTCCAGTGGTGGTGGGCTGGAGAGGAAAACCATCTTACCTGCAGAAATGGTCCAGTGGTGGCAGGCTGGACCAGATAACCGCATCGCTCAGTGGCAGTGGGCTGGGCAGGAAAACTTCAACCACCTGCAAACAGCATGCGGTTTGTATAGCATTTTCAGTTAACACTTTCCCCGTAATGAACTCCACCTGGCAACTTTCATTTACCCCAGAACTCAGGGCCTCAGTCCTCTGTATGGCCCACGTTCCACAGGATGGGCCGGGAGTTCAGATGTTTATTATAGATAAGAAACGAATCTCAGGGTTGGCCACTCCCGGAATCTGTAGCTCAAAACATACATTCAGGTGCATCTGCCATACAGGGTTATTCTAAGGGTATGCTGAAATCATTGCTATCAGGTGCATTTACCCTTCTATGTGGCCCCTTGGTTTGACTACTGAGGTCAGTTGCAAAAGGTAATATCCTGGCTTCTATGGCTTCTGGCCTAAATACAGGCCCATGTTAAGCTCCTGTTTGAGTATTTTGTGAAGTCTCTTCAACTTCGAATGCCATCTCTTATGGTTTCTTAATTTCTAAATCATAGGGATTCCTTTTGCAATAGCAATGTCCATCTCTGAGGCAGCTGGCTGTTCAGTCGTTGCTGTTGATTATTCTTTAGTCTATGAGCTGTCCTGGGAGGAGACAGAGACAGCTGATTTCCATGATCTGAAGTGCAACTTGTTCCACCGCCTTTAAAATAGGCTGCAGCTGTTTTAGTGTTTTGACCGCTAGGGTCTTATATGTATGGTGACCTTAAACTTCCTCAGTGTAATTTCTCTTTCATACTCATACTTTACACTGTTCAAAAAGTTAAATCAGACAGCATTTTCCTGGACTACTTTGCCAGGAGATGACCATTTTTGTGCTTTCCTTATCTGAGGAAATTTGCAATTTGCCAATATTTTAAAAGGGAAGATGAAGCCATAAAACAGAATAGTAGGAGATATGAAACTAGTTTAGGGGAAAAAATAAACTTTGCTAAGATTTTACTCACACTTCCTATCAGTATTCTAACAAACCCCAGCATGAATTAAGTCTTCTCTTCCTTATTGACTGTCTTTATTTACTATCTCTCTTTCTTCCAAGAAGTATTTATTCGGTACTTGCTGTGTACCAGAAGTGGTGCTAAGGACTAGTTAAGATGTAATCCCTGCAAATCCTATCAAGAGACTGACTTCAATTTAGATGAGCAAGTGAGTCTCACTTCTTCCAATTCAGATGCCCTTTTTCTTCCCTTCTTCACCTTTTTCTTCACTCCTCACTGGTTTCCAACAGGAAAACAAGTGATCTCAGTATATACTCAACTTCAGACGTAGTCTCTTGAGTCATCTTAAAGTTGAGACTGAGACAGCAAGTGCTGTTTAGAGAAACTTGAAAATATGAAGAGTAACAAAAAACATTATTTGAGAAGTAAAAATGCCTAATATATCTCTGTAGGGAAGAGTGAGTTATTACGTATATATTTCAACACTGCGGTGTAAATGATGGTGACTACATGGATACTGATTAAGGCATCTCATCTACAAACAGTACTTAGTTCAGTTTACTGAAAACAACTCAGAGTTTAGGGTATGGTTAACTATAACCAAACATGGACATCTTTTACTTCTTCAGGTTTAGACATAAAGCTAAGACATAAGGAAACCCTGTTTAATTGGCTAGTCATGACCCATTCTAGAAAGTAGAATTATTCAGAGCATTAGGACCCAGTGAAAGGTCCTACCATAATTCATCAAACTGGTTAGTGAATTTTCTCTAAAATTATACCTTGAAAATATGGGATTTTTCATCTTCAAAAAGAGTTTGAGGTCTGCAGTGGTGAATATTCGTGGTATCACAGAATTGCAGACGTTAACTTTGGAGGAACTCTAATCTAACCATCTTATTTTCAACTGATAAGGAAAATTATTTATTTTATAGACAGAAGAAATGTTAAACAACTATCAAATGTAATCTAACTACATACAGGCAAGACTGAAGTTAGAAACTAGGACACCTTTCTTCTAATTCAAAGTTGTTTTCACTCTGTCTCAAGTCTTACCTCAGCCAAAACCACCATGATTGTCTGTAAAGAAGACTCTATTGCCCAGTGGTCATGATGATTTAACTCCTTTCTGTTTTCCTTTCTTCTTGATTTCTTGTCTTCCCTTTTAGTATTTATTCATCTTCTCTCTGATTAATGAGAATAGTAAAATAAATCTTAAAGTGGGCTAATCTGTAAAACTTTTCTTTTTTTTTTTCTTTTTATTTTTGACAAGTCTTGCTCTTGTCACCCAGGCTAGAGTGTAAGGGCACAGTCTTGGCTCACTGCAACTTCTGCCTCACAGGTTCAAGCGATTCTCCTGCCTCAGCCTCCCGAGTAGCTAGGATTACAGGCACTAGCCACATTTTTTGTATTTTTAGTAGAGACGGGGTTTTGCGACATTGGCCAGGCTGGTCTCCTGACCTTGTGATCCACCCGCCTCAGCCTCCCAAAGTGATGGGATTACAGGCGTGAGCCACCATGCCCGGGCACTAATCTGTAAACTTTTCAAAGAATCCACCTCTTTGTTACTCTCAGAAATATAATCTACTCAGTCATGCATCTACTCAGTCCCACCATACTGAGAATGATGAAACTACTATGATGCGTATTTTGGGAGTGTGTGTAGTGTGTGTGTGTGAGTGATTGTAAGTGTGTAAAGTGTATATAGGATTGTAGGTCATTGATGATATGGAACTTCATATTGAAATTACTGTCCCTCAATTCTCAGTGACTAACCTTCAGCTTTGTTTTGTTTGTATGCTTTCATATTCATAAAATGAGCAGATTTTTAAAAACCCTTGACCTTTATCTTATAAACCTTAGTGTTTTTAGTGATAATAGTTCATTGATAACTATCAAACTGAATGTTCATTCATATCAACCAATAAGAAATATTAGTTCTTAATTATTTCTTGTTCCTTTGTCCCTTTCCACTTACATGTACATCAAGTGTTTGGTGTGATTCATGAGACCATGGGCATAGTCTTGGGTTAGTGAAAGGTAAAGTAGGTGTAATAGAAGCAAACTTGAGATGGCAATCAGTATATTTGGGTTCTGGTCTTGGGAAGTCATTGACAATAAAATGTGTCTTTTATTGAGCACTTGTGTAAGTCAGGCATGTATGCATTCTCCCTGACCTGTGAGATTGGAATTATTCCCTTCTCCATTTTACAGATGCAGATATTGAGGCTGAAAGATAGTAAGTTGCCTTCATAGAACTAATAAGAAAAGAGATGGGATTCATAGATTTTCTGTCTGTAAATCCCAGGCCAGCATCTCTGCTGGGCAGTGCTGCTTTCTTGCTCTGTGTTTTTAGAAAAATCACTTGGCTTTTCTGGGTCTTGGGTTTTCTCATTAATCAATTGGTGGTTTGAGCTCTTATCATGTGTGAGGTTCCTTAGAGCTCCAGGAATTAGAGAAGGTCATTTTCTTTTCCTCCTCCACCTCTCACCCCTTTGGCATTTACTTTTCCCATATCCAGCTGTTAATCATTAAAAATGAAGATGGTACTGAAAGTCATGTCTGGCCATGAGGACAGGATCCGAATGTTTTCTTTCTGACCTCTAAATCAGTCTGCATATCTTGCCTGTAAAACAAAATCAAAGGGTGTGGCGGGGAGGGACCAGGGACTTTAATTATATTTTTAAACAATGGATTTCCATTAAAATTGTATTATTCTACACCTCTGGAAAATTACATTGTAGATGAGATAAATGCAGCTTGGCATTTAAATTAAGGTTATCTTTAGACTGGTAATCTCATTTGCTGTTTAGCAATTTTAATTCAAGTCAAGGCAGTGTAATTAGTGCCCTCAGCCAATTGCCATTCCTCACTGCTTTGTAGCTGTATTTAGTACTGTTAAGACACATTATATTCGTGTGGAAAGTATAAGTCAACATACTAAATTATTAAAGGTGGCATACATCAGGAAATACTCCCTGCACATGCTGATGCTTCAGATTAGGAGGCTTTAAGCCGTCATGCCAAGAGAACAGTGATACTGTGGATGGCAAATGCAGGACATCACCGTTTTTTAAATACAGAGAAATTAACGTGAGATGTTGTTCTTAGGGCAACTATACTAAGTTTAGCAGTGCTTCAACATGTTTTCAATTTGAGACAAGCTTAGCATAATTTAACTTCAAAATTATATTTTACATGATGTGATAGTTTTTTTTTACACTAAGGTATGCACGTGCGTGGTGGGGGATAGGGAGTGATGGTTGGGTGTATGACTCAATGTCTGTATATACAGTTTCTATTATAGCTTAAAACCAGACCCAGACAAATATCTCTAGGTAGTAAAAAAAGATTAGGTAATAAGGAGTTCTATTATACCCTTGAGAAGACAGGCAATTTTTTATTTATTTGAGGAAAAATACCCGTGTGTCACTATACATACTTATTAATATTAATTACATAAATTAGTTCTATTAATATATTATGTATTTGCAATTGACAAATTGGGCTATATACATCTGTGTTTATGTGTGTGTATATACATTTATGTATGTGTGTGTATGTGTGTATATATATACACACATGCTTTATTTGACTTTAGATTCCTGCTTTGAAGAACAAGCGATATTCAGAATTCAAATTCAAACATAAATTCAAACCTTTTCTTCCTTCTGCCTAATAATGGCTTTAATGAAAAAAATCTATAATTTAGTTTGCTTCGTGTATTTTAATTTCCTTGAGAACAAGAGCTTTATCTAGTTTTCATTCCTCGCAGCAACTAGTGGACCTTTACTTAAAGACTCTTAGTAAATGTTTGTTGAACTCAATTATGTAAAGGAACAGTTGACTGTTCTTGACGACAGCTTTCTAATGTATGAGTGTTCTCTTGGTTTTATAGTCCATATATTGAATTCCGTATGCCTGCTTCTTTTCTCTACTCCAATAGGACTATAAGCATGTTTACAGACAGACGAATCTGTTGCCTATTTGAAGAAAAGTGTACCACTCAGAACATTTCTGGAGAAATATTAGCATTGTAAATTTGATTTTCATGCCTGGGGAAAAAAAATCAAACGGCACAAAGAACATATTCATGTGATATTTTGGTTTGTGAATCTTGATTTAACATATTTGAAAGGTAAAATAAACAATTCCATGTGAGCAAGAATAGAATTGTTTATTTTGACAAATCGAGTCCAAGTTTATAATCTTAGTCCTTACTCCAATCTTAATCTTTAGTCCTTCCGATTGACCGTTAATGACTTCTAGAGATAATCAGATTTAATCGTCCATGGAAGGCCATGGTGGAAAACCAAAACATCTTTTTTCTTTTGGAATAGAAGCAATGTGATTTAGAACATTAAAAATGGAAAGCAATTCAGAAAGATTTTTGCTTTTGAAAACAAACAAATATAAAACCTATGTGTTTTGGCTTCCTGATATTCATGGAATGACATGAAAGACATTGTTCATTATCTTGCTAGCAACTTGATATTGCATATGCCAGATGCAGTGGCTTACACCTGTAATCCCAGCATTTTGGGAGGCGAGGCAGGAGGATCACTTGAGGCCAAGAAATTGAGAAGTAGTGTTGCATTGGGAACCACAGGTCACAAACTAAACTGTAGAGAAGACAAGGTCCACATCTTTTAATACCCAGAGCTCTCTATAGTCCTGAGACAGTGGATTTGCATCACTATCGAACAGTAAATGAAAAATACCATTATACTGAAAATAGATAAGTGATATTTTGCTTATGTGGCAGGGTAGTGAAATTACATCTTTGAATGTGTCATTTTACCTGACCTAACATCTTTTTTTGTAAAATGCATGTAATTACAGATTTTTCTGACTGAGAGACTGTAAAAAACATATACCCAAATGAAGTTAATAAAGCACAACAATCACCCTTTGTTGCTGCCTGGGGACAGCTGGGTCCTAAGGTTGGGTCTCATAGCTTTCATCTGTTAGTTCAGCTCTTCCTAGTGTCTGAGACTGATCCTATTCCTAGTTATAGGATATTAAATGCATCGCCAGCCATCGTTTCAGCGTTGGGAAACATGAGCAAACTATGCTATTTCCTGTGACCTTGTGCCCCTACCTCGTAACTTTAAGCGTCCATGTCCTACCTTATCTGTAGTCGCAGAAACTTGCATGTCACAGTTAAGGCCCTATTTTAATCTCTTGGCACTGCACAGATTTTATAGAAATTGAATTCCTATTTTGCTTTACCCACACCAACTCAGCAGTGGAACTATTGCCAATTTTGAACAACCCTAAATGCCTACTATCTTCTGCTTTGATTTCCCTTTTTATTGGCTAATTTTGAGTTTCCTGCTGAAAAGTTTGACCTAGCTGCTGGAATGGCCAATGATTACTTCTTCCTGGACTTCCATGAAGCCATTCTCTACACTTTGGCCCAAGTCATCACCATCTATCTCTGAACTACTACAATAATTTTCTGTTCTCTCGTTTGCCAGCCACCCCAATACACAATCCAGCTTCTGGAAAGATCACTTTAAAAAGTAAACTGGATCGTGCAGCATCTCTACTCAGAACTACTCCAGTGGCTTTCCAGTGCATTAAACAGTTCTTTAATGTGATTCTTGAAGTCCCTGCATAATCTTGCCTGTGTCCAATCCTCCAAAGCCATTCTGTCTCTTATTCACTGACTGCTTTTAATCTTCAAACCCGCTGCCCTTTTTCTTTCTGTATATTGTATGCACATGCTGTTTTCCATCTCTGGTGTCCTTTCCCCTCTAAGCTCTTAAAGGTAATACCTACTCATCTTTCAGGTCTCTGTGAATGTGTTATTTCATTGGTACACTCTGTTATTTTCCCACTGAGATCTCTATTCAGAGCACTTTTCACAATCTGTAGTCAATTATTTATGTTTGTCTTTCTTGCTTAATGGCTGCTTAGATAGTAGGATCTGTGAAGGCAGGGCCCAGACTCACATCGTTCACCACTGGATACCCAAATCTTAGCAAATTGATTCACTTGCAGAGTAGGTTGGTTTGTGGACTTCATGTTTAAACAGTAAAATGAACAGATTGTCTGCTTGGATTATAATGTATCGCTTCTTTCTCTACTCTCCAAAGAATAATTATTATTTATTGCAGTCAAATCTTATGTACCAAGAAATCAGCATGAATTACCTCAAATCCTTACAGTCTCAATATAAGGCAGATGTTATTATTCCCATCTTACAAGAATGGAGATGATAAACATAGAGTGATTTGTGCCAAGTCATAAAACTAGTCATGATGAAGCCAGAATTATGTTCCGAATCTTTTTGACTCCCAAGTCTGTGCTCTCCCACCTCAGAACATTCATTTTCTACTGCCCAAACTTCTCCATCCTCTCTACAGATATCTACTGTAGAGCCATCACCAAGTGCCAACCTGACCCTTGATGTGTGCGTCAGCCCTTCTCTGTCCAGTCAGGCTCACCTCCAGTCTCTCACTCTGACATGGAATTATCTTAATGTAGACAAGTCTCAGTAATTGAGTCATAAGCTAGTATCCATGCTTGCTTTTTGTGGCCTAGAGATGTGCCAACGTTTGTTTGGTTAGGCAGAGC
This sequence comes from Pongo abelii, assembly GCF_028885655.2. NCBI lineage: Eukaryota > Metazoa > Chordata > Mammalia > Primates > Hominidae > Pongo > Pongo abelii. The sequence continues at coordinate 52,011,836 of NC_071997.2, read as the reverse complement.
CCAAGCATTCCCTACTTGAGTGGTAGCTACTACCTAAATTATTTGGCCTAGAGCTTGGGAGAAAATAAGTTCCCAACTTACAATGTGAATGGACTCATGGCCATCCCACTTCCCCATGTATCCTACCCACTGAACATTTATGACTGTGGCAGTAGTCACTCTGAAATACTAGCAGGGCTCACAATATAAGAAAACATTTAGAAAAGGATTGATCCTTTAGAACCCAGAGTTTGGGGTTTTGTATCACCCCTCATGCACATGAAAAAATCTGGGTAAAAACAATAAACTCCAAGGAAGGAGGAGCTGGTAGTGAGCCCATGATAGAGTCACCATTGTTAAAATTCAAGTATGACACCAGAGCACCTAAAGACGCCTCAGGAAGTGAGCTCGCCAGTTACGTCATTGGTGTCTTCTGCTCTTACCCTTGTTTGAGGTCTTTGCTCTTTCAGATTTATAGGAACATAGGACTACAGAAAGGAGATTGCTTTCAAAGTGATTAAATTCTGGACAATAATGTCTATGAGAAGATGAAAGAAATTAGTATCAATGGAGTTACATTAGTGAAAGGAGTGAAAGCTAAGCTCTCATATAATATAAAGCATTATTATCAAGGGACTGTGTCTTTGTTGGATACATCTAACCTACGCTTAATAAACCATAATATTCACCTCTCTTCAGTTTATGAGATTGCCAGTTAGTCTGATTTTTTAACACTGTGCTCTTCAATATTCAATGTGTGAGACTGTTTTTAACCAGTCAAATTAGAATCAAATTTGCAAGTGAAATGCCACAAGACAGAACAGTATATTCTCTCCTGAAGTTGAAATATGAAACACCGTTCATTGCCGAATTTACTAATTTTATGACCCCATCCCAAAGTGCTTGGAAGAGGATTTATGTTAATTATATCCATGAGGCTTATTGACCATGATGTCATTGCTCATTATTGTGTTTACTGATTTATTTCTCATATGCTCAACATCAGTTTTGTTTTGTTTTGTTTTGTTTTGTTTCCTTAAATGAGTGGAACTGTCCTTTAGAATTGCAGTGCATAGGGCTGGGCGTGATGGTTCACGCCTATAATCCCAGCACATTTGGAGGCCAAGGCGGGCATATCACGAGGTCAAGAGTTCAAGACCAACCTAGCCAACATAGTGACACCCTGTCTCTACTAAAAATAAAAAAATTAGCCGGGTGTGGTGGTGCATGCCTGTAATCCCAGCTACTTGGGAGGCTGAGACTGGAGAATCACTGGAACCTGGGAGGCAGAGGTTGCAGTGAGCTGAGATTGTGCCATTGTCCTCCAGCCTGGGAGACAGAGTGAGACTCTATTTCAAAAAAAAAACAACAACAAAAAAAAAACAAAAAAAAAAAACTGCAGTACATAGTTGATAGGAACAGTGCTAAACTCTTTAATTTAGAAAATTCAAGGCAATCACTGCCATGTATTTTCAATTGTCTGTTCTAGCCATATGGTGAGCAACTTGAAGACATGATCCCTGAAATTGAAGAGAGTTAAGACATAGAGAGTTTTAAGGATCTTTATGATTTTGTGTGCTGTGATACATTCTTGTTAATATGGCAGTATCATCACCATTTCTACGGTCATCCCTGTCTTGAATATTTCAGCCAAAAGAAATGCAAATATTCCTGAGGATAGCAACCTGTTAATAAGTCAGCTGTCATAAACAGTTTGTCCAGATTAATGCCTGAGCAGGAGTAGCACATGGGAGGTGAGAGCCCGAATGAGGGAAAGGGTAGTACATTTCAAAGGAGAAAGGCAGAGAAAAATATTTGAAGAATGCAAAGTAGCTTGAACCACCTTGCTGACCAATCTTAGGTATCATGGTTACCTCTGTGGAAGCACAAGGTGGGTATTTGTTTAGACTTGATCCTTCCTGGGACAAAGTGCTGGTCAGGATAGTAAAGGGAGATTAAGTGTACTTAGATGTGCTTCCAGGAGACAGGTATGTCATCATAAAGAAGAAAGGGCTATTAGCTCCTGACCTACTTAGAAAAAGTGTAACTAAAGTGGAACCAGGAATTGTGTGAGATCTGAGTATGTCCTCTTCTCTCTCTCAGGAAGAACAGAGGGCAGGAGGTTTCACCAGGAGCTCACCTGACTCTCTCCTAGGTACCTATGTTTCTGACTTTCCTTAGATACAACCAGAAAGCTAACACACTTAGATACTTGGAGACATTTGAAACAACTCGACAGCCAGTTCGCTATCCTTGGCTACCCACCTGTTTGGGAGAGTAGGAATGCTCCAGAAGAAAATTGAATCAGCACCACTTTCCCATTTTGACCCTTGAGAAAAGAAAGAAAGAAAATCAGCATTTATTGAGTAATTTGATTTGTGCCAGACAATGTATCAGATGTTTTATATATAATATTCCACAGGTGGACTCTGTTATTCCCTTTCTATAGAGGAGAAACAAACTCTGAATTGCTTTAGATGACTAGCTTAAGTTAATGAGGCCCAGAAGGGATGAACCTAGAATACAAACCCAAACTCTTTAATTTCTAAATCAGTGGCCTTCCTCACTATCATTATGCTGTGTTATGTAATTGATATCTGGAGTTCAGGGAAAATCACCATACTACTTTGTATGAGAATAGTGTGTATATGTATACATTTGTATTTTATATAAACCTATGCATGGACATATGAAAGTGAGTTTTTTTGTTTGTTTTTTGTTTGTTTGTTTTTGAGATGGCATCTCACTCTATCACCCAGGCCGGAGTGCAATGGCATGATCTCAGCTCACTGCAATCTTCGCCTCCCAGGTTCAAGCGATTCTCCTGCCTTAGCCTGCTGAGTAGCTGGGATTACAGGCACCTGCCACCATGCCCGGCTAATTTTTGTATTTTTAGTAGAGATGGGGTTTCACCATGTTGGCCAGGATGGTATCCATCTCCTAACCTCGTGATCCACCCACATCAGCCTCCCAAAGTGCTGGGATTACAGGCATGAGCCACCACGCCTGGCTGTGAGTGAGTGTTTTTGCCAACCTGATAGCCTTGGTTTTTTTTTTCCTGTACCTTCTCAGTGTCTTGGGATGGGAGCCATGATACCTGAGGAAGTAACAAAGATTATACAGTCATCCCTAAGTATTCAAGGGGAATTGATTCCAGGACCCCTGAATGCTCAAGTCCCTGATATAAAATGGCATAGTATTTACACATAACCTGCACACATCCTCTCGTTTACTTTAACCATCTCTAGATTAATTAAAATACCTAATGCAATGTAAATGCTATGTAAATTGTTATCATACTGAATTGTCTTTTATTTGTATTATTTTTATTGTTGTATTGTTATTTTTAATTTGTATATTTTTGACATTTTTAATGCTCAGTTGCTTGAATCCATGGGTGTATAACTCACAGATATAAGGAGGCCTGACTACATTCCCAAAGAAGAAAAATAAGGCAAATCAGCCTTTTATTTAAGAGTATTTGGGCATGTTTTATCATATCCACAATATTTCTGTTTCTTTTTTCTTTTTTTTTGAGACGGAGTCTTGCTCTGTCACCCAGGCTGGAGTGCAGTGGCGCAAACTCGGCTCACTGCAAGCTCCGCCTCCCAGGTTCATGCCATTCTCCTGCCTCAGCCTCCTGAGTAGCTGGGACTACAGGCGCCTGCCACCATTCCCGGCTAAATTTGTGTATTTTTTTAGTAGAGACGGGGTTTCACTGTGTTAGCTAGGATGGTCTCAATCTCCTGACCTCGTGATCTGCCTGCCTCGGCCTCCCAAAGTGCTGGGATTACAGGCGTGAGCCACTGCGCCTGGCCACAATAATTCTTTTTCTAATCATGGTGAAGTGTTCAGCAAACATGCCAGGTTTCCCAATGTTTCAACATGCAGGACTAATCTTGTAGTTAATGTATATTCCTTTTCTTCCTGAGCCTTTTTACAGGAGACGTTTTTGCCTAGTCATCATTTTTCTAATTGCCCAATTTTCTTTTCTCTGTTAAACACTAATTAAAGAATGATCTCAGGACTGCCACCTTTTTGGAGAAAACATTAATCTCCTGCCCTCTCTACATTTTAATGGGCCTAATTTATCCCTATTATCTACTCCCTTCACCACCCCAACTGAGCAAGGAAAACATTCTTATCCCCTGTACCCTTCTCATACTCTACTGCATTTTTGCATTTTATTTTCCCTACTAACTTCAACTGATGCTGCATAGCCTTGTTTATGTTTACTTTTCATAATCAGCAGAATATGCATATGACTATAAGTCTTCTCTCCTCCTCCCTCCTTCCCTGCTTGATCTGCTCTGTATTAATTTCTTTTCCTATTGCTAAACCTCTATGTACCTGTATCTGTTGATGAATTAATTAATCACCCAGACATAGCTCAGCACCTGTATGAAATAGGGCCCAGGACACTGAAGCATCAATTCTAGTCTCCAGGAACCAGCAGTATGAAAGGAGAGGCCGACACATAAACAGAAAATTGTAATAAAATGTGGTACAGGCAACCATACAGATTAGAAGAAGATTCAGGAACACACAGAAGGAGCTACCACTCCAGCCTTGGTAGCAGGGAAGGCTTCCCCTATTGGCTGTCATTTGGAATGATTGACAATACCATAGGTAGAAAAATGGGTTGAATCCAGAATTCATTTGCATTAATAGCAAACCTTGATAATCAGTGATATTGACTTCCCTTTCATCTCTTTTCCACAACTCAGTAATATTTCCATTAAGAAAATATTATAAGGTACTTTGGAATGTCCATATTAAAAATAATATATTAATTAAAATAGCACAAAGCTCAACTAATAATCAAACCAGCCATAAACTATGGAGCAAAGAACTTTGTTTCCAAGAGATCTAAAAAAAAAAAAAAAAGAAAGAAAAAGCTACCTGGAAGCCCTGAGCTGATTGTATTGGCTTTTAAAGACTTTTTGAAGCCTCTCCTTAAAGCAAATCACACTGTATTAGTCTGTTTTCACACTCTTGATAAAGACATACCCAAGACTGGGCAATTTACAAAAGAAAGAGGTTTATGGACTTACAGTTCCACGTGACTGGGGAGGCCTAACAATCATGGCAGAAGGAAAGGAGGAGCAAGGCAGATCTTACATGGATGGCAGCAGGCAAAGAGAGCTTGTGCAGGGCAACTCCTGTTTTTAAAACCATGAGCTATCGTGACACCCACTCACTATCATGAGAACAGCATGGGAAGACCCGTCCCCATTATTCAATCATCTCCCACCTGGTCCTTCCCACAACACGTGGGAATTATGGGAACTACAAGATGAGATTTAGGTGGGGACACAGAGCCAAACTGTATCATTCCACCCCTGGCCCCTCTCAAATCTCATATCTTCACATTTCAACACCAACTATGCCTTCCCAACAGCCCTCCAAAGTCTCCACTCATTTCAGTATTAATTCAAAAGTCCACATTCCAAAGTCTCATCCAAGACAAGCAATTCCCTTCTACCTATGAGCCTGTAAAATCAAAAGCAAGTTAGTTACTTCCTAGATACCAAGAGGGTACAGACATTGGGTAAATACACCCATTCCAAATGGGAGAAATTGGCCAAAACAATGGGACCACAGGCCCCATGCAAGTCTGAAATCCAGGAGGGTAGTTAAATCTTAAAGCTCTAAAATGATCTCCTTTGACTCCGTGTCTCACATCCAGGTCATGCTGATGCAAGTGGTAGGTTCCTATAGTCTTTGGCACCTCCACTCCTGCGGCTTTGCAGGATATTGCTTCCCTCCTGGCTGCTTTCACAGGTGGTTTTGGATGTTTGCAGCTTTTCCAGGTGCACAGTGCAAGCTGTTGGTGGAGTTACCACTCTGGGGTCTGGAGGATGGTGGCCCTCTTCTCACAGCTCCACTGGATGGTGCCCCAGTAGGGACTCTGTGTGGGGTCTCCAACTCCACATTTCCCTTCCGCACTGCCTTAGCAGAGGTTCTCTATGAGGGTCCCACCCCTGCAACAAACTTCTGCCTGGGCATCCAGGCATTTTCATACATCCTCTGAAATCTAGGCGGAGGTTCCCAAATCCCAATTCTTGACTTCTGTGCACCTGCAGGCTCAACACCATGTGGAAGCTGCCAAGGCTTGAGGCTTCCACCCTCTGAAGCAACAGCCTGAGCTATACTGTGGCCCCTTTTAGTCATGGCTGGAGTGGGCACCAAGTCCCTAGACTGCACACAGCAGAGGGACCCTGGGCCCAGACCACAAAATCATTTTTTCCTCCTAAACCTCTGGGCCTGTGATGGGAGGGGCTGCTGCAAAGTTCTCTGACATGCCCTGGAGATATTTTCCCCATTCTCTTAGTGATTAACATTTGGCTCCTCGTTACTTAAACACATTTCTGAAGCCAGCTTGAATTTCTCCTCAGAAAATGGGATTTTCTTTTCTATTGCATTGTCAGGCTGCAAACTTCCCAAACGTTTATGCTCTCTTTCCCTTTTAAAACTGAGTGCTTAACAGCACCCAAGTCACTTCTTGAATGCTTTGCTGCTTAGAAATTTCTTCTGCCAGATACCCTAAATCATCTCTCTCAAGTTCAAAGTTTCACAAATCTCTAGAGCAGAGGCAAAATGCCACTAGTCTCTTTGCTAAAACATAACAAGTGTCACCTTTGTTCCAGTTCCCAATAAGTTCCTTATCTCCATCTGAGACCATCTCAGTCTGGACCATATTTTTTATATGCCTATTAGCATTTTTTGTCAAAGACATTCAACAAGTCTCTAGGAAGTTTCAAACTTTCCCACATTTTCCCGTCTTCTTCTGAGCCCTCCAGACTGTTCCAACTTCTGCCTATTACCGAGTTCCAAAGTAGCTTCCATGTTTTTGGGTATCTTTTCGGCAGCACCCCACTCTACTGGTACCAATTTACTGTATTAGTTCATTTTCACGCTGCTGATAAAGACGTACGCAAGACTGGGCAATTTCCAAAAAAAAAAAAAAAAAAAGATTTATGAACTTACACTTCCACATGGCTGGGGAGGCTTCACAATCATGATGGAAGGCAAGGGGGAGCAAGTCACATCTTACATAGATGTCAGCAGGCAAAAAGAGCTTCTGTAGGGCAACTCCAGTTTTTAAAACCATCAGATCTCATGAGACAAATTCACTCTGACAAGAACAGCATGAGAAAGACCTGCCCCCATAATTCAATCATCTCCCACCAGGTCCCTCGCATAACACATGGGAATTATGTGAGCTACAAGATGAGATTTGGGTGGGGACATAGAGCCTAACCATATTGCACACTCAGTTCTGATATTCTTGGCTTTCTGACATCCTGGACAATTAGCAATAACCAAACCTAAAAGGTAGAGAGTTATTTGAAGGATTGTATTTTGATCCCAGGGAAAATGTGACCCCCAACACCTGAATAATGAAAAAAAAATACACACAAACTATAAAACAGTTGAACAAAAAACCTCTTTGAAAACCAACAGATCCAGGGAATAAAAATAACAGCAGATATTTAGCTTTCTCAATAACTCTCCCTGTTGTCTCTGCATGATAAAGAGCACAATAATTGGTGTTGACACTGACGGGCCAGAGGCAGCAGATAAAGATTTATTTAGATTAAAGGAAATTCATTTCAGAAGGTAAAGAAGATGGATAATTTATGGTGAAAAATTTCCCTGAAAACTGAATTAAATGAAACAGTTTTCTTCTTTAGCAGGAATAAATTTCAATCATCAAATGACCACACACATTTAACACTGTATAGTCCTGAGGTTGATATTGGATGCTCATGAGTTTCTTTTTTGTTTGCTTTTGGTGTTAACTTACTGCTTCTCCTGCGGTTTTCCAGATTGCTAAACTTCTCTATTGAAACCCTTCTGTATGTCTTAAGGTACTCCTCAAATAGAAGGTGACTCTGATTGTTTCAAAAGAGAAAATTGTGTCTCGTGTCAGCAGTATTTTATTTCTTTGTAATCCAAGAAAGGAGAGATACTTGTTTAAAAATCCAAAGTTCTGACATCTTGAATATAACAACTGACACTAAAAGTTTTTTAAATTGATTCACGACAATGCATTTAAAACATATTTATAAAGCACTTTATATAGATCATCAAGTGACTTTAGATATAGCCTTTCACATTACAATGAATTATATTTTGTTCAGCTTTCTTGTCATGGTAATCCATTTCATGTGTTTTCTTTTCACAGCTGACATAATACTCTGACTCACCATTGCCTTTTTCCATAATTATCAGCATATTCTCCTTAATCATATGGAAATCTATTATTTTTGTGCTCACAGCATTACAGAATGTAGACCTGAAGGTTTCCGACCATGTCACTACAGATTAAGATGTGGATTCTTTAGAATAGAATGTGTATTTTTAGAACACCATTGTGTTCCCAACCCTTATGTAAACATCACTATCATGTAGACCCCAAGGAATCCTTGATTTCAGGCATAGCCTTGCTGAGGAGAGGGACTCACACACACTGGGATTAGAACAGTTTGAAGCCTGTGCATTATTTGGGGCTAAACTGAATATGTGACTTGCACATATAGGGAAGAGCCTTGTATTTGTAAGATGCTATCACATCACATCTAATGTTCTTTAACAAGACATGATCAATTTTGAAATTCAAGTGTTTAATAAGCTTCTATGGAGAAGCAACAAAAACATACAGTTTTGCATGGTGAAAAGAGAGAAGAGCTATCTACATATGGTGCGGGCAGGGAGAAGCGAGTGCATTCTATGCTCCTGTTTTATCATCTGTGTTACCTGCATCTTGTATTCATTCTGATTCTGGTTGTCCCTCCCTCCCCTACATCTCCCACTCTCAGGTGGTATTTTGAATGCTCTTGAAAGTCTGTCACATTTGCTTGTTATGGTTTTGGCCTGAAAACATTAGAATTGATAAACCAATTTGTTTTTTATGAATCACTAATAATTTGAGCATGATAGATTTCCTCTAAATGCAGAGTTCATTCTTTCATGGCCATCTGATGTATTAACAGAAGCCGGTCTGGAGAAAGGCTGAGGCTTCCTCCTTAAGCATGTTCCCAGTGCCAACTGTAAGCAATTAGAAAAAGCAGAGCTGGCATCTGAAGGCTCCTGTGTTCTAGGGTGGGCATCTCAATATCTGATTCTCGTTCCATCGTATTCATTTCTGGTTGCATGACTTTGCTTACTTAAAGTCTCTGAAGCTAAGTTTCTTCACCTGATAAATGAAGGGTTTTTTGATTTTGCACAGGACTATTCCTGAAATAGCCATGGGAAATGAATGGAGAAAAGTTTGTATATATTTTTAAATCCACTAAAATTAATCTTGTCATTTATTCTTTTCTTGAACAAAGATTAATTACAGATGTATTGGACATTATGTCTATAGGAAGGGTAAGAGGTATGATACAGTAGAAATTCCAGACAGAGAGAAATGGAGATGATGATAGCTATATTGAGCCTAGCAGGGCCATTGGCCTCCTTGCTAGAAAGTTTGAATTTATGCTGAAGGCAAAATAGGGAGATATGATTTTATGTACTTTAAAGATCTAACTAAAACTGCATGGAGACTGGAGTAGAGAGAGAGGTGAAATGGAGGCAGAGAGCATCCTTAAAAATAATCCAGTGAAGAGATGGTGAGCATCTGAACTAGGGCCTATGGCATTAGGGATGAGGAAGTGTGGAGACAGATGAGGAATAACTAAGGGATAGGATTCGCATTACTTGGAACATAATTAATGTGGGAGGTGAGCAACCCTGGGGAAGATGCTAAGTTCAGTCTGGGACAAGTTGAGTTTGAGGGCATGCAGGCAGGGTGAATGGTTTTATATAAGTGTTTGGAGTGTGGGAGAGGGTTTAAGGATATAGCTATAGATCTGGAGTGCAGCAGCACACCATATGTAAATAAGGCTCTTTGGGCCACTGAATTGATGAGATTGCCCAAGGAGAGAAAGGAAGACAGCAAAGAATAGAATTCTGGGGAGCAGCAGAACTTAGGGGAGCAACTAAGAAAGGGAGCCAAAAAAGGAAACTGAGAAAGAATAGTCAGGCAGCTGAGAGAAGAACAAGAAGGGTGGAGTCACAGGAAAAAAGAAATTGTCAGCAATAACACATGCAGGGAGATCAGATAAAATAAGAACTGAAATCATCCAGTGGTTTGTGGATCTGGATAAGTAGCTCAGAGAGAAGTCAGATGTGTTTCCAGAAAATGTTTATTGCTTAAGCAAGACCAATCGCTGTGCTGGGGTACTTTGCCAAGGTTTCTAAATTGGCTTTATTTACGGAAGGACTACACCTCTACAAACACACACAGGTCAATCAATCCACTCCATTCTCAGCCAAGATCATTATGACTTCTTTTCATATGTGCTTTAATTTTCATTCATTTGTTTGTTTGTTTAGAAATAGGAGTGTTGAAAAATAACCTAGTTGCCACTTTGGTTATGTGCAACTGTTAAATATAGATGGATAAATAGATGGGTGGATAGATAGATAGATAAGACAGATAAATAGTGGCTACCAAAATGTTTGAGGTAGGAGAGCTTCAGCTACTCTCTTACTATACTGCTAACAATTATAAGGAAAGAAATTCTCAACAAAATGTATTGATGGAATCTCAATTTCCTGTCCTAATAGGTGCTCTGAACAATAGCTTGCATGAAAGGAGCACTTGAGGTAAACCTGCTACTTTTGGGAGGCAGGATTGTTACCTTATGGGAGTGATCAGGCAGGCAGAAATTCTGCATCTCAGTCTCGGGGCACAGAGCATTTAGGGGTGAGACCTCACGTACCATCCCTAAGGATCCAGGCCTCAGGCATAGCTATATGATTTGTTCTTCATATAACCGTGGGCAGTATCTCTAAAATATTTTAGCCCATCCACAATGTTAAATATCAGTATTTTCACCCATGAATCATCCGTTGTGTTAATTAACTGGCCAACAATTTCACCAATGAAAAGCCATTTCTAGTATTTGTTATGCAAAGCCCCTGATGTTAATTGAAATATACCTAGGAGCATTTACACTGGCCACCTCTACTGTGTGACTTTTATGGGGGAAAACTTGTGACCACCCATGAGGGTGTGAATTCCTGATTAAGGCAATAAACTGCTCCTTCAATGGGATTTAAAGAAAAGAACACACATAACACACTCTTTTTTTCTAAGGAGAATTTTAAAGTAAATAGAAAATATAGTAAGGAGGTAGGAAGACTGAGACATCATTGTGAAACCACCAACTACATCTTTGTGATGAATGAAAATATCATTTGGAAACAATATCTGTCACACTAAAAACTAGCCTTTCAGAGTATTTTTATTCTTTTTTTTTTAATTCTTTTTTTTTCTGAGATGGAGTCTCGCTCTGTCGCCCAGGCTGAAGTGCAGCGGCACGATCTCGACTCACTGCAACCTCCGCCTCCCAGGTTGGAGCAATTCTTCTGCCTCAGCCTCCTGACTACCTGGGATTACAGGTGCACGCCACCACACCCAGCTAATTTTTGCATTTTTTAAAGTAGATGTGGGGTTTCACCATGTTGGCCAGCCTGGTCTTGAACTCCTGACCTCAGGTGATCCGCCGCCTTGGCCTCCTAAAGTGCTGAGAGTACAGGCTTGAGCCACTGTACGCTGCCCAGAGTATTTTTATTCTGCCACAAATTTTTGAAATCCTCTCCATAACCAATGTTCAGATCTCATTCTCTTATGAACATTTTTGTCATAGTCCACTCATTCTCATACACACAGACACACGCACACACATACTAAAAACAGCATGATCACCAAATTGCCTGAAGTATACCATCATAATATTTCACATCTGTGCTTGTACAAAGAGAAATATTCTGATGCTCTGCTGTACCTGCAAGTTATTTCAGTCAGAGGTTCCTCAGCTAACAACCTGAGTAAAGCTATACATGATTAAGTTAAAGAGCGAAAACCCGAATGCTAGCATAGACATGTAGTATTTATAGCTTTATCATTTTTTTGATTACAAAAATATTGGTATGCTTATTACATAACGTTCAAATATTACAGAAAAGCCTAATGTAGAAAATGAATATCTTCAGTAATCCTGTTTCCAAAGATAACTGCTGTTAGCTTGGTGTGGTTTACGGAAGAACTTTTCCCTTGCAAGAATAAACATATGTAAATACAATTTTTTCGATAGGATCCTAGTCATATATGTTGTTTTACAATTTTTAAATAATTCACCCTAAACACATCTTCTCCTCAGTATGCAGAGATAGTTTTTTAGATAAATTTGGGGTTTCCATTTCCAGTGTCAAATTAAAGCCATCCTATTACATACTTTCTGAACACATTGTTTTTCTTTCTTTTTTATTAGACTTTAAGTTCTAGGGTACAAGTGCACAACGTGCAGGTTTGTTACATATGTATACGTGTGCCATGTTGGTGTCCTGCACCCATTAACTCGTCATTTATATTAGGTATATCTCCTAATGCTATCCTTCCCCCCTCCCCGTACCCCATGACAGGCCCCAGTATGTGATGTTCCCCACCCTATGTCCAAGTGTTCTCATTGTTCAATTCCCACCTATGAGTGAGAACATGCAGTGTTTGATTTTCTGCCCTTGCGATAGTTTGCTGAGAACGATGGTTTCCAGTTTCATCCATGTCCCTACAAAGGACATGAACTCATCCTTTTTTATGGCTGTGTAGTATTCCATGGTGTATATGTGCCACATTTTCTTAATCCAGTCTATCATTGATGGACATTTGGGTTGGTTCCAAGTCTTTGCTATTGTGAATAGTGCCGCAATAAACATATGTGTGCATGTGTCTTTATAGCAGCATGATTTATAATCCTTTGGGTATATACCCAGTAATGGGATGGCTGGGTCAAATGGTATTTCTAGTTCTAGGTCCTTGAGGAATCGCCACAGTGTCTTCCACAATGGTTGAACTAGTTTACAGTCCCACCAACAGTGTAAAAGTGTTCCTATTTCTCCACATCCTCTCCAGCCCCTGTTGTTTCCTGATTTTTTAATGATTGCCATTCTAACTGGTGCGATATGGTATCTCATTGTGGTTTTGATTTGCATTTCTCTGATGGCCAGTGATGATGAGCATTTTTTCATGTGTCTGTTGGCTGCATAACTGTCTTCTTTTTAGAAGTGTCTGTTCATATCCTTTGCCCACTTTTTGATGGGGTTGTTTGATTTTTTTCTTGTAAATTTGTTTAAGTTCTTTGTAGATTCTCGATATTAGCCCCTTGTCAGATGGGGAGATTGCAAGAATTTTCTCCCATTCTGTAGGTTGCCTGTTCACTCTGATGGTAGTTTCTTTTGCTGTGCAGAAGCTCTTTAGTTTAAATATATCCCATTTGTCAATTTTGGCTTTTGTTGCCATTGCTTTTGGTGTTTTAGTCATGAAGTCCTTGCCCATGCCTATGGCCTGAATGGTATTGCCTAGGTTTTCTTTTAGGGTTTTTATGGTTTTAGGTCTAACATTTAAGTCTTTAATCCATCTTGAGTTAATTTTTGTATCAGGTATAAGAAAGGGATCCAGTTTCAGCTTTCTATATATGGCTAGCCAGTTTTCCCAGCACCATTTATTAAATAAGGAATCCTTTCCCCATTTCTTGTTTTTGTCAAGTTTGTCAGAGATCAGATGGTTGTAGATGTGTGGTATTATTTCTGAGGGTTCTGTTCTGTTCCATTGGTCTATATCTCTGTTTTGGTACCAGTACCATGCTATTTTGGTTACTGTAGCCTTGTAGCATAGTTTGAAGTCAGGTAGTGTGATGCCTCTAGCTTTGTTCCTTTGGCTGAGGATTGTCTTGGCAATGCGGGCTCTTTTTTGGTTCCATATGAACTTTAAAGTAGTTTTTTCCAATTCTGTGAAGAAAGTCATTGGTAACTTGATGGGGATGGCATTGAATCTATAAATTACCTTGGGTAGTATGGCCATTTTCACAATATTGATTCTTCCTACCCATAAGCATGGAATGTTCTTCCTTTGTTTGTGTCCTCTTTTATTTTGTTGAGCAGTGGTTTGTAGTTCTCCTTGAAGAGGTCCTTCACATCCCTTGTAAGTTGGATTCCTAAGTATTTTATTCTCTTTGTAGCAATTGTGAATGGGAGTTCACTCATGATTTGGCTCTCTGTTTGTCTGTTATTGGTGTATAGGAATGCTTGTGATTTTTGCACACTGATTTTGTATCCTGAGACTTTGCCGAAGTTGTTTATCAGCTTAAGGAGATTTTGGGTGGAAACAATGGGGTTTTCTAAATATACAATCATGTCATCTGCAAACAGGGACAATTTGACTTCCTCTTTTCCTAATTGAGTACCCTTTATTTCTTTCTCCTGCCTGATTGCCCTGGCCAGAACTTCCAACATTATGTTGAATAGAAGTGGTGAGAGAGGGCATCCTTGTCTTATGCCAGTTTTCAAAGGGAATGCTTCAAGTTTTTGCCCATTCAGTATGATATTGGGTGTGAGTTTGTCATAAATAGTGCTTATTATTTTGAGGTATGTCCCATCAATACCTAGTTTATTGAGAGTTTTTAGCATGAAGGGCTGTTGAATTTTGTCAAAGGCCTTTTCTGCATCTATTGAGATAATCAGGTGGTTTTTGTCTTTGGTTCTGTTTATCTGATGGATTATGTTTATTGATTTGCATATGTTGAACCAGCCTTGCATCCCAGGGATGAAGCCAACTTGATCGTAGTGGATAAACTTTTTGATGTGCTGCTGGATTTGGTTTGCCAGTATTTTATTGAGGATTTTTGCATCAATGTTCATCAGGGATATTAGTCTAAAATTCTCTTTTTTGGTTGTGTTTCTGCCAGGCTTTGGTATCAGGATGATGCTGGCCTCATAAAATGAGTTAGGGAGGATTCCCTCTTTTTCTACTGATTGGAATAGTTTCAGAAGGAGTGGTACCAGCTCCTCCTTGTACCTCTGGTAGAATTTGGCTGTGAATCCATCTGGTCCTGGAATTTTTTTGGTTGGTAGGCTATTAATTAGTGCCTCAATTTCAGAGCCTGTTATTGGTCTATTCAGAGATTCAACTTCTTCCTGGTTTAGTCATGGGAGGGTGTATGTGTCCAGGAATTTATCCATTTCTTCTAGATTTTCTAGTTTATTTGCATAGAGGTCTTTATAGTAGTCTCTGATGGTAGTTTGTATCTCTGTGGGATCAGTAGTGATATCCCCTTTATCATTTTTTATTGTGTCTATTTGATTCTTCTCTCTTTTCTTCTTTATTAGTCTTTCTAGTGGTCCATCAATTTTGTTGATCTTTTCAAAAAACCAGCTTCTGGATTCATTGATCTTTTGAAGGGTTTTTTGTGTCTCTATCTCCTTCACTTCTCCTCTGATCTTGTTATTTCTTGCCTTCTGCTAGCTTTTGAATGTGTTTGCTCTTGATTTTCTAGTTCTTTTAATTGTGATGTTAGGGTATCAATTTTAGATCTTTCCTGCTTTCTCTTGTGGGCATTTAGTGCTATATATTTCCCTCTACACACTGCTTTAAATGTATCCCAGAGATTCTGGTATGTTGTGTCTTTGTTCTCATTGGTTTCAAAGAACATCTTTATTTCTGCCTTTATTTCATTATGTACCCAGTAGTCATTCAGGAGCAGGTTGTTCAGTTTCCACGTAGTTGAGCGGTTTTGAGTGAGTTTCTTAATCCTGAGTTCTAATTTGATTGCACTGTGGTCTGAGAGACAGTTTGTTATAATTTCTGTTCTTTTACATTTGCGGAGGAGTGCTTTACTTCCAACTGTGTGGTCAATTTTGGAATAAGTGTGGTGTGGTGCTGGAAAGAATGTATATTCTGTTGATTTGAGGTGGAGAGTTCTGTAGATGTCTATTAGGTCCGCTTGGTGCAGAGCTGAGTTCAATTCCTGGATATCCTTGTTAACTTTCTGTCTCATTAATCTGTCTAAAGTTGACAGTGGGGTGTTAAAGTCTCCCATTATTATTGTGTGGGAGTCTAAGTCTCTTTGTTGGTATCTAAGGACTTGCTTTATGAATCTGGGTGCTCTTGTATTGAGTGCATATATATTTAGGATAGTTAGCTCTTTTTGTTGAATTGATCCCTTTACCATTAAGTAATGGCCTTCTCTCTTTGATCTTTGTTGGTTTAAAGTCTGTTTCATCAGAGGCTAGGATTGTAACCCCTGCTTGTTTTTGTTTTCCATTTGCTTGCTAGATCTTCCTCCATACCTTTATTTTGAGCCTATTTGTGTCTCTGCACGTGAGGTGGGTCTCCTGAATACAGCACACTGATAGGTCTTGACTCTTTATCCAGTTTGCTAGTCTGTGTCTTTTAATTGGAGCATTTAGCCCATTTACATTTAAAGTTAATATTGTTATGTGTGAATGTGATCCTGTCATTATGATGTTAACTGGTTATTTTGCTCATTAGGTGATGCAGTTTCTTCCTAGCATTGATGGTCTTTACAATTTGGCATGTTTTTGCAGTGGCTGGTACCAGTTGTTCCTTTCCATGTTTAGTGCTTCCTTCAGGAGCTCTTGTAAGGCAGGCCTGGTGGGGACAAAATCTCTCGGCATTTGCTTGTCTGTAAAGGATTTTATTTCTCCTTCACTTATGAAGCTTAGTTTGGCTGGATATGAAATTCTGGTTTGAAAATTATTTTCTTTAAGAATGTTCAATATTGGCCCCCACTCTCTTCTGGCTTGTTGAGTTTCTGCCGAGAGATCCGCTGTTAGTCTGATGGGCTTCCCTTTGTGGGTAACCCGACCTTTCTCTCGGGCTGCCCTTAATATTTTTTCCTTCATTTCAACTTTGGTGAATCTGACAATTATGTGTCTTGGAGTTGCCCTTCTTGAGGAGTATCTTTGTGGCATTCTCTGTATTTCCTGAATTTGAATGTTGGCCTGCCTTGCTAGGTTGGGGAAGTTCTCCTGGATAACATCCTGCAGAGTGTTTTCCAACTTGGTTCCATTCTCCCCGTCACTTTCAGGTACACCAATCAGACATAGATTTGGTCTTTTCACATAGTCTCATGTTTCTTGGAGGCTTTGTTTGTTTCTTTTTACTCTTTTTTCTCTAAACTTCTCTTCTTGCTTCATTTCATTCATTTGATCTTCAATCACTGATACCCTTTCTTCCACTTGATCAAATCGGCTGCTGAAGCTTGTGCATTCGTCACGTAGTTCTCGTGCCATGGTTTTCAGCTCCGTCAGGTCATTTAAGGTCTTCTCTGTGATTTTTATTCTAGTTAGCCATTTGTCTAGTCTTTTTTCAAGGTTTTTAGCTTCTTTACGATGGGTTAGAACATCCTCCTTTAGCTCAGAGAAGTTTGTTATTACCGATCATCTGAAGCCTTCTTCTCTCAACTCGTCAAAGTCATTCTCTATCCAGCTTTGTTCTGTTGCTGGTGAGGAGCTGCATTCCTTTGGAGGAGAAGAGCTGCTCTGATTTTTAGTATTTTCAGCTTTTCTGCTCTATCCCTGTCTTTGTGGTTTTATTTACCTTTGGTCTTTGATGATGGCAACGTACAGATGGGGTTTTGGTGTGGATGTGCTTTCTGTTTGTTAGTTTTCCTTCTAACAGTCAGGACCCTCAGCTGCAGGTCTGTTGGAGTTTTCTGGAGGTCCACTCCCGACCCTGTTTGCCTGGGTAACACCAGCGGAGGCTGCAGAACAGCAAATATTGCAGAATGGCAAATGTTGCTGCCTGATCCTTCCTCTGGAAGCTTCGTCTCAGAGGGGCACCTGGCTGTATGAAGTGTCAGTCGGCCCCTACTGGGAGGTGTCTTCCAATCTGGCTACTCGAGGGTCAGGGACCCACTTGAGGAGGCAGTCTGTGCGTTCTCAGATCTCAAACTCTGTGCTGGGAGAACCACTACTCTCTTTGAAGCTGTCAGACAGGGACATTTAAGTCTGCAGAAGTTTCTGCTGCCTTTTTTTCGTCTATGCCTTGCCCCCAGAGGTGGTGTCTGCAGAGGCAGTGGGCTCCACCCAGTTTGAGCTTCCTGACCACTTTGTTTTCCTACTCAAGCCTCAGCAATGGCGGACGCCCCTCCTCCAACCTCGCTGCCATCTTGCAGTTCTATCTCAGACTGCTGTGCTAGCAGTGAGTGAGGCTCCATGGGCGTGGGACCCTCCAAGCCAGGCACGGGATATAATCTCCTGGTGTGCCATTTGCTAAGACTGTTGGAAAAGCTCAGTATTAGGGTGGGAGTGTCCTAATTTTCCAGGTACCATCTGTCACGGCTTCCCTTGGCTAGGAAAGGGAATTCCCCGACCCCTTGTGCTTCCAAGGTGAGGTGATGCCCTGCCCTGCTTCGGCTCACACTC
The DNA here is from genome assembly GCF_028885655.2 of Pongo abelii. Lineage (NCBI taxonomy): Eukaryota > Metazoa > Chordata > Mammalia > Primates > Hominidae > Pongo > Pongo abelii. Next base: position 51,993,578 of record NC_071997.2, on the reverse strand, counting down.
CGTGGGCTACACCCACTGTCCAGCAAGCTCCAGTGAGATGAACCTGGTACCTCAATTGGAAATGCAGAAATTACCCATCTTCTGCATCACTCACGCTGGGAGCTGTAGACTGTAGATGTTCCTATTCGGCCATCTTGGAACTGGAACTCTGAACACATTCTTTTCAGCAGGCACAGCAGTTTAATTAATATGGAAAATAACAATAATAATAATAATGTAGATTGAATGTTTGTGTCCAACAAAATTCATGTGTTGAAACTGTAATCTAATTATTTGGAGGGGAGGCCTTTGGGAGTTACTAGGTCATGAGGGTGGATCTCTCATGAATGAGATCAGTGCCTTTATAAGAAGAAGCCATAGAGCTAGCTATCTCTCTTTTTACCATATGAGGATACTAGGAAAAGTTGGTAGTCTGCAGCCCAGAAGAGGGCCCTCCCCAGAAGCCAACCAGGCTGGCACTCCGATCTTGGGCTTCCAGCCTCCAGAATGGTGAGAAACAAATTTCTGTTGTTTATAAGTAATTTGTTATAGTAGCTCTAACTAAGACTAATAATAATAATAAAGAAAATATTCACAGACATAATCGGGAAATATTTCTCCGGGGCCTGACTTAGCCTAAGCTATTTCTATTTTTTTTTTTTTTTTTTTTTTTTTGAGATGGAGTCTTGCTCTGTCACCCAGGCTGGAGTGCAGTGTCACAACCTCGACTCACTGCATCTTGTACCTCCCAGGTTCAAGCAATTCTCATGCCTCAGCCTCCCAAGTAGCTATGACTACGGGCGTGCACCACCACAACCAGCTAATTTTTTTACTAGAGTTGGAATTTCACCATGTTGGCCAGGCTGGTCTTGATCTCCTGACCTCAAGTGATCTGCCCACCTTGGCCTCCCAAAGTGCTGGGATTACAGGCATGAGCCACCGAGCCCAGCCTATTTCTACTTCTTAGAGGCCCCACAAAATGATAATGAACCAGATGAATAGTTTCTATGTAGCTTTTGAAGCAAACACTACAGGGTTGGTTGGCATATATATATTGCTAAGCAGGCAAAGCTTAAATTATGGCCTTCAGATGCCCATTTTTACATTGGTTTCTAAACCCATAACTTCATATAACTTCATCCTCATCATCAGGAACCCAGTGTCTTGGGGTCCAAGGACACCTTAGTTTGAGTGCCAGCTCTGCTACTCAGCAGCTGTGTAATTCTGTGCAAATCATCTAACCTCTCAAAGCCCCAGTTTTGTTACCTATAAAATGGGCCTAATGCCTTCCCCACAGAGGACCTAAAAATTAAAGATCAGGCTCAAGGCCTGACCCATTGAGTGAGACTGAAAGCCCATGGCTTTCAAGAAATGTTACTTCCTTACTCCCAAATCCAAACCTGCTCTAAGGGAGTGATAACTGACACTTAATTGTTGTAGGCACTATATTAGATATTGCTGAGTACACATTTTCACTCTTTCCACTAAACTGTGATTTTCATTTTATAAAAACTGTGTAATGATTTTGTTGTTGTTGATCATTTGTTTTCCCCAAAGTGAAATGCAGAACCCAGGCTAGTAGCAGATAATAGCAGAGCCACTGTGGTTGAAATGGGGAGAGGGGTTCGGGGCTGGCCCACTTGACATTCTGCACACCTGAGCCTCCTCTGCCGAGCAGAGCACTCCCAGAACACAGCTTGAAAACCTCTGCATAGGCCATCATGCTTCGCAGGAACTGTTGCAAAAGGATCTCATTTTTTAATCAGGCCATATCACAGGTTAATAACTCATTATTATGTACCCTCTCAATATGTTTGCATTTGCCTATTACCTAACTCCGAAGAAAGTGTTTCTAAATATTAATATTCCAGCATAACACCAATCAGCTAGAGGTTATTTATTTTTCCCAACTTGGGGATGAGCTGAAAGGGTGGAGCAGTTGAGGTGTTGAGTACTTCTCAATATCTCTGTTTTCGCCAACTGTGGAAAACCCTCTCTCTTGACTACCCATAAGTCTGGTTCTACCCAGAGAGAGGTAAACTGCTTTGAGCTTTGGAAGGCAAGAAGAAAATGGCTGTGGGTCTCTGTTTGTGCCCCATCTTATGGGAAGAGGCTGAGGGAGCAGAGATATTTGCTCAATCAACAAGGTGACAGTTCTTACACTACCTGGAGGTGGGCAGACCTTCAGGACATGCTATGTTAATCCAACAGCAGTTTATGGATTCATAAAAAGACCAGACAAACCTGTACTTAAAGGGATTGCCCTTGGGGCAGACATCTGATTATGGACCAATGTGTTAAAAGGTGAATAGAAAGGCAGTACATCAAAGTAGTTAAGAGCAAGGGCTCTGGAATCAGAGGAGATTGGAATTCAGCTCTGATATGATTAGCTCTGTGACCTTGAACATATTCCTTACCCTCTATTAGGCTCAGTTCTCTCGACTGTAAAATGAGAATAGTCATATTGTTTACTCACAGGGTTGTTGTGAGATTTAAAAGACATAATGCATGTAAAGTCCTTAGCCCAGTGCCTGCTACTTAGTAAGGACTCAATAAATATAGCTATTAGTATTCATGTTGGCCTCCTTATGCATTCAACTTTCTCCCCATTTGACAAGGTGAAAACATATTTAAGAGTACTTTGTGTCATTGAATTGATACTACAATTTCTTTAATGCTTAGAATTATCTGAGGTATAGGATAACACTTATTAGGAGAAATATTTAATTGTATCGTTTAGTAATGGACGATTACACACATTAAAACCTCAATTTAATGTTATGTAGAATCACATGCTAAGGATCCACAACCAGAAATATAATCACCTGTGTAGACTGTACTTAGGTTACTTGGATATGGTGGCAATTATTAGTGGAAATAGAGAAATCCATTTTCAAGAGCTAAAGAAAGAGAAAGAAAGAAAAAAAAAAAGCCAGGATTGAACCTTGACTGACTTAGGTTGCTAAGACCTTGACTTTTGTCATATTGTAATTTTGAGCATACCATCTTTGCATCCCATCTTTGCATGGCCTTTGCAATGCCATCTTTGATTGCAGTAATTCTGTGCAATAAACTTTGTTCAGTATCCCACTGTATTCCCAGGACTCTGCACAGCGACAGGGGACTTAGCAATATCTATAATTCAACCAAATTATTGAGAAACTATTGGGTTTGAAGCACTGTTATGTATTATTATCTTAATACACAATGTTCCTGTAGCATTTAATTATTTTAAAATAATTTCTTTTATATATTTTCACATTTGATTCAACCTCTTTGAATCCCTATGAATTATCTAGGCGAGGATCAAAGTTCCTAATTTCTATTACTTTTGTTTTAAATATGTACTACCTAATTTAAGATCTAGAATACCAGTCTGTGTCCAGACTACTCACCAATCGACCCACTCACCTATCTTCTCTGTAATACCTGGGACACTGCAGAGTTGATGTACATAGTTCTTTACCTTTACCCATTCTATTTCCTCAGTACCTGCATTTAGAAAGAGTTTAACAAAAACAAAAATCTATATCTAATAATAAAAGTTAAATATATAACAAAACCTCAATTTTGTGTCCATTTATTGATTCATATTTCTAGCCCTCTTGCTTCTTAATTAGCACTCTTTTTGTTAAGTCCCTTTATTTTCTCTCCATTTAACATAAACACATCAAGAGAGGTTTCTCTATGCAACTTTATGTTTAATTACTCTGCATTTTATATCAACTGTTTACATTTTTATGATATAACAGATGTATGTTTATTCCTTCCCTCACAGTACATTAAATTGAAACAAAAAAACCCACAAAAACCACAACCAACAAACCAACAAACAAAAATACCCAACTTCCTGCGCAGTTGCATCCCTTTAATACCTTACTTTGTTTTGACCACAAAGGATACTGAATGCAGTATACCAAGGATACTGCTGGGGATACTGACTGCAGTTCTTCCTGTAAATGTAAAAGTTCACCATTTAAATGAATTCCTTTGCCCTCTTCTTCTGCCATAGAAGTACTAATTCATCAGTTCATGCTTGACACTTGGAAAGAAGCTACACAATGCTCCTCTCTCCCCAGTCTCCTAGAGTCAACATTGAATATTTTTGACACACTCAGGACGTCTGCCACATGGGCTCACAAATAATAGAAGACTCGTCAGCTTTCATATGGCATCCACGTTTTTTCCTTCTGCCTCAAGGCAATTAATTTAACAGTAAGTTGCCTAGTTTTTGCATTCTTTAAGTTTTCAGCTGGGCATGGAGGCTCATGCCTGTAATCCTAGCACTTCGGGAGGCCAAGATGGGAGGATTGCTTGAGCTCAGGAGTTTGAGACCAGCCTGGGCAACATAGCAAGACCTCAGCTCTATTAAAAATAAAATTAAAGAGTTAAGAAAAGATTCCTTCTTTGGGATGGCCTTCATGGTTCTGGGTACTGCTGCATTTGTCATGGATAGTCACACTTTGCAGTGATTTCTTCCATGTTTGTTGCATCTGTTGGACTTCTTGCTGCTGGTTGTAGGAGCCCACCATATGTGTGCTGAAGCTCAGCTGTACACCTTCTCATCAGAAGTTAGGAGAATTCTTTTCTACTATTTTAGAGTTATATATTTTCCATCTGAGTATCTAAGCATTAGGACCTTAAGGGTCTGTTAGTAAGAATACTTCTTTCTGTTTTTTTTGTTTGTTTTTGTTTTGTTTTGTTTTTGTTTTCTGAGACGGAGTCTCACTCTGTTGCCCAGGCTGAATTGCAGTGACACAATCTCGGCTCACTGCAGCCTCCACCTCCTGAGTTCAAGCGATTGTCCTGCCTCAGCCTCCCAAGTAGCTAGGATTACAGGCACCTGCCAAGCATGCCGGGCTAATTTTGGTGTTTTTAGCAGAGACGGGGTTTTACCATGTTGGCCAGGCTGGTCTCCAACTCCTGACCTCAAGTGATCCACCCCCCTCGGCCTCCCAAAGTGCTGGGATTACAGGCGTGAGCCACCTTGCCCAGCGCTTCCTGTTTTTATTAAAGACTACCAGCTGCATATAATAGGAATCAAGCATGTAGGTTCTGATAGCTCATTAAGTGTAGGATTACTGCCCTCTTTCAAGGACTGCTACTTTCTTACTGGGACAAATGTTGGCTTAAGTTCTTTCCTCAGATTGGATTTTCTTCTGCAGTAGAGGGGTGTATGGTAGAGAAGGAAGTGATATGGGGACCTCAGGCCGGCTGGCAAGTTGGAAAGAAATCCCATTTCTTACAATACCCCACCCTGCCCAAGTTAGGGGCTTACAATTTGGCTGACCCATGCTGGGGCACCATGTCCCAGGAATGGCTAAATGAAAGGTGATGATTTACCAATTCAGCGACTATATTAGAAAATGCAGACTGAGTCTAAATCTCCTTTCGTAAGCCACTTATTCCTGATATACTCATTTCCTGGCATTCAGCTTCCTTTCTTCCATTTGTACCTCTTCCCCTTAATTATTGAAAATTTCATGGAAGAAGGGTGGAAATGGATCCGATGCTGCACTACTCTGGTTTGATTTTCCGTGTGCTACATGTCTTATAAACTGCCTGAGCAATCAAAAAGATGAAGGAAAGGGTGAGGTGGTATTGGACAGCCAAAGAGCATTCAGATTAATGATCAAAATGTGTGCAAGACAGATCCTTTTGCTAGGATGCTTTTTATAGGTTTTTAATTTCTGAAATTTAATCATGCAGGTTTAATTGCCTCCAGTTGTATGGCTTTAAATTGAAGGAGTTTGGCTTTTTATCTAAATTGCTTCATAATAAAACCACTGCTTTTGAGAACGCTTACCAGTGCTCAGACTCCTGGAAGGCTTTGCCACTCCCCACCACTACCAAACAGCCAACACTTGACATATAGAATTATGGAGAGCAAACCAGCACATCCCCTTTGCCCAAGCCAAACACAAGGGCATTTGTCAATACACGGTGAGCTAGGAGGCAGGATAAAAAGCACTGGTGACAAAAACCAGGCTAGAAAATCAGCCATAGGCTCCATCATCTCATCATCCTGGTCTATATTTTTTTAAATTACTTTTCTGCCTCCAGAGTCCCAAATTCTGCTTATACACAAAGCAAGTCTCACTTCCACAATAAATTATTCTCATACTCTACCTGATTTCAAATTATATCTTTATCACTCATCACTTATATTTCCTTATACCATGCATAGTTTTGTTAATATTTAAATATTAAATTTGCTCTTTATATTTGCAAATCTTATATAATGCAAAGAGAAAGTCATGACTCAGATCTTCTAGAGACTCAGATCCTAAAGATTAGGGTGAAGGAATTTAAGCTCCAGAGAAATGCCATAGGTGACTCCTCTGAAATGGTGCAACTAGTTAATGGCAAAGACAGAACTAGAATTTTGGTCTTCTAAAGCCCAGGTCCAAGCACTTTTTTCTTCTTCACTCTTGCTGTCACAATACATAAATTAGTTAGCTGGTACACAAACCCTAGGAAGCCAGGTGGGTGTGCAAGGATGTACAAGAAAAACTCAAAAGTATTTGTCTTCTCATTATAAATAAAGCTTACGTTCCCTATCAGGCAGTGATAACTTTATGCCTGGATCTCTTTAGCTATAATCTCAAATCGCACCAAAGCACCTTCTTACACAGTTGGATTTGCAAATATGTACAATATAATATGTCAGCATTTTTGTTTTTGTTGTTTAGTTAATGTTAAAGTCCTGAAATTTGAAAAAAAGAGAATGAGATTGTGGTTTCTTTTGAGATTTCATCTAAAATGACTGTGGACTTCTCCTAATTTGGGGGTTATATTAGTTTTGCTTGGATAGCATTTGTATTCGGGAAAATCTCAGTAATTGATTGTACTCATGCAGCTCTCCATAATCTGTTTTTTTACATCCTAGGTTTCAGATACCCATCATGACCATATTATTATCTGTTTATTGAGTTTGTAAATTCTATGGTCTGTCCAGTGCACTGGAAAGATCAGGCAAGTTGAGTTAAAGTTAGTGTTTCTCAGGATGTAACAGAGGCTTTCTTTGAGTGGTCTTTATTTCTGGAACGTAATGAAGAATACTCGTTTTCCAGGAGGCTTTTGGTCGATAAAGAGGATAAAGGAAAACATCAGGAAGTCAGGATAGAGGAAGGGAAGAGAGAGGAATTGCTGGTGGAACAATCTCGGCTCTCGGCAACCTCTGCCTCCAGGGTTCAAGCGATTCTCCTGCCTCAGCCTCTCGAATAGCTGGGATTATAGGCATGAGCCACCATGCCCAGCTAATTTTGTATATTTAGTAGAGATGGGTTTTCTCCATGTTGGTCAGGCTGGTCTCAAACTCCCGACCTCAGGTGATCTGCCTGCCTTGGCCTCCCAAAGTGCTGGGATTACAGGTGTGAGCCACTGCGCCTGGCCCTATTTCTTACATATAAAATTTTCTCAGTCTCCTTAAACAGCCATGTCACAGAACACTCAAGAGTTCTGTGTTCATGTCACAGGACACTCTTTAATCTGTCTGTTGGAAGGAAAGAGTGACCACCACTTAGGATATATCCTAAAAGCAACTTTGCTTTCTACAGAATGAACTAGGCTCCCATCTAGTTTGGAAAATTTGATCCCATTTAAGGCTTTGAATCAATGCTCATCCCTGTGGATTCAGAGTCACTGATGATCTTAAAAAGAGATATTATCCCAGCCTCCTTGGTGTTGTGGTTTGCCAGGTCCAAGGTAATCACACTGTTTAGATACCACACTTGAGTATACATTACGGGTAGTAAAGCTGACATATAAGAAGTTAAGAAGAAAGAAATCTGCCAGTTCCAGTTCCTAGTATGCCATTGGCACTCGGTGCTCTTAGATGGCCCCTTGATTGTCCCAGCCAGAGAACCAGCCTTAGCTGCTCACTTCCCATGACTTGTTCTAGCCCTCTTGACACAAAAGCTCTCTTGTCTTCTGTTCTCATGTCCCTAGAGCTTAGGATCCTGCTCATATCATAAAGAATACAGAAGGAAGGACACTCAACTGCCAGCTACCAAGGAGACCCCACACTGCCACTCCTCAATTTATACCAACCACATCGTCTTCATTAGCACCCACCCTTACCCTCTTCTCTTTTATAATTAATGAAGCATATGTATTCTGGCCATAAGCAAGATTCTCTCCACCTAAGTCTTAGAGTCGGGAATGACATTGGCATACTCATGGCTTGTGTCTCTTTGCCAGGTATTCACATCTGGCCTGTCAATTCAGTCAGTCCTCTACGGCTGCATTTATTTTTATTTTTATTTTATTTTGAGATGGAGTGTCGCTCTGTCACCCAAGCTGGAGTACAGTGGTGTGATCTCGGCTCACTGCAACCTCCATCTCCCAGGTTCAAGCGATTCTCCTGCCTCAGCCTCCTGAGTAGCTGGGATTACAGGCGCCTGCCACCATGCCTGGCTAATGTTTTGTATTTTTAGTAGAGACAGGGTTTCACCATGTTAGCCAGGATAGTCTCAATCTCCTGATCTCGTGATCTGCCCACCTTGGCCTCCCAAAGTGCTGGGATTACAGGTGTGAGCCACTCGTGCCCAGCCACAGCTGCAATTATTAATGCTACAAGAGACCTACCTCTAGTTGCTAAACTATTAGGCCCTCTTCAGTCAGTTGATCACATCCTCAATTATTCAGCTTTTTTTTCTTTCCCACACCTTTCCAGCTTCCACAGATTAAATTTAATTGTCCTTTTAGAGCTGTTAAAATAGAAGAATCATTCCCATCTAACCCGCCTGCCCAGTTCTGTGCAGGATAAATAGCTTAAGAAAACTCAACCTGCTGCATCCGAATCCCCACACTGCACCAGCCTGGTCATTATCACATGGACCCCGTTCTAGTGTGTCAGTATCTTTCCTTAAGGGGGCCACACAATAAAATAAATGTTTGGTTCCATGAGTGGCCCCACCAGTGCCATGGAGATCAGTGCTGTCTCCTCCTTGGGAATTTGTGTTGCTGTCCCCAAGTGACAACCATCCAGCAGGTTCGCTCTCAGAGCTCCAACCTGGCCATGGCTACATTTGGAAAAGAAATTAAACATTTCTCTAAATATTGGAAAAGCAGAGCCCGATTGCCCTTTTCTCAACTTCGTTTCTTTTAATCTAAGCTGCAAGCACAGGTCACACTTTGTGAAGAGAAATCTCATTTGTGTCTCTGGGCACTGCTTTGGGATTCAGAACTTAGGTTCTTAAGATTTATTACAGACTGATACTGTGAAATCAGTTGTTTCTGGCTGCAAATCATGAAATCAGCACCGAGTTGGCCATAAAAAATGAAAGTTTTATGGTAAGTAGTTTAAGAAAAATGCAGAATATGAATCCTTTGTGATGTATATGTTTTATAGCAGCAATTCCCTATTTTTAATTTTTTTTTGAAAACATTCTCCATTGCCATAGTAGGAAAACATCGTGAAGTAACTTCATTGAAAACAGCTATGTATATAGAATAGCATATAATGGTTCTGTCAGACTTATTTTCCTACTAGCTGAAGCATAAATCTAGGATGATGATTTTTTTTTCCTAAGGAATTAGATTTTATTAAAATAGTTACTTTGTATCTCATTCAGCCTTGAAGTCAAAGCAATGGGATCCTACATAAATGAAATTTGTTGATCTAGTGCAAGCTAATACAGAAATCAATTTCAATTTCCTTTGGATGTACTATTAGTGTTTATCTGATGGTGGATTTGTGTTGTTTTAAGTGATAGCTGTAACAACAAAAAATACTGATTAGATACTAGGAGCCATTCTTGATCTCAATTCAGAAAGAGTGTGGCATTATCCTTTTTGTGTATAATGAATTGGTTCTGTATTACGGTTTTTAATTGATCATTCCCAATATTAAGTTCCTCCAAAAGTTTAATAATCTTTTTTTCTGTGGCATTCATTATCAGATGAGGATTGAGATATCCATCCTTATGATGGCCTTCCGTGACTTCAGCTAATGGGACTATGTGTTTTGTGGAACATGCCTAAATTGCTAGGGTTAAAACAGCTCATTTGGATAATTACAGTTGGTCTGTCTTAATAGGCCTGTGATTTCAATCTACGTTCAATTAGATGTATACTTAACTATGACTTCATGATGAAGGGATAAAGGCATGGTTTTAAACCGAACTCCTCTGAGGGACTGGAGGCCCTTTCCCTATGACTAGATCTTGAGAGTATTACCAGAGGTTCAAGGTCACACAGCTGCCCTGAAACTTGGGATGCTGGCTGTTCAAACGTGTTCGTGGCAGGCGCCACATCGGCACAGGTGACTTAGAGTGTCACTGACAATTTGTGGGGCTTCTGCCTGTGGTGGTATACATCTCTCGGATCCAACTCACTGCGGCACTGGCATGACTCTGATTTGACTGGTCCCCCTGGAGTGAGGCAGTGCGTGGCTTATACGCTGTACACAAACAGCCATGCTTTCTTGTCTTCATATCTCTCTCCAACCTACTTTTTCCCTTGAGCTTGAATTTGGGAAGCCTTTTTGTACAGGAAGGACCTGATGGAGGTCCTGAGTGACAAATTCCCCAAACCTACTTCATGACTCTGGGGGCCAAAGGGACCTGAAATTCAGACTAAAATACTTGACATAGAAACATCTCCCTCTTTCTCATATCCCATCTCACACCTCTCCTTGGGCCCCTTCCCCTCCAGCTCATCTCCAGGATGCAGTGCATTTGTTCTGCCCTGCCCCGAGTGTCACCCCCCTTCACTTTTATTTCATTTCCCTAAAATCAACTCTAGGCTCCTCCTGCTTATAGAAGCATGGGTATGTTATCATGGATGCTAAACTTGGGTTAACAACAGCTTTAGGATATATCATGTAGCAAATTCATTCGCAGGATTGCATGGGCACAGCTGTTGTAAATGCCACCTTCATTTTAGGATGATATGGAGTATTTGAATACACAGATCATCCATTCCAAACCTCCGCTTAGGGTTCCCTTTATTATATCTTATTGCTTAGTGGATATAAATTAGTGTATTTTTGCCACTGTGGATGAATTTTCATGGGCCTGTGTTTCCAAGAAGGGACACCACCTTAGGCATTATTTCATGAAATAATAATAAGCACTACTGTTTTTTGAGTACTTACCAAGTGTCAGGTGCTGAATGATAAGTTTACAAAATATTTTCTCACTTATTTTTGCCTCACATATTAATATAAGGAGGGGGTAATATAATCTTCATTTATAGATGAAGCACTGGAAGCTTGTCCACGTTTGATCTGACTTCTGCGTTTATGGTCTTTTGTCTCACGTTACAATCCACACCCAGCCCTTACTGATATTTCCAGGCATTCAGCCATCTATTTGATAATTATCCTTCTCCATAGAAGCACAGACAGGAGCTGCTTCTTGACTTTGCTGATGGCTCTTTCTGTCCAGGGATGTGAGCCTGAGTTGTGCCTGTGGCGTGATGACCCACAAATGTTGCCTAGGTCCTCGTGATGTGCACAGGGCAGCCTCCCATGCTTTCTAGCTGTCCTGCCGTGGTTTTGCTTCACTTGGTTACAGATGTCAACCAGATTGACTGATGAAGAAACATAGTGAAGATGACATTTATGACTTGTCTGAGAGATCCAGGAGAAAGGTGGGTGTTTAGCAGCTTACTGATGTATAAAGACAAAATTCGAAAAAAAACAAAAATACAACTATTACAGGACCCCAGTGGAGAATAACCACATGCTTAAGTTATTGTGTGATTAGACATGGGGAAGTGTGGACAAATTTGAGAAAGGGAAGTTGCCCAGGCAGCATTTTTTTTTTCCTAAAATATGCCCTTTGATATGTGGCTGGTGGGTTCAGTGGTTAGTGTACAGTGTGTACTGTGTTTGAGTCCTATGTAGACCAAGCTGTTTTTCTGTCTATCAAGACCAAACTTGGACAAACTCTCCATGAGTGCACATGGTCAGGATCCGTGTTCAGCAAAATTTTGTCGTCAGTAAGGTTGGCCATTGCCTTAGTCCATTTGGGCTGCCATAATAAAATATCTTTGACCAGGCAATTTATAAACAACAGAAGTTTATTGCTTACAGTTCCGGAATCTGGTAGGTTCAAAATCAAGGGACCAGCAGATTTGTTGTCTGATGAGGGTTCATTCTCTGCTTCATAGATAGTGTCTTCTGGCTGTGTTTTCATATGGTGGAAGGAGTGAACAAGTTCCCTCAGGCCTCTTTTACATGGGCACTAATAGCATTCACGAGGTCTCTGCCTTTATGACCTAATCATCTTCCAAAAGCCTGACCTCCCAAAACCACTGCACCAAGAATTATGTTTCAACATATGAATCTGATGATGGAGGTGAGCACAAATATTCAGGCCATAGCAGCTATCATATCTCATAAGATTATAATACCCTATTTTTACTGTCCCCTCTCCTTTAACTTCCCTTTGAGGTATTTCCTCATTTGGTGTCACGAGAAACAGATCCACTCACCTATTGGGGAGGACTCATTACAGGGGATTCTGAGGTCACTGTCTGAATCTGAAATAGTAGTGTTATGGTTCAGTGCACATTGAGGACAATTAAAAAGAGGCACATAAGACAAAATAGAGGGGTAAAGCTGGTTGTAGGAGAGCTTACGTCACCATTTACAGTTTTTGTACTGCTTATTCCCTTATGATTGGACTAGCCTTGAATATATTACTTCACTCTTCTTCTTATGTTCTTTCTCATTTTGTAACAGCAAACATAAACCCTGAGCTTTATGTTAGTCATTCATACCTTTCATGCATGCATTTTAGATTCAAATGCCCAGCCCTATTTTCTAAGAGTAGATAGACATTATTTCTTCCTTGATATCCAATGGATGAGAGAGAATTATTTTTTAAAGATAGCTTCTCCCTTTCATAAACAAATAGATTTTTCCATGTCACAATTACCTGAGGAATCAGATGGGTAAGTGTATATAATAGAAATGAAACTCTTTTTTCCTCTCTGTGAAATTCATGCCAGTACTACACTCTATACTTCACTTCTGACATCAGATATGGAGTATTTTTCATACTAGGCATTTCTTCAGTTTCCTGCAATTAAACTCAATTCTGGTGCTAGCTAACTGGTGACAACATCAGATCCTGTAGGTTAAGGGCTCAGTCCGAAAAGGCTGCCCCCATTTCAGATGCCAGTTCCAAGTCCAGTGCTATCTGATTGACTGTCTATCAGAGGTCCACATGATCTTCTCCCCAGGTTTGATAATTGTTAGAATGGCTCACATCACGCAAGAAAAGTTTACTTACCAGATTACTGGTTTATTATAAAAGGATACAACTCAGGAACAGCCAGATGGAAGAGATGCCAAGGCAAGATATGAGGGATGGGTGCAGAGCTGTCATGCCCTTTCTAGGTGCACTATCCTCCCAGCACCTCTAAGTGTTCAGCAACCTGGCAGCTCCCTGAACTCCATCCTTTGGGTTTTATGGAGGTTTCATTACATAGGCATGATAGGTTAAATCCCTGGCCATTGGTGATGGGGCAGGGGATTGAAAGTTCCAACTCTCTAATCAAATGTGTTCAAATACTTGATTCCCATGGCAACCAGGCTCTATCCTTAGGGACCTTCCAAAAGTTACTCATTAACATAAACTCAGGTAAGGTTAAAAGGGACTTGTTATGAACAGCAAAAGACACTCCTTTCACTTTTATTGTTTGTATTACTTAGGAAATTCTGGGCGCTGTAAGGGTTCTCTATATAATGTTTTGGCCAATGAGGGACTCCATATATGATAGTGGTGGTCCGGTAAGATTACAATACCCTATTTTTACTGTATCTTTTTATTTTTAGATATAAAAATACTACTGTTTTACAACTGTCTACAATTTTCAGTTGAATAACATGCTAGGCATGTTTGTAGCCTACAAGCAGTAGGCTATATCATAGAGCCTAGGCGAGTAGTAGTCTGTACCATCTAGGTTTGTGTAAGTACACTCTATGATGTTCACACACAATCAAAATAACCTAACAACAGATTTCTTAAAACTTATTCCCCATTGTTAAGCAACACATGCCTGTATATATTTCTTTGTCTTGCTCTCTCTCTTTTTTTTTTTTTTTTTTGTTTTTTTTTAAGAGATAGAGTCTTGCTTTGTTGTTCAGGCTGGTCTTGAACTCCTGGCCTCAAGCAATCTTCCTGCCTTGGTCTCCCAAAGTGGTAGGATTATAGGTGTAAGCCACTGCACTGGCCTATATTCATTATTATAAATCAGTATTACAATAATCAACATTGTGGGTGTTTTTTCATCATCACTTTCTATGCCCTCATGTCTCTGGATTCATCTAGGAATCCAGTTATAAGCCAAACAGTTTGTGGCATTTATCAGTTTCTCATCAAACAAATGAGAACCTGTTCCCATTTGAAAAAGCAGACTGAAAAGGGAAAGTTTTCTGGGCCATGATGAAAAGTGTTCTCTTTCTTCAGAGAAAGCCACAAGAAGAGATGTTTTCACTCTTCTCCTGGGCATTGTCATGTGGCCACAAGGCTTGGAACCACTGCAGCTATTTTGTTGTTATCCAGAGGAAGATGAAGCTCACATATGGAAATCACAGAGAATTCCAGGGATCCAAAACTGGAGCTACTAGATAGAGTTCATTCCCAAAGCTTGCTCTACCTTTGTACTTTTTATTCTGTAAGCCAATAAAGATTCTCATTCTTTATGCTAGGTTGAATTGGACATTATCTTACTTTTAGCCAAACTCCTCTCAGTTAACATAGTGCAGAAGCAGATGTAGAATGATTGTGTTCCTGGTGTTTTTTTGTTGTTGTTGTTTTGTTTTGTTTTGTTTTTATGGGCCAGAATCTCGCTGTGTTGCCCAGGCTGGAGTGCAGTGGTGTGATCTTGGCTCACTGCAACCTCCACCTCCCAGGTTCAAGTGATTCTCCTGCCTCAGCCTCCCAAGTAGCTGGGATTACAGGCATGCACTACCATCCCCAGCTAATTTTTTTGTATTTTTAGTAGAGACAGAGTTTCACTGTGTTGGCCAGGCTGGTCTCTTGATCTCAGTCTGAAGTCCTGACCTCAGGTGATCCACCCTCCTCGGTCTCCCAGAGTGTTATGACTACAGGTGTGAGCCACCACACCCGGCCTGTTCCTGGTGTTTGAATCCACTCTGATCATCCAGCTCAGTCACAGTGTTTCAGAGCATCACCTCTGAGACTGCCTGTGATGGTACGGCATTCATACATACATGCCTCAAGTCATCTTCCCACTGATCAGGCAAGGCACTGTCCTTCTTAGGCAATTTCTACTGTCCAGGGTAAACCAAATATAAAATTATAAGTTTCTCAATCAGCTGGGTGGACCCCTCTTCAGGTCCCAGAGAACCCAAAGAAAACTTGAGAAACTATTTTAGGCAATGATGGGAAGGAGGGGTCAGACGTGTTTCATTATACTTTCCTCCTGTTGGAGGTTAGGCACAATTGACCAACATTAACATTAAAAAGAGAGACCTTAAGAATGACAAAAGAGGCTCTTTGTGGCAATAAGATCCCAAATTCCAACCTGACACTGGTATAGCATCACATGACAGACAGCAGGCCCCGCAGGAAATCAAGGTATTTTACCCCAAAATATATTTCTTTGACATATTTTAGAAAGGCCCTGCACAGCTGTCTCATATGGAAGAAATTTGCATTCTGTAGAGAATCTCCTTCTCTTACTAGTTTTTTTTCCGGAGAGTCTGGCACCTTTTAAAGGTCTAAATAGAAATCATCTGCCATCTATTGCCTCTAAGGGTGGCCACCTGAGATTTTATCTACATAATAAGACCCTTGGTCTCCACAACCCCTTATCTTAAGCCAGACACTCATTTCTATCAATTCCAGGTCTTTAGATAATAACTTAACTCTTTCAACCAATTGCAAATCTTGGCAAGAAAATCTTTGAATCTACATGTGAACTGTAAGCCCTCACTTCAAGTTGTCCTACCTTTCTGGACCAAACCAATGTATACGTCACATGTATTGATTAACATCTTAAGTTTCTCTAAAACATGTAAAACCAAGCTGTAACCCAACCACTTTGCCACATGTTCCCAGGACCTCCTGAGGCTATGTTACAGGTCATCGTCCTCGTATTTGACTTGGAATAAATCTCTTCAAATATTTTACAGAATTTGGGTTTTTTGTTTTTTGTGTTTTTTTTTTTTTTTTGTTAACACTAGTTTTGGCAGCTCTACTTAGAAATTGTAACCTCTTTCCCCACCCTTTTCCTTCTTCATCTCCCATACCCAGTCCTGACTTGGGCCAGGAGTGAGTGGCTGACTTAGAGGTAATCTGGGCTGAGCAATCAGATTATCTGATTGTGAATCTGATACAGAAATTATCAGTGAGCATGTTAACTGGAACGTTGGATGGATTGCAAGCTTGGAGTGGCCATTTTTGTGCCATGTGCAGAGTAAAGAAAACTTCTGGGCAGAAACAAAGTGGGACACAGTCTTGGAGTCCAAAGCATCCCAGAAAGCCAGGCCTTCTGCCCTTGGTTCAGGTCTCACATGAGGAATGGCCCCTACCTTCCTGCCCTTGAGTTCCAATGTCACTTCCTTAGATAGCTTGGGATGGCTTCTATTTGCTGTAACCAAACAACCTTGACTGACCCAAAAAGGGGTCATGTTCATCTCAATTTACAAATGATGCAATCAAAGATGAGAAAGGTTCACCAAAGCTGATTTGTAGCAAGCTGGGATTCAGCCTAGTTTTTCTAACTTTATCATGTTTATTTTTTCCATTTCACTTGCTGGTTAAGTGACCAAGAAAGATCAATTCGTCTACGTTATTTCTAAAATATTTTGTGACTGTTGCCCATCAGATATCAGAGAAAAGAGAATTACTCTTTAGTTGCTTTGTGACATCCTTGATGGATTATGAACTGCCACCCTGAAAATTCAGTAGGAAACTGGGTAATGGTAACTATAGGTCTGCATACCTAAGTAATAAAATACAGAGTGTCTTCTTTAAATTATTGAGGACTCTGGCCTTGGTAGTGTTGCAAAAATTGTTAATTATTGTGAAATAAATGTCTGCTGAGCTGCACAGCAGAGTGCTCTTCCACAAAGTTGCCCATGTGAGAAGCAATCCCACTGAAAAAGAGCAGATGCCCCCTGGAAGTGTCAATTTGAGACTCATTTGAAGACACTACTTGTTTTCTCTGTCATGGCATTTTAATACTTATGGCCTGTCTCTTCTACATGCAAAGCTTCTAAACCTTCCATCTTATCTCAATTGCAGCTGCTCTGGAGAATAACTGCCCTCTTTTGTGGCACTCCCCCTTCTACCAGTCCCCCAAATTAATTTTAGCATATGACACATAGCCTCCAAATTTAATGAAAATCCACTCAGCCATTATCTGTGATGTGACAGACAGACTAAAACTTAATTATATTGACATGGATTTGAGGTAATGCTATCATATTTTGCTAGAAAAGGCATCTCTTTATGAGTGATGACAATTAGCAGTCAGGTTTTGGAAACACAGCCATGGAGAAATATCTGCACAGCAAAATATCATCCATACCTTTAGGACACCCACTAAGTTAGGGATTGAATGCCATATTCATTCACTCAGGCAATCCCACCTAGACTTTGGGTTAATAGCTTTGAAGAAGTATTTTATTACATGTCAGAACAAGGAAAGATTTCTCATAATATTAAGTGTTGTCCTTGTAGGAGGCTATATCTAGTTCTTTTGGTCTTCAAAGTACTATAGAAGTGGTAAATAAAATATGTGTTAGCTAGTATCACTACTTTGACTAAGTAGATTTTTACAATCTTCCTGCACCCTCATGCCCAAATAAAGGATACTAATAGACTCACACACTGTTTTTTTTTTGAGATGGCATCTCACTCTGTTGCCCAGGCTGGAATGCAGTGGCACTATCTTGGCTCACTGCAACCTCCACCTCCCAGGTTCAAGCAATTCTCCTGCCTCAGCCTCCCAAGGTGCACACCAGCATGCCCAGCTAATTTTTGTATTTTTAGTAGAGACAGGGTTTTGCCATGTTGGCCAGGCTGGTCTCAAACTCCTGACCTCAAGTGATCCACCTGCCTTGGCCTCCCAAACTACAGGGATTACAGGTCTCACTATACTTTAAAGGAAATATTGCATATAGAGGAAGCACAAATGTTAGAAGGTATTAATCTTCGTAGAACCTTTCCCCCACCCTATCACCTCTAATTCTTTTTGGTGGTTTCTAGGAAAAGTGCTTTAGTTAATATTTCACTAATCTTTCATTATACTCTTATAATCTTCCTTTGGGAAGGGTTCTTTTACTCATGACCTCTCAAAGGTAAAGCAGGGATCTTGTCATTTTGAATGCTGGATTGATGCTATCAAGAGTTTTTACAGAAGAGATTACCATAGGCAAAGGCTCAGGCAAGAGGGTGAGGAATAGATGATAGGAGTTGAATTGGAGGATACTGATACAGATGAGAGGAGCAGGATTGAGTATGCAGATCAGAGGGGAAATAACAAGAATGAAGAAAGAGGACACAGTACTGAGAAATATTATGAAGACAGGGGAATGGCTAATATAATATTTCTTCTATTCCAAAAGTTGGCAGATTTTTTTTTTTTTTTTGGTATGTGCTAGCTTGTAAATATTTTTAGTTTTGTAGGCCAGTTTCAGTCACAACTATTTAACTCAGCCATAAAGATCCATAAACAATAACAAATAAATGGGTGTGGCTGTGTCTGATAAATATTTACTTACCAAAAAAAGGTGATTGCTGATTTGGCCTGCAGGCTATCTAATCACTTGTTTATAAAATTTGTACTACATTCGTTGATATATGGTATGCCTGATGCCAAACCCAATTCTTATGTTTATTAAAATTTAGAATGAACTATCATTCTGAAGATTAGTAACTCCCTTTTTAAGCTTTGTGATTTTTTTCATATTTGTCCATTGTTATTTTAATAATATGGTAAATGTTCAAATATGCACATATGAAAGTAAGGTTGTTTAGTACATAGAGTTAAGCTTAACACACTTCTTCCCCATAAAAGAGGGATTTCCATAATTAACTCTAGGAACCATAAACCCTGAAAACAACACTGCAATTCTGTGTGAATGGAGAGCCTGACACTGTACTAAACACTCTAGGAGATTTTTCAAAGTATTCAGGCTGTTTCTGCTCTTGAAGGAACTATCAATCACTGCAAACACTAATAACAGTAGAAGCCAGTCAAGGCCAAGTGTGGGGCTGCCTGGCTGGTGAGTGGCACAGATACTGACTGAGGAAGTTGTGGGAAGCAGGAGAGAACAGGTGGCTGCTGGCTCCTTCGTGTTAGTTGGGAGAGTCCTTTGGTTGCAGGAAACAAAGACTCACACAGGTTAATTCAGGGAGTGAAAGTTTATTAGAAGAAGATTGGGATCATTCCCATTTGCCTGAGCCTCATGAGAACCCAGAGGAGCCCTGCCCCCACCTTAGGGGCGAACTAGAGACACAGTCCAGTGAAGAATCAAGTACCTGGTGGTAGTCTCTTGGTCACCCCACTTACCTTAGGGTTGCACCATAAATGCACATCAGTGGCTTCCTGTGTTTCTACTGCTTCTCTGATTTTTTCAAAATTTTTATTTTAAGTTCAGGGGTACGTGAGGTTTGTTACATAAGTAAACTTGTGTCATGGGGGTTTGTTATACAGATTATTTCATCACCCAGGTATGAAGCCCAGTACTCAATAGTTATTTTGTCTGCTGCTCTCCCTTTTCCCACCCTCCACCCTCCAGTAGACCCCAATGTCTGTTGTTTCCTTCTTTGTGTTCATGAGTTCTTATCATTTAGCTCCCACTTATAAGTGAGAACATGCAGTATTTGGTTTTCTGTTCCTGCATTAGTTTGCTAGGGATAATGGCCTCCAGCTCCATCCATGTTCTCTCAAAAGACATGATCTTGTTCTTTTTTATGGTTGTGTAGTATTCCATGGTTTATATGTACCACATTTTCTTTATCTGGTCTGTCACTGATGGGCATATAGGTTGATTCCATGTCTGTGCTATTGTGAATAGTACTTCAATGAACATTTGTGTGCAAGTGTCTTTATGGTAGAGTGATTTATATTCCTCTGAGTATATACCCATTAATGGGATTGCTGGTTCGGATGGTGGCAATCCCACTTTCTATATCTTGCACTTAAGTTCTCAAGAGAATTGACGTTATTGGTCAAATCAGTGCAGTGCAGTGAGGGAGATGGGTGGTTTCTTCCAAAGAGTCATACTATCACTTAGCCTTTTTTTCCATCTTGTGCCTTCTCATTACTTAGTGCCTTGTAGTCCTCCCTATCCTGCTTGCAAATGAAGACTCAGGCAGTAGTCTGTCACAATGGAAACTGGGAAATGTAATCTACTAGTGTATGCAGGAGGAAAGGGAAATGGATTCAGTGAACAACTCGTCAGTCTAAAAATACAGTAAAGTAGGCCTATAGATTATTGTCTATTTGCACAAGTGTCCTTGAACTTGCTTTTATTTATTTGTCAAAGAGCCTTACGTCTGTGAAATCACTAGGATAAGTGAAATAGAGTTTTCCTGGGCTCATTCCCAAAAAGGAAAACATTGTGGCTAATCAGACACAGAGAATCCAAAATGGTGGTAGGCTTTTCCTCACTATTAAATGTGAGCCGGCACCAATTTATAGGCTCCATGGACTTTTTCACTACAAAAGAGAAGGAAACTTTTTCAAACCTCTGTTTTAAGAGGGAAAGCAAAGAGAAGGAAGCTTTTTCAAACCTCTGTTTTAAGAGGGAAAGCAGGAACGTATTGAAAGAAATGCACAGTTTTCATTTGTGTCATCTCAACAGCTAGAACTACCCTGAAATTTCAAGGATCCCTTCCCATTGTCAGTCCATGTAACCTCATCCTTAGATCAGAAAACACAACCACAAAGACATGAGTTCAGAATAAGTGTCTTACAAGTCATGCAAGAGAAGTGATATTCTATATGATTGAGTCAAGCATATGGAGACACTAGTCTCAGCCCTGCTAATATCCAATGTGCTTACCTTGGATATATTGCTAAATGTCTGCATTTTTGCTAAAAAATTGAATAATGTGTTTGTTCAAAATACATACAGTACCCAACTTACAATGGTTCAATGCATGATATTTTGACTTTATGATGGGTTTATCAGGGTATTAAATGTATTTTCAATGTAGAATGTTTTCAACTTACGACAGGTGTATTAGGATGTGTCTCATTGTAAGTTGAGGAGCATCTATACATAGCTGTAAAGAAACCTAAAGACTGACTGTTGTGTTTTCTCAGTGGTGGTTCTTGACCATAGTAGTAGGAGAGGTACTCTTGTTCCTTTTTTGTTACCATTGTTAACTCCAAAATGCGCCAGGCCTTCAGAGTGGAAGGGTCTAGTGAGACTGGATGCCAGAGAAAGCACCTGTGGAACAGATACCTGCATAGCCCTGCCCTGGGCAACAAGACTTTGAATACCTCCTCCAACTACGAGGTTCTAAGGATCTGCATTGATGTCTCATAGGCATGAGTTCTTAAAATTCTGTCCTGAATATGAAACTCAGGATTGGGAAATGAAGTAAGAAAAGGAAAGGATTTGCTTTGTGAAGATTCTATATCCTAGGCAAAGTGGTGGTGGGTTGAGTTGGTCTTCAACCTGCCCTTCATTGAAGGGCTGCCTGGACCCTCTCCTAAGGTGCTCATTCTGGATACCCAGTTGGTGACAACTCTTCTTGGTCCAGCACCTTCTCTGAGTTGACACTTCTTTTTCTTGCTCCCCCTAGCCACTGCCCTGACATGTCTCTTAAGGCTACATTTAGGTATCTGTGCCATCCAAGGACAAGCTTTAAGGAATGAGCATACGTCATCTAGAGGAAGAAACTAGTAAGACTCCCTCCCCTGGCCCCAACACTGTTCTGGGCTGTAATAGTGCATTCTCACAAGGAGAATCCAGAAACAAAAGTCCATTTATGATTCTGTGACCTCAAGGAGTGATTTTACTCAAGATCATTTGAGGCCCCAGGGCAAGGGGAATGGCGGCATGGCAGGCAAGGAGGGGCTGACAGCACATTGTGCAGTCGAGTTCATGTAGCCACTTCCTGCACAGAAAGACTTCCACTCTGAAGTTGTAAAGAGCTGGCCTTGACAGGGAGTTGCTGGTTCCCCAGGACTTAATTGATATAAGAGATAGCATTACAAGGAATTAATTAGAAGCCCTTGAGTCTTGACAAGAGTTTGTTACAGGCTGATGTGCCTTTTTATTATGAAGCTGGGGAAGGGAATGAGGAGAAGTACGGCGGATGTTAACCATGCAGATGTGAAAGAGATTTTGTAGACAGCCTGCAGAGAGGCCCCTGCATAATGATAGCTCACTCAGAGAAAATTCAGAGACTCTCATGAGTCCTAAGATCATGAAGAAATAAGAACATGAAACAGTACCTGACAAGTCCCATAGCTTAACTGGAAGAAAGTGAACCTCTTTGCTTATGAAACATCCTGAAGCTAGCGTAAAAGTTAAAGAGCACTTTGCTCTGAAAGAGAATTAGAGGGATGGAATGGGGGAAGGGACATAGTCATTAGGGTAAGTAAAGTAAAACTGGCTTCCCCACAGGACATCAACACAGTAGAAACATCCGGAATTATCTCTAAGTCTCACTCCTGGGAATTCACGCCACAGAGATAAATCAGATCAATTGTTACTGGCCACCTAGTGGCAGAATGGGGAACAACATCCTGATCTGTGGGCTGGGAGGCTTAATATAGTCCGTATTCACAATAGAAGCTAATTGTTATAAAAATGTTAAGAGGGGGCGTAAAATATTTCAGAGCAGGGAAAGATTTTTAGCCTGAAAACAACATAATTTTTCACTTAAACAATTCATCCATCTCAGGATTAGATGATGTTGAGTATGAGGATAATTGAATATAGTAACCAATTCTACATCTTCCATCCATGTGTGTATTTAAAGATTACAATTATTATGCTATTTTTAAGATGTCTGTTCTAGATAAGTTCTTCCATGAGATACTACTTTTGATGTACTCTGACGAGTGCTCTCATGCTGGGAGAATTTCAGTGCTGAAAATAGCTTTTGGCCTAGAGTTGAGACCTGGGTAACCACCCCCAGCTTAGCTATGCGAAACTTGGGTGATTGTCAGAAAGTCATTTATGTATCGTGTGGGGATGTTTGTGTACGTGTGTGGGGAGTGTGTTTGTGATTGTATGTAGTGTGTGGGCATATGTATAAATATATTTGTTAAGTTGAAGCGAATACAATAGCCCCCCTCTTATCCACGGGGAATACGTTCCAAGCCCCACAGTGGAGGTCTAATAGTACACTGTTTTTTTTCTATACACTATTTTTTTCTATACATACCTATGACAAAGTTTAATTTATAAATCGGGTACAGTAAAAGATGAACAACAATAACTAATAATAAAATAGAATAGTTATGGCCTGGTGTGGTGGCTCACACCTGTAATCCCAGCACTTTGGGTGGCTGAGGCGGGTGGATCACCTGAGGTCAGGAGTTCGAGACCAGCCTGGCCAACATGGTGAAACCTCATCTTTACTAAAAATACAAAAATTAGCCAGGCTTGGTGGCATGTGCCTGTAATCCCAGCTACTCGGGAGGCTGAGGCAGGAGAATCGTTTGAACCTGGGAGGCGGAAGTTGCAGTGAGCTGAGATCGCGCCATTGCACTCCAGCCTGGGCAACAAGAGCAAGACTCCATCTCAAAAAAAACAAAAAACAAAACAAAACAAAAAAACAGTCATAACAATATACTGTAATAAAAGCTGTGTGAATGTTTATTTCTGAAATTTTCCATTTCATGTTGTTGAACCATGGTTGCCCACAGTTAGCTGAAACTCTGGAAAGTGAAAGCATGGATAAGTGGGGACTACCGTATGGGCATCCTACATACCTCTCAGGTGGTACTGAGAGAACCCAGCAATGAGTATTGAACACCCTCAGTGAGCTGAGTTCTGGTTCATCCCAATGGAAGGTATTAGAGAAGGATGAACGAAGTCCCTGTCCAATCTAAGTGGGGACTCTAAGACACACATGAAATAATGATCAACAACATAAGTCATCACTTGGCCTCGGCTTTAGGATATCTTAGAGAATACACAAAATAACTTGAACTCAACCCAGATTTGAGAACTTCTATGGTGTTAGTGCTAGTACCTTGTGTTTCCCCTGCAACACTCAATCTTTGATGTTTCCACTGAAATTGCTTGCTATTCCTGCCTCCAGCCATCTCCACAGATGTGTGCACCCTAGTCCCACTCCTTCTCACCTGATTACTTGCTCAAATTATCTCTCGAGTATAGCCCTGTGAAACCCACCCAATCTCTTTGGCTCCCATGGTACATTAACGTATATTCGTACTCATTTTGTGTCCAAATCTTTGTTTCTCTTTCCTTCCCACACAGCATTAATAACCCCGGGAAAAAAAATTCTCTCTATTACATGATTCCATTTTTTTTGCTCCCTCATCATTAATACCATAGTGTAATTTATAGTATAGAGGCAAGAAGATCTCATGTGGGAATGTAAGATCATTAAAATCTTCACTGTGGAGCCAAGGTTCAACCTGGGCTTTTAGGAAGAGGCAGGATTTAACTGTTTGAGGGAGTTAACGTATAATGTAAAACATGGATGTGTTGGGTACATTTTCTGAAGTAGCATCAGGGTATGTATATTCAGGAATTTGGCCTTTACTTCACATGTGAGTATAGTTAGAACTCTGAGGCTGGGTGGCGTTTTAGGAGCCAGACGGGTCCGTGAATGCCCTTCCCACTGCCCTAAATTCCCTGAGTTCAATTGACAAGGTTGGAAAAATGGGGAAGTTAGCATGGAAGTCGGCTGCCAATTCAGGCAGGTGAAGGAGTTCTAATTCAGTCAGGACACGCACTTTGTCCTATTCAATCTGCCTTCACATTTAAAGGGCCAGTTGTAAAAGTATCCCGTCTTCACAGATTCATATCTAACCAACTGGAAATTATTTTCACTGCAAATGTGATTGATTTTGTGGAGTCCTTTTTTTTAAATCAGGAGTACTTCTAATGCACTGCAGTATTTGTTTACTCAGTGACCAGGAAAATTGAGACATATAGGTTAAACAAAAACTTCATCAAACATTTTTGAGAGTTTCTTTGTAAATGGTAAATAGAGTCAGCTGAGGGAGGAAGGAGGAGGAGCTACTAGATGGCACAGTGATTCTATTACTTTAAAGCATTTTAGGAACATTTCTGTTTTATAAGTTAAGATTCATCTGGGGCCTAGATATATATATTCATTATGAGCTATACAGGTCCATGAACACCCTTCTTACATTCCTATATATAAAATGCCATATATATCTATATATCTGTATCTCCATCTATCTATCCATGCATCTATTATATCTATCTATCTATCTATCTATCTATCTATTTATCTATCATCTTTGTTATATTTAGGCCTATACATAATTTCTGTTTTATAAGATAAATTCATCCGAATAGGCATTTAACTAACTCTAGGTTAATGATATTCTGAGATTACCTGATTATATGGCAGTTGGATCTAGAAGTCAGTCCCAAGCACTGAGCCTAAGGTTAAGGTTAACTTTGCTGTAGATTAATGCCAGACATTCTTCAAGAATCAAAACTACTTTAGTATAATCTATTGATGATAGTTAAATATTTTGCTATTCAAGTCCTATTAGTTACCGACTCAAGACTCCTTTTTTTCCAAGAGAGGTTGTTGATTTAATAACTGTCAGCCAAAGAAGTTCATCAGCAGCTGAAATCCACAGCAAGTTAAATCATAATGAATCTTAAATTTTAGAAAGAATGTTTTAGGAATATTGAGTGACAAAAGAAAAAGAGTTGAAAACAAAATCACCTTGAAACTTCCGTCAGCTCATTAGATTCTCTGAATTCCATAAAAGAGAGAAATAATACCAAGTACAACTGAGACTGGAGAAGATTTTATGGTGGAAATCTCTCAGATTCCTTTATTCCAGGAAAATAATTCTGAACTTGAGAATTGAGTGTTTTCTCTCATGGACATTGGATTGAAAGGCTATTGTATCCAAGGATGTTCACTGTGGCATAACTCTTGCTGTTTGCACAACCTGCAAATGATCCAAAACTCGGAGTTATAATTAAGGACCTTGTTACACCATAAAAGATTTTCAAATTTTAATCTATGACAACCCACACAGCACTCAGGGCTTAAATACTTTATTGACCAGGCTGGCAGGCTGACTCCTCTGTTGGAGCTGGGAGAGTCCTGCTTCAATTTATCTCTCCCACACTACATATTTGTAGTCATAAATCTTTTGCTAGGCTCTTTGAGCATTAAAAATAGCCTGGCATTGCTGGCTTTCCTTGTGGTACTGTGAGAGCCAAATCAAAGGTGCCAGCCTCCTGTGATCTTTCCATCTTGCGCTGCAGCAGGAAACGTTTACATCTGTCCCAGCCCTCACTGTCTAAGTGTCAACTCAAACAACAGCATTTCCCACTCAGAGTTTGGCTCCATCTCCCCAGATACCTCCCTTATCCAGATAGGGCAGCTGAACAGCAGTCTGGCCCGAGCTGTTCCTCTGCCAGCCTGGGTCTGTTCTCTCTTCTCTATGGTGACTCTGGGTGGTGTGTTTTCTTCGTTCCACAGGGATCCCGCTAGATGGAGCAGAATAGCTACGCTGCCACCAGGGTCCGGCCTATGGGTTTTCACTAGGACCACTGGAGGAGAGAGGCCGAGGGAGCAGCAGAGGGCCAGAAACAGTTTCTGGAGGTGCAAAACAGAGATCGTTTGAATACAGGCCCAAATGCAGATCAGAACTAGGTCAAGAGCTAGAGAGTGACTCCACAAGTATCAGCCAGGTTGTTTAGAGAAGAGACCAACATGTTCAGATAGAATGCTGTTTTCTGAATTTCCTTCTTCAGACATGAGCATGTTATTTGGTTTAAATTTTTATTTCATTAGTGCATAGTAAGAAACATTATGGGGATCATCCCACAGACACTAAGGGGGAATTCATGTGTCTTCCTTTTTCTTCTAAGCTCTTTTTCTAATCTTTTGTAAAATCAGCTTTATTGGGATATAATTGTTATCTAATAAACTGCACATATTTAAAATAAACAATTTGATAAGTTTTTTTATTTGACGGTTTCCATGAGATAATCATTTCCCTCAAGATAATGAAAAGATCCATGACACCCTAATATTTCCTTGGGCTCTTTGCACCCTCTTCACATCCCACTCTCATCTCCAGGCAACGACTGATCTGTTTTCTGTTAGTATAAATTAGTTTGTATTTTCTCAACTTTTATATAAATGGCATCAAACAATATGCACTCTTTTTGTTTTAGCTTCTTTCTGTCAACACGATTTATTTCAGGATTTATCTATATTGCATCGTGTATCAATGGTGATGGATGCTGAGCAGCATTCCATTGTGTGGATATACTACAGTTTGTTTATCCATTCACCTGGATAATGGACATTTGAGTTGTTTCCAGCTTGGAAGTATAACAAATAAAGCTGCTATGGGCATTTGTGTACAAGTTTTTGCATGCCTTCATTTCCCTTGGTTAAATATGTAGGAGTAGAATAGCTACTCTTGGGTAGGTACCTAGAATAGGTTTATATGAAAGAGTATGTTTGACTTTTTAAGGAACAACAAAACCCTTTTCCAAAGAGGCTGTACCATTTTATATTCCCACTGACTGAGAGTCCCAATTCCTCCACATCCTGACTGGCTTTTGCTGCAGTTTCTACTAGGGGACATCAATGCAGCAGCCTGCAGGGCCATCTGCATCAAATGTGGCCTCATCTCTGGCCACACATCAAAGAGTCAAGGTTTTGGCTGGATGAAGAAGAAAAACACAGACCGAGGGATATTAATGACCTAAAATGAAGAGAAACTATCTATTTTGTGAGCTTCCAAATAACTAAAGAAGAACTTTTGCAGTGTAGTGTTTGTCAGAACCGTGGTGTAATAAATTAATGTGGATCAAAATTTCTGGCCGTTATTATGTAGGAAGAAAGGAAAGTACATATGCTTTGTCTTTCTTTTTACAGAATCCAGTAAATGTTATTTGTAGATTGACTAACATGTGATGTTCAGAGATAGAAAAATCTGCCTTAGACAATTCTTAACAAAGAAAAAGGTGGTTCTGACCATGGTCATGTAGCCCAAATGCCTAGAGCAGAATTCCCTTCTACCTTTTCTCAGAACACAAGTGCCCATAGGCTCACTACATCCTGGGGAAGCCTGTTCTAGTCAAGAGTTTTGTTCATGGAGCAGATTTTTATCTAAGGAATTCGTAACTGCTGGCCTGGGCATGTGAAGTAACTTAGACTCAGATGGTCCACATAACACTGCTCAAACAGAACAAGTCCACAGTATAAGGAAGCTAAGTCAGGCTTCAGACAATAGCACCTCTTTTATTAGGTTAGTGCAAAAGTAATTGTGGGTTTTGCTATTAAAAGTAACGTCAAGAAACCACAATTACCTTTGTACCAACCTAATACTTCTCTCATTTTGTACATCTTAAAATCATATATCCAGGCAGTATCTTAGGGTTATTGGGATCTTGGCTCTGGGGCTTACTTATTCCAGAGCTAACTATCCTCAGCATGGTGCTCACAGAGAAATATTGTGAGTTTCTGTAGTCATTTCCACATCACACATCTCAACAGAGAAATAAGAAAATCCACATGGAAAATCTAGCAGACCTACAAGCGAGAGCCAGGTGGGAAACCCTTCACCTACCCCAAAAACTAGTTTACGTGCATGTGACAAAGTGGGCGTTTTTATTGTTCAGAGACTAAAACAAACAGAAAATTATCAAGTGCACAAAAGGATTTTCCACGCTGCTGAACCTTGCAAAGTGTTCACAGTTGAGTTCCCCTTTTTGAATTCATTATCTCAAGGCAGCATTTGGTTTGGAAAGCCGGGGCAGCTGAGCTGAAAATGTGTATTGTTATTACTTGAAGTTTCTGAGAATAACCTGCACAGGCTGCAGTGTTCAGAACCAGTTTTGTTCTTTGCAAATTCTTTGTCAGTGAACTCTGTCTCTTATTCGAGTCATTGGCAAACATGAGAGCCTATGTAAAATATTGCTTTAGGGCATATTCCTAATCATTTGTTTTACTAGCATGTATTTTGGAAAGCTACCTGTAGCTGAAGTGGTTATTAGTACTTTCCCTAAAATTGTGTCACTTTCGTTTTCACATTCTTTGCTTTGAAATATTTTAACCAGGGGGTAAATATTTAGATCACATCCACAACAAGTCTTTATATAACCACTCTTCTATTAGGTTATTTTCCTTATAGTACCACAGATATATCAATTTCACTTCTGCCTTCTATGCCTTTCCTCACATATTTTTCTTGCTTTTTCCCATCCCATTCCTGCTTGTCATTCAGTGTATACATTCCTGCCCCTTCTCTAAGACTCATGAAACCATCAAAGCCTGTAGGGACCTCTCTTTCCCCTGACTCCCTATGACAACAGTTTTCTGTCCTATTAATCTGACAGCTAATGAGGTGGTGCTTCATGACATCTCTTTTATTTTTAATTTTGAACAACAATTTAAAACTGTGATTATGATTTAACTTTTTTTTTTTTTTGAGACGGAGTCTCGCTCTGTAGCCCAGGCTGGAGTGCAGTGGCACAATCTCAGCTCACTGCAAGTTCTGCCTCCCGGGTTCATGCCATTCTTCTGCCTCAGCCTTCCGAGTAGCTGGGACTACAGGCATCCGCCACCACACCCAGCTAATTTTTTGTATCTTTGGTAGAGATGGGGTGTCACCGTGTTAGCCAGGACGGTCTCAATCTCCTGACCTCGTGATCCACCCACCTGGGCCTCCCAAAGTGCTGGGATTATAGGCGTGAGCCACCACGCTTGGCCTATGATTTAACTTTTTACCTGTTTATATCTTGCCTCTCTAAGTAGATTGGGCACTCCTTCAGATAGAGGGCTACCTGTTTCCCCCATTTAGTGCCCATCCCAGCATCAAATGCTTGCTGATTTCAAGACCCAGTTTGTGAATGGTCTCACAAGAGTTTATTTAATGGGGCTGGGAAGTGAGGGAGTTGTTGAAAAGCAGAAATAAATTGCTGCTAATTGCTACTGTTTGCAATTTGCTATTGGAAGTGGCAAGGTAAATGTTAGTGCACATATATAATACAATTGTATTGATTGGATTGTCTTTTTCAAGGTTATTGTTGCAATTAAATTGACCTTTTGCTGGTACAGAAATAACTTGTTTAATGAAAACTGAACAAATGAATTGGGCATAACTTGAATATAGAAAATAATCAGAGCATTGGATGTAGGTCTTTGTTAAATCACTACAAAGGCCAAGTATGGACCTGTTCGGTAGTTGCGCTCAAATGAATAAATAGCTCTTAGGAAGCCAAAACCAAAAGCTAGATGGTGGTGATGTCATAATACCACACACAGGACATGTCATAAATTTGATGTTGCTCTCTACAGCTCACTGAGCATTGCAGGATCCTCTTGGGTGCATTAGGCATGATGCTAGATCTAGAATCACTTTGCAAGAAGTAAGCACTGTGCAAAGGAAAGGATTACTCAGGCACCACTTCTGGCATCTGCACATATTCCCTAGCCTTAGTTCCAGGCCACTTACATTAACTGGTTAATTGCAGAACCTCTGAGACCCTGAGACACTAGATTGTCTAAGATAAGAACCAAGGCCTATGGTACCTTAGTTTGTCCTTGGAAATACAATTCCACTTATCTCTGCCCAGGATCTTACATTCCAAATGGGAAATATTTCACTGAATAACTTGGATCTTTGGTGATCATCTCCTCCTTGGTAGAATGTCATTTAGTGAGTTTTATACTGTGCCCAGCACCACGAGGCAATGAAGAAGTGGTAAAAATGAGAAAGAACCAATATAAAGGGGCACATTGCAAGGGAAGGATGGAGAAAGCTTTAAGACCTTGATGATATTCAAAAGCTCTTCTAAAGCTGTAGGCAGTTCAAATAATGAAGATGAGAATGAGGTGCATAAGCTGATCCCTGCTGATGTCCAATAGGGATAAGAATATTAAATTGGGAAGCTTTGGACTCCCTGTTGCCAATAGCACTCATAATAACTGTTTGCTGTACCACTTTGACCAGTACATTTAAACCTCTCTTTCCTGGCCTATGAAAGGAGAAGATTGAAGCAATTAACCTCTCAGACATCTTCAAGCCTTACCATTCTCTGTAATCAATTATCCCAGACCTCCTGCGTGAACCTCCCCAACCTGACTAACTTGGAACTGACTGCTGACCACCACTTACAGACCTTAAAGGATGTCAGTGAGCCAGACCGGTAGCTTATCTCCAACAAGTCTATCCTTTTGGATGGAGGAGATAGTGCCACATCTTCTGCTTTTCTCTCTCTCTCTTTGTTTTACTTTTCCTAATCAGAATCTTCTACCTCTTCAAACCTTATTTTTCCATTCTTCCTTTTTAGAATTCTCTGTGCTATCTTTCTTGGGTTGTTTACGTCCAACTTTCAGATCCCTTCTGAATGAATTTTTTTTTTTGGCATGTACAAAACACTCACCCATAAGCGTCTGTAACTTAGATTAGGTAGGTGGATATCCAGGATTTAATAAGGCCTGAAGTCTGGAGGAAAATGAAATTAGAGGAACTAAATAGATTCTTATATTGGTTGGATACCAGAAACCCAGAATAAATATCCCAAGTGGCCTTACTCTGCAGGTTATTGAAATCTAGAATTTCTTACTGAAGCAATCTGCATGTTAGAATTCTAAAAGCCCTTTAAAATTGGTACCTCTATCATTTTTCTTTTCTTTCCTTTTTTTTTTTGGTGGGGGGGGCAAGGGGCTCATTTTTCTGGAGTTTCAACTACATAATGGAAACTGTGGCTATGCTTGTGCCCTATCTCTTTGAGGTTTGGACTAACTAATGGGTGTCCCTGTCTACCTTTATTATTTAAGAAACTCTCTCCCCATTCCTGTTATAGCCTCTTTTATGCCTGGCCTACTGAGCAGAGGTTCATCCTTCAGTCGGTTAGCAAGGTTTTGTCAAGATAGATGGAATTTTAGACTTACTTTGAAGTGCGGTCCCTCTCCATCTGCTTTGGAAACAGCTCACAAATTCTTCTTGTTGTTTCAGATGTGATCATCAATCTCCTGCCAGAGGAAATTAAGAACTGTTATTTGTTTGTTGGGCAGGAGAGATTCCAGAGTTTTGACCCCTAATTCATTCCCTACTCTTTGTGCTTTGGCTGTAACATCTAACTAAGGGTTTGCAGGGTCTTCTTTTATTTCTCCAGATTCATTGCATTAAAAATTGTTTTATCCCATTAGTGTCTCATTTCATCATAGTTATGAAAAACAAACTCAGCCACTTTGTAGCCCAGTTTTGTCTGCCGTCTTCCAACCACTGTGCTGCTTCCCTGGAGAGTCTGTCTCTCAGCAGCTGCTGGTTGGATCATTGAGGCCTTAACCCAGGAGAGGTGCCATCTCTCTCAGAGGTGCTGGCTGTAATTGGCTGGTCCCTTTGCCACTGTGGGTGGTAGCAAATGTGTCTCTAGGACATAAAATATTGGTCCTCAGAATGTAGAGAGAGAAATGGCTAAAGGCCCAGTTTAGTAGTGAAGCAATGAACTTTAATTATTTTTTAATTATTCAGTAAGTTAAGAAAATGTTTGAACTTTGAATCTTACTACCATTGCTACTGATGAGGAATAATGGAGGTGAAGGAATGTTGTTTGATAAAAGTGGAAATCCATATAATTTACATGCTGAACATTGTGATTGCACGGTCAGGTGGCAGAGCCTGATGTACTTTTCTTATCAGGGTTTTAATAGAAAGAGCCTGCAGTGCCCTTCTCTCCTCCATGATCAGCAGGCTCTTCCAGAAGAAAAGGTGATGATGTGGTTTCATTTCCACAGCATGCTTTTGTTTCTACAGAGAGTAACCTGGAAGGCAAGGCAAACCAACGCACAAAGAGAGGGCCAGAGTCCATGTTTGACACTGTTATTCTCCTTCTTTTATTTATCCTTCCTCTGACCATTATGATAGAGTTCTAAAGAACCTGCAGGAGTATTGAGACCAGCTCCTCCTTGCATAGGGCATTCAGGTGGATTATTCAACATCACTCAGCTTTTTATTGATAGTTGGAGAGCCAGGATTCAGGCCTCCTTGCTTCCCTTCCAAGCTTCATCCGCAGTATTGCTTTGCGAAGGGAGCTCTTAGGGAATGAATCAAAGAGATTGGCATACTGTTTACCAAGCGATTAATAGTGTAATCATTGTAACCACTTATTGAGCATGTACTTTGTGCCTGGAACTTTCCTAAAGCTGGAAGATAGTTTTAACTTAATCTTCACTGACAAACTGCTATTATTATATTCATTAAAAAAGAAGAAGATATTGAGGCACAGTGGGTTTGATAGGTGGCTCACGGTCACACAGTTGGTGCTTCGTGGATTGGGAACTCAAGTCCTGATCTGTGGGATTCTAAGATACATATTTACAACTATTACATTCAGCTGCCTGTCAACGTCCTGGCATGTTAGACATTGTTGTGATCCATGTGCATGCAATTTCATATCCTGCTTTTTTTCACTAAGCATCCCATGTTATGAAAAACCATAGCATACCTGTTATTAAAAATTCATCATTATTACATTTATAGCTTAATAATGTTACTTCTGATATCTTGCTTCATGTTATCTGTTTTTTATATTTTCTTAATGTTTTCTTTCTGTTCTTTTTCTATTATTTTCTGAAGCAATTTGCAAGTTATATTTAACTGATTATGAGTCAAAAGAATTGAACCATGTTCCAGCTCCTCCTCCCATATATACAAGATGGAATCATTTGCTTCTTTGTTTCTTTGCCTCACCCTCTTTCTTAGGCCCTGTGTCTTTAACTTGAAGCTCAAAGCACTTTTTACAATTGTATTATTTCTGACACATGATACACACACACATTTGTAGATAGATACATGGATTGGGGGGGAGAGAGAGAGAGAGAGCATGTGTGTGTGTGTGTGTGTGTGTGTGTGTGTGTGTGTGTCTTAAAATAAGTTGGTGACATGTTAATTTGAATGACTGTAGGGAATCCACATGGAGATGCCCAGGAGATCAGCAGCTCAGGGGTCAAGTCTGGCTCATAGATATTCCTTTAGGAGTTATTAGCATATAACCAGGAATTATTAGCATATGATCCATATAAGTCTGCAGAGATGTTTCAGGGAGTAAATGCAAAGATAGAAGAGAAGCAGGCTGAGGATGGGAGTCTAGTGAAGACCAACATTTTAGAGACCTGTGATAGTGAATGAGAAAAAGGAATCAGAGAAGTCAGAAGAAAATTAAAAGAAAGGGGCTCCATTCAATGGAGAATAGGGATCCAGGAAGGTGGAATGTTTTAGAGAACATAGTTGGAGACTGCCCTCTGGATCTGATGCTATGGGCCAGTGGGGAGGTTAGTAAGTGTCATTCCATTGGGATAATGAGCATGCAGGACACAGGGCTGTGCTGAGGAGAAAATAAAAGGTTCAGAGGCAGCCTGCTTCCTCTCTCTATGCTGAACTTCCAGTTCTGGCTCTAGCACTAACATTTAGTGACTTTGGGCAATACTTTATCTTTCTGAACCTAAGTTTCCTAAGCTATACAATTTAGGGAAATGGATTACAGTTGTCTAAATACATTCCAATTCTAATGCTATGCATACTATGATATTGGTAGGTATTAAACTCTCCCCAGACACCCAATACAAATACTTCAAGGGGAAACATTAACTCTAGAGTAGTCATCAACTTATGGGCTAAATGAGTCTTAAGGGAGGTCAAATATCTGACCTTCTGAATATTGCTGTTATCTGTACCATTTTTATACTTTAATTTTAGTCATGAGTGATTAGTGTACTCTTTTAATATCTCCTCAATGGTGTTTCTTCCCACATGTTTATGGACAATTTTATGTAAGTCCTTAATAGCACTGATGCAGGGCTTATTAGAACCCACATCTTGGTGTCCATCTAGTCCATGTACCAACTACGTCTGGCACCTGGCACATTCCTTAAACTTTACATCTTGTTTTCTCCTTCTTTGAGATGCCATTTGTGAAATAATGATATTGAAAGCAATAATCAAATTGGTACCACATAGTGAGTTTGCTCAAATAATCAGTCTTGACATTCATTCTTGGTTTGGTGTTCTACCACTCCAATCACTGGCCTCTGTTCAGAGGCCCCCACCAACTTCCCAGTTTGAAAAATGGAAATCCATACGAAGAGGGGGACCTCAATGAAACCCTCCTAAACTGTGTAATGAAAAAGGAAGGCTCTAGCGGGCTCCCATGGAACCAGTTAGGGTGATGACTCCCATTACATTATAAAGAAAGCCAACCAAACCAAAGATCCTAACTTTCTACATATGATATAACTTCTCCTAAATCTAGCTGCGATCTGATCCATCTGGCTCTGGCTCTCTTTGTTATTGGATGATTGTTCATTTCTGAATTGTTGGAAGGCTAAAAACAAAATAGGAAAAAGAAAATGGCAGACAGCAAAACCTGCTTTGGGCCCTGTATTAATCCAGTTACCTGAGAAGTACTACCTACAAACAGTTAAGAGTCATTGGAGCTAACACCTTTTCCTCTTTCTGGTGGAGTCTAGCCAACTTTTACCAGAAAATTGCCTTCACATTTTAAAATCCCTGTTCTATTAATAAACTTGTAGACAAAATGTCACTTGTAGACAAATGTGTTTTAAATGGCTGCAGTTTTAGTTATTTTAATTAATTTTCAGTCAAAAGAAGTTGATTTAATCCACATTATTGCTTGCAAATTGTTAAATTTTGTTTGTGTAATAATCAACCTTTTAAAACTTTCTAGAGTCAATTCCTCTGGGCAAGCTTCAGCATGTTGCTTAGACCTCTATTATAATACTTAAAACATCCTATTAGATATTATAGTAAGTTATTTACATCTCTCTATGCCTCACTATTTTGGGAGCTCTTGAAAGAAAAGGATTAAGTCTTTATTTATTTATTTATTTATTTATTTACTGACCCTCTTAATATCTGGAACAGAACCTTGCACATAGTTACTGCTCAATAAATATTTTCTGGATTACTGAACTCTGAGGAGGGGTTAGTATTAAGAAGATAATTTAAATACTTATCTGTTTGGTTATATGCCTAATTCTTTATGCCTTTACTTTTCTGTTTAGTGGAACCATTTATTCCTTGCTTTGTGAGGTGCTAGCTAGAATCTTTGCTGTGTAATGCTTAGTTCTTTAGAAATTCAAAGTTCTTGGCTGAGCCTCTTGGGTTGTCCTGCCTTTTATAGATGCAGTAAATTTGATCACCATCAAGGGCTGTTAAACAACATGCAGTGATAAAAATAGTTCCCTTTGCTGACATTAGGTGTTTTCTAAAACAGCTCGATAAATCCTGGTCAACAGAAACTCTTTGTGATTTCAAAAGTCAGAAAGTGAACTGTTGACATGGATCTGGGCAGATGGAAAATAAATTGCCCTGTAGTTGCTCAGAAATACGTCCTAGGTGCTTTTTACCATGACTAGTGGTTGACTGTGCCTTCACTTGATGATGTTATAATAGAAGTTATGCAAGCTCACGAGGTTACAAGAGGACTTGTAGGCGGCGACTTGTTTGCAAGGTGATGTATCTGCAGGAGGCGTAATGGATAGGGTGAGTGGGAGTGGTAAGTTGGTGAGTTTTGCAAAGAGCATTGATTTTAAATTTCATTTATCGGGTTCTTGGGAAGGGGGATGGTGATATTGGTAACTGCAACAAAGAAACCCTGGCTCTAAAATAAGGCCGGGAAGCAGTAGTAGCAGATGTAGATCTCTTTTCCCCCTTACTTTCTACTCCAGTCCTTCCTGCATTTAGCAAACTTCACTCCTCAAACTATACTTTCACATCACCATTATCTTTATTGCCTATTATATTAACCCCAACCCAAAACAAGTGGAAAAATACACCAAACTGGAGGTACAGAGGCCAGGTACCTGGTTTCTTTCTGTGTCTACCCAGCCAGGTAAAGTTGAGCAAGTTTCATAACCTTTCTGGAGCCATTGTCTCTTCTTGAGAAGAATCAATTTGCACTATATGATATCTAAGTACATTTACTAAGACATCTCAATTAATTTTCAAGCCCTTCTATTTCTCATGACCACTCTGACTTTTTAGACTTGTTTCCTATTAGTTCTAAAACAGAATATGTCCAGATACATAACTTTGTACCTGTATAATAGTTCTTAAAATAACTTTTGAAGCTTTGTGGTGGAGCCTCGACTCTCTAGTTCTGTGCTCTCTCATCTTGCCTGTCCTCATCTTCCTTACCTTGCAGGCCCTAGGAAGGATTGAGCTGCATTCCAATCTACCTGCTGTTCTTTTGCACTGGCTTGGTTTTAATGTGTCTCTCCTTCACCTCTCATGCTCCCCAGTCTGCCCTCTTCAACCTTTTTTTTTTTTTTTTGCAAACTTCCTCAATCAAAATCTCTTCTTTCAAGATTTGATTCATTATCGTCTCTTTGAGGACACAGTATAAGAGTGATAGATTCTGGAAGCATCATTGTAGATTGAATTTACTAAAGCACTTTAATGATAATCAAGAATTGTAGGATTCTAGTCCCAGATCTGCCACAAACAACAAGGCCATTAGCCACTTTGGGCCTCATTCTCCTACTTTTGTATAATGGCATGGAGATAGGGTTGGGGGTTGAAGTTTATCAGAGAATGTATATTCTCAAACATTTTCATGGGAAGGTAGAGCATATAAATAAGTAAGATAGGTCTGGGGTAAGATCATAGAGAGTGCTGAAGAAAAGAGGCATTCCATTATTTTTTTAAGTGATTTGCATGCCAAGCCAAACATGCTTGCCAGTTGAATTCAAATCCTAGGCCTCTGATATACAGGTTATGAATTTGGGGGCCATTGTAGTGCCTTTTCAATCCAATATGCATATTTGTTCTTCAACTCTATCTATATCTCTATTAGATTACATTACAATAGTGTATGTTAACAGCAATTTTTTGTAAGTTTTTTTCTTAACCTGTTTCATCTGTTTTGACTCTTGATTCATATATTATGTGCATTCTTTATTCATTTTATAAGCCCCTATAACACCTACCACATGCTTCTGCCCACATTGATTCTCAGAAAAAGCTTGCTGAAATTTGCATTGAAGAGGGCTAGAAACTAAAAGTTGGAAAGACTGTAGAAAAAATAAGAAAGAAAGGATGGAGGAAAAGTATTTGAAACAGAAAAAGAAACCACTGTAAAAGTGTAGCCAAGGTATGGGGGAGCTGGTTCAGGAACTCTGCACACGTCTGGCCCTTTGAGCCACATCAGAACACAGGTTTCCAGAGCTAAGCTGAGCTAAGGGTCGACTGACCTAGTGTTTCCCAAATTGTGGAGCCTAGGAAGAAGACAGATGGGCACCTTTTTATTATCATAGCTGGTCATTTTGATATACATTGAAAAAGTTGCTTTGTATTTTAATGACTGTTTGCAAAATACTGATTTCTCATTTACAGAAACAATGGGTTTTTCTTACTAAATTTAGAAAAGCATTAAATAATAGGTAGTGTATATATTTAATGAAGTCATGAAAATTGTATTTAAATTACTAAGTTTGAGGAAATTCCTTTGTTTTTCAAAAGAAGAAACTGATCTGGCCAAGATCACACAGTGAGTAACTGGTAGAGTTGGGCTACATCTCAAATGGAAGAGACAGAACCTGGGTACTGGGTGCTCTCACTCTCCCCATGAGTTAGATGGGTTTCATATTCCTCCTCTTATTCTGCTATTCATGCAGAAATTGAACATAATGAGCTCAAGCTTCTAGGGTTATCCTGAGCAGGTCTAGGGGGAAGAATGGGTCCATCCCAGAAATGCGTGTCTCCTCCACATGTTACCCACCAGCCTTCCTGTGTCAATAGATGTTCGTCTTTCCACTGATCTGTGTTTGAGCAAATTGATTTCCTAATCCTTTCATGGTTAGCAGAAATTTTAGATACATCTTACATCTGTGTTATTCTTTCAAAATAATTTCACCCACAGTATCTGTATGAATCCTCATATGAACCCAGGGGGTTAAGAACAGAACATGTGATTATCCCCATTTTCCACATGAAGAAAGCCAGTGCCCCATGGTAATACAGTGATTCCATACGGGCTCTGGTGCCTTTCTCACAGCTCACTGCTGTTTCCTTTTTTTCCTTTCAGAAAGAATGAAAGAAAAAAAAACTGCACACTGATCTAAATGAGCTGTAATTGCTGGGCTTCAGTCCCATATTTATATTTTATAATGCTGATTTCTTTCAAATAGATTTGTGAGCCTTGTCTGTAATGAATTCTCCCAGGAGATAAATGACTAACTTGTTTCAAAGAGAAAATTTGTCCATCAAACTCGCGGGCCTTGTCTTGAGATTCAGTACTTCTCTCCTACCCCAACTTTGTTTATGCCATGTCTGAATAAAAGATCTCACATTTCCCCGAGATAAAAATAAGTTGAAAGAAAGCTACATTGGTGACCTAAGAGTTTCCTATTGTTCCAGGAAAGGATGAAAGGACAGATTTGTTTAGCTGAAATGTGTGTGTGTATCCTTACCCCAAAGTGGTATTTTACATTTATGAACTCTGTTGGCTTCACAGGAATCACATGCTGTTGCCATTGTCTTTTAGTATCCAGGAAAATAAATACAGGCCTATTTAGGACTGCACCTTCCTGCCACCCTTCCCTCCGGCAGGTGGAATATTCCCAAGAGCTTTAGACTACTGCTTATGCCAACTTTTTAATGCATTTATGTCAGCAATAATACTGCTTTATTAAATGAAGCTTTTTCATTGTGGATAGGGGATGTATTAAATGCAGCAAGCCTTCTAATCACAGACAGCCAGCACAGCCCCACTCTCGGTAGCAGGTTACCAGCCACTCTCCCTTTATTAATGGGCTTCCTTTGTCAAAGGAGGGAATGTAGCATCTTCAGAAACCCATTAAAAGGCACAGCCTTTTGTTGCTGCCCTCAGCCTTACCATGTGAATTCAGTTTTCCCCTGTATCAGGGGAAATTCATCACAAAAATACATACATGGGCTCTATCTAGCCAGCAACATTCCCTCATAGGCTCTGTATTTTCATTCTCACACCCAAGTCCACTCACTGATGGGTGTGTTAGTAGCTCCTCTGTGCTGCTTTCGTCTCTCTGGATGTTGAGACAGCTGTGGCACATCTGAATACAAAATCAGTAGAAACTATGACAACATGGCAAGAAAATAACCTCTCTTTTCCAGAAACATCCAGGATCCTTCTAGAAATCCTTTGGAACTTTGTTGCTAACTCATTTGTTGCACCATCTAGGGAAAAAAAATCCCTACTTCTGGATAAAAATGTGTCATCAATTCAAGTTTCCTCCACTTGGGGGAGTGACTCACACCAGCCCTAGAAAGTGGTCATCCAGCCTTCCACTTGAACGACTTCAGTAAAGCAGAATCCCACAGATCTTGAGGAACACCAGTTCATCATTGCAGTGATCTGGAATGTTTCATACATGCTTTTTTATGAAGCAGAAACTTCAAAATTTTACTGAAGCCAGACATAGGACAGATTTTAGCAAAGTTGTAGGTGAATGAGAATTTCACAGCTTGAACAACAAGAACTATTAATACATGAAGCAGCAACTGAATGAATAACACCATTGGTTCATCTCTTCTGGGCACTTAGTAGAAGCTGCTGTGTCTAGAACACTCACTTGATTCAAGAGGAGTTCAGTTCCCCATTTTATTGGGGCTTCATTTTGTAGGAAGGATGACCTCACTTTAACCATATCTATGAATATGACCCAGTGTTTCCTCTTTAGTTAAAATCGACGTATCATGTTTAAAGACTGTCTTTTCACTCTGGAAAGTTCTGAGGATCCAGGTGCACCATTACAAGGGCATTTTAGTCTTCAGTGCAGCAGTATCTTGCCTCTTTTTGCTTCTACTTCTTCTTACCTACCATTTCTCCTTCTTATTAATTTTGAGATAGGTGGTTATAATTTTAAAATATGTAAAATATATGTATATAAATACATACATATAAATATATAGTATATAATCATTTAGAGTCATGTATCTTAATTGTTAGACCCAAAGCCACTCTATATTGGCTGTGTTGCACTCAGCAAATCATTTTGCTGGTTTTTAAAGTGAGAATAATAATGAGACCTACCCTAGAGCATCACCACAGGGAACAAATTTTCAGATGACACATGTAGTAAAAGGACTTTTGAAAATATAAAGAACCCTGTGAATGTTAATGATTGTCTCTGCTGTGAGAAAGGGCAGACAGAATAAAGGACTTTTCATCATATTCTGTGGCCTGGGTGTAGCCACCCTGATGAACGCAGTGCTGGAGAGAGGCTGGAAGGTAGATCTCCAAGGAGAGTTCCAATGAATGTGGGATTCATCAATCCATGGATGGTGTGTTAGTGTGCACAGTGCAGCTCAGTCCTAAACCATTCATGTGGATGTGATTATTTTCTCCTCAAGCACTCGCGCTCTGGTATATATTGCAACTCTGCCTTCGGCATTCTGTCAGGAATAAGCAATAATTGAACAAGGAGGCCAGATGTTAGTGTCCGTGAATACAGAGATGCTCATAGGGAAGTCTACACCCGGGCAGTCATCAGTGCAGTCGATTATACTGCAACTTGCTTTCTGAATTTTATTTGTATTCAAAAGGCAAGACAAGCATCCCAAGAGTGAGGAATCCTATCTGTGGTCAAATTTAAAATCGTCACATACAGTTGTGAAGGTTGCACACTGTACAAAGTAAGGGTGCATCACGCACACCCTGGACGTTAGAGAGTTGTATATTTATTATGACAAATTCCTGAAGTGTGTGGTTTTAACAATCTAACATTTCACAATATGTTTCTAACAGATGGATGTAAAGTAAGGTACTCTATGGGCTAGCTAAAAGGATAAATTTTTCTTGCTTTGAAGCATTTTATTGTTCTTTATGTGAGCTCTATGTGTGAGCTTTTCCTATCTTGGGCAGAATGACAGTCAATTCTTCTCAGACTGAAGTGAGCAAAACTTCCTTTTAAAAATCTTCCAATCTTAAGAATCTCAGGTTATTTTTTTGCACTTAGGAAGCTTGCAGCTGTTCCTAAATAAAAGTAAATTTGTTATCTGAAAAGTCAACTTAATTTGTGCAACATTTTTTCTGCAGATCGTTGTCCTAAGGGAAGTAGAAGACAGCATCCTGGAACACACAACAGTGCAAAGTAGAAGCTTTATTTATGTCGCACACTGTGAAGGGCATGGCAAAGTGTGGAGACGGGAGTGAGATTATGGTATTGCATTGGAGTCGAGACATATAGTCAAGCTAGGGAATGTTGCACTGAGCCATTGATGATAAACAGACCGTCTCCCTGTTTCCAGAGGCAACAGGGAAATTGAATATTTTTCACATGCAATTCTGCATGTTTGAGAACTGCTTCAGTGTAAGTATCTTTAGGGAGCATTTCACAGGCATCAAAACCATAACCGGCAGGGAAGGC
Organism: Pongo abelii; assembly: GCF_028885655.2. Classification (NCBI taxonomy): domain Eukaryota; kingdom Metazoa; phylum Chordata; class Mammalia; order Primates; family Hominidae; genus Pongo; species Pongo abelii. The sequence goes on along the minus strand of NC_071997.2, from coordinate 51,951,057 downwards.
AGAAGGAACTCACGTTAGACACAACCCTGGTCAGAAGGCAGTTGCTGATTGAGCCTGGATTCCTCTACTGGACAAAGGGACACATATTGAGTTTGGCAGGACTACCAGGATTGGCAGGACCTTTGGTGGAAAGGACTCTGCTCTTACCGCCTCACTTCCCAGAGACATGGTACCTCTCCTAAATGTTATTGACATTATGATTAAGTCTACTTCTACAGAGAAGGAGGCCCCCATTTAAAAAGGAGAAGTGCTTTGGATAATGTCTAGTTAGTAGAATTATCAGTGTCAAGGTCAGAACTGGGTAGAATTCAGGGTTTCTGAAACCCTGTCCCAGCCTTTATGTTGTTCGTTCCAGGAGTGATTGACTCATGGCCCTAATTAGACCCTCTCTATTTGGGCAAGAACACTGACTCTTGATTTTGCGGTTTAACAGTGTCTAGATACTGGGTAGCTGCTATGAGTAGCATTATGTAATTAGACAGCCCATTTGGGGACATTTCCCGACTCAGACATGATCCCTAACATTGACCCCATTTATTCCACTGTTCACTGAATGTCAGTGTTTTGAGAGGATGCAAGCAGAGCATCAAGGTGAGGAGACGGAACTGCACAGAGTAACTGGGGCTTTTGACATCTGCAAGGCCAAATCTCCTGCAGGGCCTTCAATTCCACCTTGTTTTTTGTCCAGCCCCTGATGATGTACAGTACTGAGAGAGGTCACAGGAGCCCCTGAGCTGCCTCCAGTAGTGAGCTGTCGTATATCCCTCTTCACAATGACCTTCCTTCCTGGCACTGCGCCTCTCCCACAGTCCTAAGTGGCCCGTTCCGAAGTGTGTGGTTTTAACCCTTTTCCAGAAGTCTCAGTTCACTCACCTGAGTCTCTGTGGATCTCACAAGGTGTTCCTGGGACATAAAGCAACTCAAGAATCTTCTTTGCTACAATGTTGTCTCAATCAAGACATCTAATCTGTTATTTTCAGCCTTGTGTGGCAGAAAGATTAATTAAGCTATGATGTAGAAGATATAGGTTTCAGCCTTTGTTTTCTCATTCTTCAACTAAGTTACTAAGTAGTAATGGACAAAGGATTTACTTCTTTCCCTTTGCTAATACTTCCCCTGTCTAAGTTACAAAGCTGATGGGAGCATTAAATGAGATTGTGGCTGTGCAAAGGGTTTGAAAATTAAAAGGTGTGTTTTATAATCTTGGACCACAATGTGGCCAATAAGAATAAGAATAACTGCCACCTCGTGAGCCCTTAACTATGTTCCAGGTACTGTGTTGATTACTTTTCACACTTTATCTCTTTTAATCATCATAGTAATCCAATGAGCTTGGTACCATTATTATTCCATTATTTTCCGACATTATTGTGAAGACTTCCAATAGTTAAAAATTTTCCTAGTATTTCAATTATGTGACAAATCCAGTATTGAAATCTTGACTCAGCCCTGAGCCTGCACTCTCAACCATCATTGCTACACTATTCCTCAATAATGTAGCAATTAATAATAACAATAATAAGCAACGCCCTGGAAGATTGATGTTCTTCCGTTAATCTGACAATGAAGAAAGATGGCAGAGGGTCAGCTAATAAGTGTATATTTTGTAGAAATTGCTCATGGAGCCATGGCACTATTTCTGAAGGACATTAATATCCAAAAATATCTCATTTACTGGTATCTACAACTCTGTCTTTGCCTGGAGGGTCTGGGATGGTTTGACTGAAATGGTAAGATCCTTTCTAGTCCTAATTCTTGGTGCTTGCACAAAGTAGAGGCTACATTTGTTTATTTGCACAAATTGAAGGAACCTCACTTCTTATTTGGTTATTTCGTTGTTTTGTTTTTCAACACGAGACTTTCGGGTAACAGCTATGACCTTACTCACATAAACCAATGGAAGAATGCAGAGACACCAAGATGCATGGATAGGCCAGAGACTGAGAAATTGTCAAGTTCTCAGAGCAGAAAAGATAAGCCAAGTGTGTAAGACAGCAAAGAGCAGAGCCAACCCACGTCGCATGTTAAAATAAGCTCCATTTTATCTATTTTTGGTGGGAATACAAAGGGTTAAGAAAGAAGTCAGTTGATAATTCGTAATTGAATTAAGCATTTGAGGATGTATTCTTTGAGTTGTACATTTTTTTTCCACCAAATCAATCACTGTGAAATATTTAGGTAACATTTGTTACCTGCCAGGCCGAGTGCAAGTGCTGGGAACCACATGTGGAAGGATAGACCTAGTCTCTTCCCTTATGGTGCTGACAGTGTAGCAATCCACCTAAGTATGTGGTGGCACCACAATGACAGTCAGACTCTTCATGGTTCTAAACATTTCCAATGCTTGCATTTTGATCCTTGGTTGAATTGCTTGACTTTAGGTAAATTGTTCAAAACAGGATGCAATAGTTGCTTCCCGGTTCATACATAAATATGGCTCTCCTCAGATGACACATATACCTATTGAGTTAGTAGAAAATTTAGATATGTATTTGCTAACTTTATTTTTTTGTGTGTGCTGCAAATGTCAATTCAAATTTTGCTGGTCAAACACCCCTTGTAATAGGCTTTGGTAATTTAGCTCCTAGGAATGGCTTGGTTACAGAACCCCATAAAAGTTTATTGACTTCTGCTTGCTGGCTTAGGTTGTAGGTTAGAATGTACCTCAGAAATTAGCTTCATCCAGTTTAATGACTTCATTACAGAGCAGTTTGCATGCTCTCAAGCACTGCGTAATATATTTTTTAACACCAGTTCGTAGCTATCTTGTGCTATTTCTGTGTAGTAGGAGAGGCGGATTTCACTTGTTTAAATGGCCAAAATAAAAAATGTCACTGAAATGGGACCCCGTAGGGTCCAGGTGGTTGGGGACTTTCACTACCAATATGGTCTGAGGTAATGATTGAATACCCAATTGAATCACAGCTAACTCCAATGTTATAAAGAGATCACTTGTAGTGTAACCATTGCTTTTCCTAAGGGCAAATAAATAGTGATTTGAAAATTATATTTAGGCTTTACATAAAACCAAAGGCAATAGATGTTGATGAATATTTATAGCCATTTATTAGTCTAAATCCAATAGGAAGTGAATTTGGTTTTCTCCCTATGCCTAAATAGAATGTTTTAGGAGGAATATTATCCCTTCTGTGATACCCTAAGACATGTTATTACACATTGCTAATGAACCTCTCAGTTCACTGTACATAAATGTGGTGACATCTGCAAAGCTGACTACTTGCTAGTCTGTTACTGTGTTGAAGTCTATTCTGTTAGTGCAATAAGAAGTTAAATTTAAGAAAGATTTTAAAATAGGATTAATAACAATTGTAAATACATGATAATTTTAGAAAAACTAGAATAAATATATAAAGGACATTAAGTCATGCAAGATCCTACCACCTGGAAAGACCTACTATTAGCATTTTGGTGCCTGTTCATATATACATGAAGATCTCCAGATGTATCTGGAGATTCTACATCTATATAGCTGGAGATCATATTCCTCAGTATTTTCACTCATTTTATAATAACTATAAAGTAAATTTTGATAATCTTTCCATTTTTTAATATAAGTTTTATTGGCTGCAGAGTGTTCTGTTCTATAGATTATCCTCTAACCAGTACCCTATTGCTAGGAATATGGATAGTTTCCAGGATTTCATTATTGCAACAATGCTTGTGTATAAACAAATTGGTGTATATATATTTTTGTACCATTTTAAGCTTATTTCCTAATGGGAATTCTTTCGAAATGTAACTGCTGAGTAGAAGTGCTTCGCTGATGCTTCTCCTTTCACTCCTGACTTTCTCTGAAGATTGCCCATGTGGCTGTGCCCTGCAGGGTTGCTTAGGCCTATAGTGTGGTCCTTCACACCTCTCTCCCCATTTCTCCTTGGATCTACACATAGGCATTCCGGGTCCTATGGCCTTGGGGCTGCTTTCTTCTTTGTGAGGGAGGCCTTTGAAAGGTTTAAACAGATAAGGGTTAGCAATGTCTTAATTAACAACATAGAAATATCATTGCCATCCCTGCTGTCTTATTGGCTAGTTCCTATATTATGCCTACAAATTATCAACATGTCCTCAGCTTCCATCTCCAGAAGGTTCTTAAGAACTAAAAATCAGGACCCTTTCAAAATTTCCAAATTCTAATAAGACTATCTATTCCATCAACAACAATATTGACAAAAATAATAAAAACAACAATAACAATACCTAACACAAATTCTAATGTGCCAGAATTGAATTATGTAATCTGGCCCTTGGAAATGGAATTTCTTTAGACTAATTTTAGAATACTCTTTTAACTGGGTGTATGTGATGGGGCAAGGGGGGTAGGGTGTGGAGTAGGGAGAGTTTGAACATAATTGCTTAACTGGGTTTTTGGTCCTAGGAGGATATCCTTACTAATTTTTATTTGTTTTCTGTTTCACTTGAAGGATTGGCGGCAGATTGGGTGTGAGAACAATTAAAAATCTATAAATCCACAGAATATTACATGTTATTTTGTTAAAACTATTCTGCACACAAGGAAACTGAGTACTAGAGAGGTGAAGAGACAAAATTTTGTGTAGTGAATTTATTTATTTATTTATTAGATAGAGTTTCACTCTGTTGCCCAGGCTGGAGTGCAGTGGCGCAATCTTGGCTCACTGAAACCTCGGCCTCCTGGGTTCAAGTAATTCTCCTGCCTCAGCTTCCCAAGTAGCTGGGATTACAGGCATGTGCCACCATGCCTGGCTAATTTTCTGTATTTTTAGTAGAGATGGGGTTTCACCATGTTGGCCCAGCTGTTCTCGAACTCCTAACCTCAAGTGATCCACCCGCCTCGGCCTCCCAAAGTGCAGGGATTACAGGCGTGAACCACTGCACCCGGCCATGTGTAGCAAATTTAAATTCAGCTCCTTAGCCACTCTGACCACATAATAAGTGTTGTGTTTGACAGTCACATGTTCCTAACAGCTACCATATAGGACAATACAGATACACAACATTTTTATTATCATAGAAGGTTCTACTAGCCAACTCTGCTTTTTAACCTCTAGTCTAACACTCGAATATTGGTTCCACTGTTCCATTGAAACATTTTTTACAACCACTGAATGTCTTCCAGAGCAACCCTGAATACTGTAGCTTTATGTGCAGACCTTTTGAAAGCAATGCATTATTGCATTTCAAAGCCATACTTAGGTTTATCAAAGCATATTGTAATGTCACTGTATTTAAATTATCCACACTGGATGCATAATTACCACTTTAAGTCTTTTAATACACACGTCCCTTAATTTTGCATTTTTCTTAAACATATCAATTTGCACTTAACCATAAATAATAGAGTGCTTAGCTCATACATATCAATGAGAATCCCCTTTAGAAGTGACAGATTGCTTGCTTAATACCAAGGAGTATTTTGGAGAACATCAAATCCCTTGATAGATGCATGTTGCCACAACGATTTATTTTCTTCTGCTTGTAGCTAAAATAGCATCAGTTGCATTTTGCTATTTAACGATATTGGAGGAGAAGGTTATAGCAAAATGATTTACAAATAGTAATTGCGTTTTCCAGCTTACTTATTTCCATAAATGAGCCCAAAAATTTAATCTGGACTTGTATGTCAGGCTCGACAGTATCAATATTTGTGTCTTCACCAATCACACAAGAAGGTGTTTGCCTTTGTTTCAGGTAAAAATGTGTTAGAAGTTATTTCATGCCCGACATTCATATATTTCTCCATTTGATTTTGACTGCCTTATTCATTGGCAAAAGAGGTAACTGTTTACAGGCTGGGATTTCAGTGGCTTCAATGCTCACCAACATCCTCCTCATTACTGCTTGATGCCTAGAATCCCAGGCTTAGCTTAGCCTAAAATCTCTTAGCTTTTCTCCCTATTAAAATGAAAATATCTCTAGGGTGGGATACTATTAATATTAGGAGATAAGATTTCAACTATACTTGAAGAATATGTGTCATACAAGTAGAAACTGAGAAAGAAAGGATCGAGGTGGTGATACTGATACACAAAGATAGCAATATTAATGGGGGCAGCAAATATTTCTTCTTATGTGGAGCTTAAGGTTTGTACGAACAGATTGACAATGAAGCCAAAGAGATAATCAATGACCAGATTAGAGATCAGGAAGGATCCTGAAAGCATTTCTAATGCTTTTTGACTTTAGTTTATCAATGAGAAAGGATAGGGAAGGATAGGGAAGAGGTTTTATTATTATTATTTTTTTTTTGAGGTGGAGTCTTGCTCTGTCGCCCACACTGGAGTGCAGTTGTGCAATCTCGGCTCACTACATCCTCCGCCTCCCGGGTTCAAGCAATTCTCCTGGCTCAGCCTCCTGAGTAGCTGGGATTACAGGTGCCCGCCACCACACCCAGCTAATTTTTGTATGTTTGGTAGAGACAGGGTTTCAACATGTTGGTCAGGCTGGTCTTGAACTCCTGACCTCAGGAGATCTTCCTGCCTTGGCCTCCTAAAGTGTTGGAATTACAGGCGTGAGCCACTCTTCCCGGCCGGGAAGAGTTCTAGGCAGAAGAGCACAATAGCTTTGAATTTGTGAAACGTTTTTTGAGCAACAATACGGAGGGTAGGTTAGAGGAGAGTGGTTCTCAAGCAGGGGACATGAGTTGGGAGACTGTTGGTAAAACTAAGGAATTTCAAATGTCAGAACAAAGATGGTGGCAGTGGCATTGGGAATGGAAAGATGCACAGGGATTCTGGAGACATTCGGAATTTCCCCAGTCTTCCTTCCTTCACCTATTTCAATGTAAATGATCAGAGTATAGTCTTGAGACCCTTCCCAAACCTGAGAGGTGACATAGACCACCCCTTCTCTACTTACTAGCCTTACATTGATTGCTGCTTTTGCATCCCTTATTGAGCCCAAACATTACCTATTATTCTGTATTGACATGTAACTTCTCTCCTCTATGTGCCTGATCTACTCAGCTAATATATAAGCTCCTAGAAGTCACAGACCTTGGTTACCTTCCTTTTGCATCCCCTGTGGACACAAATAACAACTGAGAAGAGAAGAGTCTGGGATAGTGTTTCCCATATCTGACTCATTCATTACCTGGGAACTTGGAAAACTAAAGATTCTTTTGTCCCAACATGGAACATCTGATTAAGTAGTTCTAGAGTGAGATCCAGGAATGTACGTTCTTTAACTTCAGCTGATTCCGATGGCCATTTGGATGTGTTAAACTGTCGGCAGAGTTTCTTATTCGGACTTTTGGTCTTATCGGACTCTGTGCTCTTATCGAGGCACTAAAATTTGAGGGCCTCAATTTCCCCATTTGAGAAATTATAACATTGAAGTAGTTGGAGTCAGAGGTCACTTCTGCCATGGGATTTGCCTAGATGAGGTTGCTTTCCAGGTCATAGCTAATTTCCCACCTTAAGAGTAGAGTCTGTCCTGGGAGTAGACTAGGTAATTCCCCAAAGGTATTAGAGTGCATCCTTATACTAATGTTCTGTGTCACTCTCCCTGGTGGGACCTTCTTGCCTGAGGGACCTCCATGTGAGGAGGCTGGGTGGGCACACAGAGAGAGCTCATGGCCAATGCCATCGCCCACAGGGAAGTGTGGTCGAGAGTCCTATGTAGAGCACCAGATGGTGGTAGGTGGCTAAGAGAGTGTGTGGGGGCTCCCTTCAGACGCCTGTGGGCCAGCATCAGCTGTGCCCCTGCCTCTTGCCAGCTTTTCGCCTACAGGGCCTCCTTGATGCCTGAGCCACACCTCAGGTGTGCTGAAAGCTTGCTGATTTGTTATACAATTTTTCTATGCCCTCTTCTTCCATGGAGAGCTAGTAGGAATTTTCCTATGCTAGGCTGACAGCAAGCTCCTCCTTGTTTAACCAGTATGGATAAAGAGTAATTGATGTGCAGTATTAAAAAAGATAAGTTTGATCTATTTTTGCCTTCTTGGCTGTACTTCATCAGAAGAAGTTACTTGTGAAGTTGTCAGTACTGAGCTGGACTGCAAAGTATACCGAGGGAATGAGCCACTTATGCAGACTGAGAGACCTGTGTGTGCCCAGGTCCTTACACATGCACCCAGCACAGAGCAGGAATCTTCCTAAAACTCTCTGGATATCCTGCCTCCAGATGGGCCCCTGTCATCCCAGATTCTGCAAGTGGATCAAGTCCTAATACCTTAAGGCATCCGTTGTATGTAAGGAATTAATTTCTTCTGCATCTAGAATGGTGTTATTTTTGTAGCATCCCTTGGAGACTTGAGAAAAAGTCACTTTCCGTGTTGTGAGGATCAAGGAAGAACCCCAGCTGAAAAACACCTATGTCAGGCTCCCCAGTCTTCAGAGGGACACCGCCTCAAGACATCCTTCCCTGAGGGCTATATCAGGCTTTCACTCACATTCATGGACTGCTCCTTCTGATGGCTTCCTCTCCCTCTCCCCTTCATTCTCACTTCCCCCACATCTTCCCACTAGTTCTCAGAGGATATACAGTGTATGTGGTGGTGAAGGGGGCGGGGACACAACTTTGATAAATATGAACAGCATTCAGAGAATAGAATAGATATAGCATGGTGGAAAGTAATAAGAGAAATGAAAATGAAAAGGAAAGGGTTGAGAAAGAGAGAGTTGGGAATAAGACTGGCATTTGCTGAAAGCAAAATCTTGGACCCAGTACCTGATGCACTGCTCACCAATAGCCTAATTGGATTTTCTTCTATCCATGCATTCCTGGGATCCCGGACTATAGTGCTGAGGCAAACATACTTCCCCTGCCATCATGGAGCTTCCAGTCTAGGAGGGAAACAAATGGAATGAAATTGCCACCTGGATGCGTAACTACAAATGACAGTACATGCTGGGAAGGAGACGATTCACTGCAATGAGAACATAAAAAAGGGTTCCTGGGCTGGTCTGGGGACCTGGAAAAGTTTTGCCGGAGGAAAGCATATTTGAAGAGACATCTGTAGAAAGAATACATGCAATCTAAGTGACCGGAGCCAAAGGGTGAGCTGACAGTGTTCTCAGATGAGTGGACAGAGGCTGTGTTAGTGGATTTTTCAGTGAGGATGAGAGTCTAAGGGGAGTAGGAGGAAGGGCAAGACTGTTCCTATGTTTCCTTTTGTGACCAGAAGGAATTTACCAGAGGAGGCTGCCTTAGTCCTAAAGATGTCTTCCTTTCTGCTTCCCAGCTACTGCTCTAGAGGCGTCTTAAGAAAACTAGGTAGATATGGAACTGAGTTTATACTTGGAAGTGGCTGCAGTCTGCTCTGGTAAACAGGAAGTAGGCCAGGGGCTATGCAGGGGCTGTAAGCCCACAGAGTTCAGCTCTTGCTTTTCTGGAAACTTCCACCAGACTGAGAGTTGGAATGGCAGCTGCTGCCCTAAAGGTTGTGCTCATGCCAGACATGGCTGTGCTCATAGCCCTGGACCCCAGATGCAAGCACAGGCTGGCACTATTTTAAAGCAAAATTATAACCCGAGAATAGAAAGGGGGTGGGTACCGGCTGGACGGGTGTAGAATGCTATCAGACCTAAAGAGGTCCCTGCTTCCTTTTGAAATTTGCAAACCTGTCCTACATCTATTTTTATTTCATTTGATATCCACAGGACATCTCTATTTTACAGGTGACAAAATCATATTACAGAGAAGTTAAATGATTGCCCAAGTTCACAGACCATATTCTTTTTAGTTTTCCTTATTGGTTTTCATTTAGGAGTAACCCTCTAATTAGAGCCCACATTTTTCATTTGGAGACAAATGACAAGAAAACTGAGATCAGAAATTCTTGAAAGATAAATCTCAGACAACATTTAGTCTTTCTTACACATAACTTTACTACCTCAGCTCCTATATAATGAAAATTTATATCCCCCAAGAATAATCTCAAGCTGCCTTGTAAATCATCAAAGAAAGATTTAATTTAGTTCAGTCCTATTAGGTGTATTTATTGTACTCTGAATCATTGGTATGGGATACATATGACAACTCTGAAGAGACCACAACATTGCAATAAAAGGAAAAATTCATTTTTTCCAAGGTTTTTATAGAAACAGGTGACCACTATCTAGTCCAAGGCCAGAAACTGATAAACACACCCAGAATCAGTCAGGATGCTGGAAGTGCTGGGGGCTCCATACTCTCCTGCAACCCTTTTCTGAAAATGATGACTTTTCAAAAACCTCTTAAAAGTAGCAAAGTGCACGCAAGTGAGAAGAGATCTACATATTTCAATGCAGTAGTCAAAGAAATAGCTGTCTGCTCAAGAAAGCAAGCAAGTTTTCATGACCATAACATAAAGTCAAGGCTTAACAAATTGTATCATCCCATTTGTTGTGTTACAACTTGAATTTTTATATTAAAAGATGATATAGTTTGGCTGTGTTCCCACCCAAATCTCATCTTGAATGGTAGTTCCCATAATCCCCACGTGTGGTGGAAGGGGCCTTGTGGGAGGTAATTGCATCACAGAGGTGGTTTCCCCCATGCTATTCTCGTGATAGTAAGTGCTCACAAGATCTGATGGTTTTATAAGGGGCTTCCCCCTTTGCTCAGCTCTCATTCTTCTCTCTTCTGATGCCTTGCAAAGAAGGACGTGTTTGCTTCCCCTTCCACCATGATCATAAGTTTCTTGAGGCCTCTTCAGAACTGAGTCAATTAAACCTCTTTTCTTTATAAGTCTCGGGTATATCCTTATAGCAGTGTGAGAACAGACTGATACAAAAGGATACCTTAATTTTAATTCATCGGTGCTCTTGCAATTTAGATATTCCTGAAGAAAGTGTTAGTATTGTCCTATATCATTCAGAAAAAAAAATGCTGTTATATGTTTCTATCAATCCCAAGCCCAGCAGATTCAACTATGAATTTTTTTTTCAATATCAGAAACATGTTTATGTATAAGAACTATACAATCTGAATGCTGTTAAGTGGTCCTTCTACTTAAAACGGAAAATTCTGAGTACTATTTTCCATCAGATAATATGGCAAATATGAGTAGTCTTCCCACTCATTTTCTTAGTACTAATATATTACAATTAAAACATTTTAAAACTAAATAACTGTGTTGTTTATGAATTATTTTTTATATTGAGTTGAAATAGAAACACCTCTAGCGTTTTCTTAAAGTGCTATGAGTGCCATTTGAGAAAAGCTGCCAGCAACCTAAGCAGCTCTGGCCAACCTAGCAGGAGTCGTCACCTAATAAACCAGGGGCTGTAAACAAGAGGCTATAATCAGCGCCATAAACCAAGAGTTGTAAAACTGACTGTGAGCAGGCCAAATCCAGGTGTGTTTATTGGGCTAATATAATTTGTATTTACATATGAAGGTGAATTCGTTCAGATGAGAAAGATGTTGTCCCTTAGCCACAGGCTTCCCCATTCCATAATGATACACTTTACCCTATGCACTCATTTATGCTTCCTGCTTAGCCCCTGTGGGTACCTGAGTTTGTGATTCCTCCGTTTTCTTTGCTCAGCCCAAACTGTACTAAATCCTCTATTTTTTTAGGGATTTTTTTCCCAATTTCTTTCCAATATTTTGTAACTTAAAAACAGCCTATGAAGATGGAAAAGACAAGCCTTAGAGGTTTCTTGATGTACTAAAAGGCTTTCTTTGCCACTGACGGGGTGCAGAGCTTAACCATTGCTCTTACTCAGCAGGGAACTCATTGTCTTAAGTGTGATAGATTATGGACCTACAGCATTCAGAATAACTGGTTCAAACCCAAACCACAGTCTTAATTTAAGGAAGAAAAATTTTTAGACACAATTCAGTGAAAGTTTACCTGATGTCTTCATAGAGCCCTTTATGGTTTGTGTTCTGACTATATGATAGTCTCTTCAAATCACTGTTTCTGAGTCTGACAAAAATTGGCATACGAGAGGTAGTACTATAATTTTTTGAGTGATATGATTTTCAACTCAGTAATGCCAGTCTTAGGCAATTCAACACCTATCAGGTAAACATGTTTGAGACTTCAGAAGAAGATTTTTAAAGAAAATATAATTTATAATAAATTGAACAAAGTTTGGAGAGGTTATTTACAATAACAATTCACACAGCTTATTAAAATATTTAATAATTAAATGCTAGCCACCCTAGTATATTCAGATGATTGTTTATGTGACTGGCAATTTGAGAGTAAGTGTGAGTGGGTAAGTGGATGGCAAAGAAACACAATTGGCAGCTACTTGCCAAGAAAAGTTATCTTTGATCATATAAGGTCCCCACCCCCAAGAAAACACAAGATCTGCAATTGACCCGCAATTTCTCAATCCCAATCCTGTAATGTGAGATGCCCCTCTAGCAGATGTGGACTATTTTGCTGTTAGTGAAATGACAGAAAGTTTCAATATGGTGCCAAGACACAAATCTAGGAAAAATAAGTTTATATCTAACAGCAATAAAGAGAGTCTGTCTTTATCCCCCCTTGGGTCATATAAGACTGAGAAATATATTTGTAACATACGTAGTGGTGGTGATAGTGATGTTAGGTTGGGATATGTATGTGTATGTTTACACTGAGAGTGGGGAATGTTCCCAGTTGGCTAGCTCCGTTAACATAATATGGTGGGTAAGAAGAAGGATCTTCCAGTCTTCCAGTCACCAATTATACCACGTTGACCAAGCTTCTTTATCCTCAGTCTTTTTTTTTTTTTTTTTCCGAGACGGAGTCTCGCTCTTTAGCTCAGGCTGGAGTGCAGTGGCGCAATCTCGGCTCACTGCAAGCTCTGCCTCCCGGGTTCACGCCATTCTCCTGCCTCAGCCTCCCGAGTAGCTGGGACTACAGGCGCCCGCCACCACGCCAGGCTAATTTTTTGTATTTTTAGTAGAGACGGGGTTTCACTGTGTTAGCCAGGATGATCTTGATCTCCTGACCTCATGATCCACCTGCCTCGGCCTCCCAAAGTGCTGGGATTACAGGTGTGAGCCACCGCGCCCGGCCTATCCTCAGTCTTACTGTACTTTTTCATGAAAGTGGATATAAGAAATATTTCAGAGGGCTGCCTCTAGAGATAAATAACACAGGCATATATGGTAAACACTAAAAATATATCTGGGAGAAAATTCCACGTAAGGATCATATTAAAACAAGACAATTTAAAGCCTTAGAGGATTTCATCTGGCCAATGTTTCATATCAGACTGATCCATAAGAGAGTCTTTTAGTGAGTGCTTTCTGCCTTGTAGGTGGAAGGCCACCCCGGTTAGGTTGGATTCCACTGGAATATGAATCACAGTGGACCATAGGAGGAAACACTTTTTGAAACAGAGCTTCTTAAATCCTATCAGCAAGTAGTATGTAGCTGTATAATTACTTATGATTACTGCCATACATCATTTTAGAAAGTACTTTTCAACTGCTTCTTTTCCCCTTATAAATGTATTATTCATATCTACATAAATAACAGTTCACTAAATTCGTTTAAAGAAATCCATTGATTCTAGTAAATTATTAGACACTTGTAACTGTCACTCAGGCAATAATCTAGAAATGCCCCACTCAGGATTTCTGGAAACTCACTCCGGGGATGAAGGAGGAACAAAAATACTGTTCCATCTGTTAGCCAAACTGACTATACCAAATAATTTGGAACTTAATTACAGAGTTGGCTACATTTTCAAAATGTGATTTCCAAAGGCTGAAAGTTTTATTTAAATCTTTCTATGGTTATTTCCTCTAAGGACCATCAGTGGTGTTTGCACATTTCAGTTTTAGAACCATTGGCTCTAAAGAACCCTCAGATTAGCAGTCAGACCCAGGGAAAAGAGGGAAACAGGGAAAACTATGTTCTCTCTCTTCTCCCCTACTTTTTTATGCCCCTTCTTCATCCCTAGCATAGCTGAGAACAACTCCATATATTTTCATCTACAAATAGAGCTGTCAGAAAAAATACAGGACACCTAGTTAAATTTTAATTTCAGATAGTTGTTTAACTATTGTATTTTAGTATAAGTATGTCCCACGCAATATTTGAGACCTACTTATGCTAAAAATAATTTATCTTTTGTCTGAAACTGGTCATTCTGTATTTGTGTTTATTAAATCTAGCAACCCAAGCTGCGAGACAACTATTTTGCCAAGATATCTGCTTGAAAAAGTAGGGTCAAAGTTTATCTTTCTGAAGGCATAATTTTGATTAGAAAATCTGAAAGACCAAACTCTTCTTTGATCCCCCAAATGAATCTCTGTTGGTAGAACTTTGGGCGTGTGTGAAAGGTGGTTTATAAAGATTCTTCTGTTGGGAAAGCCTTTCTGTCGTACCTAAATTTAGAACATATAGGTGGCATTTGTTCCCTGTACTTACATGCCTGGGAGAAGGAGAGCAGGAAGGAGGAAAGCAGTAGGATCAAAATGCAGTCACTGTTTTATTTTATTATTTTTAAAATTTTTAACCATAAATCTTGGAGTGGGTAGAGAGGGGAGAAGAAGGTTGAAACCTGACAACTTCACCCTTTTGGTTACTCAAGCCAAAAATCATGGAATCGATTCTTCTTACATTCCAAATCCAATCCAGCAATAAGTGTTGTCAGTTCTACCTTCAAAATATAAGCTGAATCTGTCCATTTCCTACCACATCCTTTGCTAACAAGCTGGTCCAGGACACCATCATTTCTCACCTGAAGTATCGTAGTAGCCTCAGTCTCTCTCCATTTTCCCCATTGCCCTTTCAGTTTACTCCCTACACAGCATCTTGATTGATCATGTTTAAATCTAAATCTGAGATGTCACTTAAAGCCCTTAAATGACTGCCTTTTCACTCAGGTCAAGCCCTAACAATGACCTGTAAGGCCAGCTCCACTCCCCTCCATTCTGCTTCTCTGAGTTTATCTCCTGCAGTGCCTCCCCATCACCCTTCTCCTGCCACACTGGCCCCCTTGCAGATCTCTCACTGTATCACAGACACACTCCTGCCTCAGGAGCTTTGCAATAGTCTCCTCTGCTTGCAGCAGGTATCTGTTTGCTTTGCTTGTTTGGTTCCTTGAAAGTTCCGTTCAGATGTCTCAATCTCAGCAATTGCAGCCCTCCTCTACTCCCTCTTTCTTATGCTACCTTTTTTCTGCCTGGCATGTCTTTGTCAACACTCTACCTTTTCCCTGTTTATCTTGTTATTGCGTTTCTCTCCCACTAGAATGAAAGCTCTGTGGAGATGCCAGATGTGTTGTGGCTCTTGCTGATTCTGGTTATTACTGTATCCCAGTGCTTAGTGCCTGGCACATGGAAAGTGCTCCATAAATATTTGTTGAATGAATATATCAGTAACAGTTTTTAAACAAATTGCTTTTGGAGTTAGACACTTATTTGGAAATAGCAGTCTTAAAAGAATGGACATAGGACAGGGTAGCTGTAATGGCAGTGTCACATTTTACAGAATATTCAGAGTGTGGTAGCAGGAGACGAAAAAGGCCAAGACAGCAGGGGGACAGTTGGATAGGCAGGTCATTATGAGGCCTTTGGGGATGCTTTATAATTCAGCCAGAGACTGTCCTTTTGCAAAATCAGACTCTAGAAGTATTTGTTTATCATTTTGCTACAAAAGTAATACTCCACATAGCAATAGTCTTCATGCTGGAGCTCC
The DNA here is from genome assembly GCF_028885655.2 of Pongo abelii. Taxonomy (NCBI): domain Eukaryota; kingdom Metazoa; phylum Chordata; class Mammalia; order Primates; family Hominidae; genus Pongo; species Pongo abelii. Next base: position 51,935,483 of record NC_071997.2, on the reverse strand, counting down.
CACATTATTCCCAGGATCTGGGAAGACATTAAGATAATTAAAAGCCCAGTTTGCTCTGGGCTGTGGGGATCATATACACAGTGTATTATGACAACTGATCTTTCTGCCACTCTTTTCTGCTTCTATTCTTCTGCTCTATGCTGTAGTCTCAATTCGAAGACCCTTATAACATTGCTTCCAGAAATATCTTCCTAAAGAACTAATCAAGCCATATTATTGTCTAGCTTCTCAATTAGCATCTTTCCCTACTGGGGAGAAACTCCACCTCCCCCTGTTTTCCCATCCTTGTTTTCCTTCTGTCCTTTCTACAGGCTAGCTACACTGAGCTTCTGCACATTTTCATATTGTTCTTGTTTTTTCCCACTCTCTAGAATCACCTCTATTGCCTGGAGAAGTTCCCAGCTCTCAAAACTCAACTCACATGTCAGCTCTTTGGAGAATTTTCTTCATTTCTCTTGAAGGCATTTACTGGTCCCTCTTCTAGGATTTCATAATGCCTTGCACATACCTTTTTTGCAACTGACCTTATCATACTATAATGATTTGTTGACATATCTGTCACCCTCAGAAGATAGAGCATTTATGTATCTCTACCATCAGTTATAGCATATAGAAGGTATGTAATAATTAGATGATTATTAAGTCACATTAGATAATTTAGTTTGGAAAATTCAGAGAAATTTATTATTGCTCCTTTACATATAGTTCTCTGGAGATATTGGTTTTGTTTTTCTTTGTTCTTCATAATAACCTCCCTTAAGTCAAACCCCCATGACCTCTTGGTCACATGAAGGTGTGTTAGTTGAACCCTGTTCCAAAACTAGAGAGAGCAAAATGTCTAACAGTAGCTCTTTTGTTGATCATACCAAAAGGCAAGACAATCATCAACCTGCTTACTCTCAGGATCTCCCATATTGGTCAAACCATGTCATTACATGTTGTCAGGCTTTGAGAAAAAGCATTCTTCATTTTAATTCTTTGCATGATTAAAGTCATTCAATTACCATTTGATTTAATTAAATGGCTTTTATGATTTAATTTTAGTGAGAGGAAAAATGATCAGTCATTAAAATGATGATTGAATGATGATTTTTTTATTATTGCAGTAGATAACAGGAAAGAGCCTTTGAGATAAGTTTTGTAATAAAGAATCCTTCTGGTAGTCAGCAAAACGTGTTATCAGTAATGAAAAAGGAATTGTTGATATTGTTAATTAATAAGTGATGAATTAGTGTGGAACCTGACACTTCATTTACCCCAGTAACATTATCTCAGGAAATTACAGAGAATATTATTCTGTCACTCTTAACAAGAATTTTTCAGGGAGAGAGAGAAAGAGAGAAAGAGAGAGAATAAATATGTGTAAACTTCCAAAGGGGAAAAAAATCTAAATTGTAGTTTAGCACTCAAGCAAAACTAATTGCTTAAAGAAAATGCATGGTATATATTATGGCATGTTGTAAAAATATCAGAATTTACTTAAGTAATGACATATTATTTTCTCTCTTTTTTAAAATTAATAACTGATACTTTAAGTTATATGTCATAATATTTTCCTTGTTGCGAATTTCATTAGGAGATTTTTTTATTCCCATCAATGACATCCTTTGGGATGCTAAATACCAACTTTATAATGGAGGGAAATAATTTAGGCAATTAATGTTGGGAATTTAAAGAAAGCTACTCTAAGTGCATATATATTTAATATAACTTGTTGGAATTATTTTTCTGATACAGGAAGAGATAGTCTGATATTCAATAAATGCTTGATTATTTGGTTTTAGATTCTGATATCGGTCATTCCATATGAACTGGGTATTCCACAATTCAGAACTATTGAGTAGTTCTGAAACTAACTACCTAAAGTTAGCACACACCCCACAGAATAAAAGCAAAGTCTTTCACCAGAGTGTCCCCACTTCAGATGCCAGACATAAGTTTTAGGTGTTTGTCCTCAAGCCACTTGCATTTCTGCCCAGCTGGATACAAATTCCAAGCTGCTTCATCTCTACCTCAATAGTATGGACTGTAACCCAGTTCTGACAGTACCTAGAGTGTCTTTGTCCATTTGTGTTGCTATAAAGGAAATACCTGAGGCTGGGGAATATATAAAGAAAAGAGGTTTATTTGGCTTATGATTCTGCAGACTCTATAAGAAGCATGGTGCCAGCACTTGCTTCTGATGTAGGCTTCAAGGTACTTTCACTAATAGCAGAAGATGAAGGAGAGAAGGCATCACATGGCAAAGGGAAGGAAATGAGAGAAAGAGAGGAGGAGGAGGAGGAAGAGGAGGAGGAGGAGGGATGTGCCAGACTCTTTTTAACAACCAGATCTCACAGGAACTAAGAATGAGAACTCACTGAATTCCATGAGAATGGTACCAACCCATTCATAAGGGATTCACCCCCATGACCCAAACACCCCCAACTAGGCCCAGCCTCCAAAATTGGGGATCAAATTTCAACATGAGATTTAGAGGGGACAAATATCCAAACCCACAGGTTGAAGACAAAGTCCTTTACAAGACTATTGCTACTTTAGACACCTCTCTAGAGGGGACCATTGTAGGTCTCAGGGTCACCCAAACTTCTGACAAACTGAATAAAAATTTGGAGGTTCTGACAACTTCTTTGGTTCAAAAACTTACTAGAACAATTCACAGAATTCACAGAAAAAGCTAAATTTAAGATTATAGATTCCCTATAAAAGATATACCTCAGGAACAACCAAATGGGGAAACTGTGTAGGACAAGGTCAAGGAGGGATGCGGGTGCAAAGCTTCTCTGTATTCTCACTGTGGAATCTGGCCACATCACTCTTTCAGCAGATCAATGTGTTTGTCAGTCAGGAAGCTCCACAGAGCCTTGAGTTCAGAGTTTTTACTGAGGTCTCATTACATAGGCAGGATTGATTAAGTCCTAATCTCTAGTCCCTCTTCCCTTCCTGAAGGTTGGGCTGGCCCAAAGTTTTAATCCTCTGATTGCATGATTGCTCTTTCTATGACTGGCCACCATCCTGAAGCTACCTATGAATCCCACCATGAATTGAGAGGTCCAGGGAGTGAACATTGTCAGTACAAGTTCAGGGAAAAAGAGCTCAGTGGGGAAGGAGAGACTCGGGGAAGGATTTCTGGAAAAAAAAAAAAAAAAAAAAAAATGGACTTCAACCAAACCTTGAAGCATGTGTAGAAACCAGATCCTAAAAGGAGAAAATAGGGACCTTCTTGGTGAGAGGATCAAAATGAGAAAATGTGAGACAGGAATAAGTTTATGGTATTCGTGGATGGTTTATATTTCCTTGCTTGAATATTTGGTTATAGGGAATTTTTTTTTCCCTATTACCAAATATTTTTTTCCCTTGATTAGACCTGTTCTATTCTTCATCGCTCCTTCTGCTAGAAGGTTCTTCTTTGTCATCAACCAAGTCAACCTTCTGGTAATTTCTCCTCAGAGCCCTGTTCTGCCCTTCATGAAACAGTTACTAGAAGAGTGACAGTTTATTTCATGGCCTCTGAGTGTCTACTTTCCCTGGGTTAAGCCAATCTAATTCTTGCCCCCATCCTTGAGTCCATGTGGTTCTGAGTTCCCCATTCATTGATTTTGTCTTTCCAGATTGGGTAGTGGTTAAAAGTGTGTTTTGTGACATCAGATTGTGGTTTGACACCTGCCATTGTCCAGGTGTATACATTAATTAACCACTTTGAACCTCAGTTTCCTCTTCTATGAAGTAGGGATATTAATAATTCCCTCATAGAGTATGGTAAAAATACTATGAAGTAATGTAGGCAAAGCACTTAAGATAGCACCACAAATATAGTAAATATTTGATGTATATGATGTATTATTAAGGGACCATGTCTATTAGCTTTAGCTATAAAAAATAATAAAACAACAAAAAGCTCCCAAACTTTAATATCTTAAAATTAAAATAACTCATGATTCTGGGTGCTGGCAACTTGAGCTAGGCTCAGCTGGAGAGTTCTGCTGATCTTGGGTGGGATCTTTCATGTGTTTTCCACCTACTGGTGGTTGAAGTTCTCACCCATGGTCTGGTGGTTGATTGGCTGCATCTGTGATTCCAGACAGGTGTTCTTGTCATCATCCAGTCAGCCTGTGCTTGTTCACGTGGTGGGGGGCCAGGATTCCCAGGAGCAGCCGGAGGGCATATCCTGCTGCACAAGTGTTTTCCAAGTACCCATTTGTGTCATACTTACTACCATCCTATTGGTGAAAGAAAGTCTAGAGTTGCTGTGGGGCAGCAACTCCAAAGGTCATGGATTAAAGGAGAGAGGAAGAATGGCGTGGCTCATCTGGCAGTCTGCCTCGGACTAAAATTCTCTTTCTAAAATAGTATTTTAAAGGTGCTAGTTTTCATGACTAGCCTGAGTAGTATAGTGAGACCCCATCTCTACTAAAAATTAAAAAATATGTACATCAGTTGGGCACACCTGTGGTTCTAGCTACTTGGAAAGCTGAGGCAGGAGGATCACTTGAACCCAGAGGGTTAAGGCTGCAGTGAGCCATTGTACCACTGCACTCTAGCCTGGGCGACAAAGTGAGTCTCTGTCTCTTAAAAAAAAATTGCCAGTGGAGAATGGATTATTCTATTGGAGACTGAATTTGGTTTTGTTCCCTGGTACATTAATGACTTTTACGTGTGTGTGTGTGTGTGTGTGTGTGTGTGAAACAGAGAGAGAGAGAGAAGTGAAGAAATGAAGAAGATAGAATAATGAAGGGAAACTAGGAGGGCCAGCCTGGAGAAACATTCCTGAGGCAAGAGACCTTGATAGCCTCATGCCATCTGGGCAAGAGAACTGAAGGAGGGCCTGCAGCTCTGGCCAGCCCACCTTTCCAGCACTCCAGGTTCTGGTGATATAATGGAGAGAAGGGCCACTAGACTAGTTCTAGAGAGTTATATTTCTTTCATTTGTTCCTTCATGGTGCAAAGACATGTTGAGTGTCTTCTCCAGGATTGGTACTGGCTTGGACACAGTGTCTAGTGCTGCCACTACGATTTTCCAAGTGATCATAGAAAAACCATTTTTCTTTAACATCTGTTTAACGAGGGCATTAGTTTTGTTGATTTCAAAGGCGTCTTACAATTGTGATATTGTACAATTATACAATATTACACTATTTATTTTTTTCCCTTTTAAAGCTTACTCATTTTCTGTCCTGGCTCTTCAGCTCTCAGCTTATTGCTTTGATGGCACCCACCAATGGGCAGAATGAAACACTGACCACAAAAAAGATTTTATCAATAGAGTCAATTTCTGTGGCAGAGGACTTTTCATGATCCCTGCATGGTGTTACATAGAGAGCCTTGAAATGTTCCTTGCCCAAGTGAGAGACAATGGTCAATGCATGGAGATTTCTGTGTCATGGCCTGGACTCCTGGGAGATTTCCCTGATAAAAATAGGTGATTGTCTCACCCTAAGGTAGGAATCAGGCTTTTTTTTTTTTTGTATTTATACCTCTTCTAAAATGACAATATCGGTTAAATTTGGAACAGGAAGAACAGCATTAGCTATGGGATGTTGTGCATTTACTCACCCTCTGTGAGTTTCAGTTTTCTCTTCAGTTCAACAATATTCACCTAACAGTGCTGTTGTAAGAAGTAAATGACATAAAGCTCAATACATGCTAAGGTCAGGGCCTCTGTCCTTGTATGACTTCAAGTAATATTTGTTTTCCTTTTGTCCCTTTACCCCTTTGCTGAGCTGATCAAATAGGATCTTGTGTGCTGGTTGCAGCACTTTGTAAAGTACAAAACAAATAATGAATTATTATTATTGGCACCAGCACATACTCCAGGATTTGAGGAATACCAGAAGATTCTCATTGCTCAGAGGTACCCACCTGTGTTGGAGACAGCACTGGGGATGTACCCAGGTTTTTGCCTCCAGTTTCAAGTTTTGCCAACTGCTGCCTTCTGCTGACTGTTGACCCACTTCCCTGAGGACATCAACCCATAAGTGGGTCTATACATATCCGCTTAAATTCTGGAGCCTTAGGTAGGTAATACAACAAAAACATAGGCACCTACCCTTGATTTAAGCCCTTTAGAGAATGGTACATTTCAATCAAATATTTCAGCCCAGTGGCACTCAGCTTGTGGGTGGGATGGCTAACCTTGGACCTTGTATAATCTTGTGCTGATCTTACACACCTTTTATTTTTTACCTCCTGATATAGATTTGCAAAGGACTCTCAGATAATCATCCACCCTTATCCAAGGCTTTGCTTTCTGCAGTTTCTGTTACCCACAGTCAAGGGTGGTCCAAAAATGTTACATGGAAAATTCCAGAAATAAACAACTCATAAGTTTTAAATTGTATGCTATTCTGAGGAACATGATGGAATCTTGCACTGTCCTGCTCAGTCCTGTCTGAGACATAAATTACCCTTTTGCCCAGCATATCCACATTGTATATGCTCCCTGCCTGTTATTGTATAGGAAAAAAAAAACATGGTGCATATAGGGTTTGACACTATTGTTTCGGACATCTACTGGGGGTCTTAGAATATACTCCTGCCAATAAGGGAGAGAGTATTTCTGAAAGGCATTCAGTGAACACAAAATATTATTTCCTTTGGTGAGTTGATTTTCCCCCTTGGTTTATTTTTGAAATGCTGCAGGGAAACGCCATCATTTCTCTCTGCCTTCTCAAGAGAGCCATAAAATGCTGTTGGCTATTAGCTAAAATGCTGCCTCTTGGTTTCATTGATCTGAAGGGATTTGAGATCCCCAGGGTGACAAGAGATTAATTACACACAAATTATATTCAGAAATGTCCCTGGATACTTGCTCAGGATCTGTGTTGTTAGGGTGGTGCATTGTCAAGGCTCAGGACGGGGTTATGAGCTCATTGGAAATTTAAAGACTAAGTCTGTTCAGCCTGTGGCATGCGGAAGTGACTCACTTCTGGAGGTGAAGTCCTTAGAGCTCATAAAAAGGTCAGCTTCTGAGGGTTTAATCTGGGATGCACAAGTTAGCTTTAAAGGGGGAGAACTTGAGAATAAGGGATTTAATCACTGAAACAGGTCATTAAATGCTTTTAAGAAGTTATTTTCTAAAGAGTGTACATTAGTGTCTGTGGGTATAGTCAAAGGGCAATTTCTCCTTATGTCCTCCAAGCCTTCATACAAAAGCACCTCCTTTCACTGTGCATCTGTCTTTATTCCCTCTCTATTTAGGGCCCCTGGTTCTTACTTTTTTTCCCTTCATTATCTTCAGCTGGACTGACTGAGCAAACTTGCATATGTGGTGTCAAATTCATGCAACTTCAGAAAAGATATATTGAAACAAATCAACACTATGAATTTTGCAGTTGTATAGTTGATTATAGTTTAAAAATTACTATTAATGAAATTACTTAAATATAATACTAATAAATGATTACAAAATTATTATTGATAAAGGCTATATAGTTTTTAAAATATTCTCTAGTATATATGGTTAGTGTAATATAACACATTAAATTCTCTTATCTTTTCAACATTTGAATGGAATAGAGAGAAGTAATGCTAAAGTTGTAAGATAATAGGTTTTTGGAAAGTTTTTTTTTTTAATTTTCACCTTGCAATATAGAACCTGCATGTTCATCTGGCATTGTAGTAGGAAAAGCATGTAGGTGCAGCCTTCATAATGATGCTAGCAACTGTTTCTTATGAAGTGATCCAGTGGATCTTGCTGTCACTTTCATTCTAGGAGTCTTCTATCAGCTAGTGATAAGTCACAGGGAAATGCCAATGGGTTCTGCCACACTAGAGTCTTAAGAAAGACAGCTTAGGCAAATCCCAAAACCTGTGAACCACTTCTACATGAGTTATATTTTCATTCACTTCAAACCATTTCCCTGTTATTTAAATGTTATTTATTTGCTGTTTTTTTTTTTTAAGTTTAAAACTTACTTTTCTTGGGCAAATCAGATTTGTAGAATGAGAAAAGCGAGTACATTGTTCCTTAGACATGATTTTTTGATGGCCCTTGGCAAAAAATATGACAATGTAGGCCTCTCAAGTGAAATGTCTCATTACTTAGTTTTGGTAACATAGTACAACTCACATTTACTTCTCATGGTGTAAAATTTCAAATTTAAACAGAAGTAGATAGAATAATACAATGAGCTCTCCTATAGGTATTACCCAGCTGCAACAATATCAACCATGGGCAATCTTATTACATCTAAACCACTGCTGCCTGTCTCCTATTATTTTAAAGCAAATCTCAGATATATGATCTCATAGTAAATATGTATGTGTTTAATCAGTAATAGAAATGTACTTTTAAAATGTAGTCATGTGGCACAATTGTTAATCAAAACAACACCTGTTGCTTACTAGTTATGTCTTGCAATCTTAGAGCTGAGCAAGCTTCTCTAGATGAGTAGACCAGTACCCATTTTAAAACCTGATTTAAAGGGCACTCCAGGTGGTTCAAGTTTTTTTTTTCAGGAAGAAGTAATAGGTAAATAATGGATATTAAAATGAGAAGATATTGGTCAAAATCAGGCAAAATATGGGCTAGTGGATCCTCAAGGTAATAAGCAAGGAATGACAAGTTGCAATTTTTCTTTAAAAGGGAAGCAATTTTATAAGAATTAAATTAAAGAAGGCAGAATTTTGGAGATTGAGGGTGACATTTAAAAAGTCATGTAAATCAATAAAATTGAGGATATAGGTAATTCTTTAGGACAAATAACTAGTTTTAATCATCAAATAAATTGCAAGAGGGGAGAAAAAGAGATGAGTGGTGATTGAGAGACACTTAAAAGACCTTATCAACCAATGACAGTATGAACCCTGTTTGGATTTTGACTCAAACAAACTAAAGGTCAGGGTGCAGGGAAGGGAGAGAATATCAGAGATGTTTGAACACTACCTGGATATTTGATAATATTAAGGAAATGCTGGTTTCAGGTGATGGATATGCTAATTACACTGATTTGATCATTACCAATTGTATATTTGTATTGAAATACCTTTCTATATAATTATTACATGTCAATTTAAAATATAAATTCAAAAAATAATCAAAGGACAAATAGTGAGATAGTATTGGTGTGTGAGACCTACATAAAAAGGGAGTAACCTCATATTAATAAATGCAACCTCAGAGATAGAACCTGAACGTGTTTAAGTTTTCAGTAAGTATTGCTTGATAGGCTAGGGACTTACCCATTTTTCTGGCATTATTTCAATGGGAAGATGTCTCATAAGTTCCAATAGATGATAACAGGTTGGATATGCCTCTGGTTCACCCGAATGCAGCTGAGGGAAGCTAGAAAGAGTGCCCTTGTGCTCTCTTAGAGCTGGAAGGACAGCTAGTCATGCAGGAAGAAGGGCAGTTCTCCAGCCACTGCATATGCTGAACATACAGGGAGTGGAAGAATAGAAGATGGGGGGACAAAAGAAGGGTAAGCAAAGGAAGAGATAAGAAAGAAAGGGGATAGGAGGAGAGGGAGAAGGAGGAGGGAAAGAAAAGGGGGCTGACCACTAATAATTATTGAATGGTTTCTTCTAGGCATCATGCCAAGTATTTGACTTGTATTATCTCAATTTCTTTGACCGTGAACAATTAGTGTGAGTAGAATGATCCCATTCATGGCAATCCAAGTGGAAGTGATTCTGCGTTCTTTCTTCAGCAGCAGTGGCAGCAAGAAGCATTATACATTTAGCGGACTACCCAAGTTCTCACTGGATTATTTTAATGCCTTAATAAAGATTTCATGTTTTAAAAGATGAGGATAGTGAATTAACAGTTGAATGGAATTACTAGCTAATTTTTTGGAGGATAAGGGGCCCTAACTCTGGATGGTAAAATACCACCAGATAACACTCTACTCCAAATGCAGAAGTAGTCCCAACTTTCCCAGGCCAATCAATTTTAAAGTAGTCAGTAAAGGAGTAAGATTAACAACTGTCAAGATGTTGGTTGTAGTTTTCAGCTCTGAGCCCTATCCAGAGCAGTTCTTCCAACCTTTCCTTCCCTTGACTGGGCCCAAAAAGGACAGAAGTGGTGGCCTTTTCTCTCTCCATCCTGATACACAGTGGTTCAAACCAGTTTCCTCTTCAGTGCTCTTAATGAAGAGCATTGAATGTGGTTCAATGCAGTTTTCTCTTCATTGCTGACTTTTTCCTCTACTATGAAGCCATCAGTGCCATCCCTCCCATGATCTCTGACATTCAATCACATTTCTTTTTGCATCATCTCTGAGGATTCCTCAGATTCCTAATAGAGGCAGGGCAGGATTCGAACCTGTCCCCAGGGAAATGTCATTTTCCTTTTCTCCTTGGATATTCATTTGCTTCATCCTTTTAGCTTTCCACACATTGCTGTCTCTATCCCACTCCATCTAGAATTTTGTCATGTTGGTTAAGATGATTATGGTTGCATAGATAGATAATTCACTTTCCAATGGTTGAATAATAGTTGTTTATTACTCCACATGGCAATAGATCTAGAGGTGGATCCCCCCAGCTAGACTGTGGAGCACAGTGGAGTCTCTTTCCACTTTCTGCTCTGCTGTCTCACTTAGTCCTAGTGTTTGTTCATTGCAAGAATCAGGAAGTTTCTCTGTAGGCCAAAAAGGAGGGGCTCTTTCTTCTAGACATCACTTTCTTTTTTTTTTTCCTGGAAGTGAAATATTACTCTGAGGTTTCCAAGTAGATGTCCATCCAGCTGGTCATCCATGACCTGGCTTCATGGAAACTGGCAAAACCAGACCATGATGTTTTTAGCCTTTATCGTGGCAGCAGACTGCCATCATGGATGAAGAAGGTGGGGAATGGCAATTGAGTAGATTGCCAGTAGCATCTACCACGCTGGTATCTCTCTTATTGAATTTTCATTCTCGTTCATTCTCTAAGGAAGAGATTCTGCCCTCTTTCTTCAGCAGCAGTGGCAGCAAGAAGCATTATACATTCAGCGGGACTACCCACATTCTCACTGGATTATTTTAATGTCTTAATAAAAGTCAGTGTTATACTCAAATGTGTCCATCCCTGATGACAGTCAACTAACACTTTAAGATCAAGCCTGGGTGTCTTGACATTCTTACCTCAGAGTGATTTCTCTTTTCTTCCAGGGGATCCATGGAGAGGTGAATGGTCATCTTGCTTCTGGTCTTTGTACAAGGGTCATAGTCTGGGGACCAAGTCATTATTCCCAAAATGTTCCTTTATTTTGTCCCAGTGAGCCCACTGGATAAATAGATAAAACTCAGAGAAGCCAGGACTCCCAGTGGGAATGCAAATGAATGTCCCTTCAGAGATGTTCATCAGATAATCAAAGTCTGATGTAGAATTAAATGGTGTCCCGACAGATGAGCCTTCAAATATGAATTGATACAGAATACCAGCAACATTTCAGCCACTGCTATTCACATGTTGTTAGACAGACATGGCTTGTATGATAATAGTCACTGTAATGGGTATAAAATTCCCTATACAACAAAGGTAAAAACATTTCACTTGCCTTTTTATTTTTTCTTTTCAAAATTGCATCTAATCCACTTGATGCTTCCTCTTACCAGGGAAATTGACTGTCAATTTCCATAAGGATTTTCTTACCATGCCAACCCATTTTGATTATGCAGTGGTCCAGGCAGCCCAATATTGGTCCAGAACTCTCGGGAATGGTGCTCTGATCTTCAGGCCACCTGATTTCCACTTACCTGCTCATTGTCTATGTCCACATGGTCCCTTGAATGCAGGCAGAATTGCTACTTTGTGCCGTGTTTGGTTATTGAAGTCTCTTCTGTGGATAGACCCACTGGTGGCCATGACCCAGCCTCCTAAGGAGCCCTCCGTACCCATTCCCCTGTGGAGTCTGCATGTCCAGCAACCTCCTTCAAGTACTTTCTTCTTTCCCCCCCGCCCTCCCGTGAGATGATATTCTCCTCAGAGGGCCTTAGGAAACACTAGTCTGGACTCTGTTCTTTGTATGATGAGTGTAGGGGAAGGATATAAGAGTGGTGAGTTGTTTTCTCACTAACTCATCCTGTTATAGATAGGATATATTCCATATTGAAATGGAATAAAATTAGATTCTGGATTGTCCTGGTGATGAAGTAGCTACTTATAAAATATCGAATCATCACATGCTGTTGAGCATTTTGCTGGTGCGCTTAGCCAGTGTTTCCGTTTCACTTGCCTGCCTCCATGCTCTTGCACATCATGGACTGTGCTCTTGGGAGACCCTTTTCTTCCATTCTGCATGTCAAATCCCACCCACCTAACTAGACACAGTGTATAGTCCACCTTCTTCTTCAAGCCCTACAAAACTTCTCACACATTCCCTGAATTGAGGAAACCCTTTCCTTTTGCTGTATCATTGGAAGACTTTGCTACACCTGTGTTATAGTATTCATCCTATTCCACCTTTGGTTGTCATTATATATGTGGATGTTGTACCCATTGTATTGGTATGTAAACCCTTTGAGAGGAGGGCTATGTTTTCTTCTTTGTGATTCATCTTCAGTCCTTAGAAACTAACTGAATTGAACTGATACAAATTAGTTGTCCCCTGACCATAAATAGTATATAACAGGACACAAAATATATAGACATGGTACATAAATAAATTAATGATATTAACAATTAAAGGAGATATCGTGAACAGTCCAGAGTTGATTGCTAAGGAGGACAATGACTGTTCTAACACCTTCTGATGGTAAGAGGGAGGACCATGGTGAGCTGAGGGCGTCAAGAAAAGCCTCATAGCTGTCTTTACAACTTGAGATGGATATTGTGTCATCATGAAAATTTTACTGAGTAGAAAGAAAAGGAGAGGACAGGGAAGGCATGGAAATAGAGAGAATGATAGAAATGACTTAAGCATCTTTTGGTTATTTTGGGTACATCAGAAAGACTACCATCTTCCCCCCTCCCTTGATACCTTATGTTTTCATCAAACTTTAAAACTTATAAACTGCTGTCACATATACTAGTTTATATGATTCATCTAGTGAGGTCCATAGACTGAATTTCACTCCATTGCAAATAACATTGTAAAGGAGATTCACTGTGTATAGTCAAAACGGACTCCATTGGTAATAGATATGCTTGGTACCAAAAATAATGATGACGAGGATGACACTGATGGTGATGATACTGATGATAGTAATGACACTTACTGAACACTCACTGTGTACCCAGCATGTGCAAACTGTTTTGCATATATTAATACTAAACCTCCCAACACCTTGAAAGTCAAATTTTTAAGCCATCTCTAGATTAATAGGGGTTGAGTCATTTGCCCTGCATCACACAGCTGTTGTTCGGTAGAACTGGGGCTCATATTGAAGTCTGTTTTATTCCAAAGTCCAGTCATTTTTCATTCCCAGAGCCCTAAAGGCTGACAAACATGACAAAGGGAAGAGCACAAGTGTCATCTCATGATATGTGCTTAACTCACACCTTCGATAGGGTACAAATGTAATCTGCATTAACCAGCTCAAAGTTCAGCACCAGGTAAAGGCATTGCATTTACTTAGTGCTTCATCTTATTTGCGAGTACAGATATGTGGGCTTAGGCGATTACCTCCTTAGTTAATGACTTAATTGCCTTTTCAAGATTTGATCTTGATACTCAAATCATCTCCCCGCTACCAACCCTATTTTTGTTGGCACCTCAAAATCCATTTTGGGGCCTTTGTCCTTAGTTGCTGCCCAGGGTTCTCTGGTGATAGCATTCCAAGTGAGGGACATTTACCTGAAAGTGAGGCAAACAGTTAAAACCCCATGGCCTCCTTAACACAGGGATTGAAAACCTCCAAGCGATCACCAGAAATTTATGTTTGCTGTTAGAAAATTGCTTTGGGAAATGATGTGGATCAGAGAAGTAAATTTTCTGTCAAGATTAACTTTAGTAGTGAGCAAAGCAGAATTTGGGGGGAGAAAAAAAGATCCCTAGGTGTTTCATCACATTTGTATTAACATTCTTTAATATTTACCACACTCATACTTTTTGAGCCAAACTGTCAGTGAAGGCATTGAGCTACAGAGAAGATTCAGGAATTTCTCTGGAGAGGATACCTTCAGTCTCATTTTACAAACAGAAGCTGTTTATTACAGATGTGCTTCAAACAGGTGGCAGTTGTTGAAAGAATTAAGGTGAAAAATAAAATTCCTAAAAACCCCACCACACATAAACCAGGAATCCACTGCCTCTGGTCTGGCCCAGATTCTTCAGCCTGTTTCCAGAAATTGCTGTTATGCAGTCTGCACAGACGGTGGAGTGCTTGGACTAGGAAGGGAGGGGAGGAAACTTGGCAGGGCACCAGCTTGGAGCTCGATTTTTCTTCTTTTTTATTCCCCCCACAAAGAGCTGGGCCTGGTAGAAAATAAAACAAAAACAGATCCTTTTCCTCTCTCACATCTGCTTTCATCCCAGTTCTTTGGGGTTGGTGGCCCCGGATAAACCAGTGGAGCTCAGCAGGCTGCTCGCTGCTGAATGTGTTGCTGGATTTTGCTGCAGTTCAGTGCTGCTTGGCTGTGAGGTCCAAGAACACTGTTTCTCCTGGGCCGACAGATATGGGACCACAGTAGTAGCCTTTGTGTGAGGGTTCAGAAAAACAACGCGTGCACTTTTAAGATGGGAGTAATATGATGCGATAAATGGTTAATTAAGCCGAGATGGACTTCTTTCCCACCTTCTTCCAGAAGTCTCCATTTAAGCTCTTAGAAGATCTAGCAGGTATATGCTGCAGATGAGAGGTCTGCTCAGAGAAGGACTGGGGACTGAATCTGTTGACAGAACTGGGAAGAACCATTATGTTAAAATAAATAAATAAATAAAAGGCAGTCACCTGAGGCAAGTGTCAAAGCATCTGTAGTGGCTAAGGGATTTTTGTAACTTCTCTCTTAACATTCCAGTTGCCATTGACTAACAGAGAGGGTGCTATTCTTCATCCTGTTTACTAATTATTCTGCAATATTACTTGCCCTACTAATCTCTACCCCAGTTCTCGCCTCTTTAGAGATAATTTTTATATTACCGATTTAGTGTTCTCATTAAAGAAACCTCTTAAATCCTCTTCTTAGCTTCTGCCTCTAGGAACCAATTGCTCCTAATGCCATCCACATTTCCCTTGAGGCTATGTTTATAAACATAACATGTCACTCTACTGTGGTGATGGGGCAGGGGTGGGACTAATGCTGATTGAGAATGTACTATTGGCCAGCAATTTGGCCAACTCAACGCACATGTTCTCTGATAATCTTCCTAAAAACCAGCAAGGCAGCCACTGATATGACCATTTTACAGGTGTGGACACCCAGGTTCACAGAATCACACTAGTGACTGCCTAAGGCCACTTAGCCCACTTGGGTCAGTCTGTGTTATATGGTAGGGAAAAAAGTCAACTGACAGGAGGGACTTCTTCCTAATAAGAAGCCAACAGTGTATTTGCCTCCCTGCTCCCTGCTACGGATGATGGAGTAATGAAGGACTTAATTCACAGCGGTGACCAAGAGCAGGAATTTAAATCCCTGTGGAGGAGAGTTTGAAGGATATGGCCCTCAAAAGTCACTGTGTGTGAGGGGACAACCACAGAGCTCAGGTCCTCATCACTCTCCTCCCACTGCCTTAAATCTTTGTGTAGGACCTCACAGTTTTTGAAGTTCTGTCACTCACATGATCTCATTTGATCCTTACCAGATCCTTGTGAAGCAGGCTGAGCAAGGATTGTTTTCTGAATTTTATAGACAAGGGAATTGAGGTCCAGAAAAGTGCTGATTTGTCTAAGCCAGCAAATGGCAGAAGCTCTGTCTAATTAATTCCATGCCAGATAGTTTTTTAGTACATCATGAAGCCTCCAAATAAAGACAACTCTGGGATGTGTTGAGTGCAGAAGGAACTGATAAGACAAAGTCCCTCACATGAAACTGTCCAAATATTCTCAGTCCTGGTTTGGAATACTGAAGTACCCAAACTTCCTTGACCTTCTCATTTCTTCCCCAGTGATTACCATGGGTAAGAAAAAAACAGCAAAAAGTAAAAGCATCACGGGAACCTCACCATGGTGAGGTTGGTGAGGTTCCCGTGATGCTTTTACTTTTTGCTGTTTTTTTTCTCCCACATGGTAATCATTATCTAGCTCAGTGTTTCCCAGCCATTTTTTTTCATTCTCCCACCGCCCCCTTGAAAATACTACTTAGACATTTTTTTCCTAATTACTCCCCCTCCCTGAAATCTTAATACCACAGATACGTTGTATATCTTTTTATGTACTATATGTATATCTGTGTTTTACCCCCAAAATTAGTACAATTTATTTCACCCACATAAGAAACAATGTTTGCTCCCTCAGTGCCATTTTGCTCTTGTGAATGCCTGGTGTAGCTCATAACTATGAATTCAGAAAAAAGAAAAGAAGGAAGGAAGGATGGAGGGAGGGAAAGAAAAAATGAAGGGAGAGTAGAAAACAAACAAACAATAAAACAAGCCAGCAATGACATAAAACACTAAACTGACGATGTCCTCAATTTCCCAACAGCTCTAGCATTCCCTGCTAGCATAGATTCAAGTACTGGGGTTTCACTATGGCCAAAGCATTGCCAATATTTCTGTCCAAAGCTGGGACGGAGCATGCTTTAATCATTCTGTGAGTGAATCCCAAAGAACAAGGTGTGGCTTGAAACACATTCAACTTTTGGTATCTCAATTCCCTAGTTGCAAAAGAGAATGTTCCCTCTGACCAAAGATAGTTTTTCCTTGTGGGATTTAGTAGATATCTAAAGACGCTGGAGTCTTTCCCTTGGGGGAAGTTCATCGCTTTGCCTGTTGATAAGTTTGCCTGTTAGCAAAGGAGAATGCATAGAAAGTTACTCTTACTTTTATTTTCTCCTCCTTAACTTCATACCCTGCCTAATAAATTGGAGAACTTGAAGGAAAGTCAGAATTCACCACTACAGACCTAAGAAAGAAAGGCCTGGACAGGTGGAACTGACTTGCTCAAGGGCCAGGAGCAAATTAGTGTCAAAGCTGGGACATGGAGTTTGCCTCTTGATACAGGTCCTCCTCTGCCAGAAGAAAGGGTCAACCTCAGATGTGTACTTCATCGTCTGTTAAATTTCCTTGAGCAGCATCCAACTATGGCTGTGAGTACACAAAGAAAAAGCTTCTTTAAATAAACACCAGCAAATCTGCTTCAGCCGAAGATGTATGCTTAGTGTCCCGGGGGCCAGTATGATTTAATATTGCCAATATTAAATAAGAGTTTGGGAGCTGGATAACAATTGCAAGCTGGGTAGCAGTTTTTCACCTCCAGAAATTGACTACAGATAGCAAACAGCTCAGATGTGGAAATGAGTTTTTCCACATCACCAGAAGGCCCATGTAGCTGGCTGCTAGCCTTCAGCTCCTGTGAAAACTGGAAGATATGTGTGCACAAATGTGTGTGCACATGGCCACGTGTATTCCAGAATCAGGTTCACCAGGGCTGCCAGATCACAGTGGTAAAGGCAAGTCACTAAAGAACCAGAACAAAGTCAGTGAGTGGTGTATGGGCTAAGGCCTGGCCAGTTAGAAAGCTGGGAAGGAAGCCATGTGTAGTCTTTGCAACTCCAGACTTCACTGCCTCCATATCCCTCTTTTAGGCCCAGTGCTTTCAGGAATTCAGGTTTTTGAGTCTCATCCTATCACAGAAGAAAATGGTGACAGTCTAGCTTTGCAGGATGACAATCCTGGTTACACCCTGGTTCAACCCCTTCCTGGCTATGTGACCTTGTTTTGTTTATCTTTTATTTAGAAAACACTTATCTAGTACTTGCCACATGCCAGACACCATTCTAAGCACTTTATAAGGAATAGCTCTTTCATTCTCACTAACAATGGGCTTAATTCTTATAACAACCCTATAAATATAGGTTATATATTATATATATAATATAATATAATATAATATAGAGGAAGGAACTGAGGATCAGAAAGGTTAAGTGCCTTGCCAAAGTCACTCAACCAGAATTTGAACCCAAGGAATGTGTCTCCCTTGACACATCCTACCATGGTAAGTGACCTTGGGCAAGTTGTTGACCCCCCAACCTCAGTTTACCTGTTTGCACAGGGAGGATGCTAATACTACTCTGAACAAGGAGGGATGAAGGCTTTTTGCAGGGCTTAAATGAAAAAATCTTAAGGATTTCACAGGTTGCCAGGCACCTAGCAAGTAAAATATATGATTAACACTCCTATAGGTGGAGGTCACGTTTCATAAATGGATCAGGAAGAAGTGGAGGCCTCTTCTGCATACTCTCATGGTGAGTCTGATAGGCCTATGCCAGCAGAGTCCTCTTGAGAATGCCTCACCTTCACAGGTGCGATCATTTATAAGTTAAATCGTTCTATTGTTCACTCCGCAAATGTTGACTTAAGCTCTGAACAAGAAATGTTGTGCTACTTTGATTGAATGAGTTGAGCAATATAATCAGAAGTTAAAAGCATCTGAGTGATATGTTATCATTAGTGGCATTTCAGTTATAATGTAGTTTCTTCTTTTCTTTCCTACAGCATGTTTGCTCTTTTTTTTTGTACCTTTATGATTTTTGAAATAATATGCAAAAAAGATCAGTATGAAACACTCAGATAAAAAATGGCCTGGACAGCAAAGCAGTGCTGCTGCATTCTGAGAAGTCCCATTATTTTTAGAACAAAAATTAAAAAAAAAAAAGAAACACAGTCTCAGTTGCAGGGAAATATAGATTTCACCATAAATGCAATCACTATGGAGCAGAGACAGTGAGGCAAAATAACAGAGTGAGTGGTTGTTCTGCAGCTGAGGGACAAATGACAGAATTGCCTTGGCCAGCTGAAGACAGATTGTTGCATTGTTCCATTAATTGTGTGTAACTTGGCTTTTCCAGACCTTTCTGTGGCAGACTAATCCAGCTCTGTGTGCTGCTGAGCCATCTCACTTTTACTGAAGGCTGCCTACAATATCTCTGAGATAGAGAGCCCTGCTACACATAGTTTGCAATATTGAGAGTTCTTCACTGAGGATAAATATGCTGATGGTGAACACCTAAAAATATGTGATTTTTAAAGAGGACTTTGGTTTAAGGAGGTAAAATATGACAGAAGATCCAGTCTTTATCCTGGCTTTACTTTAAGCCCCATAAACTGTTGACTAATCTGCTCTTGTAAGAGCATTCACTTGTGTTGTTTCATTTAAGGGGAACAAGGTCAGATGTCCTGGCCATATGTATGCCACCCGTCTGTTTAAGTGCCTGAAATTCCAGCATTAGAGTGATTTCCTTTGTATATTTCCCCCAAAGATCCTTGTTTAAGTTGCAAAAATCCCCGGAGTAGAATTATCACCACTCCACCGATCAGTGTTCTACTAGGATTTATGTTTACATTCTTGGAAGAGCTGGTGGCAAATCTGTGGATGCAGTGGACTGAGTGGAAAGGGAATATTTTGGTGTTAGGGGTATTTGGAAAGAATTGATGCCTATTTGGCTGTCTCCTGGGTGTCATGGAGTCTCCTTTGGCAAAGAAAAGAGTGTCAGGCTTGGGATTGGGGTGGAGACACAGAGGGGCAGTGGTGAAACTATGATGTCAAACTTCGTAACTGCAGGACTTCAGTTGCAGGAGGTGTAGGAGCCTGTGTGCAATGGGTTTTCCAGGAATCCTCCTAAAGAAGTTATTGATTTGTATATTTTGAGCAGGACTGGCTTTACCTCATAATGACACAACCAATCAGAGAAGGAAAGGAAGGTGGTAGAGGGAGAAGGACCCAGAATTTAGAAGAGACATTTCTCAGTGCCAGCCTAGCACTAAAAATGACCTTGGGCAAGCTACTGAACCTTTTCAGATTTGAGTCTTCTTGTCTTAAAAATGGGACAAGTTTATGTCTGCCTTGTGAAATTATTGGGAGAGTAAAAACAAATATAAGAATAATTCTAAACAGCACTTTGTAAACTAGAGTGCTCAGAGACTAATTCTAAGTACACCGATGCTTGCACGTCTTTCTTCTATCAGTGCCACCAGATGGAGTCAATGGCAGGAGGTGGGAAGGTGACTCCCTTCTCCCTGCCATGTAGCCCATGTAATCTGACATCATGGAGCCCTGATCCCATGGAACCCAGGCACCAGCCAACCATATATTTTTAAAGAGCTGCAGTCAGACTTTTGGATCTTGTAGATTGCTGAGTTGTCCATGCTGTGAGTAGGTAACCTGCTAGCTCAGTGCTTCTCAGCCTTGGCTAAACTTTGGAATCACCTGGGAAGCTTAAATAATAACAATAATAATAATAATAATAATAATAATAATTTTCCTCACCAAGGCCACACCCCAGACCAGTTAACTCACAATCTGTTGAGGGTGGGGTCCAGAAGTCAGTATTTATTGAGGCTCCCAAGTGGTTCCAGTGTGCAGCCAGGGTTGACAAGCACTCTGCTAGCTGAGCAATAGAGAAATAAGATGCAGCTAGAGAACTAATTCCTTCTTCTCATAACATGAGGGAAAATAACTTTGCAACATTACATGAAGAACAGACAAATAGCTAACCTGGTGGACCAGAATAAAGAAATGATTGAAAAGGATTGAGGAGTCAGTGTAATCACAGCTGCTTATGATAACTTGAGTAGCATAAAACACAGATCTTGAAACTCTCTCCTCTTCCTCTCTTTTTCTTTTTCCTTTCTGTTTTGTTTTGTTCTCTTTTCTCCTCTCATCTCCTGCTCCCTCCCACCTTGCCTTTTTTTCTTCTCAATCTCTCTTTCTCTCTCTTTCCCTCCCATCCCATACCCCATTTTACTAGAAAGGTCTGTCAACTCCTAATATCCATTGTGGCCACTTACAATGTAGTATGTCATTTTGAGAGTCCTGAACAAATTTTTTTTTTTTAATGGGTAGGGGGCTACTTCACAGCACATCCCTGTGTCTCAGGTCTCATGTGCGGGTGAGTGTGTGTGTCCTCTCTAGGATTCCCTTTCATCTCTTCCTGCATATTCTAAAAACCCGATTCTCCCACCCATACATGCCTGAGCTTTCTCATCTTCTCCTCTGTTTTCCAGCATGTCCACCTACTTCTCTGAAGCCCCTGACTCTCAGTGAATTTTTTTTAACCTATATCTGCTCATTAATATTCAGGCAAGCCTGATGAATCAGAATGTCTGGAGGAATAGGAATTCAGGGGAATTTTAATTTTCTGGTTAAGTGACACTCTCTTGAAAACCACTTTTGTTTCAGGTTTTATTGTGGGGAAAAAATGGTAAAATAGAAGCTCCAAACTGGAAAGGTTCTTAGGGAATATCTGGAAGAATCCTTCTAAAAGTAGACACAGAGACCAATTGCAGTAAGATGATTAACAGATGATCCCAGGCATGTAAATGACAGTACTATGTCTAAAGATGATGACTCCTGACTTCTAGACCCTATTTCTTCCAGAGCGCTTAACTTGACCTGCCCTACAGAAATGTTATGATTAACCAGAACCAAATGTGAATTATATTCTTTTAAGTGAATTCTCTAGTTCCTTATAATTTCATCTGTCCATGAACCTCGCTCATCTGTGTTGCCTGTCTGTCCCCAGATGGATTTCAGTTTGCAATTCTTGTATCTCTAGACTATCCTGTTTCTAAGGACTGAGATCATTTCCCTAAATATGTGCACCCTACTCACCAGACTGAGCACATTGATTTTTTTCTAGCTTATTTTTTTTTAGTTTTTTACAATTATTGCGGGTACATAGTAGATGCATAAATTTATGGGGTACATGAGATATTTTGATAGAGGCATGCAATGTGTAATAATTGCATCATGGAAAATGAGGTATCTATCACCTCGAGCATTTATTTTTTAGCACACTGATTTTTAAAATAGAGGTTCATCACTACCTCACATACATTACATTTTTGGTTGGGGAAAAAGAAGGCACAGGCTGGTGGATTGGATTTGTTCAGACTGCAGAACCCCTCCTGGAAGGAATATCAAGTTTCTCATTTTCCTTCTTGTTAATTAAATCTCCACTGTTAACTTGATTTTTTTCCCCTGTTTCCGAAATGAGGTATTGCTAAAGAAAAAGTGGGTCAATTGAGGGTTCTGACTAGTTTTGTCCTAGTTAATTTAAGTTTTGCCATATGTTCTTTGAGAAGCATGTGTTAACTATGTGTTAACTTTTGCTGATTATCAGCGAACCTAAGGGCTTTTAATTTAGATTTCCAGTTACCTGGCAAGAGAAAGACTTAAAAGGAATAAGTCTAGGTAAATCTAAAACTAACTCAGAAGTAAGACCACTCCTTGTAAAGCTGAAGCACAGCATGATGCTTTAGATAGCACCATTACTTTCTGTCGTGGAGCAGGGTTTTTCAACTTCAGCACTCTTGACATTATAGGTCAAATAATTATTTGATGTGGGGGATGTCCTTTGCTTGTAGGATGTTTCACAGTATCCAGACATCTACCCACTGGATACCAGTAGCACCATCTCACCCATGCATAAAAATTTTAAATGTCTTCAGACACAAACAAGTAAATGTCCACTGGGTGGCAAATTTGCCCCTGGCTGAGAACCACTACCATAGACACATGATCCATTTAATCACTAAGGAAGAAATGCAGATAAATCCCTGACAATAACATATGGATGTCTATACTTTACTCTCTCTCAGTCCAAAATCCTATTTTAAGGGGTTGGACTGAATGTACTGGCCATTTCTTCTCCTGGAACCCCGGAGAAGTCTCCTCCATTGGCAGAGTCCTGCATTGCCCAATTACCAGTCACCAGAGCAAACAAGTCGTGGTCAGCATTCCTGGATTTGAGCATTGTGCCCATGGCATTCAACAAGAATGTGTTGAGCATGTGTCCTGTTCCCAGTCTAGTTCTAGGCTCTTTGTTAGGTGTAGGAGTGGAGGGACAACCATTGAAGGAATAAAGAAACAAGGTGTAGTGAAAAGGCCACCAAGTCAATTAGCACATCACAGTGCTTCCAGTCACTGTCTGGGTGACTTTGCACAATGTACCTGACCTCTGTAAGCCTCAGGTTCTTCATGTGAAGATATGGTTGCTAGCACCTCCCTCACTTATTGTGATCTAGATAAAGGCACCATACCAGCGACCGCTCAGTAAATTGTATTTCTCCATCTCATTTATATCTTTGTCTAAACTGTGAGAATGCAATTGCCAGGCCCTTCACTTTGAGAAAAAAAAGCAAAGGTCTTCAGAAATTGTGTCCAGTTGAGCAAGGCCAGGAGATGGTGCCCAATCAGAAGTAAGAATTTTGCCTCCTGAATCCCAGAAAAGAAAAAAAAATCAGAGTAGAGCATTCTTTAATGGAAAAATATGTTTCTTAACCCTGAGGTGGACAATACTCTCAAAAAATATATTCCCATTTGCTGGCTCTTCCCACTAGATAGCAGGTTACACTCTGCTGTGGCATAAGGAGCCCAGAAGTTCCCCAGCCTGCAAAGCATCTACCTACTCATTAACTAATGCCTGAAAATACCATCAGCCATATCAGTCCTTCATATCTTAACCGTCACTGATTTTATCAGATCCTTTCATGAATAAAAGTTTGATTATGAAGAAGAAAGTATTAGGGTAATTAGTGCTAGAAGGTAGTTACATAATGGTCACCTGCCTGCGTGTGTATGTGTGTGTGTGTGTGGGGGGGGTGGTTATATATGTATGTGTGTGTGGTACTATGTGGTTTTATATATATATATACACACACACACACATATGTGTGTGCGTGTTTGTGTGTGTGCTGTTATATATACAGAGATAGATTGAGAGGTAGGAGTGTGTGTGTATATTTCAGAAGCAGATTTAATGGTCATATTCTAGCTAATTCCTTTTTTTTTGACATTCTAAACCTATCTCAAAATATATTTCAGAAGCACATTTAATGGTCATATTCTAGCTAATTCCTTTTTATTTGACATTCTGTCAATGGCAGACCCAAATCAGCCAACATCACCACTCATCTAGAGGAGATGATTTATGTTTATTTTGACTACCCTGAAACATTATGACACTCTTGCTCCAAAACAGATATAATTTCTGGTTCTTTGATAATTTTCTTTGTGAGAGGGGTATGTGATGATGTTCCTTCTACCATCTCATGTGATCCATCAATGCCCTTTTCTACTGGGCCATGTCAGATAGACTAGGCATCAAACTTGCTGACAGGTCGACTAAAATAAGCCAGAAACACAAGTGGCCCCTAATCCTACCAGAGATCTGTGTGTACTTGCTTGGAAAACTTGGGAGGAATAACAAGTGGCATTTGCCCCTCTGATTACTTACACATACTCATAAATGTGTTGTTGATGCTAAATCATACCAAATGTCTGCCTTCTTGAAGGCAGAGAGAAAAGATAGGGCACTCTTATACTTTGATGAGTTCAGAAGAATATTTTTAAATGGTTGAGAAAACTATTTCCTTTTACTGGAATAACCTTTCCTTTGTAATGGCAACTTTGTAGTCTTGGGAGTATGGGCTGCATTGTGGGTAGGTGGTCTCAACTATTAATATCAAGGCTAAGATCTGAGCATCAGGGACTGCCTATTTTTTCTGAGTGCAGCAAAGGACAGGTCTCATTTAACCTGCTTCCTCTGTTCCAACCTAAAAAACTACTAGGTCTAAGACTGGTGTGAGAGTGTCATTTGTCATGTGAAAAGACTTTTTTTCTATATAAATATTCGAAAAACCTCAATACCATTGCTGAACTTTAATCAGCTGGGAAGGTACTGCAAATGGAGGGTCAATCCATCACAATGCCCAGGACGAGACGTGAACTGTGGCCTTAAGTTCTTTTCAGATAGCACAGGATAATGAGATTAGCACCCTCTGTGGGAAGAATAAAAAAAAGGTGCTACACCTTTAAAAATTAGATTCTCGTGTAAATGCTTAGTAGTTTGCTTAGAGGGGTCAGAGCAAGTTTCTTGAAGCTTAAAGATTAATTAATTTGAGAAAGAAAAGATTTCAAGTGTTACAAAACCTTAGTTAAAACTACCACCTTCCCTTATTCCTGCCATTTCCCCCCACCTCCCCCCACCAATCTCCAGAGCTAGAGGCACACAGGCATGAAATGATGTGAGCTAAATTCCTGTTTGTGTAGACAACATTTGCTTGCCTACAAAGACACACAACGCAGAAACATACAGACACACACACAAAGTAAGAACATAGCTTTCTATGGTCATCATTTGCTCTTAAGCTCCCACATTGCAGATTCCTCTTTCCAATGGTTCTTCATGAAATGCGTATGGACTTAAGATCTTCCACATACATGACGTTTAATCATGGCGGGGTGGGAGGTATAGCATAAAACAAAGCACGATTATTCTCTCTCTTTCTTATGGCCACCTTGAAACAAGAAGAGTGAAAGATAAAAATGTCTTGGGGATAGGAGATAAACTACAGTTTCCAATATTCAGATTTCTAGAGGGTAGGAGGGGACTTGTGGTTCTGATGCTTGCCAGAAAGGTTTTGCTTCTGAAAGCTTTCCCTGTAAGCACACCCACACAGCTCTTTAATGCACCAAGCCAAAGCAGCGTTGGGCGCTGGATTCCTGTAGCCTTCCTATGAGATGGTTAAGTTCACGGAATCCAAGGAGCCCTCCTTCAGTTGCTACAATTTTTTTTTTTCTAAAAAAGGTATGCCGTCTTCTAGAGGAGGTCGCTTTAGTAGGGTTTTAGGTAAGGCACATCCCTGAGAGAATCTTTTTCCTGCTACCCCTGCTCTCAGAGTGGTATGCTATTTAGAAAGGCAAACCCAAATGATTATGCTTAAATTCAAAACCCCCTCCTCAAAGTTATCAAACAAAGCACCTCTCTTCTAGAACACTAACAGTCTGAATGGGTGTCATGTGCATGATGTGTGTCATAATGTCACGTTTTAATTATAAATAAAGCAAGATGAAGTTTCCTGGCCAGGAAAAATGAGCTGGGGTGTTGGGGGGGGTGTGTGTGTGTGTGTGTGTGTAAGAAGCTGTCTCCCAGGGCTTAACATCTTAAAAGACATTTGCAAAATATTTCTCTTGAAAGAGACTCTTAGAAATACTATTTTTAGGCATACTGGTTTCTCCATAGGTAAAAGAGAAACCTACCACCAGCCCTTAGCTTAAGGAAACCTTCTGGTGATACCATTCTGCATTTCAAAAAGCTGATTTTGCCTCCTAAGATTGGTAGCTGGAGACATTTGCATTTTGGGGGATGGTAGTGTGTGGTTCCCCATCCCCCCATCCCTCTTCCTGCTATTTGGACTTCTCTCTCAAAAAAAAGGAAAAACAAAAACAGAAAGATGCAACTCTTTAGTGTCAGTTAGAGAGGGAAGAGAAAGACTTAGGGACGTGGGCTACATTGGTTCAGCATCTGTCATCCATGACAGTTTATTTCAATCATACATTTGCTTAAATTGTCATCTGATGAAGGAGCCCTCCGTCCAATGCACACAGCCTTCCCCTTCCCGTCTCTGCACCCACTAACTGCCACTACCACCACCTCCTCACTCTTTAGTTCAATAGAAACTGAAATCTCAACGATGGACCTGGAAACCTATAGGGGTGAGAAGGAGCAATCATCAATCTCAACACAGAAAAAAGAAATAGGGAAAGCAAGCATTACACAAAAGGGCAATCTGAGAAGAGGCAGCTTTTCTGTCCTGGGTTAACAAATTATTCCCATCTCAGAAATATGCAAACACAGGATCAAACGATTTATCTTCTCCCACTCTCCCCACCCCATCACTGCTCTGTCACCTCTGCCCCTAAAGTCTCTTGCTACAAGTCATTACCCTGCAGGCATTCATCCTGAGGTAGGTTTTTCTCCTCATTCCCCATAGAAACTAGGAATGTGCTGTCACTGTTTGGGAGCCTAAGCTTGCTGCAGTCTTAGCAATGTGCTCCAGAAGCACAGCTTTCAGCCCTGAACATCGGGATTCTGCCTCCTTCCCCTCAGCCAGACCAAAGAGAGCAGTGAGCTGAGGGGTTCCCTTTAACAGGGGGTACAAGAAGGGCACAAATGCTACTAAGTCTGGTGAATCAAAGACTCAGGAGAATTAAGAACAGGTGGCATTTGGGGATGAGATTTTGAGTTGATTTGAAAGATGGTTACATTAAGTGCAAAAATGTTTCGTGTTCCTAGGAGAAACTGTCTGGCATTGCCTTTTAAAAACCATTTGCAATGCTCTCTGCTTTAAAGGCTGAGTAAGGGTGCCCAGTCCTCAGTCCACCTCTCAGTTGCCTGAAGGTGGTTAGATTGCACTGTCCCTGCCCCAGTAATATAAAGGGTCTTGCTGTTTTTCTTTTTCTAGTCCTTACACATGTGGAGTAAATTAATATAAATCATTAATCTGATAAGCTTTCTTTGCGCTTCTTTAAAATTTCAAATTGAATCTGACTACCTTGCTCCTGGATTTTCCTTCTGGCCCCTGGACAACTCCCCTCCCCACCCACCAAGGAAATTTTAACTGTTGCTTTTCTTGTAACACAGGTAACAATTCATTTAGGTTACACCAGTCTGTAAAAACTGTAAGTGCTATTTTATTTTAAACATTTTAGTTTACAAAAAAAAAAAAATCAATGATTGGTACCTTTTTTACACTCTCAGATTCCTGAATATGGACAGATCTTCAAAGGGAGGAAGGAGTTCTCATATGAAATTTAAGATAGACTGTCCTGAAGGTTGTGGGGTGGGGTTTTTTGTTGTGTTTTAATTCGTTTTTGTTTTTAAGACACAATAAAGCTAAAATGTCAAGTCTCTGGGAGAGATCCCCTTAAAGTTTCAGTCAAGGAGCATATCAGAGCACAGACAAGGAGACCCCAGCCTGGTGCCCGCCGGCCCGTCCCGGCTGCCCAGGCGTATTTGGTAGCGCATGGGTTGAGAGCCACTGGGACAATCACACCTCGCATTCCCTCGCGGGCTGCTGGTGGCAGGTACACGAGCCATACTCGTTGATGATCACCAGGGCTCCCTCAATGTGGTTCGGTTTGTAATCAACGTAGTATTCCTGGGCAGACATGGCAGCCATCTGATGCATGGTCTGTTTCTGCTTTTGCTTCCTGCGCTGCGTGACAAAGCACTGTCTGAGCTGCCTGAGGCTGGCTGGGAAACACTTCCAGGATACGTAGAGCACCAGGACCACGATGAGGAAGGAGAAGATGAGGGCCATGGTGCCCGTGACCACCTTGTGGATCTGCACGGCGTTCTCGGCGTGCTCGCCGCCTGGGAGAGCCACGGTGGCAGGCTCGAATGTGCCGTCGTGCTGCCCCTCCCCGCCGTCCGCGAGCGTGGTGGCCGAGCTGGCAGGGGGCCCCAGATCACTGCGGTTGGTGACGGCCGAGAGCAGGTGGCCGCTGGTGGGCTCGGCCCCATCCTCGCACAGGTGGAAGGCGTACACGGCGTCCAGGACGTCCTCGCCCTGTGCGTACTCCGGGCTGGCGCACTGCAAGTTGCCATCGTAGCGCCCCTGGAAGTTGCTGAGCCACGAGGCTAGGGCACACACGTTGCGCCCGCAGTCCCACAGGTTCCCGGCCAGGGTGATGCTTGTCAGGGACTTCCAAGAGTTGAGGATCCGGGGCTCGATGTAGGTGAGGCGGTTGGAGTCCAGCTGCAGGGACTGCAGGTGCGGCACGGTCTCGAACACATGGGGCTCCATGTATTCGATCTCGTTGCCCGACAAGTCCATTTTCTTCAGGTTCCAAACCCAGTCCAGCGAGCTGACCACAATGGCCACCTTGTTCCTCCGCAGGCAGAGCGAGTGCAGGGAGATGAGGCGCGGGAAGTGGGCGAAGTTCACCTTGACCAAGTCGTTATGCTCGAGGTGCAGCTCGGTGAGCTTAAACAAGCCGGCGAAAGAGTTGCGCGCCAGACTCTTGAGCTGATTGTATCCGATGTCGAGAAACTTGAGGCTGCGGCAGTCCTGGAAGATGCGCACGGGCACAAACTGGATGGCGTTGGCTCTCATATGCAGCGTGGTGAGCTTCCGCAGCCCGTGGAAGAGGTCGGGCGCGAGCGCCTGCAGCTTGTTGTACGAGAGGTCCACGCTGCGCAGGTTGGGCATGGGCCGGAAGGTGGTGTTGGGCAGTTGGGTGATCTGGTTGGAACTCAGCGTGAGTTCCTTAACTCGGCGCAGTTTCTGAAAGGCGTCCCCCTGCACCGAGCAGATGTGATTGTGATCCAGATAGAGCCACGTGAGCTGCATTAACCCCGTGAACTGGCCGGCGCGCAGCTCCGAGAGGCTGTTGTAGCGCAGGGACAAGCCCAGCAGGCCGGACAGGTTGTGGGGCGCCTCGGTGAGGTTGAGCGCCTCGCAGTACAGCAGCCGCCCCTCGCACCGGCACAGCTGCGGGCACCCGCTGGGGGCGGCGGGCAGCATCTGAAAGCAGGCCCCCAGCAGACACAAGACCACCCCCGAGGGCCTCCTCAGCAGCCAGTATAGACAGAGACCGAGCAGCAGGAAATCCATTAGCGAGAATCTTTCCAGAGAGACTGGAGAATGTCCATTGGAAGCGCTCGGTCAGAAATCTACATCATATTTTATTCCGAGGGAGGGGAAGCGGGGGAGGGGGAGAAAAGGGCAAAAAATCAAATAAATACATAGAAATAAAGAAGGACCCCCCTCCCCAAAAACCACACGTTCACCTCTAAGCATGCAGAAAGCTGGGCAGCATAGAAAGTTCACAGCCACGGAAAGATCAAAGAGATGGTGATTTGGTCCATGTTAGATGCTGCAGCAAAGAAAAGGGAGGAAAAAAAAATCTTCGGGAAAGAATTTAATTAAAAAGTGTCTTACCCACCCTTTTCCAGAGAGTGACAACCTCCATTCAGCTGCTCCCTTTGTGTGCAGGCTAATTATATGCAGGGCGAGAGAAGACCCCTCTGTGTTTCCGAGGCAGCCCCGGTCCGCGGCCGGCGGATCTGGCAGGCGCACAATGTCTCACTTTGCTGCTCGGCTCGGGGCTGCAAGGGCGGCCGGCGAGGCGGGGAGGCGACTTCTAGGACCCGCAAGTTTCCCAACTACGTGCCGGAGCCCGAGCTTCGCCTTCCTGCCGCCTTCCTTTCCCTCTGCAGTTCGGACTGTGACGTTGTGGGGGAAAAAAACTCCAAACTCGGGGCTCGCGACTCCCCAGGATTTGACAGTCTGGTTAATGTCCGTCATTGGAAACGACCACTGACCGGCGCCACCTTTTACTCCGCGGAGACAGCCTGCCATTCGCGCCCCGGGCAGCTGCAGAGAGCGGGCTCACTCATGCTTTGCGGGCGGCGGGCGGTGGGGAGGTGCGGGCGGCGGCGCGGGGAGCGGCGAGCGGCGCCCGGGCTCCTTCCCTCCACCAGGCAGTGTGCGGCGCGAGCTTGCACAGGCACCTACTGCTCACTGAGTGTCGTAAGCTGCTCAGGATTGTGCGTCTTCCCCGAACACCTCAGACATGGGCAGATTGAAAAGGGGTGGGCATAAAACCAACATTTTACCAAACCACTAAAGTAATATATGTTTTTTGATGAAACGGAAAACACTTTCAGCTTTTTTGTCCATATTTAAAAAAAAAAAAGGAGGGGGGAGGGAGGTGGAGGTAGGGGTAGCATCATCCACGACAAGATATTTCCAAGTGGGAAACTGAAATGTTCTGTGCTCTCCCCCTTCTCTTTTGGGGATATATTCCTTTCCCCTTTAAAACTGTCTACGTGTAAGAGATACGTAGGAATCTGTAGAAAAATCAACATTTGGACATTTGCTTTAGAAAAGCAACTTGAGAGGAGACACAGGAAGGCAATGATTTGGGGCTTGGCTAAGATTTTGGGGTTTTCCCCCCCTCTTGCGGGTACTGGAATTCTGCAGTCAGCCAGCCGTTTTTTGAGGTGGAAAGGGGAAATGCTTTCCAAACCCACCTAGTTTGGGAAGCCATCCCAGTCCCGGTGGTGTGAGATCCAGTGTGGCAAAAAGGTATGTCTGTGTACAGGGAGACTTGACTGAGATCCCTCCGGGGCTTCATCAGGCTCCACAGATACATATGGGGTACAGGGTGGATTAAAGAACGATTGTACTGTCTGACATGGGGAGGGCTGACCCTGACTTGTGCTGTTCATGGTGATTACTGGGCCCTGCAGTGCACCCCACTCCAGGAGAGTGTGAATGTGTAGGGATGTGGTAGTTTAAGCCATAATGAAGCCTACCCGTCTCCATACACACATCCTAATTAAGCTTTGAGACTGCACTAAATTGTGCCACTTTTTCCTCTGAGTATGACGAGAAGGCTTTGCCTCATTATTTCTATTCACAATCATTTATAGATAGGAGTCCTTACAATGAGCTCTCCCCCCACCTCCCCACACACACGCCTTGTGCCTACTGGTCTGGAGAGGGTCTGCCCTGGGGAGGGTCAGTTGGTCATCTGTTTAAACAAAATCCTCCAAGATGGTTGAGAAAGCCTGAGGGAAGTGAGTGTGAGCAAGCCTTCCTTCTTGACAAAGATGCCCAGGGAGATGGTAGGGAGAGTCACATGTGAGTCTCCAGCTCCACTCTTTGAATTCCTATCGTTTCTGCCTCTAAGGAAGTCAAAATCAGTAGGCATTATATGTAGTGGCACTTACTTTGATAAGAATGAGGGTGGATTACCAGAGCCAGGGTAGATAGACTGGACAAGTAACTGGATTGGTCCTTAGCATCTAAGCTGAAGAGGCCAACCAATGGAATCAAAGTCACCAAAGACTGGTGGTACTTTTCAGGAAAAGTCATATGAACAGGGGCATGAATCATTCCATTTTGTATTCATCTGAGCTCTGCCCTGGTCATTCATCTCTGAGATGTATCATTCAATTGGAAGGAACACAAATCTGAAATGTCCTAGACATCACATGCTGTCTTAGGAGTTAGAAGAGACATTAGAAAATCAACCCCCTTAATTCTGCACGTGACTAAACTGAGGCCAAGAGACATCGTGGTTTATCCAAGGTCATATAGCTTGCAACTGGCACAGATGGTTTTCTCTCTCTCTCTCTCTCTCTCTCTCTCTCTCTTTGCCATTCTTGATGATTGCCTCTCTGTCACTCTTGCTGCCTACCTAACTCTGGATCAGGCATTTGCATGTTTCATCCTGGCACCTCCAAGGTGCTGCGGAACACTTTAACAGACAGACAAACAAATTCACCATCAAGTGGTTTCACCTCTTGCCAAGACAATTATTTCTGACAGCAGGCCAGCTGATGGAGCCATAAACTCTAAAGGGTTGGGAGGTGGGGGAGGGGTGTTGAGCAGGCGCAGGCAGGGTTAAACAGCGGCCAGCCATTCAGCGAGTACTGTGAGTACACACCACCCAATCCCTAGGGTTGCTAGGAAAAAAAAATCCTCCTAATGCTGGCTGCTTGGCAAAGTGGTGACAGAGGCTGCCAAATGGGCAAGAAGAGGTCCCACTTTGGATGTCACTTGATTTGTAGAGCTGGTGCAGAGAGGCAGAAGAGTTGAGTGTTGGCAAGAAAGAAAGGGAATAAAATTAAATTCACTGATTTATATGTGAGTTTTCTTCTAAGTGTGCTACTCAAAACTTAGAAGATGCTCCTAGGCTGTAATTAAAATAAATAAATTATATATATATATAATATATAAATATATATTATATATATATTGCTTTTTGTATTATTATCCTGCAAATCATTTCATCTATATGGTATCTTTAAGCCTTTCCCACCTCTAATGTGGCAAGTTTGCATCTTTTCTACAGTTTTAAACCCCTTGGCAGAACCGTATACATTAACAGATTGAAATGAGCTTTATTGAAATTTAGCTATTCTAAGTCATCTAAGTTGCAGAATCCCAATTTATTATGTATTTAAAGCATACCAGCACTGATTAAATCAATGCAAATTAGGTTAAATAAGAACAACATGAATCGAGTGTTTCAGCAAAGTTGAGTCGAGAAACGACAACTTTTGAGTCACCACAGCAAGTCGATATGGCTGTTTTTCATGAGTTTTAATTTCATGCCTGTAAGTGTCCAATGAACTAAAAAAGGAAAAAAAAGAAAGAAAAGCTCACCTAAAGTTTTTTCTTTCCTCCTGCTTATTCTCTCATATGTCTTTACCTGTCTTTTGAAAATATCTGATCCACCAGGTTACAATGTAGCTATTGCATGTACTGGATCAATCTCTTCTTCCTGGGTGACCATAGATTTCTGTTGGCAAACTTCTTCTTCAATGTTGTATATTGGATAAGAGATGCTTTATATGCTTTGAAAATACCCTCGACATTTTCCATGTTGTCAGGGGAAGGAACCTGAGCTCATCTAGCTGAACCGCTATAGCTGCAAGTACTAATAGCTGGGCATCGAGAATACCATCCCAAGCCATCACGCCAACATGTGATTGGGTACTGAGGCCAGACCTCCAGTTTGGGGTAAGAAAAGAGAAGAATCTTGAAAACATGGATTCAGCAAATGGGAAGGTAGTCTGGGTTATATGAGTTATGAATCTGATGGCCAAACATAATCTGGAACTAAGGGGAGGTAGAAGAGAGAAGCTCATGGAACAAATTCGTTGTAGTTAGAGAGGCCAGAAGTATAGCTTGACGGAGGGAAGAGTCGATTAATTCCTTCTCTCTTCAACCTTGTAAATTAGCCTTTGCCTAATGAGCCCTCCTGTTTTTCGTGGTACTCTATGTTGTGACATGGAGTGGGGGAGTCACATACAATTTTTTTTTTTGGTATGTCATTACTTCTCCTGTTTTATCTCGACACTTCCAATTTGTTCATTTTAGTCAAAATAATTTGTGAACAAAGAGATGCGAGTGCAGAAAGTCTGAAATGAATCTGCATTCTGGGGATTGGCTTTCCATTAGCAGTCTTTGTCAATGTTCAAGGAAGGAAGTTTGAGTGATTATTTTAATGTTCTGTCATCGCTAGCACCAGCCTGGACCTTGATCTTTATGCTGTTGTCTTTAATTTTCAGTGGCAGCGAACCATGGCTTTTCTTTAAAAGGAAACCTTTAGAAGAATTGGGGGAGGGTGGGAGTCACAATTTCAAAAAGAGAGAATTAACTTTGTTGTTTCTGTGGGCACATACCATACAGCTGGCATTTTACAGAATGCCTCAAAAGGTGCATGGAGAGGCTGAGGATGGGGGCCCCAAGGCTGCTCTCAGGAGATCCACGTAGGAGAAACAAATTAGAAATTGAGGTCATTCTACTTATCAAACATTATTCAACTTTTAAAGCAATGTGATAACATGGATAGCAATAAGAAACTAACTGCCATGCTCTATGAATGATGTAAATGATGAGAATAAATAATAAACGAAATAATAAATGAATTAATAATAATAAATAGAAATGCAAGTTCTCCCAGGCATGGTGGCTCATGCCTGTAATCCCAGAACTTTGGGAGGCCAAGGTGGGCAGATCATCTGAGGTCAGGAGTTTGAGGCCAGCCTGGCCAACATGGTGAAACCCGTGAAACCCCCTCTCTACTAAAACTACAAAAATTAGCCAGGTGTGGTGGTGGGTGCCTGTAATCCCAGCTACTCAGGAGGCTGAGGCAGGAGAATCGCTTGAACCTGGGAGGTGGAGGTTGCAGTGAGCCAAGATCATGCCACTGCATTCCAGCCTGGACAACAGAGTGAGACTCTGTCTCAAAAAAAGGAAAAAAGAAAAGAAAAGAGAGAGAGAGAAAAAAAATGAAATGCCAGTTCATGAGGCCTGTCCTCCCTCTCCACAGGTTTTCTCTATACTGGTGTAGAGAATATACTTGTGCTCTGATTATGCCATGTTACACTTACCTATTTTTTTATATTCTCTCCATCTTTGCTTACCTTAATTTTAACTATCCTTCACAGTTGATGGCAAATCTCCTCTATGATTTCTTAACTGACTCCGAGGCTCCTGCCCTCTATAAAGCAATCCCTTTTGCTTCTTCTGAACTCCATTAGCAGCTTACCTTTATCAATTTCGTGGTCCTGTTCACCTTATATGAGTGTGGCAATAATTTCTAATGATAGTATTTTAAAACTGAAAAGGACATTAAACATCTTGGAGATGAAGAGTAAGAAGACCTTGTTGGGATTTCTGCTTTGCCACTTTTTAATCGATATAACCCTATACAAGTCACTTCTTGGTCAGTGAAATAGGGCTAAGGATGGCTATCTCAGACGATACTTGGGGGAATTAAATGAGATCATGTAAACTCTATAGAGTTTGTTCATTTAATTTTTGTTACTTCTGTGTTTCTCTATTTACATTTTTTTTTTTTTTTTTTGAGACGGAATCTCGCACTGTCACCCAGGCTGGAGTGCAGCGGCGTGATCTTGGGTCACTGCAACCTCCGCCTCCCGGGTTCAAGTGATTCTCCTGCCTCAGCCACCCAAGTAGCTGGGATTACTGGCGCCCGCCACCACACCCAGCTACCACGTCTCAAAAAAAAAAAAAAAAAAAATGTAAATAGAGAAACACAGAAGTGACAAAAATTAAATGAACAAACTCTAATAGAGTTTGGCCACTCAAAAGTGTAGGCCTGAGACCAGAAACCTTGGAGCTTGTTAGAAATGTAGAGTCTCAGGCCTCTCCCCAGACCCATGGAATCAAATCTGCATTTAACCATTAGCCCCAGGTAATTCATTAAATTTTGAGATGCATTATTGGAACATTCACAAATTTTAACCTGAAATAAACACCCAGCTATCATTGATTCCCTAGTTTTGTAATAGAGAAGCTAAAGGGGCAGAAATGTTAAGTGATTGCCCACCCTTGTTAGTGGAATTGGGTCCAAAAAAATAAAACTTTCTGAATAATGTGTTTTCTCTCCTATTAGATTTTAAACGCTTAAAATGGAAAGTCTATGTGTATCACAGGCCTGAGCACTTAGCAGGGCTCTTAAAGTTTGATTTTGTAATTGGTACAGCAGGCGGTGTAGAGCCTTCATAGGTGCTAGCTTTAGGTATCTTTCAGCTGGTTTATTCCCATATTATCCTAGGAGATAATGGTATTCTGACATCTGGCATAAGACTTTGATTGCAGTCTTCCAAGGCAGGCAGAGTTGCATGGTAATTGATCCCATGGGGCAGCCCAACATGTTGCCCCTTCACACATACAATTTTGGAAGAGTCAAGACAGCAGGGACAAGTGAGGGGAGGTAAGTTGGAGGTGCATTAGGGTTGTCCTTCTGGGAAAAGCTTTGATGTTAACAGAGTTTGCTTACATTACTCCTCAGTTTTCTTATCACTGCCAATCTGCTACTATGGCATGTGTGTATTTCTCATGAATACTTTATTATAGAAAATATACTTTGGGAGGCCGAGGCGGGTGGATCACCTGAGGTCAGGAGTTCGAGACCAGCCTGACCAACATGATGAAACCCTGTCTCTATTAAAAATACAAAAAATTAGCTGGGCGTGGTGACAGGCGCCTGTAATCCCAGCTACTTGGGAAGCTGAGGCAGGAGAATCACTTGAACTTGGGAGGCAGATGTTGCAGTGATCTGAGATCGCACCTCTGCACTCCAGCCTGGGTGACAGTGCGAGACTCCGTCTCAAAAAAAAAAAAAAAATGTAAATAGAGAAACACAGAAGTGACAAAAATTAAATGAGCATGAAGTCACCTAAAATTCAATCACCAGAGATGAACTATTAAGTTTTGGGTATACATTCTTTCAGAATTTGTCTGCTCTTATTTATTAATTAGGTTGTTTCTGGGTTTTAGTCATTATAAAATATACTGTGATTAATATCCTTATACCTTTGAATATATGGGCGCCCATGCCTTTAAATGTTTATTCTAGAAGTGGAATTGGTGTTCAAAGGATGAGGACTTTAAAAAAACTATTAATACATAATGCCAAATTGTTGTCCTGAAAGATTTCACACTTTTCATCCTCAATAGTTGCTTTGCTGCTTTCTCTTCGCCTTGAGAAACCCCCATGACACCATAAATTAAAACACGTTTTGGGCCCCTCTCCTTCATCTGGCTGGGGCCCTGACCTGTATTTCTGTCTGCCTTTGTTTATGATGCCTTGGAATCATTCTTCCTCTTCACACCCATTTCCTCATTCCATCCTACGAAGGCAATTCCCACTTCAGAAAGAGGGCTGGCTTGGGGCCTTCAAGATTCCTTCTGGGAGTTTATGAGGACTTAATTCCTGCATCTTATTAAGTAGCTGGCCAGCCAAATTATTTTCACAAAGCCATTAATGTCTGAAAATGGATTAATCCAGCATTACTTAAAATGCTCTATGAGGGTAAAAGTATTTAAATGCATTTGTGAAATGCACAAGGCTTTGTTCTGTTGTTCATGTTTCACCCTCATAAGAAATCTCAGTCTCACAATCTCAATTGTAAGAAATCTTGTTTTTCGTGGTTTCAGCCATTTATTTGGGATTTCTATTAACGCTAAACCAGAACAGTTTTGAAAACTTATTTAATTGCAGTTTATAGTGCATTTTACTTTAAACTGGCTATCACCTTACCAAGACATTCTAAGGTTCAGATAGAAGAATGCTGGTGCAGGAACCTGTTTTATGTCATAATTTTATCAATTATGGGAGATACCTAGACAACTACAGTTCTTCTACTTGATATTAGCAAATTTCACCTTCTCATCCTAGCCATAAATAAAGGAACTGTTAGAAATGCTTGTTCCTCATTGCCACAAAGAAATAGCATTCAAACATAAATTTGATTCTCTCAGCAAGGCAGTTGTTACTTTCTGCAGAAAGGGTGCTCATCATAAATGGAACAATGGCAAGAACACACCTGGAAAGAGGAGGGGCAGGAGTTCTTATTCATTACGCAGGTAGCCCCTACTGCTGTGTGGTTCCTCTAATGGCTAGGGTTGGACCACACGGTCTAAGCTAAGCTAATTCTGATTGGCTATTTTAAAGAGGGTGGGGGTATGAGCCAGAGTAGTGGGGTGAGTAGTTGGCAGGGAGGACATTTAGAAACAGGTAACTGAAGGTGACTTAGGTCAGAGCAGGTGACCAAGGGTGACTCAGGTCAAAGCAGGTGACCAGAATGAGTCAGGACAGAGCAGATGACCAGGGAAACAGATGTGAACTACTGATCAGGACTGGCGGGAAAGTTGTTTACTGAAACTAGAAGCAAGTGGGCGAAGAGACCCAGGAAGTTAAACTTTAAAATGGAGAATCAAAGAATAAGAGAGCTGAACCTACTGACATACTGATTCTTTGAAGAGAAACTTGGGGTTCAATATATTTAACAGAACCAATTTAATTCTATAGCAAGTTCTGTCTGTTCTGTCTCTGATATTCCTTGACACTTAATTATCTTGTTTTACAGAATTTTACAGATGTTGGAAATTTTGTCCTCACAGATAAAATGAAACTCTCTAAGAACAGACATATTACTTTCTCTGTGTTTTGGACCTTCTAATATCTACCTTTAACGGGAGAAGAAGATCAGATATGAGAGACCAGATACAGAGAGATGACAATTGCCACATAGCACTAGTAAATATGTTTTCTCTTCTCTTAGTGCAGTCTGTATAGTTCTGGGTTTGTAAACACTCTCATTGAATTGAGTTTATTAACTAGTTTGAATGCGTGCCTAATCAATAGCCTGTGGAATCTAAA
This sequence comes from Pongo abelii, assembly GCF_028885655.2. Taxonomy (NCBI): domain Eukaryota; kingdom Metazoa; phylum Chordata; class Mammalia; order Primates; family Hominidae; genus Pongo; species Pongo abelii. Next base: position 51,896,967 of record NC_071997.2, on the reverse strand, counting down.
CTAAATATAAAAACCTCTATATTAGGTTGACATATAGGCACAAGCTATTAGCCCAGCAAAGCCAAAACTCTTGAGTTGAAGTCACATGATTAACGCCTTTATGTGTGGCCTCCTGTTGCAGATCTATTAGTTGTAGGAAATCCCTCACCATCCATAAGCAACAGGTCTTCAGTGGTAAACTAACCTGCCTAGTTAGATGCATTTATCTCTTCATTCAAGCTGTCTCACTCCTTAATCTCTGACAAGAATCTTGAAAATGGCTTTCTAATTATTTAACATACGTGTTTGCTGCTATTCTTGTTTTTGTTCATTTGTTTTAAGTCAGATGGAATTTTACCCGATGAGAAGCAGAGTTAGATAAAATGTGGTCCCTACCCTGTGTGTTCACAGTTCTGGAGTGGAGATGATGAGTAACAAACCAATATTATTCATGCTATGGCAGAGACGTAAACAAGAGCTGTGGTTGAAGAGATTTTTCTGCTAATTGAGCAAGTCCAGGTAGAGGAAAGGAAGATGAATTGACCAGATGGATGGATGGAGAAGGCCACTCCAGTCAGTAGGCAAAGTCTGTGAAAAAAATCTGAAGACTTCTGAGATGCATACCATGTCAGGAGCACAGGTGTGCAGGAGAAGGGGGTAAGAAAAGATGAGACCAGAGTGTGAATTTAGTGCCAGATTGGAAAGACTTTCAACTAGAAATATGATTTCCAAAATGTGAGTACAAGGAATATAATTCTGATGACTCCCTTGAACATGAGTGGAGGAGAAAGGATACTGAAAGCAATGAGAACAGTTGGGAGACTACCGTATCTTCCCAAATGAGATACTATGTGGGCTATGTTCACATTACAAATGGGCAGGGCAGCAGGTGCAATAATAGCTCTGCAGTGGATTGACAAACTTTTAAGTGGTACTCTTTCTAAGAAAGGTGATTTCAATAGATGGATTGCTCTAGGGGAGAAGGGAGGCAAGGAAGAGTAGGATGTAAAAGCCAGCTAGGCTCACACTTGGAGCCAGGAGTGAGCAGTTGAAGATCTGAACAGACATTAGAGCTGCACATATAGATCAGGGAGTCCCTGGAATGTGCTTGGTGGCTATAGTGGTGGCAGTAGATGCAAATTCCAGAAAGAAAGATTAGAATACCAGCTGATGCACAATCAAAAGTTTTCACAGTCCAGTAAGGTCATATCTGGGGTAGCCGCTAGATGAGGAATAACAGGACCTTGTGTTACCTACAAAGTGCATATTTTGATTAAAAGCATTTGAATACTAATTTATTACAACTGAATTTTGTTAGTGAGCAAATGATATTGTGGACTGTATTCAGCTTAAGGAATACCAGTTTGCAGAGCCTCTAAGTGATGGTTCTCAACAAGAAAGAATAGGATGGGGCAGAAGAAGTAGAGATCACCTCAATAGGAAGGACAGTTTAGCAAAATTAAGAAACACTCCCTTAGTCCATAGCAAGCAGCCTTTGACATATAGGGATGGCCATAGGACTGTCATTAGTATGAATTTCATGTGGCTGTGGAAAAGATAAAATATGGTCGAGACTGATAGATTTGGAAAGGACATTGGATGGTCAAGATCACCAACACTGGGGGAGGATGCCTGACCATGAGTGAACCTGCAAAGGAAATGTGTAAGGATGATGCTGTCTGCTTCACGGCTCTATGTCAATGTCTAGCTGATGTTGAGTGTATCGTTTCTGAAGAGCGTTTGTCATTGGCATATCACATCAATGTAAGATTATTCCTTTGAGGACAGACCTTACATTCCTTCCTCAAACATGGAACAAGGTGATGGCTGGAGGTATGTCCTTCAGAGGCAAATGTATGTTTGCATTTTAGCAGAAGAATTTGAGACATCTAATAACATTGTGAAAAGCATTTTCAAATTTCTGACTTTGTGTTAGTCTGAAAAGTGTTCTGCCATTTAGAAGCTGTGTGATCTGGGCAAGTGACTTAACCCCTAAGCAGAAACATTCAACATAGTAAAACAAAGGAAAAATGAGTTGAATTATAAAAACAGAAAATAGTTAAAATGCTATTGCAATAACTACCTGTATCAATTTCTACTATGCCAGGGCAAAAATCACACCCTATAGATTGAAGAAAAGGAGGAAAAATAATCATAAGCACAAATTGCATTGTGCACCAATAACTCAGACTTTTGACTGCTCCCTCTTTAGATATCTGTTCCTACTTTAGAGGCTGCATAAAAAGCAAAATCAAAATGAAAAAGGCAGCAACAAACACTCCAAAACATGGTGGTTAAAACAACAATCACTTTATTTAGTTTCTGGCAATATGTGTTGGCTGAGTATAACTTCTGTGGGGACCAGGTTGACTGAAAGCTGTGGTGCTCGCTCAAGTGTCCATGATCAACTGGAAAATTAGCGGAAGACTGGACAATCCAGGATGGCTTCACTCACAGGGATGGCAATTGGCAGCCTGTTGGCTGGGACTCAACTAACTTTAGGTTGGGGTACCTGAGTTCTCTCCCGCATGTCATCTCATCCTCCAGTAGGCTAGCTCTGGTGCAATCAGGTGGTGATTGTAGGGTTCCAGGAGCAGCAAAGGAGAAGTTCCAGTGCACAACACTTTTCAAGTCTCACCATATGGCAAATTGCTGTTGTCTGTTAACTAAAGCCAATCACATGGTCAGCCCGAATCAAGGAGTAGAGAAATAGGCTCCACCTCTTGATGGGACGGGAAGAATTTATAGTTGTTTTTGCAGATTAAGTACAGCAGCAGTGGTGGCTTAATATTATTACAACTGTTAAGTATGAAATGCTTTAAAGTGATTTCTATTTCTCAAGCCATATGACTCTAACAGTATCATCCATAAACACTGAGGACCAGCAGTGCAGGTATCACCTATAGCTTGTTAGAAATGCAGAATCTCAGGCCCTACCCAAGACCCACTGTAACAAATCGGAATCTACATTTTTACAAGATCTCCAAGTGATTCATAAGCCCGCTAAGGTTTTAGAAGCACTGTATCTTTTTGCTGTTTCTCATAATTCCCTTTCTTAGAATTGCTATCTTGTCTTGTTGAGTGATAGATCTTTGATTTTTAAAGGTGCCAGAACTGTTTCCTTCTGCACAACTGAAACAGAACAAACGCAGGTTTATACAGTAAAACAGGTTGCTTCACAGCGTGAATAGCTAGAGAGAGAGGATATAACATTTTTATGCTCAATTGTCCTGTGCCTTTTTTAAAATAGAAATTTAAAAATTAAGACAACAGTACATAAATATTTTAAAATATTGTATTTAACCAGGCAGCACCATTCAGATATTAGAGCAATTTTTAAAGAAGTAGAAACAGCTAGGCATGTACTTAAACTGACCTTTTCCATTTCTGAACCGTTACTTAACTGGACCTTGATTTTCTGAAGGTTGAAAGATTGATTCTCCAACCTTTAATCTGCAGTTTAAATATCTCTAGAACATGTGCAAGTCTCGGGATACTCTTTAAGATTTTATACAATTAATAAGACCAACACAATTTAAGCATCTGGCATATGCCGGCTGCTGGTCTCCCCTAGTTTGCTTTTTACCTTAAGTCTGAACAGAAAGAGAGAGAAAAAGCAATTTTGCATTAAAACCGAATGCTGTTGTTTTGTGTGATGTTTGCTTGCCATATTCTCTTCTCAAAATGGGACAACTTCTTTGAAGCTATAACTGATGTTCTTTTAACTATATATGCTTTGAGGTCCTGTTCTTGTCAATCAGTTAGCCAGCCAATCAATGGTTAACAAATATCTATTGAGTACTTCACATATACAGGCATGTTCTAGGTCTGGGGATACAGTGGGGAACAAAACTGAGCAACTTTGTAAGCGAATAGATTAATAAGATAATTTTAGGTACTGATAAAGGGAAAATTAAATAGGACCATATGGAAGAGAGAAATTGAGGGACCAGACCTGCTTTATCTACGGGTAGGCAAGGCTTCCTTGAGGTGGTGGTATTTGAGTTGACACCTGAATGACGAGCAAGGGGAAGCCATTTAAACTGCCATGAGATATGCATACCAAGCAGAGAGAACAGAAGGTGCCAAGGCCCTGACACTAAACCAAACCTGGTCCAAAAGACTGTAAAATGGCTAGTGTGCTCAAGTGAGTGAGACGGGATGAAGAGATGGGAAGGAGGATTTTGAACACAAGATATGCTTTCTTAAAGAATCCATGCACATTTTTATAAATGTTGACAAACATTCACCAGCATCCTCATAACCTCCACTAGACCTTATAAAGTGATTGATTACTCTGTCTCAGGCACTAAATTAAAGCACTTTAATATATTAATTCCATTTATTCATCAAAATTCTGTGAGATCCTTCCACTTTCAGAATATACAAAGGAAATCAAGGCACAGTAAACTTAAGCTACGTGCGTTAACACAGCTGGTATTGATGATATAAAGTGATTTTTCTGCATTCCCTACATCCTTTTATGGAACAATTAAGAGGGCTGGATACCAATCAACTTTTTAACTCGTAAAAGCCAAACTTGACCCTTTTAAAATCTTCCTTTCCCCAGGTTTAGACCCAGCAAGAGGCGGGATGGGGCAATTCAAACTTTCCTCCTGGATTCCCACTCCTCTCGGCCCCCTTCTACCATCTGTTGCTGTTTGCGTAGAAAAAGAACAGAACAGAATACCGACAACCACACACATTCAGAAATCTCGTTTTGTATGTGGGAGTCTGGCTTCATTAACAAGTTTCTCAAACTCTCCCTGCACTACAACACCAATCTAAACATAACTCATTGAAGTCATGGGAATAGGCAATCATCAGCTTCATGATGCTCAGATGTCAGTGTCCAGATACATCACCTGCTACTTCCTAGTAACCTGCTTCAAGCAGGTCATTTTTCTCAAGAACCTTTAAATAAATAATGCCTATTTCCGTATTCTCTAGCCTCTACATTGTCACTCTGATTCTAACTCCTATTAAATTTCCACCTTCTTTCTAAGGGGTCCCATTCTCGCTCCAGACTACCCTTCACCCCATCTACCCCTACAAATCCGTATGTCCACGTATTCACCCATCCATTCCTCAATCATGTAGTGGATACTTACTCTGTTTTCTTAACTGTGCTAAGTGCTAAGGTATATAAAATATTTTAGATAATAGTCTCTTCTTTGAAGAGTTCACTCACTAGTAGGAGAATCATACTCCCAGAAGTCCATATTGATCCCCTCCTTCTTTGAGATGTTACTTATCTAAAATTAAGAGAGCAATTTAAGTAAATTTAAATTTACTGTATTAAACTGCTCTGTGTTTGTTTCTGTGTGCCCCTCCTCCCCTGTTTTCCTTTATGTCTTCTAGGTTGAAATTTTCTCAAGAGCAAAGTCCAGGTTGTATTCCTGGTGCAGTGAAGATAGAGTTGGGATATTTATGTTTAGGTTTGGGTTTTGCCACTTACTAGTAATTTAGGGGGTAAATTCCTCCTCTGTATAAAGAGTGGGAGTTGGGTTTGAGAATTTCTAAGATCCCGTTGAACTCTGACCTTCATGAATTCGTGAATTCTAAAATACCTAACAAGGTCTGGAAAGTGAAAGGAACATGCAATACAAAACTTGTTTCAAAGGCGTTTATTTTTAACTTATTTATGTGGTGGGTGGTTTTCTAACTGAAATGTAACATTGTCCCTGGCTTATAGACTGAGACAGAGTAAATTTAAAAACAAACTATTGAAAAATCAGATTGGACCTTTTTTTGTGAAGTTGGGCCTTTCAACAGAGTGTTAGGTTAGGATTCTTCCCAAGCCCGTAGAGCAATGCAGACAAGAGATAGTCCCTTAGTAAGCCAATTCTCTATTTCAGCCTTCTTAGGGTGCTACCCCTTACACTAGACAGTCAACATTGGCAATATCAGAATGATCCTAGAAGAGGTTTTAGTGTATGTTGGAATAATCCATAACTGATAATTTTAAAAAGATAATATGCTAGTGGTTTATCTCTGTGCTTTAGAAGGTATTATCAAATAAAGATTCTCACCCTTTATCAAACCCCATCACAGACGGGAGCCTGGCCTGGTTGCAACTCTATTCAAATGGTCTTCTGAATTCCTTTGACCATGTGCACAGGTTAACTATGTTCAGATAGTAATAACCCTATATGGGTAAGTACTCATTTTAGAAAAACATAATTTTCTAAAAGAATTTAAATTCATCAGCTAATTTTAATATAATTGGTATTTGAAGGATGTCTACCAATTTGCAATATAATTACCTAGCAAGGGCTGATGGATACCAACCAGTTTTTTTGTTGTCGTTGTTTTTATTTCAAACAATTAAATAGTTGTTCAACAAAATGAGACTGGCATATTGCCAAACTGGCCACATCTCCAGACCGAAACTAGATTTGTTTCATTACATAATATGGTGAACAGTATATCTCTTCTGTAGTTGTTGTGAACATTGCAAAGGCTTTAGAAATCTTTTTGAGATCCAAGTATACCACTCAGGATATTATTCAACCAACATGGAGAACAAAGTACTGTTTACTTTGATGTTTTTTCTCTTTCAAAATCTCTAAGGGCTGAAAATGAAAAAGCAATACTTTGTGACTTTGGTGATGTGGATGTAGTGAGCCTGTATCTGGGTCTCCAGTTCCACAATTCTGCTTTTCACTCTGATTCTGTTCCCACCTAGCACCCCATCCCAGCTGTAATAAGAATTCTTGAGTTATAAAGTAAACTAGATGGCATTTACCACCCACCTAAATGAAGTGGTGTCAGGAGGGTTAAAATAAGACATATTTAAAAGTCCTCCAGAAATATTTGATGTTCTGTATAAAGACGGTAACCATTCACAGACTGAGCCTTTCTGTAAAAGTGAGAGTGTCTCTTCCTGCAGCCTGCTGGTAGGAAATGAGGCAAGGTTTTTTATCCAACTATTTTGGGAGCAGATAAGAGAGGAATGGAATGTTATAAAGTAATAATAAGAATGTCAGAGAATAATCTTGTTCTGATTCTGACATTTAGCGACTGCCTTCATTCTGGACATTATTTTTCATCCAGGTAATATTTTTAAACAACTCAACAATAAATATAAAGTTTCTGTTAGAACCTAAATTTCTTCATCTAAAAAACAGGATTAATAGTCTTGCCTCATAGCACAACTTTTTAAGAAAATAAACATAAAATGATACATACACAGTTGGTTTCACAGGCACATTCTGCAGCTATGAGATAATTTTATTGTTTTTGTCACTTTTGTAAGGACCACTTCTAAAATAGTAGACCTGCTTATAGCATTGCCATTTCTCCTTCTATTTGGCCAAATAAGCACATTTTCCCAAAGTGGGGATCTCTATTAGAAAAAGCCTTAATGTTTAACCCACCTCTGCTTTTCTCTTCTGACTTCAGCAGCTCTTGTACCTATCTCTAGGATTGAGCCTTCACCTTCTCCGAATTGTGATACAGTCAGCTGCTTGCCTCATAGAGTAATTGGGTGAGGAACAGACCATTTGAATTCACCCCCCCGATGATTGCCATGTGGAGAAACCCTTACTTTCATTTCTTGTTAAATATCAAGTGTGGGATGAAGAGAGGCAACCTTAAAAATTTACTTGATTAGACTTAGACTTAATTATTAATATTAGACTAAGAGTGATTAATATCTTGCCACTTTAGCATTATCATTTTTAAAGTAAATCACAGATCTCATATTTTATGCTTAAATATTTTATGTATATATTTTAAAAAGCTGTTTTTACATAACCACAATGCTGTCATTGCAGCCTAGCAAATTAATGACAATTATTTAATGTTATCTATATATATAGTCCATATTTAGATGTGTCCAATTATTCCTCAATTTTTTTAAAGTTGAATGAGTTTTCATGTGTAACCAAAATATGTCTCCACATTTCATTAGGGTGGTGATGTCTTTAAGTGGGGACAGAGAAGAAGAATAACTCTATTCAGTTAAGCAAATCAGTCCACCATAGTGTGCCAATATTAATGTTTATTCACATAATCAAACATTTACTAAAGTTTTTAAAATATGCTAGATGGCACAGATATTTGGATACAACTTTTTTGACATGATAGGTTCTCTGACATGCCCACATGTAAAAATGACTGAAAGAATTGATACAAGAAAAGTTAATGATGGATATAACATGGAAGAACTTGATAAACCCTCAAGTAAATATTTAGTGTGTAGATTATAATAGAAACGCCTCCTGGAAAAAAAAAGGAAATTTGAGAGGCTTTGGAAGTTTCATTGAGAGGGTTTAGAGATTTTCTATCGTGGGGAGATGGCAGTAGGAAAAGGGTATTAAGATCCAGGCTTGACTGGTGGTGAGGATGTTCTGGACGAAGTCTAACTGGTAGGAACAGAAACACTACCAGTACAGTGTATATTGAACAGAGTACAGATGCTGGGGGAAGTACACATTGAGATGAAGTGAAAGAAGTAGGTTAGAGCCAGTGATTTGTCTTGAATCTGTTATTTCTTTATTGAACAGCATATTTTAAAATAATTTGTGGTGTATGAATTCATAAAATGTATGCAAATCAACTACAACCAGGAAAATTGTGGAATAAATCTTTTTTTTAAAAGCCTGCCATGGTGGGCTTAAACAATCTGTCTTTTCTGATATATCAAAAGTCTACATATGCTACAACCAGTTAATTGTGGCAAGGTTTAGTTTTTGTGAATGCATGCACGCATGTACTTGTGGGCTCTGATGAATGATAAATGCTAAATCACCAGTAGTGGGAAATATTAATGTAAATTTAGTCTTTACAGTGGCTATATTTAATCAATACCTTATTTCTGCTAACATGTTTTGCGAGGCTGGCTCTGGCGTGGTAGGTAATCTATACTCTAGGAAAAGCTATAGCCCTTCTGAAGATTCTCTAGTATTTTATTTATTTATTTATTTTAAAAAGGTGTATTAGGTTTCAGGGTTAGAGTGGTTATTCCTCCTGCCGAGGAAGCAACAACAGAACAAAACATCATTTTAAATGTGGGTGTATTTTTTAAGATGAGGTTTGAGACATTCCTGGTATGTGTAGAATTTCATAGAACTGCTTTATCAAAACATTTAGCTCATTTTTTTTTTTTTCTAGAGAGCAAATTAATTATCATCTGATAAGCATGCTTAACTTTCTTCTTTCTAGTCTACTATCAGGCTTTTATTAGTTGGAGCCACTAAATCAAACTCAATATAGGTCATTGTCAATAAAATGCCCAGTGATTAAAACTAAGTAATACAGTGGCTTGCCTAAGCCCCTCATTTTATGTGGCGTGAAAACAGACCCATGAATGGGTGTAGGTGTGCTGAACTGGAGAGAAACTGTGCCTTCCTCAGCTCACTCTGCACGGAGCCACTTCTCTGAAAGCCAGTGAACCTATTTACCATCGTCATAGTAACACACAATTCGGGCCCACGTAGACTTAATCCCAAGAGGCAATTGTTCCCTTGCTTGGGCGGCTACGCTCCCCGCGGGGCTGCCTGCCGCCCCCGGGCCCCTGCAGCTCCCGGACCGCGCGCGGCGGCGGAGGCCGCGGGGCCCCAAGCGCCAGCCTGGCCCCGGCGCATATGCTTTGCCCCGGCCGCAGTCCAGCCGCCGCGTGTGTTGTCATGACGATCGGAAACGCGTGTGTGGGGAGATGGGTGCCAGTGTCGCCTTGTCCATTATCCAAAACCGAGTCGCTTTTGCTAGTTCCTCGCTCAGCATGTGAGAGAGATTGTGTTCTCACTCGGTGCCACTCGGGGGCCATACTCCAAAATCAACCAGGGCTGCCTCGACATCCAAGACGTTTCGGACCAGGCGAGGCTGTTTCCCTAACCTGTGCCATGGGCAAGGGAGAACGCCGCCTTCCCATGCAGTTCCCTTTGTAGCCCACCCCTTGCCATTCCAGGCATCACTGAAAGGTATATAATTTGGGAACAGGCAAAAGGGAGAACGGGTATTAACCGGAGAGGAACTCTAGTTCTTGAAGATGAGCCATCTTCTTGAAGAGAACTGCGTGCCCTGTCGTGGTCCCCCAGGTGCCCTGTCTCTGAGGAGTGACCGGGGTCAGTGCTGGCACCGGCTCTGTCACTGCACACTGGTCGCACCTTTCTTCTCTTCTCCTTTTCGTGTAGCTCAGTGGGGTTTCCACATCACAGCACATAGCAGCCGCTGGCGAGAGCTTCTGGTTTTGACTTGTTAGACACGGGTTAGAACTCCAAGCTTCTGATGTAATAGGGCTCCGAACAGGCCTGGGAATCTGCGTTTTGAGGCGGTCTCCCTAGGTGGTTCTGATATGCATCCAGATGTGAGAATCATCGCCAAGATCTCCTTTCTTTCTTCCCCTTCATTTCTAGCTTTTCCTCTTCTCTCTTTCCTCCTTGCTTGCCTGCTGTCTCACAGATACAACTCCTCTTTTATTTTCCCATGTATTTTCCTCCCTCCCCCAACGTTTTAAGCATCTGTTGTGTGTCAGGCACTGTCCTAGTTGCTTGGAAGGTTATGGTCTCTGCCTCCAGGCAGCATCTGTGGTCTCTTATTGACCTTTCTTGCCAGCTCTTCTCTTTCTCTCTGTACTTTCATCCTCTCATTTTCTTAATCACGTTCTTTGTGTTTCTTCTTCTTTTCTTTCTTTTTCTCCTCCTCCTCCTCCTCCTCCTCCTTCTTTTTCTATTAGTGAATCCATATGTATTTTTAGCACCATGAATATCAGGATTTAAAAGTTTCTAGCATCTGCCTGGGTTTCAAGCCACAAATTCCTCCCATCATAGCTTAGAGGACTCCTAGACCACTAGGGGTGGGTGGAGCAGGATATTCCACCCTAATTCTTTACAAGGAATTTGCCTTTTCTAGAGCTCGGTATGAAAAAACAAGTCAGGTTACTCTCAGCTAACATTAGAGATATTTCAGTTTTCATAATGTTTAATGACCTCTTTAAACCTCCCTTAAAGCTGCAATTAAAGATTGCCCTGCAAAGAAAAGCATGTAAAAATGGGGCTTGCATCAAGAGAGAAAAAAACAAATAACCTCTCTGAATAAATCCTCCCCCTACCCCCCATTATTCAGGCTGCTGTTTTACACAAAGATACTCTTTTGAGCATGAAAAATATGAATTGTTACAAATTTACCTGTTCCAAAGTTTCAATTAAAGCTAAGTGACACATGAGTATAAAGACTGTCAGAACCTCTCCAAAGTTAGGTGATTTGTTTTGCTTTGAAGGGGTCGACAAAGGGGGCTCTCTTGGATCCTCGTGGGCCACTGCTCTCAGTGTGAGGCACTTTCACGAGTCTCAGAGTCGAGTCATAGGTGATGTTAGGACATTCTGCCTCCATGCTGAGCTCATTTCTTCAGCCTTCCTGTGGATTTGAGGTCGAGGGCTGCAATCAGCATGACCTCTGATCGTCTCGGGGTTAAGCCCCTACTTAAACTATTAACTAACTTAAAGATTTCATGTACAACACAATCAGCCAGCAGCTATTTATTAAAAAGCCTTTCATGTAAAAAGCTTTGGAGGACCTAGGAATTGTGAGAAATTTTTAAAAGGTGAGATGTTAATTCTTGGATGTGGGGGAGACTGATTTACATGAAAAGAGAACTAAATTCTTAGCTTCAAGTGATTTCCCAGAATGCTTGGAATAAAATACTCCTTTTTTGGCATGACCTTGAGACTCCAAATCATCTGGACCTTGACCACCTCCCTCCCCTCATCTTGCTGTTACTATGTCTCTTATTGGTTTTATTCCAGACACACTCTTTCCTTTGATTCCCCCCCATGCCGGATCTGTTTTATGAATGCCCTTCCTCCCATCTTTGCATAGCCATCTCCTTTTCATCACTCAAGTTTCAATTTAGAGTCACTGCCTCGGAGAACTCTTCCCTGACCACTCCATCTAAAGAAGGCATCAGATCATTATCACAGCACCTGCTTTAATGTTCTGCCATGGCACATGTTACTAATGGATATTATTTTCCTATGTATATATATTTCTCTCGCTTCCCCACTAAAATATAAGCTTCATGAGAACAGGGGTTTTAATGCTTCTGTCCCACCTAGAAGAATGCAAGGCATTAAAAATATGTTCATTAAATATCTGTCAAATGAATAAATGAATGAAAGACTATGTCACTTGCCAAGTGAGGTTTTTCAGACATTGAACACTAGTGTTTCTAGAAGAGGGAAGAATCACTCTAGGCTGAAGGGGACAAGAATTGATTAGAGAGGAGGAGATACCTGACTTGGATACTGTAGATTTGCAGGATTTATAGCTATGGAAAGAAGGGTGTTGAGTTTCTTTCAGGTAAGGAAGTATTTGCCAATTAAATGATCTAATCCATTTTGGCACCAAACCAGATATTCAAGTATAGGTGAATCCTTTAACCTCAGTTTCCACTTTTGGTCTTGGAGGCAAAACTACTTGCCATTCTAAAGTAGAGGTAAATCTACTTGCCATTCTAAATCTGTAGTTCTTAAAGCTGTTTTTTGTTTTATATTTTTCCTGGTCAGAGAACTTTGTTATGTCACTCGCCATAACAAAAACAGCATCAGAGAAATCATGTTTAAATAACTGCCTCTTTCTCTACAATATGAGAAGGGGGAAAACATTTTTTCCCTTCCCTGGCAAAGAAGATGGTTATGGCTGATTAATCAGGCCATTAGATACAGTTTTGCTGCATTCAGTAGAAGCCATGATGAGAATTTAGCTTGAATATTCATGTTATAAGTGCTACATGAGTTTGGAATGCTTATAGATTTGCAAAATTTGAGAGCTAAAAAGGACCTTAGAGATCATTTAGATTCTGCAGCCCATCCTCCATAGCATTTATAATTTTACAGTTTAAAATGCCAGGACCCAGAGTAGTAAAGTGATTGGTTTATGGTTACATTGGTAGCTGGTGGGCAAACAGATTATCAACCCCACCCTTCTGATTCTCCGTCCGGCGGTCTTTATATTGAACCTTAGTGAGCTTCATGCATTTGGTCATGTTACATAAGCAGAAAGAAAATCTGGAAGCAATGACTAGGCATACTCATAGAAGAAACCCCATCATCATTTTCAAAGTCGCAGTGGTGAAAGTGAGAAATACATATTGAAGGAACTTGCTGGCATTTGAAAGGGAATAAAGCAGTATTTGTCAGCCCTTCTAAGAGTAGGTAGAGTACAAATTAGGGAAAGTGGATGCTATTGTTTTACTACCTCCATATATTTTCAACATTATCCAAAAACTGCCATGCTGAAATAATAACACACTGCTATAATTTTGTATCATTTAACTGGCAGTACACAGTAGATGGAGATTTATTATTTTTACTAATGAGTTTAGCTTTGCTGTTGCAAATAGTGTCAAATGTCATTCTTTCCATCCTCCAGCAGATGGCAACTCTAGTCTTCTTGTCATTTTATCTATTTCTATACTTAGAAGATGTTGTCCTCTGCCATCCCTGCCCCCCTTGCCTCTCCCCGAGAAGTTCATCTTTATGTACTGCTCAGGGAGATATGGGTAAGTGGATCCATCCCTCTGCCAATGGAATCACCTCCATTAGCATCTGACTGTGAAGGCCAATCTAAGTGTGCCTAGAAATAACAAAATCACAAATTAGCCAATAGTTCTAATTTTTTTTTAAAAAAAAAGAAAAAGAGAGAGGGGGAGAAGATACAGATTCTAAAATAAGATGTACCACAGAAAACTTTCCATTTAAGGAAAAAAAATTTTCAAAAGAAACAAAATGTCAATTTCTCCAGCTCTAGCTTTAAAGGAAGATGGGTTTGATTAGATTATCTGAGTTACTGGCTAAAAAAAAGAGCAGTGTCAGATTTCTCATACACTGTGATTTTTGGTCTCTCTGCTGTCTCTTCTCTTCCACCCCTCCCTCCCTTTTACACACTTTCTCTCAGTTGTCAAAAGTACTGTGCATAGCCCCCTAATTTATTTGCTTCTTAGAAACCTGGTTTCTCTCTCTAGGTGTGTTCCTAAGGCACTACTGCTGATGACATTTATTTTCTCTCCTCCCAGTCTTTGCTCCCACCACTCCCACCCCTTCTCCTACCAGCTAGATCCTCATAACTCCTACAGGATTGCAGAAGTTCAAACACATGCTGTTCTCTGAGTGTAACTCTGAGGGCAGCTGTAAGAAATCAACAGAAAAGAATAGCTGCTACTCTTTTATTAAAGGAAAAGTTAATGATCACAGGCATGAGCAAGTCGATTCTGTCACCAATTCCTCATTGTAAGGCTTCCTACAGATTTGCAAACAGATCTCCTACCTAGAGGCACTTGCTTGCATCAGGAAGGCCTGAGCAGGGACATGGGACGGACACAGGATGGGAATGGATCTGGTGGTCTGCAAATGCTGCATGGAGGGAACTCTTGCTAACTCATCCTGTTCCAAAGAACCTAACCATCGTGTCTTCTTCAAAGTTGAAGAGCTGTTACCTTGATATAGCAACAACTAGACAGAGGCTAAAGTGTGGAGCAAGGAAACAGTAACAGTAACATACCTCTTAAGACAAAAAAAAAAGCAAGGTTAGCTTTAGTGAGTATGAGTTTCTTGATTATTACTGTCATCATGTGAAAATGTGAGCTGACGCTGCAAATACAATCCTTGGAAACAACCAGGACGTGTGGAAATCTAAGTATGTTATCATTCACTGACAACCACTAATGAAGACAGTGGAGCTTACTTCAAACCCACAAATAATTAGCACTGACAATAGAAGTATAAACGGAGTTTTATTTAATTAATTCCCTAATTGTTCTTTCCTGCTTTACTATCTGCACCCCTGCTTTGACTTTAGATATAACGTATGCCCAAGACTTCCTTCTTTCAACTTTGTGATAATCGTGTATCCGTTTGCTCAGTGTGGGAAACCATCTGAGCTAGAATTCCTTTCCCTGCTTTATATATATATAAATGTTTTTTAATTTTTTATGTTACTTTCTCTGTTTTCCCACAATTCGGATGCCTGGAAATGTTTACTTATTAACATGGATAGCTTATCTAGCACTCTGTTAGATGCATTTCACAGATAATATGAAATGAGAAGGGAACAGTTGATAATTCTGGAGTGATGAGAACTCTCTGGATTCTCTATTCTGTTCTTTATGGCAACAAACTCTTTGTCTCTGTCTCCTTGCTCACCCACATTCTAATCCCAGCAATCAGAGAGCAGATGGACTGCTTTTTTGGGTTTTGTCATTATCTGTCTTTGTCAGGAAAGCATGATCAGTTCCTCATTAAAGGGCCAATAACAACTCCTTCTTTGCTCTGTCCTGAATGAGGAAGCAGCATTGGAACCTTTGATGTGGTGACTTCAAGTTGTGTGAGGTAAAAAGGCATGTTTGTGTGTGGCAGGAAAGTGACTTTCCATAGGGGAATGGCTGGGCTGAGGGGCCAGACTGAGAGACCCACTGAGCAGGAAGGACAGCGTAGAGGGGAATAGATTTGGAGCAGTCAGCCAGAGCAGCAGGTAGTCCAGAGAGTCAGCCCTAGTGGCTGGAGTGGGTCAGCCCTGATCCTCTTACAGAGACTGTAGACTCTTTCCCAAGTGGCTTTGCTGGTTATGGGCGGCCTCGGTTCACAAAAGTTGATTACAGCCAGAAGTTAAATCAGAGGCTGCTTAGGAATCTTGCCTGTGAGAAGGGCTAAGTGGTGTGTGAATGTATTTGTGCATGTTGTGTATGTTTGATGACAGTCATGCTTCCATTATTGACAGGATATGTTCTGAGAAGCGCATTTTCATTGTTGTTTGAACATCATAGAATGTACTTATACAAACCTAGATGGTATGCATTTTTTTATTTATATGCATTTTTCATATGGAAAACTAAATGTCCCAGCACCACAGTACGGAATATAAGCCATTTTCGCTACTTGATCTGCAATGCCAATATCAAGGACCGTGTGTCAGGTTTCTATATATGTTCCATTACAGTCTTATGGGATTATGGTCATATATGCAGTCCATCATTGGCCAAAATGTCATTATGGAGTGTCATTGTAACTGTGTATGTTTATATGTAAGTTTGTACAATGCAGTTGGTATTCCTTTTGATTACTTTGTGTATAATATTTACTAAAAATATTTGCAGAAAGTTCCCGAGAATCACACAAACTCTGTTTGCTCCTGTCCATGTGATGTGAAGCAGGTATCAGCTGACTTCCTTTCAACCTTTATTTGATAGGTATTTATTTGCTGGATCATTTGGGTGAATAACCAGCCTGGTGTTCAGCTCATGGAAAAGTATGCAACAAGGAGTTCCTGCTTTGGAGAAGTAATGTTTTGTTTGAGGAAACAAGATGTCTCTTATAAACACTTAGAGAAAATTCTCATATTGTGTAGAAGCAAATGAAAGAGTGTGGTAAAGACTGAGAGGAGATGGAGAATGATCCCATTGCACCAGGTTGCTCTCATTTTCTCTCTCTTAATGAATGGAAAGATTGTATAGATTATTTCAGACTTAAAGAATATGTAGTTTTGGTCAAAGAGCAGGCACATGGGAATAAGGAAGTCGTCCGGTGGTCACAGAGGATGCAGGGAACAGATTGGCCAGACTGAAACGGAAGGGCTGTGTTAGGATGCGGTGGGAAGTAAGGAGAATCCCTACCTTAACAAGTCAGGAGAGGGTGTGCCTCCAAATACATTTGCACTTCCCTCCTGAGAGCTTTTCTCTGTCCTGAATGAGGAAGCAACATTGGAACCTTTGATGTGGTGACTTCAAGTTGTGTGAGGTAAAAGGGCATGTTTGTGTGTGGCAGGAAAGTGACTGTCCCCAGGGGAATGGCTGAGTATGTATGTTCCCTAGCCACAGGCTTCAGTTTTGTATTTGACTGTACCTGCCTAGATATAGATCCACTCTGGAAACCCAGGGAAACTTTTCAATCTTCTTGTTAAAGCTGAGGATTGATTAGCAAACATGACCTCCCACCTGTTATAACTGGCTTATGGCTCTTCCGAAGCACCCACTGGCATTTTCAAGGTGCCCTGCACCCCTCCCTGCCATGTTCTTCTGTGGAACACTTCCTTCAACTCCATGAGTCTGGCCCCTTCCTACCAGAACCACAGTAGTTGTCAAACTTCTTCATTTGTTTGGATTTTCCATTCTAAGCCCCTCTTGAGGCCTTTCCACCAGTGGTCTTACACTAGCAGTTAATTTGCTCGGAATTCATTGTGGAGCTACCTTGTGCCAAGCAAGGTGCCAAAGGTTTTACATATGTTCACTTTCTTAGTCTTCATAATAATCCTTTAAAGTAGATCTACTTAACGGTATCCACTGAGCATCGATTACATGACAAAGCATTTGGGGATAAAACAGGAAACAATAAAGGCAGAGGCCATGCCCACAGATAACTTGTACTTAGCTAAGAGACTACTTCTAGTGGGAGAGATTAAGCCCTGAGGAGGTTATAAAATTTGTCCTGGATCTGAAATTTGAATCTAGGTCTTTCTGACCCCAAAGTCATTAATTTCCCAACTGCATCTACTTTTTTCTTTTTTTTGCAATTGAAATTAATTTAAAATAAATTATTCTTAGCCATTGTTCATTTGAAGGCAAGCTGACAATCAGGCCGTTTAAGCCAGAGTGAGTCTTATGTGACAAATTATCACATAAGGTAATGAAATTTTTTCTGGACACTGTGTTCTGCTCTGGGTGGAGTGTTAAGCCCTTCAGAAGCTGCCTTCCAGGGACTCCACAGGTCCAGGGATCCATTGCCACCAAGAGTCTTGTTGTTCATTATTGCGTTTAGTACTATAGCAACGGCTCCACCAGTGGAGCCGTTCTTTATTAAAACTTGCTCCAGGCTAGCATTTTCCCCCGGGGTCAGTAATGAGTTTAGAGGAATGGATGTGGAAATGAAATTTGTTCTCACCAGTGGAGTGAATTATGTCTTGTTGGGGCCCCCAGGCTAATATTTCAGATTTGCCACAAGGTACTTCATCAAAAATTCTGTTTTGGTTCCAAAAGGACCATGCATGCCTATTAGCAAATTCAGAGCATGCCTTTAAACAGTATGGTTTTTTTTTTTTCCTTCCCCGGCTCCATCCACTAAAGGCTTTCAGAATTAGCAGTTTGTGAAAACAGTCCATTTCCACGGGCCAGTGAATGGTGCAAAGAAGAAGTGCAGCCCTTTTATCTAACAAGGCTGAGTCTGCCACAACTGAAGTGAATCAAAGGAAGAGCAGCCACAAATGCATCAGCACATTAGGTATTCGTTATCACATCGGGCATGCGGTACCATGCCAGACATACTCATGTGGCAGGATTTGTGTTTGCTGTCTCTCAAATTCTCTTGCCTCCATTTGATTGCCAGGGCTCATTTTAATGCCATCGAAGCATATGGGTTTAAATACTCTCCAATTCAGCCTGGTGTGTTTGACATCTAGTTCAACATTCCAAAGAAACTGATTGCAGAGCTAAGTTGATTGGGAAATAGGGTTGCACATCAAAGCACTACCTTTCCAGTAACAGAGATACTCAGAAGGCCTAGCTTATTGGAGAGGACCATAACTGCTAGTTGTCTTTACAAGTGTTCTCTGTGGTGGGAAATGGGGAGAAAGCATCTCTTGCATGATTCCCACTATGCTCACATCCTCTCTCCCTCCCTTCAATACTTCTGCTGTCTCCCAGATAAAGGGTTATATTCCCGAACAATGATGACCAACTACTTTTCGCTAGCAAAAACCAAAATGGCAGGGTGATCTCCACCCGATGACGGATCAAAGATGGATTGGCTTGAGGAAAGAGTGAGGGTCCCCACTTTTTCTCCCCAATCCCCATTACATTCATAGCCTTAAGAACTACTCCCCTCCAGAATCTTGGCTATGATTGTTATAATTTACACTTTGTCTAGATCTGGGAAAAAATAATAAAATGATTCCATTGATGCTACTCCAATCCTTCTGCTTGTTGTGTCAAATTTTCTTTCATTTTGTAAGCTGTGCATTTGGGCAAATGCTGTCCTCCACTGGAGGTACCATTCCCATGCAGGAGTAAGGTTTCTGTTGGACAGGAGTCCTCTTGGCAGGACACATTTGATGTAGTGCCTTTTAGTGAGGGTCTCCAGCCTTGGTCTAATTGCTCTATAATGAAACAAGCAGGAATGACACACTCCTTCTCACTTACATGTCTTAGTTTAGTTTTGGAAATTATTGTGCGCATAAAACAGTGTTTAAACAAACAAACTCACTCACTGTTTTTATGACCAGTGTAGAGTTCCAGATACTGTTGAACAGGCATTACTATATTAAGTCCTGTGCACATCATCAACACTGTAAATTGGCCTTCACCTCCCGTGAAGCTGGCAGCCTCTGGATCTTTGGGTTGTCTGTTTTTACTGGCTGTTAATTGTTAATAGATTTTCAGGTGTAGGTCATGCTGTGTAGGCATCAATCCTTAATTTAGGAAGGTCTGCGGCTGCCCATGATTGTGAAAAGGCAAGTGGTAAACAAAAACTGGAGAAATCTCAGCATCCTCACTAAAAATGTCAAGCCCAGTAATGCTTCTGGTAGTAAAAGCAAAATGTATTAGTGAGAGAGCAAACTTGCCCAATAAAAAAGGAGAGTTAAAGAGGGAAAGCAGAGAAGGAAGGAAGGACCCAGAAGAAGGTTGAAGAAAGAGAAAACATTTAAGAAATCAAAGCCAGTTTAGAAAGATGAGTTAGAGAGCAGGCATGGTATGATCTTAGATATCTTCCTTGTTCTTGAGACAAGAAGAAAAGGAAGGCATTTAGCATGAGCTTTTAAGTAATTCTGCTTGGAAAAATGTATGCTAAGAGGCCTTGCTATCCTCCATCTCAGGGGAATGGATATACTGGTCCAGGGTTCAGTGGCCCTAAAGCCAAATTCAGCTGCTGCCTGTTTTTATAGGGCCTGCAAGATAAGAATGAGTTTATGTTTTTAAATGGCTGGAAATAAACCAAAAGAAGAATAATATTTTGCAACATTTGAAAATTATATAAAATTCAGATTTTAGTATCCATACATAAAGTTTCATTGGAACACAGCCATACCTATTTGTTTACATATTTTCTATGACTGTCTATTCATTAAAATAGAAGAGCAGATTCCTTGCAACAGAGACTGCAGAGCCTAAAATATTTACTATTAATATCAGCCCTTTACAGGAAAAGTTTTTAGATCCCTGTATTGGTCTATTGACTCAGAGTAACTAGGAATTAGTTACTAAAGGCTGTCACCTTTCCACCAGTCTGTCTAACCCTTCTTCATCTAGTCTTCTCTTTGCAGAAGGTAATCCCCTTACCTACTTACCCATTTACTCACCTACTTCCAAGAGTTTCCAAGGGCTTTTCTCAAGGTGGATCCTGCGTTGGGCTTTGTGGGTGATTGAAGAGATGAATTCAATCTGGTGTCTGCTCTAGAGTACTTATAGTTTGTTTAGAGAGCATGTGAGGAAGAGCAAGATAAATTATGGAGATAAATAAGAGATATGCATGATCAAAATACATGGTAGAGTGACACATTCGTATAGGAGGATTTCAGGAAAACTGACATTCTGAATCTCCTTCAGATTCCTTTTACCTGCATAATACCATCGTTCAGTGAGTTGCACAGACCAGAAAGCTAGCCACCACCTTTTTTTTCTTCTTTTTTCTGGGAGAGGTGGTGGGGGGGATGGAGTCTTGCTGTGTCCCGCAGGCAGTGGTGTGATCCCGGCTCCCTGCAACCTCTGCCTCTTGGATTCAACAATTCTCCTGCCTCAGACTACGAGTGGCTGGGATTGCAGGTGTGCACCACCATGCCCAGCTAATTTTTGTATTTTTACTAGAGACAGGTTTCGCCATGTTGGCCAGGCTGATCTCAAACTCCTGGCCTCAAGTGATCCACCTGCCTCAGCCTCCCAAAGTGCTGGGATTATAGGCGCGAGCCACCGTACCCAGCCTCGCCACCATCTTTGACACCCAGTCACCTGCTGCCTCTACTTGCACTGCAGTGCACCCTGCACAGTGTTGCACATCAAAGGCACTCTCCAGGGTGATGCTTAGCCCATGTGGCCAATTGTGGCAGCCTTGCCTCTCCAACTCCCTGGACCTTTCTGCTGTCAGAATGAATTATGTCATTTCTTCCTTTTGAAGAATATCTTTTGAATTGTCAGCTTAGCTCCATTTCTGATGCTTCCTCCCTAATCTAGGCCACTGTTATCTCTGGCCTGGATCGCAGCTAAAGCAGTGGATCTTTCACGTCCACTCTTGCATCTGTTCTGTTTAAAATTCACATATAATCATGCTACTTCTCTGTGTATGATGAGTCTCCATATTTCTTATGAAAATATCCCAAATCTGGGCATATCTCTTGAGACCTTGAACAATCAGCTTTTGAGACCTCAGAGCCTCATTTGCATGACTCTCCCCTTAATTCCTTTCTTCTGGCCATGTGGCCATCTTACAGTTTCTGTAGGGTGAATATATAATTCATTTTTCAAAAACAAGACACTTGTGAGAATGAAAGGAGGCACTATTAATAATGATGCCATGGCAACAGGCTATAATCAGGACAGTCCCAGGCAAACCAAGATATAAAGTCACCCTACATTTCTCAGACATCCCACACTCTTTCTAACATCAGAGTCTTTGAATGTGATTATTTTTCCTTATTTGTGATTGCTTTGCCCTTCTTTACCCATCAGTTTTTCTCTGACTTCAGAGGGTAAGTGAAATCCTCTCTTGATACACAATCAGAGTACCTTCACTCCTTCTAATAATTATAATTGAATTGCAACTGATGTAATTGTTTTTGTGTCCAGCTAGCATGACCAATCCTCTTGGTCTGCCTGGGACCGAGAGGTTGCAGGGACATGAGATTTTAATGCTAAAACCAGGAAAGTCCCAGATCAGCACGTGAGAATATCATTCCCTCAAAGGCAAGGACCAGATTTATCTTGTTTCCCACTGTAACCACAGAACATAGAGTAGTTCCCAATAAGTTACAGGTGCTCAAAAGACTTTAGTTGGTTGAATGAATTAAGAAAGAAAGGAGTACAATGAAAGAGAGGTGACTTTCAGATGGGTTAATCAGGGATGCTTTGCATATAAGGTTCCATCCCAGCTTAAAGGATGAGTTACAGTTTCAGTATGAGGTTAGGAAAAGAATATTGTAGACAGGGAGAAAACTTTCATTAGAGCCCGTCCTCTTTTCCCACTACTAAGTGCCACCTGGAAAGGATGTGGAGGTTCTTAACAATGTGATGTAAATGGTTGCTACAGTTGAATGTGTTACCTACTCCAGGAGTAGTTGCATTTTTAATAAAAAATAGAACCTCCAGTCAAATGATCATCTCATAATGGCAGATGTTTTGAACTGGGAATGGAGAATATAGTTTGAGGGTAAGAAAGAGGAGTGAGGAGGAAGGCCTACCTTCAGACTGGCCCCAAATGCCTTATCCTTTAGGTAGCTTCCACTCTGCCTGGGGTCAGACCACAGGGCTGTGGGGTCTGAAAGTACAGTGCAGTGTACAATCACATCAAAATAGTTTGGGTAGAGCACCATGGGACAGCGGTCTAATTGTTTTTTCTCAAATTTTCCAGACCAATTGGTCTGGGAGAGGTTATTCCTGCCCACTGTGTTTCTGGCATCAGTACTTGGCACCAGATGAGAAGTTTGCACTGGGAGAGATGACACAATCAGAAAGGCACATTAGAGCTTTCCAATTGGTAAAATGTTGAATAACAGAATTTTCAGTGTTTCCTTTAGACTATATAAATTCAATAAATGAAAGTTTCCCAATTCCTGTGAATTGAAGGCTTCTGACCATTTGATCCATGTTTGTTTCTGAAAATAATAGGTTATTAGACACAAAAATGCATTTGAGATTCTTATTTTGTAGACGGGGAAAACAAGACCCAGAAAAGTTAAGAGTTGACCACATTGTACAGCTTGTTCATGCCACACTGGGACCAGGACTCAACTCTCCCAATTCCAAATGCTGTGTCTCCCCTTCTGTACCTGCATTTTATTATAAAAACTTTTTAATATACAGAAAAATTGAAGAAATTGTATAGTGCACACCCATGTACTCATGTCTTAGTTCATTTGGGCTGCAATAACAGAGTACCTTAGACTGACTGACTTAAAAGCAAAATAAATTTATTTCTCATGATTCTGAAGGCTGGGAAGTCCAAGATTAGGGCTCCAGTATATTCAGAGTCTGGTGAGGATTCATTCCTCATAGATGGCACCTTCTCACCATATTCTTATAGGGTGAAGGGGGAAAAGCAGCTCTCTGGGGCCCCTTTTATAAGGATACTAATTCTACTCATGAGGGCTCCGAGGCCTCATCTCCAAGTACCCTCACATTGGGGATTGGGTTTTAACATATGAATTTAGGTGGACATAAGCATTCAGATTATAGCAACCCACCCCCTCAATTTTACAATTACCATTTTGCTATACTTGTTTTATCAGATGTCTATCCATCCTATTTTTGAAGCATTTCGAAGGAATTGCAGACATTAGTACACTTCACCTTATGCAGATTATTATCTAAAGTTTGATATTTGCTTATCTTTTTAGGTAAAATTTATACACAATGAATGAGTTTTGACAAATGCTTGCATCTAGGCATCTCAAACCCCTATATAGTACTTTGAGTTTTCCATTTAAAAAAAAATTTCAAAACATGCTCCTTTTACTTAAACAATCATCTTAAAATTGTTTGCTGTTGAAGATGTACTTGTTTATATAGAAAACATTTTCACAGGAAACAGATTTGTGTAACATTAGACTATAGTTTTAAAAGCAGGTTCTGTAAGGTGCTCTGTTCAAATACTTAAGAAGTGACTCTATGCAAGTTTTAATTCATGCGGGATGAAGTCTCAAAGTCAAGGAAATGCACTCATGTGGGAAAGAAGTGGAGATATTCAAAGGGGATATATGAGGGATTCAAAACCTTATAGAAAATTGAGCATTGTTCCCAGCCCATTACTGACTTGGGCATCCTCACTCCTCCATCTCCACACTCTGCAACTCAAAAAGGCAAATAACCTGGAAATGTTCAACTGGGTGGGGTGTGGCCATAAGAGAATGGGACAAAGCTGGGCACGGTGGCTTACCCCTGTAATCCCAGCACTTTGGGAGGCCGAGGTGGGCAGATCACGAGGTCAGGAGATTGAGACCATCCTGGTTAACATGGTGAAACTCCGTCTCTACTAAAAATACAAAAAATTAGCCGGGTGTGGTGGCACGCACCTGTAGTTGTGGCTACTCTGGAGGCTGAGGCAGGGGAATCGCTTGAACCTGGGAGGCTGAAGTTGCAGTGAGCCAAGATCGTGCCACTGCACTCCAGCCTGGGTGACAGAGCCAGGCTCTATCTCAAAAAAAAAAGTAAATGGGACAAAAAAAAAGTCACAAGCTCTTTTGCTTCTGCTGTGGGAATGCTCTATTTGACTACATTTCCCCCCCACCCCACCCTTCTTTTCTTTTTTGCTCCTATGGAAACTAATCAGAAAAGCTAGAGCAGTTTTGAGAGGCAGATGCTGAAGAACGATACTCTGCACTCCCTTCAGAAGCTCCCCTTCCCATACATGCTGCAGGGTGTGTGAGTGCACACACACACATATACACACACACACACACCCCTCTCCTGATTGTACCAAGGAGCCAAAAACAACTGACTTTTCATGGATGAAACTGTGAGTGACTAGTGGTTCAGTACTGGCTTCAGGCATGATGGACTCTCCCTCGGGAATGCTGCACCCAACAACTGGGAGACACTTCAAGCACCTTAACTGCCAATGTTTTATGTCAAAAGGTAGAGACAAGTCTTAGGAGGACTTGCTGCAGCCCCTTATAGTAAGCAAATTGACCCCACCATGGGAAGTGGGCTGGTCCAGAGGATAGTAGCAAGCCCAAGGCTGCCAAAGGCCTGCTCCCCAGGTGGCTTCCTAGAGCAGAATGTATGGGCAGCAGTAAAATCAGAAAGGGAATGTATTTTATTTTTTTTTTTTTCTGAGACAGAGTGTCACTCTGTTGCCCAGGCTGGACTGCAGTAGCACAGTTTCGGCTCACTGCAGGCTCTGCCTCTCAGGTTCAAGAGATTCTCCTGCCTCAGCCTCCCAAGTAGCTGGGACTACAGGTGTGTGCCACCACGCCCGGCTAATTTTTATATTTGTAGTAGAGACAGGGATCTTGAACTCCTGAGCTTAGGTGATCTTCCCACCTTGACTTCCCAAAGTGCTGGGATTACCGGCATGAGCCCCTGCACCTGGCCTTTTTTTTTTTTTTTTTTTTTTTTTCACTTTTAAAGCAGAGAATGGGAGGGGAGAAAGGATTAAAAGAGGGAATATTCTGGAAGTCTTTCTGTGGGAACTCCAGAAAACCATTTTGGAGAAAACAGAACATTTCAGTAACAGCTGGGCCTTCAGCCAAAGTAGATGGTCCAAAATGAGGAATGGGAGAGCAGTACAAATAATATCAAGTTGTTGGCTATGGGAGCACTGTGGGAACATGCTAACAGTTGGGTTAGGTGGAAGTCCTTCAATGCTAACCCTGCATTTAAAAAGCATACATTTAGGCCTTCTCTTTTGGCATCTGAGCGTGGCCAACTCTGGAGAGCTGCCTCCACCACTGACTGGTGAAGAAGGTACATCCTTTTTATTTTTGCCAAAGCCAGTCCAAATGCCCTAATCAAAACCTCTAAGTGATTAACATACAGAAGAAAGTGAATGGTGCCAACTTACTGCAGTCCTGGTAGTTTTCCTAATGATTTGAGAGAGCTAGCCTTGTGATTAGAATTCCAGTCACCAGGCAGGATAGGCGGACTCTAGAGCTTTTGGATAGGCCAGGAGCAAAAGACATAAAAACAACAAAGGAACAAATTTAAAAATGAAACAGCACATTAAGATGAACAGGAATGCACATTTTCTATCCCTGATTACAATCAGAGCTGGCTATTTTTAGTGTATTTCTGATGAGTCTACTTCACTGTACTTCATACCAGAATGGCACAATGAGTGGTATTTGCTCTCTATTGGCCAGTAGCTGAAAAGATGAATCTCCATGGAAGTGTGTATATAGGGAGTGCTGAGGCTGACATATGGTAGATTTTTTTTAACATCTACAAAAACAGACCACTTTCACTAATAATATAACGTGTGTGTGTGCACATGTGTGTGTGTGCACGTGTGCGTGTGTATCACACCCATCCATTGAATTTCAATAATCAACTCTCTTTTGCAAGGAATAAAATATGTCATAGCCAGATAGTCATCCCCAAACTACGATTTATAGTTTGAATTGCATCTAGGTGGTTTATGGCACTGGCCTAGAAAGGGTATTAATGAGGTCTATGCCAAAACTTTCAGCAGATAGAATATTTGATTTTTATTAGAGATAGGCTTGGGTTGAGAGGCCATTTTTATAAACTCAATGATAAAAGAAAAAAAAAGAATAGCATAACCCAACTCTCCAAATACTTTCTATATAAGGTGAATACCCTGACGAATCTTATCCCAGCTATGCAGAGAGAAGTAGAAATACCTCTTCTAGTGCGGATTTAGAAATTGTAAGTACCTCAAGAATATACGTTGCATATTGCTTCTTCAACTAGTCATCCCCTACTGATTAAATACCTACCATGGGTTTGGTGCTACTGGAGACTCAAAAGAAGAGTAAGGCAACCTGTCTTCTTGGTGGTCGATGAATTCATCATCTTAATAAAGCCATGAGAGGAAAGTGTAAGAAACAAACCATTTATTAACAGTTAGGACTAGGTATAACTGAAGAAATCAGACAACAGATGACTTTGAGCTAGAGGAGATTATTTGGGTTGGAGTAGCTCAAAGATATTTGATCTTGACGTTTTCTTTAAGCAAGTAACTCCTTTTGTGTGTCTTTGGGGAGTTCATTTCCCAGACATTTTAATCTAAGAATGATGCCTTTACATTGGAACACCACCAAATTATTAATGTAGCTTCTTAACAGTGTTGGTCATTGTGCTTACAAAGTATATGCAGCTTTTTCATCAAACATACAAGTAATTGAAGAGAAAATAAATAAGATTTATTTTTCTTCTTTTGACTGACAAGGCTTAATCTGTCTCATGCAATCTTTATCACTTAAAGTCAGGCTACCCCTCTCAGTACTTGCCAGATTCTTCATGGACGTGGATAATAACTATAATCTATGGAGCAGTCCTGCGGGTATGTCAGTACAGCCAGTAATTTGCAAGCCTGGTTCTACAATGGCATCTCTTAGGGGAGGAACTGCCTTGAGCTTGCTCATCTGTCTGAACCCTGTAGAGAAGGATCAGCCAGCTGGTAACTTTCAGTGAGGTTTCTCATGGCCTTTTGCTGTCTTCAAGTTTGTGGCTTTAAGAGAGGTCTGTGGCAAAGTTTTGATTGCTGTGAATATCCTCTTATAATGGTGCACTTTTCAAAAGGTTTTGACATTCATAATTTTCTTTAATCTTCATAATTTTCTACTAGATTGGAAAGAATTGAGTCTCTTCCCATTTTATCTCTCATGAAGGAGAAACAACAAGGCTAGTTGAATGTACCAGGTGACATACAACCCTTTAGCCATACAATGATGATCACATCAAGGTTTCCAGACCACAGACTTAGAGTCTCATTCTATCTCTTGTGTGGGACATAGAACTTGTTTGATTAGTTCTGTTGACAATTATATACAGGCTTTGGGAAACAAGTTATAAATATTTGACTTTTTGGTTGGTGCAAAAATTCCATTCAATTCTGACGTTATCTAGCTGGAGCTAGCATCAGATCTCATGAGTTAAAGGTCTCAGTTCCACAATAGTGCCCCCATGTCATACTCCAATCTCAAATCCTGGGCCACCCATACTTCTGACCAACTGTCTATAAATTGGGGGTTCTCATCATCCCCTCCTCAGATTTGGTAATTAGCTAGGAAGGCTCATAGAAGTCAGGAGGGCATTTAACTTAACTTTACCAGTTTATTATAAAGGAAGCAAATGAACAGCCAGATGAAGGAGTACACAGGGCAAGGTCCAGAAGACTCCTGAATACAGGATCTTCCGTCTCTGTGGAGTTGGGGTGCACCTCCCCCAGAATGTGGATGTGTTTGGAACAACAACTTGGAAGTTCTCTGAACCTTGATGTTTAGAGATTTTTTTTTTTTTAATGGAGGTTTCATCATATAGGCATGATTTGTTAAATCATTGGCCACCCAAGCTCCAGCTCCTACCTCCTCCCCAGAGGTCGGGATGAGGGGCTGAAATTTACATGCTTTTAATCATGGTTTGGTCTTTTTGGCAAACAGCCCCCATGCTGAAGCTATCTAGGAACTACCAGTCATCTCATTAATATAGAAAAGACGCTCATCACTCTAGAGCTTCCAAGCGTTTTAGAAGCTGTGTGACAGGAACAAAGGATGAAGACTAAATGTTTTTTATTATACCAGAGATTTGAATAGACATTTATCCAGGAAGACATGCAAATGGCTAATAAGCACATGAAAATATTCTCAACATCATTACTCATTAGGGAAATGCAAATCAAAACCATAGTGAAATACTACTTCACACCCACTAGGATGGCTATAATAAAAAAAGAAGATGGACAACAATAAGTGTTGGAGAGGATATGGAGAAATTAGAACCCTCACTCATTGCTGATAGGAATGTAAAATCATGCAGCTACTTTGCAAAATAGTTCAGTAGGTTCTCAAGTTGCTAAATATAGAGTTACCATATGATCCGGTAATTCCATTTCTGGGTATAATCCAAGAGACAGGAAAACATACATCCACACACACACTTGTACATGAATGTTCATACAGCATTATTCACAACAGCCAAAAACTGTAAATAACACAAATGTCTGCTGCCTGATGAATAGAAAAGCAAAATATGGCATAGCCATGCAATGGAATATGATTCAGCAATAAAAAAGAATGAAGTAGTGATGCATGCTACAACATAGATGAATCTTAAAAACATTGTGCTAAGTAAAGGAAGATAGTCACAAAAGACTGTGTATTGTACAATTCCATTTATATTACATATCCAGAACAGGCAAATCTAGAGACAGAAAGTAGATTAGTGACTGTCTACGGCTGGAGGAAAGGGTAGAGGGAATGGGAAATGATTGGTAATGGGTAACCAATTTATTTTGGGGAAGATAAAAGTGTCTACATGTAGAGAGTGCTGATGGTTGCACAACTCTGAACTCATTAAATTGTATGCTTTGAGTGAATTTTATGGCATGTGCATTGCCTCTAAATAAAGATGTTTAGAAAATTCAGCAAATAGTATCACCTGGAGTTGGGCCATCCAGACAACATATAAGTACATCTAAAATTAAGTCTCCAAGCACTGCGATTCTCATTTGCCCTCTGATGAACTTGGTGAACTGGAACTTGAAGTCAGTTCTTGTAAATAAACAATGCTGCTGCTGTAAGAGCTAATTGACAGTGCTGTCAGATTGGCTTTGCCAGGGAGCAAGCAGTCATGGTCATCCTGAAATTAACATACAAATTACAATGATAAATTTTATTTGAAGAGTTTTATTTTTTCCTGATTATATAAATAGTTTCTTTCCAGGCAAATAAAATGTTTCATGCACTGAAATAATCAACTGCCACCTAAATTTTTTTAAAATTTTTCTTTTCATACAAAATTTCAAATTATGAAAAAAAAATGCAGAGTGCCACTTTTTTGTTTGCATGTTTTTTATTTACTCATTTAATGTTTTAACAA
Source organism: Pongo abelii (assembly GCF_028885655.2). NCBI lineage: Eukaryota > Metazoa > Chordata > Mammalia > Primates > Hominidae > Pongo > Pongo abelii. The sequence goes on along the minus strand of NC_071997.2, from coordinate 51,867,296 downwards.
AGACATGAATTCTATTTACTAAATTTTAAGTGTCTTGATTTTCTAGAGGGTATCGGAACAAAATACTACACATTGGGTAGCTTAAACAACAGAAATTTATTGTGTCACAGTTTGGGAGAATAGAGGTCCAAGATCAAGGTATCAGCATGGGAGGTTCCTACTGAAGGTTGTCAGGGATAGTCTGTACCATTCTTCTCTCCTAGCTTCTGGTAGCCTCAAATGTTGTTTGACTTGTAGGTGGTGATCTCCCTGTGTCCCTGTGAAAGAACAGAGTGATCTTTCTATGTGTGTGTGTGTCTGTCTCTATGTCCAAATTTCCCCTTTTCTATGAGGAAACAGTTACATTGGGTTAGGGCACATCTAATGACCTCATCTTAATTTGATCATCTGCAAAGACACTATTTTCAAATGTAGTCACATTCACAGGTACCAGAGGTTATGACTTCAACATCATTTGGAGAGACACAATCCCATCCATAACACGACGTCACATTCTAGGGCTTATAATTTTTTAATATTCTCTTGACCTAGCTAAAATTATAATTTTAATTAGAGGAATCCATTGTAATGAGGCAAGAATAGATGTTCTTTTAAGATCATCTGTGTATGAATTGAAGTTTACATGGGCTCCTTTGACTGACTTTGTCATTTTACATCTGGTGACTTTTGATTAAAAAAAAAAAAAAACACACACGTAAAAAAATCTCCAGTGTTCCAAGCCTACAGAGAAAAGAAGATGAAAATGATTATATAATTGGGAAGTTTGATTATCCTCTGGTTTTGTGTCATTTACTTCTATAACACTCTTTTTATCGACTGCCAAGAAATGTATGTGTGTTACCATTTTTTTTTTATCATCTTGGCCTGCAAATTCAGGATAAAGGGCACAAGGAAAAAACAAACTTACCATTTTCACACAATTATTTATAAGAAAAATAGGACTGGAACCCATTTCTGATCACGATCCTTTTGAACCAATAAAAGGAATTACTGAACAGTAAGGCATGATGTTTTTTCTTTGGCAATTGGTACTTTGGCTAAAAATAAACCAGTCAAAAATAGAAAGAAAAGAAGATGGGTAAGGTCTGTTAAGAAACCTAAACAATATTCTGTGGCATCATTTCTATCAGCACACAAACATCTAAATTCTCCCTCACACACTTATATATATAACTTGACTTCAGTTTCTCTCTCGCTGTTTCCCCATTCCTTTGTCCCTTTGGTAACAAAACTTCTTAAGGGAAGAGCTATTCCAGTATTTGAATTCACCCATTCTCTCTTGAGGCCTCTCCAATCAGGCTTTTAGCACCTGCACTCTGCCCCAACCTACCCTTGTGAAGGTCCTGAATCCAATGGAGGACTCTCAGCCCACCTCTTACTCACTATCAGCAGCTTGGGCACACTTGATCCTTTTCTTCTTGAAATACTTCTTTCAATTGGCTTCCAGAACTCACAAGCTCCTGATTTTCTCGTCCTTTGTGGATTTCTTTTTTTTCATTCCATATTAGGTCCTTCTCATCTCCCTGATCTCTTAACTCTGGAGTGCTTCATACCTCAGTCTTTGGACTTTTTCTTAGATGCACACCCACACCCTTAGTGATCTTCTCCAGGGTCAGGGTTTAAATATCATCTTTTTGTTGTTGACTCCCAAATTCATATCTTTAACTCAAACTTACCTGCTGAACTCCAGATCCCTATATCCAACTACCTATGAAATGTCAACACACGAATGTTTTATTGGTGTCTCAATCTTAACATTCCCAAATGTCTTCCCTCAGTCTCACTCCGCCACCCAAGCTGGAGTGCAGTGCCATGATCATGGCTCACTGAAGGCTCAAACTTCCATGCACAGGTGATCCTCCTGCCCCAGCCTCCCAAGTAGCTGAGACCATGGCCCTGCACCACCATGCCCAGCTAACTTTTTGTATTTTTTGTAGAGATGGTGTTTCTCCATGTTGCCCAGGCTGGTATTGAACTCCTGAGCTCAAGTGGTTCTCCCTTCTTGGCTTCCCAAAGTGCTGAGATTACAGGTGTGAGCCACAACACATGGCCTCCGAAACTAAATTAGTGACCATCCCTCTCTATCTGCTGTTCCCAAGTCTATCAAAGTCAACTCTATCGTCCTAGTGCTTTATCCCAAAAGCCTTGGGGTCCCTTCATCCTCTCATATTCCATGTCTAATCTATTAGCAAACTCTGTTGCCTCTACACTAAAATAGATCTGGGCACTAACTGTTTCTCACCACCTCTGATCACTACCAAATCTCCATCATTTCGCATCAGAATTTTTACAAATACTTCCTAATGGCTCTTCCTATATTTGCCTTTGTCACCCTCTTTCCAGGTCTATCCTCAACACAATAGCCAGAGTGATCCTTAGAAAATCTAACTAGAATGAATCATTTCTCTTCTGAAAACCCTCCAGTGGTTTGCCAAAATCATTACAGTGGTCTATAGCGGCCACATCTGTGGCCCCCTCCCCCTTGTCTCACATATGTTACCTTCCACTGCTCTTCATTCAGCTCCTGGCACACTAGCCCCATTGCCATTCTCAGCAATGTTCCTGCTTCAGAGCCATTTACATCTGCAAGTCCTTCTATCTGGAAGGCCCTTGCCTCACCGACATTCATGACTTGTTTCTCTAGCCCCTCAGTCTTTGCTCAAATGGCACCTCCTCCATAAGACCTTCCTTGTCTGTACTGTTCTAAATCACAATTCCCAAGCCTTGGCTTTTATCTCTGCTTTATTTTCTCTGTATCATTTATCATCATGTGGTGTGCTATCTATTTTACTTGTTTTATTAATAGTTTGCATCCTCCCAGAAGAATGTAAGCTTCTAGTAGGCAGGGATATTTGTATGTTTAGTTCACTGCTATATCATCAGTGCCCAGAAGAGTGCCTGATGCGTGGTAGGGACTAATTAAAAAAAAAAAAATTGAATGAATGACTGAATAGTTCTTAATCTTTTCTAGTTTACAGACCTATGAACTATTTCAAAATTTGATGAAATCTATGGAAACTTTTTTTTAGAAAATGGTTATGCCCATATAATTTGTACTAAAATTCTAAAGCTAATACAGCCTCTTAAATTTTTCCAGGGATGTTTTCCACACCCAAGAACTCCTGTTTAATCATAGGTGCCCTAGAGGAAGGGGCAAAGTATAAAGCCAAACTCTACTATTGTCTGTTGGATGATTGCTACTGCTTAAATCATGGTGGCCTCCAGATTGAGGATAAAGGGCACAAGGAGAAAATAAATTTACCATTTTCACACAATTATTTATAAGAAAAATAAAACTGGAACTCATTTCTGATCACATTTTTTTTTTGAACCAGTTAATTGAACTACAGGAATTCAGATCTGTTTATTTATTTTCTTTCGGGGACTTAATTTCGCTAGCATAATTTTACAAGGGTGAAAATCATATTTGAACTCTTGTATTAGGCCATTCTTGTATTGCTATAAAGAAACACCTGTCACTGTATAATTTATAAGAAAAGAGGTTTAATTGGATCATGGTTCTGCAGGCTGTACAGGAAGCATGGCTCTGGCCTCTGCTTCTGGGAAGGCCCCAGGAAGCTTTTACTCATGGTAGAAGGTGAAGTGGGAGCAGGCAAGAGTAAAAGAGAGAGAGTGCCCGGGGAGAGGTGCCACACACTTTTAAATGACCAGATCTTGTGTGAACTCAGAGATCTCACTTACACCACGGGGATGGCACAAGCCATTCATGAGGGACCTGCTTTCATGATCTGAACACCTTCCACCAAGTCCACCCTCCAACAATGGGGATTACAGTTCAACATGAAATTGGGGTGGGGACAAATATCCAAACTGTATCACCTTTGTAGCTTTCTGCTTATACTCCTCAAGTTCTTCCATTTTCCTTTCTCTCAGCATCAGAGTGCCTGATTTTATTGATAGGGGGTTCAGTTTGATCATGATGCATTTCCAAAGCTTCCTTTCTGTCTTCCCAAGGTATTTATCTAAATTTCACAAATCTTAAAAAGGAAATGCCTACAAGATCATGTTTGAAAGAGGTTTATGTAAATGTCCGGGAATGAAATTATTTTAATTTCTGCCTTTCCAATTTAAAATTCTGTATTCATCTCCTAGGTAGGTACCCCCATGTGTTGAATAAAATGGCACATTTGTTGCTGAGAAGCTCTAAGACAGCAGAATTTTGCCCTCAGCACTTCTTAAGGAAAATGGCCTCTGTGAATTAAGGATTTATGGGTGACCATGCTTCCGCTAGAAAGGTTTGAAGATCTGGACTTACATGCTTGGATCCTGTCTTGATTAAAGGCTGCAGAGAAGCTGATACAGTAAATAGTCTTTGCTTCTTTGCTATCGGTGGACTCATATTTCCTACTAGAGATAAACCAAGCTTTGTGCTATAAAGCAATCAGCGAGCACCGCAGTGGCTGATTCAGCACTCTGCCCCTACTAGGCTGACACCTTCTATTGGAAATGGCCTCAAAATCATAAATGTTCACTTCAGAGTTACAGGACGTGGGGATGAGTTGAATGTATTCCTCCATGTGAACATTTGGTCACTTTCCCCACATTACACTGTAAAACCAATTTTTGTGGTTTTATTTCTGAGTCCTCATTGATGCCATTTAACAGGAAATTCAGCTAAAGCCCCAAGACCAGTGTAGAGATTTCTAAGAAAACTTGCTTTGGACTGCTTTAGCAGAGAGAGTGCCTGTGTTTTATATATGTGCCCACAAATGCCATCACCAGGGGAGGGGAGCAGTCACATGAACCATCCAACCTAAGTCATTTATATTTGATTTTGAAATGCACAGCGCTCCTTAGATTCTCAGTAATTTTTCATGGGGCAGGCGGGGTAATAGTAAGAGAAGCATGTGTTCTTTGAGCTCATATTGCATAATGGAAATAAGCAACAAATTGTATCTGACATTCCACGTGGATACTTAGCTGTTGACACTGGATTTAGAGATTGCTACTCAAAGTGTAGTTCCAGAGCAGTAGCATCAGAATACCCTAGAAGCTTTTAGGAAGGCAGTTTCTGGTGTCCACACCTCAGGGTCTTTATTTTAACAAGGTCCCCAGCTGATTCATTTGCACATTATCTTTTCCTTTTTCTTTTTTTTTTTTTTTTTTTTTCAGAAGGGTTGTTTAAAGCCCCGTTTCCCAAACATGGCTGTGCATTGGGATCACCTGGGGTGAGTTTTTAAAATACTGATTGACACCTGGGTCCTGCAGTCAGAGTGCCCGATTTTATTGATATGGGATTCAGTTTGATCATGATGGGTTTCCAAAGCTCCCCAGGTGGTTGTAAAGTACAGCAGAGTTTGAGAACCTCTAGTTGAGAGCAGAACCAGAATGCATCTCAGGCGCACATGAATGGTTAAGAGTTGACAATTTCTGAAACAGACTTTCAATTTGTTACTTGGCATTCTACCAGCCACAGATTTTTATGTGTGTTTTATCTACTCATATGTTAGCTGTCTTCTTAATCACCAGAGACAAGTAAGTTATCTATTTAGTTTACTGCTTTTTCTTTTTTTTTTATTTTTTATTTTTTTTATTTTTATAAATATTTTTCTTTTTTTTTCTTTTTATTATTATTATTATTATTATTATTATTATTATACTTTAGGCTCTATGGTACATGTGCGCAACGTGCAGGTAAGTTACATATGTATACATGTGCCATGCTGGTGCGCTGCACCCACCAACTCGTCATCTAGCATTAGGTATATCTCCCAATGCTATCCCTCTCCCCTCCCCCCACCCCACAGCAGTCCCCGAAGTGTGATGTTCCCCTTCCTGTGACCATGTGTTCTCATTGTTCAATTCCCACCTATGAGTGAGAATATGCGGTGTTTGGTTTTTTGTTCTTGCGATAGTTTACTGAGAATGATGATTTCCAATTTCATCCATGTCCCTACAAAGGACATGAACTCATCATTTTTTATGGCTGCATAGTATTCCATGGTGTATGAAAATTGATAGCTTTGGTTTATATGGTTATTCTAGAGCAGTCAAAAGATTTGCTTAATTGAATCTCATTTCCGAATATGTTTTTAGAAGGAAGGTTGTGGTCTAAAGAATGTCATTTAAAGACCTTACCAATGCTATGCAGTAGTTATTTCTCTTAAAGCAGCAAGAGCTGAGATTTTAAAAAGTTAAATAACTGCCTAAATTGCACAGCCGGTCGTTGGAAAAGCCAAAGGTTGAACTTGGCATTTGAAAAGGCTTTATCTGATTCTTAAAGCCCATTCTTTTCTGATCCTCCATGCTGTTTCTGGAAAAACTTAGCTGTGTATGATTAACAGCAACTTTAAAAAGAGCATTTCTGGTTTATTTTTGTGTAGCCTTATGCAGTGTACACATAGACATGTGTAGCTTTTTGAAATTTTGTGTAAGCCATTCTACCAACCATCACTGAGTAAACGTAGTATATGCCCTTAGGTTCTGATTTAAAATAACAACAAACAAGCCAAGAAGTTAGGGGAATTGAAGGTGGTTAAGGAGCACAAGGTATTGAGATGTTTGTTAGGTATGCTGCGTAGGGTAGCTTGAAAGAATTTGCAAGAGGTAGATGCTGCTCTAGTCAGATTGGAAGGAAGCAACAGAGGAAAGACAAGCTTTAGAAGAAAGGAAAAAGTACTACTATCAGAAACACTAAAAGGTTATTTCAGATTATATATTGCAGCAGATGGCACAATGTAAAGGACAAACGGATTAACTTGCTGAGATTTTTGGTGTCCACTTCATAGCCAACCATAAAAGGCACTTAACAAAGCAGTGACTTTGTTAAATGATAGCTTCCAGAACATGCCATCTGTGGTCCCTGCCTGTTCTCATTGCCTGATGAAGACTGGAATTGTTCTGTCTGAAAACACAGATTCTTTCATCTGGTTGTTTTCATATCCTTGTGAATTCTTTTCTGAGATTGAATTTCTGTATATCTGAGAAGGACCTTGGCTTGTAAACATCTTTGCTCCCAATGGCTTCATGTTTCTCCATAGCATCACACTGAGAGATTCCTAGCAAAAAGGCAGCTTTGTTGATTTGTTGATTCGTTTGTTTATTGGGGATGGGTATATTCTGGCATAAACTATTCTAAACTTGATACTGAAACCCTAGGAAAGCCAAAAAGGAGATCTTGGTAGGGGAGTTCTGGCCCCATGTTCTGATTACCATTTCCTGTTACAATCACCATGTTTATGAGTAATATACAGAAGCAGAGATCTTCCCACCTTCCTTTTTTTTTTTCCTGTTTTCCAGGTCTCCCCTCAATTTGTCTTTATTTCTTTAACTTCCATTGCCTCCCACTTTATTTTCACTGGTATCTTGTTATATCCCTAGATCCTACCCTTTCTCCTGTTCATTTTAATGAATGAATTAATTAAATAGATGGGGTCTTGCTATGTTGCTTAGGCTGGACTTGAATTGTTGGGCTCAAGCTATCCTCCTGCCTTAGCCTCTGGAGTTGCTGGCATTCAGGCATGAGCCACTGTACTCGGCTCTCCTGTTCATTTCCTCTTCTCCCATCTTTTCCCCTTTGAATTGCCACTCTCCTCTGTTATCTGTTTTGATTAAGAAGTTTTCTTTCAACTTATTTGAAATTGTGATGACTAGTCCAGGGTCTAAATTGAAGCTGATTTTTGTATAGTCTATATTTATGAAAGATTTTCTAAAATATTTTATTAACAGCAACAATAAATTCTAGGAAGATATTTAAAATACAATGGAGTATGAATGAATCTTCAATTCTGTAGAAGCATCGTTTAAATATAAATATAACTGCAGAGCAAGAGAAGGTATTCTTTAAACGATCATGCTTCAGAACTAGGGTTGTGCTTTTGGCATTTTTGAGTGGATAAATTTTCAGTACGAGGGACTGCTGGGCTTTGACAGAAAGCTTGGAATCCTTGGCCCTGACCACTAAATGCCCATAGTGCCAATTGAGTCATTTGACAGCCAAGGACATTTATTCAGATTTCCAAATGAAATGGTAAGTTTTATTTTATTGTAGCGTTCTTATTCTCTATGTTAAAACTAAAATAGTTTCTTTAAAACTGTACCATCATTTAGATAGATGCCCGCTAATCATTTGTTCAGATTTCTTATGCTTACTGCAAAATAATTATGTAGACTTGTCAGTGTTAAAGATCAAGTGCAATGCAGTTGCTACAAGAAGTGGCACATAGAACATTCATCATTCTAGTTAAACACAAAGGAACTTGTCCTGATTACATGAATGCTAGCTTTCTATTCCTTGATTGAACCTCTCCAAGTAAGACTAAGAGTCCGTACCTTGTAGTAATTTATAATGTGAAAAAATATTTTTCTACCTAGGATTTTAATGAAAATTAAATAAATGAATAAATGGTAAAGCACTTGGAGCCAATTTGAACTCTGACATTGCCTTGATTATATCTGGAAGATAACTGCTTACCCACCTCCAGTGCCCCAACAACCATAACTCAATGACTATTTTCATGAATCGAGGAATTTGAGATCCTCTGTTAATATTAACAGCAGCCTCAAGCGTAACGGAAGTCTTCTGGATGTTTGAATCTAACACCTGCACTTTTCAAAATGGGAGACTTTAGTAAAAACTCTCATGTGACAATAATTTTTGAAACAACTCCAAATAAGGCATAATGCAGGGTTTAAGCTAACACTTCAGATGACCTAAAGCCTGAACTGAAGAAAGCAATGAGTTTGATCATTATTCTTTCTCATGATGAGCTCTAACAGTCACTTATATGCATTTTGTTGGAACACTCCTACAACCATTGAGAACAGAATAAAAGAATAAAAAGAAAGAGATTCCTACTATAGCAAGTGAGATTCAGGTTAAAAATGAAATACATACACACGCACACACATACATTCCGGTTGCAAGTGTGATTAAATATGATAAAAATAGGGAACCAAAAGTGACCTCTTTCCCCACATAGGGAGAGTGGCTCTCTGAACTAGGAAGCATTTTGTTGTCTGGTCAATAGAGCCTAAATGTAATACTCGCCTATAGCCAAGGGAAGAACTCCATGCCTCCAACAGGTCAGCTTATTATTCCCTGCTGTGTCTGTGTTGCAGATGAGAATAAAACCTCTCACTTCTATGAGATGAGTCAACCTGCAGTTCACCATGGCCACATTCCTGGGAAAATAACTTGTCAGGAGAAATGACTAAAGAAGACCATGTTTGACTTCAATGCTGCCCGATTGGTGAATTATATTTTTAGAGCAATCAGTTTAAATCCTACAGATTGAAATTGTGCTGCTCGCTAACTGCCTGGGTGATTTGGCATGAAATTTAATTTGCTTTAACATGCATGGGGGGTAAGCAGAGGGGCGTTAATTTCACATTTGAGAGTTGCTGCAGTACTTTGAAAATAACTAAAATCGTGGTGTAATACTTTGCTCTCATTTTTCTTCTTCAAAAGAGGCATGATGCTCTGGCCAAATTCGGTACTTTAGTCTACCAGTTTGGGCTAATTTTATCTTTTTTCCATGATTCTCATTCTTTCTCACTTTAATGTCAGTATTAACTGAGCACTTACCATGTGCTAGTTACTTGCTTAGTTGATCATCTAATTAACATTCACCATATTAGCCACTCAATTTTATAGTTAGGGAAGGTTGACAACTACTGACCATTTCCAGACCTTTCCTCTCTTTGCAGGGACACAGAGGGAAGCTCCTCTAATAGGGTGCTACATTTCTGTTATTTCACGTCTGTCTTCCCAGAGTGGAACCCTCATTCACCTTGAGTGTGCCCAGTGCAAAGGAGAATTTTGGAATCAAGGGTTATGTTTTTAATATTTTTCGATGTAGCAATCCAGCTTTCAAGTAATATAAGTTAGTCCTCAAAGTCATGTCGTTTTAAAGCTGTTTCTCTGACATGAGTAAGTCAAGGCTGAGCTAATCTGAAAATTTGCATGCTGATAACAATAGAACATAAAAAAAAAAGTGCTTCTAGTGAATCAATGTCTTGAACCTACCTAGAGAGTGACCTATAAATGAGCCATTTTTTTATTGCCTGAGGCTAATGTAATGGATATTGAAAATGCCTTAATACTCTGCCATGTAATCTACATGTCCCCAACTGATATTTCCGCTGGTCAGGATTCATATTAAATGTAAACTCAACTGTAGTTGGTGATTAGAAAGCCAACTAGCAGCAGTCATTGATTCATGCAATGAGTCTAATGCCAATTGTACTTTTAGGTAAATGTTTTGATAGGACACTTCATCAGCAGTAAGAATTCCTCCACTGGGATCTTTAAGTAAATACTTTGCTTCTAAGAATTGTAAAGGAATGGTTGCTTGGTCCCCAAAAGATCCTTTCTTAGTTTGTCACTTTGCATGTTTAGCAAATACTGGCATGATTTATTATTTAATAGATTGTGGAAATATGCCATTTCTTGAAATGATAGTCAATGAATACTGTAAAAGATCTCAGGAGAGCTATGTGCTTCATCTAATTAAGCTATTTATTTGAGCTTATTATAAGACAAATGTATCTTCAGTTGATTCCATTGCATGGAATACCAGGCAATGAAGATATTTTTAACTTCTTCCTGATCATATATGATCCCCCACTGTAAGTTCCCAAGAATTATGTCAGATCAAGAGGTTACTTTAAAAAAAAATAAAGATTCCAAAAAAGATGTTTCTTCTGGGGAAGTAGGTTCATTACATCTATTAGGACAGTACATGTATCAGTGCTAGAGAAGACAAAACCCTCTGAGTGTTCAGGATGTTTAGATGTGACTATGTCTTCCCCAAGAAACCTAGTTCATCTTGTTCCACCAAAATGCTCAGGTTCTAGAGCATCTTTATCATGGCCAGAGCTATCTTTCTCATCAATCATTAGCATTTCCCCTCCATTTAGATTTAGATTTAGATTCTCCATTTAGATTATCAGGCCCCTGATAAATAGCAAAGTAGGTACTGGGGGTAGGGAAGGGGGTAATTTTCAAGCAGTAAGGGACAAAATTCTGCCATGATAATGTAAGACTGGATACAACAGCCCAAGAACTACTACCATTTTCTAACTTAAAGGAGTTATATGGTAGCTTGGCATAAGTATGATGAAATTGTCTTCTGTTGTCAAATATCGGACATACCATACAGGTTAGAATCTTGTTAACTATTCTCTCCTTTCTACTATAACCTATAATATATTGAGCTACCATGTGTCCAGTTGAATTGGATACATTTAAATTTAAAAAATGTCTATAACACAAAGATCACATATCCCTTAATTGAGACTCTTTACTCCTTTATGCCACTGTGAGAACAATTCTGAACAAATAGTTAAGAGACAGATGTTCTAGACCTACCTCTGCCTCTAACATATTTACCGCATGAGCTCATAACAGGAGCATCATTATTATTAGAAAACAATGATTATGCACCACTTCTACTTTTTGCACTGAGCTTTTGCCAAGATCGAATGAGATAACCCAGGTGAAAGTGCTTTATAAACTCTAATGGCATTATACTTTGAAAATGTGACATTATTTAGTGCCCTGGAGCAGCAAGGTACTAAATAATATCTTAGTGGCTTGGATTAATACGGCTGCCAAAAGAGCCTAATTTAGGAAATTGCTTAAATATAAAAAGAAAAACCTCATTCCACATGCATTGTTCACTGACACAAGCTCTCTGTGCTCCAGGTTTCAGGAGATATGTTAATACAGCCAAAGGAGGGAGGTGGTTGCCAGGGTAAATGGAGGTAAATGAGAGAACCAGAGTTTGCCCCTGAGAATTTGGTTAAAGCAGTTAACCACTCACAACTGAGCCTCTTTCAGAACTTCTTTTTAACCTTCAACTAATGAGTCCTTTGCACTTCTTCAGTTGTGGCACTCTAACTTCAGGAGTACTCCTATCCAAACACTTTATTGAAAGAAACAAATAAGACAGAAATTAAAATGTCATCACGGGAGAATATCAGGGGATGGAATTCTAGAAGGAAGTGCACATGTAGGAGGGAGTTGGTGGGTGAAGATGGGAATATACTACGGAGGAGAGGAGGGGGGAGGATATAATAAAGGTGCTTGATTTGAAAAGTCTTTTTGTCCAATGCCATCATAACCAAATCACTCACCCACTAGAAGCATAACTAGAAAAGATCATGAGTCATATGGCCTCCATTTTCCCTCTTGCAAACAGAGTGCATCTTTAGGGTGGTGTGGATTTCTGGAGATAGAATTTTGAGGGGACAAAGGTACAAGTAAACACAGAATTACCAGTGTTGTGAGGATTGTGAAAGCAAATGGGATAAGGAGTTTCGGGGGAGTTTTAGAAGAGAAGTCTTAGGGAGGATAGCATTTCTGTAATTCAAATATTTGAATACATGACTTGATCATGTGCAGAATGATAGGGAAATATATTTCCAGCACAGCATGTGGAAGATTTTTTTTTTCTAATAAATAGAGCTGTTCTCTGGAAGTGATATTACTTCCAGATCAGTGTTTCTCAAACTCAGGTGCTAAAGCTGCCGGTCTGGGCCCATACTCTGGCAGTGAGGGTCTAGATCGCCCTTGCTTCAGTTGTATGCCAGAAGATCTGCTGTCAGGGGTGCTGGGTCAGGGATTGTTGCTCTAGATGGGAAGGTGGACAGAGAAGTGTGGGTGTTTCTTTCACCTCTAAACCACTCTAATACCTTGTACAGGGAGTGCACTTAGTGGTAGGATTCATGGTGTTTATTTGTCTGCCTCCCAATGTCCAGGGCACTGATGTGGACAGGGTAAGGGCTGGTTTATCGTGTGCTAGTTTACCACTCCAGTTTCTGTATTAGTCAGGGGCCATTTGGCAATGAATCTTCTTCCTAATTGTAGCAGACATCCCTATATGCCTACCACATATCCATTCCCTCTTTTTTTCCTTAGTAATATTACTGTCCAGCCTGGCAATGTTCTCAGCTAAAAAGCAAAAATGTTGACTTTACAGACTCTCCTCCTGCTAGGAGAAGCCACATGGCATAGTTTTGGCCGATGAGATGTAAGCAGAAGCCATCTATGACAGATCGTTTTTCTGATAAAAAGTCTGCATGCTCTTTTTGCTCTTCTCTTTTCCCCATCTTGCCTGGCATATGGGCATAATGTCTGGAGGCTCAGCAACTCCTTTGTGATGATGAGGATGAGAGCTACATTCTAAGGATGATAGGGATGCCAACTCGACTCCCTTGGGCCACTGTACAAACCCTGATTAATCTTCTGAACAACTTCTTGCTATGTAAGAACAATAAGCATCATACTTATTAAGCTGCTCTTTATTGGGTTTTGGCTACATGCTGCCAGACACAGTCCTGGCTGATATTCTAGTGATCATCATGCCTCAGGCAGGTAACCTCTTGTCACTTTAGTTTTAGGGAAACACCATTTCTCATCAGCAAAGATGCTCCGTTATATATGATGAACTTTTCTATTTTTGTTCCCATTAGACAACTTTTTCTTTCTTTCTTTTTTGAACTCTTATATAATTTTAAAAGTCTTGTTTTCCATGAACATTAAACTACCATTTTTACTTAGGTAGAACAATTTTTACTGCCCAGAGGTTAAAATTAGTGATACCCCAAAAAAGTATTCACCTTCCGTGGTCTATATTGCTGGGTAAATAGCACAGTCACATTGTTCTTTTTTTCCCCCCCAAAAAGATTCCATTTCTTAGCCTGTCCATTTCACTCTTCAAAATAATCACTGTCCTCCCGCTGGATCCCTCTTTATCCTTGGCAACTCTGTTATGTCAATTATATAATAGTTTGGCCCTTTTTGGCTTTTGTTTCACTTTGTTTCTTTTCTCTCTCTGCAAAGCAGCCTGCAGAGCAATAAGATAGGGAACATGCCTGCTGGGCCTGATTTTCTTCTTGAAAATAGCTTTGACCAATGGTTAGTGATAAAAGAAGTTGGCTGTCTATAAAAGCCAAAAACCAGGTAAGTGGATTTAACCTCACATTGGCACAAAGGTGACTAATGGACAGAAAATGGAATCTGTATTTGCTTTGAACATAAACAGGGGCAGCAAGACATGGTAAAAACATCATTATACCTAGAGTGAGCTCACCAAGATTCCACACTGCTGATTCCAACTGCGAATCCTGCAATCTCTTAGCCTCTCTGGAACTCAGTTATAAAAGAGTGGTCTCCAAGATTTCTTCCGGCTCAAACATCCTGAGCTATTCTCATCCAATAATAAACATTTATTGTGTACCCATGATGGACCAGCCACTGTCCTGGCAATGGAGATGTGGGGATGAACCATACAGAGAGAAGAAACCAGGGTTTGAGAGTGCAGAAATGGGAGAAAACAGAAGGAAGAACTGTCATGGGAAAAAATAATAGAGGTGGGAAATAGAAACAGTAACTAAAATGTGCCTGGCCATTTTAATGGCCAGGATCATTGCAGCCATCATTAATCTCACCATCCAGGGAACGAACCTCCAGGTATTTTTGTTGACACCATTCATTCAACACTTATCAGTCAGCTGTCTTAGGAAGTCTCTTTGAGGGCATTTTTCTTGTCTCTCAACTAGTTTGAAAGCACTTAGAGGCGAGGTGCTTGTGTATGGCTGAATCAAAATACCTTTTGGTATCAAGTATAAAATAAACCAGGCAAGTGCTATGGATCTCCTCAAAAGGCTAGAGGCATAGCGAGGAGTCATATTAATATTTTTGGATTGAATTTAGCTCACTGGAGAAGGTAGGAAGGTAGATAGGAGTGTTAACTTCAGGCAGGCTAACCACTCATAATCAAGCACAAACTGGAAGTCATATGCACCCCATGAGGAGTGCTTAAATTATAGCAAAGAAAAAGGTCAGTGAATGGTTATGATAGAAAACAGTAGTTTTCATTTAATTAGTCCATGGTATCTGTTCATCACCACAGATCCCTGAAGGCTTACCTTTTAGTTGCCTTGCCAGGAGGCATTCAAAATAGCATTTTTTTTTTTTTTTTTTTTTTGGTAAGCAAGGGAGGAAAATAGTCAAAAGGGGAAGGAAAGGAAAGAAAGAAGGTAGCATGATGTTCTGTAGATACATTTCAGCAATCTCATAGTCTATCTGTATTTGGTATTTACATTCATAGTGCCCCCTCCTTTTGTGCATCTCCAGAGGCCAGGAAGTCTTTTCGATATCCTCATCTCTGACAATGCCTATGGTAGAGCTGGGCACAAAGCAGATGCCTCTATGGACAGACTGAATTGACAGATAGATGGAACCAGTTCTTCTTCCCTGCTCCCCGATTCCAAGTGGGACCAATGATGTGTGGCAGAATATAGGAAAAAGGAGGATCTCATCAGTTTCTTGATATTTCTTGATGCCTGCGTACTAAAGACAGAAGAATCAATATGACTCTTCTAGTCAAAACCACCTATTTGGCACTCGAGCACTGAGAATAAAAGGCAAGGTCAGGGTTCCTGGTTCCAAGGACTTGGGAAAATTTATAACCTATTTGATTCACATAGGTAATACCATCAGATACTTACCTTCATAGACTGTCAACAGCTACTGCCTGACCCAGAACTGTGCTAAGAGAAGCCATCTCTAAAACTGATTTTCTTATTGACACTTGGTAATACAGGGTGCTCTTAGAACATGAGAGGGTAGAGGTGGCGCTTATCTTTGCATGTGACACTCAAAGCTAGATATAAATGGGGCTGCCTAACTTCTAGTCTTCATGAAGGTAGGCTCTGTGGGGTCAGACACTATGTCCTTCTTGTTCATTCCTTAGCTTTGTGAACTGGGGAAACATCTATAGCCTTTTTGTGCCTTAGTTTTGTCATCCAGAAAGTAAGGATACTATGAGTACCTATTCACAGGAGCGATGTGAAAATAAATTCAGTTAATGCTTACTTACAAAGTCCTTAGGACAGTGCCTGGCAAGGAGTAAGCCTTCAATAGCCATAACCATTGCTTACTAGTATTTTAGGCTTGAAGAGTGCCTGGCATGTAATAGATATCAAAATATTTTTGCTAAATAAATGTATGAATGAGGTCTATGTCAGTAGTATTCTACTTTTTTTTTTTTTTTGAGATGGAGTTTCGGTCTTGTCACCAAGGCTGGAGTGCAATGGCACAATCTTGGCTCACTGCAAGCTGTGCCTCCCAGGTTCAAGCAATTCTCTTGCCTCAGCCTCCTGAGTAGCTGGAATTACAGGTGCCTACAACCATGCCTGGCTAATTTTTGTATTTTTAGTAGAGATGGGGTTTCACCATGTTGGCCAGGCTGGTTTTGAACTCCTGACCCCTCAGGTTATCTACCCACCTGAGCCTCTCAAAGTGCTGGGATTACAGGCGTGAGCCACTGTGCCCAGCCACTATTCTACTTTTATGTTTAGCTTGTACATCCCTTAAATAATTTTTGAAAAAGTATGCATTGCCTTGTATATCTTTAAGTAGATATATAAAATGTTATATCTCAAGTCTAACCAGTTGCAAAGGATGCACTTTCTAGTATATTGAATATATTAACATTGTAAAATAAAACTCTCACATCACTCTTTTGAAATATAACAAATGGAACAGAAATATCACTGTCACCCATTAAAAAAAAACATGAAGAGGTTCTTTATAACATTTTCAAATATTGCTTCATTCTTTTTCCTTTTTTGCATTGGGGTTTCCATTCTGTCCTATCACAGAAATTGATTCTAAAGCAATATATTTTTAGAATTGAACATTTTTATTGATTTTTTTAACTCCATTACTGTAGGATCACTAATGAAAAAACAAAAACAAAAATAAAAAAAAACCTTTTTGGCCGCTGAGTTTGATGGCTCACACCTGTAATCACTAGCACTTTGGGAGGCTGAGGCAGGAGTATTACTTGAGCTCAGGAGTTCAAGACCAGCCTGGGCAATATGGTAGGACCCTGTCTCTAAAATAAATAAAAAATAAATAAATAATTAAATAAATAAATCCTCTCCATATCAAATTGGATTGATATCATTATTAAAAATAAAGTGACCATATGTGTTTAAGTGAATTTTAGGACTCTATTTGGTTCTACTGAGCTTTTTGTCTACATTTATGCCAATAATTCACTGTCTGATATGGTTTGGATCTGTATCCCCACCTAAACTCATGTTCAGTTGTAATCTCCAATGTTGGAGGTGGGGCCTGATGGGAGGTGATTGGATCATGGGGGTGGATCCTTCATGAATGGGTTTAGCACCATCCGTTTGGTGCTGTTCTCATGATAGAGTTCACATGAGATCTGATTATTTAAAAGTGTGACCGCCTCCCCCTCTTCCTCCTGCTCTGGCCATGTAAGATGTGCCTGCTTCCCCTTCACCTTCCGCCATAATTGTAAGTTTCCTGAGGCCTGCCTAGAAGCAGATGCCACTATGCTTCCTCTAGAGTCTGTGGAACCATGAGCCAATTAAACCTCTTCTCTTTATGAGTTACTCAGTCTCAGGCATTTCTTTATAGCAGTGTAAGAATGGACTAATACACTGTCTTAATTATTATAGCTTTTCACTAAGTTATGAAATCTGATGGAGTGAATCTTCCAACCTAATTTTTCTTCAACATAATCTTGACTCCTTTTTTCTTATATTTCCATGTCAATTTAGAATCAGACTGTTAATTTGTATCAGGAACACAAGGTATTGTGATTTTGATTGGAATTATATTTAATCTGTCAGTAAATTTGGGGATAACTAACATCTTAATGAAACTGAATTTTCTTATCTTTTACCGTCATATAGTTATCCATGTATTTACATCTTTAATTCCTTTTAGTAAAGTTTTATAGTTTTTAATGTAGTGGTCTTAAACACCTCTCATTAAATTTATTCCTAATTTTTTTATTGTTTTGAAGGGATTGGAAGAGGTAGTGAAACAAAATATTTAAATTGATACTTAATTTTTTTCTGGTGAACCATAAGTTTATATATGCTGAAAAGTTCATTGTGCATTGAGCTATTTCTATGATAAGTAACACACAACTGATCAAAACTATTAACCATTTTGATGGATTATTATGACACAACGTATATTTTTTGAAAATACATATTATAGAGAGATGGAGGTAGCTATTAGGGTACTTGGATTAAAATAATTGTCTAATTAGCCCTTTTGGTAGTACTTGAGGGTTTTTTACACCTCAGAGCAGTATACTTTAGTGAGATATAGAATAGGTGAGAATTGTGCCTTTATTTTGTAAAATGGGAGAGTGGTAAGAATGAAAGTGGAAAAGGAGAATTTCAACCACAGGAGCATCTTAGACTAATTTTAGGTCATAATACTAATGGAGTTTGAGGATCTAGCAATTGTTTTATTAAAACTGTCCTGACAGTGTACTCTATGATTAGTCCCTGCATATGCTTAGGGAGTACATGTAAGTGGCCCTGCTTACAAACCACTTTCCTAGAACAGAAGTACAAGTGAATCAGAAGGGTGACGTTTGCAAATGTTTTTTTTTAATGAAGTTAAAGTTAATCTATAATGATAGCATTTTGACTTACTTGCTTTCTGATAAGATTTCTCATGTCATGGAGATCTATGCATAACCTGGAGTTTGTCGCTCTAAACCACTAACTTGAATATGCTACTGTTAATGTTCTATTGATACTTGCTATTGATTATTATTGATTTGTGTCTATTATTAGTTATTAATTATTAAACTTATTATAGTGGGGTTTTTTTAAATAGATGATTTGCCAGAACCTGATTTTTACCCTGGGAATGGATGGTATGCACAGATATCATATGAACAAGGTCCTCACATTTTTTTCTCCCAGCTGCCCTTCATTGCCTCCAACCTCTTTATTTTGTTCTCCCATTAAGAGCTGTGTAATACCAATTTTTGAAGGCTACAAATTGGTTTTCTAGCAGATGGAACATCAACCTGAAGAGGTAATGGATCTTTATTACTCAAACTAGGTCAAATATTCAGGCCTTCTCAGTAAATCATAAGAATTATCTGAGAGTCCTCATGAGGAAATAGAAATGCATTTCTTAATAGTAATAAGTGGTTAAAAGTTAAACAACAACCATAACTTTACTTGTTCCTCACTTGGGCCACACCATTATATTAGTTTTTTTACTCAGTGTGTGTGCAAAATGGATTGTAGCTCACTGGGTTCTGAATATATAACAACAAACACTGTCATTCTTTTTTCATAAAGTGAAGATAATCCTAAGGAGTATGGTTAAAGTAAATGTTCACAAACTACATGTAGTTTCTTTAATGGCTTATTCTTATTTCTAAGACCACACATCAATAATTTGACTTCCATTTGGGTGACACATAGTACCAGTTCCCAAAAAAGGACATTTTAAAAATCATAACATGACACGGTCACAATTAGAAAAATACAGCAGGATTACTAGCTGTGATGAATAGGGAGGTGCAAGGGATGGATTCTGGAGGCCTAGCCTGAACTCCGTCTGTTGTTTATTATGTGTGTCACCTGTTGGGGAAATATAATTAAGAACAAAATCTCCTCCTTCCCCCCAAAACCTCTCCATGAAGGTGGAAGAGAAAGAAAATGGTTTCATTGTTGTATAAGTACTAAACAAGAATATGATGTGCATCATAGACTGCCTACTAAGAGATTGCAAAGACAAAAAGAAATCCCACCTTTTTAAAAAGCCAAACAGATGCAACCCATTCCATACATGTTCTTAAGATAAACTATAACTAGTCCTCTAGTAAGAGGACTTGACAGCACCATTTGTCACACACAGTTCAACCTGAATTCACTTGGTAATTAGGGTGACTATCTGTTTTAGCTAATTGGCTTTGTCTCAAAGAAAAATAAACTCTTATCTTTATGACATGAGGCAGTTTTGCAACTTGGAGAAAGGAACCTAATGAAGTTAGGTTCCTACCCCTGCCACAGAACTGGTTGATGAGGATGATTTCTTCCTTGATTACACTTCAAAGAGATAGTTCTCAGGTCCTTGAGAAAGACACTCCTCCATTATAAGGCTGGCAAGAGGCTTATTTAACTTTGAAAAAGATTTACATACATTTCAAAGAGACTGAAAAATAATTTACAAGTTTTCTAAAGCAAGAAAAAGGATGAGGGAGAGGTCTCTTCTCTATTTTCAACAGAGAGAATTATTTACTTTTTCTTTTTGGATTTGTGCTTACCCTTACACATCTTAGGAAGCCACTCAATCTTCCTGAATCTTTTTTCTCATCCGTGAAAGGGGAGTAATAACACTCTTAATTATTTCACATCACACAGGGCCTAAGAAAAGTAACTGTGCAAAACTCACTTGTCATTTTAGATGCTGAAATTACTAGAAATGAGATATCTTTACTGGTTAATACCTGAATCTAATATTTAAGTGGAATCTAATATTTAAGTGGAAACTTAACGTTTTTAAAAGAGTGTCTCTCTACAAGGCCAAGAATCTTTTTGCAACAAAAATGTGTCAGCTCTACCTTTATCGGTTGGAGTTGAACATTTACTCTCTCTGCACGTCTTACCCATAAGAACCAGTTTTCTGTAAATGTTGTGTACGAATTCTCTTGTTATCAATGTGTTCTTGTTCCATAATAGTATTAACAATAAATGTTAGGAACTGGGCGTGGTGGTGCATGACTGTAATCCCAGCTACTTGGGAGGCTGAGCCAGGAGGATCGCTTACAGCCCAGGAGTTTGAGGCTTAGGTTTGCTATATATCAGGCCTGTGAATTACCACTGCACCATGGCATGCTAGCCTGGACAACATAGCAAGACATTGTCTCAAAAAAAAAAAAAAAGTCACAGTAAATTCAAGCTGTCCTAACTTATTAACTAATTCATCTAGATATATTTTTCGGAAATTGTATTTTTACAAAGACATGTCCTAAATAATTATTTTGGTTTAAAAAATCCTGCAAGATACATTTTAATACAAAAAATCAATATAAGTACAAGAAATGAATTTAGATATGGTGAAAAACAAGCACGGAAATATTTTTTCTTGGGAAACGCTTTTTAAAAACATTAAAAAGAAAAAAAAATGATGCCATTGCTTGAATTCAGGGGTACTTCGATTTGACAGATTTGACATATCATGAGATAAAGTACAAGCAAAGCAAAAATAACTAAAAATAGCTCCATGATAATGCTAAGTATAAGAATTAAATTGAAGATTGAAAGACTCAAAAATCTCAAGCATGCTACATGATTTTACCAGCTCTCTCAAATAAAGCCAGGCTCAGTAAATGCTCTGGTGACTGAAACAACACTAAGATTGGGCTTTGTTCTTCAGACATGGAATTCACCTTCATGGTGATGAATCATTGGTGAGGCCCTAATTGTATAAACAAGATGTCAAATCAAAGTTATCCTCCTCTATTTGCATGACGATTTCTGTACTTAGAATTGAGTCCTGCCACATTCTTATAATGATGCGTGCATATGGGTAGCAGGTATACACACCAATAAATAATGTGGCCAGTATGATTCTGGAAATTACAATGGCAGTTAGAAATTATTCAGAATGGAATAAAATATTTAAAACCCCTGCTATAAATCTTAGCCAGGAAATAAATTTTCATGAGACCAGTGATTAATCCAATAGCAAAACGGAATTTATATCAACCATTCATTAATCCCATTTCCCTTCTCCCAATACCATTAATTAAGTGTCTGCTCAATTCCCATTCCTGTGCTACACTTGTGTCGCTTACCCAATTACAGCTAATTTTCTTGCATGCAACGGGAGTGGTAATAGCCTCTAACAGTTGTTGAAATGTGGTTCCTAACGTTTACTGCAGTGTGTCATCCTTAAATATTCTCTAACATGTTTTCTAGTTCTGTTTCTAAAATCGAGTTTGTGTGGGGAGGACTGAGTTGAATACAGTAAGTGGGTGGTTTCCTTCCTTTCAGGTCCTCGGAGACCCTTATCTGATTTAAGTTTTGCCTCAGGAGAAAGCTGTACCACTGAGATTGCTAAAAATAACTGTTCTCCTGTCTTGCTGTTTTGCCTATGATTCTCTTGGAGAAAAAAGCTTTGGAAAATAAACTTTTGAAGGCGTGTTTTATAAATTATCTGATCACTTCTTCAGAGTTCAATAGAAAGGGTCAATTTTAAAATTAAAGCCTCTGTAACAAGATGTTCTTTTCTCTTTTCTCCTTTCCCTTTTTAAAACACAGTTTACAAAAAAGGAGATGGTGAAGCCTGAAAATATTAAATATAAACTCATTGCCTTATTTTAGTCGTTCCTAAAATTATGGGTGTAATTTCAGTTTGTGTATTCTAAAAGTAAGTTTCCCATGGACGTCTGTATTATTATTTGAGAGAAAGTAATGTTTTTTTTTCTGATGGTTCCTCACTGTCAGTGTCTCCTAATGATTTACTTGATTTAAGTACTTTGTATCTTCCCTCTGACACTCTCATACTTTTCTTTCCTCACCCCAGGTAATTGATGACCTGTAAATAAACACTTCAACTCATTAGAGAAGCTCACTATTTAAAATAAGCCTGCAGAGAATCCTTTTGTTAAGCAAATAAGCCTTCTATAATCACCTCTGTTTCTTCTGCACAGATTTTTAGTCTATCAGCTTTTCCTTAAAGCAGAAAGTGTTTTATCTTTTCTAAGCAAGTGAAAGATTCCCTTGATATGTAGCTGGGCTCTAGAGGGGAGAACAGGGAAGAAACTCGGGTTTATGATTAGCGATGGGGTTAAGTGTGATAGTAACAGCTTGATTTTGCGGCATTGGCTTAAGCGTGCTCCTACACACTGTAATCCAGTCATCTGTGGGGTTTGGCCTTCATGTAACATCACTTCTTTCTTTTTATCTGCATACCTGCATACCTGGCCTTTTGCCTCTTCCCATTGCCCTGTAATTGGAAATGGCATCGATTTGGGGTTATTGTCACCACCTTTACTGTATCTATTCAAAAATTAATCTACGTACATCAAATCGTTCAAAGAAAACGTGTGCAATTCCAGTCAACTCAAATATCCAGTTGTTTCTAACATGAAATTCAAGGGACTACTTCAAAGCCACTTGGAGAGCAGCTTTCTTCCCATCAAAGAATGAGTAGTAGGCACCCACTGCTCACTGTTGACATGCTGACAGTGCAGCCCTGAATAAACACAACCACTTGCCCTCTCACAGCTTATATTTTAAAGGTTGTAAAATAATCTTGTTTTTGTCATATCTGGCAATAGTATTTTGTAAATTAATTTTTACATGATTTTTTAAAAATGTACTCATCAAAATGAGCTGGCACATATAAGCTCATTATATTTTTACATTTTAGCAAAAACACTGTCTTTTGCCTACAACATGATAGTTTGTGTTTTTTGAAAAAAAACAACTCTGTTATGGTCTTCATAGTGTTTCTAATTTCTAAAATCATTTTGGCCTGTAGATACTTTTCAAAAAAGATGCTCTCTAAATATGAGGAGCATAAGATTGTATAACTGTTTTCATAAATGAAAAACATACACTTACCATTGTCATCTGAGAGGAAATAATGGTTTAATTAGTTTTTAGATAAAAAGATTTTTGCAATCAGACTGTGTTTGTAATGGCATTTATAAAACAATTTCCCCCTACAGTAGCATTGTAATTAAGACTTTCAATGAAATTGTCAGAGGAGAAGAGTGCATTTTTCCCCCTGTGGTCAGCTGTTATGCTTGCACCTCGGGGCCTGCTGCTCTCCTGCATCAGGCTTGCACTAATGCCCGCTAATGCCCTGTAATTGTGTTTCACTTCTTCTAATTAAACTGACAGGGAACTCGAATTGCTGTCACTTACCTTAATGATTGGGAAGGTAATGGGATTAGAACGTGGCAATTCTCACACAGAACACTTAACATCCCAAATACCAATTTACCAGGAAGAATGCATTTCAGGGAAGACCTAAGGACTTCTGGGGTTCTGGTCCCACCTCTTGGGCAATGGAATATGTGAGTTAGAAAGGTCACAAAGAATATCTTCATAGGCGTGCTCCTCTGAACATCAGCTCCTGAAGATTTTAATGGATATTACAGGAGAAAAACATTTCTGAGGCCCAGTAGAAGTTGGAAAAGCAGGGTTAATCAAGTTAAACAGATTTCTTTTATTTGTCACTGTCAGTGCCTTGATACTTGCATTGATTTCTTTTCTTAAAGGGGCACTGTGGTGGCAGTGGTGGCGTGTGTGTATGCATGCATTTGTTTGTATAAAGTATTTCACAGACGCATTTGCATATTTGATAACTTTTTTTAGGGGCAAATTCAAGGCCTGGTGTCCTACAGATCATCTTTTGAGATCTGCAGATCTAGCCGATGAAGACTGTCACATGGTTATTTAGTGATAGGCTCTCCACCCTCATGGTAGTCGCCGTGGATCCACCAGATATTGGATCAGCCTTCCTAAAACACCTCTTCAACTCCCTTTCATTGCCTCTTCCTTCTTCCTCCGCTGCTGTTGGTGCACAGTGTCAAATCCCTCAGGCATACTGCTGTGAACCCCGAATATCTGAGACAGGTCTCAGTTAATTTAGAAAGTTTCTTTTGCCACGGTTGAGGATGCACAGCTGTGACACAGCCTTAGGAGGTCCTGATGACATGTGCCCAAGGTGGTTGGGGCACAACTTAATTTTATACATTTTAGGGAGACATGAGACATCAATCAATATATGACAGATGTACATTGGTTCCATTGGTTCCATCCAGAAAAGCGGGACAACTGGAAGCAGGGAGGGGGCTTCCAGGTCACAGGTAGGTGAGAGACAAATGGTTGCATTTTTTTTTTTTTTTAGTTTCTGATTAGTCTTTCGAAAGGAGGCAATCAGATATACATGTATCTCAAAGAACAAGGGGATGACTTTGAATAGAATGGGAGGCAGGTTTGCTCTAAGCAGTTCCCAGCTTGACTTTTCCCTTTAGGGTAGTGGGGCCCCAAGATTTATTTTACTTTCACATTGCGTAGAAAAACAGAAAAAAAGAATACTTCATTATCACACTGTTTTTCCCTTCTATTCTGGGTGCTGCTGAACTAGAGTATACAATGTGGTGTT
Source organism: Pongo abelii (assembly GCF_028885655.2). Taxonomy (NCBI): domain Eukaryota; kingdom Metazoa; phylum Chordata; class Mammalia; order Primates; family Hominidae; genus Pongo; species Pongo abelii. The sequence continues at coordinate 51,842,344 of NC_071997.2, read as the reverse complement.
GTAGAGAGTGCACAGATTCACCTAGGTTTGAGACCTCCGACTGACTAGTCTTGTAAGCACAGGCAAATTTCTTAAGGCCTCTGAAGCTCCATTTATGCATTGATAAAAAGAAGCTTTAGGGTTTTGGGTTATTGTGGAGGTGGGAGAAAACGAATATAAGTCTCCTGGCCTATAGCACACATTCATTTAATGATAACTGTTATTATTATCTTAAGATTTTAAAACCTTTATTTATTTATTTATTTTATTTTATTTTATTTTTTTTTGCCGGCGGCTACCCTACAACCAATATCTAGATGCAAATTGAAAAGTTGGTTGAGCATTCAGCTCTTTATAAATAGCTTTATGCTTGGTAAAAACCAGCATTATGATTAACTTTTTTTAATAACTTTTATATCCTGCTTGTAATGGTGTGAAAAAAATGTTTAAAGATGTTGAAATAATACAGTTTTTAAAAAACAGGTAAGTATTCAATATCAGCTCTATTAACTAGTAGGGATTACATTCTCTTCTTTCCTTTGGTTGTTTTTTATTTTGTTGGTTTGTTTTTATCATTCAACTGAGTAGGATATCAGAAATAGTAAGCATCTGCTCCATTGAGATTTATAGCAACTTGTTAATTTCAGATGGGATTGTGTTTAGATGTGACTTTTAGCAGTTGAGTTCCAAGATATTTATCAGTTTGCTCAGACTGTTATCATCATAATTTAGAAATCCACGTTACCAAATAAGTGCATGCAAAAGATGACTTCTGAAAGCTTGACACATTCATAGAAAGATATTCCTGTGGCAGAGATCACACAATATCAATTTAGAATTTGATTGAACCTCAGAGGCCATATCAATGTCATAGGCTGTTTTGGCATATATTTACATTTAAGCTCTGAATTTCTCCCCTGTCCTGTCTATGTAATCTTTATCATTTTTAGACTTTCAGCATCTGCAAAGAGAGGTTATAAAATACTACCCAAGTTATGGGTTGCACTGAGGATTAAAATGAAATAAGGCATTGAAAAGTATTTCATAGACTGGGAAATGTTGTCTACATTTTAGCTAGTTAGATTTTAAATTATTAGTAGTAATAGGGTGCATGTAGAGGACAGAAATTGTCTCACGCTGTAAAGCTAATTCCCATCATATAATCTCCTTCTATAAATTTTCATGTGAATGTGCTAAATTTGGAGAATTGAATGCACTATACACAGATTCCATTTTTTTTTTAACCATTTTTGCTTCAGTTTAGAAAGCAGGCCAATGTGAGTACAAAAAGTAAACCTTAACACAAAGGCCTGTGAAAAGTATCCAATTAGCCTGATTGATCTATTTTGTGCACAGATTTATTCTTAAGGCACTTACATGATACAGATGTTCTGGGAGATGTCAGATTTTCCTTTTGTGACACCAAACTCCAAATTTAGGGGCATATTCTAAATATCTCTCTGTTTTTAGCAGCCTGTTTTCAATGGCTGATAGGTTTGCCATTTTTAGCAAAAAAAAAAAAAAAAAAAGAAAAGAAAAGCAGTGTGTGTATATATATATATGTGTGTGTATATATATGTGTATGTGTGTGTGTGTGTGTGTATATATATATATATATTTGGCATGCTAGGCTAGTGTGTAGGAATGAGAAATGATGGTAGGAGAACTGGTGAAGTTTGGAGCTGTCAGGTCAGCTGGGTGACTGTGCTCCAGGATATTGTAGTATACTTTTCTTGAACCCTATGTCTAAAGCTATAGGGTTAGTCAGCTCAGAGCAATACTTTGAAGAATAGGCTCATAAAGTTTATTTTCGCTATATAGAGCATTTTATTTTTCCTACAACCCCCTTTCTCAAGCTTCCAAAGAGGAGTGAGAGGTGCCTGGGCAGATAATCCCACCATCTTATTATCTTTTTATACCTATGCAAGTTATAGTGAACTAGGATTTTAAATGTTTTAGGTTATTTTGCCACAAAGGATATATTTCTCCCCCACCATTTTCAAATATCTAAACGTTTAGAAAGGACACTTAAAAATAAGGCAGGGACTTCTTAAAGAGATGGATTTCTCTGTATCTTGGAAAGTTGGGGAATATACATATTTTTTGACCTAGTAATCTACTTCTAGGAACCTGTTCTACACAAGTGCTCACCCAAGCGTGCAAGAATGTACATATACAGATTGCCCACTGCCTTATTCTTTGTAGAAGTGAAATATTGAAATTGTGGTAGGCAGAAAAATGGCTCTCAAAGGATATGCATGTACTAAGTCCTGGAACCGATGACTATGTTACTTTATATGGAAAAGGAATTTCACAGATGTGATTAAGGTTAAAGACCCTGAGATGGGGAGAGTGTCTTGGATTATCAGGTGGATCCAATTTAATCATTTGAGTCTTTAAAGGTAGAAAATCTTTCCTGGCTAGAGTCAGAGAGAGACGGAACTACAGAAGCACAGCCAGAGAGATGCTAAATTGCTAGCTTTGAAGATGAAGAGGGGAATGAGCCAAGAAAGTGGGCCGTTTCCAGAAGCAGGAAAAGGCAAGGAAACAGATTCTCTTCTAGCACCTCCAGAAGGAGTGCATGCCTGACCACACCTTGATTTCAATGCTATAGGATTTCTGACCTACATAACTTAAGACAGTATATTTGTGCTATCTTAAGCCACTAAGTCCGGTAATTTGTTATGACAGCAATAGAAAACTAATTTGGCAACACAGATGCTAAAATATAGGGAAACACTTAAATGATAGTTGACTCCAAATAGCAAGTATCATGAATTCACAACAAAAGGTTGAAGCATTTGTATTGTACTGCCATGAAACATGGAAGAGTGTTGGTGAACTCTTGCTGAGTGAAAGAAGTAGGAGAACTCAGTGCGGACATTGTATCCTATTTCAGCAAAAAAAATTGTATATGAACATATTTGAGTGGTGTGTGTGTGTGTGTATGTGTTTGTGTGCATGTGTGAATGGAAAAAGATCTATGGCTACCTAGTGAAATATTACCAATAATCTCAGGGCAGGAAGGGCTGTGTGTTTGTGGAAAGGGGGGAATTCACCTTTTACTTTATTCATATAAATATTGTTCAAAATGTTTAATATATATTATTGTGTAACTTTAAATACCAGTTTTTAAATATGGAGGAAAAATATAGCCATAATAAGGCCAAGTCAATGCTGATTCATTGACAACTAGCCAGAAGACTTTGGTATGTCACCTTGACCAAGGATGACTTAACAATCGAGGAGAAAAAAACTTAAAAATTATCTAGTTCTAACACCTTGCTTTACAGATAAGAAAGCTGGGATCTAATACAGTTCAGTGACTTTCCTGTCCTCACAGAAACACAAAGAAGAAAATGGAAAATAAGATAAAGATATTCTGGCTTTTCACTATACCACACAGCCACTTACTTTTGTTTGTTACTGAAAGGGGAAAGAAATATCTTTTCTCACTCATCATTAGGTTCATGGCTGAGGCCCCTGTAACAAAAGGCAGTTTAGTAACAGGAAAGCATACAAGTGTATTTAGTATGTTTTACATGACACAAGAGGCTTCATAAAGAAATGAAGACCCAATGAAATAAGTAAATCTACATATTTTTTAATGCTAGGTTTAATGATGACATAAATAGTTGTAGAGAAGTATGATTGAGCAAAAACGATATGATCTAATGGTAAGAAACTGGAGGAAACAGCAAGGCCTGTTTTTCGGTTTATTTTCTGTGTCCCCATATCTTCAGAGTTAAGAATGTTCTTTCCCTTCAGGGTTAGGAAGGGTACTTCTCAAATGAGGGTCATATGACTGGCTTGAGGGGAGAAATTCAAGAAGAAGGTGAGAGTGACCTTTCTGCTTCTGCAGATTTCTCAAATGCCAAGATGCCATATTTTGAAGTAGCATGTCCTGAACTCCATCATTACGTAGCAAAAGCCATATGCCTGTCACTTGATAGGCACTCAGATGAATTGTCCAAAATGTGGCCAATTCTGATTTTAACATTTACCTATAGTGGTCATTATCAGCAAATATGTATCAGATGTCAACTAAATATGAGGTAGTGAAGGTGTTAACAATATAAAGACAATGATGATATAGTAGTATTATGAATAGCATAGACAAAGAAACCTGCAGTTATAGAATGAGATGAACCATGGTAGAAAGATGCGTGAAGTGCAGTGCATACACACACACACACATACTCACAAAGGAATAAATAATGTTTGAGGAAGTCAGGGATTTTTTTTTTTTTTTTTACAGAAAAGATAATATTTGAATGAGATCATCAATAAACAGGTGAAGAGAGAATGGGGAGCATTGTAGATTCTAACACAGTGGTCAATGTTATTGAATAAAATGATGGAGGGAATGTCAGCAGTGAGAATGCCATGTGGAAGAGCCTAGAGGCATGAAAGCACAGTCTATTTGAGCAATGGAGGTGGAAGGTAAGGTTGGAGAGCAAACCTGAAGTCAAATTGCCCAGGATCTTCTTGGACTTATCTTGTAGATGATAGGTTGGCATTGGAGGATTTCAGGCAGGGGAGTGAAGTAATGTATGCTTATTAGAGGTAATGATTAAATAATGGACTGGATTTTCACAGAGTGAAACTGGTGACATAAAATGACGTAAAATAGCTGGCCTAATAATTTTTCAGCTCCAGACTTAATTGAACTAATAATAAGGTGATCATAAAACTTGTCATCCAAATTGAAGCACTTTATAGAGTGAAAGGAGACATTATTATCAACTATGCAAGGACAATATAAGAAAATTGGAAGGAATCATCTCCCTCCCTATGAAACAAATTCATGCAGGTATGAGATGATTGGATTTATGCATGATAATTAGCTGTCAGGTGGATATTTGAGGACTCTTAAACATAAGGCCAGTCCATGGACTCTCATGACTGTAGGATGGATGCTGGAGAACCCCAGAACCTCTCCATTATAACCTTTACTCATTGCCTTAAACCAGTCTCAAATTTACATTATTTCAATAATATATTTATTTAGGGCCACAAATCCCCATGCAAGCTCCGTTTTTAGAGAAGTTTTTTTTAAGCTGTTAGCTACTTTAGCCCTCATGTAGCAAAGGTTGCTCTTTCTTAAAATTTCTCTGTCCTTCCTAAAGAATTAATTGGAGTTGAGTGTAGAACCTGGATTTGATCCTGGGTTTATCTCTCACTCTTTGGCCCTTGAACGTGTTCATTGGTCTCTTTGAGCGTACCTGTAAAATGTTTATCATATGAGTATGTCATAAGAATTAAATAAACAATCAGGGTCAAGTGTTTGACATACGGTAGACACCCAAAAAATAGACATTGTCTTCATTTCATATCTCTTCATTGGGAAAACAGCTTTTTTTTATTATTTTTTTATTGAGCCATGTTACTTCTCAGTCAATTTGCATTGTATTTGTATCATAGCATTTGTCTTACTCTATTTTAATTGCTTTAAAAATTATGTCTCATTTGTTAAGCCAGTTGTTCTCAAGTGGGGAAAATTTTGCTCCCCCCTTCCCCAGGACACTTAGCAATGTCTGGAAATATTTTAGATTGCCATAACTGGGGGAAAGATACACTGGAATCTAATTAGCAGAGACCAGGGATGCTGCTAAATATTCTAAAATGTCTAGGGTAGCCCTCCACAACAAAGAATTATCCAGCTCAAAATGTCAGTAGTGCTGACATTTAGACCATAAGCTTTAGACTGTAACTCCATGCAGATTGTGACCATGATTGTCTTGCCATGGCCCAGTGCCTAGCCCTGTGATCATCCTATGAGTCTCATTGTTAATTAGTGGAGTGAATGCATCATGACCAATGGTTTAGCTAGGATCCAGCTTTTATGTATTTCTTCACTCCCTTTAGTCAACATGTAGGTTGTTTTCATGGTATCTCAAGCACACAGCTACCCACTGCTTGCTTGAAGTACCAGGAATAGTAAACCTGAACTCTGAAAGGGACACCATTAAGGAAATATTACCCATAAGGGGATAGGTATCATATAGTTACCTAAAATACTTCAAGTTTCTTAATCAAAAGCACCTGCAAGCTTTCACATAGCATACAGAAGTTCTATTTTTTACCTGAATTAAACCGTGAGAAAGCATGAGATTAAATTTGTCTCTGGATGCTTACTGAAATGAGAAATATTTGAGGACCAATAAGGAAGGTGGCTTTACTTTGTTTTATTTATTTATTTACTTATTTATTATTTAATTATTTTGCATCCTGTAGCTGCCAATTTTTAATAAGAGTTGTAAGACCCTAGAAGGAGCTTGAGAAAGCCTGAGGAAGCCAGCCTGGCATTCAGACCAAGAAACCTGCTCCTGGGCTTGGGAAATTTCTTTTCTAATTGTTGGGTGAGATGGTGCTTTTTTATTATTCAAACAAACTGATTGACACGAGTCTTGTGCTGTGAAATACTGAAGAGCTTTCTGAGAATTCACACAAGAGATTTCTGGAGGCTGTCACATCCTCCCTACCTGTCCTCATCTCAGCTCTCTAGGACTCCTTGTAGCCTAATCAGTAATGTCATCAAACCTCAACAAACCATTACTCTGGTATTTCCTGTTACACCATATCTTAGTTTGCTAGGGCTACCATAACAAAATACCAAAGACCGGGAAACTTTTTTAAAAAAGTTGATTTCAACTTTTATTTTTGATTCAGGGCAACAGGTACAGGTTTGTTATATGGACAGATTGTATGATGCTGAAGTTTGGGGTGCAGGTCCTGTCATCCAGGTAGTAAACATAGTACTCAACAGGTAGTTTTTCAGTCCTCCCTGGCTTCCTCTCTTTCCACCCTAGTACTTCCTAGTATCTATTGTTTCCATCTTTATGTACCAATGTTTAACTCTCACTTATAAGTGAAAACATGTGGTTTTTGGTATCTGTTTCTGTGTTAATTTGCTTAGGATAATGGCTGCCAGCTGCATCCATGTTGCTGAAGGAACACAATTTTGTTCTTGTTATGGCTGTGCAGTATTCCATGGTGTATATGTACCACATCTTCTTTAACCAATTTACCGTCCATGGGTACCTAGGTTGATTCCATGTCTTTGCTGTTGTGAATAAGATGGAGACTTTAACAACAGAAATTTATTTTCTCACAGTTCTGGAGACTAGAAGTCTGAGATGAAGGAGTCAGCAGGGTTGGTTTCTTCTGAGACCTCTGACCTTGACTTGGAGATGGCCATCTTCTCCCTTGGCCCTCACACTGTCTGTCCTCTGCGTGTGTGTGTGTGTGTGTGTGTGTGTGTGTGTGTGTGTGTCCTAATCTCTTCTTTAAGGATACCAGTCATATTGGATTAGGGCTGAGATCATTAGGACTAATGATCTCATTTTAACTTAATTACCTCTTTAAAGGTTGTATCCCCCAAATATAGTCACATTCTGAGGTCTTAGGGTTTAGCACTCTACAATGTGAATTTGAGGGTGGGAGAGACACAGTTCAGCCCACATCACACCTCTACAGGACTCAACCTTACATAGGTGCCCAATAAACACTTGCTTAATGGAGTGATCTATTGTTTGAAATGGAGTGTGGTGGCAGGCTCCCTCAGCCCAGCTGATGTGATTTGCAGCCTGCAGATTCTTCCCCAACCCAGGCGAGCACAGATGGAAGCCTACTCCTTCTAGCCCTGGAGTCACTGTGCTTAAGAAAACAAAATTATGATACTCAGACTGTATTTAATGTTTATTAGGTTGGAAGTTCTTTCTTTCTTTTCCATTTAGCAGGCTTTGGTTAATCACAGGAGAACGGAGACAAGGGAGAAGAGAGGGTTGGGATAGCCTCGGGAAAGGCACAAGAGGTCCTCTGGAGGGAAAAGGGCCTCCCCAGGAGGTAGGGATTTCTATGGAGCTCTCAGGATGGGGAAGAGAGGGGGAAGGGAAATATACAGTTTGGTTTTCATAAACCTGGCTTTGTGTTTGTTTACATGTAGGTTGTGGGGAGAGGGGTGGATTGCCAGGAAACTTTGAGCTTGGCACCAGTCTGGCTTCTGCACAGGTAATGAAAAGACTTGAACCCATAACATGGTGATCCACCCTCAAGTCAGACTTATAGCTGGTTTTACTCAGGACTTTCTACTACCTTTTGATTCCTGGTTTCTGGCTTCTTTTTTTTTTTTTTTTTTTTTTTTTTTTTTTTTTTTTGAGACGGAGTCTCCCTCTGTTGCTCAGGCTGGAGTGCAGTGGCATGATCTCAGCTCACTGCAAGCTCCGCCTCCCAGGTTCATGCCATTCTCCTGCCTCAGCCTCCCAAGTAGCTGGGACTACAGGTGCCCGCCACCATGCCTGGCTAATTTTTGTATTTTTAGTAGAGACAGGGTTTCACCGTGTTAGCCAAGATGGTCTGGATCTCCTGACCTCGTGATCCACCCACCTCGGCCTCCCAAAGTGCTGGGATTACAGGCAGGAGCCACCACGCCCGGCCTTCAAGTCAGATTATAGCTGGTTTTACTCAGGACTTTTTACTACCTTTTGATTCCTGGTTTCTGGCTTCCCTTTTTGACTTCCTGTAAGTACCTCCTATTTTGGTAGTAGAAATGGGATCTCTGGCCAGTTTTATTCCCTTGGTAGTTCCTGCTTTGGATCCACCACAGCACACAGAAGCTCCAGGGTAAGGTCTGAAAGTCTGAGCCACTCTTTGCCTTAAACTATAAAAATGTATCTTTTTTTTTTTTTTTTTTGCCTCCCACATCTCTACCATTATTTGATTTTTTTCCCTCGGTTTTTTGTTTAGAGTCATACGTATGTCTAATTCCTAAATCCTAAATTCCTGATGAACTGATTTCCTATGGGACCAGAGTTTGTTTTATTTAACTCTTTAAGTTTTCTTCTCCCACCCTTCACACAGAGGTTACCATCTTGCCTTTCTATTCTATCTGTTTAGGGAACAGCTGTCTATTTTCTAGAATGACAACCATTTTAGGTCACACCTTCATTAAGAACCTTTTACCAGCTACTGGACTTAGTAGACATGCCAACAAACTAGAGAGATGAAGTTCCTAATTGAGGTTTATAGGCTAATGGTAGAAACAGGAAAAAAAAAAAAAACAGTAAGTAAGTTGTCTATGTAACATCCTTCTTAGTTTTATTAGTGTTTTAGCAGGGAACTTCCGGAGTCATTACAAATGAGTTACAATTCTCTAATGATAGATAAATCTCTAGACTTTGCATCATGGTGGAGAGGACATTTAGAAAAGAACGTTTTTCTTGCTGTTCAGACCCAGCTCTGGAGGCTGCTACCTTCTGAGGTGTGTATAAGTGATTAGCAATTCCCTTCGAGGACTCCCCATCAGTGTGGGGCAGACATGGAAAGCCTGCTGCATCTGGCTTTCTAATTTCTGCAAGGCCATCCCTTCCTTGATATGCCAAGTGAGGGTGACTGAAATAGAAGCCACTCTTGATGCTTGGGGTATCTCCCTCTTTCTGGCAGTTACAGGTGCTCAGTTTGATTAAAATCATCAGTGAGGTGTGTTCATTACTGATTTCATTACCCATGCAGAGGACTGAAAAGGAGGAATCAGTCCCCAGCATTTGCTCCCCATCTTTCCCTAATAGAAGCTACCACAGTTGTCAGAGCTTGAATTCCTCATGACTGGACTATAGAAATGAAATATCAGAGTCAATGTCTGGTTCTCCTTTTTCATTTGCCTCATATATGAGTTATGTCATGAATGGATTTTAACTTGGTGAAAATTTCACAAGTGTTAAATGTTACTCAGATGCTCAAAGATTTCCAAATGGCAAGTCTTGGTAAATCCAGATCCAGCCTATAAAACAATTTATTCTCCCTAGACATTCAATCCATCTGTCTTCCATTTATCCATAGTTCAGATTCTTGGCACTGTGCCTCTCCTTAGGAAGCTTACTATCACAAGAGGAAAAGATCAGGGTAAGGAATTTGCTTATTGGATACCATTTTCATGCTAGACTCAGAGATAGACATGTTGTATGCATTATCTTATTTTTACCATAATCTTGGGTTAGGCATTATTTTCACTATTCTGCAGATGAGAACTGAGATTCAGTGAGTTTAGGAAAATTGCCCAGCCTCACACAGCTGAGCAGCTGAGATGTAACGTAAGTCTGTATCTACTTCAAAAGCTCTTGGAAGGAAAGGATGGCATGCGGAAGAGCATGAAGGTTGAGGAGGTAGGAAGACTGGAAACTGCATTTGCATTGTGATTTTACATAAGAAGGTAAAAGGAGATAACATTGATTTATTTATCAAAGCATCCATCTTTCCCCACCCTAAGTCTTAGTGTCATAAGCCTTCTAGGAGACTTAAGATGAACCTTGGAGCTAGCACTATGGCTTTCCATGGTGACACATGGCCAAATAGGTAGCTCTGGATGCAAATAAGCAGGTTGGTATGAGATTCTGGAAGAACTAAGATTTTGGAATTTATCTTCCTCAGTCGTCTATGGTCCCATCTCTCATCTATGGCCAGAGGAAATTTGGCCTTAACATTCTTTGACTCCCAAGTCTAATGTCACTACAAGACTTTATTGAGTACAAGGGAAACTCCTTTTGGGGGCATTGTGCCTGACACTGGGAGATGTGGTCTCTCCCTGACATAGTTTAAACTCTATCTACTAGGATAGTACCTGCTTACAAATAACAGAGTAGGGGGCCAGGTGTGGGTGGCCCATGCCTGTAATCTCAGCACTTTGGGAGGCCGAGGCGGGCAAATCACGAGGTCAGGAGTTTGAGACCAGCCTGCCCAACATGGCAAAACCCCATCTCTATACTAAACATACAAAAAATTAGCCAGGCATGGTGGTGCGCCTTTAATCCCAGCTACTGGGGAGGCTGAGGCAGGAGAATTGCTTGAACGCAAGAGACGGAGCTTGCAGCGAGCAGAGATTGCGCCACTGTACTCCAGCCTGGGCGACAAGAGCAAAACTCTGTTTCAAAAAAAATAATCAATAAATAAATAACAGAAAAGGGATAATGTCACATGAACTTGCAGTACACACACACACACACACACACACACTCATTCATTCGTATGCACACATATTCAAATGCAAGACATGATCACAACATTTTTATTTTACTCTACCGTGTTGTATATACGATTAACAAATGCATCATCAGCAGTTTAGGAGTTATTGTCAACCTGCTCCAATAGTTTCTTATAATCAGTGTTAAAAATCCAGTTTTCCATAGGGCCAATGACATAATTAGAAGCAACAATAGTTCATTCCCCTCAGCTTATTCTGAGTGAACAGAGAAACTTCAAGCACCCACCTTTAGCCTTACTCTTGCCTTTTTCATCAGGGCTTGGAAGACAGGGAATAGCTACAGCCAGGTATCTGACTATGAGGGATGTGGGATGAGACCACTCGGTGCCAGCTTTCCCCAAGAAGGCTATTCAGGGCTTTCTTTGTCTGAGGGGGATGCCCCTGCCCGACATCAGAAAGGACTGATCTGTCGTGGTATCGGGAAGGGAGTTCTGTGTAGGCTCTGGGGTCAGGTAGAGGCAGGGTTTTATCTTGTCTGTAGAGGATGCTTCAGGACGGGGAAGAGGGCAGAAGTGGGATATAGGAGATTATTATGGAGTGCTCAGAAAAACTCTTCTTCTTGAGGGCTGAGGCATAATTACAAGGGAACTGAAAGGTTGGGACCATAGAAAGAGGAACTTGGGAGTGAATTTTCTTAAAATATTAGGAAATCAGCATAGTGTAGACAGGTTTACCAGCAGAAGCTCTGAAATATTGCATGTATCAGGATCCTGGTTCTTTGTTTTACTTTTGTAAACTCGCAAAAGTTTCTTAAGCTCTTTATGCCTTAGTAAGATCAGCAGTCACTTTTATCTCTTTGTCCATCGTCTCAGCTAACCTTATTTGATGTCTACAGGTGGATATGACAGTAACAGGCAAAGAATTTGGGAAACTGGTATAGCTTTTTCTTTCTTTGTGCAGGGACTTTTTTTGAAATGTTGTTACAGGGTATGCCTAGTCTGTATTGTTTTAGTTTCTCAGAAAGTATGGCTTTTCTCTTCTAATTAAGTGGTTTGATTATGAATCTCGTGATTTTTTTTTAGATATAGTGACTAATTCACTGGGAATTAAGCAGAATTGCCTTAATTGTGGATTTTGGTTCTATTTCAGGTGTATTTCCAGTAAATGGTAACAAAAGTAAGTTCCCAAATTAGGTTAAACAATGGAAATTTGAAGGAAATATGAAAATGCAGACTCCTAGGCCACAATTGGAGAGATTGATTAATCAAATGATTAGTTGTTTTGGAACCCATTGAACTATCCTCCTGTTTCAAGAATTTATCTATAATTTTAAAATGTTTATTAAAATGGAAGATTGCCATGCCCTACCCTAGAGATACTGAAACAGAGTATTTTGGGAAAGGGACCAGGAATCTTCATTTGTTATAACTATTTCATATTAACAGTTTTAAGCCTACGGACTATTGAGTCTAAGACTCTCCTATTTATTTTCTCATTTTTTAGCCACCATTCACCACTATTTAACCAGCAGCACCCTGAGGACTTAAGTTACGTAAAAGTTTTCATTAGCAGCCATTCACCAATGTTTTGCATTGTTAGAGACGTACTTTATTTTTTGAGACGGAGTCTCGCTCTATCGCCCAGGCTGGAGTGCAGTGGCGCAATCTCGGCTCACTGCAAGCTCCGCCTCCCGGGTTCACGCCATTCTCCTGCCTCAGCCTCCCGAGTAGCTGGGACTACAGGCGCCCGCCACCACGCCCGGCTAATTTTTTGTATTTTTAGTAGAGACGGGGTTTCACCATGTTAGCCAGGATGGTCTCGATCTCATGACCATGTGATCTGCCCGCCTCGGCCTCCCAAAGTGCTGGGATTACAGTCGTGAGCCACCGCGCCGGGCTAGAGATGTACTTTTGGGAAGAGATGTTGCTCTTCAGGATTTCTAAGCAGACAGGGAGGAACAACTGAGAAACTCTTAGCCTCTCGCAAGGGCTCTGAGGAGGCCTTGGAGGTCAGGAGCCAGCAATGGAGAATTAAGTCTCTCCCAAGAAGTTCTCCCAATTTTGGCTGTTCAGCCTCTTTCACTTACAACCAAAGACTTTGTGTTGTCATAAGAATCCAGTGAAGTGTGAGATATATGTGCAATCTGAAAAGGTATAAGCTTCTAGGATTATAACCTAGGCAGAGGTTTTGTTGTGTGTATTTTTTGTTTTTGTGTTTTCTTTCCCTACAGCTGGTCTGCAGAGAATACAATGCACTTCTTAAAATTCCATGCAGACCTAGCAAACTTTCAGTTAGATCCCAGCATAGGAAGGAAGATCTCAGTGTCTGACTGGATGTAATATGCATTCTCAAGTCTCCCCCTTCATAGACACAGTGTACGCTACGGAGAGCAAAGTGTAATTTTAAGAACCTTGTAATTCTTTACAAATTAACACAGCAGATGGTGTTTATGGGAGCCACATAGTGAGGAATATTTGGGACGATGTGAGACATGTGTTCCAGGGTTTCGGCCTGCTTTCTACATAGTTTAGTTTTTAACTGTCATGCTACAAAAATTCCATTTTGCCTCATAAAGTTTTCATTGGTTCCAAGTGTGAGGGAATGCCCCAAGAGATAGTACTAGTATGACAGACTTCAAGCATGCTCAGCAAGGTCCCTGATTCACCTAAGCCCGAGGAGTGCCAGTGGCTTGCACCTTCATGTTCAGGAGATGGTAGTCTCCTGGGTGTTGGTGCTGGGGTTGGGGGCAGCCTGGCCTTCCCCAGCTTGGGGATCAGTTTGAGAAGTCGAGGAAGAGCACAGAGCTTGATAAGCTTCACCCAAAGCAAGCAAAAGACAACATAAGTGGGCTGACAATAAGGTTAGCAGCTCTAGATTGGGGCTTGTTAGTGTGCAAATAGTTAAAATATTTCTTTGGTTGTTTTAACTGTTCATATAATTAAAAAGAAGACCTTATTCTCTGCTAGTTCCCTCATAATGTTAAGAATTAAAGTGCTTGGGACCTGTGTGCTTGCTTTGAAGACAGTGCTGGCATTTTGGAGGGGGACATGAGAAGGAGAAAACACGGAGATAGAGATTGAAAGGTGGTGCTGGCAGAGAGGACAGGAAGAGGTCATTCTCACAGGCTTTGGCAAAGACAAAGAGAGGTCAGAGTTGATTTGGGCAGGCAAAACATCCCTGGCTCTGGCACTAGAATGGAGATACCTTTAGGATCCCCTAGGATGCAAAGAGTCCTTGGTGCTCCCAAACCTTGTAATTCTTCGGCCCACTGGCACCCACATACTTTCCTCACTTCCCTTTGCTGCGGGGCTGGCAATGGGAAAGGTCCCAGGTGTTCTCAAATACATCCTGCCTCCTTGTTCCATTAAGGGTTCTCATCTCTTAGAAGCACCATTTTATCGAATCTATTCTCTTTCAGTTCCTACTGTTTTCAAGCTTATCTACTCCCACCACTCACTACTTTGATAAAAGCCCTTTACTCTTTGTACTTCTTCTTCCAAGGGTATATACATCTTAATCCTATGCATACAATCACAAGCTTTGGCTCCTAGAAATTTCCATCTTTTTCCTGCATAGGGGAGGTATTTGAGCAGGGAAGAAAGGGAATGAGTGTATAAAGTGTAAAAAGGGGATGAGAGTAGGCAACAATATGACTCTACCGTTGGTGAAGACACAGCGAGCCACCAATTCCACCTCTGCACCTAGCCTTGTCTCCAAAGATTGGTATCATTTAATTAAGCCAAGTAGCTAGAATACTATTTCATTCATAGCCAATACATATTTATATGTACATATCTATACATATTTCTAATTTACTTAGCACCTATTCTGTGTAAGGCACTGTGCCAGAAACTTCAGAGTTTCAAGGAAATGTAATGGTCTGACACTTTCCTATCCTTGGGCAGCTGTGCCTTTAATTGGATAAAAAAAATATGCTTATGACAAGTTTCTGAACACTACAGGATAGTAATGATGCAGCTTATATTATTTGTATACCGTGTGACATTGGAAATTCAATTAACAATGCAAGAGGTTTGCACAATATAGAATTATTTCCTTGGTGACAATTGTTCATAAAGAACCAAATAAATGGTAAAGATGGCTATAGGCACACAGAAGAGGCTGGGTTTCTGTGAACTGGGAAGGCAGGGCAGGGGTGATGGAGGAATTACAACATGAGCTGGCTCTTGATAGAATGGTAAATGAGGCACAGGGAGGCCAAGACTGTGGGTCCCCACATAGACATACTTTCCATAAATTAAGGTTACCCTCTGCCTGAATGTTTTCTGATTTCTGTGAATTCTCAGCAATGTGGACCCAGTTATTGACCTCTTTTTGAGATGGTAGAAAATGCCAGACTCTAGGGATTCTTTAGGTGTTGAAAGCTTTAACTGTAGCTGAGTGGTTTGGGGAATATGCACTTAAAAATGAAATGGAACTTTTAATTTCATTGAAATTTAAATTATTTATTCAGTTTGGGTGTGTGTGTGTGTGTGTGTATAAAATCGATGGGAATTTGCACTTTGCCTTGACTACTTTTATCTCAACTGTAAAGATGAAATGGAATTTTTTAGCAGTTTGCTCAGTTCATGGTCTCTTACAGGCTTAGAAGGGATATGTGGTTAATTAACCCCAGCTTTTAGCAATCACCCAAGCTCGGGGGGTTGGCACTATGAAAAATGTCTTTTATGCAGGGTTGCCTGGCAAGTAATCACTGAGGACTACACCTGTGTTGATAAAATAAATCAAGGAACAAGAATTGTAACCTTACACAGGTGCCAACTACTTCCTATGGCTTTGATCAGCAAATTGTGAAGTGGGTGAAATTTATTTTTAGGACTCCATGTTTTCCAGATCATCTATCCCTTTCATACCTGCTGCCTATCCCCAGGTGCCTACTTGGACCATCCATCTTTCTATCAATAAACAAGCATTTCCTGACCATGTCTTAAGAGTTTCATCCTGAGTTCTTTGGGAGAAAACCAGGCATGTTCTACTCACAAAAACTTGGGTTGTATTCTGCAGCCACACAAAAACTTATTAGGTAACACTAGGTAGTATACTGTAAATATATGCACTGTTTGGCACACTACCTACATGAAAGATGTGGTCAGAGGTGGGAGATTTTGAGCTTTTCTTTGAAGAATGGGTACAACCTGGCTAGGTGAATTGTGAGTTAGAAGGGGAATGGCCCCTTCCAGCCAGGCACCAATATGAGCCTATAAAGAAGCAGGACGTTTGTGAGTTGTTGAGAAAATACAAATAGATTAGAATTGGACCATGATGAAGGGGACACCAGATTCTGAAGCCCTAACATACAGGCCCAAGAAAAAAAAAATTACCATTCAACCCAGCAATTCCATTACTTGGGTATATACCCAAAGGAATATGAATCATTCTACCATAAAGACACATGTATTAATTTGTTTATTGCAGCACTATTCACAATAGCAAAGACATGGTCTCAACCTAAATGACCATCAACGGTAGACTGGATAAACAAAATGTGTCACATATACCGTGAAACACTATGTAGCCACAAAAAAGACCAAGATCATGTTCTTTGCAGCAACATGGATGGAGCTGGAGACCATTATCCTTAGCAAACTAATACAGGAACAGACAACCAAATACCACATGTTCTCACTTACAAATAGGAGCTAAATAACAAGAACACATGGACACAAAGAGGGGAACAACAGACATTGAGGTCTACTTGAGGGTGGAGGGTGGGAAGAAGGCGAGGATCCAAAAAAAATATATATCACGTACTATGCTTAGTGTCTAGTGACAAAATAATTCTTATGTAGGTAAACTCACGTCAAAAAATATCTGCACTGTTTGGCACACTACCTGCATGAAGGATTTGATGTGACACATAATGTGTGTGACACAAAGTGTGTCACACAAAATCCTTGTGACATGAGTTTACCTATATAAGAAACCTGCACATGTACCCCCGAACCTAAAAGTTAGAAAAAAAAAAAAGATTCAAAAAAAGGAAATAGGACTTCAGTAAAATCTAAAGAATTCAGGAATACTGAGCTGAGGAAATTAAAGCTTGTTCTTAGCAGGCCATAATGAGGATGATGAGGGAACGCAGTCAACAAAGGATGCTGTGGCATTCGAGATCTCCACTGTGGTGAGTGGGTGTCATGGAAAGAGAGATTTGAGGAAGAGTGTGAATCCTTACAGACTTTTTGATGGGCAGTTTCTCAAGGTTAGTAACTAACTGGATTTAGGGGAGAAATGCGATATTAAGATTTAGAGCTGGGTCAGTAATTAGTGCTGGGGAAAACCCTGTGAATGAACCTAGATGCCCTGCCAAGACATGAACTCCTCAGACAGTGCTCCAGACCTTGCCTGAGGTCTGCTGTGATCCCCACCACTCTGCTTTCCAGTTATTGCGGCTTAGTATTTTAAGATCTCTGGTTTAATAAGACCCTTTTCTTTGTAAGTGATAGAAATGCCACACGAATAAACATGGAGGCATTTATTAACTCATGGCACCAGGTAACCCATGGATAGAAACTTATGGCTTTAAGTGCAACTAGATTCAGGAGGCCAAGTGTTTCATTCATTGACTTAGAAAAATTTACTGAAAACCTGTTACATTCCAGGTACAACTCCAGGCTCTATATAATGATAAGCAAAACAATTACTTTATAGGTTAATGTGTTTTATATACTGAATGCTTGTGTCCCCTCAAAATTCAAATGATGAAACCTCCAATGTGATGGTATTTGGAGGTAGAGGCCTTTGATAAGTGATTATGTCATGAAAGTGGAGGTCTCCTGAATGGGATTAGTGAAGGCCTTTGATAAGTGATTATGTCATGAGGGTGAAGATCTCCCGAATGGGATTAGTGCCCTTCTAAAAGAGACCCCAGAGGACTCCCTTGCCCCCTTGGCCATGTGAACACACAAAAAGAAGACAGCCTTCTTGGCATAAGAAGTGGGCCCTCACCAGACACAGAGGTCTGCCAATGCTTTAATCTAGGACTTCCCAGCCTCCAGAAATGTGAGAAATAAATTCCTGTTGTCATAAGCCACCCAGTCTATGATATTTTTGTTATAGCAGCTCAAATGAATTATTAATAAAAAAGCACATAATGGAAAATATGAACCATTTTGATTTGACTCCAAAAGCTGACTTCTCTTTTCTTCTCCTCCTTCTTCCTCCCTTAAATTTCTTTTTCTCCAATTCTTCATCCCTTTCTTGTCGCAGTTTCTCTCATCATCTCTCCGTCCTGTCTCTGTCTTTCTCCGTTTTCCTCTGCCTCTCCTTCTTTCAGCTATGCTTTTCTTTTTGTGGGGTCTATTTTTGGAGACTCCCTAAGTAGTTCAAGGTTTATCTAGTACCAGTTTATCAATCTCAGTGGGAAAATATGTCTCCTTCCTAATAATTCTACCTACAACCTGTGATTCTACTGCTGATTCTCACTGGTTTGGATGTGATTATCAGTTTGTTCCCTGCCCACAGAGTCTTGGTTGGGAGTTAGGAGGGCTGCTATGAAATAACATGGATGGGTTGATGGGGGGATGAGAACAGGTGTTGATCTCTCTGAGCCAGTCCTGCTTTGCGCATTGTCCAAGGCATATCCTGATATTGCTCTATTATCAGGTAGGGCCTGGTAGTCTCACCAATATTACCATATTCTTACATTATATATTGATGATTATTTACTTGAAAATGGATGCAGTCTGGCAGAGAAGAGTCAGAGATACATCAGTGCTTCCCTTTCCACCTTTACCTCTTTCCCATCCCCACCACCACCTCAGAGACCAAGAAAGCTAGGTTGTGATGTGGTCAGAGTATGTTGATTATAGATTTGCTTTGTGGCCACTGTTCAACTTTCATCCATTCTAAAGAGATACTGCCTGTTTCTTTTCCAAGAGAAATGTCCTTAGCTAGTGAAAAGGTATATTTAGAAAGGTCCACATGCTCCAACTATGTTTTATACATAATATAAAGATATTATGAAATGTTCAAGGTTCTATAAATAATGGTGCTATTTGTAATAAGGATATGATTTCTATATCCAGGGTTTCAGGGTAGGTGGGCAACCCTCCAAAAATGATAGTGTGACTGTTGGATCAATAGATAATTTTTTCTTCTCCCTCCTGTTGTCTAAATTGTAGGTTTAAATGACAGCAAAATGTGTTGGAGATAGAGTGCATGGCATATTATTGCTTTCTGGCATTCTGATGATTTTGACTTCCATTTCTTTCAAATGACAACAATTTGAAAGCTGGGCATTTGATTAGCTCCTGAAACATCTAATATATTAGAGTCACAGCTACACAATATTTTGAAGATTCCTTATACATTCAGTCATGTCTGTAGTCCCTTCAAGGGAAAGGAAGGAAGCGATAAACATCTACCTTCTTACAACCGTGTCCCACATATTAATATAGTACCCTGAAACATGGTTGATGTGCACCCATGGATCCAATGGAAGCACCAAGATGGTTGATTTATATTCCCAGGGCTTCCATGAGAGACCCCCCAGAACTGGATTATGTGTTTATGGTAGGATGAGGGGCTGGGATGGGAACAGTCTTTGAAGAAATACTCATTTTCTGGGAGGCCGAGGTGGGTGGATCACGAGGTCAGAAGATCAAGACCATCTTGGCTAGCAAGGTGAAACCTCGTCTTTATTAAAAATACAAAAAAATTAGCCAGGCATGGTGGCAGGCACTTGTAGTCCCAGCTACTTGGGAGGCTGAGGCAGGAGAATGGCATGAACCCTGGAGGTGGAGCTTACAGTGAGCCGAGATTGCACCACTGCACTCCAGCCTGGGAAATAGAGTGAGACTTTGTCTCAAAAAAAAAAAAAAAAAAAAAAAAAGGAATACTCATTTTCAGAGATTTATAAATTAATATTTTTTGTAGCTTTTTGTTTTATAAGTTAGGGAGTCAGTATCAGTTGTGTATTATTCAGCATGTTTATATAAATCCATTACAAACATCTTCAGAATTTCAGAAGGGGTGATGGGTATTCACATAGGGAGACAGTGGGGTGGGGATCCTTGTCCAAAGTGGGCCAAAGGAGGGGACTTTATTATGCAAAGGGGCAAAGAGCAGTGTTATTAAAAAGAAATTGTTGAAATAAAATATTGTTCTTTTTCCGAAGATTAATTGTAAAAATAGAAATTTCTGTTAATGGCTTAATCCTTCTATTTAAGGACAAATGAAATATAAAGATCTTCAAGGTAATATCTGATACTTTAGCAAACTGGACTTGAATTTAAAGCCAGAGGATGGGAGAATAAAGGATCTCCTATTAAAAATCCAAGTCAGGAAATTTATTCCCTTTGCTCTCATGAATTCAAGCCATGGATCTTCCCCAAATGTGTATTGTAAAATAGTTCTGAAAGACTAAAACAAATAAAGTTTAATAAACATGCATCTCCCTAGCACAACAGATGGCAACTAGGGAAGGTGCTCACAGCAATGTAGAGAGTAGTCCTGCCTGGCTTCGTCTTTTAATAATGATATTTATTAAATGGCTATGTCTATTGCACACTCATTCTCTGCAGGTAAAGATAAAGAAGAAAAGTGGGGAGCAGGCTCAAAAAAGGCATATAAGTTCTGTGGACAAAAAGCGGCAGAGGAAATACACCTCAAAGTGAGATTTTACTAGTAGCCTTTGAAGAGAAACACATGAAACTATAAAATCACAGAATCCTGAAATTTTAGAGAAGGGAGATTGTTTAGATATGGAATGGAAAAAGCCCTAGCTGGGAGTCTGGAGGTGCTGGTCAGATACTAATGAGCCAGGTGATCATAATCAGTCACTTCATCTCTCTAGACCTTGCTGTCCTTATCTTTGAGGGGAATGAGGAGATGGGCAGAGAAAGACAGCTAACTTTGACTGAGTTAACTCTGCTGGTTAACTCTGCTGGTTAACTGCTGAGTTAACTCTGAGTTAACTCTGCTGAGTTAACTCTGCTGGTTAGGTATTGGTTAAACACATTACAGGGCCTATGTCTTTTTATGCTCCCAAAAAGCAAGCACTTAGCCACGTTTTAGAGATGAGAAAAACTTCAACTGCCTGTCAATTCCCAGCCCTTTCTGCAGTGTTATGATTGTTTCCCTGTAACAGGGAAGTATAGTTACAGGTGCTTGATGGTTTTTCTGCTTCTCATATTTCACAGTTCCGTAATTCATCCTTGGCCCTTTCATTCTACAGATGAAAAGTTTGGAGTCTAGAGATGTTGCCAGGTCACTTAGGTGGTTATTGGCAGAGAGTGGTTACAACTAATTGGCTTTTGTTTCCTTCTGTTCAGCAAAAACAGGGAATAATTGGATGATTGACTTAACACCACACATTTTGCTTTTATTATTAGGTGATGATGTCAAAATAAATACTAGATCTGCTTTCACTTCAGTTTGTTAAAGTATTTTTAATTTGTAGAGCCTGGAGGGTCAGGGATGGAGAGCTAGGTGAGGCTTCTGGTTGACTCCTAGGGAACTAGAATGTGCTTGTGATGATCAAATCCTTAGTTACTAGACAAAATATGTCCCAGGACCTACTATGTAAAAGACTGAACTGGAGATTCTGCCCCTCATTTCACCTCTTAGAAATATCTCAGACTAGTTGTGTATTTAAAATGAACTGCCCCAAATATTGCTTCTTTAAAGGGAGAGAACTTTTTCTTTAGGGATACCAGTTTTTGGCAAGGTTTTTGTACATTATCTGCCTGGATAGAGAAAGCAGAAGGACAGGTGATCCAAAAATAGTTTCTATGTAGTTTCTAAATCAATTCTTTCATTTTTTTTCCACAGCAAAAATACTTTCCTAATTACCTTGAATGGTCTTAATGTCTTTTATTGTTTCTAGCACATTGACATTGTGATTGATCGTCCTGCTAACCTTGTGAAGAAGACAGAGCATATATTATGCTATCCATTGTGCTTATGACAAAACTCAGACTTTTTTAAGAAAATGGGGTAAATGGTTAGTCCAGGATCATGGAGGCTAATAATAGGGAGCTGACACTAGGAGGCAAGCCTCCACTCCTCTCTTCCTCCCTCCTCACTGTCCCCCATCGCGCTCTCCCTTTCTCCTCTCCTCTTCCTCCCTCTCTGTGTCTCTGCCTCCCTATCTCTCCCCCTTTTCCTCTGTCTGTCTCACTCTCAGTAGCTGGCTTCCCATCCAGTTTAAACTGATGAATTTAAAATTATGGCCACATTTAGACATACAGAGCTGAGGAAAGTAGGACATAATGGCTTCCAAGTCCCCATTTGCTGTGCAAAGCTGAGCGTTGACAAGCTACTGTTGTTATTCCTACACAAATACCTTATTTTTTAAAATTGGAGCTAAGAAAGGGCCAGTAAATTGACTATCCCATCCAGTGGGCCAAATTTCCTAAACCCTAGTCCTTGTTTTAACATTCCCCAACCTTCATGTACAGTGACAACAAATATGGCTGCCCAGTCAACTGCATTTCTGAATTGTTTTCAGCTGAAGACTTTGAGGCTGGAGAAACCCAGGATCACAAATATTACACAAATGGAATCCGGACAAGAGTAACATGGAACGACTAACATTACCAGAGATTCTTTGGGCTTGCAGATCAAAATAAAGTTACTAGTAATCACACTATAAAGAAGATCTTATAGAAATAATATGTCTCTGTAGCTAGTCAAACTGATTTTTCACATCATGGAGAAAAAGCTGGCTCATTTCACTCACTGCCTTCCCAGAACCATCTTGCCTTCTTGTCCACATGACTTTCTTTTTGCCAGTCAAAGTGCCTCCCTCTTTCCTATTCTAATCTTACCCAGGGCTTAAGGTCCAGCTAATTTTCTCTTTCCTCTGTGACTTGACTTCCCAAAGGCAACATCTCCTTCTTCTGAGCAACTCAGTCGTTGAGCGTGCTGATCTCTCTGCGCAGTTTTTGGTATTGTTCTGGTCTTGTGTTCTGGTCTATTCCCCTGTATCAGGAGCTCTTTGATGGTGAGAATTGTGGGTGGCTATCACTTTTCATGTGTTCCCCACAGTGACCAACAGGATGCCTTACGTCTAAGGGATGTGTGTTTTACAGTTGCAGGATATTGATGCCGGAAGGGATACAGATCCCACATGTTGCCCTTCTGCTCACAGAATGGGGCAACCAAGCCTCCCACACATGTCTGTAACAACTGCAGTTACAATATTGAACATGACTCTTTCCTCTGGGGTAGGATTGTCAGATTCAGCACATAAAAATACAGGATGCCCAGTTAATGTGAATTTTAGGTAAACAATAATTTTTAAAGAATAAATATATCCGTACTTTTTTTTTAAGTTTAAAAGTTTAAAATGTCATCTGATGCTGCATTTGCACAACTCACCTCATTCACCCTACCCTAATCCTAGCCCTATTGTATCCTGTCTTTATTTAAATCTTTGATATTTTATTTTCAACATGGATTTATTTGCATTAGTTTTGATTTTAAAAATATTACATTAGGTCGGGCGTGGTGGCTCATGCCTGTAATACCAGCACTTAGGGAGGCTGATGCAGGTGGATCACAAGGTCAGGAGTTTGAGACCAGCCTGGCCAATATGGTGAAATCCCGTCTCTACTAAAAATACAAAAAAATTAGCTGGACATGGTGGCACGCGTCTGTAATCCCAGCTATTCAGGAGGCTGAGGCAGGAGAATTGCTTGAACCTGGGAGGCAGAGGTTGCAGTGAGCCAAGATTGCGCCACTGTGCTCCAGCCTGGGTGACAGAGCAAGACTGTCTCAGAAAAAAAAAAAATAGTATACATTACATTAAAATATTATTTATCTTGATGACTGAGTTCCTTGGTGCCATCTTAAATTTTACATCTAAATTATACTCCCTCTCTCACTCTTCACTCTCTTCACACCAATCCCAGGCCCATTTGATCCTCATTCTTCTCATCTGAAAAATGGTTGTATAGATATGGCACTGGCAGGATGGAATAAGCCCAGAGTCTAGCATTTACATTCACTCAGTAATTATTTTGTGTATTTAAAGTGTCTCAATTTTTTTCTTTTTACTTTGAAAAGTTTAGTAATCTATCCTCCATCTGTTGCAGCCAAGTTTTAAACTAAACTCATAACTTTTAATTTTTGAAAGTAAGTGTTTTTATTCCAATAAATGAAAAGGCCATAGGAAATTATGATTTTCAGAAGGATCATGGTCCAGAGCTCCACAAAGGTGCCCTGTATTTTGATGGCAGACAACCTATTTGCAAGGAGAGAACCAAACAGAAAAGGAATAGCCTTTGGCTGCTGAATTTGTGGCAGATCTGAACTTGGAGAGGCAGAGCATTGAAGTCACACTCACTGCACAACCACATTCCCTGGAAAGATAGAGCAGCACGTTATTCTTCTCCATATACTTTTGTTTTCTTGGAGCTATTTGTAGGCTGATATTTCAAAGTTGTAAAATGTTAGCCACTGTATTTTAAGCTGTTTCTACTTACAAACCTTAGTGTCTACATCTGAAAGAGTGAGTGTGTGAGTTTAGGGAGTGGAAAAGGATGATGGGGAATTGTAGGATTTTAGAAGACTAAAAATATATGCACATATGCCTTGGTTTGGGCTTTTTAATGAAAACCCTATAGGGCTGTGCATCAGACATTTGTTCAGAAAAAATAGTTAATTAAGCAAGTGGCAGAGAAGAGTGACTACTTTAAACCCAGCTATGGAGAGCTGGTATGTATGTATCAGCTTTATGCTTCCCGGATTTTGTCATGGAAAGAGAACATTTAGAAACCTGTTGGATGGTAATTTTTACGCATTGCCATATCATGTTATCCCATTAGGCACAACTTAAGATCTGGGATCTCATTTTATCATATAAGCAAATTACTACAGAGACCTACATGATTTTATAGAGACTGAGTAGGCCACAATAATTGACTTGCCACTAGCACCATAAATAAATCAATCTGTAGCATTTGACTAAAATTTAGATAATTTAATCAATTTGACAAGGTTTTTGAAAACATTTATCTTTTAAGGGGAAGATAATTGTCATCCATAAAGTTTATAGAGCTTTTCATCCCTGGGAATCTTGTTGCTCTTTTAAAAAGACAATGGGGATTCTTTTCTGTTGAGTTTTAATTGTTTTTCTGTACCCACCAAAAAAAGGAGAAAAAGCAAAGAAATAGGAAACTAGTGAAACTTCCAAGTGAATAATTTATTAAAGAACACTTTTTTTTTCTCTACCTCTGCCTGTTATAGTCATAAGGGAAATTTTCCTCATGACCTCAAGCTGTGGGTTGCTTGTTATCATTTTTAGCATTCCACTACATGACAGAGCAGAGATTAGCAATACTGTATTTTCTAGTAAAGCATCTCTTTTGAATTTGATGTAGAAGTTGCAATATGGCTTAAAAAATATTGGTATAAAATTCTGAATTCTGGTGATTTACTTAAAATCTTTTTCGATTTAGTTTTTATTATCTCAGTTATCTTCTATTCAGAAATGTGCCTACACAATATAGACATACAAAGCATTTGTATTTGAAGGCAAAAACAAAACATCCTTGTTATATTTACTTAACTGCTAAGCGTATGGAGGAGGGATGAAAACACAGATTTGTGTGGAGTTGAATATGGACATATGTGTAACTATCCTGAGAACGTATTGGTTTTTATCAATTTTAATTATTATTTCAGGAAAAACCAACTTTAGTGACAAAATCATGTTATAGTTATGTATTGAAAATAATCTTTTTAAAAAAAGTTTGAATTTAACATCTCATGTTTTCCTGATTTTTTTTTAATTTTTGATGTCTCTAACATTGAATATGCTAAATCAAAAATTATTTCTCTTTTCTTAATAGACTGGAAGGAAAGAAAAAGGAGATCCTCTCAACATTGCGATTGATAAGATGACTAAGAAAACAAGAGATCTAAGGAGACAGGTACTATTTTTTATTTTTACTTGAAGTCCATGATATTTAGTAGTGGTTTCCAACAATATCCTTTTCCAGGGTGTCTTCTTGGAGATGACGATGAGGTTGTTATTTATAACATCTACATATACAAATAAAAACCCCATTTTATCGGCAAGGTAGAGATTGCTGGACAGAGATGAGCCAGTTGCAAGCAAGGAGACAGTTCCTGAGCAGGCGGCTTCTCACTGCCCAGATCCAATCTGTCCCAGTGGAGACTGGATGAATTCACTACTTCTACATCTGGTCTTTAGTTTTCCAAATCCAGGTATGCCAAGAGCCTGTCTCTGATCTTTGCTGGTTCTTACTTATCAAACTCCCGGGAATTTAGTGATAAGCCAGAATGCTAATGGTTAATGAGAAATACATCTCTTAATCTGATGAGTTAATTAAGGTCTCTTGGCCAGTGTATTCCCTTGGGAACATAAATCTAGGAGAAGTTTGCTTATCAGATGGTTGTTTGGGAAGCAGGGAATAAAATGGCTAATGACATCATTAGTTTGATGGGTCTATTTTTCTTAATAGGGAGAAATTTCCGGTCAGGGCCCTTTTCTCCTTGAAAGTGTTGTATGTACACTGGTAAATGTTGCCTTCGAACCCTGATTTTATATGTGGCCATGTTGAACTCCTCTTTCTTTGGTAGTATTATTTCTCTGAAAGAGATTCTATCACCCACTGAGTTATAATAAAACCCCCTCTTCTTGATTTCCGCCCAGGAGGGCAGAATCCTGTCTCCTGCTGTAGCTTTGACTATGTCCATCTCATTCACTAATTGTTGATTGTGACAGCCAGCTAAAGCCAACCACTGCCATGGCAGCACCTGCTGTATTTTCTGCAGCTGAAACAATTGGGTTAGCATGGCCATATCCAGCATTTGCTCCTGCAGTGTGTTAAGTACAAACAAAATTAGCAAGAGGCCTGGGCAAGAATGGCCAAGCAGCAACTTGGAAATGATTTGAATGAGAGGAACCCACCACTTCTGATGACTGCTGGGGAGCTTCTTGGCTTTTATCAAGACATCACCTGAAGGTGTAGACACACTTGATCTGGTGTCCTTCAGAAGATATCACAATTATTTCTGGAATATGAATATTCTAGCTCTCCAGCTAACAAACCTTTTGGGGGAAACATTCCCTTTTACTTTACTTTGAAATAAGGCAGAATACAACATCGTCCTTTTAGGTATTAGTAACGAACAGCAAATGAATATATGGCCAGGTCTCTATCTCTTTGCTCTCTTAGACCATCTCTACATATCCCCATTTGATATGAAATGATATGGGTGGCAGGAATTGGGATGGAGGTTAGTTGAAAACACTGAATCAGATATCAGAGCCCTTGGTTTTAGTGTTAGCTCTGCCGCTAAACTGGCAGCGTGATTGTGGATCCTTCATCTCTTGGTCTTACAAAAGTAAGGAGCCAAACTAGATCTGTAAACTCTTTTTTTTTTTTTAAGCTGTGTAGGATTGTATGAGTCTAAGTGATATTCTCATTCCTATGTCAGAGGTCCCAATGACTGATAATCACAGATTTTTAAAAGCAGTGGGAGGACATCTCCAGGTCTTGCCTTTGGCTAGATTGTCAACCAGGTAAAATTCATGAACTGGGTCTTCCCATCTTCCTGATCCCTTGGTCTCAGTAGTGGTTACATTTTTTTACATTCAAGAACAAGCCCCCTCAGCTCTTTTCAATCATGGACCAATCATAGCAGGATTATTATTATTATTACTAGAAAGGAATGAAAAAGTAATTTTTAATCTTATGTTACAATTCCTGGAAAGGGTTGACTCTTTTTAGCAGAGGACAGTGGTAAAATTTGAAGGTGAAAAATTATGGTGGAATTTTAAATGCTTAGGTGACAAGCTCCTTGGAGAGCTTCCTGTAAGATGGCAGTGGAAGGATTGTGTCCTTCCCTGAAGTTATTCCATGTATGTTATTTCTTTCCTTACCTTTCTTCAAAATATAGAGGAATAAGGGTAAAAGGAGAATTGTTTCATGGTATTAAGATCCAACAGTTATGGCATAATTTCACACTGTATCCATGAATTTGGTTGAAACATCTTTCTCTTCTCCAATCTGCCTTTCTAAAACGACGATGGTCCCCATCTGTCAGTTTCATCCCTGCCCATATGTTGAGATATTTTTGTCTTTCTTCTCATCTCTTTGCCTCCCCATGTACACCTGTAGTGGCACAAAAGCTTCTCTGATCTAAATTGAAGCTACCTAGCACTTGGGCAGATGGAACATGCAATGACTAATTTGTTTGGCCCAGGTAGGTCATAAGCTTAGATTTGGGTAACTAGTAATTAGATTAACAAGATGTTACCTGGGTCTCTGATAGCCCCTCCACAATAGTGGCTCAGAGAATGCTAATGGCTCAAACAAATGTATACTGCTGAGATACTTTCTATTCTTTCAATTACAGATAAATGTATGCTAGAGCAGATTCTAAAAGAGAACCCTTAGTGATCATGTCCACTTCCCTGTACACATGTATTCTTTTGTATAATATTTAGAGAGATCAAATCTCATAGGGGAAAAAGGTGAAATCAAATATTTTAGTTTATAAAAAGTATTTCTAGTGACATTCATCACGTCCCACTCTTTCAGTTTCCTGCCTCCTCCTCATAGCCCTAAGTTTGGGCAGTGATTTTCAGAAGGGTGACCCTGGAGCCTTGAAAAGTTTTAGCCACCAAATTGAAAAGAAATAAAGTCAATCATGATCATTATCTTGGACTTCCCTAATGAAAGAAAGTGGAATCAGACTTGTAGATACTCAAAGAAATCAAGATTAATTGAATATAAAGGATTTTGGTTTAAGTGGAATTTTCAGGTAAGTAGAACTCCTCTCTTGAGGCAACATATCCCAAGGAACTGGGTCATTATAAATGGTGAAAAAGATTATAGAGACCCAAAGGTATCATTTAAAACTAATTAACATGAATCCATCTTGCCAGTCAAACCCATGACAGGGGGCAGTGGTAGAGAAGAATCCTCCTAAGGAGTATCTTGTTTAGAATCAAAAATGGATTTAGGGGATGATAACTGCCAGCTTTAAGCATTGTGTTCTCATTTTAAAGCTGTGGGCACAGCAGGCCCTGTGTCTGAGCTATTGTCACTGCTGTGATTCTGGAATCAGCCCAGTGTGGAAACAATAGCTCTTGGCTGATGCCCCTTCTGGGTGCCTAGTGGCCCACATGTTCTGTCCATCCCCCAGAGAAGACTCAGTCAGTGTCTGCCAGCTGCACCCCTATTTCCTTTTGCTCTGTGCCACCTGTGAACTATTCTAGGTATGATCTCTTAATTTTTCCTACAGTTACAGGGATGCTGGTTGATTCTGAATGTTATTTTTGTACTTTTATTAGTCCCTGATTTTCCAAGTTGATAAATCGGCACCCAAACATATCTCTCTGAGAAGCTAATAAATAATATCTATGACATTACAGTGTTGCTAAACTTAGCAATTCTTTCACT
This sequence comes from Pongo abelii, assembly GCF_028885655.2. Taxonomy (NCBI): domain Eukaryota; kingdom Metazoa; phylum Chordata; class Mammalia; order Primates; family Hominidae; genus Pongo; species Pongo abelii. Next base: position 51,812,986 of record NC_071997.2, on the reverse strand, counting down.
CCCCAAACAAATCAAAGGCCTAATTCTTATTCCTTCACCCTTACTAGCCACCACAATGATCCCAGCAATGAGATTTAGTGAGTGTCAACCTGACAAAGGTCTCAATTCTATTATTACAATCAAAACATTTTTAACAACAAAAATTTATATATAGAATGCTTTTACATTAGTGTGAGTACTTAGAATAGTAATATAACAAAGCATTAAAAATCAATAAGCAAAACATGTTATTGGATGGAATGTTTAAAGGCTGATTCATTGAGTCTCCAAGTAGTACTACAGAAAAGTCTTCTAAGATTAATAAAAACAATTACAACTAAAAAATTCCTTAGCTGTCTCGTTTTTGACCCAATTCCTTATGTACAAACTCTGGCTGAAGGTGAACAGTTATCATGGAGAGCTTGTAAAATCACTGTCCATAAAATGTAAACTAATTTATAACCCACTTGTATTAAGTCCTTGCAAGGTGCCTGGAACTGTTCTAAGTTATCTCCATGTATTGACCACATTTAATCCACACACTAGCTCTAAAAGATTGTCACCATGCTCATTTTACAGATGAGGATGTGAAGCCAAGTACTGCACCTGATATGGTTTGGCTGTTTCCCTACCCATTCATCTTGAATTGTAGCTCCCATAATTCCCATACGTCATGGGAGGGACCTGGTAGGAGGTAATTGAATCATGGGGGCAGATCTTTCCCATGCCATTCTTGTGATAGTGAATAAGTCTCACAAGACCTGATGGTTTTATAAAGGGGAATTCCCCTGCACATGCTCTCTTGCCTGCCGCCACGTATGATGTGACTTTGCTCTTCCTCCACCTTCCTCCATGGTTATGCGGCCTCCCCAACCTTGTGGAATTGTGAATCAATTAAGCCTATTTCCTTTATAAATTACCCAGTCTCAGGTATGTTTTTTTAGAAGCGTGAGAACAGACCAGTACAGTACCCATGGCCATATAGGGTGTGGACATACAGAAGCTGCAGCCAGGCAATCTGGCTGTAGGGTCTTGTACTCATACATTTTACTCTATCCTGCCTCTCCATAGAACCAGCATATGCATGTGGGTCAACCATGTACTAATGCACTCTGGGAAATGCATGTGGGGAAGTAGGAAGGTTCACATAAATATGTAGAAGTGCTTTGAGGTTTTGAGCAGCACCTCTACAACTCTAAGATTTGGAATTGGTGGCACGAATGCACTGTGAAAAGAAAAAAAAACAACTATAGTAAATGTCAAAAACATGGTTCTTGTTTGTGATATATCATCTCTTGGGTCTCCAGCTGTTATGATTCATTGGATTCTCTTTTAAAAAAGTGCAATTATGTTTAGGTATCTGGCCTCTCAAAACATGAATTATAGACTTTCCAGAACAATTACAGAAAAAAGAGAATGTTAAGGCATTCTATTCTTTTTCTCACATCTGCTCATGATAGGGCCAATTATTTTTAAGTTCATTGTAAAAAAATTTTTAAATCATTTATTTCTCGATTTGAATCTGTTTTTCTCCATAAGGATATGAGGCTATCTACATGGCAACAAAATATATTACAGAATATTGAGTTCCTCCAAGTGTTAAGGTTTGTGTTCTGTAAACTGAAACCCTACATAAGAGCTAATAATCCCTGGAGTTTGGAGTCTAGGTCAGATTGTCAAGCTGCTGTGGAAACATGGAGATCAGAAAATGATCGTGCAGCAAATGGGATTTGAAATACAAGAAACATGAACCCAGAGACAGCTAAATAGAAATGGGATCAGAGGCTGGGCGTGGTGGCTCATGCCTGTAATCCTAACACTTTGGGAGGTCGAGACAGGAGGATCACTTGAAGTCAGAAGTTCAAGACCAGCCTGACCAACATGGTGAAACTCCATCTCTGCTAAAAATACAAAAAAAAAAAAAAAAAAAAATTTGCCCGGCATGGTGGCACGTGCCTGTAATCCCAGCTACTTGGGAGGCTGAGGCAGGAGGATTGCTTGAGCCTGGGAGGTGGAGGTTGCAGTGAGTTGAGATCACACCCCTGCACTCCAGCCTGGGTAACACAGCAAGACTGTGTCTCAAAAAAAAAGAAAGAAATGGAATCAGAAACACCAAAAATTAGAATCAAAAATACCAGGAGGAGCAGAGCAGAGTAGGTAGTAGGTTGGAGTGCAATGGTGTGATCTCAACTCACTGCAACTTTCACCTCCCAGGCTAAAGTGATCCTCTTGCCTCAGGATCCCAAGTAGCTGGGATTACAAGCATGTGCCACCACGCCTGGCTAATTTTTTTTTTTTTTTTTTTTTGTATTTTTAGCAGAGACAGAGTGTCACCCTGTTGTCCAGGCTGGTCTCAAACTCCTGACCTCAATACCATGAAAGGCCATCCTTTGGATGTATCCCTTGATGATGGGTAGTACAGTCACACTACCTCTACCTTAGGAAAATCCTGATAAAACAACCCTAAACGTCAGAGCACCATTTACTTATCACCTGGAAAATAGGCCAAGTCCAAAGTACATTATTTCATCAGTTGGAAACGGTTCTTGAAATATCATCTTGGGCTAGCTGTTCTCTTGTCAAGGTACTATTCAGTTCACAAAGTGGTTCAATTTATTTCTATAAGCCAGCATATGGTTGATTGTTCACACATTGGCTTGACACTAGCAAGTCTAGACCACACAAAGGAGCAAAGAGTCTAGTAGCTTGATCAACGTTGTTTCATCAAATGGTACACTATACCTAGCAGAGGGATCTATAACGTCAGTATGAACATGAAAGCTCTCAGTGAAGTGGAAGCTTCAACTACTAATTTATTCTTCTCTGCTGATTTCTCTAGGCCCTAGAAATCAAGGAAAAGTGGGAAGGGAAGGAGTAAATAGCAATGACTGGGCCCCAAAACACCTTCCAGATAATGCCTCTGTTTGGTTCAATTCCCAACACCTTCTTCTATTTTTAGCAAAGAGAATAATATCATTAAGAATCCTGATCCTGAGACTGGAAGATCCACTGTAGGATTATGAAACAAAAATGCCATCACATTTTTCAGCATGAAATTCCTAAGCAGGGAAACTTGGTGACTTAAATAACAAAGATTGTTTCATAGAATGCCCTTTCAGTTTACCAGAACATTCATTTTACTACACCCATCCTGGTTAAGTGAGGTTGGCCCATATTTGTTGTTGGAGGCTATGTTTAGACTGGGATTCTTATCTAAAACTGTCACTGAAAACGAGATAATTTTAGAGTGTGTGGTGCATCTACCATTATGGCCTGAATTGAGGTGTTTCTAGAGCTGATGATAACAGCTAATCGCCTTGATTCTGACTGAATGTACTCAGTGGATCTTTGCAGTCAGCTTGTAGCCAAATATATCTGTTCCATTTGACCCCTCCTTGCTGAGGTTACCTTTTATTACCTGAAATGGCTTCTGGCATCATCTTTCCCAGGGGAAATTTCCATCAGGACTGCTGATATTTCTTTATCTCCCCATTTCCCGAGGAGGCTGGACAAATCTGAAATTCAGAAAGTGAGTCATCTTCCTGCAGGCTCTGCCATGCCTACTGTCGCCACCAGTCCTGGTGGGAGCCTGTTTGCTCCGGGATGTCCTCATGTTGTGCCTTCGTGATTCCCATGGATGCCACTGCTGATGGCTGAGGGAATTCAACATTGCTCTTTGCTTGGGTGGAAAACTGTGAAGAAGATGATGTTAGTTTTAACCACCCTCTATTTACATTACATGCCCTTAACTCGTCTTTGTCCTCTTTTTGCGCTGAATGAAATTTCCAGATTATCTTAAAACCAAACCTTGACCCTGCCATGGCTCTACACAATTATGTGTTTCCCAGTGTGATCCACTTTTCAAGACACTGACAGTCCCATGCAGCTCCTCCTTTTGTTATTCCTTAAATCTCCATCAGTCATTCAATCCAATTGATACCACCTCCTAAATGCATTTTGAGTCCATTGCTCCTCTCCACTGCCAATGGCCCTAATTCATTGCTTTTCACACACACAAAAAATGGCCATGGCCACAATCTCATAACCAGTATCCTAGACCCCAGCCTCCTGGTAACTCCTAGACCCCAGTTATGATTGCCCCAGCAGTATCATAAGCCAGTGTTTCCAGATACTTCTGCCTTTGCACTTGTATTGCTTCTGCCTGGAATGCTCCCACCACCCTTTTTGTTTTCTTCCAAGAAAACTCACATCTTTTCCTACCAGGCTTAGCTTAAATGTCACCTTATCATCACAACTTTATCCAATTCCTGTAAACAGGATTTATCCAGTAGACTCCTAGAGCATTTAAAAATATCTCTATCATGACACTTTTTGCAGTGGGTTTAAGTTGTTTATTTGTTTTTGCCAGTGCTCATGTCTTTCTAGTCTGTTTCTTCAGGTAATATCCTAGTGCCCAAAAAAAAGTAAGCCTGCACCACACAGGTGCTGAAAGAGTGAAGAATCCCCTGTCTGTAGCCACCGCACCCAGGAAATATCCCAATCATCAACTTGCCTCCATCCCAAACTCACATGTCTCTGGCTCCATTGTCTCAAGGGCTAAAAATGCTAGTCTAAAAAGTCCACTTATATTTTGAGGATAATTTCCATGATTAATGAGGATGTCCTAATCCAGTAGTTTCCTGTTACTCAGTTGGCTTGAGAAGACTTAGCTCAAGAGCAGCTAAAATGAAGATATTTGACTCCATTTTGGGAGATTCTGACTTCATGTACCTCTGGTGGCGCCTTAAAATCTCTGTCATAACAAGCTTCCTACTTATTTCTGATATTCTCCCATGTTTGAATTCCACTGTCTTGGTTTCTGATAGATGGAACTTTCAGACCTCATCCCAGTCCCTCTGGTGGTATATTTGAGGATTTGTGAGGCCTTCCAACTCTTCTCCAATCCCCCTGGCCTCTGTTAGACCTTTCCACTTCACAGAGACAATACCTGTTTTCAGGGGCAGAAAATCCATGTTTGAGGCTTGTAAGAGATAGGAAAAAAAACAGTGTTTTGCCACACACTCTCCATAGCACACTTTTCCTCTAGTCACCAAAATGATGCAGTATGATTTTCCCTCACTGACCAGTTCTTTGACACCAGCTGTCTGTCCTATAATTCAATTCTAACACTATCTACCTGGAGATAACTTCAGATTCCATAGACTAAGGGCTCATTTTCACAAGACTGCTTCTACTTCAGATGCCAGTTGAAAGTAATAGGTTGTCACTTACATTTCTGACTGACCAGCTATACATTGGGGGGTTCCCATTATCCCTCCCTCAGGTCCAATTAATTTGCTAGAGTGGCCCACAGAACTCAGGGAAGCTGCATACTTTTACCTATTTATTATAAAGAATATACAGGTGAGCAGTCAAATGGAAGAGATACATAGGACGAGGTATGTGAGAAGGGGCTCAGAGCTTCCATGCCCTCTCTGGGTGTACCACCTTCCCTGTACTTCCATTTTTTTCAGCAACCAATAGATTTCCAAACTCTGTCCTTTTGAGTTTTTATGCATTGCATAGGCATGATTGATTAAGTCATTGGCCGTTGGCAATTAACTCAACCTTCAGCTTCTCTCACCTCTCTGGAGGTTGGGGTGGGTGGGGCTAAAAGTTCTCACCTTCTAATCACATGGGTGGTTTCCCTTGCAAACAGCCTGGATCCTGGGGCTATCCAGGAGCCCATCAAAAATTGGCTCATTAGAATAAAAGATGCTGTCACCCAAGAAATTTCAGTGGCTTTAGAAGCTGTTTCCAATGTTACTACCTAGGAAATTACAAAGATTTTAAGAGTTCTGTGTCAGTTACTGGGGTTAAAGACCAAATATTAGAACAAAAGAGTCTCCTAGTACCCTTTATCTACAAGGGTTTTAGGAACCAGGGCAGAGGTCTGAATGAGGGGTTCAGGAACCAGAGGCAATGGCCAATTTATATATTTCTATATTATATATTTATATAATTTATAATGTATAAATTATGTTTAATATAAATTATATATTTATATAATGTATAATATAGAAATTATGTTTAATATAAATTATATATTTATATGATTCTGTATATTTATATATTTCTTATTATTTCACAAGGCTCCTCTCCTCTGGGCATAGGTTAGAAGTGAATGGTCTGATTGTTCACTGCTTCTTATTGTAGGTCTTAGAAAGATCTGTACTTTCTGGAGCAGGGCCAGGACAAGGGTAAGGCAAGTGAGGCATAGCCTCAGGTGCAAGATTTTGGGGGCTACCAAAAAGCTCAGTAATCAAAATAAATAATATTGTGTGCAACATTTTAAAAAATCAAAAATAATGCAGAAATCCATGATGAACAAAACATCAGCACTGTAAATAAAGATAGGATCATCATAAATAAGATAGTGCAATGTTGAGTCATGTTGAAGCTGGAAGCAAAAGGAAAATCCAGCAATACTGATTCTGTCTGTATGTACAATGTTGCTGTTTTCTTCATCATGGATGAACCTCTTGTTAGTCCTGGCTCTGCTCCAGAGCCTCTGTCTATCAAAATCTTTATTGTACCTGCTGTAGGAGAAAGTTCCCCCGCAAAGTCTCAATGTCAGATGGCTTTTTTTTTCCTTTCACAGTAGTGACAAAAGGGCTGGCTTTTAAATTTTATGAGATGACACCTTGGACTCCATATTTGAAGACCTATTTGAATTGTGGTTGTCTTTTAGGTTGTCTTGCTCAAAATGCATTTCTTCTTGATATTTATCACAGTGACATGGGCTTTTTATGGCACTCTGAAGTGCTTTAGAGAAAATGGAGAACACTTAATACTGCTGATTTACTCTTTCAGGTCTACAGTAATTTCTTTACTGCCTAATTATAAGGCTCTGTTTAATTTACTCTACACATAATGTTTACTGATGCACATATGGTGCCACATTTCAAGAAACTGTACCCAGAACAGGCATTTTTGTCATACTAGAGTATGGAAAATTCCCATTTAGTATGATATTGGCTGTGGGTTTGTCATAAATGGCTGTTATTATTTTGAGGTATGTTCCATCAATACCTAGTTTATTGAGAGTTTTTAACATGAAGGGATGTTGAATTTTGTCGAAGTCGTTTTCTGCATCTATTGAGATACTCATGTGATGTTTGTCTTTAGTTCTGTTTATGTGATGAATTAGATGTATTGATTTGTGTATGTTGAACCAGCCTTGCAACCTGCGGATGAGGCTGACTTGGTGGTAGTGGATAAACTTTTTAATGTGCTACTGTGTTTGCTTTGCCAGTATTTTATTGAGGATTTTTGCATCGATATTCACCAGGGATATTGGACTGAAGTTTTCTTTTTGTGTTGTTGTCCTGCTAGGTTTTGGTATCAGGATGATGCCGGCCTCACAAAATGAGGGTGTATGTGTCCAGGAATTTATCCATTTCTTCTAGATTTTCTAGTTTATTTGCATAGGTGTTTATAGTGTTCTCTGATGGTTGTTTGTATTTCTGTGGGGTCAGTGGTGATATCACCTTTATTGTTTTTTATTGTGTCTATTTGATTCTTCTCTCCTTTGTTCGTTTTTAGTCTAGCTAGCAGTCAATTTTATTAATTTTTTCAAAAAAATGCAGCTCCTGGATTTGTTGATTTTCCCATTATATAGAGGAAAAAAATAGTAATATATGTAATTCTCTCAACAAAGAATGTCCCCCAATGAGGGGGAGAATATCACATATCTTCTTAACTTGAAGAAGGTTACAATCTCTTTAAACACTTATTTTAAAAGCAGACTAGTAAGTATGTGGTTACATGTGTCTAATGATTTTCAGTTACCCCCAAAATGAGGAGATGGGTAGGAGTTGGGAAAAGGAGGGAGAGGAAAAATAGTACTGTTTTGTGGACTTATTTCTCAAGTATCTTTGAAAAGGAGCTATTGATTCAGAAATCATGGGTTCATAGGTTCTTAGGTGTGGAAGGGACACTTTGGGTCTTCCCAGGGCAAGCGGTCTTTCTTCAGAAATTTTAAGATGTCTTTGGTTTACCTCAGCTTTAAAGATGGGAGCTAATTCCTTCATTACAGCAGTTGGTACAATTATTGGGTAATTTTACTTGTTAGAAAATTGAGTTAAGATCGGTGATTTTGTAATTATCAGCCATTGATGTTGATTTTGTGCTGCAAAACTGATTTCTCTTCCTATGTGTAAGCCCCAGATAAAAACTTCAGTAAAGAACTCTACTTAGAGTTCCAGAGACCTACAAATATTAAACATTATTGCATTCAAAGCCATGGCTTCACCAACAATTGCCTTGCCTTATCGTAGCTATGAGTGCTAAGAATGGTTAGGCTTAGGAACTGGGCATGTCTCTGGTCATTGAGACGACTGAAATAATCAGCTATCTTGATCATCTAATCTATTACTCCTGTTTGTACCTGGTTATGTATGAAGGTCAGAAAGATAAAGCTGTCCACTGAGACTGACAGTTTTTTAGTGTCCATTCTTTACTTGATTCTTTATTGACGATCCCTGCAATTCTTCAGAGAGATATTACTATCAAAAAGATTTTTTTCAGAGTAGAGTATTGAAATTCCAATAATATGATTAAATTTCTTGCTGATATAAAGCTCATAAGTTAGAAAACCCTAGTGGGCTGACTCTGAAGCCTGTCCTTTTAATGACTGTGGTTGTTAAAGTTGGTACACTTTGCTCTTAGTTTATAGCTTTTATTAAGATTCTTTAATGGGAAGAGCATAAGGTAAATATCAATTATTAAAGAGACCTGAGTTTCTCTGTAATAATTATAATAATAGGCTTCGTGTTTAATATAATCACCATTTCTTTCTTTCTTAAGCCATTCATATCTGTGTCCAGCTCCATGCCAGAAACTGAACTGTGAATGGGATTTTGATAATTATTATTCTAATTAATCGTAAGGGAAAAAAGTTAAGGACTTTCATTTTAGCTGGGGGAATATCTGATTAAATGCATATCAGGAGACTAGCAGACTTGCCTGGTGTATTCAGTGAGAAATGGTTGAATGGATTGTGCCTGAGCATTCCAGGATTAAAGAACCATTTGTCCTGAGGAGTTTGAGGATAAGAGTGGATTTTTCTCTTTGATCCAACCATAAATGTCAGAAGTTTGGGTGATTAATCAGTCCCAGACCCATCCTCTTTCCTTCCATAATTTCTTAGTTTTTCACAAATGCATCAATCCTGTTTAACTATTAAGGGCAGGACTTCTGGATTTTTATTTGATTCCTTCAATTTCAACAAGGATCAGGCTGCCTTAAGTAGTAGCTACAGTATGAGTCGCAACTATCTAAAGGGGTTGACTGTAAAGCTATAAAAGCACCTTTGGGCCACGCGCGTGGGTCACGCATGTAATGCCAGCACTTTGGGAGGCCAAGGTGGGTGGATTACAAGGTCAGGAGATCGAGAACATCTTGGCCAACAGGGTGAAAACCCATCTCTACTAAAAATACAAAAATTAGCTGGGCATGGTGGCTTGCGCCTGTATTCCCAGGAGAATCGCTTGAACCCGGGAGGTGGGGGTTACAGTGAGTCGAGATCGCGCCACTGCACTCCAGCCTGGGCGACAAGAGCAAAACTCCTTCTCGAAAAAAAAAAAAAGGACCTTTGAGCAAGGCTGGGAAACTAGAAAAACGGGAGCGGGAGGATGCTGAGTTCCAAGGGCAGGGAGAAGTCAGCACTAATGGACTCTGAGCAGACTTCCTTCAGCCCCTCCTTTGAAATACAAAAGCTTAGATCAGTGAGGCCCTGAGACTGTATCTATACATACCAAATTAACTAGTTGAAAGGGGATGGCTGGGCGTGGTGGCTCAAGCCTGTAATCCCAGCACTTTGGGAGGCCGAGGCAGGCGGATCACGAGGTCAGGGGATCGCGACCATCGTGGCTAACACGGTGAAACCCTGTCTGTACTAAAAAATATAAAAAATTAGCCGGGTGTGGTGGCGGGCGCCTGTAGTCCCAGCTACTCTGGAGGCTGAGGCAGGAGAATGGCGTGAACCCGGGAGGCGGAGCTTGCAGTAAGCCAAGATTGCGCCACTGCACTCCAGCCAGGGCAACAGAGCGAGACTCCACCTCAAAAAAAAAAAAAAAAAAAAAAAAAGAAAGGGGATAACTTGTGACTGATCAAGTAGGCATTGTGTCACAAGTTGCCATAGCAACCAGCTTGCCTGCTACTCTGGGTGCATTCTCTATGTGTTTGGTCAGTCTGTGGAAGTACCCTTGATACTGTTGCCAAATCAGCAGGAAATTCATGATTTGGGGTCCAGTCCAGGTCAGAACACCTACATTAAGCAGGCCAGCCAACCCAACTAGATACAACTTCTACTCTTCCATGTAACTTTCCTCTTCCTTCCTTGCCTCAAAGCTTATATTAGAAAAGGAATTTCTTAGGGACCACTAGAATAACCTTTGCTTTCTAGCAGAGGATGAGGCAAAGAAATGACAAAAGTCATTTGGTCAAATACCAGTCACACTGATCACTTGGGGGCTCTTAGAGGCCACACTTAGAGGCTAAGTGTGGCCTCTAAGAAGAGAACTCCTCAGTTCTCTTCTTAAGGAGGTAGCTTCTGGACACAGCAGATGCTTGGTTATAAGTAAGCAGTGGGTAAATGGAGCTTGAAATAGCCAGAGATTGCAGTAGAAACTTATGTATAGAGTGAGAGGCATATAAGACTAAAATCCACTGATGAAACCATCTAGAACAGGCATCAACCAATTACTATCTCTGTCCCAAACTTAGCCCTCTGTTTGATTATGTAATGTTGTATTGACTGCTTTTGTGCTACAACTGCAGACTTGCGTAGTCATGACAGAGACTAACTGGCTCACAAAGGCCAAAATCTATGTTACCTGGCCCTTTACAGGGAAGAGTCTGCCAATCCCCGCTCTAAAAGTAAACCTAGCTTGAGAGAAGACAAATATGGTGTAAGCACCTGAATTTCCTGAAAAGCTAGAGGACCTTGAATCCAACTACGTTTCCCTTAAATAGCAACAGCACCAGTCATTTTATAGGATTGCCACAAAGTTGGGAATGTGGAGTAATCATTGGGCTTCTATCTGAAATGAAGTCCCTCTAGGGAAAAATTCAGCAGCTGTTGGAAATGCAAGGCTGTGCAATAGTTAAAGACAGGAAGTGAAAAGTATTGCATAGGGCAGCAGAACTCTGGAGAGGGAAGGTAGCTGGGAGGTACACCGTTATCCATAACTGGAGTAAAACAGGGGAGTGTGGTAAATGGTTTTCTGTTTTAGAAAGTGTGTTGAGCCCTTTACTGACCACAAATGGCCAGAAACTTCAGAGGTACATTTATCAGTGACATCTGCACCAAGAAGTAAGTGCTCATCATTCTCCCTTCCTCACTCAACAGCATCTTATTCCCCCAAGTTACCCATCCCACTCAAGTGAACTGAGGTTTCACTCGTACCTAGAGTGAGAAGTAGTGAGTTTTGTCTGGGATCCTCCCCGGGTGCTTATATTTATAATAGACATTCTTCTAAGACCCACAGGACTTGTGCTGTAATGTGGAGTGCATGATATGTGGAAGTACAGGCCAGGTGACTCTACCTGGTACCAATCCTACCACACCGTAACAGGTGTGTAGGACGGACCCCATTAGAAAGAAATAATAGTTTTTGAGAGCTCATCTCTGTATCTTGCTTCATGCTCTTTAACCACACATTTTTTATAGGCTTCTGCTCTTAGCCTGCCATCAAATCCATCCATTCAGTAATTGTCTTTCCCAATTACCAATTAAATTGTGAGGGGATTAAATCATTTTGGGGGCATATTACAAGCTTCCTAAAGGTCCTTGCTAGGGTAAGGTTATTCTGTTACTGATGCAGCTTTTGACTCTTTCACACTGGGCTCAAGAAGCTTGTGCCTATTCACCACCAGTTAATCAATGGCAGATATTATATACTCAGAATAAAACATCCAGGCATCTGATCTTAGATCTCCCTTTGGAGCAAGCAATGGTGGATGGGACATAAGGCTGGAAGTAAGTAATCGACTAGGGGTGGGAGTGAAGAATTGAAAGAAAAGTGACCTTTGTCCAGTTAGGATTTGTGAACTTCAACAGCCAGGTCCATAAACACATAGATCTTAAGTAAAATGGCACTATTATTGGAACCTTAACACCTGACTCTGGCATTTTCTATATGCAACCAGAGGATCCTCTCTCTCCTCATCTAAACAACGCAAATAATGATCCTCACCCTACAAACTGCACCCTTCACCCACACCATGACATTGTAAGGAAGGTCAAATGAAACAATGTCTAGGAAAGTTCTCTGCAAGCTATAAAAACAGGACATGCACAGGATTATTATTAAAATAAGCAGCCAGAAACTGAGTAGACCTTCCAAATATGCAGAAGAGTTGACCTGCTTTTTGGTCTGGGTTCAGAGATCTGAGCAAGGTAGTTATGCTAGAAATATCTTTTCCACCTTCACCCTTGCCACCTAAAATTTCACCCTTTGGAAATGCCACCTCTTCTGGGCTAAGTTAGACATTGGGCAATAGAAAGAATGCCTGTTCTGATGGAGGGGTGGAGAAATCTTAAGAGAATCTTTAAGTAAGAAAAAAAAGTGCAATATGATGTGAAAGAAATGTAGAAAAATTAGACTTTTTTACAGTGTTGTTTAGGCCAGCCTCCAATACATTTGACAGGAATAACTCATGCTTACCTGTAAGCACCATTTATGAGGCCAGTCAACCATGTATGAGGTCATGTTGATCACTGTAGCTTTGTTAGTAGTTGGGAGTGGAGACAGTGGAGGAGTTTTCAGCAGAAAGTGAGAGGAGATGGCTTGTCTTGTTTTTTTCTGTATCCCTGGCCAAAAACAGTGCTTCATCTACCAAGAGCTACTTAAATGCCAGTGGAAGGAATAAATGACTGAACACTGGCCCTTGAGTACAGTTTAGTAAAGTAAGTAAGTAAGTGATAAAGCATAATTTCTTTCTGAGGACTTCTTATTTCTCTTATAATAAGGTTCCTGCCACCTCCAAGCTAATTGTGTTAGTATCTGTACCATCATATTTTTGTACGTTTACTCTCATTTCATTTCTTTGGCATAACACTTAAATATCCTGAATAAAACTGTGGCATTTGTGTAGATTTTTCTTTATAGATCCATTAAGAAAGGAATTTTGAATTTCACAGTTAAAGGCAAATAAGAGACCTTTTTTAGTTTTTCAAGAATGAATATTTCTCCAGTAAAAGGAATTGCAGAGGTGTTTTTCATTGAGTACATTAAAATGAGGCACACAGCCTTCAAAGTCTTATGCAAGTGTGAGCTTCTGCAAAACTAGTTGACTAGGGAGAGATATTTTTTTCTTAGATTGTCTTTTGCAGGGAGCTGTTTCATATTTATCAAATGGTTGCAGGTTTTTAGACTTTGTACAAAATACTTTTGCAGTATTAGATGTGGCTCAATATACAGCATACACTCCTCATACGCCACCCAATAGGTAGACAACTTTTGTCCATTTTTGAGACAGTTTGTTTTTCTTTTTGAGTTAGTGAGTTAAACTGTGTCTATTCTTTCATGACTCTGTGCTGCCACGAAATAAGAATTGCTAGAGCAGGTATGATCTATTGACTGCATTCCTTTGGGTTTGCTGAAGAAAATGCAGTTATTTACATTGATGTATAGCCTTAATTGGGTAAAATAGACTGGTAGTGCTGAGCTAATACCTTTAAATGTCTTGTCTTATGCAATTAATATTCCTCTGTCACACATACATTTAAACCATTGGAAAAAAGTCTTGTGTTCTTGACTCCTGTCAGACTTAACGAATGATTTTGTCAAGTCATTCTTTTCTGCCCTGGTTGATTGATAGCTAAATTTTGGTCTTCTAGCTTATGTAAAAAGTGTTAACTATGCCTTTCAGCTTGTAGGCAAGGGCATTTAAACCATTCTAGTAGTCAATTTACAGAGGAATTACATTGCCTGTTTACTGGAGGGGTCAAAAAAATGTGCCCCTGCTCATCAGAGACACAAATCACAGGGCCCATGAGCTAAAGAAGGCAGTATTTATGAGTTTCTGCACTTGCTAGCTGATACCACGTCCAAGATGTCCCTGGTCCTGGCTGCTGAGGATTCTGGCTCTCACTTTTGGATATGCCTGTGTTTATAGACTATGGAAAAGATATATTCAAGAAGAAGTTTTGATCCTAATACTCTTAAGAGTGAGAATGCAAATTAGAATGCTAGATTGTCGCAGTACCAAGCTGCATTTGCAGCTTTCAAAGATTTCTCTATAGTAAGGCTCACCTCTGCCACCACCTGGCTTATGGATTTCCATATAAACCATAATTACCATATCAAAGTGTGGAAAATGGATAGCAGTCTTTCTGGGAGAAGTCTCTTGTCCCTTGGCTTGAACCCAGTTAGAATCCTAAGAAACACACTTTATTTAGCATCTTACAATTTACTATTTTAAAACATTTTGATCATTAAGAGTTATAAGAAAATGGTTACATTAGAGCAAGTATAATTCATCAAATACATTGTTGAAGTAGGCATATCTTAGACCACAAGTTCTCCATTTTTTTTCCAGATCCCTAAACCCCCGGAAAGTGAGAGTCTCATAGTGAGTATCAAGCAGGTCTCTTTCTACTCCCAGAGTAGGGACTCATTAGGACTCAGCATCACTTCTACCTCTGGTAGAATCACTGATTCCGTCTTATGGTGTCCATATGCCATGGGCTCTCTTCTTTTATCCTCTCCACAGGGGCTCTTCTTCTTTTTGGTCTTACTTTATCATGGGTGGGGAAGAGGGGAGCTTTCAGAATCCCTTGTATATATACTTTACTCGTTCAGGAATCACATTTGTTCCTGGAATGTTTGCTGCTGTCATCATATATACCATTGCTTTTGGTCAATAATGTACACAAAACTGGCACAAAGTAGACAAATGACAGCTTGCGTATGTTAGTATTTGAAAGCATGTAGTCTGGGGCCAAGCAATATTGGTTCAAATCCTGCCACTGCCATCTGTTAGCTTTGTGAATGTAGACAAGTGACTTAATTCTATTGTCTCAGTCTCCTCACCTATAAAATGAATAAAATAGTAGCCAGTGATTTTTGAGAGAAATAAACAAGTTATTCTAATCGTTTAGAGCAGTATCTGGCATGAAATAAGCACTAAATGAAGATTGTTATTATGAAATATTAATTTTCCCCAATGCTTTTCAGCTCTCGCCACCTCTCCTCATCTCACTGCTGCAGTTACTTCTGTCTTTTGCATATACTCTCCCTTCCACTAGCCTCTCCTTTGCTTTCTTATACTGCACCCAGCAACCATAGGCTCCATTTTCTGCTAACATTTTTAACAGCACCATGTCAAGGTGCTGTACCTGCTGGATTAAGCCATCTGGAGATCCACAATGATCCCAGCACTCCCTGGGACCCTGAGGCAGCTTTTCACTGTCTCTTCTCATAAAGGCAAGTGCTCTTGCATATCGTGGAGGTAAAGGAGGAATTTGACACTGACCTGTGCGTGCTGGGGCAGAAAATGAAATCAACAGAAGGAGCTAAGTACCTGTTACTGTCCTTCAGGAAAAGCCCCAATCAACCCTTCCTTGTCCTTGTCCCCATGACTTGTCTCTTTGTTATAACATTTTAAGTAAAGCATTTGTTTAATCTATAAAAATAATAAATTACAGCTGTGATTTTCTTACACACAGCCCATGGCTATATAATGAAACATGAGGAGTAGACTACTGTTATTTCAGTGCATTTGGCCAAAGAAATGAATTGAAATGGCACCAAACTAGTCCACTAATTGATCAGAAATTTATTTTCAAGATGCCTCTACTACTTCACCAAAAGGTGATTTGGTGACCATGAAAACTTATTCTATGTATGTCATCTTATCAGTTATCTATTGTCACAACAGTGTAGTGTTAACAGTACCTCAGGGGCATACAGCAATAGCATTTGTAGCTCACTGGTCTGAGGTGGTCATCTTGGCCTGGCCTTCTCCTGTGTCTGGGTTCTGTTGCTCTTAATGGATCTAGGATGGCCTTGACAGTGATGACTGAGGTGACTCAGTCCTGGTCAATAGGTTTGTCACCCTTTTCCTGGGACAGGCAGTCTAGCCTGGGCACGTGCTTCTCATGGGGATGGCAGAGAACAAGACCAAGCCCGCCTAATGTTGAATGAGCCTTTCAAATGTCCACATACATCATGGTGGCCAACATCCATTGGCCCTAAACATGACACATGGCCAAGCCCAGAGTCACAGAGGGCAGGCACTACAGAGTTACATGGCAATGGTATGGATAGAAGGACATAGAAGAATAAGGTTATTCATGCAACAAATCTACTACAATTATCTATTCCATCAGTGAGACATGTTCCTAACTTTTATACTGACTATCAGCACTCATAGAGAAAAAAATCTAAGGGCACATATGTCGATCTGGCTGTTGATCTGGCTCCATTATAAGTGTTGCTGATGATGACAGTTGTACTTTTGATTGATCCAGCAGACCTGAATGAATTTGGTGGATGATGAATGAGATGGGTAGGGAAAAGTACAGGTCCTGATAGAGGTAATTGGTTCCATTAAAAAGAGATGCTAGTATCCCAATTAAAATGATTTTGCTTCATGAAAGACAGTTGGTTTCATCAAGATAATGACCAGAGAATTTCGTGTTTCTCTTATAAGGAAAACTAAATAAAGCAAGAACCACGATTATTCTTTAAATGTCTTCCCCAGGCTTTATAGATATGCCTCTCCTCCCCCTACCTGCTCCCACCCCAACCTGAACAATGAAGAGTGCCTTCATTACCATTGGAGTGCGCATTGATGGCAACTTGGCTTATTAAAGTGGCTTTGGATAGATTATAGCACTGACTGATTACCCTAATTGACCTTCAGACTGGCTAAACTTTGCCGGACTTAATGAAGCTCACTACTTGTCAAGCCCCCTAGGCTGGATGGCTCCTGGCTCAGTCACTTTGTTGCTTTGATTTTACATTTTTAATGACAATTATACCACATAGCTTAAGGAAATATGGCAGAACATGTCAGTAATCGTGTAAGGCCTGGAGCAGCCATATTCATGGAAAGATTTAAGGCTTCAGATTTTTTGAGCCTATTTGAAATCACCCTCTAACCCCAGTTTTAACCTTGGCTGGTATTTCTTAAATCATTGTAATGAAGAAGTTAACACTATTATTCTTAACAAGATTTTTGTAAACATTTATCTAAATGACAGGGTAGATGTTAAATGGTCAGGCATTTATTAAACATCATCTACCCAGCCTCAACTTGGGTGTTAACTTTTATTTCTGAAAGTCAAGATGGCATTGGGTTGCTCAGACACATAGCCAATTCTGCCTAAAGATTGGCATGCAAAAGGCTTCAATTGCGGGGAAGGTTTAGCAAAGAAAGCTTTCATCCTGAAGGAGAAACAGGATTGATTAGTAGTAGCTACTTGGAGCACTGTGTTGAAAAGGATTATAAAGTAGTATTTGAGCTCTGCATAAAAGAATGCAGCAATTGATTAATCATGTCTGGGGTGGGCATAGAAAGGAAGAGTTGTAGCATACTTGCCATTCCTGTCCTAGTTCATAGCTTTTGATCTTGTTCCTTATAAACAACTCTTCACCTTTTAATTATTTCTTATAAATGTATCTCTATTTATTTTCAGCTTCCACTCATGCTTGAATCCCTGAATTAGTTTTCTGCCAGATCTTTTCTTTGCTGGCCACTTTTTTGTTTTCAGGTCAGTATCTGGGTTCCTTTTCTGTGTTTAGAGAATTCCTCATGTTATGAATCTCTGTATAAGAAGCTTAAATGGCTAAAACACTTGTTTTCAAAGAATACTTTCCTCCCGGCCGCTACCTCCTGTACTCTTGCAACTAGTTGAGGATGTATGACCCAGAGTTCTGGTCTCTGTTTCACCCAGATGAAAAGCAGGTCTGCCTAACATTTTGAATCAAAACCTATTGTCACAAAGACCCAGGGTGTCTTAACATTTCTGAATTTTGCCCATTTTGTGAACTGACAGATCAATCTTTCTACTTAAATCAGCTAGAATTAATTTCTAATGCTTGAGACCAAGAACTTGACAACAGGTCTTCTAGGGAGGCATTCCTCAAACTTTATACTGTGGAATAATCACCTAGGCATCTTATTAAAATGCAGATTCTGGTTAAAAGCAGGTCTGGGTGGGGCCTTGGTTTTGCATTTCTAATAAGCTCCCAGGAAATGGCAGTGGTACTGGCCAGTGGCCCACACTTCAAGTAGAAAGGATCTAAATAAGGGAAGGCAGAGTTCGTAGGAAAATAAAAAGTCTATTTCCAAGTTAAATGAGGGCAGGCCAACTACTGTAGCTAATAAACTTCAAAATGTACAAAGGCTCTGAACAACAGAATTGCATTTCTTAATAATGTACAATACTGGGTCAGTAACAGAACACTAGGCAGTTCTCCTTCATGTATGCAGGGGCCTAAGTTAATTGGGAGGCAGGGAATGTCTTTTATCTTCAACTCAAAGCACCTCTATCTTTGGCCAGTGGGAGCCTCCTGTTATTCTGGCATGCCCCTGGGAGTCTTTGACAGTTCTTTGCTACCTGGCATGACAAGATATTTCAAGCGTATTTGTACACTCCTGGCCTCAGGGTGCCTGGAATCAGCCCTTTCTCCATGAAGCTCTGTTTTTTTTGTTTTTTTCTTTTTTTGTAGTGTAAAATTGTTTTTCAAGTTGTTCATCACTACTAGGCTAGCCATTATTTTCAGTCTTTTTCATTAGACAGAACTGAGAAAGTGTTTGCAAGTATGCATATGTTTTCAATTTAAAATCTCATGTTTTCAAACGTTGGCAAGGATATGGAGAAAGGAAAGCTTTGAACGTTGTTTGTGGGAATGTAAATTAGTACAATCATAGAAAACAGTATGGAGGTGCCTCAAAAAATTAAAACTAGAACTTCTGGGTAGAATCTGATGGAAATAAATCAATATCTCAGAGATATCTGCACCCCCATGTTTATTGCAGCATTATTTATGATAGCCAAGACATGGAATCAACCAAGTATCCACTGACAGATAAATGGATAAAAAATGTGATAGACAGATAAATAGATATATACACAATGAAATATTATTAACCATATAAAAATAGAAATCTTTTATATGTGACAACATGGATGTACTTGGAGGGCATTGTGCTTAGTGAAATAAGCCAGACAGAGAAAGACAAATATTGTATGGCATCACTTATATATGCAACCTAAAAACAAACAAACAAACAAGAGGTGGAACTCGCGGAAACAAAAAGTAAGCCAATGGTTGCTAGGGGCTGGAGGTGGGGGTGGTGAAATGGGAAATGCTGGTCAAAGGGTACAAACTTTAAGTTATACAGTGAATAAGCTATGAGAATCTAATATACACCATGATGACTATCAAAAATGCTGTGCTGTATGCTTGAAATTTGCTAAGAGAGTAGATCTTAAGTGTTCTCACCAATAAAGAAAAAAAAAGGTAGCTATATGAGGGAATGTATATGTTAATTAACTCAGTTGTGGTAATCATTTCACAATATGTATGTTTATAAAAAATGTATGTTTATCAAATCATCATGTTATACACTTTAAATATATACAATTTTATTTGTCAGTTATACCTCGATAAAGCTGAATCAAATCCTATGTGTTTCTACTGACATTTCTAATTCAGATCTAACATTGGAGAAGTTTTCTTTACTTTCTTTCCCACCAACACTCCTGGTTAGCAAGGACATAGGAAATGATGAATTAAAATTTCATAGTTAATAATTTGCTTTATTCTACCTTTAAACATAATAATGTTGGAATAATAATATTCATACTTCCCCTATAATTAAAATTACATAAAATACTTAAAATATTTTGGTATTTTCTATTCCCTTTCTTGTCCCCTTTTTACAATGTTGTAATATGTCTTTATTGTCAGAGTATATAAACATTTATACTATATTCTATCACTTTTTACATTAATATTTTCCTAATTATTTTAATTCTTAAAATATTTTATTTCTTAAAATAACTAGATAGGAAAGGGTCATGAGAAAAATATTCTGAGTTCTTGGATTTTTATTAGATTTTCTATGCCTTATATCCTTGAAAGTCAGTTTTGCTGGTTATAAAATTCTTAGTTTACATTCTCTTTCCTTGAGTATCTTAAAGACAATATTTTCCTTTGGCATAAATCTTTACTATTAAAAATCTGGTGATGATCTATTTTTTCTTGTATAAGTCATACGCTATATTTGCTGAAATGCAATTTTTTCCCGCTCATTTTTCTTTAGAATTCAGTCATTTTACTGGAAAATATCTTGGTTGATAATTACGGGTCAGTCTTCTCAGGTACATGATACATTATTTCAGATTGTAGGTTATTTGTTTAATTTTAAATTTTTTATTTTTCATTAGCATATATATGTTTGTGGAGTACAATGTGATATTTTGATATATGTATATATTATGAATGATTAAATTAAGCTAACATATTCATCACCTTACATACTTTTTTTTTGATGAGAACATTAAAAACCCACCTTATCAGCAATTTAAAAATATACAGTATTAGAATATAGTTTTAATACATACATATATTCTGGAAAGTTTTCATTGGTTACAATTTTTGGTATTCATTCTGTTTTCTTGTTTTGATTTTCTTTATTCATGGACCCCCTGGTAGCCGTGTATTGACTTTTCTTTGCCTATCTTCAATATTTGTCACATTTTCTAAAATGTTTTTTTAGTCTTTAAAAAATATTTTTTGGATTTGAAACTTTTCCTTATTTTATTTGTCTTATGGCATTTGGTGTGGTGTTTATTCATTCTTAGTCTTTTTCAAATGATTTTCTTTTATTTATAATTCTTTCTTGAGTTTCATGACCTAATTCTTTAGTTTTTCTTATTCTAATTTATCATGTTCTTCCATATTTTATATTATTTTTGTGATGTTTTTAATTTATTTGAAATGGTAGGTTACAGTTTGAATCTATTTTATAAGCATATCTTTCTGTCATGTTTCAGTGTGCCTAGGGATGATGATATTATGTTTCTTAATCTAATTTTTCTTATAACTTTGGATGAGATTTGGCCTTGATAATTTTAAATTGTTCATTTTTGTGCACAATATCTTCCTGAAGGCTTAGAGAGAGGCTTGATGCAGACAGCTTTTCAAGCTTCCCAGAGCAATCACTTCTGTTATTTTTGTGTGGTATTAAAAACTATGTTTGTCTAATTGTTGAGATAACCTGAATCTTCTTATCTCCCCTACTTTATCTCAACCTTCTCTTTCTTTTGTCTCTGTTGTCCCTGTCAAGTTCAATTTTGATTCCACTCTAAATATTTTTTCCTCCATTGTGGGCCTGTTCTGGAAGAGAGCCACGACAGGTCAATTTCAAGTGTTCACTGTAGGATCTCCTTCAGACCTTCTTACCCTAGGCACTGCCATTTGTTAACTTATGACTGCAGACAAGTTATTTAACTTTTTAAAGTCCCAGCTTCTTCATTTGAAGAACTAGTATAAGAATCATTCCTATCTCATAGTGTGTAATAGGAATGAAATGATATAATATGCAAAGATTTTAGCTGAGTAAATGACACATTATACATGAGCTCACCAATAACCAGCATTATCCCAGGCAGTAATTTAATACACTTTGTCAAATGAGTATGTGGGAGATGTTAACTTTACATAGACTTTATTACATTTTATATGGTAAAATGTCAAACACAATTCAGAGTTAAACCAAACTAAGTTATACATACTTTCATTGCATACCTTATGGTAATTAGTGCAAAAAGGAATTGAGATTTGTTCTTAATTTTCCTTGTTCTGACCAATAACGAACGTGTGTGTGTCATCCTATCAAGAGATTCACTTGAATGCTCCTGGGTAGGTATATTTGTTTGGAAAACAAGCATAGTGTTTATCATCTTCTCTTCTGTTTATTTTTATGTATATCCCATATACGTTCAGATAATTATGAACAAAACAGCACCAAGGTAATTTTTCAGGGACAGTTTCATTTTATTTTCAAGCAGCTGCACTGTTTTCTATTTTAACAATGTGGGAATGATGTATAATTATGCATTGTTAGAAGATTTGGGCTTGTTTATTCTCATTTATCTTGAAGAATAATTATAAGTATTTCTGGAACATAGCAACTATGTCATCATAGCACCTGGGCACAAGCAGTTTTGAGATTGTTAGATGTTTCATGTTTCTGCTTCTATCTAACACAAACAATGGATCTAGAATGGGCAGGAGACTGCACAGTGGCCAAGTTTCACGGTTGGCTTCAAAGTTTAGATCTTTATCCAAAGTTCTCCTGACTTGTTGGTTGATGCCTAGATTTTTCCTTTTCAAAGAGCCTGAATTCTTCAACTGTGTCATGATTCAAAACATCCAGAAGGTTCAGGTCAATGAAGGATGAGAGAAGGCCTTTGATGTTAGAGGACCCATAGTGTGTATTGAGCAACAGGCCATTTATGTAACTTTCAAGTTGACATATAATATGTTTAATTCACATGCTTCCATCAGTCATTGGTTTTCCTTTAATAATATAAGCACTGGGAAAATTTTAAAAAGAAAATAGGAATATTATCTCCATGGGTAATGAGAGCTCAAAAACAGTTTAGAAAAAAATGGACAATTATACTATTTCTTAATTGTATGTCATTTTTTGTTTTTGTTTCAACTGTAGCTTCGGAAAGCAGTGATGGATCACATATCTGATTCTTTCTTGGAAACCAATGTTCCTTTGCTAGTTCTCATTGAGGCTGCAAAGAGCGGAAATGAAAAGGAAGT
Organism: Pongo abelii; assembly: GCF_028885655.2. NCBI lineage: Eukaryota > Metazoa > Chordata > Mammalia > Primates > Hominidae > Pongo > Pongo abelii. The sequence goes on along the minus strand of NC_071997.2, from coordinate 51,790,205 downwards.
GAAAGAATATGCTCAAGTTTTCCGTGAGCATGCCAACAAACTGGTAGAGGTAAGTGTGGAGGGGCCTGAAGACTAGAGTTTACCGATGGGTTCAATCTCTGCATATGGCTCTTAGAATTTCACTAGAGAGATATCCTATTGTATTTTTGGAGAAACAAAGTCCTGGAATCATTCCTTCCTTTACTTTCTGATTACTGTACCCCCTTTCGAAGGAATCAAGCTATGAATCATCTTTCTTTTATCTATCTCACAATTCTAAGCATGCTCCGAAACATATCTGCCATTTTTCCTGAACAACAAGCAGGAGCTGAAACAAAAGAAGTAGAAGGGAACTCTGGAGTGCTGAATACCAGCTTTGATTTGAGGGAGTAAATTAAAATTTCTGAATGGAGGCCTAGGACACTTCTCCTTTTTCCCACCTCAAACCCCTGTCCACTCCACCCAGTGGTGCCTAGATGCTGTCCACACTGAGAACTTGTGAAAAAAAAAAAAAACCTACCTTCCCCAAAGAGATGTTTGAACTTTTGGTGGAAGATCTTGGGGCAGTACTAGGGTAAGTTAAGCATTGTAAGTATATTTTATGTGTTAGAGGAATCTGTGGGAGTTGCTTTATAAATGCAAAATTTTACGGCATAATATTGAAAAAAATATCGTACAAAGTAAATAATAACTAGGCTGCCTAAATTTAGGAGCTGAAAACGAACAGCCTGGCAAAGGTAGGATTAGTGATGTGGGGCTAAATACAATAGAAAATAGAGATGTTACACAAGAAATATGTGTGCTAGAGAACAAGAGCCCAGGAGGGATGAGGATGGATCCTGGAAAATTTAAGGAATGGTTATTAGGGCCAGGTTAAACTTTTACAGGCTCTGAGCGCTTAATCCTACCACCACCACCACCACCACCACTGTGATGCATTCCCACTTTAATTCACAATAAAATAAAATCACTTAAAATGACAGAAAAATGCAAGCTGAAAGGAAAATAAGTTCTTTTTTTTTTTTCATTTGGATGGAAAAATTAAAATCCTCAGAAAGTTCTTTAAATGTAAAATCCTCTCTGCTTTTCCTGGAGTGGGTGATGGGGGTGGTGTTCGGTTTAGTTGCATGCTAAGCACCTGCTTAGTTTGCTCCTTGGTTAATCCAGCACTGCAGGTGCCTCGGGCTGAAGACACCCAGCCAGCAGGAAGTCCTATGTCAAGCCTCTGCTTCTCTAGGATACAGGCTGAGCCATCACCCATGACAGCAGTCAGTAGGTTCTATGTGCAAAAGCCTTGGCCACAATAATGGAAGCTTTGAACTTCCTGCCATAACCCCAATGTCTTGAGACAATACCAGCCTAGAGCTAAAACTAGGGTAATACAATGTCAAAGCAGTTTTTCTGGCTCTGTTCTCTCATATCAGGCAAGCCTTCTATCACCCTTCACATTCCACCTACATGCTCGGAGAGTTCACTTAGATAGCTAAGTGATCCAGAGTCTTTTCCAAGGTTGACCTTGGAAGCTCTGATCACTTTCATGTTTTGAGAAGGGGAAGGCAGAGAAGGAGGAGGATATGGGTACAGAAGGAAGGGAAGAAAGAAGAGGAAAAAAAAAATAATGCTGATGGGTGCTACAAAACTTTAAATATTCACATGTAATAAAATAATGTTAGCATATAAATATACCATCCCATCTATATAATTACAACATTTACAAGATAACTGCAGAGTTTACTGAAAATATTAATTGATGGTGTGTTGTAGACACTCTGGATGAAGAATGGGACATGGATTTCAAGTCGTGTGATAAACATCTACTTTCGGTCCTATTAGTGCCTTTACTTCATTTGCAGGACATATTTGAATTTCAAACTTAACATCTTGTGTAAATATGAGACTGGGGCCAAAGACCCAGCTTTTTCCACTCACTCTCCTTTCTCCTGTGACAGGCCCTGGACACATCCACCCTTTCCCCTTATTCTGTCTTTAGGTTCCATTGTAGGTAAATCTGTTCACTACATGTGATTCTTGATCCTCAGCTTGTGACAGAAGCTGAAAGCTTAGATTACTTGCAGCTCCACGTTTCAGAAAACTGCACTTTGCCTCCATCAGGTATTCCCTTCATTTCCCATGGATGGTCACTGTGGCCAGCAGCATTTTAATATCTTGATGCCTAGGAGATACAGGGGCTAGTGTGGGGTCTGGCCTCTGTTTGACTAGGGAGTAACTGAAATCTACAAGTTTGCATATATACAAAAAAAAAACAAAAAAAACCCAAACTTGAACCACTGAGCTGAGTGTTAGCCTTTTTCTAGTTTTGAAAAGTGTGTAGATATGGGCACCTTTCTTAGTTTCTGTGTCTGTAATATGAAAAAGTCATTTGTATATTGATTTTATATCCACTGAACTTGATAAATTCAGTTACTAATTCTAAAATTTTGATAATTTCCTTTTGGATTTTCTATGTACATAGTCATGTGCCTGCAAATTATGACTGTTGTATTAGTCTGTTCTCATGCTGCTAATAAAACATATCATATGCAAGACTGGGTAATTTATAAATGAAAGAAGTTTAATTGACTCACAGTTACACATATGTGGGGAGGCCTCACAATCATGGCGGAAGGCAAAGGAGGAGGAAAGACACATCTTACATGGTGGCAGGCAAGAGAACTTGTACGGGGGAAGTCCCCTTTATAAAACCATCAGATATCATGAGACTTATTCACTACCAGGAGAACAGTATGGGAAAAACCACCTCCATGATTCAATTATCTCCACCTGGAATCACCCTTGACACATGAAGATTATTACGACTCAAGGTGAGATTGAATATGAACACAGCCAAACCATATAAGTGTATTTCTTCTTTCCCAATACTTATAGTTTGTTTTTTTTCCCTTGCATTGTAGTACTAGCTAGGACCTACAGTACAATATTGTGGTGATAAATATTTTTGTGATTTCTGGATCTCGGTGGGGAAATTTCAGTTCTTTCCCATTAATTATATTGTTTGCTTTATGTTTCTTTCAGATACTTTAATTAGGTCAAGCTAGTTCTAGTACCCATTTGCCAAAATACTTTTAAAAAACTATGAATAACTATAGAATTGTATCAAATGCTTTTTCTGCAGATGTTGAGATGATTTTCTCGTCTCCTTTATTCTCTTTCAGAGGTATCGATATCAAAGTTATGCTTTCCCTTAAAAAATGAAATGAAAATTTTTTCGTCTGTCTATTTTTTGGAAGTGAATGTGTAAGATGAGCCTCATTTATTTTTTAAATGTTTGGTAGAATTCACTGATAAAACAATGTAAGTGTGGGGATTTATTTGTGGAAAGGTTTAAAATCATATGACTATTTAAATTTTTTAAATTTCTTTTAAGGTCAGCTTTGTTAATTTGCCTTCTAGGAATTTGTCATTTAATTTTCTAATTTACTGGCATAAAATTGTCCATAATACATTTGTATTTTTTGTTAGATGTATAAGGATCTGCAGTACGGTTTCTTTTTTCCCCACTCCTCATTTAACTAATTAGTATTTTCTCTTTTTTCCTTGATTTGTTTTGCAGATAGTTTATCAATTTTAAAAATAAGCTTTCAGCTTTATAGATTTGTTTGTATTCTATTTTATTTGTTTCTGCCCTCTTTATAGTTCTTTTTTTTTTTTTTTCCTGCTTTCTTCCAGTAAAACTTACTTCTTCTTTTCTAACTTATTGGAATGGATAATCATGTCATTAATTTCTTGCCTTTCTTATTTTAGTGCTGTACTCATTTAAGGATATAAATTTCCCTCTAATCTATGCTTAAGTCTGGTTATTTCCTACTGCCCTAATTTTAAGTTCACTTATCCATGTATGTCAAATGTACTTAAAACTTATATATTGAGTTCAATTTTTTTTTAAATTTCTAGTTGATTCTTTTTTAAAGGGACTCCAATTCTCTAGTAAAATTTATTATCAGGTCATCTCCTTTAAAAAAATATTAATCACAGTTATTTCAAAAGCCTAAGTCAAAGAACTCCAATGTTTGGATCAATTTTATTTTTGTTTTGGGGCGGCTCCACAGATGGCAGCCCCCAACACATCCAAAATCCACTGGGATGTTAATATCGATGATGCAACACACCCACCAAGAGGGTCCAGACAGGTTTATTGCTCATGTAATGGGACTTCAGGGACAGCAGAGCAGGCAACCATGCTAGTTCATAATGGTTCAAACAAAGAGAAGAATAAGTGGGTTTAGTTCTTATCATGTTGGGGCATGTGGCTGGGATCAGGATTTCTATGTGACAGCCAGGATTTGAGTGGTTTGTATTTCCCAATAGCAATAAAAAGGTGGCCCCTCTTATCAGTTTGCCCATTTTGGGGACAAAAGGGAAATGGGGGAAGGGTAGGACTGACTTAAAAACTGTCAGCAAGCATTCTTTTTTTTTTGAGATGGAGTCTCGCACTGTCGCCTGGGCTGGAGTGCAGTGGCGTAATCTCTGCTCGCTGCAACCTCTGCCTCCTGGGTTCAAGCAATTCTCCTGCCTCAGCCTCCCAAGTAGCTTGGATTACAGGTGCCCGCCACCAGGCCCAGCTAATTTTTGTATTTTTAGTAGAGACGGGGTTTCACTATGTTGGCCAGGCTGGTCTCAAATTCCTGACTTTGTGATCTGCCCTCCTTGGCCTCCCAAAGTGCTGGGATTACAGGCGTGAGCCACCGTGCCTGGCCCAGCAAACATTCAAACTAGATTAGGACTGTTCATTACAGTTCACCCTTATTGTCTGACTGATGACTGGAATGTGCCATGTTTTATTTTATTGAATTTAGACATGTTTAAGTGAACTATTATGGGATCCTATGAGGCTTTGAAAATGGAGACAGACTTTATTGCTTGTCTGTTTTTATTAATTTTTCTTGTGATTGTGTCTTGTGATATGCTGGGTGATATTGGATTGAATGGCAAACATTTGTGTGGACAAATATAGAGGGTCTGGATAATGTGTTCTCCTTCCAGAGAGGACTCACCCTATTTTCTGATGGGCAGCAGAGAGGCAGACCATCTCATTACAATCAAAGATCAAAGTGACTTGAACCTAGGTTGTAGCACTTCTAAAGTTTAGCTTACCCTTCTTTCACCACAGTCCTGAAGAATAATCTTCCAGGGTGGCCAACTGAGGATCAGATGTGTCACCTCATTTGTGAATCACAAGCCCCAATTTTTGTTTTTTAACACCACGAGACTGAGTTTGCTTTGCCTTTCTTTTTGGATAGTCTCAATTTGCTTCTTGCCTGTTGCTATTTGTAACTTAATTGACTGTCGGACGCCTTGGGGAAAAACTGGGGATGAAGCACCAAGCTCGCTTCTTTGAACCTCTCTTCTCTATGGGATCTTAAGTCCGAGTTGGCTGCCTCAGCGGGGCTGTGCTCAGCTCCATTTTTTGCCTCCTCAGCCCTATGAGATTGCTGAAAACTCCAAGGAATTCTCTTCCTCTCAGCAGCGACCTTCTTTCTGACTTCTCAGATTCTCCTTCAACACTAAGAATTAGCAAATCCCAGCGAGGGTGACTGGAGTGACAGGCGGAAGGTTAGGCTCCCCTCAATGAGCCTCTCTTTTTGATGTAGTTTAAGTTTTGACATCTTTGGCAGCTCTCCTGTGCTTTCAAGCAAATTGCTTTTATTGTGTATATCTTGTGGTTCTCAGCAGGCAAGTGGGTCTCTTGTAGGCTACTCCATCATGTCAAGAAGTGCAAATTCCTGAGAGGGCTCATTTAGATAAGTGTATGGTGTTTTGTTGTTGTTGTTGTTTTTGTTGTTAGTATTTTTAGTCAGACATCTTTTTATCCAGTGGAAATTGTGGGACTTACACACCTCAAATAAATGAATAAATCAATAAAAACAGTTCTGACTGAACTGAAATAAAAAGCTTGGAGGTCTACTTCCTACAATTCCCTCCCTTAATGCCTCTTCTCCGCATTAAGCACAACCTTCCAATCCTTCCCAGGGCACCTTTGATCTCTGTTTGAAAACCTCTGATGAATCTCTACATTTCCATTAATCACATAGGAATCATTCATAAATACATGAAATAATCAATCTATGAATCAGTGATGATGGTTTTAGTCCTTAAACATTTTTCTTAAGTTTAATGATAGTATATTCAGTTTGCTATCTATTTTTATGGTTTTTTTTTCACTTGTATTTGTGTGCCATTTTTTCCCAGTTTGACGTTCATAAAAATAGAGTCTATGAAGTGATTGGGCCCTTTCACAACCTACAGAAGTTGAGAACCTTAGAAAAGTCCTAGGAAGGACAGTTTTAGTATATATAAAATATTAGTAAAATGTTCATAGGAAAAATAATATGGGTTTTCATAATTGCTTTAACAAGTGAAATTTTGAGAAGTTTTTGTTGTTGTTGTTGTTTTCTCCACAATATTTAAAACATTTAATAAAATTTGGGGAAACTTCCACTGGGGTGTGTTGATTAGAATTTAACCGGTCAACTATGATGTAAAGTCACTATAGGAAGTATCATCTGCAGAACTAGATAAAATAATTATTAGTAATTTTCTCTCATCTTCAGAATCATGCCCTTCTAAAGATTAGCTAAGGACTTCAGGGTGGGGCCGACCCTGAGGGTATGCTGAGCTGATCCAGAAACACCTGTTGTACGTCATGTCTAAGCCTTCTGGAGAAATGGAGTGCAAATTATGGCAACTCAGCAGCAAAGCAGTTCGGTCAGGGCTGGGGTGGAGTGGATGTAAATTGGGCACAAAATATGCATCGCCACAATGAAAATAAAAGCTAATCTTGAAAATGAGATGCAAGATCAATATAACTATTTTGGGCCTCTGAACTTGTTTTATTCCTTCCATTGCTTGCCTGCTCAGTCAACCTGCCTGCTTTCCCTTCTCCCCCCATCTCTACCATGCACACCTCAGTGCAAGCCACACACTCTATTGTGCGGGCAACTGCAGTGGCCTCCCCACAGGCCTCTTTTATCTGCCTGGCCCTCTACAGTCCCTTCTGCACAGAGCAGTCAGAGTGAATTTCTAATAATGCAAATAAAATCATATAATTTCCCTGGCTGAGGCCATTCAGAGACTTCCTCTTCTTATCAGGTTAAAGACCAACATTGTAAAGAAGCTTACGTGGCTTTCAAGATTTGATCTTCTCTTCAGTCTTCAGGCTCACCGTCCTGTCCCCTCCTTCCTCCACCACCCCCAACAAGGAATCAGCCACACTTGCCATCTTTTGCTTGTTAAATGTGCCATGCTCCCTCCCATCCTAGACCTATGCTTGTGTTGTTTGTTTCCTGATGCATTCCCCACTCTATCCTTTCCTCTAGTTTCTAGGCATTGTTCAGCTTTCAGCCTGAATATCATGGCCCCAGGTGGGATCAGTTCCTTATGTCTTTCACTTCATGACATCCCATTTACTTTAGGATTGTAACCATTCAGCTCTACAACTGTATGCTAGTTCTTCTGCTTAGTTTACCAATTCCTTTAGGAAACAGATCATGTCTAATTGAATCCTAACTACAACCCAGCTCCTAGCCAAGTGCCTAGCATATAGCAGGTATTCAAGAAAGAGATGGTGCTTAAAAGGGAATAAAATAATAAATGTAGCCAGTGATGTTGCCAGCTTTTGGGCCCCTGAGGTAATATATTTCAATAGCACAGTTGTAGGATCCTAAAGGTCACCTTGGGGATCAGCAGTAAAGAGGCATTGTACTTTTTTAATTGTCTAATTTATTACCAAGAAGAAATTTCAAATCTGTGAAGAACTAATGTGAAGAAATACTATTTGTACCAAGTAGAAAACACCTGCTGTTTGCTACTAGGCTCCATGAGGAGTTGAATTAACTCTCTCAAGAGGCTCCCAAAGTTGTGTCCCTAACTCCACTATCATTCCTTTCCTGTCCTCTGCCTGACAAGCATGCTTTGGGTTTTCATCCTCAGCTAGTGGATGTGAGAGAGGGAGCTGGCTCTATCTGACAAAGTAAAGTACAGCACTGAAGCCATAGCAATGATGAGTTAGACAAGGGAATCTCAATTCTTTGCTTCATCTTCTTGACTTAGTTACTCCTGATAGCAGTGCCCCATGAAGGATGAGAAGCTGTATCTACTGGAAATGCAGGGCTTGGAAGTCAGAGTCAAACCCTAATATTCAGAATCGCTAATGTGATCATCCATCAGTTCAGCACCAGAGTGCCTTCCTTTCACCCTTGAGTAAATTGCTCTTCCCAATTAATCCTTCCCCTTGCACAATGCTGCATTCAGCAACATTTCCTGAGAGGCCCATGTGCTGATGCTGGTCTAGTTGCTGGCAACATAACCATGAACAAGTCAGAGGAAGTTCCTGCTCTCGTGGGACATGCATTCTTTTGGGAAAGATAAGAAAGGGAGAAGTAAGTGTATACTATGTAAGGCAGAACTATGTGCTGTAGCACAAAATTAAACAGAGTAGGATGATAAAGAATGAAGGAGGAGGGCATATGAGGTCGGGAAAGTCTTCCCTTCTAAGATGACTATTAAATAGAGATGTGAAGGGAGTGGAAGAACATTCCAGACTGTGAAAAAAACAAGTCCAAAGACCCCAGGGCAGCAGTGTGCTTTGCATGTTTGGTAGAAAACAAAGAGACCAGTGTGACTGGAGCTGAGAGTGAGAGGAAAAATTACAGAGATTAAATTGAGAGCTGGGTATAAAGATTTTGTAGTTTACTCCGATATTGAGTTCATTGGAAGGTTTTGAACAAAGGCATGACATAATCTGACTTCCATTTTTAAAAGTTCACAGTGCTGCTTGATGGAAAATATATCATAGAGTAATAAAAAGCAAAGAAAGAAGAATATGTAAAATGATATTGCAGTAGTCCAGCAAGTGATTAGTACTATGACTAGAAGAGAGGCAAGGTCAGTGGGAAGACATGGCTCGATTTTCCTGTATTTTGAAGGTTGAGCTGAGATATTGGATGTTGGGATGTGTGAGACAGAGAAGAGTCTGGGATGAATCCATATTTTGACAAGCTGCAGTGACATAATCAGTTGAAACATTAATAAAACATAGCCTACAATCCCAGACTGTTTCTCAGTTGGTTCTGGCTTCAGTTGTCTGATAGGTGTTGTCCTAATACCCCTACACAAATGTCCTGGGTTTAAATAAATGTAAGAGTTTTGTATGTTCCAGGGCCTTGTTTCAAACCATGAACTAAAAAGAAAATCTAGAAAAATTGCATCAAAAACTACATTGATGATGATCATGCCACTGCACTTCAGCCTGGGTGACAGAGTGAGACTCTTATCTCAAAAACAAAACAGAACAACAACAACAAAAAACTACATTGATGGAATTGGACCTCCATGCATTTTTTGAAGACAAACCCAATATTTTCATACCCCTTTTTCTCCTTGCTGCCTTCCTCAATCCAGCTAATAATATTTGAACTAGAACTGAGTTACTGAAATTTCTCTAATCAATTGAGCCATAGCAAGTCTGTAAATAATAATACTCTATAAGAGCTATTTTGTTCAGCTCACATATGTTAAACTTACAGTAAATTTTGTCATTTAAGAAGTATATATTCCAGTACTACTCTCCTCCATAATTTAAGAATTCCCCAATTCTTAAACTCTACCATATTTTGTAAGGTTTTCTATAATACACAATAAAGCATTACAGAAAAGTTCAAGGGCCCACCTTAGATTCTTAATAACTATTTAGATAGAAGGCTAGGGTTTTAAAATTAACTATTTATTACCTTATTTAATGCTTCTGACAACCTTATGAAGTAGCCATTATTTTTTACTTCAAATTACAGATGAGAAACCTGAGGTTTTAGGAAGTTTAATAATTTACCCAATGTCACATAGCTAGAAAGAGGCAGAATCCATGCGTAAGCCCAAGTATCCCAGACTCCAGAGACCACATTCTTAGCCACTGTGCCACACTGTCCCCAGGCTCTTATCCAAGGTATCTGTACAGCCTAAAGTCTGATCCTTCATGTAATTATTTAGTACAGTTTCTGGCCCCAAAGTAATTGCTTAAAGATGTTAGCTGCTGATGTTGGTATTATTGTATAGGCATTAAATTTCATGTCTTTGAAATCACATTTTAGAGAACAGCTTTATTTTACTGCCCATACCCTGAAAGTAATACGTATTGCTGCAGAAGAATTCTTATATACTAGTGGAATAGATCATGCCAACTGCTCTCAGGTACTGGTATTGGGCAGTAAACTAAGCTCACCCACTAGCTTCATGAGTCTTCACCTGCACAGCTTGCATCATTGATATCTGTTCAAATTACTAAATGCCACAGACTTTCAAGCTTGCTTGGAAGTTGGTGGAGTCCAAGGACATTCAGTATTTTTATGTCCAAGGTCTATTGCAGTGCTTGAATTAACTATGCACATAATGTAAATACTAGCAGGTAACATTTCAGTCTTTACACCATAGGCAAACTATAAAGCGTAGAGCCATGATTATGAAATCAATTTTTTTCATATGTAAAAGAAACCAACTATTAGTTTCCATGAAAACCTTCCAATGGACTCAAACATCTAAATAAAATACAAAATCTTTATACCCAGCCCTCAATTTCATCTCTGTAATTTTTCGCTGGCATTTAGATAAAAACTAACCATACCATATCTAAACCTCCAAATTATATTCCAATAGGTGAATTAAGTACCCTTACAAAGAAATATCCAGAAAATAGAGGGCAATTAACTATGTTGTCCCTACCTAAGGAGGAGAAAGAGAATCAACACTTAGCTTGTTCTCTATGCTAGATACCATGGTAATGTTCACACATTATCTCTTCTAATCCTCTAAGGAAGTGCTTTAATCGTTAATATTATAATTTTACAGATGAGAAACCTGAGGCTCAAGGAAACTAAAAGTAGCCTGACCAAAGTCACTAGATGATGGATGAGTGACAGAACCAAATGAATTCAAGTTCCCTGGGGTCCATGTTCTTTCTCCTGTTCCATATGCTTGCTCTACCTGTATAGATTCATATTTATAAATATTAACCTTGTACATTCCTTACCTGCCTACCCTCACCATAATAAAATCATAAGCCAGCATACTGGTAATATTGCTTAGTCTACTCTCCAAAGTTGAGGAAGAGTGGTGTGATGGATTAGAAAGATTCCCGGGAAACTGGCATCTGGACTTTAATAGTAGTGTTGCCACATCAGACATTAGAAGGTTACATTTCATGTTGCTTCTGCAGACAGGTAGAAAATATTTGGTCTTTTGTTATACTAATTCGTTTTGCTGTTTCATCATCTAAGTAGGGAGGGTCTATTCTCTGCATGTATGTATATACCTATATATGTATGTTTTCTCTTGTATTTTGTGTTTTCTGCAACTGTTGAAAGGTGTGTATATTTTATGCAGCTACCTCAGAAAAGTTATAACCTTATATTGTTAAGATCAGACACCTTCAATGCAAAAATAAAAAAAACCACCCCCCAGTAAAAATGATGTGGTATGTAAGAGCAAGAAGTGTTTTAATTGCCCAGGAAAAAAATCCTTCGATAGTCACTTGTTCAATTTCTTCTAACTCTAAGGGATTTTTAATGTCACAAAGCCTTCTAGCCAGCCTGAAGCCATAGTTGGAGAGGGATCGTGTATTGGGACATTGCTTTTTAGAACCAAAAATGAGTTTTCAGGTTTCTTTGAATCCATTAGTTTTAGAAGGAGGTGGAGTTCAACTTCACAAAGCCTGCCCAAGGCTCAGTGGGTATGTACTTTCAGCCCTTACCTTAAAAGACAACATTGGGTCCTTTGGACCTGATGACTGGAGTTTTTTTGATTTGTAATGATTTACCCCTACTGCTGTGTGTGTGGACAGATCACTTTAATCCTCTGACCCTCAGATTTTGCATGTGGCTTATCACTATTTAGGTGCCGCCTATCTTTGATAAATTACAAGTCTCAGGACCTTTCCCAATTTCAGATTCTAGGAAAAGGGAAGACATGTTCTAGGGTGCATTTGTGGTTGAATCTTGAATTTGGGGGTTACAAGGAAAACATGTCATTACAATGGTTTCCCAGGTGGCCTCACACTCAGGTGAACAAGAAACTGAAGCTTGGAGTACAGCTGGTAGCTGAGCTGTTCTAAACTGTGAATTGACCAGCAATATGGAACCCATCACTCCTTATTGTACTCCCATAACTTAGATCTGTGACTGATCCAATGTCTGAAACACAGGTTTGAATAACTCTTAATCAGCTTGGCCATTATGTAAGTAGAAGCCAAAGAGGGAATATAGGTCTGTGCCTGTCACATATAAAAACCTACACCTTAGCTAAATAACATTCTGTTATTAACTGAGACCATTTGTTTATAAAAATTAAAAGCTTCCACTTTTTTTTTTCTTTTTCTTTTTCTGTAAGCACATTAGTGCCTGTTGGTAAAAGCCGATAATTGTGAGTGGCCACAGTGCCCAGGGTTGGCAGGTGGTGTGGCATTCTTTTTACTTTTTAGTTTTAATAATATATTTAACACAGTATAACCAAAATATTATTTCAACATGAAATTAATGTAAAAATTACTAGATATTTTACATTCTTTTTTCATACTCAATCTTTAAATTCTAGAGTGTATTTTTTGCTTACAGTACACCAGGCCCTTGAATAACATCGTTTTGCTTATTAGCACACCTTTTTCCAGTCTCCAGAAATATTCTCTGTCCCTCAAAGCCACTCCAGTATGTGTGAGTATGTGTGTTAGACACATACATGCGTTCTTTGATCTAAAGAACAATTTTTTTTTAATCATATGTAAAATACAACTTGAGCATCTTTTGGGGAAAAAAATGATGTTTTAATTGACCTTAATGTAAAAATCTAAGTAAATACTGTTTGTAATACAAATGCACCTTTTGAAAATTTCTCCACTACCACTTCCCACCAGATTGCTGCCTTTGGCTGCTCCTATTTAGACATTCTGGAGCTGCCACAGAATGTGAATATCACAGATCCAAGGTGCCTGGGAATTGAGTCCATATTTTCACATAATACCAGCGGCCACCAAAATATAGTTACTTACTTAGACTGACAGATTGTTATTTTTTCTCTTAAACCAATAGGACCCTCATGATTTATCTTTTCTAGATCTTTTCTTAGAAGATCAAAAGAACAAACATGCCCTTCCAAATCTGTAAATTATCCCAACCAAATGATTTTCTTACCAATTTGATAGGAGGGGAATCCAAGACACATGAGCTCTATCACCTTCCTTTACCCACACACATTTTCTTATTATTTTATTGCTTAATTTTTTTGAAAAGAGTGGTTTATAACTTAATTTTAGAATACAAGGTAGTTTGATGGTAAAGCCTGTAATGTATCTTTAAAAATGGATTTCAGGCTGCCTGTATGAGAAAAGGTGCTCAGCTTTTCTGTAAAATGTCATGACAGTTTCTGCACAGAGACTGGAGACTTGGAGAATGTTAACGGCAATGGGGCAGTAGAGTACTTTATGGATCAATAGTTTTGCAAACTAAAAATAGGCTGTGATTGGACCTATCCCAACACAACACTCAGCTAAAGAGGCTGTTTTCATCCCCACAATCCAGTATCTCAAAAAGTCAAGTCTTTTCAAGTAGGTGACTTCAAGTATCTCTGTTACATAGAGCTTAAAAAAACCTAATTTGCAATTTACATCCAAATTGGCACACTTTTCCTGTGCCTATTCTGTAAACACGATGCCAGCCAGGTGTTTGTCTCCATCCTGGCTGGCCAACATCTTAGCCTCATACCCGTCTGGGGAAGGGGCTCAGGTGGGAACCCCGCCATCTCAGTGCCCACTGTGGAGGGTGAATCATACCCCTCCAGGTAAAGTTCACAGCTGAAAAAGCCAAAGCTAAACACACAAATAATGGGGCAGTCAGGAATTAAAGCAGGCCCTATTCTTGCAGAGGACACGGGAAATACAGCTAGAAACAGTGCAGGAGGAGAGATTCAGGCTGTTGCCGCAGGGTCAAAAGTTCAGACAAGCAGAACAAGGAAGACTGGAGAGTTCATATACTGGAGGAAAGTGGAAAAAGAAAGGGAAGGCAGGGGATCTGGTTGCCTCTGCTCACAGCTCTTCCTGATGCAGCTCTAATTCATAAGTTAAACTCTTGTTGTTTTTCTGCCCTCGAATTTTGCCTTGAGGACCATTTTCCTCTCTCACTGACTTCACAGACTCTGTCTGACCTTTCTTATTTCTCCCCATGGTCCTCCTGTCACCAGAAACCTTTCAAATGGTTATTCTATATGCTTGTAGATTCTAGTGCCTTGCTACAAATATGGGTTATATTATTGCCCATTATTTCTCCTGATTGTTTTCAGGGGAAAAACATCTAATGTCCAATGAATTCTCTTGGTTTGATTTTTTCCTGGAAATTTGAGAGTAACAGTTACTTTTCTCAAGATGAAAACAATTCAACCTTTGTCCCAGTTGCTTAACTAGAATTGTGGAAGAAAGGCTTTTGCTCAAATACTATTAATAAATGACTGCCTCAGAATTCTGAAGAGTTTCTCACGGTCAAAAAAACTGATGACATATGTGCAAGTGATTTTCTTGCCTGATAGAGTCCAAGTGTACATCCACAACGAAAAGCATCAAAGCTAATATTTCTTCAGCCTATCTTGGAGAACTTTAGTGTGAAATGACAATTTCTATGACAAGTTTTCTTAGAAATGAAGAGAGGTTTTCATTTTCGCATAGTTGCTCATAATTTTCTACTTATCACTTCTACAACAACTTTCAAAGCAGTGAATGTTCTGTTTTGTTCAAAAACATGTATAATTTTGCAGAAACTTAATGTACTTGTAGCTATTCTGATGGTGTACTTTTAATTGCTTTTCATTCTGGAAAACTAAGGTTGATGATCACGACTTCGAAGGAGCTGATGATCTCTACTTCGATTGTTGTCATAGTTGTCTGTCTTTCTTTCTGTCTCTTTTTTTTTTTTTTTTTTTTTTTTTGAGCCAGGGTTTCACTCTGTCACTCAGGCTAAAGTACAGTGGTGGGGCATGATCATGGCTCACTGCATCATTGACCTTCTGGACTCAGGTGATCCTTTCTGGGTAGCTGGGACTGCATGGCTAATTTGTTGTGTTTTTTTGTAGAGACAGGGTTTTGCCATTATGCCTAGGCTGGTCTGGAACTCCTGGGGTCAAGTGATCTGCCCACCCCAGCCTCCCAAAGTGTTAGAATTACAGACATGAGCCACCACACCTGGCTTCATTTCCTCTACTTTGAATGAATTTTTTTTTCTTGGGTAGAGATTATGGAAATCAAAGTACTTAAGGAGTAAAATAAGATTATTGTGTATCAGGGTTTCTCAACCTCCTCACTACTGACATTTTAGTCCTGATAATTCTCTGTTGTGAAGGGTTGTCCTGTGTGTTATAGGATGTTTAGTAGCATCTCTGGCCTCTACCCACTAGAAGCCAGGAGCACTTTCCTCTAATTGCAACAACCAAAAATGATCCAAATATTTCCTGGGGGACAAAATTATCCCTGGTTGAGAATCACTTCTCTATAATCTTTAAATAAATATGCATATGCACACTCAGTGCCCTATACCTACATCAGTTCATTTGGAACACACATTATTTGATATGAATGCAGTCAGCAGATAACACAAGAAATAGGTGAAGGTTTGTTTCTTAATTGAATTTATCTCTGAAATTACCATTACTCAAAATTCTCATCAGTTTCTCTCCCCACAGTAATTTGGTAAAAACTTCTTGTCACAATTTTTTTTTTCTCTGTGATCTTACTGCTGCTTATAATCTCACTATTTAAAAAAAAAAAAAAGCCCTAGTATTCTGAAACTCCTTCCAGAAGGGGACATTTTACTGTTGTTCAAATAGTAATACCTAATTAGGATTCTCCCACTGATTTCTTTTTAACTAAGGCAGCTAGCTTAAAATAAGGCTCTAATGAAAGAGGACAGGAACAGGTAGGTAGAGAATATGCTGGAGAAGATGTGTATAAAGAAGACACTGGAAGATGGCAAGGCCTATTCCATTCATATCACCCATAAAGTTTAGGACCAGTTATTAAATGCAACCACAGGGCGGACATAGTGCATACTCCATAAGCACTTATTAGCTGAGGGTTAAATTCTTGTTGGAATTCTCTGTATAGGCCTATGATCAATCTACCTTTAGTTTTACTTTCCGTTAATGTCTTTTAAAAAAGGAAAATAAATCTTTCATATAGTTAGCATCTTTCCATAGTGCCCTGACGTATTGCACACTTGCTACCTCTGAGCCTTAACTCCTGCAATACATTGAGCCAGGAATTTCTTTCCCAATTCTCTGCCTAGTGATCTCCTGCTTAATTTTTTAAATGAAAAGATAGTAAGAATGCAGGATATTTCTAAGCAGTTACTGGAAACCATGTGCTTTAGTA
Source organism: Pongo abelii (assembly GCF_028885655.2). NCBI lineage: Eukaryota > Metazoa > Chordata > Mammalia > Primates > Hominidae > Pongo > Pongo abelii. The sequence goes on along the minus strand of NC_071997.2, from coordinate 51,773,815 downwards.
AATAAGCCCCATCCAAAGTGAGGACAATACACAGAGGCAGGAAGATCATGTTTATCCCTAGAGTCATGGTCATCGACATTAGTGGCTCCGCTCCCAACCTCTGAAGGCAGGTCAGTGTTTGCAGATGAGTGTGTTCAAAGTATATCAAGGGACAGACACTGCTACCCAGGGCATGAGCAAGCTGGTTACAGAAAGCAAAAGGCCTCGTTGTTCTAAGTGTGCCCCCAGGCAGCATTGGTCTTACCTGGGGGCTTGTTGGAAATATAGACTCTTGGGTCTGCATTTTAACAGGATTCACAGGTCATTTCTATAATATTCAAGTTTGTGAAGCTCTGGCATAAGAAACATTTTCCAGAATATCTTCTCATGAGATGCTCTTGGGGGTGGTGGAGGAAACAACAATGGGTTTGGGGAAGGATGGGTTCAAATACATATATATGTGGGAATCTCCTCATGCTATAGCCACTGCTATGGTCTCAATGTTTGTGACCCTCTGTTTTAGTCTATTCATGGTGCTGGAACAAAATACCTTAGACTGGGCAATTTATAAACAGAAGAAACTTATTGCTCACAGTTCCAGAGGCTGGGAGGTCCAAGATCGAGGCACCAGCAGATTTAGTGTCTGGTGAGGGCTTGCTCTCTGCTTCAAAGATGGAGGCTTCTTGCTGTCTCCTCATATGATGGAAGAGGCAAACAAGCTCTGTCAGTCCTCTTTTATAAGTGCACCAATCCCATTCACAAGGACTCCACCTTCAGGACCTCCTCGCCTCCCAAAGGCCCCACCTCTTAATACCTCCACATTGAGGACTGGATTTCGATATGTAAATTTTGGAGAGAAAAACAGTCAGACAATAGCACTCCTCAAAATTCTTATGTTGAAACCTAATTCCCAGAGTGACAGTATTAAGAGGTAGGGCTTTTAGGAAGTGACTGGGTAATGAGGGCTTCATCCTCATAAATGATATTAATGCCCTTATAAAAGAGGCTGCCTTGTCTCTTAGGCATCTTCTATGAGGACACTTAGAAGGCACCATCTATGAGGAAAAGGCCCTCACCAGGCACTGAATCTGCTGGTCCCTTGATCTTGGACTTTGCAGCCTCTGGAACTGTGAGCCGTAAATTTCTGTCGTTGATAAATTACCCAGGATAAGATATTTTGCTATAGCTGTCTGAACACACTAAGACAGCCACTTTTTGAAGATTCGCAACGTACATAGCCACTGAGAAACATACTTTAGGAAATTCCAAGTTATAAGATCAGGCCTTAGGGATGGGGGAGGCTTGAATTCTAGACATTTCTAAGTAAAATTTGGTTATGGAAAACAAGAGTTTAACATGATAAAAGTGAAAGGTGATTACTTTGGATCAACTTTATTATTTTTTAATGTCAAAAAATGGATACATTGTCATATGTCGTGGCAGTCAGCTTGCTAAATACCATTAGCTTCCAAGTGATCCTGTCAAAGGCAATCCAGAAATGCATAATTACTGTTGAGTCAATGCTTATTTACCTAGTCTAATTATTCATTTTGTTGGCAGTTATTGTTCTTTCTGGCATTAGTTCTAAAGGTATTTGGTAAAATATGGACAGTTCTAAAGTATAGGTACAGTATTCATTTGCTAGAGCTGCCATTAAAACATACCACACACTGACCGGGTGCAGTGGCTTACACCTGTAATCCCGGCACTTTGGGAGGCCAAGACAGGCAGATCACCTGAGGTCAGGAGTTCGAGACCAGCCTGACCAACATGGTAAAATCCCATCTCTACGAAAAATACAAAAATTAGCTGGGTGTAGTGGTGGGTGCCTGTAATCCCAGCTACTTGGGAGGCTGAGGCAGGAGAATCTCTTGAACCTGGGAGGCAGAGGTTGCAGTCAGCCGAGATCACGCCATTGCACTCCAGACTGGGCAACAAGAGCAAAACTCTGTCTCAAACAAACAAACAAAACAACACACACTGAGTGGCTTAAACAAAAGAAGCTGATTTTCTCATGGCTCTGGAAACAAGGGATCCAAGACCAAAGTGTCAGCAAGTTTGGTTTCTCCTGAGGCCTCTCTTGGCTTACAGATGCCATCTCACGGCGCCCTCGCATGGTCTTTCCTCTATGCTCGCACATCTCTAGAGTCTCCTCCTGCGTCCAGTTTTTCTTTTATAAGGACACAAATCAGATTGGATTAGGGCCCATCCTCATAGCTCCTTTGCACTTAATCACCTGTTTAGAGACCCTATCTCCTAATGCAATTATGGAGTTAGGGCTTCAACGTATGAATTCTGGGAGAACACAGTTTCACCCATAACAATGCCAAATGTTTTTTTTTTTTTTTTTTCCGTTTGTCAGTTTTTTTTGTTTTGTTTTTGAGAGAAGGAAAGCAGAAATACTTTCATATGTTTTGAAGGCATTACATTTAATTTTTACTCATTATTTATGCCAATTATTGCATGCCCCGGAGATGAATTTTATGATGGTCTAGGTCATCAGTAATTATTTTGTTTCTGATACAGATTCTTTCACCTTATTTAAAAATATCTTCAAACTTTTCAATTGTATTACATAAATAAACCTGACTTCATCAGGGAGTTCCTCGAACTCTAGAGTCTGGTCCAGGGTGTTGCAGTCAGTCGAGATCCAACTAGTGATACTCCTCATTCCATCCATTCCTTTAGGTACTGGATGCAGAGTTGTGTGAGGTTTTCCTTCTGCTGTAATTTAGTCACCAAAGTTTATATCATTTCCCTCCAGGATTTGAAAAATCACAGAAGACCTTCTTTGCTAAAAGGGCTCATAGAGAATGAAGGATGAGTGTTGCATCGACCACTCCTTTTTATGCTCTGAGAAATTTCACTTCCTAGCCTGAGCAACTGCAATTCTCTGATGCAGCATGTTGCCACTGTTGCTGAGGGAATAGGTATTTTTTAAATCCCTTTCTCTTTTTGATAATAAAATATTCACTGAAAATTATATGAGTAAATAAAGTAGGAGTGGGAAGTGAGGACAATAATGATACTGAATATATCATGTAATTATGAGCTAGACTTTCCCCAGTCTAAATAATTTTTTGACTACTTTAGGGTCTTTTGCCTCCTGCATCAACTACAGCCAGGTCATCTATTACATATAGCTATTTACCCTGTTGACAAAGACTGTCGGGAAAAATTCATCATCAATATATTTTTCACTTCCCCTGCTGCATTTTAATGTTAAGATATCTGCAAAAAAGTTGGCGGTTATATGAATAAATGAAGCATTGGTTATAGCTGCACTTGACAATAACATCTAATGTTTATAAGGTTTTTTTGTTTTGTTTTGTTTTTGAGACAGAGTCTCACTCTGTCTCCCAGGCTGCAGGCTGGAGTGCAGTGGTGTGATCTCAGCTCACTGCAACATCTGCCTCCTGGGTTCAAGTGATTCTCCTGTCTCAGCCTCCTGAGTAGCTGGGATTACAGGCTCAAACCACCACACACGGCTAATTTTTGTATTTTTTTAGTAGAGAAGAGGTTTTGCCACGTCGGCCAGGCTGGTCTTGAATTCCTGGCCTCAGGTAATCTGCCTTCCTTGGCCTCCCAAAGTGCTGGGATTACAGGCATGAGCCACCACGCCAGGCCTTATAAGGTATTTTTATACGTTTGTATTGTATGGTTTTATATTATTTGAAAACACTTTCATCAATATATGCTTGGTTCTTGGAACACCTCAGTGAGGAAGCTAAGGCAAGTTTCTTTTCTAAGAAATATGACATTACCAGTTGGTAACAGACATGATTCTAGAGTCCAAATTAACAGAGCACCTACTATGTGCCAATAGTATTCTGAATATGTGAGATGTGTCAGTGAACAAAACAGAGATTGTCTAATTATAGAAGGCAGATAATAAACGACAGACAAAATAAATACATAACTTATGTAATAGAAGATGACAAGTGCTATGGAAGAAGGAAAAGTAGAGCAGTAAGGGAGGTTGAGATACAGGGTTGCAGTTTTAAGTAGGGTGGTCAGAAGAGGTTATATTGAGAAAGTGGCAATTAAGCAAAGTCTGGAAAGGAGTGATTTTGGTGTTTCATAATTTGCTCACTGTCTCTCTGCCACCTGTTTATTGGTTATAGCGTAATTACCCAAATGACCTGCAAGTATTTGCTCAGAAATCTTAACAACCATGGGGTGATTAGAAAGAACAATGGACACTGGCCTGGACTTCTAAAAAAATGACAGTGCGAACTAGGACTTGTCCACCTTGAGTCTTCGTAAGCAGAAAATTGCAATATCTTTTCAGGACAAATGAGTTCCACAGTTTTAAGAAAATCTTAGAATTAAATAAGTAAATGGTGTTTCTGCTGAGTTCATGGCTATCATGGGCTAATCAGTATTCCTTCTAAGATGCCCATCTGCATATTTGGGCATAGGACTGCTCACACATTGAGACAAAGTTAGACTTCTGTTTGTCCCTAAGAATGTTCCTTACAGGCTTTGTTATAGATCATTGCAGATCCAGCTCCTTACTGGATAAAGTTGATGAAGGATAAAGAAAGGAAGATAGAACTTTATAGGGAGAATCAGGTGTTCAGTTGAGCAGTGAAAAAAAGGCATTATGGGAATTTGTGACCTAAATGCTATGAAAGCATATTTGACATCTCTTAGGGGGATTCTTTATCCTGTGACATAAAATTCCACCCCATGATCTGAAATTATTCCAAGTAGGTGGGGCAGAATAGACTAAGTAATCTTGTAATAGACAACCCTGACCCTCAATGGCTTAAGATAGCGTAGACTTAATTTTTCTTCATAACTTTCCATTGAGAGTCCCAGGGTTACTTGGAAGCACCTATTTCTCTTCGCCATCCTCACTGCAAGACTGATGGAGCGGCCACTATCTGGAATATGGCAGTATTTCAGGCTGAGGCAAACAATGTGGCCAAACATGCACTAGCTTCTAAAGCTTTCATTGGAAAATGGCACATACTTCCCCTGACATCCATGGACTAAAGAAAGTTTACCTGGACAGAATTATGTTCAAGTACTTGTGGAAGTAAATCCTACGTGGTGGCTGGAAGGAGAAAGAGCCAAGATATTTGTGAACTGTGTAGGGATTCACACAGTGGGTACAATTTTGAAGTTTCTGTCTACCCTGAGACTTCAAAAAAATTTATTGGTGAAGTTGCTTTTTGCTATTTGATGAGGTGTCCTTTTGCTGTTCAGACTGGATATTTGATTCCTCTTGTGTAGTTCTTCATTTTTCAGGAAGGAGTAGGGCAGGACCAACTTGTGCAATGATTTGAAGTTGAAGAGATGCAGTTTAAGGTCAACATAGGACAGTTTTGTTGTTAGTTTTGTTGACAGTATACTCAATCTACTTTTATAATGAAGTCATTTTCTCAGAAGCTCATGTTGGGCTGCAAAAAAATATATAAAAGCAGTCTTATCTTCCACAGAGGAAATTTTAAAAATTGTAATTCTTATACTACAGGAAACACCGTTGTTTTTTGATCTCCATGACTTCCGTTTTGCAACTCCAAGATATTAGGTTCTATAGCTTCTGAGAAGAGCTCATGAGTGTAGAAGGGTCTGACAAATATAGTATGTTAGGCAAGCAATGTGTTTGGTAAAGAAATGGAGACAGAATGGGGAGGCCAAGGAGATGTCAAAGGTCACACAAGAAATAAGTTGATCCCAAAGATTAGGTAAAATAGGAGAGGTCAAGATGTTCTCAAAGGCCTGATTCAGAAAAGGCAAGAGGTGGGGAACTCAGTCAGTAGCACTGAGGAGCAAGACATGTCCAGGTGAGCCATTTTCCTAGGGCAAAAGGCAGAAGCCAGAACAAAAGGGAGACACTAGTCTTTCAGGCAGTCCTCCATGGGGAGGTGGCACTATCCTTCTTCTGCATCTTTCTGCACTTGCAGAGGACTGGCTCTAAGAGGACTAGTAGCCTGCAAAATAAGTTTGTATATTCTTGTAACAGGTTCACACATATGACAACTCATTTATTTCTCTACAAAGCATATATATCAGCAGGTCTTCACATGGGCCATCCTTGTGCTTCTCCTCCACTGATTAGCCCATATCTCAAGCTCAGCCTTTCTAAGTGAATCCCCTTTAGGCCACCCTTTTGAGGCAGTATGGTGATGTGGTCAGTGGGCATTCATGAGTCTATTCTCAAAGCTCCCAGTTAATTGATATGTTCTGCTCCAGGGTTGCCCAGAAGGCAGGAGCAATAGACCAGTGTCTTCTTAGTTGTATTGCCCAGCCATCTGGACCTTATAGAGAATTCACTGCCAAGAACGCAGGACCATAGTCTAAAAACTGATTACTCCAAACCAGCCATGAGCCACTTAGCAAGTGCTCACATCTCATGCCCTTTCAACACACATGCAGTGACCCCCATCCTCAGTGGAACCTGGCTCCATCTTGCTTTTGCTCCTTAATACATGCACCACTTCTGTTTCCAAGGAGCTACCATGCCTTCCCAAATGCCATGGCTTGAGCAAGAGGATGATCCATTGGGTGATAGAATTTTAGGCCATTAATATACTGTCTCTGTCTTTTTTACCCCTCTCTGTTTCCTGTATGTTAAATGGAGATACTAATACCTTCCCCTCTTCTGGAAGACAAGAGAATAATTGAATGAGTTTAAATATTTAAACCATTTCCCCTGCCAAACAAAACACCAGAATGAGCGGACTCAGAGAAAGCCCTAGACTAAGGCTCCCATCATTGTTGCCATCATCCTTGTCTTCTTTTCTCTTATTAATTAATCTCCAGATAGCTCAGAGCAGAAAACAAAGGGACCTTAGCTCTGACTGGAGTCAAGAATTTTCCTTTCTGTTTCTCCCATGCATCTCCTAAATACCCACCAGAGTCTAGCAGTGAGAGGGGCCTGCAATAAGGAACTGAAGCTCATGCTTTTTCCTTCACCTTTTTAAATCTTCCTTTAGGATCTGCAATTGGTGGAAAGATGAATTTGTAGGCCTGAGGTAATAACAACCAAACTGAATAAAGGCAGCCTTCCCAGGGAACCAAAGTTCACTTAATCGTGCCTTGGGCCTGGGTGAACACAAGTGCTGTTCTTTAGCCTTGACTCAGGGAAACGTCGCTTGCTTTTATAAGATTGTAAGACAATGATGGAAGCAAAACAGCTCTTCTTCACCCCAGTTATGTAAGCCAGCTTTAGAATGGAGAACAAGGTGTGATTTTCAACCTATAATAGTATTAATTCAAACTGACACAGCAAGGAAATCCATTTTTCAGGCTGCTATTTATTTCTTTTCTCTTATCAGTCAATCACAAATATATATTGAGCACTGTCTGTGAGCTCAGCATTGAAGGGGAAACAGAATAAGCACAAGAGATGACCTCTGCTTTTACCATTTAACATTTCCTTGGGGGAGACAAAGCTAACATTCATGGTCTAATAGAAAGAACACTTAACTGGAATCAGGAGATCTGTGGTCTTGTCACAGTCGGTTGAGTAGTATAGTGTGTGGTTAAGTGTAGAATGACCTGGAATTGGGCTCTCAAAGCTATAAAATAAGGCACTGTCATTAACTAGCAGTGAAACCTTGAGAGAATCCTATACCTCTCATCAATTTTTCTCATCTGTAAAAAAGAAGTTAATAATAGTGCCCAACTCAAAGGCTTGTCAAGAGCTTAAAGTTAAAACTTGGCTAGCATTATATTTATGACACATTAAGTATGAGATATCATTCATTTAATATTTCAGACAAGCCTTTGAAGTTCTCTGGGACAGAAAAGAGATGAGACTTGTGTTATATATTTCCTGTACCCTAGAGACCAAATGGGGCACATCACATATGCGTTTTTATACATCCCCACTAATGCCTTGTAAAGTGGGTTAGGGAGACATGAATAGGTTAAAATCATGACATGAATAGGTTAAAATTTTGTAAGGTCTGCTATTTGGTAAGAGACAAAACTTGGTTCAAACTCTGATCTGAGTCAAAATCCTGTGCACTTTCTACTCTCCCATAGCCTCTCTGAATGTCAGTTTCCCATGTGAGAAAATATTGGGATAGATCAAATGGGCTCTGAGTTCAGCTCTAAATTTTTTTATTCCAAGTCATCCAATCTTCTAGTAAAACTGAATTTTAGATCAAGGCCAATAAGGATGGGAGCACTGCATTCACAAGAGGCTTTTAGAAGTGTTAATTAGGCCATGAAGAACCAGTAGAATTTGTTTATATGAAAGGAGACTACTTCTTCTAGGCATAAATATTAGAACAATGGTGGGAATGATAGGTAGGGAAGACAATATAAAAAATTATCCCTACCAAGAGGAGGCTGCTACTAAGGAAAGGTTGGAGACAGGACTGTTTTCCTTCCTAATACCTTAATCCACAGTTTCTCAATATCAGCACTATTGACATTTTAGGCCAGATAACCCTTTCTCCTGGGGACTGTCTTCTGAATTGTGGGATGTTCATAGGGCTGAATTGTACCCCCTTCCATCTAAATCATATCTTGAAGTTTTAGCCTCCGGCATAATAATATGTGGAGATAGAGCCTTTGGGAGATAATAAGATTTAGATGAGGTCATGAGGGTGGGGCCCCTATGATGTGATTAGCGTCCTTATAGGAAGAGACAGGAGAGAGTTTTTCTTCTCTCTACCTTTCGAGGACATAGCAAGAAGACAGCCATGGAAACGATTAAGAGGGCCCTCACCAGAACCCAACCATGCTTGCACCCTGGACCTCCAGCCTCTAGAACTGCAAGAAAATAAAGTTCTGTTGTTTAAGCCACCCAGACTGTAGTATGACATTTGTTATGGCAGCCCAAGCAGGCTAAGCTGTTTAGCAGCATCCCTGGCCTCTCCTCACTAGATACCAGTAGCATCCACCCAGTTATGACAATCAAAAATATATCCACACATTGCCCAATGCCCCTGGGGATAAATCACCTCAAGTTCTCTTAAGTTCACAATTTGAGAAGATCACTTGGGAACCACTGTCTTAACCTTATCCTAATTCTAATTTAGGCCATAAACTTGATTTTCTGCAAGTTTAGGTTTTACGTTTATCTCTTTGTGGGGTTTTTTTGTTTTTTAATTTTTATTTATTTATTTATTTATTTATTTATTTATTTTTTTGAGACAGAGTGTTGTCCTGTCATCCAGGCTGGAGTGCAGTGGCCCAATCATAGCTCACTGCAGCCTCAAACTCCCAGGCTGAAGCGATTTTCCCACCTCAGCCTCCCAAGTAGCTAGGACTATAGCTGTGAACCACCATGCCTGGCTAAGTTTTGTATTTTTTGTAGTGGTGGGGTTTCGCCATATTGTCCAGGCTGGTCTCTAACTCCTGAGCTTAAGCGATCCACCACCTTGTTCTCTCAAAATGCTGACATTAAGATGTGTGCCACTGTGCTCGGCCCCATTATTTGCAAGCTTAATATTGCTGCTTTAGATTTATGTTTGCCTAATATGGTTCTCAAACTTCCCTGTGTATAAGAATCACCAAGGGGAACATAGTAAAATGTAGATATTTAGTCTTCTATCCACTAAAAAGTTTGTGTAGTGGTCTGCATTAGAACCAACAAATTTGATTTTTAACAAGCTCCTAACTCAGGTGATTCTGACACAGTCTAGGGACCCCTACTTTGAGAAGCACTGACATTGTTGCTATAGTCAGTGTCAACCTTGACCTTGCATGGATAGTAGAAAGACAGTGGCCTTGGGAACAAATAATTGTGGATTTAATCCTTTATTTTTTATTTACTTGGGATTATAAAGTGAGCTGGCTAAGCATGTAGCCTCCAAGATCAGATGCCCTAGTTTCAAAGCCTGGCTTCGTCACTTACAGGATGTGTAGCACTGGGTGAGCCACTCAGAGTTTCTATGCCTGGGCTTCCTTACCTGTAAAGTGGGGAATTTTGTGAGTGCCTGCCTCATACGTTGGCATTATGTATGACTGGATACATGGCAAGAATCTGGTAATTGTTACTGCATAATGTGTTCAATGAATGTTTGGTGGTAGAGGCAAAGTTTAATTAAAAATAAAAAGTGTGGACTGTTGCCATAGCAGCCTTGTAAGGGCATTCTTGACTCTGTTAAGAATTCTTAATGCACTTAGCACAGGATTTTTCTGACTCCAGAGCTCCTATGAGTGACTTGGGAAGTTTGTAGAATGCATGTTCCCAGCTTCCTCCACCAAGAGAGACTAATTCATTATGCCCCAGGTGAGGTTTAGGCCTGCATGTTTATAAAGCTATCCAGATGAGTATGATGCAACCAACTCAGATACCACACATAGAAACACACTATCTTGAAGAAAATAGCTTGTATTATGTGCACACTCGACCTGCTTATTACATTGATCTATTCAAGTGATAGACTGTATGCTAGAATATAATCTTTAAGTCTGTTCTCCACTGAATATCCCATATAGAGGTGATTACAAAACATCGCATGAATTTCTTGTTTTCGTATTTGATACTTAAGCATTCTCTTTAGCCTCTAGTTTCCTTTGATTTCCTTGGAAGCTTCCCAAATTGTGTTCCGGAAAAAAAAAAATCACATAAGGCTTTTTAAAAAGGGAGGAAGAAGACACTTCAGAAAGGATGTCACCTAGACTTAAAACCCTTTTCAACAGGACATTTCAACAAGTTGGGTTGTGAACTTGAGAAAATTAATTTTTGGAAATTCTTAAAGCAGTACAGACTCCTATTAAGGAAAAAATCTAGTAGTGTAGAAAACTAAAGCCCTGTCAGTATAAATTTTCATTTCATCTTTATTCCTATTCTTTGGTGAAAATAAAATTTTTTCAACAGAAAATAATTTTCTCCTTAGTGTTTTTTTGAGGAAAAACAAGGATTTTGCTTGTTTAAAAAAGAAGGCAAATGTATTCTGATTGCACCACCATTTCTTAAATGCACTCCAAACTCTCCAGCCTTTTTCCCCATAAATTTGATGAGAATTATGACCACCATGAATATGTTCACTATCAAAATCAAAGACATTGCCAAGAATAGATAGAACTTAAGTGTTACTTCAGTTAAATGGTGATCTTATCACTGGGCTTGGTGTCATTTTTATTGTAACATAGTGGAGTATTTTAGAAGGGAATGATTAGTAGTCCAAATTTTCTTCTGCAAGAGCTAGAGATTCTCTGATGTAGTTTTTCTGCTGTAGTACATTTTTTCCAATGCCTTCAATCTATTACTTTTACCATTGCAAATCTTTTGGGTAATATGTGTAATGGGCGTACATTTGGTCCATGAAACTCAGGAACAAGAATATCACTTGTTTTTATTTTTCTAAGATATATAATTATAGCTGGCCACTTTCCAAAAGATCTGGCGTCTTATGGAAGTCTAGAAGCAAGCTTCTTGGTATGGGGTTGTTGTGTTATTTCTCTTACTCTAGGCCTGTGTGTGAGCAGCCACTCCATTCATACAAAATTGTGCATAGGTTATAACAGAATGTCATATATGCACAGATGCTCTGATACTTCCTGCTGCAAGAGGAGAATGTTTATTAAGTCTAGTGGGGGAAAAGCTACTAGTGGAATTATTCCTCCTTTCCATCCTCTAATCTTGGGAAATTCCACTGTTCTTCCCCAGTCAGGCCCTTCCCTTTATCCTTCTCCCACACTGGGATAACTTCCGTTTAATAATCCCTTGATGTACCCAACCTTTCAAACAAACACATGGGTGGGAATTTTCTTTAGTTCGTCCTTAGAAATCCAAATGTGCTGTTAACTTATGTGGAAGATGGGAGGGTGGAGGGCATATTTAGGGATGAAGATGAGGTGTGGCTGAGAAAGAACGCGGAAGCTTGCTCATTCTTCCAAGGAGAGGGCCAGGGTGAAACTAATCTTTTCATCCTTACCTTTTTGAAAGAAGAACTAGACAGATAGCAGTATATCAATAGAATGTTCTGCCAAATATTTGTGGTAAAGTCTCCGATAACTAAACTCAACAAATCAGAGCCTTTATTACTGCACTTAGTTCTGGAAGGAGTCAAATTACAACAAAGTAACTAGTATCAGATTCTTGCTTTAATAACACCTTTCCAGGAAGGCCCTGGGCTCTTTTCTAATTTGGCCCAATCACTGACACCTTCTCCATCTTTGTCCTCAGATCCTTTGTGAAATCCCAGATTGTCTTTACTTACTAAAGAAAGACAACCATTTCATTCAGCAGCCTGGATTTACTAAGCAAGGGAGAAGTGGGCATTTTAGGGTGATGCTTAGCAATAAGGGTAAATTTAATATGTTCTCCGTTTCACTCTTAGTGACAATCTGAAAATCTTCAAATAGTTCAAAAAAATTAAACTGCTTTTGTTTCTGAGGAGCATTCAGCAAAATTGAAAAGTCAGTAGGATTTGCTTTGATTCCTTTGTTTCGCCTAGCCTGTGTGTTTCTGAATCCTGACTACACATCAGCATTACCTGAAGAACTTCAAAAACTCCAAGCCTGGGTCTCACCCCTAGAGATGCTCATTCAGTCTGGGGTGGGGCCTGGGTGTCACTAATTTGAAGTCCTCCAGGCGATACTAATGTACAGCCAGGGCTCAGAACACCAGCTGCACTATTTGCACAAGTCTCCTTTCTTGTTAGCATTTATTATTTATTTATACCCTGAATATCTTAGGACTGATTTTTTACAGGGTTATGCTCTTAGTAGGCAAGGAGCTGATAAAATATCATGTATCCCAGGAGCCTTTATATTAGCAGGGTCTTCAGAAAACCTGGAACCTAAATAATAATGGTAAAATGGTGGCTTGACAGGGCAGCAATATTGCCTTCATTTCCCCAACTCTCCTTCCTTTCTTCCTTTGTCTCTATCTTTTCCTCCATTAATTTGAAAGGCAATTCTTAAGGCATTCACACTCGAATTTCTGCCATATATTTGGTTACCCACCTGTAGAGCTGATGCTAGGGGTCATGCTTTCTAAGGCATAGTCCTATGTATCCCAACATTGATGATATGGGTTTGTACACATAGTCTGAAATGTTTGATTAGCTACCCACAATCAGTAGCAGCCTGCTTAAGATATCAGAAGACCAAGAAGCAAAAATAGACCAGGTGCAGTCGTTTAGGCCTGTAATCCTAGCACTTTGAGAGGCCGAGGCAGGAGGATCAGTTGAGCCCAAGAGTTTGAGGTTGCAGTGAGCTATGATCAGTCACACCATTGCACTCCAGCCTGGATGACAGAGCAAGACCCTGGTTTCTAAAATTAAATAAATAAATAAATACACTAAATAAAATACACTTCTTGGTCTATTTTGTTATTGTAGCAGTAATATCTGTTCATTGCAAAAACATTAGAAAATGTAGATAAGTTAGAAAGAACAAACCAGAAACCACCTGTAATATAGTTAGGGTTGCCTCTGGCTTTCCTTCTGTCTCCTTCTCTGTTTTCAAATAACTTTCTATACTTAAAATGATTTTTAATGGATCCTCCTCTTGGTACATATTAAAATAGAGCCTCTGACTACATGTTCTGTAAGGCAGGAACATTTAAGATTTTAAGCCAACTTAGCACCTTTGAATTCAAAACTTGTAGTTTCTTAGAACTCCATACATTAGAATGGCTGTGGAATTATCCAGTGATCAATAAGGATAGTGAGTTTCAGAAAGCTTAACACAGAACTAATCAGTGACAGAACTAAAAATACAAAATCCAGGGTCACTAGATTCTGGGGGCCATGTGCCTTTCTGTAGCTCACACTATGTGCTTGGTGTGTAGCCAAGTACAAGGGTGTCAGTTTAATCTGGGTCTGCAAGTGGTAAATTATGCTTTTAAAGTATTTACTGTTGTTCTACACAGTAGAATGAGAAATGAGAGTTGACTATATTCTTGACATGATCTGAGAAATAATGTGATTGTGGTTGAATTTCCTGGAATCTTTGAAGAATAAATTGATTATTCAAGGTGTGCATTGGTTTATACATATCTCATCTTCCCTTAATGCAAAGCTATGATGTTGGGAATGTACAAAGAAATTAGTCACAGAAACAATAGTATTTAACCCAACATGTCACAGACCTTGATTTACAGAACACTAGTTCTTAAGATGTTAATAGATATTCCATGGAAAACTCTGGATTAAACCAAATTAAACAAACATGTTTCATAATTATAGGAGTTCCCTGGGTCTACAATAAGCTTATGTGCATTGTAAATCCCTATATGAGACAAAGTATGCAAATTTACTTGTTGTAACAACAATAGCTTTTTGTTTTTCCTTTTAAAAGGACCATTTATTAACATCTTGAACAACTAGTATGGTTGTTCAACCGGTTTAGAACGTACTGGTTTTATCTGGTTAGGCTTTGTGTTTTGGGAACATCCAGAGAACACCTTCTAAAGGACAAAGATGTGCTGAGAGCATAAAGTTAACCTGTTGTAATTTAACCCAGGGAACGAAAGTGGATTTGTCATTTCTTCTCAAGGAATTCTTGTAGTAATTACCCTTGTCTGGAGTTGCTCACCTTACCCCTCCAAGTCTGTGTTTTTTTTGTGTGTTAGTGTCTTTTCTGAAAGTCCTAACTTTAAAAAAGCAGAATATGATACCTCCTTTTTTACAAAACCAAAGGAGGGACATTCAGATGCTTTCTTGAATCTCCAGTTTCCAGGCTAGACAGTCTTAAAATATTTTCAGAGGTGTCCAAAGTAATCAAAGTCTTCTTCTAAGAGCACTTGTTGATGGCAGAACTGTATTAGTCTATGGTTTGTGGTGATTAAAATTTGATATAGTGCAGGCAAATCAATAGAATCACAGGGTTGGATGGTAATTTTCAGTAGTGGAACTTGAGAGGAACAATTCTATTTCTAATTTATAGTCTTTTTGTCTGTTTGTCTTACCCAAGTCTTCATTAATAGCCTCCTCACCATTAAGGTGTCATTGTTTAAAAAAAAAAAAGTACTTTTCCCTGTCTCATTTTGGAAGAAATATATACATACACTTATCTTTCTCTGAAAATATCTGGTGCATTATCCTTTGTACGGCCTTTTCCCCTTCCCGTGTGATTTTGTGCCACTGTGAGTAGGTGAATAAGAGTCATGTCTTATAATACTGACTGATATGGTTTGGCTGTGTCCCCACCCAAATCTCATTTTGAATTGTATTTCCCATAATCCCCATGTATTGTGGGAAGGACCCGCTGGGAGGTTATTGAATCATGAGGGCAGTTACCCTCATGCCGTTCTCATGATAATGAGTGAGTTTTCACGAGATCTGATGGTTTTATAAGGAGCTTTTCCCCCTTTGCTTGGCACCTTCTCCTTTTTGCCACCATGTGAAGAAGGGCACATTTGTTTCCCCTTCTGCCATGACGGTAAGTTTCCTGAGGCCTCCCCAGCCCTGCGGAGCAGTAAGTCAATTAAACCTTTATAAATTGCCTAATCTCAAGGAGTTCTTTATAGCAGTGTGAGGACAGACTAATACACTGACCCCTGGCCTCATGTGCACATCCTATGGCAGATGCTTCCATGTTTTCATTGGACTAGACCTAGCTTCATGTCAAGAGACAGTTGTGAGAATCACTGCATCAGGACTTGATATGTAATATATGCGTCAACCCTTTAATTTAGATTTGTTCTCTTAGATCAGGCAATAATTCACATATGATTTGAGTAAAATATTTTATTTAATTTTGGGGGGATGAGGAAATGTTTGAGTCTTATTTGGGAATTAAGGAAAATATAGCCTAAATCAGAAGTTATTACAATCCAACATTCAAGAATTACATATTCCTTCATGCTGATGTCAGACTCTCAGTCCAACATTTATTTTTTATCGGAAAAAAAAGATTTTTACATATATTTAAATCAGCATATACTAGAATAGGTTTAAGATAAGCATAAAGAGGAGGGCAAAAATAGAATTTGGACATAGAAAAAAATTCCTAAATCCAGAACATGAGACTAGTTATATATCAAAGCATATTAAACATATGACTAATTATAACAATATTTAAGCTATATTTGGTTCTTTTGTCCCTGGCACTATACCAAGAACCTAGCAACCATACCACAAGATATTTATAAATACTATTATTTTCATTTTACAGATGAGGCAGCTGAACCTGTTACATTTCTTGCCTGTGGTCATGAAGCTAGTACATAATGCAATCAGGATTCACAACTAGGTTTATTTAACTTCAGAGCCTGTTTACAGCTGTTGTGATATACTGTGGATCTCAGTTCATCCATCCATTTATTCCATCAACAAATATTCTTTGTGTCTCCTATTTGACAGGTATTGTGCTAGGTACCATAAACATGGATGAGTAACACAGACGTGATCCCTGCTTCTGACGCATTTACAGACACGTGGCTGTATTCTAGTCGGCTGTGTGCCCAATAGTTTTTAACCCAATGGTCCATAAAATTCCATCTGTTTCTTCAGTCAGTCAGGTCTCATGGGGCTGATTGCCAAAATGGGAGAGGTCCTCTGGGCAGCTCTCAGTGTTCTAACACCGCTGACAAACTGACCAGATTCTGAGCCGTATGGCAAGCCCCTGATGCTGGCTGGCATCCTCACAAATGCATGGAGCTTACAGGGGAGAAGAAAGGATGCTGGTGGTATTGGGGGTTTCTTGCAGGTTGGGTTGGGGAAAACCAACTTAGATAAAAAAAAATCTGGGAAAGGGTCAAATATTCAAACTATCAACTTTGACTAGAGAAGATTCAAATTGACATAGAAGGAATGCTGAAATTAATGAACCTCGGTTAGCTGGTATCCCTGGGGTATGATAAGATCTATCATTTAGATCAAGGAGATTTATTCTTGGGATACAGCGAGACCTCCCAAGTTTTTGGAAAGGTATCTGATGGAATGAGGCAAAAATTTCAGAGTTAGTCAGCCAAGTTATGGTGGGAGAGAGTGGGATGAAAGGCTGGGGTGCCTTCTAGGCCAGGTGTAGCTGGGGTTGAACCTGACAGTCTGGGACCTCTTTGAAGGCCAAAGAGACAGACTGGCCACACCCAGTGGGGATTTGTTAAGGGGCTGCTACATAATGTTCCTGAGGGTACTTTGGAAGCTAAATCCAAGCAGAGAGCAAGCATGGGAGCATCACGTGGATTTCCATTTCAACACTGGTGAAATCGCATCTCCTACCACACCATCATCTAGCTTTGCCTTGCTCAGGGTCTGTGTAAGGTTGAGCAGGCTGAGCACTGGTCATTACTGGCTATGGTTGGGCATGGCCAAGGTTGGTAGGGATAGGGGCTGACTAAGCACCCACCCCCACCCTAACCCTGGAAGAACACAATGGAAAAGTAATGTGTTAAGAGTGTCAGTCTGAGAACAGCACATCTGTTTGTGTTACTGGTACTGAACTTCACTATGGAAGCAAGTGGGTGGATAGACTCTAATATGGTGCATTCAAAATGGATATTCTCTGCTGGCTTTAGCAACAGCTTCATGGTTAGTGATTTCTCCATGTGTGTGATTCGCTCACATAATTCTGTGTAGCTCCACGGAAGCTGTTAAAAAAACAAACAAAATAAAACAGAAAAACAAGACAGAAGAGAGAAACCGTAATTGAGCTAGCAACTTGCTTAAATAGGAAACGCTACAGAACATATATCTGTTTGCAGGGGATCACAAGGTCTCACAAAACAAAGTTGTGTAGGAGAATGTGAGGACAGACAGGGTCATATAACATAATGTAGTTTCAATCAGAATGATTTTGTCCTTTGACCAGACTGTAAATCAAAAGATATGTTTCTATTCTCCACCCCCGTGTTTTTCATGATGGTAATTTCCACTGAATGTCAAGCTTTTTGTGTGATGAATAAATACCCATTCTATGGGTACCGTTACCAGCTGTCCTAGCTGCTGTAGGAACTCTCCTTGACTGAAATAATAATAAATTATTTCAATCATTTAGAAATTAGCTGCACAAGTGTCAAAGCTCTGGCTTATATTAACATGATGCTAGAGAAAAAGAAAAAAAAAGAAAAAAAAGAAAGGGCAAAGAGGAAGAAAGAAAAACATTTCGAGCTCCATTCCAATTATCAAGGGAGGCTGTGAGAACAAAGGCAAAGCGACATAGTTTACTCTTATCTGCTCTAATTGTTCTTTATCTTAAAATATTACAATTGATTGCATTGAGCATCTTTATCTATGTCTGGAGAGGATCAAATAAGAGAAAAGGAGGGGCTGAGAGGAACACTATAGAAAGATAGATTTTTGTCTCATTGCAGGAAGAGCTTTCCTTTACAGGGAAAATATGCTGTTATGGAAGGTCCCTGGAAGCAGTACGATACAGAGTTCACCTCGGGAGTTCTGGGTTCAGACTGCCATGGTGGGACTCAGCATGTCGCAAACTACTCTGTACCTTCCCCATGTGTAGAACAGGGAAAACTGTAGTCCATCCCCAAAGAGACAATATGTGCCTGGCTGTTGGTGATAATCAGCCATTTAATACTACTATTCATGAATCCCTTGTCCTTGAACGTGTTCAAATGTTAGATTTTTAAAAAGCTCTATTCAGCTCAGAGATTGAATTCTTAGGTTCTGCCAGGGAGATAAGGAGATGGATGAGCAGAACTCAGTGAGGCTGATGGAGGGCAAGTACCCTGGGCACTGGGTCTTGCTTATTAGTTCTGCCGGGCAGCATGCCGCACACTTGGTCTCCCCAGGTCCCCATCTGCAGCCTCTCAGACAGCGTGTTGAGCTGACATATGGCACAGGGCCAGCCCTGGGCATTTGATCATTGTCAGCCTCCCAGCAGAATCTTTGGCCTGAGCACAGATTGGCAGACAGGCAGTCAGTGCTTCCCTCCCTGATGATGGGCTAGCCCGGGGAAGGCCCAGAGCCAAAGGTCAGAAGGAAAACAAGGAAGCTGTGAAATCATATCAGAGAATCAGAGCTCAGTCCCTTCTTTTCACAATTGAGGAGCCAGAGGCTCTGAGAAGGGAGATGATATGCAGAGGCTGCATCCCTCATGACAGCAGAACTTGGACCAAAAGACAAGTCCCTTTCTTCCAGATTAGTGATCGCCCTGTTTCAGCTTACTGACTGTCAGGCCTGGCAAACAAATGGCAAATGGTTAGGTTGGGGTAATGAGGTGTCAGGGGTTTATGAAGCAGCCTTTTTGTACCTATAAATGAAATGTTTAAAGTGCCATGATGTAGTCAGTAGGCCTATGTCAAGAAAGAAGGCTTGTCACATAAGTCTGGAGTAGAGCCACTGGCCAGAGGCAAGAAGAAAGACATAAAGAGAAACTGTTACCCAGCTAGTAATTGCCAGGTTGAATGGGCTTGTATAAAGGTCATCTCTCTATCAGGATGGTTGAGAAGGCAGGACTTTCTGGAGCCAAAGTGAGGGAAACAGAAGCAGATTTAGCAAGATTCTTTTTGTTTCTTTTTTGTGGACATGAATAGAGGAGAGGAATGTGAGACTGACATTAGGGTCTCCACGGCATTAGGTCTCCGTGAAGTTGCGAGTTAGTGGAAATTTGTATTTCATGCCTTCATCACCTTATCTTTTGTACCTTCATTCCTCTTCCACGTCTTTCTGGAGAGGAGTGTACTCTCACAAATCCTCTCCTCATTAAAGTGAAGAAAACAATATGATAAATTAAATCACACCAAGATGGTGGTGACTAATGTGTGCTGTCCGTGCGGCCTTTGAGTTTTAAAAGGAGATTCTAAGAGAAGGCCAGTGCCATTGCTTACCATTGAGCAGGGAGTCTCTACCAGCAGAATGTCAGATGAGGGGAGGAGGAATGATGTGGCTAGATGCATATTATTAGTGTAATTTTGTTCTCAGTGCACTGATGCATTTAATCTTCAAAACAAGCCTGTGATTACCTGAGACACAGAGTGGTTATATCACCTGAGGAAGGTTGCATGGCTGGAAAGTTTGGAACCAAACTTGGTCACATTATGGCTCTAAAACAAAATGTCCCTTTTACTGTTCAATGCTTATCAGTGAGAAGTTGCTTTCTTTATTTGTACCATAATTTTACTCAGTCTGTGAGGATTTTGAGTTGAAGATATGGCTCCCAATGCCTGGAGCCAGATGTGGGATGTGCCGAATGCATCTCCTTCAGTTTCTGGTCTCTATTACTAAGCCAGAAGCTGGACACCTGAGCCATTGGTGACATGGAGTACCTGGGTTGTAGACCAATGCTCCTATGTGTAATAAAAAGTTACTTGCTTTTCTTGGAAGCCTCTTCTTTCAGTGTGGCCACTTTAATATCCCCTGCACATTGGTATCCCCTGCACTTTGGATGATCTGGTATTGCTGTGACTTCTGTGTGCTGTGCAGCAGCCCTGCTGCCATTCCAGGAATCATCAGCAATACTGCAACTCATGTAGTCTCAGTACATGTGGGTGGGCTGGGGTGCTATTGGACACAGAGGGAGCAGGCGGGATAGTGAGATCCCAGAGCAAGGCCACTTTGCATGACATTCAACTGGAATGTAGCTTGTATGAGTTCTCAAAGATTATGTCACCACCATACAATTGTCTTTGGGCTTCTCAGTGTTTTACAAGTAATTAAATGCAGTTAGTGTTTAAGGGCTCAAGGCTTCGTGCACGTTAGGCCCACATTGAAAACCCAGGCAATGCATTTTAGCTACATGGCCTTAGACAGGTGCTTATACACTTCGAGTTTCAGTTTCCTTAGCTATAAAATGGGAAGCATAATAGATACCTGATTGGGCACCTGAGGGAATTAGATGAGAAAAGGTACATGCACATGGAGGTTGAGTAGAAGGTGGTTATCAGAGGCAGGGAGGATTGGAGGAAGCAGGGAATAAAGAGAGGTTGGTTAACAGGTACAAAAATACAGTTAGGTAGAAGGAATAAGTTCTAGCGCTTGACAGCACAGTGGGGTGACTATAGTTAACAATAATTTGTTGCATATTTCAAAATAGCTTGAAGAAAGTATTTGGAATGTTTTCAACACGAAAGAATGATAACTGTTTGAGGTGATTGATATGCCCATTGCCCTGATTTGATCATTATACATTTTTTTTTATTTTACATATTTTTTTGAGACAGAGTCTCGCTCTGTCACCCAGGCTGTGATCTCGACTCACTGCAACCTCTGCCTCCCGAGTTCAAGCAATTCTTCTGCCTCAGCCTCCCGAGTAGCTGGGATTACAGGTGCCCACCACCGCACCCAGTTAATTTTTGTATCTTTAGTAGAGATGGGATTTCGCCATGTTGGCCAGGCTGGTTTCGAACTCATGACCTCAGGTTATCTGCCCGCCTCGGCCTCCCAAACTGCTGAGATTACAGGCGTGAGTCCCCATGCCCGACCGATCGTTATACATTATATATATTGAAATAACATGTATTGAAATAACATACTGTACCTCATAAATATGTACAATTACTATGTATCAATAAAAAAAGAAAGAAAACTGTTCATGGAAAGTTTTTTTAGTATAATGCTGACACATAATAAGTATACAATACATTGCCTATATTATTAATTTTAATATTACTGATGTAAAAATATACAAACTCCTTACTAGACTTTGTAAGATCCATTGTATTTGCTCCTAGAATTCTTTCCAAACTCATCTTTGTATCTCTTCTCAGACTCAGCACATAGTAGATTTAGAGTAAACACTATATTGATGGATGGATTCACATTTCTCTTCATTCTCTTTTCTCTTGAGAATGAACCTTCATATACTGATGGTCTAAAATTTATTTTATTCTTTCAGGGATTTTAATGCTCCTCCTCCTTGTCTCCCTCAGTTAGTATTTCTGCTCTCTAAGATTTTGTTTTTTTTCTCTTGTTTAAAAGTCAGACACCCTTCCAACTCCCTTGTCTCCTGCTGAGGAGATCTAAAGAGATGATTCACTTTTGAACATGTGAAAAATGACTTCCTTGAAATTTTAGTTCATCGAACAGACTATCCTCTAGTGCCTTCCTTCACCCTTGCTACTTCCTTCTAGAGCTGAAGTTAGGCTGCAGATGAGGAGGGCAAGAAGGAGTATCTATTTTTCAGTCCTTGTGTAGGTGCCAAGAGACTTAACTAACAGCAGCTACAGAAATAAGTTGTACATTTTGTCTAACTTCCTTCGAAGTCTCTGAAGAAATAAATAAGCCTTCGATTTTTTTTTAGAAATATTTAGAGTAATTCTATTTAGGTCAGTTGATAAGTTACCTCTGTTAGAACTGAGGGACTATCTAAAAAACTTGGATGTTTCAATTATTCATATAGTGATGTATTTTGTAGTTAATATGACCTAGTGTCTATTAATCAGATGTGGACTACTAAAACCTAATTTATTCAGTTATTCAAAGAAGAAGTAGACTGTGCTTCTGTGTGTCAAATAATATGGTTAGTTTTCTGGATCCCTGACCAGTAAATAAATTTATGTTAAAAAATAACAAATTAAGATTCCCTAAAATATCTAGACTATTGACATACTACAAAATACGTATTTATATTTGTGTTTGACTGGTTGGAAATACCTAGATAGCAAGTTCAATTTTCCAATTCATTTTGCAAACACCTTTCTCTTTAACCTTGAAAAATTATTTCCACTGTTATTTGTGAAAAATCATTTTTTTAGCAGACTGCTTTCTGAAAATCACTGACCCTTCTCCTGTTTGGAAAGGACCTTGAAGTTCAGCTTGTTCAACCACACACCAAAAGCTCTAATCTTCCCTCGAGCAGCTTAGATAACAACTAGTTCAGTGGTTGTCTATCCTGGGTTTATATTATTAACTTATAGAGACTTAAAAAATTGTAAATGATCAGCCGCCTCTCTTCTACCTCCCAACAACTTTGATGTATAGTCATGGGCTACATAAGGACATTTCAGTCTAGAATAGATGTATACAATTGTGGTCCCATAAAATTATAATGAAGCTGCCCTATACAGATGTGCAATTAAAAAAATATTCTATACCATATTTTTACTGGTAACTTTTCTATGTTTAGATACGCTTAGATACACAAATACTCACCATTGTGCTACAACTGCCTACAGTATTCAATAGAGTAACATGCTTTACAGGTTTATAACCTAGGAGCAATAGGCTATACCATATAGCCTAGGCGTGTAATAGGATACATCATCTAGGTTTGTGTAAGTACACGCTATCGTGTTTACACAATGATGAAACCACCTAAGGACGCATTTCTTAGAAGGTATTCCTACTCAGTGATCCATGAATTTAATTGGTCTAGGAGGAGTTTGGCATTCACATTAGAAAAGCTCCCTAGGTGCTTTTAATATGCCTCCAGGCTAAAAACCAGTATACAAGTTAACCTGCTGAGGTGCTGATGAGAGGACGTAGAAGACCAGAAGGACCACAGTTCACGCTGACATTGAGGTTAAAAGCCATTCATAAGATATTCATATCTGAAATAATAAAGGCACCATGCACATTTTTGAATTCAGCAAGAAAAGGGCAGTTTTCTTATCCTGCTTATCTTAAGGTGATCGCACAGAGAACATGGGCCCAGGCAGGAGCCAGGGAAAAAAATGCCTTGCCAAAAGATGAAGAGTTAAGGGAATTTGTTGAAAGTGGCAGCCTCCTCTCATTGCCTTGATCAGTGCTCCAGTTCCTAACCTGGAACATACCAATCTGTCCCAGGACACCCCACACAGACATACACTTGATTTTGCTTCCTTTTCCTCCTGCTATTCTGTACTTCTGACAATCATCTTCTTTTCCTGCCATCAAAATCTGTCTTGGAGATGATGTGCTGACATCCCTCAGCCACATTGTTTGGATTCCCATAAAAGCCACTCAATTCCCCTGCCAGGGTACTCAAGTCTTTTTAGGCTTGGTGTAAGCATAGGTGGGCCAGTGTGTGAGAGATTGCTGGACTGGCAGAGACTTGGGGCATTCTCATAGTGTTCAATTTCCTGGCAGGTCAGATAAACCTGTGGGGGGCACTGAAACTCAAAATAATTTCCTTTACCCAGTGTTTATTTGGGAAATCCCCTGACTTCTCAGATACTTAAGAAAATGTCAGGGCTCTGAACATAAGTTACTCATGCTCCTGAAACTTAAACTCTTAAGACTCTATGCATAAGTCAGATATGACCCCATTAAGGAGGATAGTTTACTTCTTTATATTTGGTTCGTAGAAGAAAAACATTGCCTTTGTGCACAGGTCCTGCTGGAAAACTGCTCTCAATCCATAGCCTTTATTTGCTTGGAACTGTAGAAACTGACATAGGTTGTTCCTAATCTTGAGTGACAGTCATTTAGCTAGCAGACATTTGCATGGTCTTTGGAGAATTATAGCACATATTAAGCATGCCTATATCTTGTTCATTTCTTATGCACATACTCCAGTGCTTTTTAGATCTTAACACAAAGAATCCTGAAGAAAAAGAAACTGTAACACTCAAAGAAAAGTAAGATATTCAAAAAGAATGTGACATAGGCTTTAAGAAAAAGCTGGAGAAGCAGTTAGTAAACTTATCCCTTTATGTACTATATGCAAGGTGTATTTCCCTCTTTCTCCCGCTTCTTCTTTCCCTCCCTATCACGCCCTCTCCATCTACCCTCACCCCAGCTGTCATTAGTTGTGTTCATTTGTTGAATCTTACAAATACCCTACCACATCTTGTATTTTACACAACACACACAGACACACACACGCACACAATTTAATTCAACTGTAAGTCTTCCTTATTGGTTTGCAACTTGCTTTTCTTATTTAAAATATCTTGTACCTTCCCATTCTAGATAAATGGAGGATACCCTTCTAACTCAATGGTTCTCAAACTTTAGCATGCATCAGAATCACCTGGAGGACTTGTTAAAATACAGATTGTTGGATCTCATCCCCCAAGTTTCTGATTCAGTTTATCTGGGGTGGAGCTCAATAATTTTTTGTCAATATCACATTTATAACACATTCCCAGGCAATGTTGACTCTACTGTTCCAGGAACACAATTTGGGAGAAGACTTTCTAACTGCTTCTTTTAGATAGCTACATAATCTTTAATGGTAGAGATATAGCATGAATTTTTCTGTCATTCCACTATTGATTCTGATAAAGATTCTTTGCTTTACCTAACTTTAGCCAGGCTCCTAAATCTTTTCCTACTCCCATTTGTGCATTTCCTTGTAAAATCCAGTTTTAACAAAGAATCCTGTTAAGTCAGTTTAGTAAGAACCACCCACCCTCAATATCTGATCACCCTCCTTGTCTAATGAAGTTCCTTATCCTCCCCCATGCCTGACATGATGTCTGATCCCCCTGGCCTGTTGTTTACAAGAATCCTGTTATGTTGGAGTTCCCATTATCCCTGATGTTACCTCCTAGTAATTTTTCATCCACTGACTTCCCTCACCTCCCTACTCCTTAGCTATAAATTGCCACTGCCCATGCTGTATTCAGAATTGAGCCTATCTCCCCACCAGCTCACACTGACCCCCAACTGCAAATTCCCATTGCTAGGGTTCCTATAACTATTGCAAAGGTCCCAAATAAAGTCTGCCTTATCATGCCTTAACAAGTGTCATTGAATGTTTCTGTTTGTTTGACAGTATACATGTAATTATTTTGTCTCTACATTCAGTGGTGCAATAAATGTCCTTATACTGTTATGTTCATGTACTGGTGCTTTTATCTTGCTAGGATCCGAAACTTAAAAAAAAAAAAATGTCTTTTGAACTAGATTATGAGTCACAGGAGAAAATCAGTCTCACTGCTTTGTGGCCACACTTCAGCTAGATCTTATTGCTAGACTTGGATCCAAATAATGCCGACTTTTTCCAGAAGTATATCCTCCCTCAGAAGAATTATATTTTCCACTTTTGTGGATAATGAAAGATATATGCCCCAAGCTCCTACAGCATTTCTAGAAGGGGAGCTCCAGCTATGCAAGTTGTCAGCAAGGGCAGGTTGGGTGGGCTTTGTGCTCAGCCCCCTGGGGATCTGCTTTGCAAGACATCATTCACTGGGCAATAAAAGGTTTGGTGATGTTTTCATTGTTATTTAAAAGTCAGTTAACTTATTTTGATTATGTACAATGCCTTGGGCCATGCCTTAGAAGTCTAGGGAATGAACACTTTGAATTGAACTCCTGCTATATTCTAGGCACTTTTAAAAACAAGATCTCATGGCATTATGATAACAACCTTGGGAGGTGGGACTCTGCACAGGTTAATTTTGTCTTGTTGTTGAAGAAAATGAGTCTCAGACTACTGAAGTTGCTTTTCTAAGTCTGTTGATGATGTTATATGGCCAAGCTAAAATTTGAACTTAGAAACTTCTGGCTTCAAATTTATTTATTTTTTTCCTGGAAACATACTGCTTTATACGGGAAGACTTGAAAGCAGCAAATAGAGTCTCTATCTAGGGTATACTGATTGAGTTTGAGGTTGTATAGATATTGATCATTTTAATTCTTTTTTAAGCCTCTGTTTCTTGAGTTATATCTGTTGTAGGCAGCATCATTTACTCATTCAATTTTGGGCAATAATCATGACTGGATTAAACATTTGGGTTTTCCATTTATGCTGATTTCATCTAGGTACAATTTTCTATCTCTCTTATGTATCTCATTTTTCTCTCCCTTCCTTTCTTTTGTTTTTTTTTTTTTTTTTTTTTTTTTTTGATGAATAAAGAGCTGCTGGGTCATCACTTCTCAGCCTAAAGAGTCACTATTAATCTTGAGTGCAGCATTCCTGTTAGAAAAGACACTAGGACATGAGTTGCGAGCATCCAGGAATTAGTCTATGCACTCTTTGGATGTTATCCTCAACGGTGTCTTCTGTATTCGGTTTCTTTCTTGTCTTGGAGTCCCAGTTCCACCTTGTTATGAATTCCCCATCCCTACCCTCTCCACTCTAGCTTCTCTTTGATCTTTTATAGCTTATTTTCTAGTGCAGTGTTTAACCTCTGCTCTGGAATCATTAGTCTATTTTTCCTCCGTACTTAGTCGGCACGCTAATTATTCCAGATTCTGTGGTTCCTGTTTCCAACCCTCTCAGCCTTTCTCATCTTTTACCTGACTCCCTAGGAGTTGGCGCTGTGATGCGATGCTTACTTGACTGTTTATGTCTCCATCTCTGACCTTTTTCTCAAAATCTTTTCATACTGTGGCTTGCTAAATACTCTCTGACAAATCCCCTGCTCCATTTATCATCTCACATGTTCTTTAACTGTTGCTTTATCTTCTGTTCCTTTTAAGTCCTTGTTTTCTTCACTTCTTTATCCAGTAACATAGACATGTGAGCAGAGGAAAATAAAAATAGAACAACCCACTTAATAGTCGCCAGCACTAGGTCTAACTTCCTTTGTTCATGAAGGTAGTACTTTGTACATTTTAAGGTATTGGTAGTTTTTCAAGTAGTTGAAATGCCTAGATTAATTGAGGTAGGGATTGCAGATCCTTAGATGGGTTATGGAGCACAGGGAAAGAATCGTTCGGCTCTGGTTAAATCTTATTTTTCTTTATTCTCATTCTGTATGGAGTTATTAGGATGGATTTCCTTAGAATGTTTGGGAGTTTTCACGTTCAGGCTGCTTTCAAAATCAACAGTCTCCACGGATGGATACTCAGGATTTGGGGTAACAAGAGGAATGAGTTCTGATTCCACCCTATGAAGCTTGTGATGAAGCATTTCCAATACATTATTGAATTTGATTACATTAATAGTCCTGTGAAGTAGATCTTCATATTGCTATTTTACGGTCAATAAACCAAGCTCAGAAAGACGGAAGAAAATAAACATTTATCTAGTATATATTTTCTAGGCAGTTTGGCTAGAGGATAAATGGCTTGCCCCAAGGCACATTGCTGTATGCAGAGGAACTAAAATTCATTGTTTTACCCACTGTCTCAAAGTGCTAATTGTCGTGGAGTCATACTTTTAGGGACTTGTAGCTCATGGACTGAGGTTTCAGGAATGAAGCCCTGTTCTCCTTTTTTATCTTCTGTCTCTTCCTTTATCTCCTCTTCATGATTCTGTGAACCTCTTTCATATTTTTCCATCTTTCTAAACCAACAGGTTTACTCTTATTGTTGTGTCCTTGACCCAGCATTGATGCCTTCTCTCTCTCTCTCTGCCAGCCTCCAAGCATCACTGCAGCCCTCTTGGAATTCTAGTTGATCTTACCCCAGCAGCTCCAGCCTGAACTGTGAGAAAGAATGTTCTATCTGTCCTGCATGAACCGGAAGAAAGAACCCTCTTCAATATAATGGAGATCCAATAATCTGTTTTGACAGTGATATTAATTCCAAATAATTTACAGGTTCTTGAGCTTTTCATCATGATACCAGGTTTTCTATGGGGTATCAGACATTGGGTTAAAATTGATTCATGCAATGAAATGGACAAATTTGAGTTGTGGTCAGATGTTTTAATTAACTCTCTTTTACTTAGAGTGCCTCCTGCCCTGATGGTTGAATCATTTCTACCAAAGTTCTTTGTGCTTCAGTTTTCTCACAGTAAAAAGGGAACAAGCAGATCTGGACTTAAAAATAGGTAGAATGAGTAGTATCAGGAAATTCTGTTCTAATGGTGTCTGTAATAATGGCTGAAAATTCAATATTAGCTAGGAAGTTTTGCTTTGTAATTAAGTTTTTTTCTTTTTCTCTAATGCCTCCCCCAACTTGCATATGCACTCTGGCATGCACAATGTTCCTATATCACTTTGGGATGAGTCCTTGTTTATGTAAATTTCCTATATTCCAGACACTGTTTTAAGGACTTTGTAAACATAAGTTTATTTAAACACATGAGGAAGGTACTAGTACAAATCTCATACCACAGGTTGAAGAATCTGAGGCACAGACAAGTTAATTAACTTAGCCATTGTTCAGCTGGCTAGTAAGTGGCACAGCTGGTGTTGAAATTCAGGCATTCTGGTTCCAGAGTCTTTGCTCTCAGCTACTCTGATGGTTTTGTTTCTTTCTCTGAGATTCATGGCATAAACCCTCATAAATACTAATTTCTCAGTATTTTAATTATTTGTCAAAAGATATGAGTCTTCATTCACCTTGTTCCATTGGGATGAGAGCTACTCAAAAGCAAGGGTTTTGAGTTATTCATATTCTCCAGCAGGGAATCTTGCTATGACTTGTTCAGTATTGAACCCTGCTGCTTACAATCAGGTAGGCTCTCTATAAGTAGTGGTGAATTAATCTTTTCAACCTCCTGCTCCAATTACAGTGAAACACATGATAGGCTCCATGAATGTCAAGTAAATATATGCGTTTTGTGATCAAGGGGTATGGTCTTAACACATATGTGCTTGTGAATAATTCCCCAACTTATGAATTATATTTATTCCATTGTCCAAGCTTAATGACTATGTAGTCAGTGTTTATTGGCGTACTTCCCTCCTACCATTTTTGCAGTTACAGAACCATTACAAATGGAAGACTGGGTGACAACAACGTAAATTATTGCAGACTGAAAGAATTTGGCACATGTTGCCAGGAACAGGTATCTCTTTGAGTATCTTGGAATACTTGAAGAAGGCCACAGAGGGTTTCTTCCACTCCTTTTGGAGGTGCCCCAAAGCTTTCTGAGATGCTGATGCATTTAGAAATCAAAGCAGCCCATCAAGAAGGACAATTCTGGGAAGAAAACAAACAAAAAAAGAAGTCATTTTCCCTTGCCTTAGCCCTCCCTCTATTTTATCCTAACTTCTTCTTTGTTTCTTTTAAATAAGGGATTAGAAAAGATGTGAAACCAAAGAATTTCAATTTTATAATTTAATTTTCATTTTATGATGCAGTTAGAATGAGCTCTTCATTTATTTGTTTAGTAAGCCCAAGCCTTCACTGATGTTTTCCTGAATTTTATATTCTGTTTCAGTATGGTGTGATGGTTTTTATTTTTTTCATCTAAAAATGAGGTGGGCATTCTTCTAATATGAAATAATAGTGTGTCTCACATAGCTGGTTATTTAGTGCTGTGTTTTAATCCTCAGCATGAGGGGCCATAAATTATCTGCAACTCTTCTGCTTCCATTTGTGTTTTCTTCCTTTGTTATTTCTGCCTGACCTTTTCTTCCAAAAACAGAATGAGAAAGCAACTTCTTATATGTTCTTCCTCTGTAACTTATATTGTAATTGCCACATTTCTGTTGTAATATTGATTTGGAAAACTCATCGGCATTCCAGCGTATAAAGTAATAGAAATCTGAATCCTGCTGGAGGGAGTTATTTAGTCTTTATTGAAGTGATTTAAAGAGAGCTTTCTACCCAAATAAAATGCTCAGAGTAAAAGGAAGATGTACTGACGCAAAAGCATGCCTGTTTCTCAAGCAACACCAAGAATACAGAGATTGTGTCATTCTAGCTTTTCATTTCTTCTTTCCTTGATTTTATGAATGAATGACACTAATGAAATAAGTAAATGTGCATTATATATGTGTTTCTGGACAGTTATGGATGACTTTCCAGGTATAACTTGGCAAAGCACATTTCTTTAACATACCAAATAATTTAAAACTTACTAGGGGAGCCTCTTCATAAAAAATGTTGTAGACAGTATTTTTGCAAAAAAAAGAAACCTTTTTCAAAATGAAGACTTGTTTTGTCCACATATTTCTTAAAAAACAAAAATCTTACTTCAATTTGCAATGTTCAGAAACAGATGGAAAAAGTACATTTGATTGATACATGAAAAGTTCTCACAGTTCCCATAGCATTTGTCTGTGAGTTCAGCTGGGTGATTATTTCTGTTTCATGCTATCTTGCTTAGGCCCCAACAGGATTTCCATCAAAGAGTTCAATGAAAATAAGATTATAAATTTGGGGTTCCCCAAGGAACAGCATATTTTAGATAAGGAGAGGGCTACATTTGGTATAATAGATACTTTGCATTGTTCTAATAAATCATCAGTAAATATCTTTCAAGTAAGTGAATTTCATGGGCTGTACCAGCTACATGTAAGCTACATGTCATTGTATCTCCAAGCCAATGGATAGGATAGACTAGATATCATAAAGCATCAGTTTAGCCAAGGAGGTTTACCTGTGATTAAGCATGCCTGTTTACTCATAGCCTTATTAATGCCTTCCAAATACCTTAACATAAACAAATGTCTTTCAGGGAGAGATAAAAAGTCTCAAAGAAGTTATAAGTCCCACATTAAGAAAGTGGTAGAGCTATGATTCAGACTTAGCCTTACTTCACATGCCATGCGCTTCCTCACTCTAAAAGTACCTCCATCCTTCATGCACAAAGACTACCAAAAAGAAGAAAGAAAATAAGAAAGATAAGGAAAAAAGAATATATGCAAAAACTAGTGAAATTCAAATAAAGTCTCTACACTAATTGACTGCATTGTACCTGCATTAATTCGTGGCTTTCAATAATGTACCCGTCTGTTATAAGACGCTACTGGGGGAAGATACGTGATTGGTACATGAAACTTCTCTGTACTATTTTTGCACTTCTGTGAGATCATAATTAGTTCAAAATAAAAGTTGCAAAAAGACCCCAAAACTTCACTTTAATGATCTAGGGCACTCATGAGATCCATTATTTCTACGAAAGCAAGAGTTTCCTAACATCTATAAGTTAACACTACAATGCAATGCTGACTTGCCATTTCTTTCTTTCTTTTTTTTTTTTTTTTTAACAAACTGCATAGTCTGAATGTTTATGTCTTCCCAAAATGCATATGTTGAAACCTAATTCCCAATGCAATAGTATTAATAATATGGGGCCTTTAGGAGGTGATTAAGTCATGAGGATGGAGTTCTTATGAATGGGATTAGTATCCTTGTAAAGAGACCTGAGGGAGCTTGTTTGTCCTTTCTGCCGTGTGAAAATACAGCAACAGTGAGTCCTCACCAGACACTGAATCTGCTGGCATCTTGACCCTGGACTTCCCAGCTTCTAGAATTGCAAGCAATACATTTCTGTTGTTTATAAATTACCCTATAGTATTTGGTTATAGCAGCCCCAACAAACTAAGGTACAAACATAATAGAATATATTTATTCAAATAAGTGTTGGATTTTTCATGGAAGGATTTACACTTTTCCTGATCATTATTCTGTCGCTACCAGTGTCCTTAGAGTATCTTGTGAGGAACTGCTGGAAGAACCTGTGGCCTATTCTTTTGGATATTCTCTGTACCCATATATTTGTGTTTTGAAGGCAGGATTGGCTTTTGAAAAAGCCAAGAGTTATCAGGGCAAAGTCTTCTGAATACAGTAAAATAAACTAAATACAATTTAATACCCACACAGTGCTAAAATTTGGACCCTATTTGAAAAACCAACAGCAATAAAACCCATGTTTAATACAGTGTTATTTATGTTTATAAACAAGGAGCTTGCCGTATATATTGGAAAGTCTTGAATACAGGCTGCAGAGATGGATATTATTCCATCATGTGCTATTATTTATTTATTTATTTATTTATTTATTTATTTTTTGAGATGGAGTCTGGCTCTGTCACCCAGACTAGAGAGCAGTGGCGCAATCTCGGCTCACTGCAACCTCCGCCTCGCGGTTCAAGTGATTCTCCTGCCTCAGGCTCCTGAGTAGCTGGGACGACAGGCACCTGCCAGCATGCCTGGCTAATTTTTGTATTTTTAGTAGAGACGGGGTTTCGCCATATTGGCCAGGCTGGTCTTGAACTCCTGACCTTGTGATCCACCCACCCTGGCCTCCCAAAGTGCTAGGATTACAGGCGTGAGCCACTGTGCCCCGCCATCATGTGCTATTTTTAAGATTAGTACCCATTTCTGTAGACTCAGAATTCAATATCACATTGAGATGATGATTATCAAGTGCCTAACGCAGGGCCTGATCAGTAGTAAGTGATCAGTGAAAACTTAGCAGTTTTAATCATGATGGAGGATGATGATGAATTTTGCCCCAAGAAAAGTACCTTATTTTTTTCTAAGCCTTTTTTATTATCCAAATAACAGAGGGCTTGAGCCAAATGAAAGCTAAATTTTTCAGCTCTGCCATTCAGTAACTTCCATCCTGAAGCAGGTGTCAGGAGGCAGGACGGAGGTGTTGAAGGTGCTGAAGGTGCAGGTGAGGTCAGGAAAATTTGCTGTTTGTGTTGTGGTGATGTGACAGCTCATAGGGGTCTTACTGTGGCACAGGGTTTTGGTTTTCCACCTCAATTTACCTCTGAGAAAGTCCTTTCCTCTTTCTCTTCTTAGGCTCTGAGGTTTCGGTCATTTTGCTAACATCTTGAGACTGCACTGACATATATTCTGTCTTAGAAATATCATAGAAAAAAATACCCAAGGAGTTCATTATATGCCTGAACAGCCAGAACCTCCAAGTAATTGATAATTGTTTGATAAACAGACCTGTGTCTCCCAGTGTGACTGATGGAAAACCGTGTTTCTGGCAGGTTGGAGGCTGCTGAGTATCAGTTGCCTGAAAGATAGACAGACTTTTCCAGCTGGGAAAAAAGTCAGCTCAGATATTACAGAGTTTACTGAATTTGGTTGGTGATATCTGACACTAATCCACAAGTTGATAAAATATCATCTGGATAGAGCAGCTTCTGGAGAGTACACACTAGTAGCTAGTAGACATTAGGTACTAGTAGCTTTCTTGCTGAACACTGAAAGACTGACAAGCCACAAATAGGAAGTTGGCTTCTAGGTGCCCCTGAGATTGGCTAATAAGGGCAGGGGCTGGATTTCATTGCAGAGTTTAGTATGTCTGTCTGTTGGACCTTTGGGATGGGCATAGACATGTTGGTACCTTATGGGGGGTATAGTCTAGGCTAGGGGCAGGTGTGCAGTGATGAGGAAGTAGGTGGTAGGCAAGGGGCTTATGACATTGGTTGGTGGGGAACCTTTAAGCAAAAGGGAGGTCATCTTTTCACTAAATTCTCTAAGTATCTCACTGTCTTATTTTTGGCTTCAAAATATTTTTTCATCATGTTCTTGCAATGGCCATGTCAATATACCTTGAAAAGGTCCCACTTTTTAGAATGGGGCGATAGCAATATAACCCTAAGACATGGGCAAGAGTGGCTCCTCCACTGAGCCTGTCTCATTCAGAGGACTCTGCTCCAGCCCTCCTTCAGCATTCCTTTACCCATGCGGGGGAGAGAGGCATTGGAGCCAAGGGAGCCTGCTCATCCAGAGCCCACATCCACTGCCATTTAGACTACTCAGAAATCCCTGACAAATAGTCTAGATCTAATTCTGGGATCTTCTTAGATCTCTTGCCTACCACTTTGTCTACCACTTTCTCCTGAGGCAGATTGAGCTGCTATTGAACATACTTCTTAGCAAAGCAGTGGTCAAAGGGCAGCTGTTGGGAAGAGGTTGGAGTTGCCCCCTTGTAGGGCAACACAGGGCTGGGAATGGAAAGGAGATAAAGGGCCAGACGAGGATTTGGGAGCCACAGGTCAGCTGGCCCCCTGCCTTCACATGCCAGTACAGAATTTCAAGGCATCAGATTTGTCCAAATTTGAATTCCAAATTTGGATTTTTGTTCTACGTCACAAAAATGTTATGAGTAAGCCTGGGGAAAACAGCAGTGTCCCCTACACCCAGCTTTCCTCCTGCCCAGGGTCTTGCTCTATACTGGACTGAACTTGCCAATGAGGTTAGAAAGAAGGGCAGTTGTCACTTTTACTTCATTCATTCATTTACCAAACATTCATTGAATACCTACTGTGTGCCAGGCTGTGTGTATGGATACTGAGGAGATGCTGTCCAAGACGGATGTGCTTCCTACCTCTTGAAACCTGAGGAATAGAGAAAGTATACAGAAGATAAGAGTAAGAAGACCAATTAATAAAGATTTTCTGATTGTGATAAAATCATGAAATAATAGTGATAAAATCATGCACCCAAGCAACTGTGTCTGGAGACAGAGAAAGAAGGGGAGAAGAGTTTCGTTGAGATGAGCTACTCCAGTTGGGTCTCTCTAAGCAAGTGACATTCAAGCAGAGTCCTGAAGGGAGAGGAGCCAGCCATGCAAGATTGGAGTGGAGGCAGGGGTTCCAGCCCAGAAGACAACATGTGGAAAGGCTATGAGGTGGGACATAACTTGGAGTGATGTACAGAGCCAGATCATAAAGGGCCTTGCAAGCGCCCATGATAAGGGGTTGGTATATTATCCTAATTGCAGTGGGAAGCCATGGAGGCCTTAAGCACAGTATGATTTTACATTTCTAAAAGGTCATTCTGACTTGCATGTAAGAAATCTTTGGAAGAATGGAAGCAGGAAGACTGATTAGGGGGCCCTTTGTAAGAAATCAGGCAAGAGACGGTGGTGATTGTTCTTATGCATGAGAAAGCCAGGGTGCTTCCACAATAAGATATCTTACTTCTCATGAGGTAGCATTGGCTAAATCTTAAAGACTGGAACTCTTATACCTTTGTTTGTGAAGAAAAGCTCTACTCATTTATTATCCTGTTATTTATTATCCAACATATGGTTATTAAGCATGGCATATGTTTTTAACCCCACTGTAGGAGCCAGTGATCCAAAGGTAAAGGAGGCACAGTCTCTACTAAGAATATCTGGAGAGATTCATTCTATTTAGAGGCAGGAGCCAGGGAGCAGGGATTGAGGAAAGAACCAAGGAGAGGCAATTATCACTGAAGAGAATGGTATTAAAACAAAGCTTTACCCAATTTCCAGTTTAACTCATGGATATGACCTCATAGGAGCCAGTTATTGCACTCCTAGACTATGAGGAATTTTTAAATGTTGATTGCTTATTTACTTTGATATCCCATAATGTATGGATAAAAAAGGAAGGGTGAGTAACAGCAGAGGTTTTTTGTTTGCCTGTTGGCAGGAAAGTGGTTCTTTGTCCTCAAGTTTGTTAAAAAAAATGCATAAAGAAGGTGGCCGGGCATAGTGGCCCATGCCTGTAATCACAGCATTTAGGAGGCCGAAGTGAGTGGATCATGTGAGGTCAGGAGTTCAAGACCAGCCTGGCCAATGTGGCGAAACCCCTTCTCTACTGAAAATACAAAAGTTAGCTGGGTGTCGTGGCACATGCCTGTAATCCCAGCTACTTGGGAGGCTGAGGCAGGGAAAATTACTTGAACCTGGGAGGCAGAGGTTGCAGTGATTGTTCCACTGCACTCCAGCCTGGGCGACAGAGCGAGACTCCATCTCAAAAAAAAAAAAAAAGGTTAGAAAATATCCAGAACCAGAAGTCTAGAGGACCTGCAGATAAGGGTGGGGCTTGCAGGGAGGCAAATGGAAGGAAAGAGAGTTACTATGAGAGCCTAGGGATAGGATGATTATGATGATCCTGGCAGCTCAGTGGCACCAAAAGGACCATATTTCACAGACTGCATGTATCTTGCCATGGCTGATGAATAAATGGTAATCTCTTACAGTCAACCTACTCCCAGTGAAGACTGACTTGGAGGGAGGTCGTGGAAAAGGTGCCACATTACTCATTCTGAATCCTTCAGCACATTCTACCTGAAGCAATTATAGTGGGAAGAGGGCATCTTGGCATCCATAGGCTGGAGCCATGGAAGCAACCTCTGAACATGCAGTACTAAATTACCTGAAAGGAAGGATGCTTTCTCAATTTAGTTTAGCTTTTGATTAAATGAAATAAAGTTTGTGTCCATTAGGTACCAGATTTTCATGTACATTCATGGGGTTGGATTCCCACACCTCCTGGGGAGGAAGGAACTGTGTTGAGGGTTGAATGCCCAAGAAGAGGCTGGGACCCAAAAAGTCCCATTTTTCTTGATCTAGGATGGGGAGAGATGGAGTCTATGCAGGGTCAGTCAAGCACAAGACAGAATTAAACAAGGCTTGTGGGCTAAGCAGGAAGGAGATTAGTTGACACATTCTCCTGTAGAACAGGGAGAGTATCACTGGTTTATTATTTTAGTGAACAGGCCTCCAGTTATTGTCATTACACATGTCATCAGGCTAGGAGAGGATGAGGGCTGCCTCGCCCCATCCCACCTTCTCGTTCAGCTTGTCAGTGAAATGTATTAGATACCTACTGTGCCCACTCGTCTGCTGGACCCCTTAAAGGCATCGCACAGTCACCAAGTCAATATGTACAACTTTTGCTTACAGTTTAAGAAAAGAGAATTTAAGGACAGTACTATTTGAGAACAACTAAAGGTAGGAAGCACCTGTGTCCTTATCTGAATGCTAGGGAAGGTCAGTTCTGCTGAGAGTAAGGGCATTTGTG
Organism: Pongo abelii; assembly: GCF_028885655.2. Lineage (NCBI taxonomy): Eukaryota > Metazoa > Chordata > Mammalia > Primates > Hominidae > Pongo > Pongo abelii. Next base: position 51,736,773 of record NC_071997.2, on the reverse strand, counting down.
TGGACTGGTGATAATGACACCAGACTCCCCAGGCCTCAGGCTTCTCAGCGATTGAGCTGGAAGCCAGGTCATTCCAAGTGGAAGGAACAGAGGAGCCAAAGGCTAGAGGGGTCAGGCTATGGTGCCTTCAGCTTCTGGCACATTGCAAGGTGAGTTACAAAACAGAATACACAATAAAAGCTAGTATTTGTAAGAAAACAAAACTATCATGAAGGGCTTTTTCTAAAATGTCAATTTTCTTTGGGTGCCTAGATAATGGGTGATTTAGAGTTTCTACTCGGTTATTACCTATATATTCTAATTTTCCTAAAATGAAAATATACAACCTCTGTAATATGTTTTATAAAATACAGGCACTTAAGCAATTCCTGCTGAAATGAAAGTCTGGACATTTTGAAGAGGCTGTAAATGCTGTACTCATTGGAACCCACCTCACCAGTGAAAGCTCCAGACTCTGGCATGCCTGAGTTTGCTCAGCAGTCAGTTTACATTTTACTAAACCTTCTCAGTCTCCATTATTGCTCCCCAACAACAGAAAAATATTCAGACTTACGATCATGGGTGCTTGTACATCCTGAGTGGTCAAAAATATCTCTAGAGAATAGATTTGATGCTGCAGTAAAGGGCCTTTAATTTTTCTAGCCTGGGGGCCCCTGACTGGCTGCTCACAGATGTGTGTTTGTTATTTGTTTTTGTGTAGTTTGTGGCCATCATAGAATTTTTTAAAACTTGAGCTAACATTAAAAATCAGAGTTTATGTATAAACATTTGAATCCCTGGCTTCTCTTTCCAAAACCATCTGTCTCACATTCCTGCCCAGCCACACACAGCTCCAATGCAGGCACAGCTGCCCCTTGGATGATCAGTTCTCTGCAGTCTTTACAATTCACTCTTGCTTCCTGACGCTGAGGCCAAGGCAGTTGCCATTTACCACAACAGTTGTTGTTTCTTAATGGTAGAGACCTATTTTTAAAAATCTATGTTTTAACAACAGTAAAAAATAAGAAGGTACATCAGAAGAACCATATATTTTGAGAGAAGAATGAGAAAGCATATTTTTTTGTGGAAACACTATTCAAACAGACTGCAGACACCAAGTGACATGGTTGGCTTTTGTTGGCACTGGAGATTTTGCTGCTTGCCCTGAGCCTTAAGATCTTCCTCATGGTGCTACACTGCCAGCAAAGAAGAGTTTAAGGAGAGAATGGAGGTGGGTGTTCCATATCCACAGCCTACTCCTGTGTGTGAAGATCCACCCCCACCATATCGCATCTCATCCCCAAAACAACAACAGCAACAACAAAACCAGAATTGGGCAGTTCCTGGTTTAGAAGGCAAGAGGTAAAGTTTAGTATTGCCTTCCCATTCCAACATAGCTTATACTGTTACATACCTACATTTTCCTACCATAAATTGAACCATTTCCTATCAAACCAGTAAAATGCAAAGTCTTTTTAATATCTAGACAATGACTGAATGACAAACAAAAGGGCCTTCCTCGGTGCTTTTTATTGAAATTTCCTGTGGATCCACGAATTCTCTGTTATTAGGGTAAATATCAACAGAAGACAGGCTGGTTAGATAGCTACTTGGAAGTGTTGACAGGAAATTAAATTTGCAAACAAATAAAACCGTGGTAGAATTTTTGTATACAAGGACAAAAGCAAGGAAATTGAATATTGAGATTATTTGTAGCATTCTTCCCTGGGGATGGAGAATTGAAGAGCACACAATTTGCCATTCGTCAGAAGATCAAACCCAAGATGACTTAGCAAGATAGTCATTCTTAAAACCAAAAAAGTTATCTCACAGGCCCAGATCTCAGAGATATAGACACCTAAGCAAATGAGGTGTCTGTGAGTTGGATGATTTTTACTCAACATGTTAATTTTTCTGTTTGCCATTTTTAGAGATGATGCTGTACAGTCATCAGCACCCTTTTCCAAAAAATATGATAAATGTTTCTTCAAATAACTTAACGATCTCATTCACATGTTCTTCGGTGTTAATAATAAGTACGTGTGCCAATGAATGAAGTGGCCAACAGTATCCCTCCACTGGAAAGTGTAAATTGTGTCATTGTATGTTGAGTTAACAAGGATTAGAGCATACTGGGTTTTATATTTTGGCATTTTTTCCCCTTTATTTTTGAGGGTAAATCTGTTGGTCCATGTAATACACATGTGCTAATAACTGCTGATTTAACAAAGAAGTTGAGAGTTAGTGCAAAATAAGGAGTTCATAAAGATATTTTTAATTTATTAAGAAAAGAGTAACGAACATTTATTTATTTACTTATTTTGATAAGTAAAGGACTGGAGCTCTCAACTACAAATATGAGGTCAAGTGATGAAATATAAATATCCCTTGTGTGGGCATCAGGAAATCTGCTATTCTGTCACCAAACACCTATGAAATCGTGTGAAGTGGAAGTGGGAGATTAGGTGTTTTGGGACTTATTTCAGGGTCTACTATTCTTTGACACGATGACTTTGTTCACATATGCATTTGAAGAGCTGCCTTAATCATAAAATAACGTTCTAATTTACTAATAGTCAAATCTTCCTAGAGAGGTCTCAAACTGCCAGTCTGTGTGTTATATAAGGCCTGTTGAGGAAATGATTACAGTACACAGACTATTGCCACGTATGGAATGAAGGGGAAAGAAAAAACAGAATTTGTTACAAATAGTTAAACATTTAGCATATTCTAAAAGAAAAAAATAATGTCTTGTGCTTTTCTTAAAAAAAAAAAATCAATTCTGGCAATCCAGGGTCATGTTCCTATCGACTAGAGCAATACTGTTAGAGCACAGATGGATTTGCCCTTGTGTGCCCTTCTCAAGGTTCACCCAGTCACCAGATCTCCTGGCACTGAGGACATGTCAATTGTCACTTATCTTTTTATTTTTTTACATTACTTGCCTTGAGAGAACTGAGCTAAATGCCATTCTTGAGAATAGCACCTATGTCCTTTAATTAGCTGAACCCATGACCACAGATGATGTCTGATTCACCCCCAAGGAGGCAAAACAAATGTGTAGAGATATCTGAGAAGTCGGGCTGAAGCTTTTTGGCTCTTGGGGACACTCTCTCATGTTCATGTCAATTAGGATAGATTTTGTTGAAAACATATTTTGCACACTCCTTAAGACCCAAATGGCAGATGAGCTTCACGTAACTACCAGATTTTCTGTTTTTCAACTTACTTCTCTAGGGGAAAAGGTGGAAAAATAATTTGATACACTAGTTGTAGGAAACTGGACTTTAACTCAGTGTTTGACAATCAGTCAATTCTAAGAAAACAAAGTGACAGAAGTAATATAGCATCAGGAAGCAAAAAACTCATTTTTCCCAGGCAATTGTTTTACAACTAAATTATTTATGTGTATTGAGGGGTTTAAGAATTATTAAATGTATTTTCTCCCTTGGCTCAGTTCTTTACATTTTTTCTGTTTATAAGAAGTGAAACCCAGTTAGATGACTACCAGGCAGGCAGGCTCACAGACGGGTTTATTGACAACACCACAATGTTCCTCCCTTCTCTTGCTTTCTGGCCTCAGACATAAGGAACAGTCTCTTTGGGAATGAAGGGGGCATCATGGAATGAAAAATAGAATGCCCTCCAAGAATGAAATACAGCTAATTACATGTTGTTCACCTGCTTAGTTTCAGAGGGTGGACTTATGATTTGTGCCTGTTGAAGAAGAAAATTGCTTGATAGCAGTGGCCATGTTATCGGGATTCATAGGAGGGAGATGATTATCTGTTAATTTTAGAGTAAAGAGACCTTTTACTACCAGGCAAAAAAGCAAAAATCATGCATTTCTCATGCATAACAGAAGTTCTTTGTTTTGATAGAATAATTACTATTTGGAGTATATTGGGTTGGATTTGTAAAATGACTGGCCTAGAGTTTATAGATAATCAGTCTCAGTATGGAGATTTCAGAACAGGAATGTGCAGATGTGGTGGCACTGATAAGGGATGGAATACATTTGTACCTATGCAGTACACATACACGCGCACACATACATACACAGAAGCATACCATGTAGGAGAAAAACAGGCTTTGAAAAATTAACACTTGTTTTTGATTCTGATTATCCTAAGTGGTTGTAGTAATAGTCAATACCAACTGATTGCTATCTAGTCTGTTCCTGGTAAATAGAAATAAATTTTAATTTGGGAAAGATTTTCTTTAAAAAAAAAAATCAATAGGTTTACGGGTACAAGTCGTTTTTCATTATAAGGATGAATTATGTAGTGGCAAAATCTGGGCTTTTAGTATACCTATCTCCAGAATAGTGTACATTGTACCCACTAGGTAATTTTTCATCCCTCACCTCCCACCCATCCGTCCCCATTCTGAGTCTCCATTTGTTATACTACTCTATATGCCTTTGCATCCCCATAGCTCAGCTCCCATTTATAAATGAGAACATGTGGTATTTGATTTTCTGTTTCTGAGTTAACTTTATCTAGGATAATGGCCTCCAGGTCCACCCAAGTTTCTGCAAAAGACATTATTTTATTCTTTTTTATGGCTGAGTAGTATTCCATGGTGTGAGTGTGTGTGTGTGTGTGTGTGTGTATCTCAGATTTTCTTTATTCACTCATCAGTTGATGGGCACTTAAGTTAATTCCATATCTTTGCAATTGTGAATTGTGCTATGATAAACATACACATGCAGGTATCTTTTTGATATGAGGACTTTTTCCCCCCTTTGGGTAGATATACAGTAGTGGGATTGCTGGATTGAATAGTAGATCTACTTTTAGGTCTTTGAGAAATCTCTATACTATTTTCCTCAGAGGTCGTACTAATTTACTTTCTCATCAACAGTGTATAAGCATTCCCCTGACTGCATCTGCCCCAAGACCTATGGTTTTTTGACTTTTTCATAATGACCATTCTGGCTGGGGTAAGGTGGTATCTCACTATAGTTTTAATTAGCATTTTCCAGATGATTAGTGACATTGAGCATTTTTTATATGTTTATTGCCCATCTGTATATCTTCTTTGAAAAATGTCTGTATATGTCATTTGCCCACATTTTAAATGGGATTATTTGTTATTGGCTTATTTTCTTGCTGATCTGTCCTTGTAGATTCTGGATACTTGTCCTTTGTTGGAGGCATAATTTGCAAATATTTTCTCCCATTCTATAGGTTGTCTTTTTACTCTGCTGATTATTTCTTTTGCTGTGCGGAAGCTTTTTAGTTTAAGTCCCATTTATTTCTTTTTGTTTTTGTTGCATTTTCTTTTGGGGTCTTAGTCATAAATTCTTTGCCTAGGCTAATGTCCAGAAGAGTTTTTCCTAGGTTTTCTCTTAGAATTTTTATGGTTTCAGGTCTTAAACTTAAGTCTTTAACACACCTTAAGTTAACTTTTGTACACGGTGAGAGATAGAGATTCAGTTTTCTTTTCCATGTGGCTATCCAATTTTCCCAGCACTATTTGTTGAATAGGGTGTTCTTTCTCCAGGGTATGTTCTTGTATGCTTTGTTAAGGATCAACTGATTGTAGGTATTTGGCTTTATTTCTGGGTTCTGTATTCTGTTTCATTGGTCTGTGTGTCTTCTTTATACTAGTATCAAGCTGTTTTGGTTACTATAGCATTGTAATAATTTGATGTAATTAGGTGATACTGTGATGCTTCCAGATTTGTTCTTTTTGCTTAGCATTTCTTTGGCTATTTGGGTTTTTTCTTAGTACCATATTAATTTTAGGACTTTTGTTCTAATTCTGTGAAAACTGACATTGGTGAGAGGAATTACATTGCATCTGTAGATTGCTTTGGGCAGTATGGCCATTATAACAGTATTGATTCTTCCAATCCATGAGCATGGGTTTTTTTTTTAATTTTTTGTGTCATCTACAATTCCTTTCATCAATATTTTGTGGTTCTCATTGTAGAGATCTCTCACCTTCTTGGTTACATATATTCCTAAGTATTTTTAAATTTTTATTTATTAACAGTTTTTTTCCTCCGATCATTGTTAGGATCCATTTTATTATAACAACTCTTAGAGTATCCTAGAACAGTTGTTCTCAATCAGAGATTTTAGCTCCTTGGGGGACATCTGGCAATGTCTAGGGACATTTGGAAATGTTGTGAGACATTTTTGGCTGCTGGACATGGAGATGAAAAGGAGGAGATGCTACTGGTGTCTAGTGGGTAAAGACTAGGGTGCTACTAAATATCCTGTAGTGTGCAGGACAGCCTCCAGCAACAGAGAATCATCTGGCCTAAAATGTCAATAATTCCAAGGTTGACAAACCCTATGGGGAACAGTTAAAGGAATGGGATGTATAGCATGATGAAGTGAAGACAAGGGAAAGACCTAATGGCTGCTTTGAAGTTTTTAGAGGGCTTTTATATGTAAGGTGGGTTACATTTAACTTTGCTTTTTTTGATAGGGCTCTTGGATCAACAGGTGGAAACTATAAATAGGCAGATACGGAGGAAAGCTTTCTAAAAGATATCTACAAAGCTGAAATGTACTGCCCTAAGAAAAGGTGAATTCTCCTCTGTAGATAACTAAAACATAACAGTCACTAGAAAGGGATGTCCTCTAATTATTATACAAAACTGATTTATTGAAAACATTTTAATCACAGATATTGTGATAGGAAATTGGAGTCCACATTGCAAAGGTCATCTAAATAATTTAAGTGGCCACTTTCAGGTGCAAAGCTTGAATAATTTCATTCTTTTGTCAACTTTGGAGAAAGCTTGGTTCCATATACAGCATTATAAATGTATGTAAGTAGCACTTAAGGAAGATATCTAGACTTATTTTACTAATCCTTCCTTTTACTTCTATATGGTTTTAGAAATAGATGTAACATTTTCACTACTTTTCCTTACATAATTTTCTAGACCAGCAATTTTCTAATTTAATTGATCATATGCCAAATAAAAAATAAAATGTAAACCTTACCCATTATTTGCATGTTAATATAATTTATAATTTATTTTTCTCACAAATTAAAGTTTTAAAAGTTGACAAAATGAAAAATTTTATGCATTTTCCTACATGGAATTGGACAAAGAGCTCTAACTCAATGCTTTTCATCTACCAGAGGTGAGAAGGCACAGTGTTTTATTTTTAAAATGTAAAAAAAAGATAATTTTAAAATGTATTATAAAATCCAGATGAATGGTATTTTTTTCAGATCTGTAAAATAAAAGCTCCAATTTTAAAAATTAGATTTAACAGACATGAAATTAGTGTCTAATATTCCTGTAAGAGTTTCCAAATCTTTACACCCAATTCCTATATTTATCTCATCATGGAGTAGGACTGGTAAGTTTGCAGACTTGCCCCAGTCTATGAGATGTAAATATTGTTGCTTGTGAGAAAACTAGGCCTATTGTGCGACCTGAACCTATTGATGTAAAATTTTGTAATCTTAAATTGGCATCTTGAATTTTCAATCCGGGACTTATGTGAGATGTCTTTAATAATTCAGAACCTTTCCTAGCTAAAATTAGGATGCTCAGGTGATTGGAGGTAGAAGTCTGAGCTTCCCTTTGCAAGCTTTTACGCTAATTATCACATGACGGCAAGCAATTCACTTATCACCTCTATACGCTAGTTTTCTCATTTGCCAAATGTGTCTAAAAGAACCCTCTATTTTTCCCTTACATGGCTTTTATACCTAGAGAAATAAATGTGTAGGAAAGCACTTTAATAAGATAGTTGTGATAAATAAATAACTCCTAGGAATCCCACACCAAGGAATTCATTTACGTTCAGATGGGTGAACAGGTGAGTCAAATGTATTTTCTAGCTCTAAACCTAAGCATCTTTTGAGCCACTTCTGAGTTTTGCAAAATGCAATGTCCATCCAAGCTACTAATTACTTGCAAACTGAGCCACATTTGGTTACCTGGACATTCCTTTTCATTACTAATATACCTTGGTTGAGGTAAAATGCTGAATTGTATGTCAGCAGCCTGCAAGAATGACAGTAACTCTGTTGGCTAAATTAGTCCAAGAGAGAAGTTTAGCTGTGAAAGTAATCTCTACTCTTTTGTGCTTCCTTATACTCAAATCATGTTTAAGTGTCTAATGGCACAGGAGTCGTGGTACAAATATATCTGTTCTCATTTATTTGGGGTATTGTATACATTGACTTAACACCCCATTCCCAAGTTCCTCGTTTGTAAAATGATGATAATAATAGTACCTGCTTCATAGGGTTGTTGTTAAGGGAATTAATTAGATAATTCACTCAGGAACTTAAAAGTGCTTGGTGCACAGTAAAGGCTTAATACATGACAGGTATTATTAGTATGAATAATGTTTGTTTTAACAGAAGTACCTAATCAGAGGAAATTATGCTTCTTACCAAGTGGTACAATCACTTGGTAAACAGATTGGTCTAACACTAGAAGGATGTTAAACCTGACCTTCTTATTGGACCCCCACCAGTCAAATGACCTCAGAGTTTTCCATCTTGTTCTGCTGCTTAGTACAGGGAACATCATCTTTCAGATAGAAACAAAGCAGTCGCCTATTATTAAGAACTACAAACTTGTTGAGCTTTTGCTTTGCAGCCTCTACGGATCACGGATTATAATTAAGAACCAAGGTTTAATGCCTCCTTTTAATCATGCAAACATATATGACAGTAAATATTAAATAAGAAAAAAAATAGTACTATTAAAGGACTTCATGCCTTCCACAAACCTAGAAGGTAAACAGGTGTCTACTTGTTGGAAAAAACAATTGTAATTTCCCAAGAATATATCTGATGGAGAACCAAGTTTAGATGGCCATATCGGAAAGATTACTCCCAATAAATAGATCTCATTTGCTATGAATCATGGACATTTAACAACATATGCAAAATGTTAAGACTTAGAATTGTATTTCCCAAGGTCTTAATTTAATTTAATTTAATTTAATTACTCGGTCATGTAATAGTCTTTACAAATAAAGGCAACAGACTTTGATTAATCTGGTGATCCAATCCTCCTCCTCCTCCTCCTCGCAAAAGTCTGTCAGACATGAATCTGGGCCAGAATTTTCATCTGGGAACACCTTGAAACCTAAGTGGCTGAGTGTGGGCTTCATGTAATCCCTCCAATAAGGAAACTCTAACTTTTAAAGGGTCTCTTGACATGCATGGTAATTACAGGAGTACAGTTCCTGGTACTGGTAGGTGGTGGCTGGAAAAGGAATATTTAGAGCAGGGGTCAGCTAGCTTTCTGTAAAGGGCCTATTGTGATCATTTTAAGCATTATGAGACAGTCTGTCACAACTGCTCAACTTTGCCATTGTAATGTGAAAGCAACTATAGACAATAGGTAAATGAATGAGAATGGCTGTGTTCTAAGAAAACTGTATTTACAAAAAGAGGTAGCAGGCTAGCTTTAATCCAAGGGCCATAGCTTGCTGACCCTTCATCTAGAGAAATGGTTGCTAATGTAACAGGGAGCTACTGGCCAAATTAAGCTAGAAGGTGTATTATTTTTTGATTCCACAGTGTCAATCTCCATGATGTTCATATTGTCTACTAATTGCCAACATTTAAAAATCAGGAGATTTTTTACATACAAATATGCAATCTGATATCTGAAAAACATGCAAAGATCTGGTAACACCCATCTGTCTTCCTCCACAGCAACAATAGTTGTGCCCGCTTCAGAACAAGCACTTGCTTTCTTGTTCTCCACAATACTCACCATTCCCTGGAGCCTTCCAGAAATTCAGGCCCACTTCCTTCATTTACACTACCTGTCTTGCCCTGGCTCTGCTCCTGGAAGAACTTGATTTTGTGAACACTTTTTAGTAGAACTTATCTTTCTTCCTCTTTCATTCCTTGTTCCTGAAAGCTATCTCATTTTGGCTCACTGAGGCTGAGGACCAGGCATGCTTTTGCAAACTGATATATGGCTGTACAATAGAATTAGTGTCTCTGAGAGAGTAGCATAGCTGAGCTCTAGAAGTAGTGAACATTTTGTACCTTTTGTTCATTTCCTACATCCATCCTAAAATGATAGCTCAGTTTTCAAGTCTGTTTCCCTCTCCCTTCTTTCTTTCATTCCCGTGTAGTACACCAGAGAAAGTGTACATGTTTCTATTCTTATCCTTCAGCATTTTATATCTTTTAATCAGATGATTTTCAGCCTCTTTTTGTCCATCTAGAGTCATGTTGTTGTTTTTTATATATATATATATTTACATACGTATATATTTAATAAAAGTAGATTATTTATTATGCATCAAAGATGATCAGGTCTGGACTGAATGTGAGATTTTAATTACATGATTCCATGTATTTAATTCAACTCATTCAATGCCTACTATGTACCAGGCACTGTGTTGGGCATTGAAATGTGAAGTCAGAGTTCCTGTCATGGAAGAGGGGTGCAAGTAAACAGAAACTTTGAAATGGAGAATCTTATCTACAGAATACTTTGAATTTACAAATAAGTCCATATATGAACTAAGAAGAATGGTGGAAAACACAACTCTTTACCAAAAACTTATTTTAAATGAGTGGTGAGTTGGTTTCAGTTCAGAAAACAAAGTATTGGGATAAATAGGAAATTCTGTGATTTGATAAATTGAGTCATGGATGTTTTATTTAACATCTGAAAAAGTACTCTGTGCTGAAGAATAAATAGTGAGACTTCAGTCTTTTAAAGACCTGTGCAGGGCTGTACAGGATAGCTTGGTGCCAAGCAGATAAAAACTAATGAAGAGAAAAACTTGCACGGATTTGTAACGCAATAAATGAACTTCATCATGGGTAAATGCGAAGTAGCTGCTTGAAGGAAAAAGAATACAAATTATTATGAGATGATGTTCTTTGGGCTGTCAGTAATGCTGTATAAAAAGAGTCATTGAAGAATGTTCACTAATGACATTAGTCCATTATGAGTTAGAAATAAAATGCCACCAAAGTATTGGGAACCACCCAGAAATATATAGAAAACCAAACATTTGCTTTTTTTTTTTTTTTATTTAAAGTATGCTCACTTATGTCTGGAATTGTGAATGCACTTGGGGTCAATACATTTAAAGCAAGATTTGTGATACTGATTTATAACACGTACCTGTGATAATCCAGACACGTAGCACATGTTCCACAAAGAGCAGTTAAAGAGGTATATGTGGGCATGTACCTGATACATAGTATGTGTGCATTAGAGAGCTGTTGAATTAGTGAATATGGGCAGACTGGGACTGAAAACAGTGTCTAGTGTCTTAAAATTATAATAGTAATAATACTTGGCTCATAGGCTGTTAGGCGAAAAAGGAATATGATTGAAATATGTAAACAAACCTCTGATGCATATGGAATAGGCAATAGCCTTTGTTCTAGTCTACAGCACATGAATGGGAGGGAGAAGGGGAGCAGTTTCCAAGAGAGGAATGGAAACCTGAGAAATTGCTGTAGGACAGCTATCATTGTTTTGATACCAAATAATAAACATGGAACTCATTCTGTGATAATATGCATACTTATAATTCAAAAGCAGATAGTTTTTGTTAAACAAAATAATGGGTCTGGCTGGGCGCAGTGACTCACACCTGTAATCCCAGCACTTTGGGAGGCCAAGGCGGGCGGATCACTAGGTCCGGAGATCGAGACCATCCTGGCTAACACGGTGAAACCTTGTCTCTACTAAAAATACAAAAAATTAGCCGGGCATGGTGGTGGTCACCTGTAGTCCCAGCTACTCCAGAGGCTGAGGCAAGAGAATGGCGTGAACCTGGGAGGCGGAGCTTGCAGTGAGCCGAGATTGTGCCACTGCATTCCAGCCTGGGTGACAGAGCGAGACTCCGTCTCAAATAATAATAATAACAATAATAATAATAATGGGTCTATCAATGAATCTTAAAAATGCTTTACTCATTTGTTTTGCAGAATAGTTTGTAAGTGTACGTGTGTGTTGTTTGTGTGTGTTTTCCCAAGTTCTTTAAATCAGGCAAAGAATGTGTAATAAATTCTATTCTTATTTTCATCCACTGTCAAACTAACTTCTGTGAAATATTCTAGGAATCTTTGATCAGAATATTTGTTTTTGGAAGTTAAGTGACATCATTCATCCTTTTGAGCCAAATATAATCAGCATCCCTGTGCCAGGAAGGAAAAAAAAATAACTTTACTCTTACATTGACTATTCCAAGAATTACTTTTCTGATAATTCCATACAGGGTTTCTCCGAACCTCTCTGTTCATTTGCATTCCTAACAATTTGAGATTTTATTTAGTGGTCAAGTTGTATTCACCCTGGAGCCTGGAATGAGGACATCCAGCCTGACAACCCGTTCAACATCTTGTGAATGGAATAATGAATGAGAAGGTCAGACAGTCCATTTAAGGAATAACATTTTTCAGATTTCAAATGCCATTATATTGTGACAAAATCCATATGTGTTTCAGTAGAACAAGAATGGAAGCAAGGTTTTAACCTTTAGTTTTAATAAATATTTTTTATTAAAAAATTGAAACATTTTGATTCCTTAACTGGTGAACTGAAAACAATAATTGGAAAACAAAACAAACAACAATAACAGAATCACAAAAAAGTCCAGCCAGGGCACTTTCTAGTTTCACAGAATTGGATAAAGCAATTTAAACATACATCAGCCAATGTACATTCAATCACTCTCTATTACTTACAGCAGTGGTTTTGAGTATTGTTTTAATGGTGTTTTATCTTGAGCTTCATGATGGTATTTTGCAAAGCAAGTTAAGCTTTAGGAGTCTAGCTTTTGATTTCACCATATTTTTTTTTTTGCATTTGTGTGACATTATTCATGTTGAATTTGGTTCCATTCTTTTTCCAGCTCCTAATTATACCCTCAGACTCTGTAAAGATGCATTTGTTCCTAAGTGCAATCAAGAAGCATATTAGAAATCAGCTGTACATAGTTATGCTCTTATAAATGGAACGTCTATTACATTTGTGTTGGAAACAGAATGTTCATACTGGAATTCAATTGCAGTTGATAGACACATATCAATTGCTTAGGACATGCTAAGTGCTGCACTAGATAGTGTGGGGAATAGGGCCATAAATAAAATACGATCCGTGTCCCAGAAAGCTCAGGATCCAAAGGCAATATCACATAGTGACTGATAGTTCAGGCTCTGCAGTTAGGGCCTGTGTTCAAATCTTGTTTTGTTTCACTATTCACAAACCCTGTGACTTCTTTGAGATATAGTATTCTCCAGTAAATAGAAACCATAATAACCATGGAAACACATTTGTAATACTATGTAATTCTGATTATATAAGTAATACATGTTCATTATTAAAAATCCAATAATGAGAAAAAAATAAATAAAATGAGAGAAGGCTCACTGCGATTTCATCTCCAATATTGATGTAACCGCCGTGAAGAATTTAGTTCTTATATTTCCAGAAAATTTTCTTCTGTATATACTTACATTCTATTAATTTTGGGGTACATTTTATCTGTACTATTTTGGAATCAGTGTTTTCATGAGCTTTTTATTTTGAAATGATTTTAGACTGGTAAAATAATGCAGAGAGATCCTATTTACCCTTTGTCCAACTTCCTCTAATGTTAACATTTTATGTATAACCTTATACCAATGCTAAGAAGTTAACAGTTGTACATTACTACGATTCAATAAATTTCATACTTTATTTGTATTCCATCAGCTCATCTACTAATGTCCTTTTTCAGATCCCGGATCCCACATTGTGTGTAGTGCATGTTTAGTTTTCTTTAACAAGGCATTTTGGATATCTTTTCATATCTGCACATATAGCTCTGACATATTGCTTTTAAAAAGTGTAAAACTTTGGCCGAGCATGGTGGCTCATGCCTGTAATTCCAGCACTTTGGGAGGCCGAGGTGGGTGGATCAGGAGGTCAGGAGTTCCAGACCAGCCTGACCTTTACCAAACCCCATCTCTACTAAAAATACAAAAATTAGCCAGGCGTGGTGGCGCACACCTGTAATCCCAGCTACTCAGGAGGCTGAGGCAGGAGAATCGCTTGAACCCAGGAGGCAGAGGTTGCAGTGAGCCAAGGTCACACCAGTGCACTCCAGCCTGGGCGACAGAGCAATACTCTGTCTCAAAAAAAAAAAAAAAAGTGCGCAATTTTAATCAGTGAAGTCTATATAGTTGTAATCCATTCTCATGCTGCTATAAAGAACTGCCGAAGACTGGGTAGTTATAAAGCAAAGAGGTTTAATTGACTCACAGTTCTGCAGGGCTGGGGAGGCCTCAGAAAACTTATAATCATGGCAGAAAGGGAAGCAGAAATGTCCTTCTTCACGTGGTGGCAAGAAGAAGTGCCAAGCGAAAGGGGAAAAGCCCCTTATAAAACCGTCAGACCTCATGAGAACTCATTTACTATCATGAGAATGGCATGGAGATAACTGTTCCCATGATTCAATTATCTCCCACTGGGTCCTTCCCATGACACATGGGGATTATGGGAACTACAATTCAAGGTGAGATTTCAGTGGGGACACCGCCAAACCATATCAATAGTATAATTTATGTAAACCTCTATTGACTATTGATGTTTTTCATATGAATCCTAAAAGAAACTAATCTCCATGCATTGTGTGATTTAATCTTCACTATGACCTGTGTCTCTTACATGCCAAACTAAGGCTCTTAGTGGTTATAAGAGTTTAGGGTTAGGGAACCCCAAAGTGGTTCTCTGTATAACAGACACAAATGTGTTACTTTTGATATATTTTTTCTGTGACAATTGACCTCCTCCAATTTTAGCTGTGCTAATTTTCATTATATAGAAGTTCTTACTTTGTGAATGATTAAATTTGTAGATCTTTTTATTTCTGATGACTTGTATTGTTTTAAAGCTAAGGAAATTATTTGAATGTCCCAGTTTCAATGGCTAAAGCAAGTATTTGGAATCCTATTCCTTATTTGCAATTTTCTAGTTGCTGAATAAAAATAGCAGCGATCCTCTATTGATGAGTGAATTAGTTTTTGGATAATGGTTAAAAAAATGAGCCAACAGAAGATGGTTTTACCTCCTATGGATACAGCGCAGGATTATAAATTGAGATTCTGTTCTTGAAGGCTACTCATTTCATATATTCATAAATTTACCAAAACTGATGATATTTTTTTGTTTGGTTATATTTATTTTTGTTTTTTTTTCCACCTCGCCTGGTTAATAGGGTATATGTCTGTTTACTAGCACTTCTATTTGGGTAGGGAAAATTCCCTAAGTCCCTCAACTTTACTACAGTCTTTTGGGGATCATTATAGGACAGATGCCGTCAATTTTATAAAATACATTAAAACCCTAAGAGAAAAAAAACCTTCCCTCCATAAGCTGTAACTCTGTGTCTAACATCCATTGTGAAGTTCAGGCTAGGCAAAGAGTTAAAATCAATGCTATTTCCTGCTTGGACAAACAAAATGAACAGGAGCCTGAGATAGCCACCTCTGAGTTCAGCTTGTTGTTATTCAGTTTCCATTCTAATACAGTTTCTTCCTTGCTCAATATCAGTTTATAAAAGCATGTTACATGTCCACTGACCCCAGATAACTAAATAAATCCCACTTTATAGTCATAGAACTAAGTCCCAGGTTGTATTTGTACAAATGCCTGCCAAAGATGGATACAAGGAATTCAGAATAAATCAACCATTAAATTCACATTTCTTAGTGGAATAAAAGTAGGAATGAGGCATCCAATTCACCATCACTCTCTCGTACACACGTGCATGCACATACACATATACACACGTGTGCCCACACACACAGCATGGTACATTATTAGATTTCTTTATTGGATGCATGTTTTGGTTTTGGATTTCTTTGAAGGGCGTTTATGCAGAGTTGGTTATAAGGTTTGGAGTCCTGGACCCCAGAGAAATGCATTTACTTCTGTTTTTGCATGTACCTTTGTGACATGTACCTGGTGATTTTGTGCTGGTCAGATTTCCCATTTGAATGAGGTGACAGCATTCAGCAAGTTATAAGTCTCTGAGATGGACGTTTCTGCAGGTCTTTTTCATACATTTCCCGTAGAAATCTTTTAAATCATGTTCACAATGAGGCTTAAAATTACTGCTTTCTTAAGGAAAAGGGATATAATCCAGGGGGTTTATAAGCGGCATTTGATGAAAGTCTTTGAAAAGAAAGTAAAAATCAGTTCATTTTAATGATTGGCAATCAAAAAAAGATAAACCATCATTAAATTCTAAGATCTGGTATACTGAGACTGAGAAAAAAATAAAAACACAAACTACCTTATAAATGCACTGCTGTTAATGTATTCTAGGTTCTTTCTTTTTCAGTAGATCATCTTGAACATATTAGCCTCAGGTTGCTGGAAATCAAAATAATGGCATGGTGATTGTTAAGAGTCCATGTTATATAAGGGTGTTCTGATATTGAAATGAATACCTCACTTCTTGTTTCTGAAAAGTGAATGTTGGTACGTTGGTTTTTGAATGTGTTTGAATATTTTAATAGAACTGGGTTCTATCTAGGAGGAAATAAAACTATCTCTGTGGCAGACATTACAGTTCTGCTTCTTGGTTGTAAACTTACTTCCTAGTAGCATCAGTTCAAGATGTATTGTCATTGAAATAAATTTTATTTTAATGTTCTGACATGCTGATTGTGGAAAGGCAGTGTGAGAATTCAACCTAGAGCCTTGCTCTGGCAGTGGGAGAAGTGTATCTTGTGCTGTATGTGTGTGTATGTGTTTTAAAAGCTGTTTTTGGAGACAAATTAGTACTAATAGGATATAGAGTATAAGAGGAGACCCATGGTGAGGTCACACAGGTCCTGAAATCTTCCCGGAAGTGAATCATAACTCATTCCAAGTGACAGGAAACAGGTCTGAGGGGATGGAAAAGGGATGTGAATCAGACCTGAGTTAAAGTTAACCTTTACAATATCTGTCAGAAATTACTAAGCAAAACAGTTATATGAATATCAATACATGAAATGCTTTCTCCTTATTTGAGTGAACCAGCTGCTCTCAGACTCTTGAGCAGTAACCATATCTAGAGATGTAAATTAGAATGTCAATTACAAATCATTCTTATATTTTCATCACATTAGACCATGGATAAATTGTGTAAATTATTTGAAAGTAATTAAATTTCTAATCTAAAAATTTAGATTCAGAGTTGGCATTTTTTTTTCTTTCACCCCCACCCCCCGTAAAGCACCAGATAGTAAATATTTTAGGATCTGTGGCCCATACAGTTTCTGGTCTCTAACACAGGTTCTGAACTCTGCCATTTTAGTTCAAAAGGAGGAACAGACAAAGTGCAAATGAATGACTGTAGCTGTGCTAAAATAACTGTATTTGAGGACATTGAAATTCAGATTTCATATAATTTTCATGTGTCAGAAAATACTACTCTTTAGATTTTTTTTAACTGTTCAAAAACGCAAAACTATTCTTTGTGGGATTATACAAAAACAGGCCGTGGGCCAGATTTGGACAGCGGGCTGCAGTTTGCTGAGCTCAGTTTTAGATAATTCACAGTAACCACTGATTTGTGTTGCTTTGTACAGTGGTGTAAAGATTTACCTGTAGTACATTTTCTAAATAATTTCTAAGAAAAAAAGGCATGATTTTTTTTAAAGGACAGAATGTTTTCTCCCACAAAATCATTGGTCACTGACAATTTTTTTCTTGCTGCTAACCTGATTTGTCAGAGAAGTGAGCACTACATCTTTGTGTTATGCCCTCTCCCCAAATTCCAATACTAGAAATATATTTATTTGGTTTTATGTTAAAATGCAAATGCCATCTTTTCCCATGAACTGCCATTAAAGATAGAGGAGAAAGAATGTATATTCTGGGAATCTAGGGGCATGGCCTCAAGTTATCAGTTTGATAAATTGTTTCTGAAGTCTAGTGCTTTGTCTTAAAATATTATGTCAATTCTGCATTCTATACCACTAGATAGCTTTGTCTATTTCAGGGTACACAAACTGTTTTAAGTCACTGAACAAATATGCAGTTCCTCTGTGACCTGCCATACTGCCAGCATACCCCTGAGGTCTGGGCATACCTTAGGTTAAGAAACACAGCAGTGAGGCAAACTGATTGTTTATCAGTCCCAATTTGATGGCTTCAGAGCAGACTTTAAATGGTAAAGGAAGAATTACATATGAGCTTCTCAGTTGTCTTGTATAGTGACCTGAATGGCCCCTGTTCCCTTGATCCATGGCTTCTACTTGCAGACCTAACTCCAGCCCAAGGTGGGAGAATGGCATGATCACCATCTTTGAAGACAGATAGACAACGGTTTTAATTTTTACTGTTCCGTGTGTAGTTAGACTAGTTATTGAGTTGAATTTTGTCATCTGAAAAATGAAGGTAGGATTTATGGTTCTTTAGTTACAATCCAATGACTTTTGCTAATATAATTCAGAAGGGATACATCAGAAAACTTGGAGGATGTAACAAAGGAAAATTAAAATATCTGGTTGGAGGAAGGCAAAGGAGAGAAATAAGAGGCAATTAGCTTTCCAGGGCATTTTATTGAGCAACTATGAGATGCTGTGTTTAAGAAGCCATTCAATTTGCCTGGGAGAGTTCTGGTTTATACCTGTTGTACTTGCATAATTACTCAAAGCTCCCCTTTCACCCTCAAAAATGTGTCTGTTCACATGACACATTGTCATCTTAAAGGACTCAGAAGTTTGATCTCACTTCTGACTGTGAGTTGGTCTTGCTCTTTTTTCCTTACACTGCAGGATCTGGTTTTGTTCTGTGTTCAGAGCCAACCCGTATACTCCAGTATCAATTCTAGTTTATTCCAGAGCCACCTGGTGGGGGTATCCACCGTCCGTGGGAAGTGAGGAGAGAGGTGGGCAAAGCAGACAGCCATGATATTGAACCTCAGGTCCTCACACTATTTTTTGTCTGGGAATGGAATTAGATGGTGATATGGTGTGGATTTGTGTCCCCACCCAAGTCTCATGTTGAATTATAATCCTCAGCGTTAGAGGCAGGGCCTGGTAGGAGGTGATTGGATCATGGGGGTGGATTTCACTCTTGCTGTTCTTGAGATATTGAGTGCATTCTCACGAGATCTGGTTGTTTAAAAGTGTGTAGCACCTTCCCATTTTCTCTCTTCCTCCTGCTCCTGACATGTAAGACATGCTTGCTTCCCTTTGCCTTCCGTCATGACTATAAGTTTCCTGAGGCCTCCCCAGCCATGCTTTCTGTACAACCTGCAGAGCCATCAGCCAATTAAACCTCTTTTCTGTATAAATTACCCAGTTTCTGGCATTTCTTAATAGCAGCATGAGAATGGACTCATACAGATGGGACAGTCCATAGTATTTTGAAATTTGTCACTATCCCTTATACACATTCATGCTACTTCAGTCTAATATGAATACTGTTACTCAAAATGGCTTTCTGAAACACAATTCTCTCTAAAACCCTTTTTGACTCTTCATTTACTTCAAGGAAAAATAAAACTTCTCAACTTGACATACAGAACCTTTGATGGCCTAGCTTCTGTCTTTTCTTTGTCCTCCCTTAGTTGCCCACAGCTTCCCTATCTTGTAGATTCCTCTAATATTCAGTGGCTTGCAGTCCTTATGGCACCATATTCTTGCCCTTCTGTGACTGGGCACATGCTGTTTCCTCTGGCTGGAATGCTTTGCCCTACCAGCCTTGTGCTGGTTTTTCCTTTCAGAATCAGAGTGGAAGTTGGTTTTCTTTTCTTACTAGTTCTTTTTTTAATCTTCTATTTGAGTTATCCTTCATTCCACTCCCATAATTCCCTTGGTGGACTTCAGTTCTAAAATGTGGGACCCCGAATTTCATTTGATAGTTTCCTTGTCTTTCTCTCTCAGCAGATTATTGGCTTCTTGGAGGCAGAGACCATGATTTTCACCTCTGTAAACAGTGGAATGGTACATAGCAGCTGAAAGAAAGTTGGATAAGTGGATAAGTGGTCTTCATGAGAAACAAGTGTTACTTCTGGGAGGAAAAACATAAATGTGCAGACAGTGGTGATAAGGATTTTAATAAGACACAGAGCACGGTATAGAATGCATGCTAATTTTATGTGGGGCTAAATTAGTGTGAATCTGTGTGGCCCAGTGACAGGGCCCGTTTCAGCTTGGTAAGAAGGAGAAAGAATTGTCTGTGGCCTCCAGAGAGGCTTTGTAATTTATTTTCATCAATACACATGTTTCATTTTCTAAGTGCAAATGTTGCCACAGTGATCAGCATCTCTGGTTTCTCTGAGAACCCTCACTAAATACAACCCAGGGTACCCAGAGAACATGCAGAATAGAAGTTGGTGATCTTTGAATAATTGTGGAAGGCGTGTGTAGTCCTGGAAGACTGAATAACACTTCCTGAATTTATAAAATGGGAAGATGGACTTCCCAGCCAATGGGCTTGGAAGATGGACACTCACTAGCAGAATTCTACAAAGGATTAATAAGTGGACTTTTTTGAGTCGTTAGTGAATCCATTTGGGTTCCTAATTATTATCTTATGGGAATCACTTGGACTAAGGAGGTCTGTTTGTAGCTTAATTTTTCCTTAGAAAGGACATCTAATTTACTGTCTGTTTGCATATCTGTCCTCTCCACTAGCTAAATAATTTTATACACATTTGTGTTCTTGGTTTCCAACACAGAACATGGCATGCTGTAATCACAGAGTAGCTGCTGAAAGAATGGGCTGATGAACATGTAAAGGACATTTGGGTGGTTTTGAAACACTGAAAAAGTCAAATGAGTCGAAGTATAATATGGCTATTTAAAAAGTTATATGATCTGAGGGAGTGTTCCAAGAAGTGGTTTCTACACTATAATTTTCACCTTTGTGAACAGTGGAATGGTACGTACGTAGCAGCTGAATGAAGGTTGGTTAAGTGGATAAGTGGTCTGCATGAAAAAGGAGTGTTACTTCTGGCAGGAGAAATACAGTAGGGAGTCTTAGACCTATTCTATTTTGCCCCAATAGGACTAGAACAGGAGGGTTGTATTAAATTAATCAAGCTCCATAATAAAGGAGGCATTGGAAAGTGGGAAATTATTGAGAGAAAAATGTCTGGGAGAGTCTTAAACATAAGGAGTGTATTTTGGAAAACTAGGACAGTAATAAACAATGATTTTTACAAGAGTTGAACTTAAAGTGCCTGCAATGATAGTAACTGAAAAGAAAAGGCGAAGTCACTGGAAAGGAAGCACACGGTCCACCCCAGGAAAGCTGTGATGGCTGTGGACTAACTAAAGAACAGACAAATATGAATGGGAAACAGATTCCAAATACAATCATGAAAAGAGTAACAGTGGCTGTCCCTGATGACAGGTGATGTTTTTAATGATTTTGTATAATAACCTAGTATTAGACGCATGGTGGGGGGAACTATACATAGATTTTTTTTTTCTCTTAATTAAAAAAAAATAGAACAGAGAATTCTTGTGTGGAGAAGACTTACGGGGCAGAAGAGGAGTTAGGAGTGCTATTTTCAAATATTTATTGGGTCATGATGTGGAAAAGAGATTAGAATTATTCTGCATGATTTAGTTAGAACTGCTTACAGAAAAGCTAGATGAAGGGACAGTTTAGCTCATATTAAGTATGTCTATGTCTCTGTGGTGTTAAAAGATAATTTCTAATAAAAGGCAAATTTATGACTCATAGAATAAAAGTAAATATGTGTTAAAAATCTTACTTAACTCATTAATGAGGAAACTGGTGAGGTATTACAACCAGTTCCAAGGCAAATGCAAAGAATAAACAAATTCAGATTTGTAAAATAGTTCCCAAGGAGTCAGAATCAGCTATGGCATAATTTTCCATTGAATTCCCAAATTTCCCCTAGAGTGTCTCTTTTTGACCAAAAATATTATCAAAGAAATATTGTTCTTGATCTGCAGCATGAACTGTGGTGGCTCTTGGTTCCATGTTGTGTTTGGCACGAGGAATGACCCAGAAGTAGCCAAATGATGACCTGTTGGGGATACTGTAGAAAAAGTTTACTCATAGGATAGTTGGTTTGCCAGGATGACTTTAAAGATAGTTAATAACTTCAAAATTCTAAGATATTACCTCACCACTCAGGGAGCCAGCTCCTGAACCTGTGTCACTACAGCTGGGTCCTTTTACAAATTCAAGTTCCTGTTAATACAAACAACTGTCCTTCCCCAGCTTATGAGGGTTTCCTGTGTTTGTCACTGCGCCTTGAGAATCTACCTGCCCTTTGGATTCCAGTTCTCTCCTTATTTGTCTGACATTCACCAACTAAACTCTCTTCCTGTCTCTTAAAGCGCTTTTGACTTGGAAAAGGAAACAACTGTAGAAGATAAGATTATGTGGGCTATTTTAGGTTGAATCTTTACCTCCCCCAACCACCAAAAAAAGAAAAAAAAAAAAAGGAAAGAAAGAAAGAAAGAAATATTGAAGTATTAACCCCCAGTACCTCATACTATGACCTCATTTGGAAATAGGGTCATTGGAGATGTAATTAAGATGAGGTCATACTGGAGTAGGTTGGGCCCCTGAAGCAGTATGGCTGGTGTCCTTATAAAAAGATGGCCATTCTGGCCAGGCATGGTTGGCTCACGCCTATAATCACAGCACTTTGGGAGGCTGAAATGGGCAGATTACCTGAGGTCAGGAGTTCGAGACCAGCCTGGCCAACATGCTGAAACCCCATCTCTACTAAAAAATACAAAAATTAGCCGGGCGTGGTGGCAGACACCTGTAATCCCGCTTTTTGGGAGGCTGAGGCAGGGGAATAGCTTGAGCCCGGGAGACGGAGGTTTCAGTGAGCCGAGATTATGCCACTGCACTCCAGCCCGGGCCGCAGAGCAAGACTCTGTCTCAAAAAAAAAAAAAAAAAAAAAAGATGGCCATTTGAAGTCAGAGACACACAGGGAGAAGGCTGTGTGATAATGAAAACAGAGATTAAATTGACATAGCTGCAAGTCAAGAAATACCAAACATTGCTGGGCAAACCACAAGAGGCACAGAAGAGGCAAGAAAGGACTCTCCTATAGGTTTCAGAGAGAACATAGTTCTGATGATACCTTGATTTTGGACTTCTTCCCTGTAGAACTGTAAGACAATACATTTCTGTTGTTTTAAGCCACCTAGCGTGTGGTACTTTGTTACAACAGCCCCAGGAAACTAATGTAGGGATATAGACAAATTTCTCTTCTATGGGCTGGCTCTGTGCATTGTTCTAAATGTGAAGAGCCGGGTGTAATGTGTTATACCCATATAATGCCTGGCAAATACAAGGAACTAATTAAATATTAGTCTTCTTCACTGTCTTTTTTTTTTTTTTTTATCTTAGAACCTGTAAATTATAAACCAAGTGACTGCATTACCACATAATGCGAGGAACGTGACTTGGAATTAAATCTGAGTTTAAATCCAAGCTCTGCCACTAGCTAGCTAGCTATATGACTTAGTATGACTTAGGACAGTTGTTTTTGTTTTTGTTTTCTGGATAAAACCATTTTTCTGGTCAGGGTAAAGATGAGAAACAATGGCTGTGATCATGTGGTACAGGGTAAGCACCCGATAGTTAGTAACTACTGTAATTTTATTTTTCTTGCGTGATGGTTCTTATTATATTAGTGCTTCATGACTTGCATTGCTGCTAGGGAGTTTGTAATTCTTATATTTGCTCAAACAATTGAATTTATAATCGTTGCATTCATAAGGAGAAAGATGACTGCTTTTAAAATTCTCTTTATATCCTGGACATTTTAAGACTTGAAAAATTAGTGCTTTCCACTTTTATTTTTGAACTGCTACTAAATTTAAAGGACTATTAATCCCCCATGTTTATGACTCACCAATTCATCATCAACACGATGCATTTTAAAGCAATATGTGACTCAGGAGAAGCATGAACCAAGCGCCTGAAAGAATTTGAGGGTGGGGAGATGGTTGTGTTGAGAATGGAGGAGGAGCATTTGCATTTATTTTTCCTTTGAAGTAGAGCCCGAAAAGTTTTGCTGAAGAAAAGATATCTGAGCATGTGCTTGAGTTTGCTTCATTAATTTTCAGTATATCTTAAACTTAGTTTTTCAAACTCTTTTTATTTTACTATCATATGAGCTCACAGCAGGAATGCCAAACCACAGTGCCACTGTGTGAGGCAGAAGGGTGTTGAGGACAGTACGGAAATTCCCTTTTGAGTCTGATTTTCTGAAATACCAGAGGCCACATTTCTGAGGGGCTAGTGCAAGGGAAAGAAATCTACCCATGCCTGGGTTAGAAAGGCAAGAAGCTAGTTCCTTCCTAGCTCCAGAATTCTCAAAGAGAATAGGCTTGAAGAAGTCTATATTCCTCCTTTCTTAAGACCCACACGAAACACTAAACGCTTTGACTGTGCTCATGGGAACAGATCACGTAGAATTCCCTGTTGCAGTAGATGAGTACTCTTCTGCATACTGTACTGCTGATGGTAAGCAGACTTCTCGGATAGCCCCCAAGATTCTGTCCCCTGGTCTACACACCCTGTATAATGCCTTCCATTGGTGTTGGCAGGACTCATGAATATGACGGGATAGTCACTGACTTGTTTATGTTACATTATATTAAACTCCATCTTAATTAACCGACAGAAAGAAACTCTCCTCCTGGCCTTAAAGGAGCAAACTGGCATGTGTGGAGAAGGACACAGGGGAGGGAACAGTGGGAAGCCTCTAAATACTGAGCATGGCACTTGATAGACTGCCAGCAAGAAAGTGGGAACCTTCGTCCTATAACTGCAAGGAACTGAATTCTGCCAGCAACCAGTGAGCTTGGAAGAGGCCTCAGATGAGATCAGACCGTGGCTGACACCTTAATTTCAGCCTCATGAAACCCTGTTCCCAAAGCCGACCTACTCTATGCTGAACTCCTAACCATGGAAACTGTGAGATAATAAACGTGGGTTGCTGTAAGCCACTATATTTCTATTTATTTTTTATGCAACAATAAAAAATGAATGCAATTCTAATTTCCAGGAGCAGGGTATCAAGTCTCTTAGTTAATAAACAACAAACAAACAACAACAAAAAAACACTCTGTGCACAACCACACCCCAAGTTGTTTTTGTTCAAGTAACTCATGAAAGACTTCTCCCCCTCCCATTATTACAGACTTTCACAAAACCAGTGGGAGCCCCTTTATAGCTGGTCATTGCCATGGCCTACATGACTTTCTAGATGAGCCTAGCTGAGCTATTACTGATTTAGTGGAGCAATTACTTTGTGTAATAACCTGTGACTGACTGAATGCCTATTGTTTCACACTTCTTTTATGTGTCCTTATAATGATTTTCTTAAGGCCAATTGCAATCTCATATGTATTTCCCTACCAAAGAATACCTTGATCTTGAATGTTCCTTTATTTCCATGCTGCCCCCACCTTTCTCCCAAATGTACATTCTAAAGGGCCCTTTCAGCATATTGCTTATTTAGAGTGAATACACGAAGATGCTTTTTTTATATGATCAGGGGAAGAAGAAAAGACCATCCAGTAAAAATTTCATATTGTTTTCCCACCCAAGTGTATCTTGCTCAGATAAACAGGCATCACAAAGGCCACCCTGGCATTCCTGCCAGCATTTCAGCATTCCATGCCCCATCTCTCTCTAAAATTGGAAAACATTTTTACCGATTTCTTAATATGTTTGAATTCATGTTTTTCACATCATCCCTGATATATTTGGGGGTGCTGGATTTGAATATGTAATTGCAATATGTATTTAGCAATATGTAATTGCTAAATATTTCTTGCTAAATAGTCAGGTTTTTATTAATTGGCTTCTGACTTATGGAGCTATATTTACAGCTCTGTGAGGTAGATAAATTCACAGCATAAAGTAACATCCTCCCAATCATTCAAGGCAGTCAGTTTGCACTCACATGTAACCCAGATGCACTTAAAATAAAGGTGTCTATCAAGCAGTAAGTAACATGATTTCTCAATTGCCCTGTTCATAGATTGAGACAAGTCTATGTGGGGCAATTTTTCAAGAGCGTTAGGAAGGGCTGTCTCCATAATATTTCCCTACTCTGTCCCTTTATTGATGGCCAATATTCCATATTTATGTAATGATTCCTCTGGCCCCTATAAAAATGGAAGTAAGCCGGGAAAGGAGTTACCTGTTATTTCTCAAACTATTATATAAACCAAGCCACCATATTTTATGATTCTGAAGGCGTACAGCTCTCATGTTAATCTATGTGAATGGTGCCCCCTGGTGATGTGCTATATCTATGCTGCAGTGAGCTTAGTGGATGTATGCTCAAGATTCTGCTTTGTTTGTACATTATTCAAGTTTTTAAAAATGTTCATATTTTCATGGGAATGAGTTTATCAGTTTCTCTCTTGAAAGCATGTTTGATTAGAAAGAGTGCAGACTTGTTTGTGTGGTTGCTTTATAGTGTCATTGGCCTGAATTTTTTTTTTTTTTTTAAAGGAGCTATAGCTAATTAAAACAAAATTAGCATGGCCAGGTGTGGTGGTTCATGCCTGTAATCCCAGCACTTTGGGAGGCTGAGGTGGAAGGATCATCTGAAGTCAGGAGTTCGAGACCAGCCTGGCCAATACAGCAAAACCCTGTCTATTAAAAATACAAAAACCAGGCAGGTGTGGTGGTGAGTGCCTGTAATCCCAGCTACTGGGGAGACTGAGGCAGGAGAGTTGCTTGAACCTGCGAGGCAGAGGCTGCAGTGAGCCAAGAACATGCCACTACACTCCAGCCTGGCATGGAGTCTCACTCATTTGAGATGAGTGAGACTCCATCTCAAAAGAATAAAAAATAAGATTAGCAAAATGTTGATATTGAAACTGCAAGATGGCTACATGGGGATTCACTATGCTTTTCGTTTTACTTTTGTGTATGTTTGAAACGTTCTACGAAAAAAAAAAGTTAGAACATAAAAGGAATTCAGCTTTAGATTGTTAAAAGCACACAAATCCTTGCCATGTAAGTCTTAAATACTTACCATATGAAAAATCCAAATGCAAAAAATGTTTATGTAGTAGAAGAATGGAATATGATTAAACATTTTCCAAAATAGAAGAGTATGCTTACAAATCATAGTGTTTAGCCATATTATGCAGCCCAGAAGAATAAATAAGTAGGTACTTTTTAATATATAAAAAAGAAAGAGTGCAGAGATCAAAAAGACAGAAGCTATCTGAGAATGGGATCCACAAAAATGCAGAATAAAAGTTTACTCTTTTTGTTTTGTTCTCAAAACTCTTCCTCCTGCTACTTCTTTTAACAGCTCCCTGCCATGATCCACCATCCATTTATTCATTCATTTACCATCCATCTATTATCCATCCATTCATTCATTCATCCATCCACCCATCCAACTACCCATCTATCTGTCCATTTCTTCATCCATATATTAATCGACCCAGCAAACATCAGTTGAGTGCCTGTCATTTGCCAAGCATTAATGGATGATCCAGTACCCAATATGAATTTCTTTACATAATACCTCAATGATCCAGAAAGAAAGAGGACATTGAAAAATTATCTGTCGCTCAGAGATTGGAGAGTAGTGTGCAGCGGAATACATTCAAACTTTTGAAGATAGCTTTTTGCAATTGTGCCTTATACTTCCTTTTCCCCACTTTCTCTCTCCCTCCCCCTCTTGCTGACAGAATGTACAAAGGGTCCTAGATTCAGTGTGTACTGGGTAGAGATGCACAGAAAATTGCCTCAAGTTGTGCAATGTGGCATCCCTATAGACTTCAGGAACTTTGTTTTGCAATATACATTTTTATTTGTTTCATTTATTTTAATAAGCCAGTTTTCATTAAAGCTTCAGGCTTATTATCTCTCCTCCAGAAGGCTCATTTTCTAACAAGGTTAGATAGCCGTTTTTCTTCTTATTGATTGATTGATTTACAGGTAAGAGGAATGAATGTCTATATACTTGGTCAGGTTCACTTTGATTCCTTATTTCTAAGATGAATTCAAATGTAATGAATCTCTTGAGCCAGACAGGGATTCTTGTTAAATATCACATCTCTCTATTTCAGTTTAGTCTTCTACTTAATGGAAAACTGAATAGGTCCAAAGATTGCAATTTCTGCTTCATTTGGCGTAATGCCGATACAAGGATCAATTACATCTTAATGATTATATCCCTTATACACTTGATTGCTTAGGCCAGTATATGTCCCATTATGTGAAGCAGTCAGAATGATTTCACCATCTTGGAAAGAGAATAACTTGAGCCTGCACAATCAAAAATATATCACCGTAACTCTTTTCTTCTGAAAGATAGAGCCATATTCTTTTGAACAGATAACTGAAATGAGAAAAGCTGACATTGTATTATTAACAAATCCCCTAGACATTTGCTTTAGAATTAAGTGTGACACATTGAAAGACATGGTTAGAGAACTGCTTTAGTTCTCTACCAGCTCAAGAACATAAACAATATGAACTGGGGTTAGAAACTCCTTAAAGAATCCATAGAAGAGAAATTCATTAAATAAGGTAAAATAACAAGGAAGCTGCCATATCATACCTTTAAAATTCTCTTATGAAGTTGTATCTTGGGTTCATCATGAAACAGTGCTCAGTGAAAGATTTGGGTGCAAAGGATTTATTATGAATGTGCGTTCAGGAGGAACCCCTAAGGGAGTGGGGGAAGCAAAATTGGATATAGGGGGAAAGCCAAGCAAAGGTTTGCTTTTACCTGAACTCAGATCTATCCCAAAAGGAGCTCTGGAGCATAACTTACAAGAGACCATCCATCCTTAAAGGGGTGCAGGTACTAAGTATATGGAAGGTGGGTGATGAACACACCATGCTTGGAAAAGAATCTAAAGGGAGTTGCATGGGGTACCAGTACTGTTCAGTGCACTGAAATGCTGAACTCACGATTGGAAAATATTGTCAGAGGTTGGTTTCTGTAAAACTCTCCAAGTTTGTTATAACACACTCTATTCTGGGGTCCTTTGGAATAGTAGTAGAAAGGAAAACATGGCTGTGAAGTCAGAGAGGCCTAGGATTGAATCCTAACCCTGCTATCTGCCAGCAAATAGAAAAACCTGGCCTAGAGTAAATAGCACCCTCCCTAAATATATACACATTAAATCAGCAGTGCTCCTCCTCACACACATCTGCTTTCTATAAAATTTAATATTTGGAACTTTTTCACCATAAGTCATTTAAATCTTAGTTTTTGACTTTTCTCCTCCAGGAAGATTTTAATTTTCAAGCCTACTTCTCTGCAAAATAATGGGATTTAACCTAATTTCAAATGATTCCTGCCAACAGAGAAATACTTATGGTATGCTTATTTGTGGAAACAGAAAGTCCTTTTTCTTCCCAGAGTCCTCTCTGCAGATGCACCTGCCCACTCAGCCTGCCCACAATGCAGGCCCTCTTTTCACACACCCTTGAAAGAAAATTCTTCAAGGAAGTCTAAAGACAAAGACAAATTACAAGAAAGCACTGCTTTTATTTTCATTTTTTCCAAATTAAGCTCCTGACCTACAATTATTATTTTGTGTTCTTTCCTCCTCCTCAAAGCTGGTTTTACTTTCTCTACTGCATTCCCTGATCCTAGGGTATCTGGCAGTTAGTGGTCAGCAGGCTCTGTCAGGCAGCTCATCATTTGGTCAGGATCCAGGCTACCCTCTGCATCTCTCAGCCAAAACCCTCCATGTGTACCCTCGTGGTTTTTAAAGGAAGACAAATGGCCTTTCTGGGACCCAGGTAGCCAGATGGAAAGACATGGCCCTCCTTGGTCTTGGCTGGGGTGAGAACTTTCTTCCTGAGTCATTCATTAGCTCTAGCTTCTTTCAAATGAAGAGATTCCACCAATTGTGGCGGGGCATGGAGGCTTATGCCTGTAATCCCAGCACTTTGGGAGGCTGAGGCTGGAGGATAAGTTGAGCCCAGGAATTTGAGACCAGTGTAAGCAACATAACAAGACCTCCTTGTTTCTACAAATTTTTTTTTACAAATTTGCAAGGCATGGAGGCATGCAACTGTAGTCCCAGCTACTTAGGAGGCTGTGATAGGAGGATTGCTTGAGTCTGGGAGGTGCAGGCTGCACTCAGCCATGATGGTGCCACTGCACTCCAACCTGTATGACAAAGCAAGACCTGTCTCAAAAAGAAAAACCATAAATAAAAATAAAAGAAAGAAATTCTACCAATTGCAAAACGTTAGGCTTTAGAAATCTTTCAATCATAGGATATTATTGCTCGAGGGAGCTTTAGAGATCATTTTGTCCCACCTATTAATTTCAGAGAAGAATGGACTGAAGCTTACATAGCTTAGATGTTTTCCTCACAATCACACAGTAGACAATGCTAGCAACTACACTTCTATGACACCAATCGTTGCCGGACTTTTATTTATTTATTAGCATTATAGCCTCTGTTTTGAAAAAAATCTTGCTGTGAAATATACCAGCTGGACCTAATTCATGTGAAGTGGGAGATGGGGAGCCCAAAATCAGATCTATACCCCTTTCTTCTTTTTGCAGCTCTGTGCCAAATTCCCTCTTGAAAAACAAACAAACTTTTAATGGCTCTTAGAGACCTAATTCAGTGCTTTAGGTTTCTGATGGGCCTTTATTACGGAGCTTGATTAATATTGTTTAGAAAGTCCTGCACCCAATCATGTGTTTCAAGCTTGGAATGCCCTGTAAGAAAGAGAAGCTCTGGCCAAAAAGGTCAGTGCCAGATTGGGTCCAGAGCCTGGAAAGAGGATCAGGGAAGCTGGAGAAAGAACCAGATAGTGGTTGAACTGAGCCCTGAGCTTCCAAGCTGAGTTTGGAGTCTAGGAAATAGTCTGCAAGGCCAAGTGGAAGGGGCTAAACTGAAAAGAGAATGCTGAGCCAAGGTTCAGGAGCTGGGTTAGGACTGGATGGAAGGAAAGTTGGGGGAATGGTATTAGTTTTCCATTGCTATTTTTTGCAGAAAATACTACAGCTCAAATTACTATACAACATAAAATTTATTATCTCAAAATTTGTATGGGTCAGAATTCTGAGCATGGTTTAGTTAGGTTGTCTGCCCAGGGCCTCACCAGGGTTAAATCAAGGTGTTGGCCAGTTTTTATTCCTTTGAGGAGCTCAGTGTTTTCTTTCAAGCTCCTGTGGTTGTTGGCAGAATTCAGTATCTTGAGATTATAGAATGGATATTTTCACTTTCTTGCCGGCCGTTATCCAGGGGCTACTCTTTGCTCCCACCCGATGTTCCTTGCCACATGATTCTCTCTACTGTAGAGGGAGTTTTTTAATTTATTAGGCGAGCATGACTTTAATGCTTGACCATCTTTTGAAAGGGCTCCATAGATAAGGCTAGGCTCTCCCAGGATAATCTCTTTTGCTTAACCAAAGTAAACTGATTAGCAACCTCAACATGGGAATGACAATCCCATAGTATTCGTGAATCCCTTCCATACTGTAGGGGAGGGGATTATACAGGGAATGTACACCAGAGTGTAGGAATCTTGGGGTCATCTTAGAATTTTGTCTACAACAGGAATGAAGCCAGGGAGAGCAAGGACAGTCTTTCTAGCTTCAAATGCAGACTCTACCACATGGAACCTGAAGGGCCTTGGGTTGGGAACTCTCTCTAGGTCTCCTTTATGCCCTACCAGTAAAATGGAATTGTAATCCTACTTAGCTCCAGGGATTGTGATGGAGATTCAATGGAGGTACACACAAAAGTTCTTAATCACTGCCTGACCTAGGGTCAATGCATAATGACTACCAGCTTTTTAAACACGTGGCCTGTGGCTCACCTTCCAAGAACCATCTGCACTCTGATACTTGTATTGGCTTAAGGGTTCCGGTCAGGAAAGATATTTTCCCTTTTAAGAAATACGAGGTCATGAAGCAGCTCAGAACTTTATTGAGATGATGAACTGCAGGTGCTGGCGCTCCTAGATGTCCCGCACACACACCCAGCAGAGCACTGGGTCCTTTCTCATAGCTTGCCTTGGTGGCATGCCTTATGGAGGCTAATGGCTAAGCAGGAGATTAAGCCTTAGCCCCAAGCTAAAAAGGGAGCATCATATGTTCACATTGTAGAATAAGAATGAATAAATTAATAAATGAATAAATAAATAAAGGGAGCATCAGGGTTGGCTCAAATTTCCTGATGACATGAAGTTTGAATTGGCACCTGAAAGCAGGTAGAATTTGGATTGTTAAAGTCAGGAAGAAAGTGTTCTTGATAATTTATGTAAAGCTCCCACCCCAGGGTTCGGCTTATCTCTTGGTTTGAATAAAGGCATTTCTCTTCTCACATCAGGGGAGCAAGTAACTTGGAGCGAGTAACTAACGTACATTGTGTCAAGATCTTATCTAATTTTAAAATAATTAAAACCTAATTAATTTACACATTCTTTAAGTCTGCCATTGGTCTCTTACATATGTGTGCCATTAGTGTAAATTGAGATCATGCATATCAACAACTGTCCACTTTTCTCAAAACTGAAAGCCTATGTCTTTCTTACATTGAAGGCTATGGTTTATATCAGCAGTGTGGTGGATGAAGGGGAACATGAATTAGGGGTGATATCTAAAGTTCTACAACAGTGGGCATATGTATACTTCCAATATGGAGAAAGACATTTCAAGTTGTTCCCAACGTCCAGTAAGCCTCATGTACATTTCCATTTTTTATATAACATGCAATAGCTCAACTTTGCAGATATCTTGTTAACTCACTTCCTTCCCCACAAATATACTTGGATATGAGAATTTCCAGGTGCTTGCTTTCTTTAGCTATTCTTGCTATTAAAGTTAGTTAAAAAGTTAACTGTAAGTGCTATACCTTTTTTGAGAATGCTGCAGCTGTTTGAGCCAGTTATAAAAGATCTGTAAGGCAGCCTCAAGGCATATGTGGAGGATTTTCATCAGCTAGGCAATTTATAGCTCTGTTTAGTTTTTACTAGATGTCACGTATTCCCAAAAAAGTTACAACAACATCAGCTTCAGTTTATTATTAGTATACACCTGAAAACTCTTTGGAAACAAAGAGTCTTCAAAAGACTCAGCGTGATTTTACAGATACAGTGCACGAGCCATTTTCTGAGGAAGTTAGTGTGGAAGCATATCAGTGGTTACTAACGGGCTGCATGACCACTTGAATGACCAATGGAATCAGACAACTGTTAGTAACAGTTACTGGTTAGAGGAGTCGAGGAGGCTTCCTGGAGGAGGCAGCACTTGAGCTGACTCATTAAAGGATTGGTAGAAGTGAGATAAAATGGAAGGTGGTCGTGGGTAAATAGGTTTCACACAGGAAGACCAGTGAGGAAACAAGCCCGGGCAGGCAAAAAATAGTGTTAGTAGGGATCTTCAAACAATTCAGAGCTGTTGGAGGCTGACCTGTGGGAAAGTGAGAAAGGGAGTGTAACGGAGGTCAGGTCAAAGAGGGAATAAGGTCTACATAGGTCACAATGGCTTGTTGGGCAATTTAAAGGAATTTAAATTGGGCAGTTTAAAGGAGTTTGCTGTGGGCAGTGGCAAACAACTGAAGTGTTTTAGTCAGGGCAGAGTTAAAGATAGAACTGCTTTTCAGGTGGGTTCTTATTAGAGTCTACCTTAAATGCTGTGTAGAGGAAATAGATTAAGTGGGACAACTCTGAAGGCAGGAGGCCAGCGAGGAGGCTGTTGAAGTAATTCAGTCTAGAAATGAGGAAGTCATAAGCAGGTCTAGCGTAGGAGGGATGGACAAGAGTTAAAGCACAGCTTCTGTACTTGTTTTCCTTTCATGGGAAGGAATAGAGCATGCCACTTATAAAATGAGTATAGAAGCCAGACTGCCCCAGTGTGACTCTTTAAGAACTACCTATGTGGACTTTGCAAACTTCCTTCTCTGTAAGATGGGGGTGAGAATACTAGTATTGCAAAGGTCACACCTATTAATACACAGAAAAGCACTAAAGAGTATTTGGCACATCTTAGGTGTTCAATATATGTTAGTGATTATTGTTATGAAAGAGTTTAGCCCTGAAACTTGCATTTCTCAGACAGACTCCAAGAGTTGGAATCCTGAATCAGATACTTGTTAGGGTACCATGGCAATTTAACCATTTCGTTCCCCAGTCTCCTCATCTGTAAATGTAGATAACAATAGTATGTACCTCATAGGGTTGCAGTACGAATTAAATGTGGAAATACATGTAAAGTACTTAGCAAGTGATGGATGTATCTTAACAGCCAATGACTCTTTACCACTACCACCAGCATCATCACCATCATCATCATCTAGGCAACTCTTTGATTTATCCCTTTTACCTTTTTTGAGAGTAGTATATGGTGGCTACTAGTTATATGAAAAGTGAAATGTTCCCCACATAGTTTGGTTTTCTTACCTATATTTGAGTTCTCATAATATAAAACTACTCTGCCTGCTAAATTAACCTTGATGTTTCAAGAAAAAAATCTATGACACATTTACTAATCTTATAATTTTATATTTGTGTAACACCTTTGACCTATGACTATGAAGTGAAGGTAAAAGTGCTAATTTTTTCTTTATTGTGGCTGAAATTTTATTATAAAATATCTCTTGGCCTTGGTATTCACATAATCTATTTTGTAGGAAATGTCCTTATTGTCCTCCAGTTGGGTTGCTCACTGCCAGGAACTAAGGAATAAGACTCGAATTTAGCACTTAGACTGGGTCTCTAAATTGCAATAGAAAATGCTCAATGTATAATATTATTACTATGCTCAATCTATTATGCAGGCATTACTAAGCATCCACTGAGTGCTTCCATCTTTGGGCTAAGGGTTATGAAGATGGAAACAAGTTTGAGTCAAATAGATGGCTGTCAAGGTAGGGAGACTCAACTGGCATTGATGGGTGATTAGTGAGCATTGAGTCCTGTGTAGGGACCTTAAGCACTCTGATTGCTCAGATTTGGCAAGACAGGCACTTCACTGCATCCTGGAGAGGCCCAGACCTGGGATCAGTCCTAGCAATGAAGCCTTTGCCACTTTAGAAAAAAAAATTCCTATTGGATGGCCTCAGTTTTGCTTTCATTGAATTGTGTTGGCACTAGATGATATCTCAGTTAACTCCCAACTTTTACACTTGCTGGTTAAATGTGAGCCGAGTACTTTCTAGAAGCTTTCTGAAGAATGCACAAGTGGGGCTGGACACAGTGAGTCATGCCCGTAATTCTAGCACTTTGGGAGGCCAAGGAAAGGAATGGAAAAATCACTTGAGGCCAGGAGTTCAAGACCAGCCTGGGTAATATGGTGAAACCCTGTCTCTACTAAAAATAATAATAATAAAAAAAATTAGTCAGGCGTGGTGGCACACACCTGTAATCCCAGCTACTCAGGAGGCTGAGGCACAAGAATAGCTTGAACCCAGGAGGTAGAGGTTTCAGTGAGCCCAGATCTCACATTGTACTCCAGCCTGGACAACAGAGCCAGACTGTCTCAAAAAATATGATAAACAAGTGTATCTTAAAGTTATTGTTGTTCTTGTTGTTTTTTAAGGAATCCATAGCTTTACCCTACAACATACGAACTCCGTCTAGTCTATATTTTATCTCTGGATCAACTCTTATCAGACCATGTGTGCTAGGTCCTTTCTGGAATAAATTTCCTAGGACTGTGCTATGGGATTTATGCTAAAAAAAAAAAAAAACTTGAGATTGTGTTGATTGTGTTTATGTAGTGAAGGAAAATCACTGACCTCCTCATACAGAGTTCCCTCCATGAAGCCATGTTTCCCTGAGGAATTGATATGCTTCTTTCCTACTATGTCTGGCAGGTGTGCATCTGACATGGTCTCCCCTCGACTTTGCAGACTAGGAACCTTGGCCCAGACTAGTGATTCAATATGCATCTTCTGTGATAAAAATAGCCCCTCACGTGGGTATAGCACATTTCAATTTACAAAGTACTCTTTGAATTTTTATTACTACCTTGTGAAGTGTGTGGTGAAGTTCTTTATTTTCTTCATTCTACAGATGCAGAAACTTGAGGCTCAGGGAAGGCAAGTGATTTGCTGCATGTTGCTTGGTGTTGAAAGGTGCGGCGGTCTGGGTTTAACAGGAACATTTACCAGCCAAGGTTCAGCAAGAGGAGCTTTTCAGTCCCCTAATCCCTCATTATCCCTAAGAGAGGTACACTGAGGCCAGGACGATGCTGATACACCGTGAAGTAATACTCTACAGACAAGAAATTGTCCTGCTGATGCTCTTATGGTAAAAGTGTGAAAATGGCCTTCTGTAGGGTTATCTAACATATTGAGCTCAGAAAAAAGGCAGACTGAACTTGGATGTCTTCTGTCTAAGAGAGTGCTAGGAAATGCTAGCTGTTTGGCATCTGAAAGCCTTCGGGTCCCTGGGTACTTGGGAAGCCAAGTTCAGCACAGTACTACCAATGAGAGAAGGAGGAACCCAGGGCCCTTCTATCACCCAGGGAAGATGTGGTTCCCCTCTGCTGAGATAATGGTTGTCATCAGTCCTAGCTAGCTTATTGGCAGGTAACCTACAGTACATGCTGGACCAAATTGGACAGTCCTTGTCTCCACACATTAGTAATAAGGTAATAGAGCTTGGGCTGGAATGCAGAGCTCCTGTCCTCAGATCCACTCTTCACTCCACTGTTGCATTACATTGGTTAAAGGGCCACAGATATGCAGGCCTGAGAAGCAGTATCCCCCTGGAGAAATTCTCAGGACAGAAATAACAGCTTCCTCTGTTCTACTCTCATTGTACGTAATCCTTTATTATGTTTGTTGACCTGCATATACTTCTGCCCCTCTATAGGGCAATGCCTATATTCTATTAATTTTAGTAGCCTGCAGCAGTTACTATAGTTTATGGCACACAATAGATATTTAATAAAACAACATTTAGCTTATGAATTCAGTATCTCCCTGTTAACTTTCAAAAATGAGTTCCTTGGTATACTTAGACTTTTTTAGTCTGCCTAGTCGCTCATTGATTTTTATCACCAAACAAACCCCACAAAACACCATACAGAGTACATTATGTTGATGATTACTACCTGTAGAGATGTCCTTCTGATTGTCTTGTGAAGCTACTTCCTTCTCTATATGCCCTCTTGCTTCAGACCTCACCATCTTTCATTTGAAATATACTGTTATCCGAAGTCTCCTTATTGATTATCTGACACCCGTCTTAACTGAGACCATCTTCCACCTTGTATTCCACCCTTGCTGACCTGCCTGTCAGATTCTAAATACATCTGATGAAGTCTTCCCATTCATTCTTCAAGACCCAACTCAACAATCACCATACCTTCACCTTGATATATCATACGTGCCAATGGTTTCCTGGGTCATCTCTCAAGAGGATGTATTGGCTTTAGTTTTTACTTTTGAATATATGCTGAAAAAATTGGTCATATTCTCTGCAATTTATTGATGATCATTAGTTATAGTGGCATTTGCCATTGAAAGTAAATCAACTTTCAGGCAAGAAACCTGAAAAGGTATAACGTTTAGGGTTCAGGGAAAGAATATAGGATCCTTGTGATGTGAGAGTTATAAAATAAAACAGTAGAATCTATAATCCTGGAATAGACTGACTTCTGCTAAATGGTCACGTGTGTCCTCTACCCCTTGTTCCACATTACATTCTCTGTATCCATAGCAGAAGATTCTGGTTTATATGTTTTTTATCACATTCACTCACAGTAATGACTCTGCTCTTTGTTATTTATCTTTGTTAGCAAAGAGACACTGTATTGCCCTTCCCAGGGTACTTGCACTTTAATATCATCTCTCAGGGAAGGGAAGGCTTTGGTGGCAACTTATAAAACAATTGCAAAGAATTGTGAGCAACTTTAGAGAGCCAAAGTTTTTGCTTTGTGTATCCAGTCATTTTCTGGGAAGTAGACTAATAAATTCTTGCTATATTCATCCCTACCTTTTTATGCCTGCTGAACTATATGTGAATCCTCAGTATGCATCTACTTGGGTCAACCTAAGGCAAAATTGTAAAGAATTCAAAAACATAATGAGAGTTTTAGAGATGGAAAGATATTAGAGATATTTTTCCAGGATAATTTTTACCTTGTCTATCAACATCAATTTTATGGGTTTGAAGCCTTTATCCAAAACAACTGTGAGGCTACCTCTAGGTACTGTGAGCAAGACGTTGGGATTGTTAGCATTGTCTGTCATGGTTATAGGTGAGTTCAAAGCATGCTTGTTGTATCTTATACAACTTCTTTCCCAGTGTAGGGAGTGCCTCTCAAAACAGATGGTACTCTTATTGCTTTCTTAACACATTGGTGGGCCAAGACTATTTATTACATGAGGTGGTGGCATTGTATATTGACAAAATATATATCATTGTCAAAATCCTTGAATCTCAAAATAGGGACATACTAAAAATATCTGAATGAAAATTAAAAGGAGAGTCGAAGTCACTTGTTTTCTATAGTTTACATAATCTGGTAGAGAATAGAGTACTGTAATACTACTAAAAATTACAGAATTATGTCCAAGGTCAAATTTAATAATGATAGGATATTTCTGCTTTTCCATATGCCAACTGCATATCTGTATCTTTTAGAAGTAGAGCATCTCCTATAGTCTAGAATGATTTTACAAAATCACTTTGTTAAAAGTATGTAGGAGGGCCAGGCATGGTGGCTTATGCCTGTAATCCCAGCACTTTGGGCAGCCAAGGTGGGCAGATCACCTGAGGTCAGGAGTTCAAGACCAGCCTGACCAACATGGCGAACCCTGTCTCTACTAAAAATACAAAACTTAGCTGGGCATAGTGGTGGGCACCTGTAATCCCAGCTACTTGGGAGGCTGTGGCAGGAGAATCGCTTGAACCCAGGAGGTAAAAGTTGCAGTGAGCCGAGATCACACCACTGCACTCCAGCCTGGGCAACAGAGCAACACTCTGTCTCAAAAAAAAAAAAAGTATGTGGGAAACCATAATGGTGACTTTTGCTCTGGATTTAATTCTCATCTGTTAGATAATGTAGATGTTTTAAAAATATATAAATAACTAGTCTTGGAAAAGTATGCCCATAACTTCTTGAAGTTCATAATAGCAAAGAAAAGGAATATAGGGCATGGAACCTTATGTGCTGGGTAGTTCACAAAAGCAGATGTAAAAATAAAACTTCAAAGAAAAATGGTAATAATTCCATGACTGAGACTCTGGCTGTGTAGGTTTAAAAGATAAACGTTCAGACTATGTTGCTGCAAATAGTTTGAATGAGAGAAAATGGGATGGGCCTTCTCTGATGAGCTTCTGGGCCGTGTATAGAAGATGAAAGAAGAGGCTCATGGTTACCAAGACTCAGGCTAACATTTAAAATTGTCTTTAATTCTGGATAGCATTTTAGAATGACCTGGTTTATTATATATGCATTTTCTATTTTGGAAAATATATATGGCTATAAATGTTTTTAAATTCTTTTTTTTGTTTGTTTGTTTTCCCTCCCTCTAAGAATCACTACATTTGTTCATGTATATGTCAGTGTTTTTTAGTGTTTTTTTCATCATTGTCCCCTTAAGGAGTCTTTTTAAAACATTCTTTCCCCGTAATCACCTCTTATATATAATGTTAATACCACAGATATACTGCATATCTGTTTATGCACTATGGCCTTTTGGAGGGCCATTGTAATCTTTAAGCTTTTTTGGCATCCACCAAGAATCAATTTTTGTCCCTTTGAAAATGAAATATCTATGCTACAGCTGATTTCCTCTATGCACAATATATAGATTTGAGCTATTTTGGGGCATCTTCTCTTTCCCTTAACATTTTGTGTTGTAGCTCCCTTGCTTACACAAGAGAGTATACCCACAAGTGCTCCTCTCTTGGTGTGCTAAAGACACATCCTTTTCTTCGCAAGATCCTATGGTCCTGATACCAGAAACTAGGTTCTACATGGTCCACACCAGAGGTGGGTCCTACACGTTAATTCATACGCATAACTATTAACATCCCATTAGCTCCTCTTTCAGGAACATAAATGTAAAGAACAGAGAAAAAACAATACTACCTGGCTTCTTCCTTTCCTTCAGTTTTTTCCTCCAGGCCAAAGTCTAAAGATACAGCCCAGGTTTCTTTCTTTATTTTTCAAGAAATAACAGTTGTTTAGCTGGGCTTTAGCAAATGTGTGTGAGCACTTTCTTGACAGATTCTCTGTACCACCTCAGGTGTATACTACAAGAAGATAAACACTCTTATTGGATACTATATCAGTTTTAGGTATGGTTTTCTTCACTTTCCTCAAGAGAGAATCTTTGGCCACTATATAGCTTTATATTTCTTTTATTGAATGTGTGGTTGCGTATCAGTCAGGATAAATTAGGTTATGCTGCAGTAACAAAACACCTTCCAAAATCTTGATGCCATCATCTCCATCTTTCTTGTCACATGATAGATGGAAAGCATAGTCCGGAGGGTCTCAATTTTAGCAAAGGAGTAACACGCATAATTTATCTTCCCAAATCGTTAGGCAGAACTAGTCTCATAATCCCATCCAACTGCAAGAGAGGAGAAAATGCAACTCTACTTTGCTGTGAAAGAAGAGGAGAGTTAGATCTTAGCAGAACTAGTGATACCATAGGATAGCACCAGGGTTTTCTCTATTTTCTGGATTCTTCCCTCTGCATAATAGATGGATATTTCTTCTTCATTATCTATAATTTCTTTATAACTTTTCTACCATCCGAAGTCTTCTTTTCCTTTCTTCTCCTGAATCACATTGTTTTTCTCAGCAATTATTTACCATTTGATTTGAATGTCTCTCTTTCTCATAATCTTTATTTTTATTTATTTTGTTGATTTAGATTGATTTCCTAACTAGATTGTATATATCTGTCCTGTCTAGGCACTCACTGTGTTAGGTAACCTGGTTTATTGAGGGTGATGCAGGAGTTTTTCTCAACTCCTTTGTTGGACTTGCGATGGGGGTGCCCTGATTACTTGGCCAGCCGTGGTTAACCTCTTGAAGGAGGGAGTGCATGAGTCAGCAAGTACAGGATCCAGCTGACCACTTTGGGTGCCAGAAGAAGCAGGGTCTGTGCAGGCCCCCTGGCAGCACCCAGGTTGGGTGCCTGCAACCTCTGAAGTCCCAGAGGGCATGTTACAGTGCTTTCTTAGCTCCTCTGTTCGTGGACAGTGGTGTGTTATCAGCTCAGTGAGCCCCTTGCCTTGTCCTGTGTGGTGGCCACCTTCTACCAATGAGTGCAAACGGCCAGCGTGACAGCCTTTTCTGGGTACCCACGCTCGGTAAGTCCCAAGCTCTTGTCTGGTGTCCAAGAGGAATGAGGTCGCATGGACACTTGAAGGATGTTAGACGTGGGGAATTTTATTTAGTGATAGAAATGGCTCTCAGAAGAGGCGGGAGCGAGAGAGGTGACCAGGCAGGCAGGTAAACTTCCCTAAAGTCAGGCTGTCTCTGGGCAGCTCTTCTCCAAAGTTAAGCCATCTCTCCTCCAAAGTCCAGCCGTCCCTCTGAAGTCAAGTCACCTCTCTCCAGTCAAGCCGCTTCTGTCTCCCTACTGACTGAGTCTGTGATCTTTGTAGGCACAGGATTGGGGGGGTGGGACAAGCTGTAGGTAGTTTTGGAAAAGGCAACATTTGATTGATAAGAAGACATGATTCAGAAAGAACCAATCGGGAGAGAGAGGGCACACAGGGATAGAAGTTCTCACTTTGGGCCGCAGGTTTTAGGTTTTTTGGCTTGAAGGTGCGGTTTCATCAGGGACCTACCGCTGTCTGTCTAGAATTTCTCTGCCTTCTTCCTCTATGAAGAGGAGTGTGTCAAGTCCTTTGATTTCTCCTTTTGCAGGGAGATTTGCAGCACACATTCTTAGGGTAACTAAAAGCCTTCAAATATGAGAAATGGATCTTATGGTACCAACAATTTCTAGGTGAATTGCCCATCTTTTGTTTTTTTTTTTTCCCTTGGAAACTGCTCATTTTCAGGACCATTCTTATGAGTTTCAAATAGGATTGTTTTCTTGGAATTGAATTCTGCCAACTGACCCACCATCACCAAGAGAATGCCCAGCTCTGTTCTTCTTTGATGGAAATTTCTCTTTCTGTGTCTCAGGGCTTCCAATATGAAAAAAAGATAAGATGATAAATTAATTGCTAATGGGAGAGAACAAAAGAAGGATTTTCACCATCTTCTCTTTTATTCCCTTGGATAGCTCAGAACGACATAATAGTATTTCTGACTCAGAAGCTAAAGCTGAGACTCAGGAAGGAGTACCTGGGTCTTAGATAACTTTTTGAGACCTCAAAGATATTATTGCCTCTTTATTTTGCTAGAAAATGATTATTTCAATTGCCAGAGGCTGACATTGGGATCTTTTTCTCTTGAGCTGCATTAGAATGAGAAGGCATTCATCCCTCTCTAATGCTTTAAAGAAACTTTTGTTACGTATTCTTTAAATTTGAAATGTGTTTTTTATTATTCACCACATGAGCTCAGATTTGTAAAGAAACATAGAAACTGAAGACCTAATTTACTTCTTGTTCTGCTTTGTGGAAAACAAAGCAGAAGAGGATGATGGCCAAGGTCTGGTGGCTTCAGCCGAAATCAATTGAGGCTTCAGATTCCATATGAATGGCAAAAGCCTCAGTATCACTGAAATGCATGTCTGTTTCATCCTTACAACTGGGACAAAAACTTGCCCAAATCCAGATCAAAGAAACCAGTTTTGACAGTTTTTGCTAAGGTCTGGGTGTGTTTTTCCTTATCCACCTCTCTTTCCCACTTTTCTGTCTCTTCTCTCTCTCTTTCTCTACTCCTTTCAGGTCACGTGTATAGGTGACCTCCTTCTCATTATGGACAACAATGGGATTCATTATGCAGAACATATCTCCCTGAGGCAGAGTGTGTGAAGCCACCCAAGCTTAACATCTCTGGGGCAGGAAGGGGATGTGCTCAGGAAAGCCTTTGTTTCCGGACTGAGCTGATTGGCTAATATGCATCTTGCCTTTGGCCACTTCATGCCATGAATACTAAGCAACATTGGTTTTTTTTCTCAGGGCAGAAGCAGAGAGATGGAAGATAACAGAATGGTGTTTGTTACCCGTATGTAGGATGCTATTTACATAAGGGCTGCAGAAGCTATGTGATTTCCATGGAGTCCTTACCGTTTTGCCTCAGCTGGGTACCTGTGCAGGCCAGGGTGACTGGCTGCAAATGAGCTTCCTACTTGTCTCACCCTACACAGCTCTGCCTCTCCCCATTAATGCTCCACTTCTGGTCCTCGAAGCTCCTCAAATAGGTCCAAGATTAACTCTGGCTGAGGGGAAGAGGTCATTTTTCAAACATGGTTAAGCAAGTGGCAGGGGCTGAGAATATCAACTTTTCTTTCTCAGGGACACGTGAACTTTTTTAGTGTTAAGCAACACCTGAAAACTATTCATCTTAATGAAGAGTTAGTTTATACCCTGAGAAAACAGGATTAACCATTCATAGTCCTGATCATCTATGTTTAGTTCTCTCTGCAATCTTTGGAAGTTACCTGCCAAGGACGGAATTTGGTCTCAAGTGAGCAAGAAATACAGACAAATTAAGTGCCAGATTCCACTTATCTAACAACAGTAAATTAATAGTCTTTACCTAATGGTGTTCTTTTTACTTGAGTTAAGGCATAACTGAAGTTTTCTCTTCCATGTGAAATCAGAAGAGATTTTTATTTCTTTGCTTCATTCCTCTCATGAGGGGTAAGTTAAGTTTTGTTTT
Source organism: Pongo abelii (assembly GCF_028885655.2). Lineage (NCBI taxonomy): Eukaryota > Metazoa > Chordata > Mammalia > Primates > Hominidae > Pongo > Pongo abelii. The sequence goes on along the minus strand of NC_071997.2, from coordinate 51,693,096 downwards.
TGGTAGAAACTTCTAAGTTCCAATTGCTTTCTCTCACCCCACCCCTCCCCAGAAAACAATCCTCCTGTTTGTCTGAAATTAAAAAGGAAGGCAACTTGGTGCTGCACAGAAAGGTAAAAAGAGATGGATGGGAACATTTGTTTCTGACCTTCAGCGAAAGAATTCTGTTAGTTAGGCACTATAAATTTGTTTTCTGCGAATGGGAGAGCGTAAATGTGCTCCATCAGGGTGGAGGAAAGCATTTGCACCCAAAACATGGAACACAAAGTAAATCGATCAAATTAATTTTTGGCTGTCAGCCCTGGAGGCTCATTTCCCATCAGCAGTATCAGGAGGAAAAGGAGCAGTTAACTTGTAATAATTGGGAAAGGTGGGGACCATGGATGGATTTGCTCAGGGGCACTGCAAAAGGTGCCTTGCTTTCACTCTTCCCACCAAGAATTTGCCTTGTCTGTAATCACAGTGGTCTGTTGCTGCTGTGGAGGAAGTATGTAAGTTGCCCTGGGGCCCAGCTGTGCACTGGCCTGCTGGCCCCAGTCCTTGACCTTGTCTGTAGGAGTTACTCCTTTGAGTTAAAGGATGACAGGACAACTTACAGGCGTCTATTAATCTTGTGTAACTGTATAACTTTTGCCAGGCAAGGAAGATTCCTAGGGGATGGGTGATGTCAAGGAAGTGTTCATTGAGGAACTTGTAGAGAGAATGTCTAGAGCTGAGAGTAACATTGGGGAATCCTGCCACAAAACGGTGCTCAGGACAAGTTTTGGGCCACATAACCCCAAATGATTTTAATAACATTGGGGGCTTTTTGCATTGCATCAGCACTGAGTCATTTTCTGGACAATATTTATTTTACTGTTTGTTGCCTAAACTTGGTCTGCATGACTACTTTACTGATCCAGGAAACTCATTTTATGATCAGAGTGTACTGAAAACATTGGCTTGTCAATATGGATCACACTAACCAGATATTTGCCAGAATTCACATCCCTAAAGTATGCTATTTCTAGGGATTACAAGTAAAACACCTTCAGGTGACGGGCAGTAAATGCAAGAATTTGCTCCAAGGCAAGACACAACACTTGCCATTAGACTGCAGATAGCTGGAAATGCTGTCCTTCACTCAAAGACATTTATATTAAAAGCTTTGAATTTGATCTGTGGTTTGATAATTTGAAATCTCAATGGATGATTGAGGTGATTCTTCAAGCATATTTTTCGTATTCAGGTAAGTAAATGATGAAATGTTATTTAGTTAAAAGCAGAGTGAGCTGATGATCTCTAGTGGATGTGGAATGTTATAATGGAATAATTGCATCAATCTGGTCTTCTGGTATTGGAACATCATTTCCCCAATCTGTCAAGTTCTCCCCCTCTTCCTACACCCACAGAAGCACAGATTTTGGTTATGACACTGGGACGTCTCCAACTGTCCAAGAACATTCCATGTCCTTCTTATCTTTATGGATAGAGGATGATGGATGATACCCCTGCCCCAACATATACATCATGGATATTAGACATGTTGAAATACATAGAAGTTATTTTCTGTTGGGTTTCTGCCTAAACCTTGAATTTGGTTGGCTCTGCTTCTTGGTTGCCTGTGATACTCAGTCTTCAGCTGGTCTGCAGTGTCAGGTTCTTAGTGATCACTATTCATCTCATCAATAATTATTATATGGATGGCATGTTGTATATACCATAAAAACACACTTAATGTGTTTTTTGCTACTAGATTCTCAAATATTCTTAACTATTTATATGAGTAAATGTGAATTAATTTTAGGAAAAATTTGATTCCTGAAGGAATCCATAAGCTTTTTGTTAATAATATTTTTTTAAAAACGCTATAGCCCATTATTTGCCTTTTTGCCTTAGCTCTCAAGAAACCAAATCTAAACCTAGTATCTGATTGTAATAGACTTATCTGTGCATTTTCTTATCCTGGTTGCTGTTCACTTCTGCCCCTGGATAATTAAGAGGATAAGATAATTTACTTACTAACACATAAATGGGCTTTTTTTTTTGAAATCTGGCATTGCTTAGAAGAAAGGAATCCACAATTAGTAAGTTATTATGGGGCAGTGAAAAATATGAAACACCTGGAGCTTGATTTGATAAGGGAATACATAGAATAAACACCTCTCTTTCTCTCTCTTTTGTGTGTGTGTGTACACGTGTGTGTATGTATGTATGATTTACATCATAAAATCAAGGAGCATCTGAGATGGAAAAATGTAGCTGAGAAAGCCAAAAGGAAAATGCTGTAGGAAAACAGATTAGCATTGTGAAGTCCTAGAAGCATTTTTTGAACACTATCCTGTGCTTTGTGCTGATGAAACAATAAAACACTTTACTGAAACGCATTACCAAATCCAGACCGAAAAAGTGACAAGATCATTGGACTGGTACTTAGGGTGCCTGGTTTTGAAATCTGGTTTGGTCACTAACAGAGAGAGCATCTTTGAAAAAAAATCACACTCTAGGTTTCCATTCAGATGCTCTCTACACCCCCTTCCAGTTTTCACATCATGAGTCACTTAAAAATGCTTCCATATTGCATAAATATTGGCAACAGCATTGTTACTCCCCAGCATGTGCCTGGGCACAGCTCTGAGCAATACAGAATAATAGGTCAGAACTAATTCCTTGACCTGATCTATTCTGACCTCCCCTGAACTCTGTGTCCCAGAAATTTTTATACTTATTCAAAGGCTGACTTTTCTGTTTGGTAATATTTCCCTTAGATTGTAGGGGACAACTACATGCTAGTATCTTTACTTTCCTGCTGAAATAGCCCATAGCACAGTAGTCTGGGAATAGCTCTAATGAACTTATTGAAATAACTAAGTCCTAAGAGGCTCAGCTGCTCATCAGATGCAGCCCCATAATGGACAGGTGTCCTCACTTTGGGGAAGTGACACCAGAGACCATCCTCTGGAACAACATGCAGTGGACCACAAGAGGAGACTGGTCATGCCTGTCACTCCTTGACCACATGGTGCATTGTCCTTCATCTTTCTAAGATGGGATCACATCATCGATCCACAGTTGCTTAGAAGCCTCTTTCCTTTCACCCCACAGAGTGGAGCACCCCCTGTGTTTCCCTGATTTCCTCATCCCTCCTCCTCCAGGAATGCTGTTAAAATAGAAATTTCATCTGAGTCACTTTCCAAAGTGAGGTGTGAGACCACAAGGGTGTGTGTTTCTAAGCAGCTGGCTAAAAGATGGTGAATGAACTCTGAATATACTCACCCACACTAGAGACATAAAGGGATCAATAAGCATATATTAGATGGGACACATTTTTGTAGAAAGCTGTTGGTGGCCTGTGCCATCCCCTTTTCATTATCAAAAGGAAGTAGGCCTTGATAGAAGTGCAAGGAGAGAACTGGAAAAATTCCCGACCTGCCAGTGGGGAACACAGAAAAATAGGGTTTACTTCAGGCTGAGGGCCCTTGTCGGTTCAGGTATTATAACAAAATAGCATAACTGGAAGGCCTAAACAACAGAAATGTATTTCTCACAGTTCTGGAGGCTGGAAGTCCAAGATCATGGTGCTAGCATGGTCGGGTTCTGATGAGGGCCTTTTTCCTGAGTTGTAGGTGGCTAAGTCCTTACTGTATCCTCACCTTGCAGAAAGAGAGCTAGTTTGCTCTGTAGTGTCTGCTTATAAAGGCACTATTCCCATTCATGAAGACTCCACTCTCATGATTTAATTAGCCCCCAAGGGACCCACCTCTAAATATCATCACATTGGAATTAGGGTTTCAACATACTAATTTTGGGGGGCATTGTACTGAGAGACTCTAAAGAGCAAGAAGCCGGCTGCACCTGCTTCCACATTGATTCGGTGAAAAGTTGGCTGCATTAGGATTGGCCTACACTGCCAGAGTTTGCCAGCAAAAAAGAGTGGTATTTTCTGTGAGTTGAGAGGTTTGGTGTGGAATGATCCAAGGTCCTGTTCAAGAGGGCTGCTTGGAGAGTGGATAAACCTCAGCAGAAATATTGAGGTATTACTACATTGCCAGGGGCTGAGGCAGGGGTACCAGGTGAATGAGGATGAGATGCGCTGGCCCTCAGTGAGAGAAGCAAACCACTGATGACAAAGCCAGCTGTGAGCGCCCACGAAGCCCTGACAGCCCTTGTGCTGGGACCGCATCCCTGTGTAGTGAGCAAAGATGTTCCAATTTCCCCTTTCTTTTCTCCCTTCCTCTACCCAACCCTGGAGGCCAGTTAGTAAGTTGAGGGAACAGGATTTGAGGCTACCAAGTGGAAGAACAAAAGAGAAACTGAGTGCCTCCTCATACCTGCTATACTTGCCAAAGCCCCATCCAGGGAAGGAGATGGGAGTCTTTATTTCCAAGCAAAATGCAAGTTTTAGCTCTTACATGGAACTCTATGTAGAATCATTGCTCCCTTGTCCCCCCAGAGTTGCTCACATCCTAATCCCTGGAACCCATGAATATGTTACTTCATGTGGCAAAGGGGAATTAAGGTTGCAGATGGAATTAAGATTTGCTAATCAGCTGAATTTAAGGTCAGGACATGAGCCTGGAATTATCCAGGTGGGCCCAATGTAATCACAAGGGTCTTTATACGTGAAAGAGGGAGGCAGGAGAGTTAGAGTGATGCAAGGAAAGAAAGACTTCACTGGCCGTTGTTAGTCTTGGAGACAAAAAGGAGCTATGAGCCAATGGGGGCAGCCTCTAGGAGCTGGAGAAGACAAAGGAACGAATTCTCCCCTAGAGCCTCCAGAAAAGAACATAGCACTGCTGACACCTTGATTTTAGCCCAGTGAGCCCCATTTCAATCTTCTGACCTTCAGAAATGTAAGATAAGTTTTGTGGTGTCCAAAGCCACCAAAGTTGTAATTTGTAACAGTAGCAGTAGGAAATTAACACACTAAATAACTAAATCAAAACTGCATTACTTCAGAAGAAGCAGGAAAGTCATAGGTAGAGAAAGAATTAGCCTCAAGGAATAACTTAAATGAAGAGAGGGAGACCAAAAAATGAAGTCACTTTAAGAATATATAGCCCCAAGTGGTTTCTCAACCTAACAGTTACATATCTAAATCAGGTTATCTGTCCATATTTCTTTCTAGAAGCTCCCCACAAGGCCAACCTGGATCCTGTGTTTCTCTTAAGTGGGTTTTGCATTCTCTGGTTCTGAACAAAGGTCATGTCCAAAGTCCATATTCAGAAACAGTTTTCATGGAGCTCTACTCATTTGCAGAGAGAGTCAGCTGTGTCGGTGATTGGTAGTTAGTGTGAGCCTCAGCTGTTCTCAAGGATCCTCAAAAGAGAGTCTTAATGAGTGCTGTAGTCTTCTGTAGCAAGAGGATGGGGGCTGTGATGTGTTTGAGCAATAAAGTTGGAGATCCAAGTTGGGGCCAGGCAGTGGAGGACTTCAGATACTGTAGAAAATAGATTGCATTTAATTTCAATAATTAGAATGTGTGTTGATAAACATTTGAACTGTGAGCGTTGCATTGAAGGGGTTAGGAATAAAGCAGTTGGAGATATCTTGCAGTTAAAGGTGACAGGACTTTAAGAGCTGAGTAGGAATCTTAGTTTTCTATCCTGGAGATTTTTGTCCCCACCCAAATCTCATGTTGAATTGTAATCCCCAGCGTTGAAGAAGGGGCCTGGTGGGAGGTGATTGGATCATGGGGATGGTTTAGCACCATCCCCTTAGTGCTGCTTGTTTAAAACTGTGTAGCACCCAGCCCCCACTTCCTGCCAGCCACCTGAAGACTGTGCTTGCTTCCCCCTCGCCTTCCTCCGTGATGGTAAGTTTCCTGAGGTCTCGCCAGAAGCAGAGGCCTGTACAGCAAAACCATGAGCTGATTAAGCCTCTTTTCTTTGTAAATTACCCAGTCTCAGGTATGTCTTTGTAGTAGCGAGAGAATAGACTAATACAATATGTCATTAGCTGATAGCGACACTGAGCAGGGGAAGATGGGGGCCTGTGGTGCATATGTTTTGTGGAATTAATGCATTTGGGGTGATTGTGCACCACTCAATTGGAGCTATCAACCAACTCAGAAAATTACATAAAGATAAGAGTGAGAAGTCAGAGTCTGGGATAATGAGTTATGTATTTTCAACCCAGTAATGAAAATAGGGTCAAGGTGAATGAGATCATTAACAAGGAAGTATTGAATACGTGCCATACCTGTGTATTAGACGAAATCATTTATTTAATTAAAAAAACCACTTGTAGCAATCTTGAACGTGTCAAGCAGCCTCAGTGGGAGAGCAGAAAGGAAAGTGAAGTTGTAAATGCAACAAAGGCTGAGTAAATATGAAGTCGGTCCCGGTGCATGGCGAGAGGTAACTTTTCATAGAATCAAAAAAGATGTCTATGAGCTGTAAATTGAGAGAAGAAACTCCATATGAATGACTGGGGCACTGGAAAGAGAAGCAAAAGGAGGAAAATGTTAGTGATTTGGTGATAATGTTAGGCCTGCGTGAAGAGAAAGTTATAAGGTAGATGGAAAGAGGAAGATAGGCTACGACAATTCCTACTGCTGATATTAAACCTAAATAACAGTATTTATGCCACCATGGGGTCTTTTCTATTGCAGTCCTGAGTGGATGATGGGGCTGGGCTCTACAGCAAGCTCGGCTCCCCTGTTGTAAGGGTGTAAGTGGTATATGGACATGCAGCCAGCAGCTTGCACACAGGAGGGGCTGGCATCTGTTGTGTTCTCAGTATATTTCACACTAAGGTTAATACAGAAGAGGCAGGAGATGGTCCCTGACTTTGAAAAGTTGATGATATAATGGGGAAGGCAAGTCTTTGCAGAGGACAGCGTTTTAATATAACCGATCTTGATACAAATTCTTTACACTAATGTGGTAAGATTTCAGGGTAAGGGAAGATTACGTTGCCATACTTAGGGGAAATTGGTTGAGGAAGGCTTCCTAGATGATGTGAGGCATGATTTTGACCTTAGGATAGGCAGAGAGGTAGAAGGGTGAATCATATAAGCAAAAGCATAGCATAAGACTTTTTGCTCTTGGCGCTGAGGAGTTGTCATACCTGCCTATGTAGTCCTAACAAAAGCATAGCTGCTGGTGGGGATTACAGGCCTTCAGGAGATGTCCCGCAGGGAAATAGCTGGGGAGAGGGGCTGTGGCATAGTGGGAGGAGCACTGGTTTGGGAGACAGATCATTGAATATTCCTGGCTCTGAACCTGACCATTTAGGTGATCAGGGGAGATGTACTTCACCTGCAAGTGTTCTCTTCTGTAAATCAGGGGTCAGAAGAGGTACCTCATAAAATAGTATCTTGTATATCCTCCTCCACATTCCTTGTTCTCCTACCTTGAATATATAATTGTAGGTGTACACTTTCCTTTTCAGAAGAATCTGACTCTCTCTACCTTCTCTTTCTCATTTTCTTCTGATTCATCTTCCCAACAGGTGTGCAAGTACTCTATGATATATGCCCAGTGGTCACTCACCTGATTAAAGTTCTCCCCATTGCCTACAGGTGAAAGTTGTTATACCATCTTTGGTGGTGACTTCCATCCCAGCCATATTTCCTGCTGACTTCCCTCTTGCAGACTAGTCACGTTGAACTACTTGCCAATCTCCAAATACCCCAGTCTCTTTGGCCATGGCTCACATTCTTTCTTCTTCCCTAGAATAGTCTCCCTATGCCACTAGCCCCTAATTTTTGCCATTGCTTCCTTCCCTATCTTAGGGTCTGCCTTGTTGTAAGCCTAGGGACCTGTGTATCTTTGAAGCTTTTCCTAAACAACTGCCCTCATACATGCTCTCTCACACACAAAAAAATGCTCTCCACCCACTTTGTGGTCCCACTCTGACAAGCATAGATCTCTACTGTTGCACGTTTGTATTTGACTTCATTCGCTCTTTTATGGCTTGTATTATCTCACTAGATGTCTCCCCCGTGCCACCCCCACCTCATACTTTTAAGTTTTTATTTCCATAGGTTTTTTGGGGAACAGGTGGTATTTGGTTACATGAGTAAGTTCTTTAGTAGTGATTTGTGAGATTTTGGTGCATTCATCACTGAGCAGTATACACTTTTTTTTTGTATGACTTCCAGAAGCTGGTGTGGTGATTAATTAAATGTGAGTGAGTGAATGAAGCAGAAGACAAGCAATGTCTTGTCACTCTTTCCTCCTCTGGTAGTTCCTGTTTGTGCTGGGGCAGGATTGCACAGCTAGAGTTTTTTTTTTAAATAGCAATTTTTGCTACCCTGCCTCCCCAACACACAGTCTCAGGAGCCCTCTCCTGCCTGGTTGGACGGGCTCAGTGTGCTCAAGAGAGAATCCTTGCCTGGCAGCTGGAGTCTCGTAGGGCAGGTCCCTGAAGTCTTTGGGGCCTCTTTCAATCTGAATGATTTGGATTTCCCTTCTGTGTTGGTGATGCCCTCCCCGGTTACTGTGAAGTAAGGGAGAAATAACTACTCTGGTCAAGTTCAGTGACTCTGAATCTGATTTGGCTTGTATCTGGGTAACTCTCAAGAGCAGGACTGGCCTCAGGCAAAAAAAAAAAAACAACAAAAAACCCTGAATTCAGCTAAGCCTGACTTTCCAATTTCCCCCTCACCAATCTGCTCTCTACCCTCAGTATCAAATGTTTGCCTTTGTTTTCTCTCCTATTGTAGCCTGTCCCTTGGAAAATGTATTTTATCTAGGATTTTTCTGGAGGGGCCTTGATCACACTCATCATGTCAGCTTTTCCTAAGTCCTTCTTAAGAGAGTGACTGTAACTTGAAGTTGAAAAGCTGCCTCGTTGGTGCTCCATGATCTGTAAGGATAATGACTACCTTACCCGCTGGCAGGATTGCATAAGGTGCAATATGTGTGCCTGGGACCTGCAAACAGACTCCAGGTTCAAACATCGGCTCTGCCACTTATTAGCTATATGATCTGGGCAAGCTATTAGGTTGGTTCAAAAGTAATTTCATTTTTTGCCACTGAAAGTAATGTCAAAAACCACAATTACTTTTGCACTAACCTAATCCTCTCTCTTAGCTTCTGGTTATTCATCTGAAAAATAGAAAAATCTGTTTTTAATGTTTGTGGTGAGCAATAAATGAGCATCATATAGGGATCTCTAGAATGTGCTTTGAAGTTAGGCCACTATAGTTCAAACCTGCATTTTCTCCTTACTCTGGTATGACCTCAGTAAAGCTAATGAACTTCTCTGTGCCTTGATTTTCTTTTTTTATTTTTTTGAGATGGAGTCTGGCTCTGTCACCTAGGCTGGAGTGCAGTGGTGCGATCTCAGCTCACTGAAACCTCCACCTCCCGGGTTGAAGGGATTCTCATGCCTTAGCCTCCTGAGTAGCTAGGATTACAGGCGTGCATCACCACATCTGGCTAATTTTTGTATTTTTAGTAGAGATGGAGTTTCGCCATGTTGGCCAGGCTGGTCTTGAAATCCTGACCTTGTGATCTGTCCACCTCAGCCTCCCAAAGTGCTGAGATTACAGACGTGCGTCACCAGGCCTGGCTAATTTTTGTATTTTTAGTAGAGTTGGGGTTTCACCATATTGGCCAGGCTGGTCTCAAACTCCTGACCTCAGGTGATCCGCCCACATCAGCCTCCGAAAGTGCTGGGATTACAGACATGAGCCACTGCACCTGGCCTCTCTGTGCCTCAATTTTCTCATCTATAAAATGGGAATGATAATGATAGTACCTTCTTCGTATGGTTTTCTGAGGATAAAACAAAAAAAGAGCTTATAAAAAAAGTGCACAGTTAAAACTCACACATTCCAACTCTTGCATCATTTCAGGTACTGTGAGAATTGAATAAAATAATATTAGAACTTTTGAAAGTACCTTAAGCACTGCATAGGTATCCAGGATTTCCTTGAATGCAGACTTCTCTAAGAATCCTCCAAGAACTGTATGGATTTTTAAACAATCCTTTTGTCACCCTTCTATCATTTTTTGAAATTTGGGAGGTAGTAGAATATGGTCATTGTACAAATTGTCTATGGACATGTCTGCATTTCAGGGGAAAAAATTTGAGCAGTATGACGCAGTCGATGGCACCACCCTGAGTGCTCAGGAAAATCTGCTTTTTGTGTCAAAACACAAGGTCTCACTCTTACCCAGAATATTCATGAAAGATGATAGTAATTAGGACTTTCTAATTAAAAGTGTCAGAAAAAATTCTCAGATAACTCACTTTCATAGAGTTGTAAGAAGTGATGACATGAGGATAATTTTTTAAAAAGAAAGTAAAGCAATTGTAGTATGGGGGAATTCCTGTTGGCTGGACTTTAGAAGACAGGGCACTATTTGTCAAAAAGTGAAGCGTTTGTGGTAAATCTGTGAGTCTCAGACTTGAGCATGCTTTGGAGCCACCAGAAGGGCTAAAAACACAGATGACTGGGTCCCACCCCCATAGTTTCTGATTTCTGTGTATCCAGGGTGAGGCCTGAGAATTTGCATGCCTGATAAGTTCCCAGGTGATGCTGATGCTGCTGGGCTTGTGTTAGATCAGTTTTACTTGAAATCTGCTTTATCTTAAGTGGAAGCTGGGGAGTCTTTTAGAAACAGGAATTGTCAGGCCCATTGCAGAGTTCTGGAATCAGAATCTTCTGGTGAAATATACGTTTAGCAAGCACACCAGGTGATTCTTATGATGGGGCAAAGTTGGGAGTCATTGGGAGAGAGAGAGAGAGAATCTCTGAGGCCTTTCCCTGGTTGGCCTCTATAAAGGAGAAAGCAAAGCTGATGGACCTAGACTAACGCCTTAGAAGAGAAAGAGGCACTCATTTACTTGGAAATACTCTAACTGAATTTAAAGTAAATTTAAATTAAATTTCAAATAGGGAGACAGTTCTCCACCAGGGCTGCATATTAGGATTAGCTGGAGAGCCTTAAAATGCCCACACCTTGTCCATACACAAGGACAAGTACATCGGAATTTATGAGTGTGGGTCCCAGGCATCAATATCTTTAATATTTCTCAGGCATTTTCAATGTGCATCCAAATTTATGAATAACAGAAATATAGAGGCTTGTAACTTGGTTTCCATTTTGCAGCAAATTAGCTGCATGACCAAGGGAACATTTTCTGTCTTATAGAATAAATTCTTCTTGGTGAATGGATGAAGATGTGGGGCACATGAGAAAGAAAATGAGAGTTTGTTTGGAATAGATCAGTGGTTCTCAACCTTAGCTGTATTTTTTTTGTTGTTTGTTTGTTTGTTTGTTTTGAGATGGAGTCTCGCTCAGTTGCCCAGGCTGGAGTGCAGTGGTGCAATCTTGGCTTACTGCAACCTCTGCCTCCTGGGGTTCAAGCGATTCTCCTGCCTCAGCCTCCTGAGTAGCTGGGACTACAGGTGCCCACCACCATGCCTGGCTAATTTTTTGTATTTTTAGTACGGACGGGGTTTCACCGTGTTAGTCAGGATGGTCTTGATCTTCTGACCTCGTGATCCGCCTGCCTCAGCGTCCCAAAGTGCTGGGATTACAGGCGTGAGCCACCGTGCCCGGCCCTTAGCCATACATTTCTAACAAGCCCCCAGGTATTGCCCTTGCTACTGGCCTGTGGACAATGCTCTGGGTACCAAAGCTGCCGTCCAAACTGTCTCACACTGAAATGTGAGCCCAACTTCACGCTTCAGGCATGATCATGAATCTCATGGGTCCTAGCACATAGAAGGTGCAACCCTCACCAAAAAATAAATAAATAAATAAAAATAAAAATAAATTACTCATTCCAGAGTGGGCTTTTTTCTTCAAAGTAGACCCTTTGGGAGTTTTTGCCCAGATTGGAGGGCTGCTGCCTCTGACATGTTTTTACACTGATTCTTTGTGAGTCTCTAACATATTCTTTGGAACATTCTCAAACTTGGTAGCTCTTCAGTCCCTGAGGACAGATTAGACTTTTGGAAAAGCTGTATCTGTGGAATAATGAATGATGACATAGGGGTTATGTAAACATAAATAAACAAGTATTAAGAGATAAGAAATAAAAAGGTCCTTCTCTTTGAAGAACACAACCAGAAAGGAACTTGGGAAATATGAGCACAGATGGCTCCCTTGATCTGAGGCAAAGATTGCTGGGATTGGAGCATTTGGGGCAACTCATGTCCTGGTGGGCATGCAGACAAACACCAGAGTAGTTTTTATAAGTATACCATCATACTTTGGGGTCAGCCAACTTTTATTGGTAAGAATAGTAACTATTTTCAGCTTTGTAGGCCACACAGAGTCTCACAGATTTTTCTGTGTGTAGGTGTTTTAACCGCCCTTTATAAGTGTAAAACCATTCTTAGCTTTAAAACCATACAAAAACGAGCCACTGGCTATATTTGGCCCATAGACATAGATTGTTACTCATAGTTTATAACTAAATACCAATGGAAAAGTATATCTATGTGTACATAATCTGTTGTGAAATAATAGGTATTAAGACATTTGAAAGTTAAATTTTCTGTCTTCAGGGAATGCTAACACAATAATTGCAATTATTGCTTATTTAACTAAGCACTTACATTGATGACGACCTCCAAATATTTTTATAGCCCTCTTTTGTTCTCTCCCTTTCTCTAGGTGCACATGAAAAATATTATTGGTGTTCACACAATGAGTATGCTTGCTAAACTTGGATCCCACAAAAAATTGCAGAGCCTATTTGAGGCAAAAGCCCGGGGTTAAATAACGAAATAGCCGGCCTCTAGAGTGCCAAACTAAACAGAAGCAAGATACATAGAATTTCATTACTTGCTTCTCTCTGGTACTATTAGTCAGAACACCAACTTTAGCTTTATTTCACATAGCAGATTGAAAGGTCAGACTGGCCATTCACCCAGACTGATTCAGCTAGGGGGGAAAAATGACCTACTGAGGATGAAAGTAAAACATTTCTCTTGTAGAGAGTTGCTAAGGTGAGGCACATTTGAAGGGCACCGTGGGGCTTGGCCTGCTCCTACGGGTGTTGGTTACAAGCATGACCTTGGCTCGGAGTTTGTGTACACTTCTGAAAGTGCAGCTGCGCCTTTCATCTAGACCTAGCCATGGTCTCCTGAGAGCCTGAAGGTGAAACCAAATGCATCTGTGGTCCACTGCTGGCCATGGCTCTGGACTGTGAGGGATGCATCTGCTGCCCAACAAGGCAGAGGTGGCTACTTGAAGGTCACCTTGGAAAAAAAGGGACTCCATGTGGCAGAGCCCTTTCTGAGAGGGTTCCCAGGTGACGTGAAATAACCCTCCTGCCCACCCTCTGGGACTGCTCTGCCCTGCTTTCTGAGCATCATGGAAATATTAGATTTCAGAGGTGAGCAAGGAGCTTTTGCAATTGCAGCCCTCAGTAGCAGCTTGTGGCCCCTAAAAGGAAGAGTTGCAGGGCACTCAACAAGGGAGCTTCCAGCTTGGGAGAGACTTGTGAGAGCACTGGTTATCAATGAAAACCAGGAGGCCTTGTCAGACTGTGTATGTGTCTTGTAGGACACAGATAGGAAGAAACTAATAGCTGCAGGTATGATGAAAGTGGGGAGACCTTCCTGATGGGTTAGTGACATTAGATAGCCAGGAAACATTGTTCATAAGTGGTATTAAGCAGAGGAGAACTTGAAGCAGGTGTCAGGAACCAGAGTATGAAGTCATATAAAGAAAGCAGAACTGGGATGAGCCTGACCACGTGGGAGGAGGATTTGAGAGTATCAGAGATGGTGCTGCAATACTTGGATGGTTTTGATAGCACTGTTTAATGAGCCTAAGACAGAGCAGATATGGAGAACTCTTTGATTTTCCCTCTCTGATGACTGAGGGATCTAGCCTACCACCTGGTCTGGGAATGGATGGGATTGCTCCCAGGGGAAAAGCATGGAAAAAGGGAGCTGTGCTTTGCACCCAAACAAGCTTGAACTTATACACTAAGGACAGAATTAAAACTTCATGAGAGAACATGGGGGAAAATGCAATAAATATCTGAAATAAAAGAAGAGGTGGCACTAGAGCTCAGGTAAGATGGAGTGAACAGGTTTGAGGGGTTGAGCTTGAAAAGAATCCATGAGGCAATGCAGGTAATAGGAGGCAGAAGTTACAGGTTCCGAGGGCAGGGAGGGAGCTGTTAAGGGGAATGAATTGGTTCAAAGGTCATTTCTTTAGTCAGTTCTCTGGTGCGGTTAAGGGCAGCAGTCAGGTTGTCTTCCCTATCCCATATTCCCATTGCTGTGATTTACTTAGGAACTCTCTGGAGTTGTGACACAGGTTCCCAGGACTTCTCCTTTGGGCAATAACCATTGCAGTGGCCAGACCAGGTGTTTACCAAGGGGCCAATGAGGACTAGTACCTTCTATTAGATATACTCTAGGGCTTTGTCTTGGGCTACCCATACAGACTGCTAAAGCCAGGAATGGAGCAGTAAGTGATAAGGAAGTGGATATCCAAGAAGGATATAGCTACAGATGAAAGGCTGCAAAATTGGCCTCTTGGTTAGAGAGGCTTCTAGAGTGATCCTCCAGTTTCAGGAAGAGGTTGTTGATGGTGCTACATTGAGAGGTAAGCCAGATGGCAGTACTGACTCAGAATTGCTTCTCTGTTCACCTGCAAACTTCTTTTTTAAATGTTTGGGATGGTGGAGAATATCCTAGAGGTCCTTCTGGGTCTTCTGCTCCATGCCTATCTCCTCCTGGTTTTTTATTTGTTTGTTTGTTTTCTGGCCCCAGGACTTAGTGCTTTAAGGAGACCTGGGAGGGGCACATATTTTTATTCTTTAAGAACCTATGCTCCTCCTCGATCCACTTAACTTTGATTTTACTTGTGTCATAAATACTGTAAGTTGATACTTCTCTCATTTCCTGCTATGACGATGCTTTGGCATATTTGACAGGTCGGAAAAAATTAAATGGTTAAATCTGACCAAGTTTTCATCTAAACTGGAGGTTGGCAATCTTCTTCTGTAAAGGGATAGTAAGAGATCTTGGCTTGTGAGTCGTATGGTCTCTGTCACAACTACCCAAATCTGCCATTGTCATGCAAAAGCAGTCATAGGCAATATGTATAAAAGGGTAAAGATGTGTTCCAATATGACTTTATTTATAGAAACAGGTGGTCAGAGGAAGGAAAGACCAAAGAACTTTTAGATAGGGTTGACAGAGTTTAGGGAAAAAACTCCTCATCCTTATGTATTTCCCCAAAAGCTTGCCTGGGGAGCCTGAAATTTCAACAGTATATGGTAGCCCCTCCTATCCATAGTTTTGCTTTTTGGAGTTTCAGTTACCTGTGGTCTGAAAATATTAAATGGAAAATTTCAGAAATAACTCAGACATTTTAAATTGAGTGCCATTCTGAATAGCATAATGGAATCTTGTGCCTTCTAGCTCCATCCACCCTGAGTGTCAAGCCTCCTTTGTCCAGCATATGCACTGTAGAGGCTATGTGCCCCTTCATCACTTAGTATCCTTCTTGGTTATTAGATCTGCTGTAGAGGTATCCCAGTGCTTAAGTTCAATTAACCCTTATTTTACTTAATAATGGCTCCAAAGTGCAAGAGTAATAATGCTGGGATATTGTTACAATTGTTCTATTTTATTACTGGTTATTGTCAATCTCTTACTGTTCCCAGGTTATAAATTAAACTTTATCATAAGTATGCATGTTCAGGAAAATACATTATGTATGTAGGGCTTGGTACTATTTGTGGTTTCAGGCATCTGCTGGGGTTCTTGGAATGTATTTCCCATGGATTAGAAGGAACTACTCTTTGGTTTGTGTGTGTGTGTGTTTTTTTTTTTTTGTTTAAAGCTCTAAAGGGCTCAGGAACATCTTAATTAGATTAAGGTGTTATATTACCTAGGAGAAGAAAATATGACCTTAGTGAATAGTTACTTTGATTAATCAATTAACATCCTTTTCTAGGTAAACCAACAGTGATAAGAAAGAGCTGTACCCCAGAGGTAAGGGCAGATGGGAGCAGGAGGTAAGAAAGCACCCATGACAGGGAGGCTGCCTTGGAACCACATGTATAGCTGCTGTTTACAAGGTCTTGTACACGGAGCCAAGGGAGCCACAAGGGTGAAAATAAAAATACAACCATTATCCTCAAAGATGTGGAAATTTAGTTGAAGATACATGATAGCTATGTGTATATCTTTGATTTATATATCTAATTCCATGTGTAGGTATCCTCCATCCATATAATAAATAATGGATAAGACAATAGTATGTGGTAAGTTGCAGTGGGTAGCACAGCCAGTAAGCCTGAAGGTATTTGGAAGAGATCTATTTCTACTGGTTGTATGAATGGGATGCCTTCAGCAACACGTGGATTTTGAATTGAACCTTGGAAGATTGCTAGTTTAATTGGTGGAGGCATCCCCTCCACAAAAAAAGAAGACAATGTGGGACATAAACTGGGGACTCATGACTGTCTTCCTCATTCTGTGTGAAGCGGGCTGCAGTCACAGATCCAATATTGTTTAGGATGGTTAGATTCATCCTGCATTGTGGATATGGCCTTGACTCCACACTTCCACTTGTCATCTGGAAATGTAGGAGACCAGGCTTTAGAGAATAGCTGCACTTACTTATTCATCTGGATCTTCATTCTGGAAATGTTCCTTGGCTTCCGTTAAATGTCAAGCACCGGATGGTTCAGTGCAGCCCTCCTGCATTGCTAGAGATGGATCCTGGAGTTTTCATCCTGATAATATGCAGCCCACATATATGAAGGTCAACATGTTTTATTCACTGGAAATAAGTTGAGATTTCATTTACTTACATGAGATGCTGAAAACTAAATAATAGTGGAGAGTTGCAAGATTTTAGTTCCACCATGTAAAGATGGAGAAAAAAAATCTCCTGATGCCTTTAGTAATTAAAAGGGCATTACATTCCCGGCATGGTTTAAGGTAAGACGTGATAAGCCTCTCTATCCTTTTCACATAACCACACATTATTGATGAGCCAGTATCAAGAAGGCATTAGGTGATGCTTTGTTGCATTATTTTAAGCCACTGAGGTTTTTATATATGAAGGGTATAGATTTATGCTGAATGATTCAGCTATGAAGCAGGCACATCAATTTGTTCATGAATGTGAGCTGGTGATTACCTCCATTAAAGTCACCAGGGCAGACTGATCACTGTAATTTGGGCAGAGGCATGCAAACAGCATTTGCTAGTGGTGTGTGTATCCCTAAGAACACAGGCAAAAGAGCTGCTCTACATCCCAGAAGAGCTCTAGAAAATGCAGATTTGTGTTTTTATAGATGTATAACTACAGTCAAGGGTACAATGCCTGGTGGGACCATGAACAAATTTCTTCATTGTACCATGTGGCAGGATGTTGTATAAGGTTCACTTGATATTAGCTGGTGTATGCTAATTTGATGATAAACTTATTTGATTAACCGATACGGAAAAGTTATACTTCCTCCTAATTCTGGATCATAGAACTCAGGGTCCTTCTATGTATGACTAAGTTATGACAAATTGAATGGTCCTCTATACAACATGAAGAGAGTTTGTGGGAGTTAGTAAATTCAAAAAATTGGAATTCAGCAACTGTGATCCCAGATATGTGTGGAGGGGTAAAGTAGGGATTCTGTCCTGCAAGAATTCAGTCTAGCTGGGAAAATGTGAAGTGGCTACTTGAGCAATCCTGATTTGCACTTGCGGTTTATACAACGAATAATTAGAAGCACATTCAGATGATATGTTGGTAGAGAAGTCAAGAAGAAACAGTGTTGAGGAATATGGGATGCAATGCTGGTAGCACTGGAAAATTGGCAATTCACTCATTCCAGGGACATTTCAGCAAGGACTATGGTCACAGGTAAACAAGTGTCATAACAATTTTCCTGTTGCAGAAATTTCACTTCTGACAGGAGCAAAAACTAGATGCCTAAAGATGTGTATTACTTTGTTTTTAGTAATAGCAAACATTGGAGACTTCCCTAAATGTATGACAGCAAGGAATTAATTTACCAAACAATGAGGCAACAACATTAGGGAATCTTATTCAATCATTAAAAAATTTGGTTAAAAGTATATATAAGATCTATAAAATATTTGGGATATAACGGGTTGAAATAAGCAGTGACAAAAAGAATTGTAACTTGAGAGTTGTAACTTTATACAAAACTGAGGGATAAACTGTGCAAGTGATCACATAGAGCTCCCTTCAGTTTTTATCATTGTCTTCCTCTTGTTTCTTTTGTAATACTCATCACAATATAAACTTTTAATGCATTACTTTGTTAAATTCTGTCTTCCCACCAAAACATAAGCTCATCTAGGGCATAAGTAATATTTTACTTGTATCTTCCATGTCTGTCATATATAGGCACTCAATATTTATTGAATGAGTGATCAATGATTGGATAACGTCATTCAAATATATTTTCACTTTTATAGTGACCTTTCAATAAATTGCATCTTATGGCAGTAACATTTGTCAAATCCCTACTGGGTGCTGGGTTAGCTAATCTCTTATTGCAACATTGTAATATTTTATATTTATATTTTATAACTGAGACACAGTTGAGGCTCAGAGATGCAACACATCTCACCCAGCTGGTGAGAATAAGAGTCAGAACATAAACCCTGGGCTGCTTGACTGCAAAGCCCAGGTCTTACCAATTATGATTTTTAAAATTAAACTATATAGAATGACCAAAAGTGCCAGATGCTTTATAGAGGTCATTTAAAACAGAGGCAAGAAAAATTGATTCCATTTCCTCCTGTCCCCCAGTGTACTTAAGCCCCCAGCTGCTGACATCCACTGAGCATCCTTCCCTGATCAAATTATCACTGCTTTTTAAGTTTCCTCTATCCTTTAGAACTGCAGTGACTGTTAATCAGGCTGATAAACTTATCCCAGTGTGTAGCTGCTCATTTTAAAAGGATTCCATAATACCTCAGCAGGAAAGAGAGACAACTCCTAAAATATTCTTCTGGGCAGCCAGACTTGACTCTCCTCAAGTCCAATTTTGCTGGTGGCCATTTAGCCTATTCCTATACCCATCTTCCTGGAAGCTGATCGTCAAAGGGTGAGCCTGTTTGTCTACCAGCTGCTTCTGTCTTGCCTCTCAAAGGTTTCAGGGAGGAGTATCATTTCCGTTGTTACTGAATTGTGAAACTCCATCTGTATTATAGGAGTCATGTTCTGTAGGAACCTTGAGGTTCTGTAGAAGATAGGCACATATGTTAACATCTTCATGTGTACTAATTACATCAGCACAGATAGATGAATAAACCTTCAGATGGAGACCGCAGCACTTTTCATCGTGATGATAGTTTTAGAGAAAAACGTTTTGCGTGAAATCTGTGCCACTATCCTCTCTGTGGTTTTATATGGCCATGTGACTGACTATAAATTCAAGTAATTCCCCTTTAATAGTAAATAAATTCATTTTATTCTCAAATGTACAATGATGATGAAATATTAACATGAGGAGCAAGTGCTTTATGGACCTCTGAATTGCTGTTCTGCTTTATTTCAATAGTGTGTTCTTAAAACACCAGTATGATACCTGAAGCTGTAAAAATTAATGAAATGATTCGGTGTTTGGGAGTTGAATGCCCTGAATATTTGCTGGTGTTTCAAACAGAACAGAATCACAAATATTAAAAAATGTAATTTGATTACATTTTTTCCAGGGCCAGAAAAAGGGAAAATGTTCTCATTTTTCTGATGTGCTTCATATCACGTTGGAGTTAAATGCCTAAATACTTTATTAGCAGAGGTTTTTAATGTCTAATTGAAGCTCAGCCTTCCAGGCTTTTCTTGTGAGTGGTCAAACAAGACTGTGGCACTTTTGAGACAGAGCTGCTTTTCTGTGGTGGTGTCCACACAAAACTGAATTGTACAGCCACGATGCAGTTTATCAAGATCTGTGAGCTGTGTGGGGTTTTCGTTGTGTGATTAAAAAACATCTTGCCTTTTTAAATGGTCACTATACATTTTACTTTAAGTTTTGGGATACATGTGCAGAATGTGCAGGTTTGTTACATAGCTATACATATGCCATGGTGGTTTGCTGCAGCTATCAACCCATCATCTAGGTTTTAAGCCCTACATGCATTAGGTATTTGTCCTAATGCTTTCTCTCCCCTTGCATCCCACCCCCTGACAGGCCCCAGCGCGTGTTGTTCCCCCTCCCTGTGTCCATGTGTTGTCATTGTTCAACTCCCACTTATGAGTGAGAACATGCGGTGTTTGGTTTTCTGTTCCTGTGTTAGTTTGCTGAGAATGATGGCTTTCAGCTTCATCTATGTCCCTGAAAAGGACATGAACCCATTCTTTTTTATGGCTGCATAGTATTCCATGGTGTATATGTGCCATATTTTCCTTATCAAGTCTATCATTGATGGACATTTGGTTGGTTCTATGCCTTTGCTATTGTAAAGAGTGCTGCAATAAACATGTGTGCATGTGTCTTTATAGTAGAATGATTTATAATCCTTTGGGTATATAATGGAGTTGCTGAGTCAGTAATGGAGTTGCTGAGTCAAATGATATTTCTGGTTCTAGATCCTTGAGGAATAGCCACACTGTCTTCTACAATGGTTGAACTAATTACACTCCCACCAACAGTGTAAAAGCATTCGTTTTCTCCACAGCCTTGCAAGCATCTGTTGTTTCCTGACTTTTTTTGAGACAGGGTTTTGCTTTTGTTGCCTAGGCTGGAGTGCAATGGCGTGATCTCAGCTCACAGCAACCTCTGCCTGCTGGTTTCAAGCGACTCTCCTGCCTCAGCCTCCTGAGTAGCTGGGATTCCAGGCATGTGCCACCACACCTGGCTAATTTAGTATTTTTAGTAGAGATGGGGTTTCTCCATGTTGGTCAGGCTGTGCTTGAACTCCCAACCTCAGATAATCCACTCCCCTCAGCCTCCCAAAGTGCTGGGATTACAAGCATGAGCCACCACACCCGCCCTGTTTCCTGACTTTTTAATGATCGCCATTCTAACTGGCATAAGATGATATCTCATTGTGGTTTTGATTTGCATTTCTCTAATGACCAGTGATGATGAGCTTTTTTTCATGTTTGTTGGCCGCATAAATGTCATCTTTTGAGAAGTCTCTGTTCATATCCTTTGCCCACTTTTTGATAGGGTTGTTTTTTTCTTGTAAATTTAAGTTCCTTGTAGATTCTGGAAATTAGACTTTGTCAGATGGGTAGATTGCAAAAATTTTCTCCCATTCTGTAGGTTGTCTGTTCACTCTGATGCTAGTTTATTTTGTTGCGCAGAAGCTCTTTAGTTTGATTAGATCCGATTTGTCAATTTTGGCTTTTGTTACAATTGCTTTTGCTGTTTTAGTCATGAAGTCTTTGCCCATGCCTATGTCCTGAATGGTATTGCCTAGGTTTTCTTCTAGGGTTTTTATGGTTTTGGGTTTTACATTTAAGTCTTTAATCCATCTTGAGTTAATTTTTGTATAAGGTGTAAGGAAGGGGTCCAGTTTCTGTTATCTGCATATGGCTAGCCAGTTTTCCCAGCACCATTTATTAAATGGGGAATCCTTTCCCCATTGCATGTTTTTGTCAGGTTTGTCGAGGATCAGATGGTTATAGGCATGTGGTGTTATTTCTGAGGTCTCTGTTCTGTTCCATTGGTCTATATGTGTGTTTTGGTACCAGTACCATGCTGTTTTAGTTACTGTAACCTTGTAGTACAGTTTGAAGTCAGGTAGCCAGATGCCTCCAGCTTTGTTCTTTTTGCTTAGGATTGTCTTGGCTATACAGGCTCTTTTTTGTTTCCACATGAAATTTAAAGTAGTTTTTTCTAATTCTGCAAAGAAAGTCAATGGTAGCTTAATGGGAATAGCATTGAATCTATAAGTTACTTTGGGCAGTATGGCAGTTTTCATGATACTGATTCTTCCTGTCCATGAGCATGGAATATTTTTCCATTTGTTTGTGTCCTCTCTTATTTCCTTGAGCAGTGGTTTGTAGTTCTCCTTGAAGAAGTCCTTCACATCCCTTGTAAATTGTATTCCTAGGTATTATTTTATTATCTTTGTAGCGATTGGGTCACAATATATTTTTAGGAAGGATTCACATGTTTGTTTTTTGAGATGCAGTTTCACTCTGTTGCCCAGACTGGAGTGGAGTGGAGCGATCTCGGCTCACTGTAACCTCCACCTCCTCAGTTCAAGCGATTCTTGTGCCTCAGCCTCCTGAGTTATTTTTGTCAATTTTTAACTGTCTTATCAGGAATATTGTCACTCTGCTTTTAGTTTGCTGAGGTGATTATTAAAGAGTTAGAGGATAGATGCCAATTGTAATACAAATTCAATTAATGGAGTAAGTTACTTTCTTCAAAAAATAGGTATAGGCTCTCCTTGCTATTTTTTGTTGTTGTTGTTGTTGTTGTTGTTCTTTCTAGTTCTGCTAATGATATTGTTAATGTTAAGTATTCACATACTTACAAAGTGTGCCCAGGAGAGCAAAAAAAAATTATATTCATTGAGCATCTAGAAAGTAGTGCTAAACAGGCAATCGTAAAATAAATCTTGCAGGATGGATAGTTTACCTCTCCATGATATGTTTACTGATTCCACTTAGCAGCACTGGTCTCTTCTTTTTCCGTAATCCTAAAGTTTTTGTGGTCAGCAGCACACAATTTAATGATGGCTGCTAAGCTTCCTCCTTTCCCTCAAGAGTACTGGTTTTAAGGTGCTAAGTCAGAGATAGACTAGCCCAGTCTTCTCAGCTTTTACTTCCCCAGATCCATTATGCTCTCAGAAGTTAAGAAGGAGAGCTTTCCTTTCTAACAGATTGGTAGGTATTTAGTACAATTAGCTCACCAACGAACTCTACCACCTATAGTCATGACCTATTCCACTTTCAGAAATCCCAGATCAATCTAAATTGCTCAAAATTTAATACTTAATGAAATGCTTTATTGTTTTCTAAGCTTCCAGGAAGGCAATTAAATCTCGTGGCTTCAGTTAAGTTGTAAATAATTCGAGAGTGGAGAAGGCAGAGGTGGGACCCAGTTGAGAAAGTATATCCCATAAACGTTTCCTGCTTGGTTGCCTCAAGCAGGTTTCAAAATTCTATCAGATTTAATTGTATTGTTCAACATCTTTGGGGTTGCAATGTATTGGTGATCTATTGTCTGCTTTTTCACTCACATTAATCTTTTCAAATGTCTAGTAATTCCAGTCCACCATTCCCTTCCTCCTCCATACTTCCCCTTTATCACCCTTTATCATGAGAAACTGACCATGTAGGAGAAAATATTAGCTTTGAAAAAATAGGACATTTACTTTACCACAGTTTCTGGTGTTGTAACAGAGATCTAGTTAAAGAACAGGTTGTTGAAATCAATTATCAGATACTGGCAGGTGTGGTGGCTCATGCCTGTAATCCTAGCACTTTGGGAGGCCAAGGCAAGTGGATCACTTGAGGCTAGGAGTTCGAGACCAGCCTGGCCAACATGGTGAAACCCCATCCCTACTAAAAATACAAAAATTAGCCAGGCATAGTGGTGGGTGCCTGTAACCCCAGCTACTGGTGAGGCTGAGGCAGGAGAATCACTTGAACCTGGGAGGCGGAGGTTACGGTGAGCTGAGGTCTTGCCGCTGCACTCCAGCCTGGGCAACAGAATGAGATTCCATCTCAAAAAAAAAAAAAAAAAAAAACAATTTTGAGATACCTACTGTGTGTACTTATCTTGGACTGATGTTGTTGAGGTTGAGGTGTTAGCTGGCATTTCAAGCTATATTATTTTTTTCTTTTTTGGAGATGGAGTCTCTGTCTGTCACCCAGGCCGGAGTGCAGTGGTGTGATCTCGGCTCACTGCAACCTGAGCTTCCCAGTCTCAAGCGATTCTCCTGCTTCAGCCTCTTGAGTATTTTGGATTACGGGTGTGTGCCACCACACCCTGGCTATTTTTTGTATTTTTAGTAGAAATGAGGTTTCGCCACATTGCCCAGGGTGGTCTTCAACTCCTGGCTTCTTAGGAGCCTCAGCCTCCCAAATTGCTGGGCTTTGAGGCATGAGCCACTGCATCTGGCCCAAGCTACATTATTGATTGGGGACTGCCTGAAGCAATGAAGCTAAGGATCATTTGCTGATGAAATTCTAGAAATCAAATTATATAAAACCAAGTTGATAGTCACCACTGTGCCAATGGGTCCAGTGAGAAGCAGAGAAAGACAAGCCAAAAGAAAAAAGGGAAGGTAGGGATTTGGATAGAGCCCATGACCAACTTAAAATATGTAAGCCTGCCTCTGAAGATACTGAAATCCTTAGCATCATATTGGAAATATTTTCAGAATGTTTCCAAAGAAAATACAAGGTGAATGAAATTCTGAGCTTTAAGTGGAATTAAATAGCAGGAGTGCGTTGCAGAGTATAGGCTGCCAGGCTTGAGGATTTACGGATCGGTACAATTAAAGAGAATAAATAACTGGAGGACTATCAAGAGGTGCCAGCTCTTTATTTTTGCCAAGCATTGCTAGCTTGGTTTCCCCCTACTAAGATTCTGTTGGGTGAGGAGTTTACCTCATTAGGCCTAAGGGATAATAGAGTTTAATTTAAACAAAGGATGAGAAAACAGTTCGAAAGATACACAAAGAAAAGTTTATTTTCACTATGTGGAAGTTACTAGTTAGCGTTTCCCTCTGTTAGAGTCCAGCTCTTCTGAGCTCTAAGTCCCACAGGGTCGACTGCTGCCAGGTGACTCGCAGTCAGCGTAAGTGGGAAGCTCTGCGATCTGGGGAGCTATGCTGTGACTGACAGAGTCCAGTTACAGCATTCATCTGTGCTCAGGCAGGTACCCTCTACTGTCTGCAAGCCTCAACTCCAAACCATACTCAGGTTTCCCTAGCTTACCCTTTGCTCCTTGGAGACATGCACAGATGCAGGAAAGTGTTTTCCAGAGCTGGTGATATAATACGTTGTGGCTGCTACTTTTTTTCTAAATGTTTTTTAGTATGGAAAATTTTAAGCATATCCCAAAGTAAAGAATGTGTAATGAACCATCATACACTGTCACTCAGCTTCAACAATTATAAACTAATGGCCAATCTTGTTTTTTCTACACTTCCACCCATTTCCCTAACCCCAGATAATTGTGAAGCAAATTCCAAACATCATTTCATCCATAAACATCCTGATTATATATCTCTAAAAGCTATAGATTCTTTTAAAAAAAGTACCATTAGCATACTTTAAAATATTAATAACTCCTCAGTATCATCAAATGTCTAGTTAATATATAAATTTCCTTGATGGTTTCATAAATGTAGTCTTATTTACTTATTTATTTACATATTTTTATATATATATGTATATTATAGTTTGTTTTTTTCTATTCAGGACACACATGAGATCTATGTCTTTTTTCCAACAGTTTTTAACCATCAGGATTTTTATGATTGCATGTATGTACTTTTATTTTACATGTTTCTTTTTCTCTTGAATTTTCTGTAAATTGAAAATTCATCCTAAATGGCTGATCTTTTCTTTTTTTTTGGCAAGAATATTTCATAGACAGTGGTTTGTCAGTCAAGAAACACATGATCTCTGGTTGTCGCTCTTTCTTTTTTTAATGTTAACCACTGATGACTTGGTCTGGATCCATTATTTCATTAAGCGTGTTGGTATTTTCTTATGCTTTTTACAGAAATGCAAATAATTACCTGATTCTTGGGGCATTTTTAAGTTTTCATATTGTTGTTGTGCTAAACTCTAGCAGTTATTCACTGTTTGCAGAAGTGTGATTTCAAGTCTTTCACACAGCAAGCAGGGATTGTACAGGGCAAAAAAAGCAGATATAGGAAAAATTTAATTGAATATTAAAAGGTAGAACTTTAAATACATATATCTTTCTAGAAGATTCTCCACTATCCTGATTTTTTCCCCCCCCCCCCACATGCCACTTTGGACAGGGGAAGCTGCATCCTGGACTCGTACCACAGATCAGAATGTAGGAACCATTGGTTAACACCATAGCATTGGTTAACATCTGCCAGAAGGTGAACATTTGTCTTGCCAAATTAAGGGTGAAGCTCAACTTTATTTTTGAGGGCACCATTTATCCATTGTGTATTCCAAATTACTGTCTACAATAAGTTACACCAAGTTTACAAGCTATTGTTTAATTTATTAAATAAACATGTACGAAACATCAATTCTGTGTCATGCACTGAGTCAGGCACTTGGATTGTAAAATGAACTAGAATATAGAATACAGACGTAACAAAGATGAATAAAAATGTGGAGAGAAGACATTATGATATAACAGAGAAATTGAAGTTAAGAGACCTGCATCGTTAGTCTCTGCCCCACATCTAAGAACCTTCCTGCCCATGGCATGCAGTATCTGTGAATGGTCCTAATAAGGCATATGTCTTTTCACACTTATTTTGAAAACTAAGTAAAATAATGAAAATCAAAGATAAACTATAAATTATAAGAAACTAAATGGTAATGTTTGGAATTCACTTGTCATAATTTCTCCTAGGACATTTTCTCACTGAAATAGATATAATGCATCCTCTTTCTCCCTTAAAAACTCCAAAACCCTATTCCTTACACTAATGGTTTATTGAAGTAATCTTTAAAAGTATTCTATCACCCTCAACCCATCTCATATTGCTGATAAGAAAGCAGCAATCTAAAATGTGAAGTGACTTATAAAGATGCCCAGTGGTTGAGCTTCCTGATCTCCAGGCCTGTACTCTTCTTACTATGTCATACTGCCTAAGGTTTCTTTCACATTAGGA
The DNA here is from genome assembly GCF_028885655.2 of Pongo abelii. NCBI lineage: Eukaryota > Metazoa > Chordata > Mammalia > Primates > Hominidae > Pongo > Pongo abelii. The sequence continues at coordinate 51,666,398 of NC_071997.2, read as the reverse complement.
ACTATAAGCATGGGTGGTACGTTCTAAAATCCTAGGGCATTCAGCCATGGGAGGAGAGCAGCCCAGTTTTGGAGATTAAACATAAGCAGGATACCAAAAAGGCAGGTGGCCACAAGACTCCAGGGATTCTCTCTGCTAATCACTTGTTCTGTTTGCTCCATAGCTCCTACGCCTTGCTGTCCTTCTCCTCTTCTTTGACTTTTCATATCCCCATTCTTGTGTTGTCTTGATACCAGCCTGATGGGACTGACTGGTCTTTTGATGGTGGCTTTGTGGCTGTTGACCTTGGCTAATCAATCTCACCTTGAATTACCAACTCTCTTTCAAGAGAAGGAATAACAAGTTGAACCACTTGACCTGGGAACTTGAATTCAGTCCAGCTGTTTGGGGTAGCATAGTGTTCCTAAAAATCAAATTTGAATGTCTTGCTTCCCCTTCCCTCCTTGGTTCCTGGCCCCATCCATCTTCAGAGCCAACTGTTTGAAGACGGAAGGGGCCAGGAACCAAGGAAGAGGGGAAAAGAAGACATTCAAATTTGGGCCAGGAACCAAGGAGGGGGAAAAAAAAAACAACTGTTGGCTTTGAAGATGGAAGGTGCCAGAAAGCAAGGAGGCCATCAAATTTGAATGTCTTTATACTAGATCTGCACATTGTAGTTTACAATATATTCCACCATTGTGTATTGAATGCTACGAGCCTTTTTGTTACATTGCTCATAACAGCTGGCCTCTAATAACATTTGAGTTGGCTATTAGTGGACTAAAATTTTCAGGCAGATCAGGTATTTTGGGGGCAGGGCACCATAATTGTCAGCTTACTATGAGTCTCTCAAGCCCAAATAATGGCCTGTAGCATTCTTCTCACTCTACAGGGTCAGAACTGAGTACTGATATGGCCAAGATCACAGGGTTTTGCATTTGATGATGAGTCTTAGGAGGCTCCAGAGAGTGTAGGCAGATCAAGGCAGTTCATAAGAAAAAACAGTTCAAAAACCCTGTTAAAATGCAACCTTGTATGTGCTTGAGAGTCGTGAAATGCCTCTTCTGACAGAAATGCCTAAATTAGCATAAGAAGTAGTAATAGTTGGTTCTACATGAAGGCCAGGATACCCTTATCTTATTTCTGAAAGAATTCTCCTGGAAAAGACATCTGCCAGAGAAGGTACAAGGCGGAGCAACAGTATACTTTCCCTTTGCCCCAACCTAATATTCACTAAAATCCTCTTCAATACAGGTTGCCAATTTGGCCTGTTCCATCTCCAACAATGAAGAAGGGGTGAAATTAGTTCGGATGGCAGCCACCCAGATTGACAGCCTGTGTCCCCAGGTAAGCCTCTTTCACTTTGTTTCAAAAGCCTGTCAGTGACCTTCTCCACTCCAGCCCTTGTGCCCCTCCTTTTCTTTCTCTATTTCCTCTTGCTGAAAAATGCTACTTATCATTTATGAGCTGTTTCAAGTTCTACCTTTCTCAGAAAGAATAAACCACACCAGTCTCTTCAGAATTACCATGGCAGGGGCCGGGCATGGTGGCTCACACCTATAATCCCAGTGCTCTGGGAGGCTGAAGTGGGAGGATTGATTGAGGCCAGGGGTTCAAGGCCAGCCTGGGCAACATAGTGAGACTCCATCTCTACAAAAAATAAAATAAATTAGCTGGGTGTGGTGGTGCATTCCTGTAGTCCCAGTTACTGGGGAGTCTGAGGTGAGAGGATTGCTGGGGCTCAGGAGTTCGAGGCTGCAGGGAGCTGGGATTGTGTCACTATACTCTCCACTCCTGTTGACTTTGTTCTATTTGTTTTGGGTTATGATTTAAATGTTCCATATCTATTTACCTTGTCTCAGCAGCTAAATCATAAACTTGCACATGTGGAAAGCAAGAGTTGCATTTCTGCTGTATCTGTGCTAAGTCATGAGACTTGTCCAGGAAATGCTTTTTGAAACCTGAGGCAAACTATTATGTCTTAAAAAGAAGCAAACAAAAATGAATGGTAGTTGAAAATCTACGTTATCTTTTATGTGTTTGATTGTCCTTCTGAACACCAAGAACCCACTTATCTGTAGAACGTACAGGGTGCATGGGTCTTTGACCGGCTTATTCCTCTTTTGGAGTGTGTAGTCATCATGTCTCTGGATTGTTTCCAACAAATAGGTCATCAATGCCGCTCTGACACTGGCTGCCCGGCCACAGAGCAAAGTTGCTCAGGATAACATGGATGTCTTCAAAGACCAGTGGGAGAAGCAGGTCCGAGTGTTGACAGAGGCCGTGGATGACATCACCTCAGTGGATGACTTCCTCTCTGTCTCAGGTAATCATCACAGACAGGTCCCTTACAAGGCAGCTGGAGGAGGGTAACTGAATGAGATAAGGAATGTCTCACAAATGTCATGGGTCTGTGTTCCAGGCGCACTCCTTAGATCTTTGAGCTTTTTTGATCATCTCTGCAAATGTGATTATAACACCCTCTTAAATGCTTCGGTGTTTATGTTATTTCAAGACACGGAGTCAAGGCATTAAAAGGGAATACATTATTTAAGGTGGCTTATTTTCCTTTTTAGTGTTTGGAGTTTATAAATCAGGATGGCCTTTGATGTATCTGAATCACTCATGTAAAAAAGGGCCAGGGAATATGGGATTCATTAATCTACACAGTTTATGTCTTAAAAATAGGTGATCAGTTACTCCAATTTGGCTAAGTTTTTTTTTTTTTCCAACAAGTGAAGGTTTGTGATAACACAAACCTCTACACAGGTAGAGATATCAGCCACAGAACTTACCCCTTAGCAGGCACTTGGTAGCTATCAAGGCTTTGAGCACTTGTCTATGAGGTTGTAGAAGGAAGTCAGTGAAAGAAAATAGAACTGCTCATCACTTGAAATTATAACTTTCTTCTTTGTAAATGAAGCCAGACTGGAGGATGCCAGTAGACATGAATAACTGTGGAGACAGTTTGACATTTAACAGGACTCATGGAGTCCGTTTCAAGATTGGTCTACCAACCAGCAAATGGACATTTTTCCAAATGCTTTTGAGCTAACTTATTTGGCCCAGTTCACCTGAAAGAATCTCTGTGAGGAGGAGGTCACTGGAAACATCAGCCTTCTTTGTGAGGTGTTAAAAGAGCCAGCTGACCCTTGGAAATTCAAATTGGCCAGGTGTTGATTCTACACAGGTGTGTGGAACTCACACCTACTGACTCGGGCAGTACTAGCCCTGATGACCTGCTGGTTCTTGGCTGACTGAGGGCTGAGGGGGAGACATTGCATCACTGTTGGTGGGAACCAGGCAGACAGAACCTCTGACTGCAACAGTATGGAAGTGATTTCTGAGGGGGTGCTGTCATGTTTAGAAAATGTTTCTAGTTGCAGTCTTTTCTTTTCCTGAAGAAACATAATAAATTCCCACTGGGGCTTGTCTGAGAACCGCGTAGTCAAATCTGTAGATTTGATGGATAATCAAAAAGCCAGCTTTTCAGTGATGGGGGCAAGCCAAGGCAGATGGGAACATTGATGTAACATGCAGCCTGTGACTAGAATTTACCTTATTCTCTGCTGCTTGATTTAATTCTTATCAAAATGCTATAAAATAGGTACTAGTAATTCTAGGTTTTGTTTTAAGAAAACTAAGTCATTGAGAGGGTAGGGTGCCAGAGATGATATGAAAATCCAGATCATCCTCTTTTCAGAAACTGTATAATTCTCAATATGTCAAGATAGAAAGGAAATTTCCTGTGGTCTTGCTGCTTTCATTTCAGCTTCCCTTTTCCACCTCTGGCATTCTCATTCCAATCTCTAATTCCTTTCAGAAACCTGTCTTGTTTTTTATTCCAAAGGTCTTTGTCTTTGATGACTTGTCAAAGCAACAATTCATTTAAATATCACCATATCTAGAGCTTAGCTGATAAAAGAACTCAATATGTTGTCATTTCCACTTTTTTTTTTTTTTTTTTTGAGATGGAGTTTCGCTCTTGTTGCCCAGGCTGGAGTGCAATGGCGCCATCTTGGCTCACGGCAACTTCCACCTCCTGGGTTCAAGCTGTTTTCCTGCCTCAGCCTCCAGAGTACCTGGGATTACAGGCATGAGCCACTATGCCTGGCTAATTTTGTATTTGTGGTAGTAGAGACGGGGTTTCTCCATGTTGGTCAGGCTGGTCTCAAACTCCAGACCTCAGGTGATTCGCTCGCCTTGGCCTCCCAAAGTGCTGGGATTACAGGAGTGAGCCACCGCACCCGGCCCATTTCTGCTTTTTCATTTTTATTTTTTGCTTAGTTGATAGCTGAGTCCTAATCTTGTAAAAGATACCTCCACAAAATGAATCTCTCATAAGGTATTTGGAAATTGCTTAGATAGGTATGTTGGTAATTTGGGTGATGGGGAATAGAAAGGTGGCCACTGATGCTAATCTTTATAGTATATGGTCAGTTTTTTTCCAGGATAACTATGGTGCTCCAAATAGGAGCCCTTTCCAACCGGCCTCAGATCACAGAGCCATCCTGACAGCCCCTGGAAATCTTCTGCATCCCCTTCTACCTTCAAATCAATAGGAAACACCTATACCTTGCCGTTTTCAGAGAGGAATCATTTCAGAACTTACAACTTTTCCAACGTATTCTTTAAATGCATGTATAAAAATTTCTGAGGGTGGGGACAAGCAAGGTGAGGCGGTCTTATCTCAGACTTTTTCAATAGGGCAAAGCTTTTCTTAATTTTCCTCCCCTGGGCCCTGCCTCTTTGCTCCCATTTCTCCTTGCCATTCCTTTGTGCATCTCATTATTACCAGCAACAAGAAAAGGCTTTGGCTTCTGCTGATAACACTGTGCAGTCCAACTCCAGTGGTACAAGTGCCATGGCATGCCATGGCAGGAAAATGAACAGGCGCTGTCAGAGAGCCAGCTTGGCAGGGCCTGCTGGAACATGCATTTGGAGTTGACAATCAGAGGCAGCAGGCACCTTTCCACAGACCGGGTTTGACAAATAATGATACAGCCCACTTTGTCCTGCTGGTAGCCTGTGGACACAGCCCAATAGCTAGGGAAACTACTTCTCATCTTCTCTCTGAGCTAGAGTCAAACATTTACACAAGTAAATTGCAAGTTTGGCCCAAGAGATATTTCGAAATGGCATTAATGATATTTTATGTATCAGTTTCTTCTTAGGGGAATATCTCTTTGGGCAGGAAACTCTATTTAAAAAAACAATAAAAACAGATCTTTGTTTTTAAAAGACTGTAGTTTTTTTTTTTTAATGCTTCCCTAGTTTCTGTATCTGATATTAAATTTGTCCATATGAAATGCAACAAGTTTGGGGAGCAATGGTGCTAGCTATTAACATTACAAGAGCAAAACCAATTTTCAGATGTGGCCTATGCAGATAAAAAAGTGAAATGACAGTGTTATAACAGTCAAACTTTTTCCCACTTTGGAAAACCTACAATTTTTAATAGTGTTTTAAAATAAGCATCTTGGCATTAATCATGTGACAGTTTAATTCTTGGATTTGGCTCACAAAGTAGTAGGAAGCTAAGATCTGAAAAAGCTATTAACTTGATCTCATAATGCCCAAGAGTTTTGGTTTTTAACTTTTCCTTATTTTTTTTTAACTCCACAGTCTTAAGTTTGTTTTCTTTTAAAAATTCACAGTGAACTTTATTGTTTTGAATCTATAGCCTTATGGTTACAATAGTCAAATAGTTTGGTCATCACTGATTTTTTTCCATAACAAAATTATATCATTTCTAAAATAGTAATGTTGCCAAATGTAAGGAAGTTTACAATAAAATATGTTGCAATCAAATGTTTCATGACACGTTTAAATACCACACTTTATATTAGAGTGTGCCACCCAAACATTGCAGTTTTTCGCAGCAATGGAATAATCTCTAGAATACTTTTGCCTTTTATTACTATTTTCATCTCTTTTCCTTTCTAGTTGCCACATTCCTCTCTCTTTACTTTATGAATTCTTTGTTTTCAAAATACCTCAGAATAAAAGTATATAGTTGATTGCCCCTTCTCAATGGGCATGTTCATTCAGTGTCTCTCTTTTGATTGCCTGCTGCCTATAGGCCGCTGTCAGGAATGCGAATATGAATGAAGAGTGTATTCTGCCTTTAAATAATTGACTGCCCTCCTTGATATATACTAGATTAGCCTGCTTACTAACTGTTAAGTCCTAGACCTGAAGGCACAGGGTATAGGGGTGGGGAAGTTATTACAGGGAGTTCAAAAATCCATATATACACCAAGTATGGTCTTCTGACCAAAAAGTTCATGTTCATGTCTATGTAAACAGGTATGGCTTTTTTCCAAACACAGGCAAACCTCGAATGTATTGCCAGTTCTGTTCCAACTACTGCAGTAAAATGTCAATTGCAATAAGGTGAATCATGCAAATTTTTTTGGATTCCCAGTGCATATAATAAGTTATGTTTACAGTGCAGTGTAGTCCATTAACTGTGTAGTAGGATTATGTTTAAAAAGTATACACACCTTTATTTAGAAATACTTCATTTCTAAAAAATGCTAAAGATCATTCTGAGCCTTCAGCCAGCCATAATCTCTTTGATGGCAGGGGGGGTTTCCTTGATGTTGATCAAAGTGGTGGTTCCTGTGTGGTTCCTGAAGGCTGGCATGGCTGTGGCAATTTCTTGAAGTAAGATAACAATGAAGTTTGCTGCATTGATTGACTATTCCTTTACAAAAGATTTATCTGTAGCATGTGATATGCTGTTTGACAGCACTTTATCCGCAGTAGAACTTCTTTCAAATTGGAGTCAATCCTCTCAAACTCTGCTTTATCCACTACATTTATATAATATTTTAAATCCTTTGTTGTCATTTCAACAATGTTCACACTATCATAGCTAGGGATAGATTACATCTCAAGAAGCCGCTTTGCTCATACATAAGAAGCAATTCCTCATCCATGAAGTTTGATCATGACCTTGCAGATTCAGTCACATCTTTAGGCTCCACTTCTAATTCTAGTTCTCTTGCTATTTCCACTAGATACGCACTTTCTTCCTCCACTGAAATCTTGAACCCTTCAAAGTCGACTATGAGGGTTGGGATCAACTTTTTCCAAACTCCTGTTAATGTTAATATTTTGACTTTCTCCGGTGAATCAATCATGGATGTTCTTAGTGGCAAATAGGATAGCGAATTCTTTCCAGAAGGCCTTTAATTTACTTTGCCCAGATCCATCAGGAGAATCACTATCTATTGCAGCTATAGCCTTAAAAAATGAATTTTCTAAATAATAAGACTTGAAAGTCAAAATGACTCCTTGATACATCTGCTGCAGCATAGATGTGTTAGCAAGCAGGAAAGCACTATTAATCTCTGTGTATATCTCCATCAGAGCTCTTGGGTGACCAGGTGCATTTTCAATGAGCAATAACATTTTGAAAAGAATTATTTTTATTCTGAACAGTAGGTTTCAAGAGTGGACTTGAAATATTCAGTAAACCGTGCTATAAACAGATGTGCTGTCTTCAGTCTTTGTTGTTCCATTTATAGAGCACAGGCAGAGTAGATTTAGCATAATTCTTAGGGCCCTAGGATTTGCAAAGTGTTAAATGAGCATTGGGTTCAACCTAAAAATCAACTGTATTAGCTGCTGATAAGAGAGTCAGCCTGTCCTTTGAAGCCAGTCATTGACTTCTCTCCAGCTATGAAAGTTGTAAATAGCACCTTCTTCCAGTTGAAGGCTGTCTTGTCAACATTGAAAACTTGTTGTTTGCCCCCTTAATCAATGATCTTAGCTAGATCTTTAGGATAACTTGCCACAGGTTCTGTCTACATCAGCACTTGCACTTTTATGTTATGGAGATGAATTCTTTCTTAAACATCATGAACCAACCTCTACTAGCTTCCAGCTTTGCTTCTGCAGCTTCCTTACCTCTCTCATCCTTCACATAATTAAAGAGCATTAGGGTCTTGGTCAAGATTGGGCTTTGGCTTAAAGGAATGCTGTGGCTGATATGATCTTCTATTTAGACCACTCAGACTTTCTCCATATTAGCAATAAGGCTGCTTCATTTTTTTATCTGGGTGTTCATTGGAGTAGCACTTTTAATTTCTTTCAAGAACTTTTTCTTGTACTTACAAGTTGGCTGTTTGGCCTCTCTTGACTTGTGACATGTCTTCCTCACTAAGCTTAATCATTTCTAGCTTTTGATTTCAAGTGAGAAATGTGTGACCCTTCCTTTCACTTGAATACTTAAAGGTCATTGTAGGGTTGTTAATAGATCTAATTTTAATATTGTTGTGTCTCAGGGAATAAGAAGCTTGAGAAGAGGGAGAGAGATGGCAAACGGCCATCTTGGTGGAGCAGGCAGAACACGCCCGACATTTATTGTTTGCCTTCTTATGTGGACATGGTTCCTGATGCCTCAAAACAATTGCAATAGTGACAAAGATCACTGATCACAGATCATCAAAACAATAATGAAAAAATGTGAAATATTGCAACAATTGCAAAACTGTGACACAGAGACAGGAAATGAGCACACGCTGTTGGAACAATGGTACCAACAGACTTGCTTGAGGCAGAGTTGCAACAAACCTTCAATTTCTATTTGGGGAAGGAAAAAAACCAAAAAAACCCACCAATCCGTGATACACAATAAAACAAGACATGCCTGTAGATTGTTTTTAATAAAATACAAATCTATTTGAAAACATTCTGAACCGTAGTAGCTTTTACATGTCTACCATCCATCAATATAACTACTATCATGAAGAAACTGTGACTCATTTTTTCATAAAAAGGGACCTGAATTGGAGAAGGTCGAAAAACACTGAGTAAACTGTAATTATATGTTGCTTAACGACAGGCGTACGTTCTGGGAAATGCATCGTTGGGCAATTTCTTCATTGTGTGAACATCATATACTGTATTTACACACCTAGATGGTATTGCTTACTGCATACCTACACTATATGGTATAACCTATTACTTTTAAGCTACAAACTTGTACAGCATGTTACTGTACTGAATACTGTAAGCAATTTGAATACAATAGTAAGTTTTGTGTATCTAAACATGTATAAATATTTTAAAAGTATGGTAAAAATATGACATAATCTTATGGGACTGCCTTCAAGTATGTGGTCTGTTATTGACTGAAATGATTTATCTTGCATAACTATATCTTAAAATTTTAAAAATTTATTTATAAAAATCAGTCAATTAGGCCGGGCCTGGTGGCTCATGCCTGTAATCCCAGCACTTTGGGAGACGAGGCAGGCCGATCATTTGAGGTCAGGAGTTCAAGAGCAGCCTGACCAACATGGTGAAATATTGTCTCTACTAAAAAGACAAAAAAAAAAATCCAGGTGTGATGGTGCATGCCTGTAATCCCATCTACTTGGGAGGCTGAGGCAGGAGAATCTTTTGAACTTGGCAGACTGAGGTTGTAGTGAGCTGGGATCACGTCACTGCACTCCAGCCTGGGCGACAGAGGGAGACTCCGTCTCAAAAAAATAAAATAAAATAAAATTAGTCAATTAGTAAATTATAAAACTAATACTTTGTTTGTACAACATTATTAACCTGACTATGTAACAAATTTGTTGATGATTTGAGTAATTAATAGCAATGTTTTTGTTATGGATTTCTATCCTGTGCTGGTTTATTTTAAATAGGTATAATAATACCTATAAAAACATATTTCTTGCCTCTTAAATTAGTTGCATATTTCTACTTTTGGATAGTCCTATTAAAAAATGTGTTGTCATTTTAACATATTGGGTCATGAATAGGTTTCTTAGAATTTAAAAACAAACTTATTAACTCCAGAACGATTAGTATCTAATATAATCAACAGACATCTCACTATTTTTTACTCAACCCCAAAGTACCATTTCTAAACTCTGCACCGAAACTTTGTCCATTCTTATATTACTGTTATTCAAAGAAAATAGCAGCTGGATGTGTGATTTTGACACAAATCCTTTTCTAGTTACTTACTCTCAAGGGCCAGGACATATTTTAATTGTCTTAAGAAATTCCACAGGACAGGAAGAGAAGCTGCTTTTAATCAAAGTTTTACATTTAGAATTCTCTATCAATATTCATTGGAGTAAACATTTCTCTCAGATGTCCTTTTAGGTATATACTGTTCACATGTTTAATCATGTTTTCATTAAAATGTCATGTCTCAAGAAAATGTCATGATTTGGGAAGTACTATTTTTTGTGAGTTTTAGAAATCGAAATACTAAAATTTAAACATTTCATTATCTTTCTATTCTAATTTATAGTTGAAATTAAAGAACTGGAGAATGTAGAAATCAGCAGTTTATAATGGTTTGAGTGAAGAAATCACACTGTATGCAGTCAAAATGGATGTTCTTTATGAAAAGTCAGTTATAACTTACAATTTTCTATCCTGTGTCCTAAAAATATAAATTTTCTTTCTAATTGCTTAGTTTAGTGAAAATAGGGGAGATCGGTAGTGGAGACTAGGATTTGCTAGATACTCTCCTTTCTTTCCTTCTTTAGGAAATTTAAAATCAGAACTAGCCCTAAAAGCTTCTTAAAGAGGTAATATTTTATTTTAACTATTTATGAACTGTTGGTTGGATTTGGCAGTTATAATTTTAAAATATTGACAGGTTACTTGAGACTTTAAAGATATATTTATCAACAGCACATATTTTTTATGTGTTCATGTCTTGGAAAATACCATAAACTGTGTTGCTTATAATCAATAGGAATTTATGTCTCATGGTTCTGGAGGCTGGGAAGTCCAAGACAAAGGACTCTGCTTTCTCGTAGTCTTCTCACTGGAACCTTGCATGGTAGAAAGAGGGAGGGATCTCTGAGGTCTGTTTTATAAGGACACTGATTCCATTCCTTAAGATTCTGTCCTCATAACACAATCACCTCCCAAAATCTGCACCTCTTAATACTACCCCTTTGGGAGTTAGAATTTTAACATATGAATTTTAAGGGAATACAAACATGCAGTTTATTAGTTTGTGTATGTGCATGTATGTGTGTGTCCAGCTTATTTACAAAGAGCACTAAACTTTTTGAACATTTCCTTAGAATTCTGCTTCTAAAGAATGCACAAGGAATAGAATTACAGATCTCACACTGGACATGAAAAATACAAAATTACACACTTATTAAAACTGCAAGGGAATAAATAATGTGTTTTCTCTATGCCGTTAGAGTGAAGCCTCCCCTCCTGCCTGCTTGATTTCTACTTTGGGCAATCATATGAAAGTTATGCAGAACTTGACTATAATCTGAGGGAACCAGCCACAAGACTGGATTGTATTTTAATTGTGGGAAACTGATCATCTTCACCTAATCAGTTTTGCCATTGCATATACCATGTGCATGACATAATTTTAAATGACCAACTGCGTGATATTTATTTTTCCTCAAATGTTTTCATAATGAAAACATGATTAAACAAACATGTGCCCAAAGCTTTGACTCTGGTTTTATTTGTGGACATTTATACTTGGTCAGATTGACTTCATGTTGGCTGCTACAACTTCTAAAAGGCCCTGTCCTGTGTAAGTATCAAACTTCGAAACAAAGGAAGGGATATTCTTTAAGTCAGTGGTCCTCAGAATGTTGTCTTCAAACCAGTGGCATTAGCATCACCTGGGAACTTGATAGAAACTCAATTTCTTGGGCTCTACCCCAGACTTACTGAATTGGAAACTCTAGGAGTGGCACCTAGCAATCTATGTGATGCTACCAGCCCTCTGGCTGATGCTCAGGTTTGAGAACCACTATTGTAATTATAAACTATGTCCTTTACATGCAATTTTAGTATTATTAGGCATGCATTGAGATGTGTCCAAGGCAAGGGCTCATGAGAGTTGAATCAATTTTAATTGGTTAAGTTCTGAGTTACGTAAAGTCATCTAAATGTGTATGTGTCCTCTCCACAGAAAATCACATCTTGGAGGATGTGAACAAGTGTGTGATAGCCCTCCAAGAGGGTGATGTGGACACTCTGGACCGGACTGCAGGGGCCATCAGGGGCCGGGCAGCTCGAGTCATACATATCATCAATGCTGAGATGGAGAACTATGAAGCTGGAGTTTATACTGAGAAGGTGCTGGAAGCTACAAAATTGCTTTCTGAAACAGGTAAGCATGGGTATTAGGTCTGGCCAAAATGTTAACGCCTTGATTAGTTTCTATAACTGAATAAATCTGTTTCATTGATTTCTGTAGGCCTTTATGCTTCTAAATTGCACATAATCATGGAATGGGTGGAGTACTTGAGTGTTCTGTTTGTTTTTTGTGTTTGAATTTGAATAATATTAGGAGAATGACAGTTTTACTGCTTTGCATGCATATAATTCTTTATACTTTTCATATAGATCATTTGATTCTCCCAAACAATAAGATTTTTCTGCTTACTTAATTATCTCCAATTATGAATGAGATAATTTTATGATTTGAGAAAATTATGGTTTGAATTGGTTAAGAGACTGGAATGAGGTCACAAGGTTAGAAAATAGTGCAGATGTGATAAGAACTTGGAATCTGTAATTTAACCTTTTCTTCATTTATTGCTTGAGAGGATAGGACCTTAAGGAAGAACTCTGAACAGCCAGTGGAAAGTGTAAAGGTTCTAGATAGTGAGTGAATATGATGTGCTGAAAGAAAGGTGGTGGCTGCTGACAAAGAGTTAGGCTTTCAGCATATTCCCTTTCTTTCTAGGAAAGCTTTACATGCCCTTCTTCAGGTGCATGTGGCTGCTCACAGGACTCACTGCTGTGGTAAGACATGGTTACTTATGGAAGCTTGTCAGAGCTTGCAGATGCATTGGGGTAAAAAAAAAATGCTTCCACTGAATTAGAACAATCTACAACTCTGGAGAATATATAAGACTGGCCTGTTTTTAGTAGTTCTCTCCTCTTGATCAATGTCTTTTTGCTTCCTCAGGCCTTGTATATTTGTATATATGAGATGAGATATATAGTTCAAGGAATGAGAGGAAACTAGGGAATAGAAAAAGAGAATGTAAGTCCACATTGGATAAGGTTGTTAATGAATAATGAATTGGTGCATATATATGCACAGAAGGGCCTCTCCCCTCAAACCCTAAGGGGGATCTTCATGGGTTTGCCTATGAGCTTTGGATGCCACTAGGCATTTTTAAAATAGCCATCTCTGAAAGGTCAGATATAGCCGTGTTCCAAGTTCTGCATGATGAGATACGTTGGTAGAAATATGTTGCTTTTTATGGGGAAAAGATTATTTACAAAGAGTTCTGTAGGTATTTGTTAGCCTGGAATAGCAAGTAAAACACAATACATAAACACAGGTATTGGTCATTCTCTTTGAAATATAAGCAGAAACAGAATAGTGTGGTATCATGTTATAAAGAGCACATCTAGAGATTGTTGCCCTTGGAACATCCTTACAGACTTAGAATTAGAAATAATAACAAAAATAATGACAAGATATAACTGCATTTGAATTAGCTGAGAGTCAGCACTGCTTTCTTTCACATAAGCTTGCCCTTTACATTCAGCTGAGCAACACAAAGCAAGCCATACAATATTTCTTTCCTCACTTGGAAGAGTTATAAAAAGGTATTTTTTTTTCTAATTCTCCAAATTAAGGACTTTTTCATTAGTAACCTTTAGGGAGACCATCTTACATTTCTGTGGCTTTCAGTTCCTAGCCCATCAGCTCTATTCTTGTACAAAGTCTCAGCTTCATGTGAGATATCTGACAGAGTAACACTCCCTTGGGTCTGTCACTAGATAAATAATACCAGAGAAGTGTTGAAGACCTAGAGACAGGACTCAGTTCCTGCCCACTCATGACTGGTGGGAAGGACACTGGTGGCAGATGAAAGATACAGAGCATATTGCCAATTTTCATGTGATTTTCTACCCACAGATAACTCAGGCACTGTTCAAATGACATTTTAGAACTTTTTCTTATTGTATCTTGGACGGCTTTGACAACAGGAGTGCTGCTTACTAGGTCAAAATCTAAAGGCAAGGACAATTGCTTAGTTGATTGTAATATTTTAACATAATTTTCACCCAAAGTCTTGATATGTAAATAATGTTCTGGTTGATTTTTCTACTTTTAAAAAAAACAGTCGTTCATCCTGGATTGTTGTTGCTAATCAAGATTTTTGCTCTTACTTGTTCTGAGTTTTTACAATTTTTATCCTAGCTTGCAATGATTGAGCACTCTGGGGGCTTAACTAAAGGCACCTTTCTTATTTTGATGCCCATTCCTAATTGAATACGGTAGATGAGCAGGACATTTAAATTCTACTTTTCAGGATCAATTGAAGTTAACTAGGAAAGTAACCAGGCAGAGACTGAAACAGACAGCTTATATATAACTTTAATTGAAAATATAGGAATAAGTGGCAAGGAAAAGTGGGTGTCAGTGGACTAAGAGCTAGAATACAAAGGTATACAATTTCTTTGGTATTTGTCCCCAATTGTTCTTCTCTTTCTGAAACAGGAATAATGTTATTATTTTGTGAATAACTAGGTTGCCGAAGAAGTAACAGAAAAAAACTTCAGCTGTTAACTCACTGATTGCTAATGAGAATTGCTGGGGAATGTGCTTGCATAGAGTAGACACATGGAGTTTGAGGATGACCACAGGATCAGTTCTGTAATTATGGTTGTACAAAGTTTTGTTGGTGTGTGTGTGTGTGTGTGTCTAAAGTGATTTACTTCTAATGTCATTGTGTGTCTGTGCTAAGGAGACATAAGATATATGTCCTCAAAATAGAAACCCTGTGCATGTCCCTGATGCCAAATTATCTCCCTTTTGCTTAGTTTTGTTTCTGACTTAAACAATTTTAGAGCCACGTTGAATTGGCCACTTTTCTATATGAATCTATCAGATTTTGTCATGAGAGTACATTGTAGGGTGAAAGAGGGTGGCAGTGGGAAAAAAGGGAAAAATGCCAAGAGGAAAGATAAGGGGAAAGAAGACAAAATGTCATGATTTTTGTTGTTGTTGTTGTTGCCACACCTACTAGGTTCCCTCACTGAGTGACTGGAAAATTGAGAGATACCCAAAGAGTGATAACACATCTGTGGTTTATTTTCCATGAATTATTTTCTTTCCTTAGTAAAGACAGTGCTTTGCTTAAGAGTGCTTCTTGTCTTGATATGAATGCTGAGTTAAATTTAAGAAAATTTTGTAGATTATTAGTATGCTAAGAATTATAGGGTAGCATTATGTACAAATTTACCTGTTCATTTTCTATAAAACAATCTAGGCTGATGAAAACACAATAAATTGGATCTACAGCAGACCCATTAAATACTTACATGGCATATTTGATAGGCTCTTCAGTAAAAACTGAATTATAACAAATTGCCAACAGCTTGGCAGTAAGTACACGCTTGACCAGACCCATCTTCATAGATCTCGTTTACAAAGTCGGGTTGCTGCAGGAGGCTGAGAAGGGGTGAAAGCACATTCAGTGATATCATATTTAGATATGCATACAGTAGCTCATTCTTCACTGAATGGATTATATTGAAATGTCATTTTTGTAAATTTGATAGCTGACTCAAGTTTGTGGCCATGTGAGCATGACTAGGTTAAAAGATCTGTGAGATTCTGCCAGACATTTTTTCTTCAGAGGAAACAATAGACCAAAAAAAAAAAACAAAAAAAAGAAAAAAGCATATTTTGAAAAGGGTTCTATGTTATGGAGCACTCTGTATGCAGAGATTAAAATTCCATTATTTTGGAAAATACGTGGGCCAAGCAGATGGTATAATTTTTACTTCCATGCTCTATAACCTAAAGTTTTATACAAATGGGAAGGTTTTCCTTTTTACAACATTTCTATATATTTTTGCTTAGAAAGTATAAAAGGACCAGCAAATAGAAAGCATCCAAGCTGGAAATCTTATTGAGAGGGTACATTTGGGCCAGGACAACGCAGTAGAATGAATCCAAGGTTAGGATTCAGAAGAACTAAGTTACTTGACTGCTACCAACTAACTGTGACCTTAAACAAATCAGTTAGTGCCTCTGGGACTCGTTAATTTCCTGTATTGCCCAATGTTTTGTCATTCAAGAATGGGTCGGTATTAATTGTGTAATATATGCATCACTGTTTCTGGCTTCCTGGTGACTGCACTTGGCGTAAGTAATTATTGCCCATGAGTCCCCTGTATAAACCCTCTGCACCATCTGGACGAGGGCCTTCATTATTCTCCAGGCAAAACATATCCATGCTGCTCCCTCTGTCTTCCCTGCAAGGTTCTTCATCTCCTCCTCCTCCTGCTTTACATCTGTTTATTGAGATTCTCCTTTAAAATATAGCTCTAGTCTCAGTTGGAGACCACAGAAAACTATTAGTCTTTTGACATTTAGTATGGTATGTCCTCTTCAGTGTAAATGACTGTGCTTACAACAGGATTGTCTGTTTTTAGAGGCAAGTGTTTCTATAGGTACCCACAGCCTAGAATGGTGTTTTCAGTAACACATTTAATACGTATGTATTGATTAAATGAATACCAAAAATGAGAACATTACACTTTTTTCTTTTTTTTCTGTAGAAAATTTGTCTACTAGCAGCCTCAGGTTTGCAGCTCAAGATCAATTTCTGTGTATCAATGGGAAATCATCTGATTGGCCTTTTGGCCTATGCTTCCTTCGGTTGGACTGATTTCTGTTGCTAGTGGAATAGAGTTTTATGATTGGACAGGTCTGAGTGACCTGCCTATCTCTCTGGCTGGAATATGGGGGGCTGGAGTATGAGACTGATGTCAGAAGAAGGTGGTAGGGGCAGCTTATTGGGAAGACAAACTATTAAGTATTAGAAATAGGAAGGACTATCCAGAGTCTAAGTTACTTCGGCATGACTAATTTTAAGTCGGAAGTGTAGGAAGAATGAGAAAGAAGCCTCATCCAGTAAAGAGCCCTTAAATAGATAACGTATAATTTGTCTCAATGTCTTTTTTATATGACTAAAACCTATATACTCTAAGTATTGTAGAAATCTGATAAGTTTTTGAAGATCTATATAATTTTTCCTAAAAGCAAATGCAAGGTTTGGGGCTCAGAGAACAAACGTTACTTTGCACAGTAAGCATGTCAGTTTCCCATGTTCCATTCCCGCTCTTGGAGCAATGTGATGAGGGCAGATGGATTCTGCACATACGGTGGAGGTCTGTGCTACAGGTGGGGAACCACACAATTATGAATCTAGGAGCTGATTTAGAAATTGGTGCTCCTCCTGAGGGCAGGAAAGAAACACTTCCTCTCTTTTTTTTTTTTTTTGAGATGAAGTTTTGTTCTTGTTGCCCAGGCCTGGAGTGCAATGGCACAGTCTCGGCTCACTGCAACCTCTGCCTCCCGGGTTCAAGTGATTTTATTGCCTCAGCTTCCCAAGTAGCTGTGATTACAGGGAGTCGCCACCACGCCTGGCTAATTTTTTTTTTTTTTTTTTTTTTTTTTTTTGTATTTTCAGTAGAGACGGGGTTTCACCGTGTTGGCCAGGCTGATCTCAAACCCCTGACCTCAGGTGATCTGCCTACCTCGGCCTCTCAAAGTGCTGGGATTACAGGCGTGAACCACCGCGCCCAGCCACGTTTTCTCTTTTATGTAAACAAATTCTGTCCAGGGGGTACCCAAGTGGTTAAAAACTTTTGGAATATAAATGCATAGTTCCTAGTTTTATCCCTCTTTTGAAATGTAAACATATCTCTGGAGAAGCTAAGCCTATAAATCTCTCTCCAGGTTATTTCACTATCTTAGGACTGTTGACCTTTGAACCAGGTTACCAGTATTTTTGTTCGGAAAGGGTTGACCATGCAGAAACATGAAAATATTTTCTATACACTGGTGTGTTTGTAAATGATGTGTTCTCCCACAATTCAGACATGTTCAGCTCTCTCAGCGTAAGAGGCTGAAGAACCACCTCAGAAAATACGACCATAACCAGGTAGCTTACAATATAGAAATGTAAATGATTCCTCATCAAAAGAAAAGTTGCTTGACCTCTCTCATAAGATAAATGCAAATTAAAAACTATGCTGAGAAACCATTACCCATCGGAATGGCAAAGATCCAAAAGTTGTATAATGTACTCTGTTGTCAAGGATGAGGAAAAGTCGTCTCATATTTTGCTTGTAGGTGTGCAAAATGGAGGAAATTTGACATCTTCTATCAAAAGAACATATTTAAAATTTGGAAAGCAATCTCACTTTTAAAAATCTGTTCTTCAGATGTACTGGCAAAAAATATAAAAACATATGCACAAGGTTATTTATTATAAGATTGTAGGCTAGAAACAACACAAATATCTAGCTTTTAGGGCACTGGTTGAATAAATTATGGTCTAATCACACAGTGGAGTATTATGCAGCTATAAAACAGAATGGGGAATAACTATACAATCTCTGACTATATTTTTAGGTTAAAAAATGAGGTGAAAAAAGTATGTATAACATGTTCCATTTATTTTCAAAAGTAAATTATATAACACAGGAAGAGAAAGTAAGATACAAAATTTTATTCTAACAATAAAACCCTTAACGTGAAGATGGAGATGGGGTAGGGTAAACATAGGAAGATTCACAATTGCATGTGTGTATAGGCCATAAATTTGGGGTGACACAGCAGAACAAACAGCACTTCTCTAGTGCCTGTTTGTCAAAGTACAACCAAAAAAAAAAAAAAAAAAACACGAATCTGCAGTTGTTCATGGATTCAGAATCCTGGGAACTGGAGAGTACATGTGCTTCTTTGTCACTTCAAGGACATCAGAAACCAGCATCTGTGGTAATGGCAGTGTAGTAAATTAGGGGCCTACATATTGTGTCTAGCGGAGTCAGTGCTGGTGTCCGCTGGAATTGGTGGCCTGGATGCTCTAATTGTGCACAACTGAGGCTGTAGTAATGTCCCGTCACCCAGATTCTCTGATGGAGGGGAAACTGCCACATCAGTGATAGGTGTTTGAATCAGAGGAAGAATATGCTAACAGCCACTCATTTGGAAGCACATGTGGTACATCCTTGGAGTATTCCAGAAATAGTTTTGGTAAAGAAAAAATGGGAAGCTTTGCATGTAGCCGGAGGGCCTGAAATAACAAGTGAACAAAAGAACGAAACAAGTACTGTATATGGCCAGAGTAGCCTCCAAATGACCTCCTTGCCAAATTTTAAATTTGGTTTGTAGAGAGAGGTCTTGCTATACTGGCCAGACTGGTCTCCAACTCCTAGCCTCATGTGATTCTCCCACCTCAGTCTCCCAAAATGCTGGGATTACAGGCATGAGGCCATCCCACTTGGCTCCTGGTTTGCCTTTCTATATTTTACCTTTCCTCTAATTCTACCTGATTTCTTCCTTGTCAGTGAAGTCGCCTTTCTAACCAGACCAGACAAGCCCACTCTTCTGTGTACCTGTTACTCTTATTATCTGTGTTACTCATTTGGAACCTACCATATACTGCCCAATATTTCATATTCTTGTTACCCACTTTTCTACTTATGTTTATATCTGTCCTAATGTTTATATCTGTCCTCTGTCCATCTTAGTACCTGAGGCATGTGTGTATGTATTGACTTTTTGCATGTTTTTGTTAAATTTTAACCTCTTAAGATCTGAGTCTACCTCTCCATTACCTGCAGCTTTAATTAAGAGTTGAAACTCAAAGATGTTATTAATATAAATGAGTAACATAATGACACAGTTACCTTATTCTGGGGGATTAAACCCTCCTTAAATTGCATACTTAATGAACAAGATAAGAATCTTTTAAGTTATGTGCAATAAATTTTTAGCAAGTACTTTATTACATCTTAATGCAATCTAAGTATTTAAACATCACAGATGCCAAATTAGACTGTATTTATTAAGCTAGGTTTTGACAAACACTAAGCTAAATAAGGCATCATGCTCATGCTCGATACTTTATTCGTTCCTTAAGTTTCAGAATTAAATGTGCCATCCTTTTAAGTTATAAACCATTTGTGATTATTTTTGAAATGCTTATTTTAAAATAGAAGAAAACTTTCCAAGCAAGCATTTTCTTTCCTCAGGAAAAGGAATTTGTGTCTAGACAAGAGCAGATGGATGCTCCCTGATTCTTTTAGGGTAGTTGTCGTGAATGGAATTTAGAGTTTTTTTTTTTTTTTTTACCCCCTTCTTCTAGGCAGTCCTTTTTCATCTTTTATCAGACAGTTCAGCTCATGGGTTATGTATTGCCTTCTGGAACTTAAATTTGATTTATGTTTGAAATATACATTTATAATTTTCCCAACATGAATTTATGGAAATGGCAGCCTTTAGAAACTCCCACAAAGGTGGGATGATTGACTGTGATGAAAGGAAGTCCAAGAATGTATGCAGGAAGAATTGGGACTGGCCAAGATGATGATAGTTGTCTGGAGAGGTAGAAACAGCTGACAAATAGCAGCGAATAGGGAGCAGATTAAGCCAGGGTACTGTTGTTCTTGCTCCTGGATTCCAATTTTCAACTTCTAACCTGATGTCTCAAGACAGAAGGGAAGCTAGTATATCATTGGTCAAGGCAGAGGAAGATTGAAATTTAGAGAAAGTATGTAAGGTTTATTTCTACATTGCCTCTGCCACATTTTAAAAAAGCATTTGAAGACACTTAAGATTTAAATTCAATCAAGTGATGTAAATTAAGTAATTAAAGTAGTGTAAATATGAGATAGAAGGGAAATAGTTTCAAGAGAATATTGGATGAAACTGGGTGGCTGATTAGAAACTGTTTCAACTGGGCTAGGCAAGCTGAGTTTGAATTGTTTTGTTTTTATTTTTTGGAAGTTACTACTTTGTTGGTAAAGCCTTTCAAAAACTTTCTTTCCTCATGGATCTGGGGAGGTCATAATGGAACACAGTGTTTAACACTGGCCTTCTTGGCAAGCAAGATAAAAAGCAAAGTTCTAGGAGCAAGTTTATCAAATCTTGTCCTGAGGGCAGATTTCACAGGAAATTCCTTATTAAAAATGCAACACTGTCACCAGGATGATACGGGGCTGCTGAGGGGAGAGAAGGGCATAGAACTAGGGAAGCTCAGTTTGCAAAACAAATTGTACCAACTTCCCAGTTTTCAGATTCACCACTAATTGGTGTGCTGTGTCCCATTATGCTCACCTTTTTTTTTTTCCATGGTGAATCGTATGGTTGTACCTCCAAGTTCTTTCCAAAAGAGACTAGGTGATTTTGCCTGGTAGAAACAAACAGTGTGCGCATGGGTAAATGCAGACAGTCATGGTGCGAAGACAGCCCCAAGAAGCATTTACTGTGGCTCTTTCCTGTGCTAGGCAGTGTGGTAATCATCTGACATGCATCCTACTTGTTTGTAAGTGCCTCCAAGGCATTACGTATTTGTGTTATTTACCACTCGATTCCCCGGTGCCTAGAGTATTGCTTAGATTTGCATATAAAATTTAGTAATAAACTTGTTGAATGTATTTCTGATCTTTATGTAAACCCTGAA
This sequence comes from Pongo abelii, assembly GCF_028885655.2. Lineage (NCBI taxonomy): Eukaryota > Metazoa > Chordata > Mammalia > Primates > Hominidae > Pongo > Pongo abelii. The sequence continues at coordinate 51,644,943 of NC_071997.2, read as the reverse complement.
GGGCAATGATCATTATTTCTGTTTTATACTGAGTAAACTGAGGCTTAAATTAGTTTAATAACGTGTAAAATTAAATATCAAGATTCATTTACACATTTTTCTGGAACCAGTAAATATACTTGAAATGTAGATCAAGCATCGTTGTTACAATTAAACAGAAATTTTCATGTGTCCTGCTAGCTATTTTTTTAATCAATATTTTTACTTAGGGCATAGCTATTTTTACTGATAGTTTTACTTATGGCATAGCATACTACATTAGTTATATATTTCTGTGTAACAAATTACCCCCAAATTTAACTTGCCACGTGGGCTTTTCTTTAGAGCAGCTTACAACATGGCAACTGTCTTCTATCAGAGTTAAGTAACCAAGTTAGTAAGAAAACAGAAGCCAGCATCATTTTTCATTTCAGAAGTGGCATCCCATCTTTTTTTGCCATATTCTGTTGGTTAGAAGTGAGTTACTAGTTCCAGCTCACATTCAAGGTTGAGGGGATTACACAAAGGCATGAATATCAGGAGAAGAGGAATCACTGGGGGCCCTCTCAGAGGCATCTATCACACATGCATATTTGCAGATACATGAGGATAGGAGAGACCATAAGGGTAATGAATGGCATAACTGGATAAAACAGTCCTAGGGTATGTGGACAAATCCCACAACATGGACTTAATAGGGACATATTCAAATGCTGGTATAATAGCCCTATTACCTTGTGCAGTGGCATTTAGAGCACAAAAGATCCACTGAGGCAAAGTGAAGCCATGCAGTATGTGGACAGGAGGGGGACAGAGGAATAACAGAGCTAGATCGTGGAGAAGGAAGGGCCTAGATTCATTCAAGGTGATTGGAGAAGTGGGTTGGAGTCAAAGAGAACAGATAAGAGTCGGGGAATGGTACATAGACAAAGCTGGTACATAATTCAAAGATCAGTGCGCATGCCAAAGGGAATAAGAAACTAATGGCATCATCAGGAAAAGTTCTATTTGACTTAGGTTTAGAGATTCAAACATTAATTGAAGAAGCTCTTTAGCCTGTGGTGTCAGAAGTCATAACCAAGATTCGAGTGCATGTGTGTAAAATTAGGGGTGGAAGTGAAAGCTCTGAACAGTGTATGAACCCTTAGCCAAGGGCTTTAATGAGATTCCGGCCACCCTTGTACCTCCTAGGGAAGGCACACACCTATAAATACACATAGAAATAAAATAGTCACTATTTGTGAAGTAGACATATAGATCCATTTGCCTAGTAGGTAATGCTCCCACCCAAACATCTCTAAAAAGATTCTGAGCTGAGGATTTTTAAAGTCCCCCGTGGAGGGGTGAATTGGGGGAATACTTAAAGACCTTCTGTTAACTTAATTTATGATCATGACATTCGTTACTAAAATCACTAATATAAAATGGTGGCCAGCTTCTATGATTTGTCCTCTGTTCTTAAGTGGAACTAAAGGGAGAGAGGTGTTACGGCTTCAGTTTGGGGTAGTTTCTACTTCTACACTGACTGTGAATTGGAACTTCAGACTCGGTCTTCTTTTTTTTATTATTTTATTTTATTATTATTATACTTTAAGTTTTAGGGTTCATGTGCACAATGTGCAGGTTAGTTACATATGTATACATGTGCCATGCTGGTGTGCTGCACCCATTAACTCGTCATTCAACTGATTATGCTTCATGGATGTGTGGAATCGTCAAGGCACACCCAGTGCCTTATAAATGCCAGTCAGAGTCCCCTTTGGGCAACTTTAGGGCTCTGGTAGTTTATATCACAGTCTCTTTTACCCTTTTTTTCCCTCTCTTCTGTCATCTAATTAGGGGCCACCTGAATAATCCCTTAGCAGTGTCTGACAGGAACCATTGTTGGGAAAGAATACTTTACCTGTAGAAATAACATCAAACACCACTTACCTGGTATAGGGGACACTGGAATGGCCCCACAGTAATCCTCCAAATTAATATTTTCTGGCTCCAATTACTCTGATCTTTCCCTAATCTTTACCGAATTCCAACTGTTACAGTAGAGGCTCAGTGACTGTCTGTGATGGGGGGAGGATATTGTACTAATTCCTGCACTGGAATTAGCTGCAATTCCATCCCTGTTGTGATATTTTATTTTATTTTTAGATTCCTTTCAATGCTCTTTTTTTTTTTATTTTGTGTTAACAGTTACTAAACTGTTTATCTCTCTCGAACAGGGGCTTTGTCTATTTTCTTTTCTCTATGCTCCATAATAAAATTTGTGCAAGAAACACACTCAGAGTGTGTTGGATGACTGCATCACCACAGTTGGGTGACCCCTGTGCATGCAGATGTGCTTGACTGGCCTTGGTGAACTAGTTGAAAATAGGATTATGAATCTTTCTTTCTCAATGGTGATGCTCCTTCTGAAGAAGCAGAGTCCTGAAAGAATCCTGAGCTCAGGTTTCTGAAAGGTCCCTACAGACCAAACCCAGAATGCCCACTAATCACTTGTTAAATGATTCGTGATACTCTTTAATAAAATTACTGAACCAATGCTAAATGATGGGCAGAAAAAGAGAGACTTGGTATGTGAAATGTGACGCTACTCATTTTGTCCCTGAAATACTGTATGACAAAGGAGTTCTTCATCTTAATTTTCCCCATTTATTCCTGTCCTACTCTTTTACTTCTTTTCCTTCTCTACCCAGCTGGATAGATTGTCTGTGCTAGAAGCAGGACAAGGGTTTAAATGCGAAGAATGAAGCAGAGATGGTCTCCGCCGGAAGGCGACTCATGTGTGAAACAGCTGACATACAGAAATACCAATGAACTAGCCTAATACAGTATACCGAGTGCTGTAATGGTGTGTGTGTGTGTGTGTGTGTGTGTGTGTGTGTGAGATTAGGTTGCTATAAAATTACAGAGAATTGTAGAGAACTGTCTACTATGGATTCTGAGGATTAAAGAAAGCTTCACAATGGCAATTAGTTCTACACTGGAGATTGAAGATTGAGGAGGAGTTCACCTGGGCCAATGACAAGTATGTACATTTCAGTATGAGAGAATAAATCATTCATGGATATGTTGCTATGGGTCCATTTCATATTTGGAGATATTGAAGTAATTCTGTCTAATTGGAACGTTTGAGAATATGTGGTAATGAGGGGTGAGACAGAAAGACACAAGAACCATATAGGCAGATAACAGATGCTTTTTGTGTTTGTTTCTTGATAAAGAGGTTTTATAGTTCTCTCTGTAGTATAGGGAATCATTGGAATGCTTAAAGCAGGGGCAAGGACCTTTTATATACCTGAGGGTAGCGAGGTTACCTGGCTGTTCATCTCCACTACCTTTGGTTGACCTTGGATTTTGCCCTTTGGGTTGTCAGCAGTCCTAGTTGAATATTTAACACAACTTCTCATTCATTTAACTGACTCACACTGTGTTCTGAAACTTCACCCCTGACGTGTCTCAGGAGAATTTATTCCAGAATTTTCTCACCTCTGGTTTAGGATCTCGATCAACACTAGAATGATGCGACGTTGATTTTTATATGCATACTTAACTCTGATTTCATTACTCCTAGAATGTCATCGTTTTGTGGCCTAGTGTGTGCGCTGCATACAGAAATATAGCTAGAATTTGAAAGTTTATCTCTGAATTTGATCACCCTTTCAAACAAAAGCTATTAAGAACAAATCAGCATTTCTGATAAATAACTGTAAAGTGGAGCCTACAGTTTTTGGATGTAATTCAGAAAGCAGAAAGAAGCTTCTATTTATATTCTTATATTAAAAACTGTTAATACACAATGTGTGCATCACAAAGGCAATGCTGCATTTTGTCCTAATTAGTGAGAAGCAGAAGTAGCATCATATTTGAGGAAGTTTGAAACTTTTTCTGTCTCAGTATTACTTTTGGGGTATTTAGTTTTTTTTTTTTTGAGATGGAGTCTCGCTCTGTTGCCCAGGCTGGGGTGCAGTGGCGCCATCTCGGCTCACTGCAAGCTCTGCCTCCCAGGTTCAAGCCATTCTCCTGCCTCAGCCTCCCAAGTAGCTGGGACTACAGGCACCCGCCACCATACCCAGCTACTTTTTTCTATTTTTAGTAGAGATGGGGTTTCACTGTGTTACCCAGGATGGTCTTGATCTCCTGACCTCGTGATCCACCCTCCTCGGCCTCCCAAAGTGCTGGGATTACAGGCATGAGCCATGGCGCCCAGCCTAGTTTTTTTTAGACATTACCAAAGTATTAGAAAAATTAATAGTCAAACTAACATCTTAGGTTCTTTCAAGATGGGTCATTGTTCTGTGAACTTTTGTTTTTATGTCTCATCACTCTTTGTTTTGAGATGAAGTCTTGCTCTGTTGCCCAGGCTGAAGTTCAGTGGTGTGATCTCGGTTCACTGCAACCTCTGCCTCCTGGGTTCAAGCGATTCTCATGCCTCAGCCTCTCGAGTAGCTGGGATTACAGGCACCCGCCACCATGCCTGGCTAAGTTTTGTATTTTTAGTAGAGGTGGGGTTTCACCATGTTGCTCAGGCTATTCTTGAACTCCTGACCTCAGGTGATCCACCCACCTCGGCTTCCCAAAGTGCTGGAATTACACGTGTGAGCCACCGTGCCCAGCCTCATCACTCTTAAAGGCAGAATAGGATAAGACCAAATGAGCAAAGAGCAGCAATGTGGAGACCAGGGATACTGGTGATTAAAGAACAGTAGCAGTTGACCAATCCCTAAATAAATATTGAATGTGCTTAGGATTGGTCTCAGAGAAAGAGTTTCTTAAGGGTCAGACCCAGAAAAACACTGACTTATGGTAAGAAAAAAATAGATGTCTTGTCAGTTACAGTAAATATAATGAATTGAATGAGTTCGAGTTTTATGTTTTACTGGCCAAGGAATATAATAAGATGGTTTAAATATTGAGGCTCAATTGCACTCTGAGCCCCTATTTTAAAAATAAAGAACTTGCACCCTCTCCCCTATTGTTTTTTTTTTCCTTGAAAGGTCGATGGTATTTCTGTTCCAATCTCTTCATAAAAATTCATTGTTTCTGCCACTTCTGACAATCCCAGGTCAATAACACTGTTGTTTATACCAAAGTCCTACCATCCAAATCTCACTAGAGAGATAATGTATGCCATGCTGGTGCAAATAGAATCCTCTTCTCCAAACTAGGTGTCACAGCATTACTAGATGTATTCTGAGTTGCAGAGCATCCCCTATGAAAACAGGCCATTTAGGCTTTAGCTTTCTTCTCTCTCCCTTGGGTGCAGTATCAGGCCAGGATGTGGTTTTAGCAAGATGGCAAAAACCGCAATTATTTTTGCACCAACCTAATAGCATGTCACCTTCTACATTGTCCTCCTCCCCATCTCTTCCTCAGGGTGACCTTGCACAAACAAAGCAACACTATAACCTTTCTCACCCCTTTATATTCGAGAAGGTCTTCATGCAAATAGAGGTGTGTTCATGCAGGTTGGGGTCTGAGTGGTGGGCATTTTCCCACTCAGCTTCTTAGTTGGCAGTTACTAAGACAGAATATTAAGTGTTTGATCACAGTCACAATTTCTGAGGGACTTCCCCACTTAATGATATTCACATTGGTTTCTATCATGTTGTGGGCCATGTGATAGAACTTTATTTTTTCAGAGCTCAGTTCTATAAGAAGTACAACCTTGAGAATAATTTGATTTCTTTTTAAACGTGAATTATGAAAAGATCCAAAGATACAAAAAGAACAGAGACTAATATAACAAATGTCTCTCCTTCCATCTCAAAGGTAACTACTATATTTAAAGTGGTATGTATCCTTTTAGAACATGTAAGAACATATACAAATATATATGTTTAAATTATGCAGAGTTTTCATTTGTGTATTTAAAAATTTTTCACAAATGATGTTTCCTTTCCTACTCAAACGATATTGTTTTTCCCACTCAAACTTTGACCTCAGGGCTTATTCACTTTAATATATTGACTGTCCCCTGACTCACATCCCTAAGTCTGTTTTATCCCACCCAGATGTATTGTCTGTGGATCTGCAATGAGCATATCAAAGTGGTTCCTGAGTTGGAGGATTCAGAATAGGGCTGGAGTAGATACTGTTGACAGAGCTCCCTTAAAGCAGTTATTTTCATTCTCAGGTTTTGTATAATTTTCTTCTTAACTCTTTGAATATATAACCTAGCAGGAAACAACTGTAACCATAGAGACACAAAAACATTTTTGTGACTCCAATGTACAATTACTTACCCCTCCTAATCAGTATCTCTTTCGAAGTTAATATTTGGCCAAGCCCCTAGAGAATGCCCCAAATCACAGGGAGTGGATTTTACTAGATTTTGTCAAAGCACTTGCCGAAATAATGTGTAACCATTGTGCTCGCATCTGTAGTAGAAGGGTACCATTGTGTCTGCATGCTCAATATGATTAATACTATGCTTTAATTTGTTTACCTATGCCGATAAGTATGAAATTACATCTCATTGTTTGCATTATTTCTCTGATTATGGGTGAAGTCTCACTGTGTATTTATCAGCAATATGGATTGCTTTTCTGTGAACTGAGTGTACTAATTATTTGTCAGTTTTTAATATTTTTCCTTATTGATTTCTGGGATTAGTCTATTTATTTTATGTACATGTAGGAGCACTAATTCTTTATCAGTTATACCCATAGGGATAAACAGTTTTATGCCTCTGAAAGCTACTTTGTAGTATTACATAGAACTATAACATCACTGATGGTCATACTCATGGCAACGTAGACATCATGGAATGGCATTAATATAACTCAGTTTAAGAAAGAGGGAACTTGTAATTGTATTTAAGAAGATACTTATTCTCAAATTCTAATATATACAAAGATAATTTCATGTTCACTATTGAGTCATTTAAAAAAGTTTATTCCCAACACAAATGAATAACTCAAATTGTCTGAGTTTAATGCAGTGGTTTTTAGAAATATAGTTTTATTTGATTCATATTTGTGGCAGTACAGCTTAATATTTCCCAAATTCTTTTATCTAAATATAGCTTAAAAGCCCAAATGAAAAATTCAAGTAATATAGAGAACCAATTATAGTAATTCATCCATAGAAGGAGATTTCCCCACGCATGCTGTGATTTCGATAATTTCTACTAAAGTGTGGGCACACAGTTTTCCTCTAACCCTGCTGTCTTCCCCTCCTTTTTTAAGTCTATCTTTTCCTGGTAGAAATACATTTTTCCAGGAATGTTTTATCTTGAATACTCTGACCCTAGAGAGTAAAGTAATTTAGCAGAATTTCTCACACAGGGATCAAAATGGATATTAAAGTATCCACAGAGGGTGAAAGTGAGTATAAAGACGAATCAGGCATGAAAGTTCAGGAATGGAAACAGATGAATGATGTTTCTATTTTATCATCCTTGTAAATAAAACGAATATGCTTTTGGCTTTCATTTACTATACAAATTGATTGTTACAGGATAATAGCTGAGAAAATTGAATTATAATTTTTGAGAATCAGTGAATCAGCAGCATCTTTTGAGAAGTTAGTGGAGGTATTCCAGACACTCTGCTGAGTTTACTTTCCACAAATCTCTAGGGTGTGTGCAGGATCCCTGTGAAAAGAACGAAGTGTCAGCATTTTAGAAATTCATATACGTATCCTCTTTCACATCCAGGTGGTCCTGGTAAGATGGAACACTTTATCTTTGAGCCCATTGGTCTTCTCTTTCCATAGGCCTTTCTGCTGAAATGTGCTGTGTCTGTCTCCCTCTTTTCTATTACACAGTCCTTCCCCATCTTCCCTTGCTCCACCCTCCCCTCCCCCATGTCGCAAGTCCTGCATTTCTGACAAAAGTGGGAAGGGTTGTATCATTTCATCCACACTGATTGTGAAGCCATTTGGGTTAAGGTCTGCTACTCACCAGCTATGACTGTAACATCCGATATTAGTTAAATATTTATTGGTACTTCCAAAGGGCCAGATTCCACCCAAAACTTTTTTGCATTATCCCACTGAATCATGAAGTAGGATTTTATTATATTTTATAGACAAAGAAACAGGTTAAAACGTGGCCAAGGATTTGCAGTAACCAGTAACCAGCAGTAACCAGCAGAAATACAACTCAGTTTGGGGTTAGGGTAACATGAACACTATATTCACACACTACACCACACTACACCACACTACTGTGCGCAGGTTTCAAAAACTTTCTCTTTTGCAAACCATCACCATGCATAGAATAACAATTGGGAAAGTTTCCTTTCCCTGCTGCCAAGGTAACTGTCATAAAGACTACTAAATTGGGCTCACTTCAAACTGGACAGATGAGTGTCTTTGCTCCACTTAACTTTTAGAATGCCCGAGGACCTGCCACTTTGCCCAAGAGCTGGAATAAGAGGTAGTGAGAGAAAAATTGCCTAATCCTCTGCTTTTTATTTTTAACCCAGTGATGCCACGCTTTGCTGAACAAGTAGAGGTTGCCATTGAAGCCCTGAGTGCCAACGTTCCTCAACCATTTGAGGAGAATGAGTTCATCGATGCCTCTCGCCTGGTGTATGATGGCGTTCGGGACATCAGAAAGGCTGTGCTGATGATCAGGGTATGTGAGGCCTCTGTAGCTCAGAGTGGGTCAGATCTCCTAGTAGGAAACTAAAGAGCTAACTGTCTTATTTGTTATTTATTTTGTAATTACTGAGTTTAACTTGGTAAGCCGTTTGGCTCCTTATTAGTCAGACAAGGTGAGCTTTATACTTATGAAGGGATGAGTAATATCAACGAGCTCAAGTGAGCACCAAGTATTCTGAAGGGCAACACCCTGCCTACTTCTTGCAGGTATTATTTCCTCAGTTTCATACAACCTTTAGGCATACCCCTGCTATTTTCCATTTGTACCTCTTGCTAACACTCTTCCCATCAGGATCCAAAGACCATGGGCTGGAAAGAAATGAAGATTACACTGCATAGTAGTGTTTATAATAACACATAATAATAACAGTTATTATCATGCAACTATGAAGTGATACATAATTACATTCTCTTTGTATAAAAATAATTCAGACATTATAAATAAGGCTGGATAGCCTAACATCAAACCTCTTATTACCCATTCCACTATCTTCCCATCTTCAGACTTCTCTTGTTAGGTAGGTGTGTCTTCCAAAATGTTGTCTAAATGATTAATATATATATTCACAGGCATAGAAAATATATATTTTAGTTGATTTAAAAACTCATACAGTATCATTTGCAACTTTCTTTGTTCACCCACAAGGCACATTCACATATGTCTGTTAAGACATCTAGCTATCCTCATTTTATTTAACTGCTGTATAATCCATTATTAGATGACTTTTTTCCCCTTATCTTACCAGCAGTTTAGCATAGTAATGTCCAAACATATTTATTGGCCACACAATAATCTTTGTTTCTTCAAATATACTGCATATGCAAAAGCACATTTATTGCTATTATGTTTGAAGCAGAGGTGGGGCTTGTGCAGTTCTAATACCAAAAGCATGCTGTCCAGTAGAATGGTATCCACACTTGTAACTTAAAATATTCTAGTAAACACACTACAAAAGCAAAAAGAAAAAGATGAAATTAATTATAATTTTAAAAATATATTTTATTTAACCAAATGTATCCAAAATATCATTTCCTGGCACACTATGGTGTTTTGTTTGGCACAGAGCCTAAATCTTTCTCTCTCTCTCTTTCTGTGTGTGTGTGTGTGTGCGCATGTATGTGTGTGTAAGTGAGGGAGAGACAGATGACTAGAAATATGGGAGGGGGACAGAGAAAAGAGATATAAGAATTGGAAGAGAGGGCAAGGAAAAATAGTCAGCCTTTTAGGCCCATAACAAATTAAATCATTTTTGTACTAACTTGTGAAATAAAGTAATAGACCATGAGAGTTATATTTTCAAAGCGTTTGGTACTAAATCCCACTGTAATCGTTAAGATATATTCCCTCTTTTGCCATTTTTCTGCTTTGTTAGCCTTCACGTGACAACCATTCATCTGGGAGGCTGAGAAAGTTTATAGCCATCATTCACTTACTTGTTCATGAGCTGTAACACACACACACATACACACAATTTTAGATAAAATGTCGTATCTTTGTCACATAAAGTGTCATTTCTCTATCTCGACATTTCAAATGATTTGATTAGATGGATTTCACACCACTTAAAATTTAGGAGGAGAGAAATGTACAGTATATACAAATTGTTATTTTTAAAATCCTTCTCCATTCAGCACCCAAATGGCTTCATTTTGCACTTAAATAATTTCTTGGTTTTCTTTGTGAATGTAATGATTGAGTCTACTTTAAAAAAATCCCTTGTGCTAAGGAAGATAAACAATAGGACAAGTAGAATTGTTTCTTTCCCAGAAAATTTGACCATAGCTCCTTCCTTCCCAAAGGCTGCAAAGAAAGATTTTTCTTTTCCCAAAAACAATACAGAAAGGACCCTGAAGGGTCAAATTCTTTATCATCTTGTCTCTTGGCAGTCAATACGTATTTAATGGTGATGTTGGTATCCGAGTGCTTCAGGCCAGCTCCAGGCAACCCTCTGAAGTAGACAAAGCTTGTTCTGACTATATTCCAGCCTCAGCTGTCAGGACCTTCCTTTTCTGTTGGAGCAATCTACTCTACCCCTCTTCCATGAAACCATTTTTTTGTGGGTTTTTTTGTGGTTTTTTTGTGTGGTTTTTTTTGGTGTGTGTGTGTGTGTGTGTGTGTGTGTATGTGTGTGTGTGTGTGTGTGTGTGTTTGCTTCTTCCTGAGGCTTGTCCATTGGGATCTGTTAGGTACATAGGAATTTTCTGATTATTCCCACAAAGTGGCTTAAAAATATATATGCAAATCTGGCAGACCAACATATAGTCATTTCTCATTTCTTACAGTAGTTAGTGTTCTGCAAATTCACTGTGAACACCAAATTTGTGAATCTTGAATCATTGCTCCTAGCAGAAATACAGGGTTAGGTTACTGTGAGCTTCTGGCTGCACTTTTATCAAGTGATCAATACTTAACCTTGTTTTATGTGAGTTTGTGTTCAAAGACACCTTCTTTAATATGTATGGTTTTTTGGGGGAGCCAAGGCGGGTGGATCACCTGAGGTCGGGAGTTCAACACCAGCCTGGCCAACATGGTGAAACCCTGTTTCTACTAAAAAAAAAAAATACAAAAATCAGCCAGGCATGGTGGCACGCATCTTTAATCCTAGCTACTTGGGTGGCTGTGGGAGGAGAATTGCCTGAACCTCCCGGTTCAAGGCAGAGGTTACAGTTTAACTTCACATCTCCCAAACTGTGTATCAAGGTGCCCTGGAGCATTGCCAGATATTTTAAAATTTCAAGGGTAGCACGTAGACATCTCTTGAATTCTGTATGAAATATGTTAATCAACATGGCCTCTTAAGGTGTCTAGTTTTATTAATTAGTTAGAAATAGTTCAGTATGATTAAAAATTGGTAATTGTCTTGGTTATTCATTTATTTGCTGAAAGCTTATTAGATGTCCAAACTTTTGGAGTTGCCCTAAATACAGAGATGAACAAAGTGGACAAAAGTCTCTAACCTCACAGGATTTCTATTCCTCTGGTAGGAGACAAAGAATAAACAAGGAAATATAATGTCAAACATTGTGCCACAGAGAAAACCAAAGTAGCCTAAAGGGGATAGAACTTCTGGTGGGCATGGATTTTATGAAAGGAGGTATCTGGGTGGCATTTGAGAAGATACTGGGAGAAGGAAGAAGAAATAAGCCATAACGGTACTCAGGTGGAGCATGTTTCGGGCGGAGGGAATGGCAAGTGCAAAGGTTGGAGCCAGGAACTTGACCTAGAGACCTAAGGACCTTATTGAATGAGTTGGGAGCCACTGGAGGGTTCTGAGCAGGGGAATAGTGTGATCTGACTTAGACCTTAAAAGGACCACCATGGCTATGCTGGTGAGAACAGAATGTATGGGGCAAGAGCAGAAGCAAGATCAGTTAGGAACCTCCGGAATAATCAAGGCCAGGCCAGAGTTGCTGGTCGCCAATCACTCCTGACTAGGGAGTTTTTTCATTTTGTTGTTGTTGTTTTCTTGTTTTTTGTTTTTGTTTTTTTGTTGTTGTTGTTGTTTTTACCTTTAGATCTCCAATTTGATTTTCTAGTCTGCAGCCCATTCCAGTGGTGTTGAGCTCTGTTGGGAAATTCTACCTCATGCATCTCTCAAGCTCTCCTGCCAACCTATATTCTCAGCCTTCTCCCAGTGAAATTCTCATACACATTTGGGCCCTTTCTTTCAATGGTTCTTATTACATTTTATGAAAAATGAGAAAATATTGAAGGATTCAGAGTCATTTCACCAGGTCTCATTTGTAGAATATACTCAACAACTCACATGTCCAGGTGAAATGACTGAATCCTTCAATACTTTCTCACTTTGTTTCTCTATAGAGGCTGTTGCAGAGGAAATAGAGCACCAGCAGCAGGTGAACGGGTCCTGTTTTGCAACTGACATGTGGTATGACCCTGGTCAAGCCACATGATCTCCCTGGGCCCCTGTAATGGGCACAAGTTGATCTCATAGACTCTTAGGAGAGATTTTGGAGTCTGAATACTTTGTGCCATTTTACAGATATGACCCACTTCCACAACAAAACATAGTGGAACCAGGAAACTAGGAGTAGACTTTAAATAGTTTCTGTTTATTGAAAAAAGCCTTCCCAAAGAGCACATAGAATTTTCACCCTCAGTCTCTATCCTCCAGTACAGCGAACTATTTATTTTATTTATTCCTTTACCCTGTAACACTATCTAATAATACAAGTGTAATCTTCCAGGGCCCATTTGCAGACCCTCTGTAATTTCCCATGTTTCCTTTAATTCATGGAGGTCTTTGACCAACTAAAAAATAGCACTCATAGTTTTAAAAATGTGTAATTCAAAAAATAATGCCATGAGTAGGAGACATACTCACATGCAATTAGCAAACTGCACATGCACAGAACTTTTTATATGGATGAGTTGGATGGGTTTGTTGCATGTTTAAGGTACATGTAAATAGCTTAAGCTCATCTATTTGCCTGGTGGTATTTATGATGGTTAAAATCATGGGCTCCGAAACCTTCAACTTGTTCCCCACCTCCATCGCTTGCTAGGTGTGATGCTTTGGAAAATATACTCAACAGTTCTGAGCCTGTTCACACACCTATAAAATGGCAATTACATTTATTTCATTAGGTTTTTGTAAGGATCAAATTCTTTAGCTGAATGCCTGTCCCATAGTGGGTGGTAAACAATGATTGCCATTATTATTGCTGTTGTTGTTATTAGGTGTTATATTTTATTATTAAGCACAGTAATTATCACCATCATTTATGAATTTAGTTAATTTTTATGGTTCCTAAAGCATTTTCCTATACATCTGAGCTTAGCAGTCCTCTGGGGCAGAAAGTGCAAATAGCAATTATAATCTCTGTTTTATGAGCAGGGAGACACAGAAGTAGTGAAACTAAGTGACTTGTGAAAGACATATAGCTTGTGAATGGCAGAGTTAGGTCAAAACATGCAGGTCCCCTGAGTCCTCGTCCAGGTTAATATCTCTTTTGATTTTAATGCTTTTCTTTATTTTGGTTCTTGGGCCATTGTCTCTTGAATAAAAACTCATCATTATTAGCCTTATGCTGCCAGGTTGGGTTTGTCATTGACTCATCTACTAAATGCACAGATCACTGAAATGTTTGGACACAGTACTATAAGAACTGTCATATTCTGCTTATTTTTGTTGAATGAGATTTTCGATTTACTTTTTCTCTTTCAAGAACTAATGACAAAAAGCGCTTGTAATCTTGTCATCTCATCTGTCAGCTGAATTTACCAACTTGCTATAATTGTCCCACAGTACACTGCAAAAGAGGGAGGAATGATCAGAGAATATTGTCTCTGTCCACAATAAAAATACAACCAGTTATTTGAACTGGGCTCTGCCTACTGTACCCCTGCTTTAGTTAATAAAATATGAGAACAAAACCTCTTTCTTCTCTCCTTATTTTAATATTCCTATGAAAGTAAATATCTGTAGATGACTGAGTGAATGTTAATAAGGTTGATGGTGAGAGAGAAGGAAAAACAAGAGTGATATGCCAAAGCTTGGAAAATTACTAGGCATAACGTGATATTGGCATGAAGGACCCCATTTTATGCCTGTCTGACCAATCTCAAGCCTTCATCAATAACCACACCTGATTAATTACACTGTGGTAGCCAAAGAAACCAGCAGAATAAAAATGTGCCCTTTTGGATGGGGAATGGGCAACTACATCATCGGTATTCCTTGTGGTCTGCTCTTTTCTTTTGAAAGACAAAGCCCTGGAATGTGGTCCTACTATATGCCAAGAGGCAGTCTGTGGAAGACCATCACCTGTCAGGCTAATCTCACACTGATTCACTCACTCACTCTTGTGCACCATCCTTACCACCTTTCGAATTTAACCTCATAGAGTTAGCAAAGCCTTAGAGCAAGCTATAACGTCTCATGCCTCAGTTTTCCTACCTGGAAAATGGAGAAAATAATGTCTACATCATAGGAGTGTTAAGAAACCTGCATGACTTAGTGCCTGTAAAGCACTTAGAAAAAACATTGACAGACACATACATGGTAAGCACTTAATGCACAGTTACCTATTATTATTGCCATTGAAGATGGAAAGGTGTTTTATTCCTGGGCTTATGGATTCTTTCTTATCTTTTCCTTATCACTGACTTTATAGATTGGAAAGGATCTTGATCTAACTCTACTCTTTTTAAGCAATTTTACAACTTCAGTTCTTGCTAAATTTGTAACGTGAATAAACTACAACAAAAACTAATAATGAGAAGTATGTTTGGAGTCAGACACACCTGGGTGTTTAGATCTAACTTCTGGTTCTTTATTAACTAATTTAGGGATATGGGGCACATGGCTTAACTTCTTTGCACCTTGTATTACTTACCTGTAAATAGAGAATGATCCCTAATGTCACTGTGCTCATCTGAGCTAAATTGATAATACATATGTAAAAGTTATTTAATCCTTTATGGGTATGTGGTAATCAGTAGCTTCATTTCATAAACTTTGTTGAATGAATTGATTTAAAAATCCTAATAATAATGATGGGCCAGGCACAGTGACTCATGCTTGTAATCCTAGCACTTGGGAGGCCAATGCGGGCAGATCGCTTGAGGCCAGGAGTTCGAGACCAGCCTGGCCAACATGGTGGAACCTTGTCTCTACTAAAAAATACAAAAATTAGCCAAGCATGATGGTGTACACCTGTAATCCCAGCTACTTGGGTGGCTGAGGCACAAGAATCACTTGAACCTGGGAGGTGGAAGTTATAGTGAGCCAATATCCCACTGTTGCACTCCAGCCTGGGCTATACAGTGAGACCCTGTCTCAAAACAAACAACAAACCCTAAGTAATAATGATGGCAAACATTTAAAAAATACCTACTCTGTGTCTGATACTATACAGTAATACATTGCCTAATCTTCACAGCAATCATAGAGGTAGCTACTATTAGCAACCTCAATTTACAGAGGAAGAAGTCAAACTAAGAGAGGTACGATAGTTTATTTATGAGCACATAGGGGCTCATATTCAGGCAGTCTTGACTCTAGAGTCTGTGCTTATAACCTTTATACCTTGTGGCTTTGTGACCAAATCAGATATTCCATCAGGTCTAGCCTTTGGCCTGGAGATAATCAACTTTTTTGTTTATAGAGCAAAAGTGGATTATAGAAGTATAGGTGTAAATTTTGTTGTTGATGGATCTTTTCTTTCAATAGATTTGGATGGGTGGAAATAATACACAAATATAATTTTTCTTAAAATTAGCATATCACTGCAAGTTAGACTTACTATACCTGTATGAGGAAATAATAAATAAAATATATTTTTTAAAGTAAATTAGGGCAGCTTGATTTTTCTGACTGCATTTCAGCTAATACTCACCCACATAGCTGTGTGGGTGCTATGTAGGATGCTATAAGCTCTGTTTTCTGGGGGATATTTAGCCTTTGCAATGAAGTGTGTGGATGGGGGTGAAGGTTATCAATTTAAATATGCTGATTTATTTCTTTTTGTCTTTAGACCCCAGAAGAACTAGAGGATGATTCAGACTTTGAGCAGGAAGATTATGATGTGCGTAGCAGGACAAGTGTTCAGACTGAGGATGACCAGCTCATTGCAGGGCAGAGCGCACGGGTGAGTGGACACCTAAGACTATGGCTTGGCACACAGGGACCGTGTTTACTAAAATGGTTTGAGGGTATTTCTAAACTCCAGAGATGTGGTACCCCAGAGATTCATGGGTCAGAAATCTGTGCTCTCATTTGAGGTTGTTTATAGCAAATCACATTTTACACAGTGAAAATAACCACCACTGCTCCTGATTCCTCTAACTCCTCTCTTTTGCTATCACTAGAAACATAGCAACCACATCACAGCAAGCTTTTATGTGTATAATTGATTTTGTTGGGGTTTGGTACTAGAATTAGATGATAAACTGATAGGGGACACGGTAGTACTCAAATTTTGCATTGGCACAGTCACCATTGTTCTTCCTGAAGTCTCCAAGCTTGTCAACACAAAGGCAATGACGAATGGGGAATCAGGGCACTACTTTGTTTATAGCTGGGCTGATGCTCCATACAATGGCCTATGTTCTATGATATCTAAGATGGTATCTTTTGAAATTGGTTCAAGGCCATTAGATAGAGAACTTTTTGTTTCCTCATGATGCCTGTCTACTCCCATGGTGGTATTCCTAGATCTGTCTGCCATGTGATAGAAAAATAGAGACAAATTAGAAATATTCAAGTTTAAGGCAAGGATCAGGAAGCAACAGAGAGAGTACCAGCTCTGCCTGACATTTGAGTACTCCATGATACTGTTCACCAATGCATTTGGTCTAAAGAGCATCCTAAATTTGGATCAATCTGATTAGCTGTATCACCCAGAGAGTAGGTGTACGTAATCAAGGCTGGTTGTAAGAGATGAAATCTTTAGAGACTGCATAGGAGGATGAAATTTTCCTCCCCTTAAGGGCTCAGTTTCCAAAGAGTAAAAACAATCAGATTATAGTATAACTGAGAATTAGATATTCTAATTTTCTATGTTAAGTTTTATTTAAATAAAAGATAATGAATAGAAAGCAAGAGGTTGAGAAAGAGAAGGTAATTTAAAATAGAAATTGGGAAATGCCAGAAAGCCCACACTGCCTTAAGAATTATGAAAGAAAAATAATCAGAGGTTAAAATAAAGAGGACTTGAAGGAGATGTTTAGTCAAGAAAGACTTTGTGTCTAAAACCCAATTTCTCTTATATGCTTTATGCCCTGATATTCTCACCCAACAATCAAGTGACCCAAATGATATAAACAAACATTTATAGGAGGGATGTGAAGGTAAAAGAATATTAAAGACAAAGGCTTTGATTTCAGACAGATTTGGTTTTGAATTATAAAGGGCAGCGTTAGAACCATGCTCAAAGCTACATGTTGCTTAATTTTTCTGAGTTTCAGACCTATCTCTAAAATGTGAATAACAGGATTACCTGATAGGATTCTCATGAAGATTTAATTACTTAATATTTGTAAAATAATGGGCACAATATTAGACAAACAGTAAGTGCTCAATAAAGATGACTGTGATAATTATCATCCTTTCTAAGAGAAATCCTTTTCGATCACATGATGGTGGGACAATAGAAAAGTTTGCATAGAGCCCACTATTTCAAAAATTCCTTGCAAACTCTATTTAATCCCCCCTAAAATTTTGAAAATTGGAAAGGTCAGTAACTTGAAAATCTTTTGACTCTGTGTTGGCAAAATGTCAGATGAATTAAACAGTCAATTCATCTTCAGAATTAAGTAAAACCAGCATTTTTATGTCACTGACAAAGGGCAATTTTGAGTAATTCATCCAAACATGAGGCAATTCAAAGTCAATTTAATTGACTAACTGCAACTCAGTATACATACAGCCTAGTATCCACTAACTAGTTTTCTTAAAGACAAAGACAGGTTGTACAACTCATCTTGCTTCATAAGCACCATCTTGTCAAAATGGCATGAACAGTCCCACTTTTACGAGGAAGAATAGAGTCCCAATATACTTCTGTTTCATTGGGAACCTAATTCTAGTCTCATTTACATTAGACTTCAAGTCAATGATGATGGGTGGAAATACAATTCAGAGACTCCTGTCTTTATCATCTATTATTTCTTCACACTAGTGTCTTTCCTGAGAGTTTTTTTCAGCATGAATTATAAACAGGGTCCAAGATAGTAAGAACAGAGCACTCCTATAAATTCAGCACTTGCTCATTTGTCTTTGAGGTCTATCTTGTGGTCTGTATGATTAACTTGCAGCAGACAACATTACTTACTGAGTCAGCCTATTTTAGCCTGTAATTATATGATGACAAATCAGAGACATGGAATTATGGCTGTTAAGTTGGAAATAAGAAGGTGCATTGAATTGCCGAAATGATAGATGGTCAGACTTTTGAACCAGCAAAGTGTGCTAAGTTGGTCCAAATTGTGAAGGAGGCGAACTTTGTCTTTGACAGAGGCATTTGCTCTTCCCTGCAGCAAGTCCTCCCATGTTAATGATATTACTTTGTGTTCACATTTAGAGAAAATCTCCCTTTCTAAAAATGGTAAATTAATCTATAAGAAGGTTTGAGTGGGAGATAAGCTTTTAGTAACCCCATCCAACATTGCTCTCAAATTCTGAAATTAAAGTATTTCAAAAATGTCCTTTATATGCCCATGTCTGCTACTTGCCTACAACATTCTGAGGGAGAGGAGAGTGGGGGCGGGGGTTTAGGAGGGGTGAATGAATGGGAATCAATATGGGTGGTGGTGATCTGATAAATTATGGAGGTGATCTTACCCTTTGATCCTAGACATGACATAATATAAACTTTCTCCACAGGCTGGCATAGTTAAAATAGGTTAGTGACAATTGCTAGGCACTTAACCTTGGTGATACAATATATTATTTGGAGTCACACAGACCTGATTTTAAATATGGACTTAGTGAAGCTGTGTGACTTTGGGGCAACTATCTTAACCTCTCCACACTTCATCTCCTCATATGCTACCTCATAAGGTCATAGGGAGAATTCCATGATAAAATGTATCACAGGATTTATCATATAAATATGTAATAATTAAGTTGGTGGTAATGGTGATGATGCTTGTGGCTTGAGCTAATCATTCATTAGAAGGCTGACTAAATAATTTCACCTGAAAGAGTTGGATAATTCAGGCAATCATGAGAGTTTTTACTTGAGTTAATGGGACAATTACCTCAATTTTCCAATTCACTTCACAGCTAGAGACTGGTAAGAATCAAAGGACCCACTCCTTAACTACTTATATTTATTATACTGCTTTAAAGTCAAGTGAGTAGAAACAGGCACGTTGAGTTTTTAGTCCTTTTAATTGTTATTTATAAACATTCTTGTACTTGAAACTTAATGTTAGCCTCTTGCTCTAGGCTTAAGAATTGAACACTTGTCAGTTTGGGGACCCGTAGACTTTAAAAATCATTTTTTTCTCTGGAAATTGGAAGATAATTATATCAAAATCTCCTTGAGATTTAAATTGAAGAAAGGATTTGGTGCTATCTGAATGGTTGTTTGCTTTTATCAGTGATTTTCACTTTTAGTGTAATAGGTATGGTTTATAACAATCACCAAAAAATGGTTGGTGGTTCAGAGGAAAGGCTGGGAGGGACTCTGGGGTAGGGGGAAGGAATCCTTTTGGATTAATATCTCTGATACCACTAATTTGGGACCCCACATCAGGCAGATCAACAATTTGGAGAGCTGTGCTTGGCTACTGTGGAAAGCAGAAACTTCAACCTGTCCTGGGTAATCATATCATACAAACAGAAAATCTGATATGTTCCCTTTCCTCTTGGCCATGAAGATAATTTTTGTCATGTTCCCTTAGTTTGAGGGAATGAACAATTGCATGTTATGTATTTTATATTGAGTTTGATTTCAGTGTAGCTGGCTTCTATTTTTTTCTAGCTAGAATGGCTTTAATGTGTTAACATTTCAAACTGCTGAGTTACATTGATAAGACCTAATTAAAACTCATGTGTTGAATTCTAATTTGATTAACTTGCAAATTTCACAGTTTGTGATCTACTGTTTATAGATGACCTTTTTTTAAATTCCAGTTTCAGAAAAGGTCAATTATGAATTTTTAAAAGCAAGAGCATTTTAAGAATATTTAGGAAGAGACTTCAGCTCATTGATAGCTACATAAGCAGAAGCAAATGGAAGGATGCTTTCACCCAAGTCACACACCATTAAGTGTATTATGCAGGTCAAGCACCCCTAGAGTCAAAATAATATCTTCCTTTGCAAACTTGCATTGGAGGGGACAGTTTTTCTTCAGAATTGTGTCCTTAGAATGTGTGTGTCAGTTCTGGCAACT
Organism: Pongo abelii; assembly: GCF_028885655.2. NCBI lineage: Eukaryota > Metazoa > Chordata > Mammalia > Primates > Hominidae > Pongo > Pongo abelii. The sequence continues at coordinate 51,624,491 of NC_071997.2, read as the reverse complement.
TCTCTTGAATTATGTTAATGCAGTGAGTGGAAAAATGTTTAAGCAGTCAAAAGATGTTTATTAAGCTTCTACTCTGGGCAGGATATGGCAGCCTAAACCCTAGGGAAGCATATAAAGAAGTTAGCGGTAGGGCATTAATAGGAATTAATTAGAGAGCAAAGCAAAGCAGTTAATATTCAAGTGCTAAATTGTATTATGGAGATGCAAGTGCTATAGTTGACAGAGAAGTATACACCTTTCAGTGCACAAATTAACCTTGTGTTGGGACAATGAAATGTGCATTGCCTTTCATCTGGGGATTGAACATTGAGTCTGGGAGTCTGCTGATAGTTTTACGGATTCTTTTACAGAGAAGCACCTAGTGAATGTTTTAAATGATGCTGGTTTAGGACCTGTGAGGTCTAAGTAAAGCATGATTCGCTCTTCTGTATGAGGAGGACAATAAACCAAAAACAGCAATAGGTCATCAGAAAGGGATAGTTAAGGAAAAAAGTGCATATTTAATTTCTGTAAATCAAACATATCTCAAATATAGTGGAATAGCTGTCTTGCTATGAACACAACATTGCAAATGTGAGCTTATAATAAACTCTTGTATCTCAAGCACCTTTTTAAATACAGTTTTTAAAGCTACTTTATCTTTCAAGATATAGTATTTTAAATATCTTAATAGTATTCATACAAGTCTGGATTTTTAAATATGGATTAAAACTTACACATACACATGCATATCCAAACATACATACACGTGCTATTTAAAGCCACATAAATGCATCCATGGAAGTTAGTAGATGTGGCTACTAGTAAGAAGCATCTGGGCAGCCACTGGTTCAAGGATACCTTTAGTCAAATCAGACACCATAGGCAACTCATGTCTATGGCATCCACCAGGATGCACAGCGTGGCGAGCAGTGCTAGTGATTTCGGTGACCCTTGCCCCACTTGGTTGAGGACCCCAGGACAGTGGGTAAGTTGCATGGCCAGGCACAACTGATGATCCAGTTGTGTAGAGTGGTTAAGAATGATCTTAGTTCAGGTGGGTTTGAATCCTATTCCTAGAGCCTATTGTGTGATATTAGGAATTTTATGAATTTCTCTGGGCCTAGATATTATTATTAAAATGGGGATAGTAATAGTATTAGAATGATTAAGTAGATTGTTATTTGACATACATAAGCCTCAGCACAGTACCCAGTATTTGTGGATATACATAAGGAATCATAACAATCTTCTATTTGTAGATAGTTGCATAGACCCCGAGCCCATCCCTTTCCCTATGGCAACAAAGAAGTGAGACAGAGGGGTAGTTGGAAAGGCAAATTAATGGCAGAAATTATAATATAATGTTAATGATAAGTCTATACATGCTTACTTTAATTTTATTTGAAAAAACACATAGTATTTAATTTGCTGCCCACCATCACCTTTTGAGGTGATTATTTGCTATGCCCATATTCTATCTGAAGAGATCAGTGATAGATCCATATAACGGTGAAGTCTTAACCCATGTCAGCTACAGAGCCCTTGTTGAACCCAGTTTTTCTGAGCTCACATTGCCTGATACCTCTATTAGACCTTAGTTATAGTCCTTCCAAATTCATTCACTCACACCGGGAGAAGATTTATAATTTAGGAAGCATTTTTCTCGTGTTATTTTACTTGTTCATTGCAGAAACTGCAGTCCCCCAAACTGTACTCTCTTGACCTGTCTTCTGGAAAATATGGGTATCCCAGAAGCAGGGGAATTGGAAGTACCTGTTCACATTCCCCTGTCGTCTGTGAAGCAGGTTGCATGCAGTTTTGGGAGGATGTGATAAGGTGATGTCAGACATTTCATTCAGGGCTTGCTACCTAAATGGTGTTTAACAAATATAGTTGATTCTCATTACTCCTGATAGTTATGTTCTATAAAGTCATCATGAACATTTAATTAGCAAATATTTAATCATTGGTCCTAGGGGAAATACAGCAGTAGGTTCCTCAGAGCTGCCAGTCAAGACATTTTCTTCAACTGATCAATACATAGCTATGTTTAATGGGTGTTTCTGTTTAGACACTTTATATTTTTGATTCATTAGCATTGAACTCACAGCCAATAACTCTGTAACTCATGCCTGATTGAAGCTTAGCTAACACATGTATTTTCTCCATAAGGCACATGCCAGCCTTCTCGTGCTCAGGGACACTAGACGCACTTCAGCACCGTGCTTGGAGCCATTTTAAACAGCAAAGTTACTAACAAAAAGCACAAAGATATGAAAAATGTAGCATTAAATAGACTGCAAAAAGTACACTTGTTTACAGTATGAGAGCTGAAAAAGGAAGGCAGAGCATTGCCTTGTTCAACCTCATCTGGGAATGTGCATGTCAGGCAACTCAATTTTTTTGCTGCTCTGCCCACATTTGCAAATGACCATGAAAATGCTACAAGCCTTGATTTTGGGGTTGCAAATATATTTTAGAGAGTAGGCAAATTGGCAAATGAAGACTCCATGAATAAGAAGACTGCAGTTCTCCTTTTTCTACATTTTCTTACCTAGCAGTTATTGAAAATGAACCCATGCTTCCTAATTTTATCCTTTATCCCATTATAACTTTTCTGCCTACGTACTCAAAGGCTTTAACAAGGAGCCACAGGCATGCCACCATCCTAAAGGAGATGGGGGAGAGCTGAGAGTAGGCACACCATCCCTGGAGTGCCCTGGGCAGGGGATTTTTGTTTGGCATCTCTCTGTAGACACCTTCACTTACACTCATAGAAAGTAGCCCCATCCTCCCCCACTTGGATGCTCAGATAGTGTTTAAAATTCCTCTCCTTTCCAGCGACAGAAGGCCGTTTTTCTTTTTTCCCTTCTCTGAACAGATTTCAGTGTTGAAAGAGGTGCATTCTTTCATCTGGTAAAAGTTTCCTGAGACCAAATATAAAAATTGTCAAGAATAGCTTCTTTTGAACAAACATATGCCATCAAAGCGGCAGAGAAGTTCTGTTATTGCCAGTGCGCACGTAGCTTTGGATCTCTCTGTATTTTTCATATATGGGAGTGGGACGGGGACTTTGGGGAGCTTATCAGCCTGTGCTTGTGGCCTCCCTGGAATGGAGAAAGACGTGCTTTCCGGAATGGCAGGGTAGCTCATAAGCCTTTTCAGGGTCTGGCTCTGCCATCCGCAGAAGGCAGAGTCAACATACGGTCTGTACTTCCTTTGTCACCGTCACTCACGCTTTTTCTGTAACCCACGCAGGCCATCATGGCGCAATTACCGCAGGAGGAGAAGGCAAAAATAGCTGAGCAGGTGGAGATATTCCATCAAGAGAAAAGCAAGCTGGATGCAGAAGTGGCCAAATGGGACGACAGCGGCAATGATATCATTGTACTGGCCAAGCAGATGTGTATGATCATGATGGAAATGACAGACTTCACAAGGTGAGGCCCAGAGCCAGGGAGCTGAAGATTTTTTCATTAAACTCAGAAGTGTAGCAGTGTGTATTAGCATGTGAAAGCCTGCTGAAAAATTAAAATATACCAACGCAAGGTGGTGGTATTATAAATTTACATGTATAAGTCAAAATGATCTGGACTTAATTCCTAGCAGATAGGTAGATCTTTTTGGTCAAGGAGAATAGATTCAATGGTGTAATTATTGTTGTTGTAATTATCTACCCTAAGGCAGTCATAAAATCAAACCCCGGGGGATGGGTGACTCATCTTTGGTCTGTGCTATTTTGCAATATGCTTAAGTATTATTCTGAAGATAAAGTGAATGATTTGTTAATATCCCTTTGGAAAAATATGTACGTGTGTGTGTGTGTGTGTGTGTGCACGCGTGCGCGCATGTATACATATAGTATGTTGTAATATTAGCTTGTGATCTAGCATTAATGTAAGCTCACATTTTATTCTTACATATTAAGAATCAGATACAACAATCTAAGATTCCATTGTTTTCACAGAAAAATTAAAGTTGTATAAGATTTGTTTCCTTTAGCTCTGAGCTAGTACCTTTGACAAATCAAGTGACCAGTCAGAATTTTGTCCGGAGACTTTTCTTCAACAAGGGTTAGTGCTCTTCCTATCATTGCGTTTTGGTCTCTTCTTTAAAAGAAGATGATATCTCTGCCCTTTCAACACAAAGGGCAAACCAAGGGAGAGCAAAACTCAATAGGAACCTCCCTGAATTTTGAATCAGAATATCAGGTGATTTGGAGGCAAGTCTCTTACTCTCTATTTGCGAAATGGTGAAATAACACTTGTCTTATCAACTTCAGAAGAGAGTTTTAAAATCCAAAGAGATAATGCAAGCATAAATTATGCTGCCATACAAATATAAACTATCGTTTTACTGTAGTTTTTTTTTTTTCCTGGAAAACACTCATGTACGCGAAGATGTTTTAATGATTTAACATGGTATTTGTTATTGAAATAATGTAAGATATATGGGAATGTCAAGACATCATTGATGGGTGACAACTTTTTTTAATGGTTGTTGAATGCTTCTAATGAGAAAAGGCTAGAATTGATTATAAGTTATAATTTAATATGGAACATCTCTGCATCACCCCCTTTGCCTCTGGCCAATATGTACTAATGACATAGCTTGGCCCTTTTTCCCAATATTTTAAAATTGTTTTTTTACTTCAGTGGAATGATTTTACTGTTATGAAGGAGCCCTTTGAGACTTTTAAATGTCATTGTATTCATTAAAAGTTCAAATTTGTACATTTGGTCAGTCTTTGTGGACTTCACACATTTATTTCACAAAGCGTAACAGCAGGAAAAAAGTCTGAGCCATTATTTCAGCCTGAAACTTCTACAAATCAGACGATTATGGCAGCCTCAGTCATTGTTTCTCAAGGCCTGTGATGACTTAATTTGCTTGCTTTCAACATTTTATTAGTACTTTACCTGATGGTTATTATCCAATCCATTAATAGCATCACTTGAACAAATAATCTCAGTAAAGTGAATAATGAATCTGGTCATGTTACTAGTTTTGATCAGGAGCACATTTTATAATTCTCTAGATTACATAACTGACTGTGGCCAAGGCACAGTCATAAAAGACATATTTGAGGGGTCTTGTTACATGGTGTTAAATAAGACACATGTCTGTTAGTCAAAGTATAGTTTTAAAAGTGAGAAGGTGTCTCCAATTTCATAGGGATTTCATATCATTATTTTATGCTGATTTAAATAATGAAATGTCTAGGGAGCTACTAGTTACAATTTTTCCCACTGCATGATGAGTAGTTTTGTGTTCCTTTTGTTAGGGCAAAGGGAGGAGTATAGTAATTAATGACTAGAGAACCAGAGTAGACTGTGCGTTTGAAATGCAACATAGGAAGTTGAGGCTTCATTGCTGCCTCCATCTACACAGCCTGTTTTTTTTGCAAACAAACAGCGGACTAGTGCCTTTCTTTGTGGCCTCTCACCTAAGTTCACTATATTTGACCTTATACATTGTTATTATTGCCCTTCCACTTGCATATTGCACTTCAAGGAGGAATAATTTTAGCTCCATAACTCTAAACATTCTTAAGTACCATTTTCTCTTATTTAAAGAATGGATGTAGCTGATTAGGAATTGAAACTTGGCTACTCTCCATAATATGTATGTGTAAAGGGCATGTGGGTACACAATACCCTGGCATTTATTATCTTGTTGTTTTATTCTTATCACTAGCTAATTCATTAATTTGATTCAGTAATCTCAATGATATTCACTCCATTATTATTAAAATTGGAAGGGTTCTGCCTCATTATATGTGTAATAACTTCTTCATGGAAGATAAAACTGATTATGCCTCATGTCTTTTTCCCACTCAGTTCTTGACTTCCATCTCATGGACAATGGCAGAAGCACCATCCTGCATGGAGTGAATGCATGCTTTTCATGTCATTTTTCAGAAAGAAATCGCATGTTGCTAGTCTTGTGTCCCAATAACAAAAGGTGTGCAGATAGCAACAGCTCAAGTTTAATTGTACAGCAAAGAGCAAAGCTGTTTTTAAAATCAAACTTAAGTTCTAATCTTCAACAGTTTTGAGACTAAGAAAAAAAAACTTTCAGAGTACGACTGACCGTAAAATACTGAGCGCTAGACTCAAAAATCATATAATCATTCTATATTTCCCAAACTTGATTTCCTGGCTTACTTCACATGCTCAGTACCTCAGCTTAGGGAGCGCGTTACTGGTCTTTCAGATCCAATTCTCTACTCATCCAGGCCACATCTGCCCAGTGAAGGGCAACCATCCAGCTTCCTTTGCACCAAAAGTTTCGTTAGTTCCTGTTTTCACAAAATAAAAATCCTTGTGTTTGCTCTTCAAGGCTACCTTTCTTGACCTTTAGGCTTCTGTCCTAATTTTGTACATGTTTAACATCTGACCTTACAACCTATTCCAAAAAGTACCTGGAATAGTTCAACTTGTGATTCTGTAGTTCCACCTGAGTTCTCGAAATTCCCCAGATTCACTCAGCTGTTCTACTGTGCTGTCTTCATATTGCCTCAGCTGATTAGTGAAATGCAACTGATTAGTAAAATTTCCCAAGCATATTCAGAAGCCTCTGAAAAGTGACTTTTATGGTTCGATACATTTGCAAATACCCTTTTTATGCGCTATATCTCATTATTGGAGAGTCACATTTGGTATTAACATGTTAGAGGTATTGAGAAGGCATAAAAAATAAGTTGGATTAACTCAGAATTTGAATTTTGAATACTAAGCATATTAACTCAGAATGTACTGAGGCATAGATTTTTCACATTAGTACTTATTACCTTCTCACAAAATAAATGTGAATTAGTTCATAAATGGTGATGTGACAGCAGTAATGCGGTAATACTTTTCCTTGACTTTCTTTTTTGGAGTGACCACTTCATGGGAAAAACTCCAGATACTGACCTTTGCATCAGAATTACCTATGTCCTAGAGAGAGAATGTTTCAAGAATCTATATTAGCAGAGATAATTATATGGCTTGATGCTCTTTCCGAGGAAACTAAAAACATACTCCAGATGGGACAATATGATTGTTCCTGCATTAAGAACATGAGATTACCCATAGCATCTTTTAAAACCCACAAAATAGAAAATCTGGCCTAAGGTAGGAAAACACAAGGGCTGTGGGTCGCAATTTTAAAATGGGGAGATACAACCAATGTGGCCAGTCTTCTTGTCGATATTGTCGTCTTCCACGGATAGGAAGACTCAAACTTCTGACGCTTACATGGATGTGATTTCTTTTTTCTTTCGTTTTTTTGTTTGTTTGTTTGTTTTGCTGTTGGCCATTTGTTTCTTGTTTCAGTCCCCACCTCACATTGTCTAAATGACTGTAGCTCATTTTGACTTGTGCTGTCCAATACAGTAGCCACTAGCCATATATGACTACTTAAATTGTTTTTCTATTATGGTATACATCATGAAGTTTACCATCTCAATCCTTTGTAAGTGTACATTTCTATGGCATTCAGTACATTTACACTGTTGTGCAACCATTACCACCCTCCATCTCCAGAACGTGTTCATCTTCCTCAACAGTTACTCTGTACTTACTGACTGTAAACTCCCCATCTGCCTTCCGTTTCTATGAATTTGACTAATATAGGTGTCTCATATAAGTTGAGTCATATAATATTTGTCCTTTTGTGACTGGCTTATTTCATTTAGCGTAATGTCTTCAAAGTTCATGCATATATTGTAGCATGTACTCAAATGCTTTTCCTTTTAAAGGTTTAATAATGTTCCATTGAATTCATATACCACCCACATTTTCTTTATCCACTCATCTCTTAGTGGGCACTTGGGTTGCTTCCACCTTTTGGCTATTATGAAAAATGCTGCACTGTACATGAGTGTATAAGTATATAAGTTCCTGCTTTCATTTCTTTTAAGTGTATACCCAGAAGTGGAATTGCAGGATCATATAGTAATTCTTTTAAATGTTTGAGGAATCACAATATTATTTTTCACTGTGGCTGCACCATTTTACATTCCCACCAGCAGTACACAAGTGTTCAAATTTTTCCACCATGGTCAAATTTCTCCACATTCTTGCCAAAACTTGTTTTCTGTTTTTTCTTGATAGTAGCCATCCTAATGGATGCGAAGTGGTGTCTCATGGTGGTTTTAATTTGTATTTCCCTAATGATTAATTATGTTGAACATCTTTCCCATGCTTATTGGCATTGTATATCTCCTTTGGAACAATGTCTATCCAAGTCTTTTGCCCATTTTTTAGTTGGGTTGTTTGCTTTTTTGTTTGTTGAGTTGTAGGAGTCCTTGGTATATTCTGGATATTAATTTCTTATCAGAAATTACAAATTCCTGATAAAGAATTACTATTTTCTCTCATTTTATTGGTTTCTTTTTCACTATTTGTTGATAGTGTTCTTTGACACACAAAAGTTTTTAATCTTGAAATTCAACATCTATTTTTTTCTTTTGTTGCTTATACTTTTGGTGTCATATCCAAGAAATTATTACCAAATCCAATGTCATGAAGTTTTCTCCTGTGTTTTCTTCTTCGAGTTTTATACTTTAGTTCTTATGTTTAGGTCTTTCATCCATTTTTAGTTAATTTTTAAATGAGGTATAACATGAGGACTGCTGCTGCTTTTGCATGTAGATAATCCAGTTTTCCCAGCACCATTTATTGAAAACACTGCCCTTTTCCAAGACCCAAATATTAGCAAAAATCTTAGTACCTTTGCGGAAAATCATTTGACTTTATATATATATAAAGGTCTATTTATTTCTGAACTCCATTCTATTCCATTGGTCTCTATGTCTGTCTGTATGCCAGTATGACACTATTTTGATTATTGTAAGTTTTAAGATCAGAAAGTGTGAGGCCTCCAATTTTTGTTCTTTTCAAGATTGCTTTGGCTATTTGTGTTGCCTTGAGATTCCATGTGAATTTTAGGATGAATTTTTAAATTTTGGCCAAAAATGCCTTTGGGTTTTGATAGGGATTACAGTAAATCTGTAGATCTCTTTCAGTAGTATTGACATCTTAATATTAAGTCTTCCAATCCACATTTATTGAATGACTTTCCATTTATTTTTGTAATTTCAACAATATTTTGTAGTTTTCAGCATGCAAGTCTTCTGACTCCTTGGTTAAGCTTATTCCTAAACATTTAATTTTTTTGATACTGTTCTAAATGGAGTTATTTTCTTCATTTTCTTTTAGGATTTTTTTATTACAGTGTCTAGAAACATTTTGTATCCTGCAACTTGCCTGAATTCAGTTATTAGTTTTACCAGAATTTTTTTTTTAAGAATCTTAAGCATTTTCTACATGTAAGATCATGTCACCTGTTAACAGGATAATTTTGCTTCTTCCTTTCCAATTTGAATGCCTTTTAGTTCTTTAACTTGCCTGATTGCACTGGCTGGGATTTCCAGTACTATGTTGAATAGGAGTGGCAAGAGCAGGCATCCTTGCTTTGATCCTGGTCTTAGAGGTAAAGCTTTTATTATTCACCATTGAGTATAAATAAAGTAAGCTATGGGTTTTAAAATTTTCATTAAGATGAAATAAAACTGAAACATTGTTTGACAGTTTTTTTTAAAGCTAAAAACATGTGTGATGTTATTTCTGAGGTCTCTGTTATGTTCTATTGGTGTATATGTGTGTTTTGGTACCAGTACCATGCTGTTTTGGTTACTGTAGCTTTGTAGTTTAGTTTGAAGTCAGGTAGCATGATGCCTCCAGCTTTGTCCTTTTTGCTTAGGATCGTCTTGGCTATACAGGCTTTTTTTTTTCCATATGAAATTTAAAGTAGTTTTTATTAATTCTGTGAAGAAAGTCAATGGAAGCTTGATGGGAATAGCATTGAATCTATAAATTACTTTGGGCAGTGTGGCCATTGTCACAATACTGATTCTTCCTATCCATGAGCATGGAATGTTTTTCCATTTGTTTGTGTCCTCTCTTATTTCCTTGAGCAGTGGTTTGTAGTTCTCCTAGAAGACATTCTTCACATTACTTGTAAGTTGTATTCCTAGTTATTTTATTCTGTTTGTAGTAATTGTGAATGGAAGTTCATTCATGATTTGGCTCTCTGCTTGTCTGTTGTGGATGTACAGGAATGCCTGTGATTTTTGCACATTGATTTTGTATCCTGAGACTTTGCTGAAGTTGCTTATCGACTTAAGGAGCTTTTTTGGGCTGAGACAAGGCTTTTTTTTTTTTTTTTTTGAGATGGAGTCTTGCTCTGTTGCCCAGGCTGGAGTGCAGTGGCATGATCTCGGCTCACTGCAAGCTCTGCCTCCCGGGTTCATGCCATTCTTCTGCCTTAGCCTCCCGAGTAGCTGGGACTACAGGCGCCTGCCACCACGCCTGGCTAATTTTTTTTTTTTTTTTGTATTTTTAGTAGAGACGGGGCTTCACGGTGTTCGCCAGGATGGTCTTGATCTCCTGACCTTGTGATCCGCCCGCCTTGGCCTCTCAATGGGCTGGGATTACAGGCCTGAGCCACCGCACCAGGCCAACAAGGGGTTTTTCTAAGTACACAATCATGTGGTCTGCAAACAGAGACAATTTGACTTATTTTCTTTCTATTTGAATACACTTTATTTCTTTTTGTTGCCTGATTGCCCTGGCCAGAACTTCCAATACTATATTGAATAGGAGTGATGAGAAAGGGCATCCTTGTCTTGTGCCTGTTTTCAAAGGGAATACTTCCAGCTTTTGCCCATTCAGTTTGATATTGGGTATGGGTTTGTCATAAATAGCTCTCGCTATTTTGAGGTATGTTCCATCAATGCCTAGTTTAAGAGTTTTCAACATGAAGTGATGTTGAATTTAATCGAAGGCCTTTTCTGCTTCTATTAAGATAATCATGGTTTTTGTCACTGGTTCTGTTTATGTGATTAATTACATTTATTGACTTGCCTGTGTCGAACCAACCTTGCATCCCAGGGATGAACTCAACTTGATTCTGGTGGATAAGCGTTTTGATGTGCTGCTGGATTCGGTTTGCCAGTGTTTAATTGAGGATTTTCGCATCAATGTTCATCAGGGATATTGGCCTCGACAACCATCTGATCTTTGACAAACCAGACAAAAACAAGCAATGGGGGAAGGATTCCCTATTTAATAAATGGGTGCTGGAAAAACTGGCTAGCCATATGCAGAAAACTGAAACTGGACACCTTCCTTACACCTTATACAAAAATTAACTCAACATGGACTAAAGACTTAAATGTAAAACCCAAAACCAAAAACAAACAAACAAAAACCCTAGAAGAAAACCTAGGCACAACTATTCAGGACATAGGCGTGGGCAAAGACTTCATGACTAAAACACCAAAAGTAATTGTAACAAAAACCAAAATGGACAAATGGGATCGAATTAATCTAAAGAGCTTCTCCACAGCAAAAGAAACTAGCATCAGAGTGAACAGGCAACCTACAGAATGGGATAAATTTTTTATAAGTTACCCATCTGACAAGGGTCTAATAAATATCCAGAATCTACAAGAAACTTAAACACATTTACAAGAAAAAAAACACCACCATCAAAAAGTGGGCAAAGGATATGAACAGACACTTGTCAAAAGAAGACATTTATGTGGCCAACAAACATAAAAAAAGCTCATCATCACTGATCATTAGAGAAATGCCATTCAAAACCACAATGAGATACCATCTCATGCCAGTCAGAATGGCGATCATTAAAAAGTCAGGAAAAAATAGGTGCTGGCAAGGCTGTGGTGAAATAGGAATGTTTTTACACTGTTGGTGGGAGTGTAAATTAGTTGAACCATTGTGGAAGACAGTGTGGCGATTACTTAAAGATCTAGAACCAGAAATAATACCATTACTGGACATACACCCAAAGGATTATAAATCATTCTACTACAAAGACACATGCATATGTATGTTTATTGCAGCACTATTTACAATAGCATAGACTTGGAACCAACTCAAATGCCCATCAATGATAGACTGGATAAAGAAAATCTGGCACATATATACCATGGAATACTATCCAGCCATAAAGAAGAATGAGATCATATTAATTGCAGGGACATGGATGAAGCTGGAAGCCATCATTCTCAGCAAACTAACAAAGGAACAAAAAAACACCACATGGTCTCACTCATAAGTAGGAGTTGAACAGTGAAAACACATGGACACAGGGAGGGGAACAACACACACTGGGGCCTGTCAAGGGTTGGGGAGCAAGGGAAGAGGATTAGGACAAATACCTAACACATGCGGGGCTTAAAACCTAGATGACAGGTTGATAGGTGCTACAAACTGCCATGCCACATGTAAACCTATGTAACCTGTACATTCTGTATACACATCCTGGAACTTAAAGTGAAAAAAAAAAAACTCAAAAAACTAAAAAGGGATTTACTACAGGAGCCAGATATTTTGCTCTCAGACATTTATCCAGAGGCGTAAAAACTTGTATTCACCCCAAACCCTATACGTAAACATTTACGTCAGGATTATTTGTAATAGTCCCACACTGGAAACTACTCAAATGTCCTTCATTGGGCAAATGGTTAAATGGTTAAGCAAACTATGTTACATCTATGCCACAGACTACTACTCAGCAATAAAAATACATGCAATGATTTGGATAAACCTTTAGATAATTATGCTGAGTGAAAAACAGTTATCTCAAATATTTCATACTGTATGATTCCATTTAGATGGCATTCCTGACATAAACTTGTAGAGGTGGAGAAGAGATTCATGATTAGGAATATGTTAGGGATGGGTTAAATGGTATAGACAGTATGAGAGAAACTTGTGGTAATAGGACAGTTCTGTGTCTCAATTGTAGTAGTTACATGAAGCTATACTTACACAAGTGCATAAAAAATAGTGAAAGATGAATATTTCCTATGGATTTTTCCAGTATCAATTTCCTGGTTTTGCTATTGTACTGTAGTCATATAAGATATTAACATTGAGAAAGGTTGGGAGAAGAGTGAATAGGACATTTCTATACATATCTCTGAATTTCCATAGAATCTATAATATTTCAAAATAAAAAGTTAAAAATAGAAGACAAACTTAAATAAAATTAAACTTAGTTCCTCAGCCACACTAGCCATATTTTAAGTGTTCTATAATTACATGTGGCTAGTGACTCCATATTGGATAGTGCAGAATTATAGAATGCCCATCATTACAGAAATTCTGTTAAAATTGCTATAGACACTCGGATGTCTGAAGGAGCTTTAGAATCCACTTGAAACCTACGCAATGATAGCATTATGAAACCACTTGAAACCTATGAAACCACTTGAAACCTATGCGATGATAGCATTAAAAGACAATGCTACCCTTGCTACATAAGCCAAATTCAAGGTCTTCTCTTTTAAAGATACGTTTATTATTCCACAGTTATTCTTCAACTACCAGTAAGGGCAGCCACACATTCTGTTATGTAAGCAAAAGGAAATGAGTAACTTTGGTCTCCTACCTCCAGAAATGGCACAACTATTTTTTTTCTATTTCCCTTCTCTTCTGTTCATGATGTGGGGAAACTGGGTCATGTCACTAACTTTGTGCTCATTTAAAGAAACCTGGGCCTTGAAACTTTCTTAGAAGGGTGTTGCATCATGCTCAGAACCACATATGAGATATTCAGGATTTCCCAGATGATTCAAATAATTTTCTTTATTTTACACATGACTTTAACTGCATTTTAGTAGTTCAAATTTTTATGAATATTTAGACAATTGAATTTGGCAGTTGACAATTTTTCTCATGTTATTTTTCTGGGTATTTTTGCATTCTGTGTTTGTATTTTATAGTAATACATTTACTTATACAGAATTTAAAGATAAAAGGGAATAAAATTTAAAAATAAAATTGTTTGGGAAACGATTAACTTTTCAATGTATTGTCCAGGGACAATTGGTTACTGGTTGGAAAAATAAAGAGTGTGATTCCTATCTCACCCTATACAAAAGGCATAAACTCTAGGTGGATTTAATATCTAAATATAAAAAGGAAACTTTAAAATTTTAGAATAAAATGGAAGGATATTTTCAGTTACCTTGGGATAAGGAAGAGCTTCTTAAAGAATGGATGAAAAGCACAAACTGTAGTGTAAATGATGAATACATTTGACTACAATAAAATTAAAATTTATATTTTAAAAACTATAAAAAAAGAAACCTAACATATAGACCAAGACTAGAAGTAATTTGCAATATAACAAAAGATCAGAACCCAAAATATCTGAAGAGCTTAGACAAGCAATTTAGAAAAAGAGTCGATAGAAACATATGCAAAAGATTTGAAAAGAACTCAGAGAAAATATATAAATCAATAATGATTAATAAATGAAGAGACTCAGTCTCCTCTGTCATAACAGAAATGAAAATTAATTTTTTAATAACCATCAGCTTGACAAGAAAAAGTGAATATATTTTAACATCTAAACGACTGAACATATCTACAGAAAAATAAATATGCCACTTTCCTCCTCCTCCTGGGCTCAAGCAAACCTGTCACATCAGCCTCCGAGTAGCTGGGACTATAGGATGCTCTTGAGCCCCTGAGCTCAAGTGATCTACCAGCCTCTGCCTCCCAAAGTGCTGGGATTACAGGTGTGAGGCACCTGTCAGTATACGACTTTAATTAAAGTAACTTGTACAACTATCACCCAGCTTAAGAAACCTTCATAAACCTTTTCTAAGTCACAATACCTTTATTCTCTACTAGTTGTAACTATTACCTTGAGCTTTTTCAAGATCTGATGACGGTCTACAGGGGAAAAAGCCCTGAACTTTGTAGCATTTGCTGATGTCCAGGAAGTAAATATTCCCATTATGGCAGATTTCAAGCTCCCAACATTTCAACTGGCTTGCCCAGTTCTTAAAAACCTAACAAATAATTCTCGTATGTATAAGCCTACTCCAGCACTCATGTCAATTCTGTCATTTCTTTGGGTTTTCTTCTTTTTGTGTGTGTGTATGTACTACCTCAGTGAGCATCTTTAAATAGTTTTGTTTTAGTTGCTTCTGGGAATATCAATATTATGTGACTTAATGAAATTACTTTCCTTCTGATATTCTGGAAGAGTTTAAATAGCATTGAGATTATCTTCTCTTTAAAGGTTTAGTTAACTCCTGTAAGAAACCACCTGGATTTACTGATTTTTTTTTTCTTTCTTTTTTTTTTTTTTTTTTTTTGATGAGTTCTGTCTGACAACTTTCTTTCTTCCATGGAAATTAGACTTTCTATTTTTCAGAATCTCCTTTCTGGTCCGTTTTGATAATTTATATTCTCCTAGAAACTTATTTCATCTGTTTTCACATTTACTTACATATATTTGAGAAAGCAGCTTTGTGATACTTTTTTTGTTTTCTAAGGTTATTGCTGTCTTATCTTTTTTACTTTTGGATATTTTTCTCCTATTTTTTCTTGATAGCATTCTAAATATATTTTCTATGTCTTTTGGGTTTAGAGCTAGGTTTAGGATTTATTCATAACTTCTAGTGTTTTGTTTTCTGACACATGAATCTCTGTAATTTTATTAGTTTTTTTCCAACCTCTTCTTTCTGAATTCTTGAGCCATCTATTTAATTAGTGTTTTTTGTAACTTCTTGTGTATTAATGTATGTAGTTAAGGCTACTTGTTTTTCTCTGAGCACGTTACTTTAGCTGATAAGAATGAATCATATTTAGAAAAAAGTGTACTAAATTGTGATTCAGGACACATAGACTTCCATCCTGTTTCTCTCTGTGTGTAGCAGTGTCATTTGGGCATGTTACTTTGTCTTCCTCCCTAGATTTCAGCTTCCCCAACTAGAAAATGAGAAAATATTTGATCTCGGAACTTCTATTTTGCTCTCTAATTTTATGAAATATACCCTCATACCCAGGTTGCAACTCCAATATTTTGAATTGAGTCTACAACATGAATTCTAAAGTCTCAAACTTCTTTTTTCCTAACATACTAGTAAGTCTATGAACTGTATTCTCTGGTGTAATCAAAAAGACATGCTTCTTTTCATTCTTTATCTACAATATGGGGGCCTGAGCATCAAGCAGATTCAGGGTCTATATAGACATTCTTCATTAACTGGGAACATTTTGTCAGAATCAATCAGCTGTTGAAGTTATTATGGAACGTTCATGAGGAAGCATTTTCCAAGATCCTTTGAAATTCTTGAAATACACAATTCTTAGCAATGCAGAATTAAACAGAATGCAGTCTTATCGAATGGGTTAAGATGAAGTTACAACAAATATTGTGTCATAGTAAACATCAGAAAATATATTTTCTAAGGTCTAGAAGTTACAAAGAAATATGCAATCATGAGAATATTATTAAACATTGACAGATTCTGTATCCAAGTGTTCCCTAAAAAATAAAAACCATTTATTTTGCGCTAATAAAAATATGTTAGGGAATAGCAAACAGATTGTCACAGAATCTTTAACTCATCCATATTACATAAAATTCACAAATGAAATTACTGTCTACATTTTAAAATCTAAGTAGCAACTGCAAAATCAAAGTACTTTGTGGAAGAGTTAACATCACTACAACAAAATGAAATACCTTAAGTTGTGTGTCTGTCTCTGTATTTAAACATTAATACAAACCCAGTATATTTTACTTATACTGACTAATGTAGAAAAATCCAAGAAGGTGAATTAGTAGAGAAATGGAACAAAATATCATTCATTTACATTAGTTTACTGAAAGACATTTTGTCTTCTATTTTATAAAATGTTATTATGTAACAATAGAAATCATTGCCCTCTCTGTATAACCCTGCACGGTCTGAATAAATCCCTTCTGAATAGTTTTTCTGTACAGCTCACCACATTTCTAACTACAGGAATGTAATCTTCCAGCCTTAAAAAACACATTGATTTTTATGCACATAAAGAGACCAGGTTAATTAACGATGCTAAAAATGATAAACATAATTTATTCTTTACCTCTCACAATAAGGGACAGAAAAGTTATTACATGCTACATTTTGTTTAAAGATTTATGATGCAGCATAATTTCCATTTCCCTTATAATAAATATTTAAAAGACATATAATATTAAACACTTCACCTAATTGCAAACCTTATATGAAAATATTAGGGTGATGGTTTGGAAGCACAAAAACATTTACTGTCACTCAGTGCTTTGTACGTTCTTTCATAAATCAGTATCGGAAGCACACAAGCCAACAAAACTCTGAAATTCTGGCCAAACAGTTCCCAGTTATGTGCAAGAGATAATTGCTTCTCAAAGTGCCAAACTGGACTTAAAATTTAAATAATAGAATATAAATATGCTGGACATGAGTAGGAAGATAATGCATGTGCATTTATTTTGGCTAGAGTCTGCTTAAAATTTTGAATTTTTTACTTATGACCGGTATAAGCTTGGATAAGTTACTAGATCATTTTGGGCTCATTTTATTTTCTAAATGGGAGTGATGATACCTATTTTCTAGAGTTGTTATAAAGTCAAAATGAGGTAGTCTGTACAAGAGCTTTTGGTACATGGTAAGCAACTATAAAATTTTCATTTCTCTTATCTTTTATAATCGGCCATTGTTTAAAAATATAGAACTTAATGTGAAAGATAAAATGTGAACATGCACATAAAAATATGGGAAAATATTTCTAAAAATGACTACTAACACAGAAACTGGAGTTAAGCAAGAAAATATAGAAAATTCGACTAATGCGGCCAGTGCCAAATAAAATACAACACTAGACTCCTGGACAAAAGGATATGGTAGGTTGGTCTCTTTCCCGTCATTAAGTGGATTTCTAATTATGTTGTACATGTTGTTTCAGAGGCAAAGGCCCATTGAAAAATACATCTGATGTCATTAATGCTGCCAAGAAAATTGCCGAAGCAGGTTCTCGAATGGACAAATTAGCTCGCGCTGTGGCTGATCAGGTAATAGAAGAGGGAAGGGTGGGCACATGCTGAGTGGAGTCATTAATCAGCACTTGGGTTTTGTAATTAGTTTTATGCACCCTATAAAATGCCTCTGAAGAATGAATCAGAGGGGAGAATCACTGATATTTTACACACTGGTATCTGACTCTCCTGACACTGTGCTGGTGGCAAACGTAGATTTAACTCAGGAGAGAATGCTAAGGCTTCTGACCAAAATTCCTTGAGAAAGAACATACTACTTAGGAGACATCAGGCCCTGAAGAGTCACAGATTGTCCCAGCCTTCCCCATTCAGAAAGGCAACTATACTGCATAATGAAGGGGGGAAAAGCAGGTTTTTAAATTTTCATTGTTAGGCTCTTGGTTTAAATATATTTTCAGAGATTCCTACATAATGCCCTCTTTTGTTTACTTCATGGTGCCTATCACATTTAAAAAGTATATATTTAATTTATTGCTTTACTTTTTTTTTCTGTTGCCCCCAGGAAATTTAGGTTGCACATTTTAACGGACTGACAGAATGAATAAAGGAGGGAAAAGAGCAACTTGCCTTGTGGTCAGGGAACTGAATTAGCAGAGCTTTAGGGATGTGATGGGTCATGATTTGATGGTTTGTTTAAAAAGTTGTCACGGACTCTACCAGGACTAGAATGGAAACTGCTGGTAGGACAGTCAGGGGCATTCGGAGATCAAAGGGCAGAAACAGGTTGCGGAATCTGGGAGAACATCATGTTTTTAAATGTAGAAATAAGAAACTAGAACTTTACCTTTTCTTATTTAATATGGATCTCACTCTAATGATATTCTTCATAATAACATGCTCCACCATAAACGGGATTATTCCACATGATCAAGAACCTTCAGATTTCAGCTTTATTCTAACCCAGACTCAGAGGCATCAGAGATAAATGAAATTCTCAGAGTATCTCTTAATGCTTTCAAACCAAACTAGGATATACATTAAAAGAGTTCTCACCTTGAATGTTTATTTCCATACTTTTCATTTTATTTGGCTTGAATTGGAACTTTAAAATCCTGTTCTAAATGTTTTGTTGCAATTATGGTCCATTTCTTTTAAGAGTGCTTTAGTTAGTAGACTTTTCCAGGTAACTAATGATTATCCCTATAAGCAATAGTGGTTTACGGTTTGAACCACTTTGGATGGATTGTATCATAAAATATAAGTTTTGGAAATAAAATATTATATATGCTACTATCTACATGGAAATATGAACATGAATTTGCTTAGCATACTGCAGTACATTGATGCAAGCTGGAGATACTGAAAGAGAATTGCATCCTTCTCCATATATGGTTCTAGTCTCTGATGATCTGATGATTTTTGAGTCTTTGTGTTGCTTATTGTAGTTTTCCTCCCTCATTCCTACATATAAGGGTTGCTCTTCTAAATACTTACTGCCTCAGCATCCCAGGCTCTAACATCCTTCATTCAAGTCAATACCAAATTCACACACCTTTAAAGGCTGAAAAAACAAAACAAACAAAACCCCACATGATTTTACTATCAGGATTGCACTTAAGAGTCAACGAATTCTCATTTTAATTTTATTTTACATATAAGATGGCTAATTCAAGAATTTTTTTTTAACTTTTGACTTTTGGAGAAATGCTTATTGGTTGAGATAACTCAAGTACTATGATAATTTGAGAGCCGCTCACAATTTGTAGGAGCTGAGTGTTAACCCATTGCTATTGCCTAATTTCAGGGCAATATCAACCATGAGGCTTCACAGCATAAACTGAGGGGTTTTTTTTGACAGACTTCAGTAAGTATTCCAGAAAGTTCATGTAGAGGAGGGAAGAGACAATGAATTTACTTGAAAATACGCATACAAAAAAATTACCAACTAGAAAAGCCCACATTCTTTTTCTGCAAACGTTGAGAAGAGTTGGGATGTGTAGAGTGACCAGAAATTGGCCACCCACCAATTTGTCAGGAAGGACTTCTTGGGAGTGAAAATGAGCGGAGTTTGAATGGCTGTTTCATTATACTTTAAATCTCAATGACCAAAAGTATTTCTCGGCATCTTTAGGCCCCTCAAGTTCAATAGTTTTGGTTGTGACTTTTGTTTTTGATTTTACCTTTGGGGCTTTTATTTTCAACTGTGCAACCTGAAGCATAACTCAAAACAGTTGATATGTGAAAAACACATCAAACACACACACACACACCCCGGGATACTACATTTATTTTGAGATTCAGTGACAGAGTATTTAAATGGTACTATGTCACAGTGACTGAAAATAAACAGATGAAGTTTAAACCTAATCCTCTTTGTGGCATTATTATTGTCATTAGCTAAGAAATAACTTGCAATTTTTGATAAAGAAATCTTCAGAAAAAAATGTTATCAAATTCTGCACCTATTTCCATGATTTAGGAGTTATTTTCCTTGATTCATCATGCCTTTTTAAATGTGTATTGTAACGGCTTTGGTTTAAATAATAGAATAGAATGAATATTACCAAGGACTGGATTGGTTACATTTATTTTGCCAGAAAGTATTTTATAAAGATTTGAGATATGCATGCCATATAAACTTTTTACGGACTGTTGCATTTTTAATTACTGTTCCATTGAGATAGAACTCTCAGTTTAATTTGCTGCAAGGTATTTGTATCAAAAGCCTTGTCAGCCCTCTGGGGAGATATCATTTTAAAGTTAATTCCTTTCCGTGTATGGGTCCCTGGAGTAGGATAAATATTACAGTATGAAGTACTTGGAAGAAGCTAAAAACAATCGCTGTGGAATTCTTTCTTGATAAATGCAGTTAGTGAAAAAATACCACAATGGTAAGTGTTAAATATAAAAAATATCCCTTTATCGTTTATTCAGTGGATGGTTATATGTAATCACTGGCTTTACAGTATTGATAAAAGAATTTCCTTTCTTGAGCTTGAGGGAAACTTAGCTCAGAGTCTTTCTCCCATCCTCTCATTCTAAATAAGATACTTCAGTTGTGGCTGTAGGTACTTATTTCTTATAGTATTAAGGATCTGGTGATTTTACATCCTTTGCAAGTACCAAATTGATACAGAACAATTAAATGGCCTGGAAGTAGCTCAAGCTGAACCTTTGATAGCAAAAGAAATATATAGGCATCTCAATTCCTCGGTAGCCATTGGCAATGAAGCCTCAGAAATATTTTCAGGAGTCATGTCAATGTCTCTAGAAGTGTTCTGCCAAGCTGTGTGTGTGCTTGATGGACACCCGCCTGCTTGGGTCATAATGAAAATTCCAACTCCTTAGCCAGAGTTGACTCCGGTGCATCCATCAAAGGACTCCGTTGCTACTCTTATGAACTTCTTTCAGCTGGCTTCAGATACATTCTATCAAATCTGTTTTTCTTACAGTAGTCATGAACCATTTCAGTCTCTGACTTAAAGGCAGGTTATTATGTTGCTTACATTGTGATAAATATTAAATTCCAAAAAGTGTAATAGATTTTTTATAAGTGAATGATACATTTATTAGAGAACAAAGGAAACAAATTGATTTTCTTCCCCAAACTAAGTGGATTGAAACTGTCCCTTATGCTTGGCAGAGAGTGCCACACAAAGTGATTTACTTTTAGCATCCGTTGGTCCTCTGCATTAAAATAACATTTCACATAGTGAAAGTTGAAGAAAACTGTAAAATATTTAGGTTTCTTTGGAGTTTAGAAGACAGCAGGTAAAAATACTCATAAACATGTATAGAAGTCCCAAGAAGACTTTCTGGAATATCTTCAATTTTCTTCTGATAAAATTTTATTAAAGTAGAGCCAACCATTCTAAACTACAGTCTGTGGCCTTTCTAAAATGCACTGTGAAAAAGTTAAGTTAAATGAATGTAATTAAGGTATATGACACTGAAACCTTTTCTTTCTGCAGCTTTTCTATAACACATGTTAGAAACTGAAGAGTACTTACTAATCAAGATCACTCTTTTAATGTTTTATAGTGTCCTGATTCAGCATGTAAGCAGGATTTATTAGCCTACCTTCAACGAATTGCCTTGTATTGCCATCAGCTTAATATCTGCAGCAAGGTGAAGGCAGAAGTGCAGAATCTGGGAGGAGAGCTCATTGTGTCAGGGGTAAGCTGGACTTGGGCTTCACAATGTAAAGTTCCCACCGTTGCACTTCCAAGGCAAACATTCTTGGCAACAGTACTGCTAAAAACACCAAACTACAGTGATTTATAGGGAGGGCTTTTTTAAAATAAATGTTATCACCATTATTCCAGACCTTACAATAACTCACAAAGAGCAATTTGATTTTCCAATTACCCTGTGTTTATTCTAGCCTTGTAAAATCTCCATTCTTCACAAGAAAACTAATTTTGTAGTCTGGAAACTCATTGCCAAGCTGTGACTATTATAATTATTTGGGGCTTTTGTATATTTACTCATTGTGAGTCTACTTCCTTTTGTTAGTCCTAGTAATTTTCATTCTCTGTTCAGGAGCCAGCCTCTCTATGTGTGGATTGTGTTCACATGTTAGAGATGATGAAAACAATAGGAATTCATTCATCAGGTTCCAATGCATACTAGGTTATCGGTAACCCTTGAAAGCCAGAAGATGTTTGAATTTAATACAGGTTGATGTGCTGTTGCCAAAAACTAACATAATTGTCGAACACTAACAATGATATATTCTTTGCTCAATCACTCCAGTGTTTCCTTTCTCATGAAAATATAATTATCTAGTCCATTTTTATCAAATGCATAGAAATAAGTTCAATGAATAATTAGAAGAATCACAATTTCTTGGCAAGATTTCCAAATATGTGTTGAGGTTCTTCACCTTGGCTTCTTCTCCTCCCTCAACCCCTTTCTCTCAACACAGGGTGCCATTTGTTGCAAATTATTTGCAAGTCCAGAAATGTGGCTCTGACACCTTAGTTCTTTTCCCAGTCAGACATGATGCTACCATTTCAAGTGAGTAATTACCAGGCACATAATATTATCAGCATGGTGAATACCTTACGAAAATGAGACTAGTCACAAAGCTCAGTTCTTCCTGAAGCCATTTTTGGAAATTTAGAAGTTTGGCCGTTTGGTAAAAACATGTGGACAAATCATTCTTGAACCCAACTGTTTTTGTTCCCATATTGTTTGAGTTGCAGAAAACATAGCTGGGAAAAGAACTGATCTGGCTTGCATAGAGACACCATCTGGAAAGCCTGTTTCATGCAGTCCCACCTAGAGCCCAGTAAATTGGCTATTTTGTGCCTCTTCCCAAAGCACAGTCACCTCTTTGCATTTCCAAAATGATCCTGCTTCAACATTCTTCAACAACCAAGAGCAATCTGTCTTGCAATGTGTCCTTTCTGCCAAGCTGGTAATTACCAAGATTCTCTCGCCAAGAAGTGATCAAATCATTGCATCTTCCTTGCTGCCTTTCTTATCTTCAGCCTTGATGGTATAGTTTCCCATACCACTCAGCTTTCATGTCCATCTGTATATAGCCCCTGTGGAACTGAGTGCTTTTTGTTCAGCTTGCCTTGTGTGCTTTCATTTGTTACTTTCCAATCTTATTATTTACGTGGATGCGCAAAGCATCTTTGTGGATCTCACACTCCACAACCTCATCTGGGCAATTTTTACTAGCAGAGCCGCTCTCCATCATCCTCTCAGTACCCATTGTTTGTCACTGCCTCCAAAGCTTCATTTCCATTGTCTTTTCCTCATTTAGATGTAGTCCAAACCATCACTGGCTTTTATCACTTGCACTGTTGGCTTTTATAGAGGTGTTTGAGATTGGGAACACCATCAAGAAGCCTGTTCCCTTCTTTGAGTCTTGTTGGCAAAGTTCATAAATCCTTGCATGGGAGGAGGCTTCTTTTAGAAGAATGTTGTACAACTTGATAATAATTCTGAGGCAAATGCATTATAAAAGGTTTGCTATATATGCTCTGTCATGGGCCTGCTCTTGGCTTCCTCATGATTTATTCCAAGCTTGATTGCTGTTTGGTGCCACACCTACATCTATAGTCTGCTGTCTTTGCCAATTCTGCCTCCATCTTATTCTTCATGCTCCTTCACTGATGGCCAATGGAGAAAAAAAAAATGAATATGCTTACTGTGCAAAATAGCCACAAATGACTGCTTTCAAAGTTCTGAAAGAGTCAAGAATGTGAGACCCCATACACACACATTTTCAATGATTTTGCCAAGAAAATTACACCCATTTATTCTGTCATATGGCATGGCAAAGTTGCTATTTTTTCAGAAGAAGCCATCATAGTTTAATGTACAATCAAAAAAGAAATACTTAAATCTTCTTTCTTTTTTCCCTGTGTTTATGTACATGGGATTCAAAGCCATGGCTTCTCTGAAATATATGAAAGCCCCCAGGAAAGTTACATTTGTTAGAAGTCAACCTCTCTACCCAAACATAAGAGATTTGGACATATTATTTCCATTTTGCCAAGAAAAATGATTTTGATGTCAAAACAGAGAGCCACGTTTTTAGTCTTATGCTGGCATGATGAACATATGTTAAGCAAAATGCACAATTATGTCTTATGTCAGCGTGTTTTTGTTTTATGTGATTCTGTGTATACAGACTGAGAAAGGCCTCTTGTGTTGTGTCTGCTTTTGGCTTGAGAGGTGGGGACAGATAATTCAACAGGTCACGGAGGAGAATGGATACAAAAGCTCTCCAGGTGTCATGATGGCGATCTAGAGAAATAAAGCAGTCCAGGATGTGTTTCTGTGTATGCTCATCCACACAACTGCTATCTAAGAAATACCATTGGTTTTCTACCTGGCAATTAGGTTTTTTTGTCATTGGCTTAAACCTGTCTCAACCAAAAAGTGACATTCTTATTAAATCTCAAAAAAGAAAATGCATTTGTGAGCCAATTCAGCTTAACCTGGTTACTAAGGGAGTAATGGAAAAGAAAAAATATGATAGAATTGTTAAAGTGAAAGTAGAGGAAACTGAGTTTCAGAAGATTAAACTGTCTATAAATTGGCTTTATTTATTTGCTTAGTTTAATGTTTGCTTAAATTCTTAAGACAGTTTACAGGCTTTTTTGAAAAAAAGAATATTGAAAGCAGAAAGAAAGATGAGGGGAGGGGTAGAAGAGAAGAGGCATAAAGCAAGAAGGTAGAAGAAAAGAAAAAAGAGAAAGTTAAAGATAACATGTCATAAATTAGTTTAGTGCAAGTAATGTCCATTAAATGTGACAGCATTATCTTATGGGAGAAAAGTTAAGCCATATATATTTTTAGTATGTAAATACTATTTTGAATACAAATATGTTCCAGTATCATAATATGGGTATTACTTGTATATTTAATTATCATGTTTTTGACTAATTTTTGTTTGCTAGGTTTCACAGGGTTTAATCAGCACCTTTAAAGTTAAAAATGGAGATGTATACATGGATCTGGAAAAACAAAAATCATTCCATGACCTTTAATATTTTTTAGGTACCCAAAGATTTATACATAGCCTATGATTCTGAACAATATTAGAAATACTAATGTAGGACTTTTAAATTATGCATACTGAATATCAAACATTCTGATAAACCTAATAAAGCCTACCTAAACTGTTTTTTTAAAGTTAAAAGATAACAGGAGCCTCATTATAACAATGAAGTCAGAACATAACAACAATAACCCTACTTTGATCAGGAATTCGATGTTCAGGAGAGACGAGGATGTAATTTATGGCCAAATGTACACAAAAATGGTACAAATTTTAATAGATTTTATTACATATAAATGTCTTTACATTAACAAAATATTTGAGTCAAGTCTGGAGGTGAGGAATGCTAGTTGCTTAAGTCCTTGGGCTGAATGAATGGATTACTGACCTATTCCTGAGAGATTGAGAAGCTTGCCCTAATATGTACTTTTGTTCTTTGCCATTTAAATATCTCTTTTCCAAATCCGAATGCCTCTCAACTGAGTTTAGGGGAGAGGTTTGACAAGGTGAGCAAGTTTAACTTGTGACACTGGTAGGATTTGAATTGGTAAAGAGAAGACTGGAGACTGAGGGGTCAATTACAGTAATTCTTATTGCCCATGTTTCACATTATTTTAAAAAATTGGACTCTAATTACAATCAACATGAATATTCATGGTATAGGTAATACATTCCTAAAAATATTGGAAACTGATAATATTCAAATCAATTCTACCTGACAGTGGCATATATTCAAAGATGCATATGTGTATACAAACATACAAACACAGAGCACGATTGATTTGATATTTACTCTTACACCCTCAATAAACCTTAGTGAAGTGGTCAGGAACTGAACAAGATTGATAAGTATAAACTATCTGATCCAATACAAATTAGGGAAAAGAAAATGTGGGATATATTTTGTACAATAATATATATATGGTTTGTTGAGATGAGAATTATGTTGTATTTGAAGAGCGGTTTATTCCTTTTATTTTTCAAAAGTGCCAGTATTTTGTAATGAGCTAAAACAGCCATTGAAACAAGAATTGCATCTAATTGTGTAGACCTGTACATTAAGCAACCTTTTTTTCTTAATTTTTATATCTTCTATTTTGTCTATAGTCAATTCTTCATGATCATCAAAGTGTAACAGTAATGAAAAAAATCTAAAGTGCTAGCTATTTCAATTTGGGTTTGGAATGCATGTTAGTGTTTCATTTGAACAAAAGGGTATATGTTCTAGGAATTCATAGCAGTTCAAAATAATTTTATCCAGACCTTCCATGCTTAAAGGACCTTCCCTTATGTAGGAAAAGTTGCAGTGTCCAAACCTAGAGAGAGCAAGATAAAAACAAACTTCAGATTGTAAATCTGGATGTTAGGCATAGTGGAGAAATTGTGACTAAGAAAATGAAATGAGTAGTTATAACCATTTACAGAATGGCAGTAGTTCTTTGCATAC
The DNA here is from genome assembly GCF_028885655.2 of Pongo abelii. Classification (NCBI taxonomy): domain Eukaryota; kingdom Metazoa; phylum Chordata; class Mammalia; order Primates; family Hominidae; genus Pongo; species Pongo abelii. Next base: position 51,597,699 of record NC_071997.2, on the reverse strand, counting down.
ACTTTGCTAGTAAAATGAGTTGTTGCATGATTCCATATTTTCCCCAAAACCCATTCCCCAATCTGTTGATAGTGAAACTATAACCATTTAAATTCTGATTCCTGCATTAAGTCTTCCTTAGTACATTCATACCAGTATGAATGGTCATTGATTTCTGCACAACCCAAATTATAGACACCCTCAGAGGGAAATAACCTTTATATGGTTTTTTCACTGAACATTCATTCCCCCAGAGTGTTAAAAGTGACAGTCTACCAATTCAAGACCGTTATTTTTGGAAGAAATGGGAAATTAATAGGAATTTTAATAAGAAAAGTAAAAATTTCTTTGGGTGCTGGGCATCATAGAAAGCTTTGTGTCTTTTGCACTGCACCTGTGTATGTTCTCTGAATTCAGACAGTCTTGTACAAAGGAGTCTGGTATACTGCTCCACTATAGGAAGTGGCTCTTCAGTTACATTTTCTGTGATGGTCACCCTAAACTTACCAATATAATCAATTATGGCCATTAAAAAAAATCAGTTATTCATTGATGGAATTAAAGCAGTTGGTTATCTAACTGAATTGTTTAATGCATACGGAAATACCGTGTTCCAATATACTCATTTTAAAATAAGAAAACATACTGTTTTGTGGCAAAGCTAGGATGCAAATCAAGCAAATAACACTTCTTACCTTAACTGGAGACATGGATTGACCTTAATTTGATCTACTCTGTGGATGGATTTGATTGTGTCACCTAAACTTGTGGGCTGACGAGTAATTTCTATTTTAGTTTGAGGGCATTACTGCTTGTAACAATAGGAGTTAGTAGCTTTAAGAAGAGTGTCCCCTGAGATATCAGTGTCATTACTTGTCATTCAATCAGTAAAATTTCATTCCTTTGGGTCTTAGAATTTTTTCAAGTTTTGAGATGCTCTAATTAAAAGAAGAAAGGTAAATAATTGACAACTTAATTTATTATCAATTAATGCCTTAGATTTCAGTTAATATTCTGAGAATGATTTAGCAGCCAATTAACAGTAATACTTTTTGAAAACTTGGAAATTGGACACATGGGAGGTACCTGGATGAGGGGAGGTGATTGCATATACAGTTGGCCTTCTGTATCTGTGAGTTCTATATCTGAGAATGCAACCAACCTGGAATTGAAAATATTTGGAAAAAAATAAAAGTAACAATACAGCAATAAAAATAGTACAGATAAAATACAATGTAGTATTTATATAATATTTATATAACATTTGCATCATAATAGGTATAAGTAATCTGGAGAGGATTTAAAGTATACAGGAGGATGTGTGTAGGTTACATGTAAATACTATGCCATTTTATATCAGAGACTTGAGCATCCTTGAATTCTGGTATCTGCTAGGGTCCTAGAACCAATCCCGCATGGATAGCAAGGGATGACTGTATCTTGGGATATGTGTAAAACCCAGAAAAACCTATTTAAGAAGTATTATTTTATAAAGCTTCCCCATAAGACGTATCCTAATTTTCCTTACTTGTTCATATATGAGAACGGTCTGATTTCATTCCAAGATTTTTTAAAATAATTTAAAAATACTTCAAATAATGTTTCAAATTATTATTGCTTTGAGAAGTGTCTTAAAAGCTACCCTCTCCCCAGTTTTGAACCAGTTTTGGATCTGTAAGAGCAAATCCAAATACATTCAATGTAATGTTTCCTTACATTGAACCAAATAATTATGGGAAGCCAAAGTGTTGAGTGAAGACCTTTATTTAGAAATGGTGTCTGTAAATTCAGCCCCTGTAAACACTTGAATTTTTCAGTTCTCAGCTCTAGTCAAGAAACAGATTATTTAGAATTGGTTACTTAAATGCATTGTGATTTTTTTTTCTTGTTTCTATTGGGGCTTACCCCAGGAATTCCTGGACTGAAGTCTGTTGAAGAAAAAAGTTGATATGTGAACAAGGTGATATAATATGAATAGGTAAAAGAGAAGGGATATTAAAATCATATGCTAAAGATTATCTGGGGATTTTGTCATTGATTTTACACATCTTTCCATTACCTTAACTGGTTAAAAATAAGATAGAATCCATAGCAAAACTAAGTCAGGATTTTTTTATTCAGTACTGGATTTGATAACATTTTGACAATAATATTTTTCTTTTTCTTAAAATAGATCAGTTTCCATAAGTTGTTTCTAATTTCCAATGGCAAACAATCAGAGATTCAAAGAGCTGCATTTATTTCTTGTTCACATAAGATTATTTTCTGATTCACTGAATTCAACATTTCCATTGCATCCTTACTCTGTAAAAGGCACGGTGATATATTTTGATTGAGTTGGGGAATTTAAAGTCACTTTATCTCTAATACCAAATAATTTTCAGGAAAAGGATAAATTTTTCTGTCCATTATGTTTTTATTAGACTGTGTAGTCTATGTTTATTTTTTTTTCCATTTAGTTTCTCAGCTTACTGAAATAGGGCTTTCAGCTAGAATAGCAGAGTATCTGTTGATGGCTATCTCTGTGCATTCATTGTTTTCTTGGTTTACTATATTCTAGAAATAAAAGTGTGTTTAACTTACTGTCGTCTACATTCTGTCCCTGCAGATTATTTTGTCAAGTGCTTTTTCTAGCCTAAGTTAAATCATTTATAAAATATGGCCTTGAGTGCAGCCCTTAGAAGAGAAATATGTGCCACTTTATGGCCCATGTATCTTACAAATAAGAAAGTTTCCGGATGGGCAATGTGGAGTTTCTTTGTTCGGATTTCTTTTACTGCATCAGAACACACTGTCTTACTCTATCTTAAATAGTAATTTTCCTTCTGGGCTATAAATATATTTCAAATACTTCATCCTAATTCTATTTTCTTGAAGGCAAGCTTTCTTAATTTAGACTTTTAATCTTTTCTTTTATCATCAATGCTGTATCTTGTTTTATTACTTTTCTCTGAATACCTTCATCTGTGCAGATGCCTTCTGATAATGAAATTGACTGGAACTCTGGCTAGATGTCCTGTCAAGTTGGAACAACCTGTCTCTTGACCTCTTTCATCCATTTTCTTTGGCAAATCTCTTTTGCAACTGAGAGTATCCTGGAGAAGTTATGGTCAACATCGTCTTCTAAGAACCATGTACGTTTGTCAGCCCAAATTTCTGTATGTGAGACGCTACCATAAAACAAAATCAAAACATCCTTTTATCTGAGAACTTCCAATTTGAATCTGCTGCTATCCACATTTATTGGAGCCCCTCTTATTGAGGTATTTCTCTTCAATTATAACATTTTGGTCAACTTACATGAAAAAAATGCCTGACCTTGTCTTCCATGACGAATGCATCTGCAGATTGTTCTTTTGGAATGCACATATTATTCCACCTGACTTTTCTCAATCTTTTGTGCTAAGAAGCTAAACAACTTTTTATTAACCTCAAACAAAAATTTGAGACCAGCCCTACATCTGTCTGGTCAGAATGAAATTACAACCGTGACTATAATAATGGAGTCTTGACTACTGAAATCTTGCAAACACTTCATATCTTGTCTTAAAGGGCTACTTACCCATTTCTGAAATATGGGAAGTATACAGCTAATCTACAGTTGGAGTAGAGCTTAGGTTTCATGAAAAATGTCAAGAGGCTAGATCCTAAGATTTGAAAATTATCTGATCCTGGCATTGCATCCTGTATCAAAGGCAGTTTTATTACTTTAACTAATATCATATCTAAAGGCATTATTATAATATCACAATCAATCATACAAAATTCACCTCAGAGGTCAGCACAGTTCACCACTCTGCATCCTTTTGATGCAGCCTAGTTTTGCATTGGGTTCCTGAAGTCATGCTCCATTTCCAAAGAGACAATAGGCAATTATAAGAAATGCCAATAGACAATCTAAGTTGTTTGTTTTATTTCAATATTTTAAAAGTGTTTAACTCCATTTTTATTTTAATATCTTAATGCTGGGAGAATTGTACCATCTGTATTGGGTAGTAAAAACTTAAGGTGTTTATTGGAAGAATGGACAATTACATCATTAATCTTAATGTCCTTTAAATTGTTTATGCGATGATCCAAGTAAGTTCCTAATATGTAATAATTTTTAAAACTGAGAAATTGTGCTAAATGACTAATTTATTTCCTACAATGGGAAAAATGAGAAGATCCCTAACTTATAAAACCAAATGAGATTGTTATAAAAAAATCAAAGATAAACCAACTAGTCAATGATCCAATATGTAAAAGTGGAGAGAGAATAAAACTTCATAGGGCCATTAATTGCAAAATCTCACACACAAAAAAGCTGTTGAATATAGAATTTGAATTTAGATTTAGAATTGTTGAAAATAAAAATAATAAATGATACAGCAAGGAAAATATATGCAGAGTATCATTGTCTCTTCTGTTAAGTACAGAAAAAGTCAAATATAGGCAAAACACCCATCTTTTTATATGCAAGACTTTTTTTTCTTTTCTATTTACTTTAATTCTTTAAAGACATTCTTTAAATGTCTCTAACATTTATTTTGAAGTGAAAAATGGACATGATGTTGCCAAATCCATAATCAGTTTGAATTTAGTAGCTTCTGTGTTTCAAACTGCTCTCTCATCTGCCAATTTTGCTTAATTTTAAATTGCAATTATTGTAATACACTTATGTATTTAGTATGCTAAGAATGACGGGCTTAGAAATAGAATTATATTGGCTTAAAACAGAAAAACTCATCCCAAATTAAGATTTTTGTTTATCTGTATATAGAAACAGGCTTCGGTTTTTACCCATTTATGATGCCATCATTTGCAAGCTATTGTTTTGAATGTCTAGGTTTCCTAAATTTTTTTCTGTGGAAAGAGATGGTTTCACTTTTCATGTATTCCACTAGGCAGATGAAGGCCTGACTTTTATGTAGATGGTTTCAGGATGTGCCTGCTCTTCAATAGTGTCTGTTACTTTTGTTTTACCGTAATCAATAACTTTGAGTATTCTATTTTAAATTCCTAAATTTTCATTTGAAAAAAAAAACTTTAGTGCGCTACATACTATTCTCATGCCTTTTCTTGTTTTTCTACGAAAACTAGACTTGGTAAATAAAGCTACGACTAGAGCAGAAATCGTCCATGACAAAAACATTTTGGTCAGTTGGCATCACTGGTCATGTAACTTGACCTCTGAGAGTGACAGTGCATTTTTTATGATTGCAGAAAACTTGCCATTTGATTTTTTCTACAGTTCTGAAGATGAACTCTAACTACTCCTTTTAGTTGTATATTTGATACACACAGAAAAAGTCAAGATTGTCAGTGATATTTTATATTAAAAGAATCTTATGAAAAGATTCTAAAGGTAGAAAAGGGCATTGGTTATTGGCTTATCCTTTAAATTATGCCCCTCACACAATCCACCCTTGGGTTAAAAGGAACAGTCGAAAGAGTTGCAATTGTAGCAACAATTAATGCATTAGTCATTCAGTGATCCCAATGAAAGAGGTAAGTATCCCCTTAGTAGAGGACTATGTACAGAGGTTGGATATGCAGAGGCCAAAGGCTTAAGGAAGGTCACACAGCAGGGCGATGGAACTTCCAAGAAAGACATCAGGGATTCCCCACATACCGTTCCAGGCTTTAAGAGCTGCAGCCCTTGCCTTCTGTCTTGGTGATCTTCAACACTTTAAATAGGGGATTCACCCCCTTTGAGCCCCACTACAGTTGTCCCTTTCAGTGCCTGACAAGGCAGGGTGCATCTTCATTCTCCTCCCATATGGTTCCTTTATCTGTTCAAGAGCCAATGAGAAATCCAAATGGCCAGGCCGCTTAATGTCAAGAAAGCCCATATGTGTGTCTCTTTCAGCACGTAATTCCTTCATATACCTCTTTTTTCCCAATTACCCATTCCCTCTTCCACTCCCTAATCCCTTCCCAAGTAGGGTACGTTTTTTTTTTTTTTTTTCTTTTGCTCGCTCTCTCACTCTCTCTTTTCTGTATCTCTCGGAAATCAGACAGGAGTTCAGAGCACTTTCACTACCTTTTATGAGGTAGATTGTGATGTCATAGATGGGGGCAGGGCTAGTCAACTTTCTACCCACCTCCCAACCTGTGCTGAGGGAGCTCCGATCGGGAGTGGAAGCAGTGATTCCTCCATGGTGAGTAAATTGACTTTCTAATCTAATGTCTTTCATTGTAATCATGAATTCTGAAGGCAGGGGGGATTGGATTTTAGGGAAATAAAAATGTGCCCACTTAAGGCCTCTTAATATTAACCAGCTTTGGGCAAAGGACTTATTTATTCTTTATGTGAGCCAGAAATTCCACAGCACAGATATATCTTCAATTATGGTCTAAACTTGAGAAGTGAAAATGGTATTTTTATTTCTTTATTTCTCAGTCTTTCTTCCCATTGGGACTGAAAGTCATGGCATATGTGGAATGAATCCATTCTGTAGTCTCTTTGTGAGCTTCACTAAGGAAGGCTAGTCAGAAGGATGTATTCTTCTTTGTTTGGAAGATTTCAGGGTCATGAAATATCCTTTACTCATGTTTGCCATGAGAATCAGTGGGCCCTTCTAAAATTGTGGAGGTTAAAATGTACGTGAGGATGATACATGAGGATTATCAACAATACTTTGGGTGTTAACAAATAAAAGCTTTCTAATGCAGTGACTAAAATGTTCATTTTTTGAAAAAAGTTACAACTCCTACAAGTTTAAGGTCACAGCCATTTCAAGGTGTCACAGCCGGATTTACTACCCATTTTTGTTGTTGCACATCATAACACTGATGCTGTTTCATAGGGTCTCTTGCTAGTTAAGAGGCATGAAAAGCTGCTATTGTTTCATTTGGGTTTCTATTATATTGCTGATTAGTTCTTTTATATGCCTTAGTATTTAGAAAGAAAAGATCAACTGGAGCGGGCACTTTTCTCCACTTCTTTCCTCGTTCTCTCCTGGGTACCTATTAAAACTGTCAAGATGCAAGCTTTTGTATAAAAGGGTAAAGGGAGTTCATGGAGGTGGTTGACTCTTTAAGGGATATCAAAGCACTAGGGTGGGTGTTCTTAGAAGGGTTTGACCACCAGAATGTGAAACCCTGTTTTTTTCTTAGGGTGGGATGAAAGCATCAAGGTGTGGATTATGAGTATTATAAAATATGTAAAGAGGGAATCATCCTTTTTTTTTTTTTTTTTTCCAAAATATACATCCCTGGTTGGCTAGCCATGATGAACATTTGTGTTGGAGAATTGATTTCAGTTTAAAATGAAGAGTCCTTTCTGTCTCATCAACAGCTTCTTTGTTATGCATAAATCCCTGACCCCCAAAGTTATACACTGTTATATTTAAAAGCAGTATAGCTGATACTGCCCTCTTTAGTACCCTGGGGTTGGGTAATGAGTTTTGAAGTTATTTGATACCTAAATTTTCTAACCTAAATAAGTGACTGTAGCAGTAAAGATTTCAGGCCTGATAAAGAAAGGTAAGGCCATAACTGGCCAGTAGGAAGATTTTGATGACAGTCACCTTGAGGCAACTTAATATTGCATTGTGGGCAATAATGCCAGTCTTATGTGTTGGTTTATCCCTCTTAAGTCTCTGACCTACCTTCCATTAAAAGTACTAGACCCCTGAAACCCAGGTAGAAGAAAACCTTCAGTGCCAGAAAAATCTGATGTCTAATCATAGCTCAAGTTTTCAATGTCTTTTATCAACCCCTCATACAGCTGCCAGGTAAGAAATGCTCATATTTTCAAACCCTTGGGACACAATCATCTTTAAACTTCGTGAGTTAAGAACGGTTGTTTTGTGCGCTTGTGCAAATTCAGAGAGTCTATCATGGAATGCATTGTGCATGCACTTATTTATCTTCATGTGCATGTTTCATTTGTTCAGTGTTTTTTAAATTCATTTCGTATGTATTAAAAATTTAATTTTAAAATACATACCTATATTGTGCTCCAAAGGAGACAGTGAAATGGAATGGAGGTTGCATTAATTTGGGGTCTGAACACTTGGTATGCTAGTTCTATCTCTGTGCTTGACTTGTTAGGTAACTCAGAGTAAATTACTTAGATCTCTTGGGCCTCAGTTTTTCTCATCTGTAAAATGATGGTAGATGATCAAAAAGAGAGATTCTGATGCATCCCTGCTCTAAAAATCTATGGTCTTATGGTATATTATTGAAGAAATGGCTTATGGGAAAATGATTGAATAGTTGATGAAATACAGTTTTTATTTTGTACATACAATTATTAAATCCAGAAAAAACATTCAGTTTAAACAAGGTTTTAAAATGTGCTGCCTATCTGATATAGTGCTATTTGGTTAATAATATATTGTGGCTGAGCCATTTCTTTTAAAAAGACAATGTCATTTGATTAATCTGCTAAATCTAAACCACTTAGAAAGTTATATATAAATTGATACCTGAAGAGAGGCAGAATCCATGATAGGTAGCTACATAATGATTTTGGAAGACCGATTCATGTTTTAACTCCATAACTACCTTTGTGTTACTCTAATTATTGGGGATGTAAAAAACATTTACTAGGTAATAGATGTAGCTGATCTTACTGGGGCTTCAAAGTTTAAAATTACCTATGTAATATTGCAGGAAATCCCAGGTAGTTTTGGAAGGGTTGATAAGTAGGGAATTGGTGAGTATGGAACTATGTACTATGGGGGATAAAAAGTGTAAAGCCTTGCTCCTGAATTTGAGGAATGTGCAGCCTTTTTGGGGAGTCTGTACATGTGCCAAGTGCCAACTTGGAAGTGAATACAGTAAGTGCCAAAATAAATATCCCTGTGGCCTGGGTGGGCTGGATTGCACTGGGGAGTCTTATAAAAAGCTGATACTTTTAGCTAGCTGAGAACAGAATGGTTTAGATTTTTGTGTTATTGTATATAAAAAGGACAGGGAAGTGTTCCAGGTCTTCAAGACCACAGAATTGTAAATGGAGCTGAAGATATATCTTGTGTTCAGACATGACATGTGTCAAAATCAAAATGTATTGCTTATAGTTCAACCTCATACTTTTTCTGAACCCTTTTCCCCTAAATCATATGCTGACTGTACTAGATGAGATACATGTCTTTGGAAGAATTGAGGAGGCAGCAAGTCAGTGAATTGAGTAATTATAAAGATATAATCAGGCAGGCATTTGGTCAGTTACACAAAACTCCACATGATCACTCACAGCCACAGCTATGGAAGAGAAATACATAAAAGGCAGACGAAGGAAAGAGGAAGACTAGCTTGGAGATATTCCAGTATTGTGATAAAAGTGGAAAGAGATCATCATTTGAGGGTATCATTAACAGATTTAGAAATGTCAGATGCTGATGGAAATGTCCGTCAGCTAATGAAAATCCATGTAACCAAGATGACTTTATAAAGCAAACAATTTCCTTGGGCACTAAGCAAGAACAACATCAGTTTCTCCATCCTTTAACAGCCAATATTGACAAGGTTTTAACACTAAGTAAAACTGAACATGATTATGCAAGTATCCTTCCCATATACTCTTGGAAATAGGTTATTGATTTGGGTATGATTTATTCACATTGACCAAGAACACTTACATTTGAAAGCCTCTCTGTTGCTGTAGATTCACAGAAGATTTGCAGTGGATATTTTACCTCACATAGGGAAAACTGTTTTTGTATTTCTTGCCATTCGAATCTCTTCCAAGTTATTACCTTGGCCATTCTAAAAGACTGGAATTCCACGATTAGAACTGCTCTGTTACCTAGCCCCTTTACCAGATTATAAGAACTTAGTAAGTAAACAAGGACTCAGTTTAGATCACCCAGTGACATGGCTTCTAATTTCCTATTGTGACATCTGAATTAGCTTCTAGAATTTGTTTTCTCAGGAAATCACTTTCAAAGGCTAAATTTTTCTGTTTGGGGATGGTGAAGTAGTATGATCAAAGGTAGTTTAACAAAGCAAGAAATATTCTCCTAGTGCTAGTTTCTAAAAAAAAAAAAATGTTCAAGCAGAAGTTAGATTATGTTTGTTTCAAGAGAAAAATGATGAGGATGACAACTGTTCTCCTTTCTTCCTCCTAAGTGTCTCTGGAGGTCATTTTAGAAATAAAGCATCAGTTAGAGCTATAATTCAACAAATTCATTGAGTATGTAATATGGGATATTCTCTGTTCTACGTATGATGGATTCATAGAATTAGCATGGAAAACAAGCACATGAACTAGTAACTATGATTATAGTAATCATTTTAAAAGAAATACATATTGTGACCATTGTTGTAGAGAAGGATAAAGGGGTGTAATTTTTTTTTTGAGCCTTCACACATAACTGAATAGGAGTTTTCCAGGTGGAAGGAGAGGGAGGAATATCTCAGAAAAGAAACGAAACATCCATAGCATTGAGGTATATAAGTATTCTAGGATAACTGGACCTGAAAATGTCAGAGAGGGCTGGAAAGATGGAGAAAAGTAAAAGATGGTGAGGTTGGTGTTGGACATCAAAGAAATTCTTCTGACCATGCTGATTTTAATGAGTAGCATTGAAAATGATCAGGATTATCTGCATGCCAGCTAAGCAAGGGGTTTGGGGTAGACTACTAAAATGCAGGATCCTGGGCCATGTTGCAAACTTCTTGAATCAGGAATGGTAGGGAGTAGGTTCTTGGAGTCTGTAATTAACTACCCCATCCCACTCCCCAACACACCACAGGTGATTCATTTTCACAGCAAAGTTTTAGAATCCCTGCAAGGCAACAGAACTGACTCATTCTGTTTCTATGTTGTTAGAAGCAGTTTCAGAGTAAAATAAAGTATCATGTTATTAAAAGATTTTGGGAAAAATAGGAGTTTAGGGTAATATAAGCATATTCTCAAGAAAATTGGTTTAAATTGTGGTTAAGCATGAGAACTAAGAAAAGATGGTTATTAAATATAAATAATCAGTGATGCTATTAAATCTCCTTGAAAGTGAGAGAAGAAACTGTAAACATTCAAGAGACCATCCTTCATTTTTGTTTGTCATGCTCCAATACAAGGAGTTAATGAAGATTGAAGCTAAGTTGTTCTACATCTTCCAAGTTGTGCCAAGATAAGAGATAGGGGCAATAATCCAGAGTAACATTTGTTTTGGGATGGTATTCTTTTGTAGGGCCATTTCACTCCTTTAATTAAGTGAACTTCCTTGGGAAAAAAATGTGTATGTCAGCATTCTCATCATGACTGGAAGAACCGAACTTTCATGCCCATGCAGTATATGACCTATACTATATGGTCTATGTTGAAAATGTTAATTATATAACTATATGTTTAAATCAGTAGTCACTTACAAGTGCTAAATTCTTTGTTGTTTGTTTGTTTTTCTTTTTTTCATGAACAACAGCTGTTATCCTACACCCATCAATCTGTGTAGAAAGTTAGAGAAGTGGTAAAAGACCTAGGGAGAGGGAGATACTAGAAAGGAATTTTACATTTTACTGAGACATGAAAATGAGCCCTGGTTGAGAATAAAGTGAGCCTTAGTTCACAGCAACAAGGATTGATTCTAATTTAGCCCCCTAATTGCTTTGCATACAACGTATCATTTCCAGATCGCCAGAATCTTCTGTATTTTTATTTGAGAATAGCTTTGTTTGGAAGTCGAGGATTGATGGGGAACCCTATTTTTATTTGTTTTCTGCCGTTAATTTCAGTGTCTTCTCTTGGTATAGATACTGTCACTTTCTAGAATTAGTTGACTGGTAGGAGGCAGTGCCTGCCATTAAGTGAACAAACTAAGGTTGATGACCTAAGGATATATATATCTATATCTAGGTATCTAGATATAGATGTATGTAGTTATTTTTAGTTCTTACAGATATCTCTTGCCAATGATCTGTGGCTCTGTCATTGCCCTTGTTACACCAACTAAAGCAAATACAACCTTGGGTGGTTCTAAAAAGATGTTCCAGGCAAAATTATTTACCTCAAGGCCTATTCTTTTACCTAAATAAATGCCAAGCAGAGAACAGCAACAGCTATGTGGTTTTGATTGTTATAGATCTGAAGAATATAAGTTAAATAATGTTAAAATTATAAGAGCGATATTGCTATTAGGTGTGAATTTGGAAACCAACTCTCTCTTTTATAATTGATGAAACTGGGCAACATTCTTAACCTCCCTGGGCTTTTGCTTTTTATTAGAATAGTGATAGCTACTCAGAGGGCTAATTGCCCATGGTAAATATCAAAATATCAACAGTTATATTAACATAAACAGAAGGATTAGTATGTGCCAGGCATTGTATGAAGCATTTAAAATGCACTATGAAATATGTTTTTTCAATTGTGCTCTGGAGGAAATACTATCATCCCCACTGAAAATATTAGAATAATGAGGTTCAGAGCATTTCAGAAACTTCCTGGAGGTCACAAAGTCAGTGTTTGGTACACAGTAGTGCTTCAGGAAGAGTTCTTTGATATTCTCCAACAGCATGGTGTACTCTTTCTGTCATTTCTTGTATGACATTTTAATGTCATTATATTTCTCTCAACTAGTCTGTAAGATAGTTATAATAGGGAATATGTTTGAATGTTCATTTTTTCCCTGGTTCCCTGCATGATGAACATATAATCTATGCTTAACACATTAGCTTCTTTACCATCTGTTCTTCCATTGTAGTGAGTTATCACACCCAAAAAATCCCAATAATTGATTTTGAAGTCTATCAGTCATTCATACTTTCATTCATTTATTTCTATGTGAAAGCATCTGACTTCAAATGCTAGATTTCAAAATGCACTGTTTAACTAGGATTTGGGGCCAAAAATCAGGTAACTAAGTGCAGTTATTTTTCTAGTTAACTTAATTTCTTTATAATTTACTCTGTTAAATTTTCAGATATATTAAACCCTTTTTAAGAAAAGATTATGCCATAGAAACCTACAGAATTTTTTCCCAAAAAGCTGAATGAATCAAATTAGTAATTTATTGTAAAAAGAAATTTAAAAGTAACATGGTTGATTTCATTTGCCCCCTTATGCAAAGGTTATGACATATAAAGTGTTATATAATTATATATAAATATGAAATATTTGAAATTAAGTCTACTAAATATTTAATGCCCACTATTAAAAATTTGTATATAGATTCAACTACAAATGATGAAACATGCAAATAGAGTTATTTCTCTCTCACGTGGAATATATCTGTCTGTAGTTCAGGGAGAGTAGAGTGAACACAGAGTCATCAAGGACTTTGACACCTCCTAACTTTATGGCCCATCTATTCTCAAGTTCGTCTTTTGGTCTAAGATGACTGCTAGTGTTCCATCTTTCCAATTTTCACGTAGGAAGAAGAGGTGAGAGGGTTAAACCAGGTGATTCCTAGCTATGTTAGTACCCTCTAAGGAGGCTTCCTGGAAACTTCCACCCCTCTGCCCTTCTTCAATTTCTGCTTTCATCACCATACATATGGTTTGCTGCAAGAGAGACTGGTAAACACAATGTTTTAGCTCGGCACATTGCTGCTCTGATTCAAATTGAGATGCCACTAAATAAAGAGAAGGGCAAATGAATATTAGATGAGCAACCAAGACAGGATGCTAAGAATAAGAATTAAATTACCCTTACAAGATTCGATTTGAAGTAAGCAAGAATTTGGGAAATGGAAATCAAAACCTATTCTTTTTTTTAGTTATTATACTTTAAGTTCTGGGGTACATGGGCAGAACGTACAGGTTTGTTAGATAGGTATACATATGCCATGGTGGTTTGCCGCACCCATCAACCTGTCATCTACTTTAGGTATTTCTCCTAATGCTATCCCTCCCCCAGCCCCCTACCCCCTGACAGGCCCCAGTGTGTGATGTTCCCTTCCCTGTGTCCATGTGTTCTCATTGTTCAACTCCCACTTATGAGTGACAATGTGCGGTGTTTGGTTTTCTGTTCTTGTGTTAGTTTGCTGAGAATGATGGTTTCCAGCTTCATCCATGTCCCTGTAAAGGACATGAACTCATCTTTTTTAAGGCTACATAGTATTCCATGGTGTATATGTGCCACATTTTCTTAACCCAGTCTATCACTGATGGGCATTTGGGTTGGTTCCAAGTCTTTGCTATTGTCAACAGTGCCTCAATAAACATACTTGTGTGTGTGTCTTTATAGTAGAATGATTTATAATCCTTTGGGCATTTACCCAGTCATGGGATGGCTGGGTCAAATGGTATTTCTAGTTCTAGATCCTTGAAGAATTGCCACACTGTCTTCCACAATGGTTGAACTAGTTTATAGTCCCACCAACATTGTAAAAGCATTCCTATTTCTCCACATCCTCTCCAGCATCTGTTGTTCCCTGACTTTTTAATGATCGCCATTCTAACTGGTGTGAGATGGTATCTTATTGTGGCTTTGATTTGCATTTCTCTAATGATCAGTGATGATGAGCATTATTTCATATGTTTGTTGGCTGCATAAATGTCTTCTTTTGAGAAGTATCTGTTCATATCCTTTGCCCACTTTTTGATGTTTTTTTTTTCTTGTAAATTTAAGTTCTTTGTAGATTCTTAATATTGGCCCTTTGTCAAATGGATAGATTGCAAAAATTTTCTCCCATTCTGTAGGTTGCATGTTCACTCTGATGATAGTTTCCTTTGCTGTGCAGAAGCTCATTAGTTTAATTAGATCTCATTTATCTATTTTGGCTTTTGTTGCCTTTGCTTTTTGTGTTTTAGTCATAAAGTCTTTGTCCATGCCTGTGTCCTGAATGGTATTGCCTAGGTTTTCTTCTAGGGTTTTTATGGTTTTTAAGTCCTACATTTAAGTCTTTAATCCATCATCTCGGCCCCAAATCTCCTTCAGCTGATAAGCAACTTCAGCAAAGTCTCAGGGTACAAAAATCAATGTGCAAAAATTGCAAGCATTCCTATATACCAATAACAGACAAACAGCCAAATCATGAGTGAACTCTCCCATTCACAATTGCTACAAAGAGAATAAAATACCTAGGAATACAACTTGCAAGGGATATGAAGGACCTCTTCAAGTAGAACTACAAACCACTGCTCAAGGAAACAAGAGAGGACACAAACAAATGGAAAAACATTCCATGCTCATGCATAGGAAGAATCAATATCGTGAAAATGGCCATCTTGCCCAAGGTAATTTATAGATTCAATGCTATCCCCATCAAGCTACCATTGACTTTCTTCACAGAACTGGAAAGAAAAAAAAAAACACTTTAAATTTCATGTGGAACCAAAAAAGAGCCCACATAGCCAAGACAATCCTAAGCAAAAAGAACAAAGCTGGAGGCATCATGTTACCTGACTTCAAACTACTACAAGGCTACAGTAACAAAAACAGCATGGTACTGGTACCAAATCAGAGATATAGACCAACGGAACAGAACAGAGGCCTCAGAAATAACACCACACATCTACAACCAGTTTTCCCAACACCATTTATTAATAAATGGTGTTGGGAAAACTGGCTAACCATATGCAGAAAGCTGAAATTGGATCCCTTCCTTACACCTTATACAAAACCTATTCTTTGTAGTTTTTTGAAACTCAATACTCATATTTAGTTGTTCTGTAAACAGTTTAAAAGGCTTTTTTTCTATGTTTTTTAGAGAATTAAGATAGGTAACTCCTGCCTACAGCATACCAGCTTTTCTGGGAGGTGGAGGGCTTTGTTTCCAAGTAGGCTTCCCTTGCTGAGTTATACTGGCAGATAGAAGCTGCCAATGAAGGCTTTGAGTGGCACGATGATCCCCATCGTATGAGGAATCTGAAAAGCACTGGGAAGAGTTAGGCTTGGGGTGCAGTTCTTGCAAGTGTATTCCCTCCATTGAGTGGAACGAGAACTGAATGCTGACTTTCAATAGCTGGCTATATGACCTGAGCAAGTTGCCTCACCTCTCTGAGCCCCATTTTCTCAGCTGTAAAGTGAAAATGATATTAGCATCTACTTCATTGAGTTATTGTTAGGATTAATGGTGTTGATGTGCACCATACATTTAGCACAGGGTCCAGAATGTAGGTGTACTAAATAAATGAGAAGGTATTTTTTGTTATCTTCTCTCCCCACAAAAGACTATATAGTCTTTTGGATAATGTTGGTGCCCTCCGGTTCTTATATCATGTCTACCCCAAGCAAGGTGCTGGACATAACAGCAGTGAGCAACCAATGAGTCAAGGTCTCTGCTGTCATCAAGATTGAGTTCTTTTGTCACTGGGAGTCCTTGAGGAATCACTGACAGAGAGGGGATAGTTGAAAATACAGAAAGGAATAACCTCAATAGAAGTGAAATAGTGATTGTCATATTTCACTCTGTAAAATGAATCTCATGGGTAGCCAACCAAAATGGAGATTCCTGAAATCCACAGTTCTGAAACTCAGCTCTGAGAAGGGATCAGGAATCTGTATTTTATTCCTAAAAGTTTCTGATACAGATAATCATGGATCACACTTTTAAAAAACACTGGTCTAGGAAGTGGTGGAGGAAAAGAGAAACCTATAGGCTATAGTGAGAATTTCTCCAGACAGTTTAATTCCTTTCCTAGTCCCTTTTCTAGGAAAACTGGGTTTGCTTCTTCAGGCTGGTTCAGTCTAGCCTCGTTTGGATAATTCTTTACTATAGGGAGCTTGTTGTAGTTATCCACTGTAGGATGTTTAAGAACATCTTTGGCTTCTCCCAACTAGATGCCTGTAGCAACTTTTCTTCTCCAGTAGTGATAATCATAAACATCTCCAAACTTTGCTGAACATTTCCTGGAGTGGGTGGCAAAATTACCCCTAGATGAGAACCATAGGACTGGTTGAAATCTTGACTTTTCACCTAGGATAAACATACTGCTTTAAATGGAACCTTTCACGTCTTCCCTCTGGAAGGGTGGAAGATGGCAGATAAGATAGTTCCAGATTTAGCTGCCAACCTTGCTTCCAGCCAGGTGTCAGTGGGTGAAAGTACAGTTCTCTAAAAGTCAGGCCCCTGAGAGCCCACCAGAGTAATCCTCTAGACATAACCTTCCTACAAAGTATAAAGGTCTAGATCTACCTCTTTGCCTGGTTATCCCCAAATCTTCCTGTCTTAGAGCTTATGTATTTCTATTCCCAATGGCAATTAAAGGTTTCAGTGAAAATGTTGTCTGAAATAAAAGTTTAAACAAGGTAAAATGGCTTTCACTTCTTTTTACAAACAAGAATATTGATGTTAAAACAATTGTTTTCATACCACTTTTTCAGAAAACCTTTTCATATATCATTACATATTTACCTAGTCTCTCTGTACATTTTAAAATTTTTGCTCATGCCTGTAATCCCAGCACTTTGGGAGGCCGAGGCGGGCGGACCACAAAGTCAAGTGATCGAGACCATACTGGCCAACATGGTAAAACCCCGTCTCTACTAAAAATAAAAAAATTAGCTGGGCATGGTGGCGCATGCCTGTAATCCCAGCTACTTGGGAGACTGAGGCAGGAGAATCGCTTGAACCCGAGAGGTGGAGGTTGCAGTGAGCCGAGATTGCGCCACTACACTCCAGCCTGGCAACAGAGCAAGACTCCATCTCAAAAATAAATAAAAATAGTTAAAATAAAATTTTTACATGGTGAGAGAATGAGTAACTACATTTTTAAAAAATAAGAAAATAAAGTGATAGTTAAAATAATCATTTTAATAATGTTAAGAACATAACGCTAAGGATCCCCTTGAGATTCAAATTGCTTCTGTGTTTGTTAATATATATTATGATGATGAGTAACTCTGCAATGTTGAAATTAGTGCTGGGTGAGCCCTTAAAACCAAGCAAGTTGTAGGTAGAAGCTGAAGAAGTTGCATGGCTTAGCATTCGTTTTTTAAAAGAAAACTGGAGAACTGTAACAGGTAGTGACTTCAGATATAACAGAAATCATGCTTTCTTTCAAAGATATACCTTTGGTATAATTGAAGAATTTTTCCTGGCATTTTTTAATGTATCAGGTAAAGGAATAATGATGCAACCTTTACATCTTGTAATAAATGTGGAGGTGATACAACTTTGTCAAAGACTAGATTCACAGGGACTCTAAGGTAGCAATTGTGCCATGAGGAAACTTTCATCTTAATATTAAGCATGATTTTTAGTAGGTACAAGATACTGTATCATACCATCTCCAGCCCTTTAATGTTTACCTTTGTTCCTTGGTTAAAAGTTGTCATCTTATTGGAAATTAAATGTAGTACTTTTTTTTCAAAGAAGTTTTCCAATTTCATGAACTTGAGGCTTTCTTTCAAAGAAACCACTAATTTTTTCTTATTTTTTTTTTTAGCGACACTATTACGCATTTTCAGTCTGCTGAGGATTCGATTTCCTTTAATCTGTTGTTTTGAAAGTTTCTTGTATAACTCAGCCTCGTTGCAAGGGAACAGACAATATGTAGTCCATCCATGGAGGCTCTTTGTTGGACCAAAGAGATGATATTTCCAGTTTTAGATTGAAGGGAACCCTTTGGCGCTTTCCCTGAATTTTCCCTGAAGTACATTCACTCCAGGAGAAACAGACTAGAAGGTTCCAATTAGGCCAAGCCCTGGCAGGCACCTATATGGAGAAGTATCCTGGCTTATTAGGAGAACCACCTTAAATGCCCTTTATTTCATCTTTTATTTAAAGGCAGTTGGAACTGCGGTATATTGATAAATGCACTATACCTGAGGACAGAGGTCATGTGCTTGAATCCCTGGTAATTGTCTATTAGCTAGCAAGTTCTTCCTCCCTAAGCCTCAGTTTCCTATCTGTAGAATGATGTGCCTAAAGTGATGTAGTACTTTTTTTTTTGGTGAGAATTAAGTGATAGTAGCATATAGGAGAGATCTAATTGGTTGGGAGGGTCAATATGTTTTGAATCTGGAAAAAAATAAAGTATATTAACCAATAGACAAGTGCTAATCAACTTTTATTGATTGTTAAATTGATGCATAAGACCAGCTGACTGATAAATAATTGATGTTCAGGGGCAGCCTGCACCAAGCAAACATAAGAGAATCCTTCACAGAACAGACCATCCATAATCTCCATTTGTATAGTGAATCCCAGCATGATTTATGTGGTTCTAGCCTTAGTGGAGAACATACCAGCATACCAGTAAATGGGGCAAGAAGGTACTTATTCATAAAGACCCAGAAATCTAGCTATGGCAACATGACCACACACACACAAAATCTTGGAGGACAATGTGGTAAATAAGTAACTAATGATTTGATTCCAGAATAAATGGCAACCAGATTTAAGGTGGAATCACCAAGGACAGGCTCATCAATGAGCTGATAGCTCCTATTGTAAGAATGGTCTACCTTCGTTTTTTGGTTGAATTTCTTTGTCTTTTTGTGCTGCACTCCAAAGCCAAATTTAAGGGCCCCAAGCGTGTTTCCTGTGTTCTATAGTTTGGAAACTGTATTTCCTGACCATTCTCTGTAATTGGAAAAAAATAAGATCATAACTAGGCTACCCCACGAGTACTTCAGGTGGAAGAAGAAAACTTCTTTCAGAAGTACTTTTCTCTTGTTTTGCTAGGGCTTATCATGCCCTCATGCTATGCTGGTCATCTGTTGGAATACCCTCTCCTGTGGAGCCAAGACCCTGGGACTGAGGCACCAAGGAGTTCTAATAAATTAAAATGAAGATCTCAAAAGAACTTGCCAAAGGTATCAAGAGGTGATGTAATAATCTTTTATAGTCACAGACTTCTCTAAAATTTAACAAGTATTTTATTTTCTCACTTGGACCTCAGAATAACTCACAAAAGTATATTGTTATTAACCCCCTTTTACAGTTGAAAAAATAGAAACTCAGATTACAGAGTGTCCAAACTTTCACAGCCAGTAAGTGGGACAGCCAAGACTTAGAGCCGGTTTCTCTAATGTATTATCTTGTGCTTTGTGCAGTGTAAGGATGGTGCTGGTATCTCTGTGCTCTGTAGACTAGTGGTTGAACAAGAAATACAGGGAATAGCATGTTTCAGATGGTATAGATGATAACAGGTAATATGTATTAGGTTCTTATAAATTATATTATCAGCCTCACATCATTTCATGGTGTGTGCTGCATGACACATTAAAAGATTATGTTGTAAAAGTTTTTAAATTTTTTGATAAATAAGTGGTATATAATGTTTAGGGATAAGGAGAATTAGAATTTGTATTTAATCAAGTTTTCTGTGAACACGTAGACAGCTTTTTTGGTTGCTGGCAAGAAAATGAAAAAGTAGAAGATGATGTTCCCTGCTGTTTGACTAATTCATATCTCAGGTGAATCATGATTGCAAGATTGGGAGTTTGTACAAGTTTTCTCCCCTTGTGGCTTAAGGAAGTTCACCTCATTACTGCTTCATCACATGACTCACACTTGTGAACAGTTAAAACACATCATAAGGCATGTTTCCCTCCACATAAATGGCATCAATAGCCAGGAATAAAGACTTAGGGCAGGAAAAGCCTATGGTAGATCTGCCTGGTCAAAGAAGCTGCATGTTCTACACAGAAATGAATTTCATGAGCCTTCAAGTAGACCAAAAAAAGTTAACTTTTCTCTATTTCGGTTTTCTCATATATAAAGCAGGAATGATGGTATTCAACTTGTACATCTTATGAAGATTAATTTATTAAGGCACCAGCACTATACCTAGCAAACATATAATTCTGTGCCTCTTAGATGCTGGTGCTATTAATGGAGGAGATGGTTTTTAAATTGTGGCTGTCTTTTGAGCAAAGACTGATCTTGAAATGCTTACATGCAAGATACAGTAAGAGGAAGAGGACATAGATTCATATGCAACTTGGCTAAAGTTTACTTTCTCTTTTATTTCTCCAAATTTTACTCTCCTGACAATCTCATGTATTTGGAAGAATGAATAGGTAGTAAGAATGGATACTGAACTAGGCATTGTGCCCTAGTTTTGTGTCTTTGGACAAGCCTTTCATGTCGTATTTCCCCACCCATAAAATTACAATGCTTCAACATCTCGGCAAATATTTATGGAGGACCCATGTGCTAGGCACTGTTTTAGATGTTTGGGATATAATGGGAGGTGGTGAACAAGAAACATAAAAATATGAGTATATAAGAATATTAAAATAGAGAAAGAATGGCAAATTAAAGCATGAGGATGGAAATGGAGCTGCAATTTGAAAAGTATGGCTTGGGTAGTTTTCACCAAGATGCTGATATTTGGATAAAGTTCAGATGGATGTGAGGGAGCAAGCCTTACAGGTATCTCAGGTGGGGAAGAGTTTTCTAGGCAGAAGAAATAGGAAGTGCTAAGGCCTTACATTGCAAACATGACTGGTCTTTCTGAGCAGTAAACAAGAAACCAGTATTTAGGAGTTGAGTTAATAAGAGCAAAATCAGAAGTATTGGGCCCCATGTGAAGACTATTTTGATAGATTTGGATTTAACTCAGTCTGTGATTGGGGAGCCACTCAAGGTTGTTGATAAGTGACATTGAGTTCATGTAACAGGATCGTTCTGGCTTCCATTTGAGAATAAACAGGGTAAAGGATGGGAAGCAAGGGAACTAGTTAGGGGAAGTTTTTGTAACAAGCCAGTAAGAGGTTCTGATAAGTTGGCCAAGTGGATAAGAGTGAAGAAGATGAAAAGAGATCAAGTAATAGATATGTTTTGAAAATGTTGCTGACATGACCTGATGGCAGATTGGATGTTGAGTTGGAGAAAACAGGTGTACCATAAGATTCTGGGTATTTAACCAAAGCAGTGGGAAGAACTGTGTTGCCAATAACTGAGATGAAGAGGACTGCACGAGGGTCAGGTTAGGGGCAAGGGTGGAGTTAATCATAGAGCTCTTACTGTCTCTGGAAGGTTGGGAACAGTCCACAAGAAAAGGCTTACAGATGCTTAGATCATTCTCTTCATGTCAAGAGGTGGTCTTTGTGAAGATAACTCTTGCAAGAACCTGAAGTATAATTTAGATGGAAGATAGATAATAGAATGGTTACAAACTCATTGTTAAAAGTAACAGAAAACCCCTACCTGCATCTGTGATCGTGTACACAGTAATCACTTGAAAATTATTTGAATGTGTGTTAACGTTAGTGGTGGATTTACAGCTCACAATGGAAAAAGCAGTGACCAGGAAAAAAGAAAATGATTTGGAGGGCTTTATTCTGTGTCAACTCAAAAAATATTTTAAAGAAGACAGAAAAAAAAATGTGTTCAATTATTAAAAACCCATGGATCAACTGCTCAAATTTAAAACTAATTTAGTTAAAATTACTGATTTTTAAACTATTATACTGAAGACCTCTTATGAGCCCTTAAATGATGATAGCATTTCCTCTTAATTTCTGTAATGAAAAAAGAGTTGAAATTTTAGGTTAATGTAGTGAATTATTTTATATAGCTACATATGTGTCTAACATTTTACTTCAATGTTCTGTGCTATAGTTAAGAGCTCATTCTTTATGAATTATGTGAGGAGAAATTAGAGGTAGAAGTGATATTAATATACTCTTAATTGGAGCAATGATTGCACAGGTGACATGAGTCAAATCATAGCCCTCTCCTGTGCAGTTCTGTTAGTTAGAAGGCCCATACTGGATATGGTAAATGGTTTCATCTTGATTGCTAACTCTCATCAATTGCTAGTGTTTGACTGAGCTATGTGTTGAGAAGAATGCTGAGACCATGGCTAGGATCAGTAGGAAAAAAGGACCTGATTGATTGGGCATATCTGTTAAGGATACCAATGAAGAAATGGCAGTAAGTGTGTCACACACTAATCATCCTTGTTTTATTGGTTCTAGAAAGGGCTTAGAGCATTGACAAGTATGGGTTGTCTTAAGGATGCCCATTGCTATTTTTTTGATATATATCTTCTTGCCTTTTCCTGGCTTTTATACCCATTAGCCCAGGCACTGTCCTTTTCATTAACCTTGGATTTGTTCTTTGGAAGGTCTTTTCATATAACCTGCCATTTGCTACCTTATTTGGTTAATAAATGTGTGCAGAGCAGGACCAAAGGCAGCAAGATTGTTGTGCTTATGTTCTGGAAAGCTAGTTGGATGAGATTTTCAAGTAATCCTAAAGAATATGTAGATTTGAAACTGGGAATTTATTGGTAGACTTAGATGCTGAGATAAGGTCAGTCTTAGTTGGAGATGGCAGGTGCTGGCTTCAGTGGTTTAAGACCGAATAAAAGATTAAAAATTATGCATTTATAACCCACTTTGTAGCAAAATACAGTTAAAGATTTAGGAAACAATGCTAGGGAACCCAAGTGTTTGTGTTTCGAAGGAGATAAACACAGAGCTTTGGGAGATTTGGCCTTCAGTGTTTGGTAGGCACTTCCAAACAAGAAGGGGCTCTCTTTCAGGGGTAGTGAGGGATCTCAGCTGGGGTCTAACAGTGTATACCTCAGAATCGAATGAAGTAAGGTGTCATCCTTTACCAGGTAACACCATTTGGTTTTTAATATGAGATATTTATAAATGATATTCTTAACCAAAATGAATAGCTGGAATTTGGGGGAATTTAAGGTCCTTGAAGTGGTCATATAAGATATTTTAAATAGACTATTTATTTTGATGCTTCCCAAATTACATGTTTAAACATCAGCTTCCCAGGCTAGATTGCCTTTTCTCCACCTTCTAGTAGAGCCACCTTGACTCTCTATTATCAATATTCCTTACCAAGTCCTAAATGTTCTTAGATATTTTAGGTGTCACATCTTTATATAAAGTTCCTATGTTTTCTTGCACTCAGTCTTGACTACCTCTTTATTCCATCTAAAGGATTCAGTAGTGCTAGAAAAGATACATAAGTGTTGGTATTTTCCTATTCCCCCCATGAACTTCTCCATTCCTTATCCCTAAAACGGTAATATTCAGGCACTGAGACCAAGCCAAGATGGTGGTAGCTTCAGTAAGAAGAGAGTTTAAAAAAGTCTAAAATGCTGAATGGGGGAAGCTTTGAAAGGAAAAGAAATAAGGAGGAAGATGTAGGAAAAGAGAAACATAAATTTTATAAGACCATGTTTGGACTCACCTGGTGATTTAAGGAAAGATGGGGCACAGTCATAATAAAAGCTGAGATGTGTTAAGGGCTTACCATGTGCCAGGCACTCAACTTCAGTGGTATTATCTCATTTAATGCTTTATAATACTAGAAAGTGCTATTTTCATTTTTAATTTTAAAGAACTTTTATGAAGTAGAGGTAAGTTTAGTGGTTGTTCAAGACCGTGTAGTTAGTGATCCATCCAGTCAAGGTTTGAACTCAGGCTTTAAGTCTAGAGTCCAGGTTTCCCTCAGTAGGAGAGATGAAAGCGTGCATGTAAGAATAAATTACCAGAGACAGTGCACAGGAGAGGAAGAAAGAGGTGGGGAAGAGGTGATCACATGAACAAAAGGAGCTGGGGTCCCAAGGAGAGGCAGCAAACATTCACTGGGAATGGAATCTCTCTGCTCTCTCCTCATCCTGGACTTCGGTAGCAACAGAGCCTTTGACTAGTTATTTCCATACACCTGTTGAAGAGAGGATCACAGGCTGCATGGGTGTTTACTTCCCCCAACATATGAATAGTGCCACATTAGGACATAGCTCCTGGGCTTAGATGAGAAGAGAAGTGAAAGAATGAGGAAGGATCATTCCGGATCTTCAGATTTTGCTCATTTTCCAGGCATAGTACTCCACCAACCTGCACCCAAACCTCAGCCTTTGACTCTTCTGGTCTACTTTTCTCTCACTGATTATGCATTGCATGCTGGAGGGTAGGAGCCATTTTGCAAGTTATTAAATGGCCTTCAGTACTTAGCAGCAGATACCATGTTCATACAAGGTTAGTCAGTTCAGAAAGTGTGGGGTCATGTAGTGACTTTGATCCATTTTATGAAAACATATTTCTCGTGGGTTCATAGATAATTGTTCCTCTTATATTTGTCTTCTGGTCATGATGATATCACCTAGGGAGGGAGAAGGGTAGAAATAGAGGGATTAAAGGTAGTGAAGCTCTGCTAGCTGGCTCTCATATTGGTAAGGCAAAAAGGAGGCTTAGCTCCTTGCAGAATTATTTATGAGACATAAACCTTGGGTGGTCAAGACACGCTGATGCACAGAATCAGAGACGACAAGATCAACAGTTAATGCCTTATGTATTCATGTGACGTAAGGACTGTCTGCCCAAGAATATTTCCCAATTATGGGGGGGGGGCGGTGCCTGAAAGCCCATTGGCTCTTCTCTTTGTTGCATAATTCTTCATGATTTTTTTGTTACATGGAAACCAATAACTTAGAGGAGGTCTCTGGCAGGAGATCCTGAAGGGTTGGGATAAGGGAGGGTGCTGAAAGGAAGGCAAGGAAAGAATAAGTATAGGAAAAGAAGGTGGGGACTACCTAGATGAACAGGTGGCCCTGTTCCTAACTTTCCAAGGGCCAACCTGTCAGTACTCCCACTTATCTTTGAGATTTCCATGTTAGAAAGAATGCCTTGTTTTGGGTTGCGCAAAAACTGTTTCGCCTTTATTGGTGAGAAAAAAAAAATGGCTCTAAGCCATATTTAGGAAATTTGTTGACTATAATTAAGATTTCATGGGAGTCCCCAAGGTTTACTTACCTATAATTGAAAAAATGCAAATGAAGACAGTTAATCAGTGCACTGGCCGACTATGAAGCACTACTACCTACCTAAATGAATTAAAAATGAAGACACAAATATGTCCAGTTGAGAAAGTTACCAAAGAGCCAATTGGTAAATTTCTCAGCAAAGCTGTGGAGAATTTTTTCTTAGCCTGACAGCCTGCAGTGCCTTTCTGCCACGGTCTTTGCCAATTTAATCTTGAGCCATTCCATACAGATTTCCTCACAACTGGCCTTCAGCACTGGCTGGTTCTCTGGCATTACTTAAGGAAGCCCTGAGGAAAAGATAACAGACCTCTTGTCCTCTTTTCTGTGTAATTGATCCACTACTTAGAGCTGTAAAATATTTGCTTTACAATATCCTGTTATCAAATGGAATTTGAAACTCTTTAGGAGTTATCGCGTAGAATTTCACTTATCAGGGATCAGTATGTGTTGTAATATTAACTCTTTTAATGTGGTTTTGTTTGTTTTGAGACACAGTCTCTTTCTGTCACCCAGGGTGGAGTGCAGTGGCTCCATCTCAGCTCACTGCAACCTCCGCCTCCTGGTTTCAAGTGATTCTCTGGCCTCAGCCTCCCCAGTAATTGGGATTACAGGCGCCTGCCACCGCGCCTGGCTAATTTTTGTATTTTTAGTAGAGATGGGGTTTCACCATGTTGGCCAGACTGGTCTCGATCTCCTGACCTCAAGTGATCCGCCCACCTCGGCCTCCTAAAATGCTGGGATTATAGGTATGAACCACCAGGCCCAGCCTTGATATGTGTGTGTGTGTGTGTGTGTGTGTTAACAATAAATACAACGTATCTGTGATGGTCACTTTTACCTCTATTGTTAAAATATGCAGCCAATTTTTATCACCTGATTTAAAATCATCCCCAAAATGTTTTGCATTTCTGTTAATACTTAAATCTTCTCCTTAATGATTTCATTAATTAGCAATTCATAATATGGTATTAGTACAAAAAAGTGCACAATATGTCCCTAAAATCAGCTGTGGAAACAAAAGTGTAAACGCAACATCCTTTAGATAAAAATATTTGTCGACTGGGCGCGGTGGTTCACGCCTGTAATTCCAGCACTTTGGGAGGTCGAGGTGGGCAGATCATGAGATCAGGAGTTCAAGACCAGCCTGACCAATATGGTGAAACCCCCGTCTCTACTAAAAATACACAAATTAGCCAGGCGTGGTGGCACACATCTGTAATCCCAGCTACTCAGGAGGCTGAGGCAGGAGAATTGCTTGAACCTGGTAGGCGGAGGTTGCAGTGAGCGGAGATTGTGCCACTGCACTCCAGCCTGGGTGACAGCAAGACAACATCTCAAAACAAAACAAAAGTCAGTATCAGACAATATTTGATAACTAGCAAAGAAAACAATAGAAGTCAAACAAGTTAATTCAAATATAGAAGTAGTGATACGATGGATGATATATCTGTGCCATAAAGAGAATCAAGTTTTTTTGGACAACCCTGTTAAAATGTGCCCTCTTGGGAGGTAAATAAGTTTCCTTTCCCGTGCTACTTAGCAGATTCTGAGGGAGCAAAGTGCCTGAGTGATTAATAATGCCTGCCATGGACACTATGGATGAGAGTTTGTTTGATGAGAAAGAATGAGTAGACTCCAACACAGAAATGAGAGCTTGCTATCAAGGAAATGTCTTTTTGTGAGCATATAAACATTCTGAGATAACTTAAGTGGGAAAAGATGCGATTAGGCCGAACCTTTTCACCATGCCTTTGTTTGCTTGAGTTATTACCCTGGACTTTCTAGAGTTTTTAAAAAAGTGTTATTGATATAGACTCTGGAAAATGTACGCAGATATTTCAAGGTATTTCAAACGTGTCACAGTTTCTAAGGACATCAAATATCTCTTCAAAGCCTCATGGATTTTTAAAACATGAAATGTTCTTCTTGGAGGATAATAGGCTCCAATGCTCTGGATTTCTAACCTCTAATTCATTAACAGCAAAGCTGACTTGTAGCAAATTTTTTTTTCCTTGCAAGCAATTTGTGACTCCTTTGAGGGAGATAACAGTTTAAATATAAATAAATGACGAGCTCCAGTGGAAAGATTCCAGTTTTCTTGAGGTGTTTGCTCTCAATTTATTGCCAATTCTCCCATCACAACTTCCTCCCCTGAAAACCTACTCTAGGTCTGAACATGTTTAGAATAACCCCATTAAAATCGTTCTTGTTCTTATATGTTAAAGCTGTGTTATTCCCATTTTAAAATATTGCAAAAGGCTAAAGTGGACTTTACATATATTTAGGGAAATATTTTAGCATTATCAAACTCATTAGTGTTATTGGCTCTGACTTACAATAATGAAAATAAAATAGCAAGGCCCAAATGGAACTGGTTCCTTCTTCCAGGCATTTCTAAGCCATTTGAAGTAATCAATCAAAGCAAACACCTCAGTTCTTTTATTTCAAAATCACCTTCCAAATGGATTTGGCTTATTTTATTCTATTTAGCTTAGCCAGCAGTCCCATGACATTTGCATTATTTTTAATCCAATGACAGATTGCTTTGTGCTTTGGATTTTCATGAACTGCCATTTATGTTTCATTAATTTTTGTTAGTAGATGATCAGCTTTTTTGAAAAGACATACAACATGAAAATCTCTCTCTCTCTCTCCATGCATACTGTAAATATATGAATTCAGAACATGCAGTCAAATCCTAATTCTCTTCTTTAATCGTATGCCCAGCCTCCACAAATTAACATTCTAAGACATTTACTATGTCATATCATCTGCAATGTGTCCCCTACCTGTTTTATGTTATTTTTCACTTTTGACAATACTATTATTTGTTTGTTTTTAAAGCAAGCTGTTACTAAATAGCATTTATTTTATTTCTATCTTACCTCAGGAAGTTCACCATTCTGAAGGGTAAAAGATTGCTAATTACTTAACTATTCCCTACATAACCAAGGAAGGTTATTTTCTATTCAAGTAAAATACTTGTTGATGATATTATGTCTTAGATTATTAAAAGGATATTAATATTGATTTTAAAGGTCTTATGCTGAGAAATTTTTTGGTAAATTTATTAAACTTTTGTGTATGGATTTAATCTTTATAAAAACAGTAAGGAATATGAAAGGACAAAATCAAACATATTATACACCTACAGTATGCAGAACACCACCATACATGAAACAATTGGGAAGATCAATATAAGCAAAACATGATTTTTTCAATATTTACTCCCATAAATACAACTGGCCCTCTGATAAATCACCTAGATGTAACACACACACCTCAAACTCAGTATGTCCAAAGTTATACTCAGCATTGTAGCACTTCAACATCCTTCTTATTTCCACAATCTAGGTTAAGAGCATTGATGTATACTAAGTTGGACTAGTTAGGTATTTGAGAATTGTCCCTCCTCATCACTGTTAACCATTTAGTCACCAACAACCTCTTATTAAAGAGTGTTTAGATATCATGCCCACAATGAAGCTGTTTCCCCTGTCCTATCCCTACCTGACTCAAGGTAAATTGCTATTCCTTTTGTTCATTTAGCATCTTGCATCCTACTAAAACACTGTCATACAGTGTTAAAACCTTTAGTTTGTGTCTATTTTTCTCATTGTACTGTGAGCTCTTGTGTTTCAGTGCTTATGTCTATTTGTGTTTCTATATCCAACACTTAAGCACAGTAGTTGGCAAAAAGTATTCAGTAGGTGTCTGAAGAAATACTTGGATGAATGTGTAGATGGAAAAATGTAGGGATAGACTGGAGGATAAAAAGTCAGTGATAATTCAACAATTCAAGAGGTGTTGCCCTTTCCTTTGAAAGAATGTGGTTGACTTCATCAAATTCTGTTTCTGTTGAAACTGAACACCTGTTGCAGCACGTAAGTCCTGTTTGAACGAAGTAGCATGCAGCTAAGGACATAGGCTTTCAGAAATATTCAGTTGATAACATAAGCTGTACAAGAGTCATTTCAAATACTTATTATGATGTTCTTCGGCTTTGGTGATATAAGGAATTAGGCTGCACAAATATCAATAAATGGAAGAATCACAATTCAGATAAGTCTTTGCTCCAGTCTTTCTGCCCATTCAAAACACAAAATGAGGAGAGTATACAGAACAGAAATCTATTAGAAGTTGAGTGGTATTAAGAAGAGTAGGAATAGAGGCAGGGGAAAAAAAAGACAACGTCCTATAGAAAGGCCTATAAAACAGCTCTCCTGCCCCTATTTGCTTTTCATGGACTATAATAGCACAAGATGGGAGGAAACATCTGTTTTCTTTTAAACATGATATTTTGATATTTTAAAAGAATCACAACAATTAGCAGAAGCCTAATTCCTGTGGTTAGGGACAGCAGATACCTATGGGATGGAATAGGGAGAATGAGTGTAGCAGATAGTGGTAGACTTTGAGGGCTGAGGATTCACCTGCTCTGGATGGCTCTGTGAAATAGCATGGAGGAATAGTAAGAGCGTGGGCTCAGTGGTTAGATGGCCTGGGCTTACATCTTGGCTTCACCACATGTTAGCAGTGCGATAATGGGCAAGCTATATGCTTCTAAGCCTCAATTGGTCAAGCCCTGTCTCAGGGCTGGTTGTGAGATAGAATGAAATAAATGAAACTCAGGGAACTAGTTCAGAAAACAGCACATGGTCTAATTTGTTAAATCTATGCCCTTGTTTTTAAACTAGCTGAAAATAAGCAGTTTCTCTTAGGTTAGATACAGGAACTTAATGGGATATCCTATAGGAATATAAAAGGCCCATAACTAGAAAAAGATGGATATGTCTTTCTGCTGAAAAGGCCTGTCACTGTAATTCAGATCAGCTTGAGGAAGGGCTGAGAGGTGGTTGATTTTTGAGGCCATTTTAAAACTAGCAAGACTGGACCAGGTAAAGGATTAGATGACTAATAAGAGTAGCTGAGCCCTGCCTAGTATAAATGTGCTTCAGAATAATGGAGCAAATCCAAGACAAATTAGCAGAGATCAGTTTCCAGTGTCTATTCCATAAGGGTGACTTGAGGCCAGGAAGAATAAGGAAGGGCTGAGCTCTGGGCAGCAACATACCTGAGGCTACAGTCAGCGAGGATTTGGGCTATGAGGATGAGACTAAGAATCACAGATTGTGAGAGATGAGGCACTTATCAGACGTAGCCATGATGTTAAAAGGATGTTGCCAGGTTTAGGGGACTGGCTTCCAGCCTGTTCATTAGTAGAAAAGAGTTCATTTTGGATAGGTAATAACGAAAAAACAAGACCTGAGAGATTAAGTGATGCTTCGGGGGAACATTGGTGGGGTTCAGATGAGTGGGCTTTGGAGAGAGATAGTACTGGTCCTAATCCCTACTTTGCCAATGACTGCAGGGACAACTTATGTTACCTCCCTACGCTTCAACTTCCTCACTTATTAAATGGGGAGTAATAATCATTCCTACTTCAAGAATTTTTGAAAATTAAATCACACAATTAAAAGGACTCAATGTCAGGCATCTATTAAGTGCTCACTGAATTTTATTATGAAAACTTTACTTATACGTATTCACTTACGTATCTTGTTGAAAAAGCCATCATTACAGTAAGTCACAAAATAGAATGCAACCATGTTAAATAAATGTTCCTAAACTTGGTATTTAAAAAATGTTGCCATGCAGCTTTATTCTAATATCTTTTCTTTAGGAAGTGAAGTTTTAGCCAACCTTGCCAATTGGAAAGCAGAGTTTTGGCACCATTTTGGAAAGGCATAAAGAAACCCATTTTTAAATTGGAAAGAATTGTGATTGTGCCGATAATGATCTAAATCAAGAAAGTGCGTCTACAGAAAAGGGCAAAATGTAACCTTTGGAAATTCAGCTTTTTTAAAAAGTCAAATTTTATATTAACTTTAAATTGGGCTTATTGTTTGTGGAAATATTTGTTCCAGTTCAGTTGGCTGGATCTCTCACCTCCTCACTTTACCTTGCTGCAAATTCAAGATCTGCCTTAGCAGGCGGCTTGAATAAAATTCTTGGCTTTATATTTCAAAGCTTTCTCACTCTCAAACAATGTACTAGGTTTATTTACAGGATTCCTGCATCAGGCTTGAAAAGCAAAGGGGTTCTGAAGAAGAGACAGGCTCTCATATTTTTGCTGCAGAATTAAACACCATCTATCTGAAAATGGAATCTGTGGTAAAAATCTCCAAATTTACTTGTAATCCCTTCTCTTCAGATCAGCTCAATTCTCCCAAGACTCACTCTTTGGGAACCACTTAATAATACAATAGCAATATATCATCTTGTTCTACTAATTCTGTTGCCCAAAGCAAATCAACGAAATGTCCCTGTCATATTTTACCCTTTATTTACTCATAGCACGCGATAGAATTAACTAATTTTATGAATTAACATCACTCGTTTTTGAAACCTGACAGACTTACAGAGAACTGTGCATTGGCCAAAGGTGTTAGGTTAGGTATTTAGCGTCTAAAGAAACCGTGACTTATCTGCTCCTGATTGTTCCCAACATTTTGCTGTCTCATCTCTGTCCTTCATTATTTACGCTTCTACCTGGGGGTAAGATGGGAAAGACGAAAAGGTAAAATTCAGTGAGATAACTGGCTATGATCTTACCAAACTTGTGTATGACAGAAGTCC
Organism: Pongo abelii; assembly: GCF_028885655.2. Taxonomy (NCBI): domain Eukaryota; kingdom Metazoa; phylum Chordata; class Mammalia; order Primates; family Hominidae; genus Pongo; species Pongo abelii. Next base: position 51,565,515 of record NC_071997.2, on the reverse strand, counting down.
TGAAATCATTGGATAAAGTAAAACATCAAGACAGTCTTTAGGTTTCATTAATCCAGTGGTTCTCAAACTTTGGCAAGTATCAGAACCTCCTGGATGGCTAGCTAGTTAAAACAAAGATTGCAAGGTTTTGATTCAGTAAGTTTTGGATTGGGCCTGATAAATGCGATTTCTAACAGATTCCTGGGTGATGCTGATGCTGTTGCACCTCAGGGACTAGGCTTTGAGAACCACCCCACTAATTCATTCTTGGCTTCTCTCCTGTTAACATGAATAACCTAGAGTTTGCTTTTCCTTAGCTGTCTTTAGAAATTTAGGCTGTATAAATGAAACAGTGTGGGGTTCAGCAGTGATTTTGGTATATGTGCATTTTGTATGGCATAATAGAAGTGATCAAGTAAGTGGGTTACTCCATCCATTTGGTTGAGTTAATTCACAAAGCAATTATATACAACATCTTCCATTGTTTTCCCCAATGGTCATACAACAAGCTTTTCTGGTGATGGAAAAATTGAGCTAATTTGATTGACATTTTTTAAAACACAGCACAACATTAATTTAGCTTAAATAACGGATATGGAACAAAAAGAAGCCAAAGGAACAGTATCACAGTGGTGTTAGATACAACTTCTGATAACCTCAATACCGCATGGGACATATTTTGTTAATAAGAAATGACACGAAGCTAAAGTGAATGCCAGTCACGTCAGATAGGAGAACCATAAGATTTACAGTCTCTCAGTTTAAACACTTTCTTAGTCACCTAGCCCCCAGGAGGCTTAATGCAGCTACAGTTCATGAAGTTCATGAATTACAGGCTACACAACAAATAATCTCTACAACTAGGAACAGCATACTTAGGAACATCTTTGCTTCCTTCAGTTAACTGTAATTGATATATTTCATTAGTGGATGTTACAAGAAGTTTGATGAAAGATCAGACTATGCTCAAACATCCCTGAGGCTGGAATAATATTTGCAGTTCAGCTGTTAATTCTTTTCTTTCACTAGCTCACATGTAGAATCCTGGCTGATGGGGAGTCTAGGAAATGCATTTTTGAGCCTCACCAATCCTGAGCTCAGGATATAGAACCAGTGTATAGATAAATAGGTACTTCCATTGGTTGGGCTATAACATTGAGATGTAACCCCAGCATCTGTGATGCAGGCAGTGAAGCAAGAAGAAGGTCGAAGCAGATATTGAATGATCTAGTATACAGTACGTACCACACGCACTAGTTAAAGACAGAAAAAAGGTAACCCAAAATATTCCTGGCCTGAATGTCTGGTGATGGGCCTCTAAATCTATTCTCAAGTTGTGACTTGTCATAGCATTTTTAAAAGCCATCCTATCCAACAGGGTGGCAGTACAGATGAGTAGTATCTTAAAAGACTAAACCTGTGCTAGTTACTGGACCTCTCCATGTATCAGCTCTCTCATTCTAAAAGGGCATGACGATAACGCCTATATCATAGAGTTGTTAATGAGAGCTAAGTGGGAAAATACAAATTTCTCATAATAGTATTTGGCACATAGTAAATACTCAATATTTTATTAATGCATGGATGGGAAGGTCTCACTGAATGCTATGAGATCCTGACATAAGTATCAGTATTTATACATAGAAGGTATATTCAGGAGCTGTTAATAGTGAAATTGATACTCCAAGCTCAATTAACACCTCATAGAAGCAAGAACACCCATGGATTGTTCTTCTGCCTAAATGACTGTATCCTCACCAACCCTGAGCTCAAGATACAGAAATAGCCTATAGATAGATAGATACTTCCATTGGTTGGGCCATAAAATTGAGATGTAACCCCTTATAACCTTTATTCTTTAGTGTCTGCCAAATGCTTGTCCAACATTTGAGTAAATGTCACCATTGCTAATTACCCTAATGTAATAATATGAGATGTTCCACTTTGGAAAACTTCTGTTACCTTGAAATTCCTACCTGCTAAGATGAGGGCTTTGCCATTAGCTGTATTGAGATTTTGAAAACCTTAACTTGTGATAATTTGCTCCTTTTCAGCAATACTATTTATTTGCACAAGGAAAACATTATTTTAACTGTGAAAGTACATCACCATCTTGTGATTTTGGGGCCTCCATTAACCCACATGTATCTCATTCTTTTCCTACTGTAGCTGGACAGTGCCACATCGCTTATCCAGGCAGCTAAAAACCTGATGAATGCTGTTGTCCTCACGGTGAAAGCATCCTATGTGGCCTCAACCAAATACCAGAAGGTCTATGGGACAGCAGCTGTCAACTCACCTGTTGTGTCTTGGAAGATGAAGGCTCCAGAGAAGAAGCCCCTTGTGAAGAGAGAAAAGCCTGAAGAATTCCAGACACGAGTTCGACGAGGTTCTCAGAAGAAACACATTTCGCCTGTACAGGCTTTAAGTGAATTCAAAGCAATGGATTCCTTCTAGGACGATAGGTTTTAACAAGAAAACTTTTTCTTTCTTTTCTTTCTTTTTCTTTTTAATTCCATTTTTGTATGCATACCTGCCGACTCGTATGCCTCTGGCATGGGGAAATTAAGGGAACAGTGTCTGTTTGCATGTAAGATGAGATGAGGTCAATACTACTGATCCATCTGTAGCCTGGGAAGGAGACAGGACATTCCTGTACTAAGGTGGCACAGAGCTGTCCTTTGCAACATTCTCATAAAATTGGGCACAGAGTTCGCATTGGCGCAATATTTATGGGAGTGGGAGGGATGGGGAAAATAAACTTAACTCTACAAAAGCAAACTCTAATGCATGCAAGAATCATTAGGTTGGCAGGTATATTCATAAGTGAAAAATCTGGAAGTGTAATGGTAGAACATAAAACTTGTATTGCTTCTGTTTCAGTGCAAAAATGTACTAGCCAATACGCTTAAGTGTGTGGCCCACGAATTGAACAATTAACCTTGAAGTCTATATCCGTGATATTATGTCGATTTTTAACTGAGGGGAAATTAACTAGTCCAGCCTAAAATGCTTCTTTTAATCTGCATTCTGTTTCCTCTTCTAGTTGTGCCATTACTAGTGATCATGTTTTTTTCCCCCCCTTTACTGAAAACAATAAACATCTATTTGAGACAATTAAAATCCTTCTGGGGGCACTGGAAGCACAATACGGTGACCAATCTTGCTTTCATTTTTTTTTTTTTAATTTGAACTACGATTTTGCTAGAAATAGAAGGCCCAGTGGTGGAATATTAGAGGGAAGGAAACTGACAACGTGTGAAAGTTAGAGGCAAATACATAGGTGTAGCTTGGAGTGCTGGTATATTAGATACCATTGTATTCACTAACTCGAAATAAACACATTTAATCTTGACATCTCAAGTATGTTTTCTTTTTTTAAGTATGTACTTAATAAAGATTAGAGCATCTTCCTGAAAATTCATTAAAAAATGCATTATGTTTTGGTTTGTTTTTAGAGATTAGCAATAAAATAGATGATATCCAAATAATTGTCATTTTTAGAGTTCACATATTTATTTTGTGGTTTGTTTTTCCACTTGTTTTCATTCACTTTCATACTGCATTGAAAATGACATTCTTTTTAATAGAAGAGCCAATTAATTTCAAAATATTTTACTCATTTTAGACTTTTTCCTTTTAAGTTGGAAAAACAGGACCTCTGTCCCATTATTAAAAAGTGGCGATAGTATTTCAGCTAGCTATGAACTGAGAAATGGGGAAAAAGCCCCCAAATAGTCACCTGAATTCTCCGAACTCCTCTCATTGGAATGATTCCTACAAGTTATCACATTACCATGTCTCCAAAAGGCTTCTGGTAAATACACATGTTTCTTTCTTAGCAAAGTGATAACACGTTGGGAGTCATGAACACCTAAGCTTATGTGCAAGATCCCAAAGGGAAGGAGCTATAAGGGAGTTGTGGAAGGAGGAAAAGCTTAATCTAAAATCTTATCTAGAAATGATTCTGCTCGAACCACTGATTACTACTACTGAAAATAACACCACCAAGACTGAGACCATTTCAGTAGAGGAGACACCACAGAAGCCGTACACTGATTTTCAACACTAATCATTAGATCACAGATAACTAGCCTGCTTCATTAATTTGCATAAACATTCAGAGGGTGCCACTGACACTCACAGATATTTAAGGAAGGCCTTAACTGAGCCAGGTTCTAGGCTGAGCGCACCACTAGTTAAATGTATGGGTGACTTTTCTGTTAGCACATAACCATGACATAACAAGAAACCAGCATGCCATTTTTGCCCACTGACCTGAAGAACAAAGACAGCTTGTTCTTGGCAGCATATTTTTGATCTAAGGAATCTGAGTTTCTCCCAAACGGCAATAAAAATACCCTTTTGAGAAGTTTTTCCTGACAAGAGCCACTCATTCTGTTTTTCTCCTCCCTAACAGATGCTTTAGAAATGGAAAGATCTCTAGCCCCTCTTCTCCACAGGATCTAGGGATATAATAGAAATATTAAGGGGTTAAAGACGGGAAAGAAAAGTACATCAACCTAGTGATGATGATCCTATAGAAAGAGTCAACACAATGCCATTCAGAAGTCCCCAAAGGAAATGTAATTAGCATAATTAACTTTCTGGATTCATACATTATTATTTATTGGGTCAAATATGTTGCAGACCAGCCAAGAAGCTTTTGAATTTTAAAAGTTTCTTGGCAAATCCTGAAAAATAGCCGGTAGGTATCAGAGGAATAGAGAATGCCCTTGACTTTGACCTATACAACGTTATATGTTTCAATGCATGCTTATGAACAGTGTTTATGTGTGTGTGCATCGATTTCAGTGCTTACTGAGTAAGCATCATCACTATCCTTTCCATCATTGCTTTTATGATCAAGGAAAACAGTAACTATTTGGAAAGATAAATATAAACACTTAGTTGAAACCATTAAAGCAATAAAGAAGTTGGTAAATTTCTTGTCCTCAAGAAAAATACAGTCTAATTGAGAACATATTACATAGACAAAAAAATGTGCCAAGAAATCATACTCAAAAGTACCAAATGAATATGGTAGAGAAATTACTGTGTGGTGCTAGTGAAGTCAAACCCATTGAAGACTGAAGTAGCTGGGTAAGAATAATGGAAGAAGAAGGACTTGCAAATGAGAAAATAAATACATTCTGAATGAATGAAAATTATAAATCAGCAAATTTGGCAAGAGGGGTGATGGTTGGACATTCAAGGAAGAACAGCTTACTTTAAATATGTAAAGACAAGTATAGTCAGAGGGAACACAGGATTTATCAAGGGGATTAAGGGGTATAAATGTGGAGATGAGATGTAGTTTGAAACTAAACTATGGAGGTCATAAAGGAGGGTGACCATTACCCAATAGGAAAGGTGGAGTTTTTAAGTGGAATGATGACACTGAAATTAATGATGTGTGGGGAGATGAGAGCTGAAAGGGGCTGAGAGTTAGAAGAGGCATATATGATAGAAACGTCAGAATGAATTTCAGTGACTTCTTGAATAACTATATATGGGGAAAGAATTATTACAGTATATGCTTTCTTCAAGGAGATTAAAGAATAAGAAAATAGGAATAATTAAAAAGTGATATTTTAAGATGGGCTAGAAGGGTATATTTGAGGAACATAGAACCCTAAGCAAATACTTGTGGGTATTTTCTAAAGAAGCATTTTTGGCTGCAGCAGGATGGATCCTCCTGATGGGAGGAAACTAAATAAATCTGTTTCCTGTGCCCACTGTTCTAAGATGGATGCTTTGGAAGTCAAAACTGTTATATTCTTCTAATGATCCAAAGTATCCAGGAAATCATAAGATATCTACAGAAGATTTATAGTTTTTTTAAGCATTGAAAACCATGAAGTCAACTTGATTCTTTGAAGTCAACTCTGTAAGCAATTGGTTATGATTTGGGCCCATGGGGAAATAGACTATACAAATGCCGTCATAATGGTCATCAATTTTGAGGCATTAGTTATGTATAGGACACCTTTTATTCACTCAAGGCATAAAGATCTATAAAATAAGGTGTATAGCAGAATCCCTAAGCTAAATAAGCATACCAAAATATTGTCATTCAAATTGATAAATTATAATTCCTAAATGTGCTGGTCGTAGGTCATAAGTGATTTGACTTTTATTGCTGTGTCATCACACATTAATCCAATTAAAAAGGCCAGTGCTTACTCTTGAAGATTGTGGCATCATTTAGAGGTAATGAGAGAGAAAAAAATTATAGAAAAATGTCAATAAAAGTATACTAGAGTAGTGGAGTAATATCAGAAAAATGGTGGACTAGGAAGCTCCAGGTCCTTGTTCCTTTATGGAAACACAAAGTAAACAACATATTAACCACAATAGCTTTATGGAAACTTTAGAAACAGTTAAGGATTTGCAGCAACCAAGATAATGTCCATCAAGAGAAAGCCACACTCAACATGTTAGGAAATTTGGGGTCATTTCTGCTCACTTGTGCCCCCACCCTCTCCCTGGCATGTTCAGGAGGGAAGCCACTCAATTCCTAGTGTTATAGAAGAAACCAGGTTCTTGTCACATGATCAGGAAAATTTAGGCATGCGGACACATTGTAGGGTGAGTAGGGCAGAGTACACTGGGTGAAAAGAAAAAAGGCAAGAGCAACTCAGCAAAGCCAGAGAGAGTCCTGCTGGCAGGTTTCCTGGCTCACTGATTGAATCCCGGGTCACCACATAGGAACAGGCAAGGCCACGCTCCTCCCCCATGCAAAGGGCACGAATTCCGAGGCTCCACCCCATCCTCCCAGTGTGCAGGTGGGCATTATTCAGAAAGAATTAGTTGGGAAAATGTGGGTGTCATCCACAACCAGCAGTCCAGTGTTTCAGTTTTCAGGCTGTTTTAGGCTTGAAATCAGGGTTTCTCCAGGGACCGTTGGCTGTCTCCTGTCTCTATCATGAGTTCCTCCTTTACAATGGAAGAAAAAGAGTAGAACTTCTGCCTTGTTTTGTGGCTTCCTAGAGGAATAGTTTCTTTCTCCCCTAACTTAGAGAATAATTGGGAATGGTGATACAGTTTGAAAATCAGGTTTCCGGCCACTGAAAGCCGCAATAGGCACAACAACACATTAAAGCTTTGGGGAATTCAAGACCTTTGGGGACCTGGAGGCAACGGAGTAGAGGCCAAGGAATACAATAGAAGACTTAAGGTCCTGAAAAGAATCAGAAGTAAGGCTCTTAAGGAAAATAGGATATTTAAAAGAAGCTTTGTATACCGGGACTTGGGGGAAGGAAGAACACCACACAGAGGCTCAGTAAATACATATGTTTAGAAATGACCTGAAAAGGCATAAGATTTCACACCATGCTGAGGAGTGAATATCTTCCCTTGGATGAGCCAATCCACAAAATTGGCATAGGTAGCTGTTTTTTCAAATGTTCAAGTATATGTGTCTACAAGAGACTCACTTTGGATTTAAGAACTGCATTAGATTGAAAGTGAAATAATAAGATATTCCATAAAAATAGTAACCAAAAGGGAACAGAGGTGGCTATATTAATATCTGACAAAATAGACTTTAAGTCAAAACTGTTACAAAAGATAAATAAGGGCTCTATATAATAAAAGTGTCCCTGCACCAAGAAAATGTCATCATAATAAGAACAAGTGCACTTGTTCTCACTCACATGCAAAAGCTAAAAGAGATGACCTCTAGAAGTTGAGAGTAGAATAGTGGTTACTAGAGGCTAGTAACGGTAGGTAGGAAAGAAGGAGAATAAGGAAGGATTGGTTAAAGGATACAAAATTACAGCTAGATAGAAGAAATAAGTTCTACTGTTTTACAGCACTGTAGAGTGACTATGGTCAATAATAATTTATTATATATTTTCAAAGTTTGAAGAGATTCTGATTGTTCCTAACACAAATATAAGTGTTTGAAATGACGGATATGCTGATTACCTTGATTTGATCACTATGCATTGTATATATCAAAAGTCATTATGCACCTAATATGTATATATGTATCAACTTATAAAAAATATATGCATCAAGCACCAGAGCACTTAAATATATGAAGCAAACACTGATCCAATTAAAGGAAGAAATAGATAATTCTAGAATAATAGTATAAGACTTCAATTCTACACCTTCAAGAATGGACAGAACAACCAGACTGAAGAGTAATAAGGAGTTAGAGGACTTGAACGACACTATAGACCAATTGGACCCAACAGACATATACAGAACAACCCACCAACAATAGCAGAACACACACTTTTCTCAAGTGCACATGGGTTGTTTTCCAAGTTAGACCATATATTAGGTCACAAAGTTAGTCTTAATAAACTTTTAAATGTTAAAATTATACAAATTATATTTTCCAATCATAATGGATTGAAACTAGAAATCAAAAGCAAATGGAACACAGGAAAATCCACAAATTCCACATGGAAGTTAAGCAACACACTCTTAAACGGGTCAAGGAAAAAAATTTTCAAAAAATTAGAAAAATCTTAAGGCAATAAAAGCAAAATATACCAAAACTTATGGGATAAAGTGAAAACAGTGCTAAAAGGGAAAATTATAGCCACAGATGCTTACATTAAAAAGGAAGAAAGTCTCAAAAATCTGAATTTCTATCTCAAAGAGGCAGAAAACAATTAAAACCCAAACCCAAAGCTAGCAGAAGGAAAATGTAAAGGTTAATTTTATGTGTTAACTTTAATGGGCTAAAGGATGTCCACATAGCTGGTAAAATATTATTTCTGCCGATGTCTATGAGAATGTGTCCAGATGAGATCAGCATTTGAATTGACAGACTGAATAAAGAAGATTGTCCTCACCAAATTTGGGAGACATCATGGAATCCATTGAGAGACCAAATGGAACACAAAGGCAGAAGAGCACATTCACCTTCTTTACTTGGGCTAAGTTATTTAATTTTTTCTTTACACATTTGTGCCCCTGGTTCTTTGGCCTTCAGACTCAGACTGGGATTTAAACCATTGACTCCCTTGTTCTCAAGCCATAGCAAACTTGGGCTGGAACTATACAACTGGCTGTCCCGGGTCTCCAGCTTGCAGATGGCAGATCATGAGACTTATAGCTCATAATTTCTCATAATAAATGTTTTCTTTTCTTTCTTTTTCTTTCTTCCTTCCTTCCTTTCTTTCTCTTTCTCTTTTTCTCTCTCTTTTACTTTCTTTCTATTGGGTTTGTCTGGAGAACCCTGACTGATACAGAAAAAGAAAATAAAAATTAAGTCAGAGATAAACAATTAAAGGTAATAGAAAAAACAATAAATAAAAATCAACAAAATTCAAAGTTAGTTCTTAAAAAAATATCAACAAAATGGTCTGGCAAGATTGACTAAGAAAAAAGGAAGATGACTCAAATCACTAAAATTATAAATGAAAGGGAATATTCCTATCACTTTTACAGAAGTAAAAAATCATAAATATACTTTGAACAAATATATACCAATGAATTGGAAACCTAGATGAAATTGATAAATTCCAGAAACTCATAAACTAACAACACTGAATATTGAGGAAATCTGAGCAGACTTTAAACTAGTAAGGAGATTGAATCAGTAATCAAAATCTTCTCAACAACAACAACAAAAGACCAAGTCCTAGAAGTCTTCGCTGGTGAATTCTACAAATCATTTATTTAATAAAGACTTAACTTTAATATTCCTCAAACTCTTCCAAAAAGTTGAAAATTCCAACTAATTCAATTAGACTATCACTACCCTGATAATCAAGCCAGCCAAAGATACTATAAGAAAACTATAGACTAATATCCCTGGTAAGTACTAATTCAAAAATCCTTAGTAAAATAGCAGGAAACAGAATGCAATAGCACATTAACAGGATTACACACCATGGCCAAGTGTAATTTCTTGCTGGAATGCAAGGATGGTTCAACATCTTAAAAATCAAGCAATGTAAATACAACATTAACAGAATGAAGAAAACATCACATGATGATCTGAATTCATGAATAAAAGTATTTGACAAAATTCAACACCTTTTTATAATCAAAAACATCTTGAACAAACTATTAATAGAAGGAAATTACCTCAAAATAATAAATATCATATATGAACATCCCATAGCTGACATTATAGTTAATGGTCAAAGACAAGACTTTTCATCTGAGATTAGTAACAAGACAAGGGCACTCACTCTCACCATTTCTTTTCAACACTGTACTAGATATTCTAGCCAAAGCAATGAAGAAATAAAAGAAAAAAATTCTAATTGGAAAGAAAGAAGTAAAATTAACTGCAGACAACATAATAGAAAACTCTAAAGATTTCACAAACTGTTAGAACCAATAAACAAATGTAGGAAAGTTACAGAACACAAGATCAACATACAAAAGTCAGTTGTTTCTAGACACTAACAATAAACAATTTAGAGGAGCCTCAGAAAGAATACTTAGAAATAAACTTAACCAAGGAAGTGAAAGACTTGCACACTGAAAATTCAAAATGTTGCAGAAATAAATTAGGAAAACACAAATAAGTGAAAAGATATTCCAAGCACACAAATAAGAAGATTTAATATTAAGGTCTCAATACATCTACAGATTCAGAACAATCCATGCCAAAATCCCAACAGTGTATTTTGCCAAAATAGAAAAATTCATTCTAAAATTCATAAGGAATTTCAATATACCCCAAACAGCCAAAGCAATCCTAAAACAAAAACAAAGTTTCAGGCCTCACACTTTCTGGTTTCAAAATGTAAAGCTGCAGTAGTCAAAACAATGTAGTACTGGCATAAAGACAGATATAATACTGGTACAATATAAATCTACAGTAATCAAAACAGTGTAGTACTGGCATTAAGACAGACATAGAGGCCAGTTGAATAGCATAGAGAGCCCAGAAACAAACCCTCACAAATATCATCAAATGATTTTGACAAGGGTGCCAAGAGCATTTAATGAAGAAAGGATAGTCTTTTCAAGAAATAGCTCTGGAAAAACTGGCTACTTATATGTATAAAAATAAATTTAAACCTTACAGCATTTATAAAAATTAAGTCAAAATGAAAGAAACACCTACATATAATACATAAAACTATAAAACCCTTAAAAGAAAACAACCAAAAACTTTATAACATTGGATTTGGCAATGATTTCTTGGACATGACACCAAAAGCACAAGAAACAAAAATAAATAAATTGGATATGTCAAAACGTTAAAAGTATGTATCAAAAGGCATAATCAACAGAGTAGAAAGACAACATATGGAAAGAAATAAAATATTTGCAAATCAAGTATCTGATAGGAAATTAATATATGTAATATAATATACAGTATATATCTACACACACACACACATATATACACACACATTAACTAAACACTAAAAAACTTTTGTACACCAAAGGACACTATCAACAGATAGTAAAAAGTCAACCCATGGACTAGGTGCAGTGGCTTATGTTTGTAATCTCAGCCTTAGGAGGCTGAAGCAGGAGAATCACTTCAAGCCAGGAGTACGAGACCTGCCTGAGCAACACAGCGAGTCCTCATCTGTACAAAAATTTTTAAAACTAGCTAGGAATGGTGGTAGGTACCTGTAGTCCCACCTACTTGGGAGACTGAGGTGGGAGGATTGCTTGAACCCAGGAGTTTGAGGTTGCAGTAAGCTATGATCATGTCACTGCATTCCAGCCTGGGAGACAGACCAAAACCCTGTCACTAAAAACAAAATGAAACAAAGCAAAAGAAACAAACAAACATGAAACGGTAGAAAATATTTGCAAATCACATAGTCTGAAAAGGAATTAATATCCTCTTAGTATATAAAGGACTTCTACAACTTAACAACAACAAAAAAACACTCAATTTTAAAAAAAATTGGTAAAGGACTAGAATAGACATTTCTCCAAAGAGAATACACAAATGGCCAATAAGCATGTGAAAAGATGTTAAACAATACTAATCATTAGAGAAATGTAAATCAAAACAGTAATAAGATACCATTTTACATCCTTTAGGATGGTTACCATAAAAAGAAAAGAAAAAGCAAAATAAAACCAAAAAAGCAAAATAGAAAATAAAAAGTGTTGGCAAAGATGTGGAGAAATTGGCACCCTTGTGCACTGTTGGTGAGAATGTAAAATGGTGCAACTGCTATGGAAAATACACAAAAAAATTAAAAGTAGAGTCTCAAAAGAAATGTTTGTAAACCCATATTCATAGCAGCTTTACAACTGCTGAAAGGTGAAAGCATTCAAAATGACTGCTGATAGATGAATGGAGAAACAAAATGTGATACATATATGTAATGCATTATCCAGTCTTGAAAAGGAATAAAGTCACAATGGCAAAGACATGGAATCAACCTAAATGCCCATCAGTGATAGATTGGATAAATAAAATGTGGCATGTATATATCATGGAATACCATGAAGCCATAAGAAAGAATGAGGTCATTTCCTTCACAGGGACATGGATGGAGCTGGAGGCCGTTATCCTTAGCAAACTAATGCAGGAACAGAAAACCATGGAGAATAGAGGGTAGGAGGAGCGGACGATCAGGAAAAATAACTTATGGGTACTAGGCTTAATACCTGGTTGATGAAATAATCTGTACAACAAACCCCCATGACACAAGTTTACCATATACAACAAACCTGCAGTTGTACCCCAGGACTTAAACTAAAAGTTAAAAAAAACAGAAATCTGACCCATGCTATAGCATATATAAACCTTGAGAAAATTATGTTAGGTGAAATAAATCAGTCACAAAATGACAAATACTGTATGATTCCACTGGTATAATGTACCCGAGACTAGTCAAATTCATAGAGACAGAAAGTAGAACAATGACTCTGAGGAGATAGAGCAGGAGTCCTCAACTCCCTCTCCTCTTCCCCGCCCCCTGTACTGGTCAATGGCCTGTTAGAAACCAGGCCACACAGCAGGTGGTGAGCAAGCATTACTGCCTAAGTTCCACCTCTTGTCAGATCAGCAGGGGCATTAGATTCTTACTGGAACAGGAACCCTACTGTAAACTGCACATGCGAGGGATTTAGGCTGCATGCTCCTTATGAGAATCGAATGCCTGATGGTGTGTCACTGTCTCCCATCATCCCCAGATGGGACCATTTAGTTACAGGAAAACAAGCTCAGGACTCCCACTGACTCTACATTATGGTAAGTATGTGATAATAATAAAGTGCACATTAAATGTAATGTGCTTGAATTATCCCGAAACCATCCCCCACCATCCTATCCATGGAAAAATTGTCTTACATGAAACCAGTTCCTGGTGCCAAAAAGATTGGGGACCACTCTTTTAATGGATACAGAGTTTCAGTTTTACAACATAAAAAGAGTCCTGGAGATAGACGGCAGTGATGGTTGCCCAACAATGAGTATAATTAACAGCACTAAACAGTAAATTTGAAAATTGTTAAGATAGTAAATTTTATGTCTATCTTACCACAATTAAAAATTAAAATACCAGTGCTACTGATGCTGTTAGCAGTGCCAGATGTTTGAGGTATTATGCCCTCTTTAACAAAAACCACTTCCCATTTCTAGTTTAAACCCATACCTATGAAATTAGAACCCTCCTGGGGCACTGGAAAGCTTCAATCTGTGTTTTTGAACTTGTTCATGGTTTTTCACTGAGGTAACTAGTAAAATTATCTACACTGTTACTCATGGAAGGATGTGCTTCACAGTGTGAGTAAAACCTCACAAATTTGGGGAGGGTTTTAATGATGATTGTCATTTAAAAGTAATTAACTATAACTCTTCAGTTAATGAGAATATTTTGGAAGAATATTTACATCTAAATTGAGTTTATTGTCTTATCACCATAAGAGATATACATAAAAAATTACATTCAGAGCCAGGAATCAAAATCAGGCAGGAACCAGGGTACAAAATAAATTTTACCAAGCCTAGATTTCAACTAGAAAGCTAGTTAATTATTTGAAGGACTGAAGATGGTCTGATTCCTAGATTAAATGCAGTTGAGAAGAGTATTTGTACTGAGTGTATGAGGCATGAAAGGACAGACTGAATGTTTTGGAACAGAAGCTGTCTTAGTTTAAATTGCTGTGAAAACAGAGCCTGAAACAAGAATTTGGATGAAGATTATATTTGAATGGTGATCCCAAGAAGTAGGAGTGAGGGCTCAGGAATGTCAAGATACGGTCAGGGAAAGAGAAAACTCCAACATAAGATGCTTTCTCATTGTCACTAGTACTGATGGGAAACTCAGTTCTGCTAAATCTCCCTGCAAAGCATCCTTACTTCAATCATTTTATCTCACATGGCATCAGGGAAGGCCTTGGATCAGGAGAAGCTGCATGTGCTTATAGAAGGACTCTCAACACAAAGGGAATATGAGGTCATAAAGAGCTACAGAGTTGTGGCTAAATCAAAAGTAGGCCAAGAGGACTTGAAGATGAGAAAGAGAGCTTTTGCTACAGGCCACTCCTTGCACTACTCTGATAAACTTGTTACTCTTAGATATACTCTATCACCAACTCAAGATGATATTTAGCCAAAATATCTACGAAAGATTTAACCTAATGATAAACTTTAATTCCCATTCTGCACCTTTTCTCTAGTCCACAATTGGCATTTGTTACCTCCTTCTTCCACTGCCCAGTGTATGACTGAAATCTTCATCCAAGAAAGATATGGACTCTGATAACCTTGTTTTTATTTTTATTATTATTATTTTTCTTTGAGATGGAGTTTTGCTCTTGTTGCCCAGGCTGGAGTGCAATGGTGCGATCTTGGCTCACTGCAACCTCCGCCTCCTAGGTTCAAGCAATTCTCCTGCCGCAGCCTCTCGAGTAGCTGGAATTACAGGCATGCACCACCATGCCCGGCTAATTTTGCATTTTTAGTAGAGACGGGGTTTCTCCCTGTTGAGGCTGGTCTTGAACTCCTGACCTCAGGTGATCTGACCGCCTCGGCCTCCCAGAGTGCTGGGATTACAGGCATGAGCCACCGTGCCCAGCCTAACATTGTTTTTATTAAACCATGGTTGCTGCAATTGGAAATGTGATGGTATTTAGGTCCCTGGGTATCAGTGTCAGCTCAATACCTCCTATTCATTTGTGTACCCTACTACACAATTTAGTAGGTGAATTATCTAGTAAGTGGACCCAAGTCCCTTTGGGGAAGAATCAGGGAATGTTATATACAGTATACTTGCATTGAGGTTCCTCCTCAATCGGACCCTGCTCCTGGAACTAAGAACTTACTCTGTTTACAAATTAGATAAAAGACTATGATTTTCTATTATGGTGCTGACCTTAGTCTCTCACTCATCTGTTCTTAATCTTGTTGAATATACACATCAAACAGCACCTTGACTGACAGTTAATACCTTGATTCTGCCCATCCATCTTGTTTCTAGCACTACAACAATCCCAGGGACATTAACCGTCCCACACATCTGGGCTGAGCTTGTGTGTTAATCAAAGAGGGTTCCAGACAAATTGGGGAAGACTAATTGGAGAGACAGAAATAGATGCATAGCACACATTTGAGATGGGATTTGTCATCATGAAGTCACTCATATAAAACCATCTACCACAACTGTTGATTAAGTCAGACAGATGCTGAAGAGATATGCTATGGGGTCCTAAGATATCTGCTCTGCAGGCTCTGCCATACGAGTAGGTATGGTGTTCTGCACATTTTCTAATTTTTCATATAAAGGAGTCTGCACAAAATTTGGGAGAGAGAAAACCTACAAAAGCACAAAATCATAGATGGGTTAGAACATGTTGTCACAATCATGCGACAGAGTTCAGAGATGAACAACAGTTCTGGAAGACGTCCTAACTCTTCCAACACATACACACATTTCTGTCATGAAGAGTGGGGTATAAGACAGCTGAAAGTTTGGAATTTGGTGGCATAGGGAAAGTAACCTCATCTAACTCCTATGTAACTGATTAAACTTTTATTATATGTTGCTTATGGTTAATAAGAATTCTTTGGAGGAGAAGACTGTCAGTTACACGAGCCATATATAAAATCTTTTTTTAAAAAAAATACTTAGACCAGCAAGATGCAGTGGCTCATGCCTGTAATCCAAGCACTTTGGGAGGCCGAGGAGGGCAGATCACCTGAGGTCAGGAGTTCAAGACCAGCCCACATGATGAAACCCCGTCTCTACTAAAAATACAAAAATTAGATGAGCGTGGTGACAGGCACCTGTAATCCCAGCTACTCGAGAGACTGAGGCGGGATAATTGCTTGAACCTGGGAAGTGGAGGTTGCAGTGAGCCGAGATCATGCCACTGCACTCCAGCCTGGGTGACAGAGTGAGACTCCATCTCAAAAAAAAAAAAAAAAAAATACTTAGACCATTACAGATTAAGCTCAAGCTCCCTTCCCTTTTACTCGTAATCTGGTCCACGTGTGCTCCTTTCTTTCCCAGAGGCATCCACTAATGTGACTTATAATGAGTCATGTGTTTTTCTTAACACTTATACACATTTATGAGCCCACCGGTAATATATATTATTGTTATCCATTTTCATAAGCATCTCTTTCAAATGCCTGTTGTAGGAGTCCGAGCTAGAAGATGGAGCAAACTATGTCTCCTCTTTTGCAGTAGTGATATTCTCAGGAATGCCAGAAGATGGGATTACACTGACAAAGACAATAATCCTGAAAAACTAATTATCTGGGGGTACTTGTGAAAAGAAACACTAAAATGTGTGTTCAAGTAATAGATTATGGGGAAATGGGAAGTCCAACACTGGGTTAACACTAGCTTGTCTTATGTTTGGGGTCAGCTAGTGTTGTGAATCAATCCAGTATTGATGGTGCAATAAGATGCAAAGAAGAGTCAGCTTTACTGCACAAATGATCAGAAAGGGGATAAACAACCACAGAAAAGAAAATACACCTGAATCCTTTCATACCTCCATGCTTCTGTGTTGAGTAGAGAGAGGGTGAAAGCATAAGCGTCCGCAGTGCTGTGTGATACAAAGAAGGAGGGACGGTGTATATGAAGGAAGAACAAGCCAAAGCCCTCCTGGCATGAATGTACATGGCAGTGAGTGGGAAAGACATTGTCCGTTACTATATTAACATTTATTCTCAAAACATGGAACTGAGATTTAATAGAATGTTATTATCCTTTTAGTTTGAATCAATTATTCATATCAGACCAGAATACATCATCTCTCAATGTATTAACAGTACCTAGAAATTTTATTCTTTCTGAAATATTTATTTAGAATCTCTCATGTTCCAGCCACAATTTTCAGAGGCAGTTTCTGAATATATAGAATTCTATATATAATATATAGAATTGTGTTCTATAGTTACCTCAAAAGGCAATGCAGGGATTTTAATACCTTACATGAGACAAAAATATGTGAAAGCAGTTTGCATGATCTAAAGCAGGATTTAGCAAACTTTTTCTGTAAAAGGCCAGGTAGCAAATATTTTCAGCTTTCTTGGCCATATGACTAGATGGCCAGATTGCAGCTCTTCAATTCTGCTGTTGTACAAGAATAGCCATAGACAACACACAAACAAGCATAGCTGTGTTTCAACACAACTTTACTTACACATCTGTTAGCAGAGTTTAGAACACAGGCCATGGTTTGCCAACCCCTACGGCTTCTTCCTCCCATAAGTTCTCCTGAAAATGAATGCTTAGCAAATAGTGATTTTATGTTTTCACTTTGAGAGCTTTTCTTCTTCTGATGTCCCTTTAAGAATATGAAGTAACTCATAAAAGGAAAATGATGTTTGATGTGATCTCTAAACTTAGGATCACTAATTCATTCAGCAGTTATTCACTGAATGCCACATTTGTGCCAAGCACTGCTTTAAGTGCTGACAAAATAGAGATGAACAAAGCACAACTGGTTCTCTGGAAGCTTATAGTTGCATGATGATAGACAGGTAAAGAGAAAACTACAGTCTGCTAATGACAGAGGTTGTTCAAGACTCAACAGTTATGGCACACTCTTAGAAAAGCCGTGTGGGAACCTGGTGCTCAAGTTCCTTGAGTGTAGGAGGTAGGAAGGTTCTTGTTCACCTGGACCATGCAGATTCATATTTCCTGTTTTGCACGACTCAAGGACAACTCTATGCTGTGCTCCATTTCTCTTGTGGGCAGTAATTCTGGTATACCTTGAAGGATGCTTGCTCTTCAAAGAATCCTCCTAATCCTTTACGTGATTCTGTTCCCTTACTTGGAAAGTGATTGCCCTTTGAAATTCCACTCTAAGGTGTTGCTGAGTGCCAGGTTACCTGTATTCTTGTTTTCCTGCACCATTACCTAGCCTTAGATAAGTCTCTGCATTTCTTTGAGCTTTATTATTCCACACTTTAAAATGACTGCTTTTGAGTGCTAAAGGATGAAGAGCAGATACACAGAATAGAAGAACCAGAGAAGAATCAAAAATTAGGAAACATATTCTATATGTGAGGCACTTTCGCTTACAATGTCATGTACATCTCCAGCCTGAACCTGAGAGGAGTTATTAATAACACCATTTTACAGACAACGAAGCCGGGTCTTAGAGGCTTAGCAACTTAGCTAATTAACTACAAGCCAAGATTCAAATTAAGTCTGTGATATCTTAGATCTCTACCTTCTTTCCATATGCTCCTTATCTCCCCTTGAGGTTCATAACATCAAAAGACTATACACTGTAATCACAGACTAAGTAAAAAAAAACAAAGCATGAAAAACCAAATAATAAGAGAAGTTAAATAACAATGAAAAAGATGCTACAAAATATATGTGTTTAAGCAGGAAATAAACATTACACAAAATATGGAGGGTATGATTTCAGTGGGTTGTGGTGGTGGGAAAACATAATAAAGAGTAGATTTAAACTGAGTCATAGAAAAATGGTTTGAGTGTGTGTGGGTTTGGGAGTGTGTGTTTGTGAGAGAGGAGAGAGAAATAATTCTGTCATTCTAGTTTTACCAGGTCTTAAATATGACATTTAACAGGATAGAATTTTTGTGTAGATTTCCTGGCATCTACCAGTGGGATTCAGGCAAATTATACTGACTGGAAACCTGTTCCATCATTTGACAGATGTGGCTTCAATCCTTACCACCTTATTCACTAACTATGGATCCAATCCTTTTTGAGCCTTAATTTTTTACCTCTGTAAGACTGAAGATATTATATGATTCAATTTATAATTCAAAATCACTCTCTATGGTCCATTAATCTTCTTTGCAGGCCAAACAGGTAAGCTAAAGAAAAATGTGATAGTAATTAAGACCACTGCATCTTTCAAGGTTTTAATGGTGATATTAATGTCTTACTTTTTCCAGGGTTGTATTGTTGCACATGATTTGCTATTCTGAAACAGAGGGGAAGTTTCTAGGGTTCTGACCTGGTATTTTTCCTTCTCTATTGTGTCCCACACCTATGAAATGCTATTTCATAGCCTATGTGTGAGCCTATTTCAGTGAGCCCAGGTGGGAATTCAGTCAGTATTAGGGTATGTTTATTCTACCTGTGCATTAAGAAGCTGGAGGGGAGGGGCACTGTGGCTCATGCCTGTAATCCCACCACTTTGGGAGGCTGAGGTAGGTGGATCACTTGAGGTCAGGAGTTCAAGACCAACCTGGCCAACATGGTGAAACCCTGTCTCTACTAAAAATGCAAAAATTAGCCAGGCTTGGTGGTGCATGCATGTAATCCCAGCTACTCGGATGGCTGAGGCAAGAGAATCCCTTGAACTTGGGAGGCAGAATTTGCAGTAAGCCAAAGTTGTACCGTTGCATTCCAGCCTGGGTAACAGAGTGCAACTCGAAAAAAAAAAAAAAAAAAAAAAAAAGAGAAAAAGAAGGAAAGCAAGCAAGCAGGCAAACTGGGGGGTACAAAAAAATCACACGGTGGGTCTGCAGAATTACTGCACCCATTGAGAGATAGCTTTAGATTACATCTGTATTGTTTACCAGATCCTCATGAGCTTCCACTCAGACTAGGGGAGCCCGGTGCTATTTTAATAGCTCTATAATAGCTCCATAATTAGTATTAACCAAGAGGCCATGTGTAGTAATTTCTGAAATATTTGGTAATTTCTTTTTGGTCTGTGCTCAGATATCCTGTTTAAGACACAGGTCCCTTTTGAGAGACTTTGGAGGAATATTTACATATATAAATATGGCAGGATCCTTCCTCAGGGGTCCTTCCCCAGCTTCATCTTCATTGAGGAGATGCAAGTCTGAAATGGGTCAGCTCTGGGTGACATTCCATTGTGGAATTCAAGTTTTTTCTCTACACATTATATCTAAATATTTTCAGATCTTAAAGATCAAGTAATACTTTGGTAAGATGCCTGTATGTTTTATTCTTAGTGACATCATGATATATTAGCCAACACAAAATAACTTTAAAGGTGATGATTACTGAGGCCTTGCTCTAACCTTACAGTAATTGTCCTTACCTTATATCTGATAATTAAGCAGGGACACATCTCTGCCAGCCTGGGATTCCATTAACCCCACTGAAATCAGAAAATCCATATAAATATCAGCAGCTTCTACCATCATTCCAGCATACAGAGGAAATCCTCAAGGATTTGTTTCCTGAATTAAAGCACTTTTGGATGTCTTAGCAAAATAAATATCATTTTAGCCCTATAAGGAGACATTCTGGAGAAAGAAAAAGAAGGTAGGAGGTTGCCGCAAGAAAAATCAACTCCGATATTTCTGTCTCCTTAAATTTTGGGATTTATTTCTTTCACTAGGGAAGTTCTGGGATATAAATTTCATTAACTTTAAATCAACATTGACTTTAGGGTTTTTTCAACCAATCAAGAAAATTGCTAGAACAACTTCTAACTGTTCGGGTTAATGTATTGAACCATCATCTCTAAGTACATGGATGCATCAACATAGCTTCAAACCAACATTATTCCCATCCTCTTTGACCTATGGATTTTATAATTAATTTCTACATATATGCCATATGTTTTTCTCATATCACTTAGCAAGAACCTGCAATTCTCTAATCATGTGAACTATTGTCTCCTGGGTTAGACTTTGCGCTTTTACTCCCAGGATGGTGATGAGCTCTTTCTCTAGTTTTCAGTCTAAAGACAGTAAGGAGTAGTTATGAAGAGATTTGGCATCTACATTTGAGACAATGGCCTCAGATGTGATAATTACTTGCCTTTAAACAGGAAAGGCTAGTCTTTTCAGACAGAAAAGGAGGAGTGAATTTCTCTGGAAAGAGAGACTCAGTGAGATTTGGGGATTGAAGTTTATCATGTCCCCTAAGTGCAACTAAATTCCTCTACCCCAAATGTTAGTTCTCGTTCCTTGTCATTCAATGCTTGAAATTAAACATAAGAGGCTTGACAAAGATGTAAACTCAACTTACATTGCAGCATCAAACTTAGTATTTATTTTAAACTGTATTAATCCCGTGTCTATTAAAAGAATTATTTTTGGGGGTCCATCATAGAATATATCCAGTTCTGTATCTTGGACTGAGAGTTTAGTGCCCTCAGCCTGTAATTTCCTTCTCTAAACTCTTCAGTGCAGTAAGAAATAGCCAGCCAATTGCATGATTCTTACTGTAACCATTACTACCATAATGGTCAAGTTCATTAGCACCTGGTCTCCAAATGCCTTATGTACTTTACTCCAAGCCACCACTGATAATTTAAGTACTTTCCATGGATTATCAGAATCCCATTTACCAATATCAACGAGCTCACCTCAGCTTACCAGTCTAATCAGGTAAGAACCAATTCTATTTTCCAATATCTTAGAGACAGTTAACTGGAACCATTCCTGTTTTAGTTTGGACCCCATCAGGAAAACATATCCATTCTGGGTATTACAAAGAGAGTATCTTTTATATTAACAACGGTTTAAAAAAAATGTTGGAAGGACCAGAGGTGCAACATAAGAAGGGGTATTAGAAGATGAGAAAGAAAGAGTATCTGTGTGTGACCCCTCATTTATTTTTGGAAGTACTATAGTTGCTGGACCTCGAAGAGTTCCTGAAGAGTTGCTGATGAGCTCAGGGTTTCTGGAGTTTGCAGTCACTTTGCCCCTCTTGCTGTAACAGGGTGAGGCACTTTGTGGGAGCCAGGAAGAGAGAACTTCTCCCTTCCTCCTGCCTTCTAATCTCCTACCAGTGCTTCCCACTGGCCAAATTTAAACACATATATAAAACTTACATTAATCTGGGAAATGTAGGGTTATTTTTTTCTGTTACTCCAGTCCAGCAGTTCAGAGCAGAGTATAGAAGTTATGGGTATGCAGTTGTCATGTTTGATATTGAGTGTCAACTTAACTTGATTGAAGGATGCAAAGTATCATTCCTGGGTGTGTCAGTGAGGGTGCTGTCAAAGATTAACCTTTGAGTCAGTGCACTTGGTAAGGCAGACCCACCCTCATTCTGGGTGGGCACAATCTAATCAGCTGCCAGTTTGGCCAGAATAAAAGCAGGCAGAAGAATGTGGAAAGACTAGACTGGCTAAGTCTTCTGGCCTCCATCTTTCTTCTGTTCTGGATGTTTCTTGCCCTCAAACATCAGACTCCAAGTTCTTCATCTTTTGGACTCCTGGGCATATACCAGTGATTTGCCGGGGCTCTTGAGCCTTCAGCCACAGACTGAAGGCTGCACTGTTGGCTTCCCTACTTTTGAGTGTTTGGGACTCGGGACTGTCTTCTTGACTCCTTAGCTTGCAGAAGGCCTATTATGGGACTTCACATTTTGATCATGTGAGTCAATTCACCTAGCAAAGTCCCCTTCATATATTCATCTATCCTAATAGTTCTGCCCCTCTAGAGAACCCTGACTAATACATGGTTTGAGCAACAATCTTTGAATACTGACAAATTGGAACCTTAAGTATATGATTTACCATATTAGACTTTATTGTAAGATTCATATTGTAATATAAAATCTATGGACATGTTTTCTTTTTTTTTTTTTTCAGACGGAGTTTCACTCTTGTTGCTCAGGCTGGGTGTAATGGCGTGATCTCGGCTCACTGCAACCTCCGCCTCCCAGGTTCAAGCAATTCTCATGCCTCAGCTTCCCAAGTAGCTGGGATTAGAGGCATGAGCCACCGTGCCCAGCTAATTTTGTATTTTTTGTAGAGATGGGATTTCATCACGTTGGCCAGACTGGTTTCAAACCCCTGACCTCAGGTGATCCACCCACCTTGTCCTCCCAAAGTGCTGGGATTACAGGCGTGAGCCACTGCGCCCGGCCTGGATTTGATTTTTATTTGACATACTAATTAAGACTATCAGCTCTCAGTGAGACAGGGTTCAAATTATGACTACCATATAGATCTAGTTTTATGACTTTCAACTTGATATTTCTCCTTTAAGGGGCTTTTAGTTTTTCTATTTGTAAAATGGGGGATATATGCCTTATTAAGTGCTGTATATTAAATGCGTCAACAGCCATGGCACATAAAAGTCCTCTACTAATATTTATGCTGATGGTGGTGATGACGGCAATGTCCATGAAGATGTCAGCATTGGTAGTGATGATGCTGAAAGCTGATACTGATGACTTTTTTTCTATAGTGAGAGAATTCATTATTTCGCTTATATTTTCAAAGTGATCAAAGATTCTCCAAATGTTAATAATTACTACTAAGGGTAATAAGGGACTACTGAGAGTTTTGAGAAGGCAAGCGACATAAAGCAGCTTTGGGATTATTAACCTAATCCTGGCATTATGGAAGGATGTTGAGCAGAGGTTATTCATTTATTTTTGAGATGGAGTCTCATTCTTGTTGCCCAGGCTGGCGTGCAATGGCACGGTCTTGGCTCACTGCCACCTCTGCCTCCCGGGTTCAAGTGATTCTCCTGCCTCAGCCTCCCAAGGACCTGGGACTACAGGCATGCGCCAACCATGCCCAGCTAATTTTTTTTTTTTTTTTTTTTTTTTTTTTAAGTAGAGACAGGTTTCACCATGTTGGCCAGGATGGTCTCGATTGCTTGACCTCATGATCCACCCCCTTCGGCCTCTCAAAGTGCTGGGATTACAGGCATGAGCCACCACACCCTGACAAGTGGAGGTTAAAGAGAATGATACAAGACAATTACCAGTCATTTATTGACAATTCTTTGCTAGGTATTAAACAAGTTATAAAGTCTTAAATTAAGAAAATTTTGATACAAGGTATTCCCTACTCTGAAGAAATTATGTAATTGGTATGTGATTGAGATTATCCATATGTGATGATATTTTTGAAATATAAGCAATAGATCTTGGTTCCTGAGTGTGGAAAATGAGAGAGTGGACATTAACTAGGTCCTTTAACAGAAATAGCAAAATCAGGAGTGAATATTCAGTTGGAAGATAGATTAGAGTATCAATTTTTATTTCCTCCTTCGTTTCTTTTCTGAAAAGAGAAGTTTTTTTGCTATTTACAATATAAGAAAATTTATTTTGTATTTTAACTTTTCTAATTGAAAAAATCTACCTACTTATTCCAGTTTTATAAAGTAAGCATTAAAGTCCATTTTTCTACTTTTTGACACTTCCCCGTCAAAAAGTTTTTAACCTTCACAGATATTCTCTATGTTAGTATAATTCAGTCTAATGCAGGAGAACAATTCAGTCTAATGCAGGAGAATAACTCCACCATATAACGACTGGTACAATTGTCCCAATCAAGGCTGGGATTGATGCCTAGCAGCAGCGACAAAGAAGGCAATTATCCAAGCTCTATCATTGTGAGCAGCATCACTTACTCTCTTTGAAGATAGAGTGCAAACCATAAAGATGATGCATTCCAGATGCGAACTTTCTCAAGAACTATAAAGATTCCACCTCTAATAACCCAAAGTGTCAGAGATAGAAGGAATGCCCTTGGCAGAGAATATGCTGTGTTTGTTTGAATCCA
Source organism: Pongo abelii (assembly GCF_028885655.2). Lineage (NCBI taxonomy): Eukaryota > Metazoa > Chordata > Mammalia > Primates > Hominidae > Pongo > Pongo abelii. The sequence continues at coordinate 51,540,681 of NC_071997.2, read as the reverse complement.
GACACCTACTGCTACTTTGGTATCCTTCAATGGATTTTTATTTAATTTGGCTCTTAAAACATCCTTTGAAGGAGTGTTTGCTCAGCTCAGGGATCCTCCTAGCAGCAATGCCTGATCACTAGCAGGCTTTTTATTGGCTCTTCATGACAATGCAGGTCCCTGAACTTGTCTGTTTCCATTTGTAAGTCAATCCCTGCCTCCGTAGCAGCCAACAGGTAATTTTTTTCTTTTTCCCACACAGACCCTATGGGAAAAAAAGGAAGCTGCAACATTGCTAGCACTTTAAAAATAGAGTAGTCAGGCAGAAAAAAAAGAAAAACCACAATGTTACTTAGTATCTTTTTCCTTGACAAAAGCCAAGTGGGAAATTCTGCTCTGATTGAAATCATTTAGGTAAACAACAATAACAGAAACAAAATTATATACTACACATGCATACACATAGGCAATCACAAAAACACAATGTAGACAAATATATACAGCTTAATCATCTATTATCTTGACAATGGAGGAAATCTTTGTGGCTCTATCAGCTGTGAATACTATATAACACCCTACCTTAAAAATATGTTGCATGTGTGTGTGTATAAAATTGGGTATAGGCTAACTTCTTAAAGTTAAAAATATAAAAACCTATCTAGATATTGTGGATTCTCCTATTCATGATTTTCTACATGGCTCTCTCCTGATTTCTTTTAAACAAAAGATAACTGTTCATCATATCCTTAATGGCTTCCAAATCATTGAAGAGAAAAATATTTAAGTCAGTTGATCAATTTCCTAAAAAAAAATTTAAAAAATTTTCGTCTCATATTGTAGTAGGCATGAATCCTGAGGCATAAAGTACCATACTTTTTCCCACTCTTACCTTGGTACAAGTATCCAACCATTAAAAAACTTCATGGTCTTACTATCCTAGGAAACTTCAAGAAATGGAAACACAAAATTCTGATACTTCTGGGAAGCTGGCTTATGTGACCATCATTGGACCAGGCTCTGACAACGCAATGAGAAGGCAAAGAACTTATGTCGTTTCTGCTGACATGTAAAAGGAAGTGGTACACTAGTAAATGCTCAACAATCAACTGTCTGGAAAAAACAAACATGCAGTTTTTAGTGTTTTTTAATTTCCCTTGTGCAAATATTCCTATCAAGGCTGATTTCAAGCTACCACACGGCATCAGTGAATGCAAAAATGGAGATGAGAAGCACACAACTGGCTCTTCTAAGTCATTAGGAGTCAGTTCAAGCACACCACTGAAACTTCTTCAGAAAGAGACTGAGCTATGTTGAGTGTCATAATTTGAAGGACAAAACATCTTTTAATGTTTTTCTTGCCCAACTCTTCTGCAGAAAGTTGAGGCTAATTTTCTCTTTTAGCATAGTGGTGCTGCTTGGTAGGCAACATGGTAACAATAAAATCTCCTAAAAGTTTTGGGCATAATCATGTCTATCTACTTTCATGGCAACCCTAAAATGGCACAACTACTGAAAAAAAAAAGGTTCCTGGCACTCGTAAGAATTTCCTTTGAGATTATGGGACTTACTCATAAAAGAGTTGCTTTGTATTCTCTATTAGGACAAGATAAATTAGAGAGGTTTTCATTATTCCCCAAACCCCTGTTACTCAAAGTGTGATATATGGGCCAGCAATATCTGCATCACCTCAGAGCATGTTAGAAAAGCAAAATCTTAATCCTAAACCTAGAACAAATGCGTCAGAATCTCTATTTTAAAAAAATTCCCATATGTTTTGCATGCACATTAAAGTTTGAGAGACACTGCCCTAAATCACTGTTTTAAAGTTTTTCTTAGGTAGTATGAAATCTTCTGTTTCATTAAAACTTACACATTCTTTCTGAGGTGAATCTTTGTAATCCAAGTCTTTACTATTCTGGCTGAGTCAGAGAATATGGATGTATCAATGTAGTCCATCCTCAGTTCTGGCAACTAAAAGCACTGCCAATATTTAATGGGAGTCCATACTCAATTCAGTGTATATGACAAGGGCTAACTCTCACTTTTAGGAACCAGAATTGAATGTGAAGCTTGCTCAGAATTTCATAATGTGAATACCAATAGAAAAATGACTGGAAGGAAATATATCAAAATGATAATAATGTTTATCTCAAGGTAGTGAAATTTTAGGCAGTTATTTTCTTCTTTCCAAAAAATATCTTCAAAATTTTCTACAATCTGGTTTCATTTTAAAAACTTCAGAAAGAGGCCAGGTGCGGTGGCTCATGCCTGTAATCCCAGCACTTTGGGAGGCCTAGGCGGGCAGATCACAAGGTCTGGAGTTTGAGACAAGCCTGGCCAACATAGTGAAACCCCGTCTCTGCTAAAAATACAGAAATTAGCCGAGTGTGGTAGCATGCACCTGTACTTCCAGCTACTGGGGAGGCTGAGGCAGGAGAATTGTTCAAATCTGAGAGGCGGAGGTTGCAGTGAGCCTAGCCGAGACTGTGCTATTGCACTCCAGCCTGGGCAACAGAGCGAGACTCTGTCTCAAAAAACAAAACAAAACAAACAAACAAACAAAACTTCAAAAAGAGAGAAAAAAACATAAAGTAGAAATCCTCTGTGAGTTTTTCTACAGATGCAAACAATAGGTAGTTATTTATGATTTATGATGTCTTTAACTCCTACATATCAATTATTTTATTAGCATCATTAAATATTCCTAATTATTTGTTTTGCATCTGTTCTTTAGCCACAGAAATGCCCTTCTCATAAAAGCAGGGAACATTTCTAGCATGCCTTCTGGAAATAAGCAGGTACTTAATAAATATTTATTAAATTAATGGAAGACAAGGAGGGATAAGTAGTATGATTTGGGGAAGCTTAACCAGAGTCAGATATACATTTTAAAGTTAGTGAAATAAGATTTTCCTATTCTCATTTCTCCTTTCTTTCAAATCCTTTATTTTTCCAACCTCCACAGCTTGTTGCCCCATTTTGGGTCTCAATGTCTTCTCTCTCTCTCCTTCTCTATCTCCTCTCCAAATGGACCTCAGGTACACAGCATTAGATAAATCAGAATTCTTAATTTATGCCTGACTCACATCATGGTTCCATACCTGTAATCTTTCCTTTTATTTACAGGTTTATTTTCAATAATATACTTAATACTGTGAATCTATCACTCAATCTATTAAGAACATTGACAGTAATCTAAATAGACCTATATTCTCCCTCCCTGTTTTCACCCACAGTAAATACCATGCTTAATTTTATGTTTATTCTACAAATATTTTAAAATAATTCTATCATATATATAATCTAAGCTAAAAAATATTTAATGTTATTATTCTTGAACTTCATGAAAAAGGCACCATGCTATATATAGTTCCCATAACTTACTTCTTTCACGTCATGTAACCAGGCTTCATCCATGTTATTGCATGTAGATGGAGTGTATTCATTTTCACTCAGTATATCTCAGCTGCAGTGTATATTTCAACCACTGTCTTCAAAATTAGACAAATGGTAATGACAGTGTTCCTGGCAAAGCCTAATGGCCTGTTCTCTTTTCCAAAAAAAATATGTTCAGAAAGATACATGATCTAACAACTATGAAATTCTGTAGATCTGATACTTTCTTGTAACATGAAAAATAAGGAATAATTAGTCATTTTTTAAATGAACCATCTTATATTTGTAAGGCCTGGAATAGACTTGATACTAGATAACTAGAAATAGTGGGCTAATTTAGGAGAAATATTTCTGGTTTTAATGTTATTCAGTATCATATATGGGATGGTTGTTGAGGGAGATGAAAATCTTAGCTAGACTCTGACTGCAAGTCATATCTTCTTCAAACCACTTAGTGTGTAGAAATTTTAAAACTTTCTAGCTCTAAATATATCTGTTTTGTTTCATTTAAATTAATTAAACTATTCGTTCATTATAATTTCAGGATATTTGAACTCCCCACAAGACCATATGAAACAGAAATGATATTTATCCTTGAGATGAAGTAACAAGTATGGCCAGAATCAGTGAGCCATAGTCCAGTAGGCTCAAGTGAGACAGAAACATTTTGTCCACGATAACATTTCAATCACTGAATATCATAACAGAGGTGGTATCAGTCTCCATTCTGAAGAAAGAAAAGTCAAAAGATGGACCAAAACAAGATAATAGATTTCAGCTGAAAACTAAATTCATTGATATGTCCCTTGCTTAGTCCACAATTGACGTTGTCTCCTAAGAGGTACGGCACATATATCTTTGTATCAGTTTCCTTCTCCGGATTACTCTGGATTACTTGTGAATCGCTTCTAACCATTCATACCTGGTGATTTTATGCACTCCTTTCACTTTTCAGTGGTAGGGAATGAGAAGGCAGACTCAAATTTGTGAGCATGTGTCCTTTCGGAGCTTTCATCCATCCATCTATCTGTCTGCCTGTCTGTCTGTCTGTCTATCTATCTATCCCTCCATCCATCCATCCATATTTTTTTTTTTTTTTGAAATGGAGTCTCACTCTGTTGCCCAGGCTGGAGTGCAGTGGCACGATCTTGGCTCACTGCAACCTCCACCTCCCGGGTTCAAGCTATTCTCCTGCCTCAGCCTCCTGAGTAGCTGGGACTACAGGCGCCCGCCACCACGCCTGGCTAATTTTTATATTTTTAGTAGAGATGGGGCTTCACCATGTGGGCCAGGCTGGTTTCGATCTCCTGACCTCATGATCTGCCCACCTCGGCCTCCCAAAGTGCAGGGATTACAGGCATGAGATTACAGTCATCTTTAAAGAGTCCAAGATTCCTCCTAGACTACTGTGAAATTCAAGGAGGAAACCTTTTCATAACTATTTTAACAAAATGCTTTTGCTGTTGTTGTGAATCTTTTTCTACATGTATCTACAGACATACTGAATACTTGTTTTCTTATGAAAATCTGCTCCTAATATTACAAAATCAGATAGGGTAAAGCCGAGAAATCATGTTTAATCTGGAAGGCAATGAGTATGGCCTGGGTTGAATTCTTGTTTTACCACAAGTGACCACTGTAATTTGAAGCAAGAGACTTTACCTTCAAATGTTTTATTTTTTTCATCTCAAAACTGAAATACCAATAGATACCTCAGATGATTATTGTGAAAGTTAAATTATATAATGCTTATGAGAAATCCTAGCATAGCAGGCACTGCATAAAGATTTGTGGATTCTGAGGAGGGCCAGTGGAGGGGATAGTTGGAGAACTTTTAGGTTTGATTTTCCCAGCACAATAAAGTACTGACTCTCATTTTAATGACAAGTATGGTGAAGGCACTTTGCTCAAGGAAGCAATTTGCATTAATGTTAATTAATTAATGATAATTAATGAATAGTTTTTTTACGTTAAGTGTCCAAGGCCAGATGTTTGCATCAGTTCCATAGCTAGGTGTGGGAGTAATTCTCATGCCCTCCAAAGGGGTCCAGCTTCATTCTTTCATCCTGAGATAGCCCTCAAGCTAAATGGTAGCCTGAAAAGACTGCCACCTTTATGGTAGCCCCACTCTACACTCCCTCCATGCAAGGTATCAGGCCTGTGGTTGAAACTTCAGGAACAGAGTTCATTCCAAATATCTCAGCACATCTCTTAGAGCCATCAAGCCATCATGTTATTGCCACCTGCAACATACTTTTAACACCAAACCAACAAACAAATCTCAAAACAACATCAACAACAAAACATCGAAACTCTTCTCACCGTCTGTTCAATTAGAGGTGTCATGGCAGACTGCAGGGGAAATCTCATTTTTGCTCTGAATAAATATTGCTCTGGGCTGTTTGTTGTTTGCAGAACACTCACACTTTTCTAATTCCTACTTTCTTACCCCCAAGATATGTCGGTCAAGTGGCCTATATATGTATATATTTTAAAATATTTCTAGATTTTTTTGTGCTTGTGTGTGTTTGTATGCATATATGTGGGTGTGTATGTATAAAATCTTGAAAACCTCTGCCACATTTAAAAATGCCACAGGAAAAAATATTCTTAGGATCTATGTCTATGTCTAGATCTATGTAAGATTGAGAACCATTGCCAATGTTACTAAAAAAATCATTAAAATCATTTTTGTGCCTCAGTTCCTTTACCTGAAAAACAGGGTTAACAAAGGTATATTTTAAAAAGTAGAGATAATGTATAATGCAAAAAGGATCTGACACAAAGGAAGTATCCATTGTATATTGTTTATTCTTATTTTTGACAGTGTGAGAAATGTTTATTATATGGGCTAAGTAAAAGTAGCATCATCCCAGATATATAAAAGACACGAGTTACGTAGATTCAGGCAAAAATACCAGCAAGTTGCCCTGGATATAGAGTCTGTTATTTCTAGACCAACACATTCATAGAAGGGCAAACTGTCTTACTTGCAAGGAACTTTGGAACTCATGTGATTTAGTTTCCTTTCCTATGGAGAAATCCCCCTTTAAACTATGGTTCTTTGGAACCTAAGCCAATAAATTAGGTTCAGAGATTATCTGGAGAGCAGATCTTGCCCATACTTTATCGTAAGGGGTAAGGATTAAATTCTCCATTCCCAGTGGGCATGATATGTTTCAACCAGGGAAAGCCAAAGATGCTATAGAGGAATGGAGGATTTAATCCTTATCCCTTACAATAGTCCATGGTTAAGTTTAACATTAAGATTTGCTCCTGGTAAATGTTATTGGGGAAACAAGGTTTTTATATTCCCAGGACACCTTGTGGCAATCTCTCTTTCCCCAGACATAAAGCTAAAGGCCATGTGGTTTTTAAATTCCCCACTTTTTCCATAATAAAACATAGCATCTGGATATAATATGACTCATCATTGGCTTAGAGATGCAAATGTCTACGGATGCTCAGTGCAGATACTTTTTAAGGTAACTGGAAGTAATTCCCTATTTGACTGAAACTATGTAATAAAAATAAGATTTTCTGGTGCCAAAGACCTATGTAGGAGGCTCTTTTTGCTTGCACGCAAGGGAAGGAACAGAGAATGCCTTTAATTCTGGCTTTGATTTAAATCTGCATCACCATTTACCAATTGTAAGGCAATGAGCAAGTCATTAAACCACTGTAAGCCTCAGTTTCCTCATTTGTAAAATGGGGATAATTGTAGTTGCCTCACAGTGATGTACAATTAAATGGGGATAATATTTATAATTAGAGTATCTGACCAAATGTATTAAATAAATTTAGCTACTACAAAGATCTAAGTAAAGGAGAGTTATTATTGCTATTATTATATTTATTCTCTCTGCTTTTCAGGCTGTCTATTGACCATATATATGCTCTGCAGGAATAGCGAGAACTGTATTTTCTCAGCCATGCTGTGGAGCCAAATAGCACAAACCCAGGGAGACTGTAAGGAGAAGCAAGACAAATTCAAGAGATTGCAAGGGGATCTCGTTGAACTGAGCCTGGAATTACATGAAAAGAAATCTTTTAAGAGTTATTTCCTGTTCAAAAAAGACTTGGTGCATTATTAAATTCCACCATACTGGGAGCTTTTCTCCTTCACATTCATGCTTTCAAATCTTACTTATTACTGTCCTAGCCTGGATGGGGTGAAGGAAGCTGGGAAAGAAATTCTGGGCAGTAGATCACAAAGGAGATATTTGCAGGGAAGAGAATAGCTCTAGCTTCCTACCTACATTTGTGAGTTACTTTTAACTTTTCAAGATACTTTCATGCCTACCTTCTCTATTGGGGTGGGTAGCAAGCACCTTGGACCCCTAGATAGAAAACTCCTAGATAATAGAACCTCTACACCCCTGCCTACTCATTCAATTTCTTGAAAACATTCCAAATACTAAGAACACTACAGCTATTATAACAGCATAATTTATTTAGCATCTGCCATGTGTGTAATATATGCTGAATATCTTATATACATTGTCTATATAGTTTTTAATTCAACCCTTTGAAATAGCCGGTTTTGTTTTTTCATCTCAGTGACTTGGTATAAAGGTCCTATAGATACTAAGTAGCAGATCTTGGATTTGAACACAGGCATGTTACGCCAAATTTGTGCTTTAACAACTCTACTAAAATTCTGAAGACTTAGTCCTATGTTTGGAAACAGTTAAGAGATACAGAGACCAGTAGAAGCCTCTGTCCTGTTCTACAAGAACAGAGCAGACCCTTAGAAGCAGAATAACATTTCACTGTCAGTGTTTATTTAAGTGGTCAAAGTCAATTTCAAGAGACACAGAGGACAGAGAAAGAGTGATTTTTTTTTTGACTGAATCTTTTTATTTATTTATTTATTTATTATTATTATACTTTAGGTTTTAGGGTACATGTGCGCAATGTGTAGGTTTGTTACATATGTATACATGTGCCATGCTGGTGTGCTGCACCCACTAACTCGTCATCTAGCATTAGGTGTATCTCCCAATGCTATCCCTCCCCCCTCCCCCCACCCCACAACAGTCCCCGGAGTGTGATGTTCCCCTTCCTGTGTCCATGTGTTCTCATTGTTCAATTCCCACCTATGAGTGAGAACATGTGGTGTTTGGTTTTTTTGTCCTTGTGATAGTTTACTGAGAATGATGATTTCCAATTTCATCCATGTCCCTACAAAGGACATGAACTCATCCTTTTTTATGGCTGCATAGTATTCCATGGTGTATATGTGCCACATTTTCTTAATCCAGTCTATCATTGTTGGACATTTGGGTTGGTTCCAAGTCTTTGCTATTGTGAATAATGCCGTAATAAACAAACGTGTGCATGTGTCTTTATAGCAGCATGATTTATAGTCCTTTGGGTATATACCCAGTAATGGGATGGCTGGGTCAAATGGAATTTCTAGTTCTAGATCCCTAAGGAATCGCCACACTGACTTCCACAAGGGTTGAACTAGTTTACAGTCCCACCAACAGTGTAAAAGTGTTCCTATTTCTCCACATCCTCACCAGCACCTGTTGTTTCCTGACTTTTCAATGATTGCCATTCTAACTAGTGTGAGAGGACATGAACAGACACTTCTCAAAAGAAGACATTTATGCAGCCAAAAAACACATGAAAAAATGCTCACCATCACCGGCCATCAGAGAAATGCAAATCAAAACCACAATGAGAAAGAGTGATTTTAAAAGACCTAGAGGAGAAGCAATAAATACAGCTGAAAACGTGGAGGACAGGCAACCACCGTCAGAGTGTAGGTCAGCTAAGTAGTTAGGAAGCGTTGCATGAAAGGAAGAAGCTTCAGTAAAATGTCATCTGTGATCTGTTTAGGTAACTATGTATCCTGCTAAGTTAAATAGATGTCAGTCCTTGCCAGCTGGCTTTCATTTGGGAAAAAATATAAATAAAGAAGTAACCCTTAATAAGTCAGTTCAGAATTTGTGGAATCCTTCAGCAAAAAGAGATTTCAGAGGAGTAGAATGGGGAAAGAATAGGAGTATCTCTTCAGAAACAAGGAATAGTCACTCAGAAATGTTAATTGACTTGCCTAAGATCAAAATTTCTTTGGGACTAACTCAGGTTACCCGGTACATTACCTTTTGTGCTAACTATTCTAGAATTAATGAAAAGAAAAAAACGTAAGTTCTCTAAATTTAAAAATTTTCATTTACCTATAACCAAAGGACTCATTGGTTCAGAAAGCTGTGGGATGCCTTTGTGAACAATGGATGCGACAGCTAGGCCTGGATCACACGAATTACAATCAACCCTTCCTTACCCTATTTGTGATGTTTCTGTGCTAAGGGAAGGCATTTTCACATTATCTTCTCTCTTCTCATCTGAGTCTTATGCCTTTTATATTTTGTGCCTCTTCTTAAATTATACCTCTTTCTCATGATTGTATCCCACCAGCCCTGTGGGCCCTTAGCTGGCCTCAGCAAGCTGTCCCTATTCCAGTTCAGCCTGTCCTTCAGCCTGTCCATCAGGCTTCTCACCACGGGGTTGATGAAAGTCTCATCTCCCCAAGACCATGCTTTCTTTAGAACCAAGTATTGTGCCTCTTTTATACACACCAATAGCATACCAACCAAGGATGTACTCAATAAACCTTTGCTGAGCGACTACAGCATTAGCTTTTTCTCGACCACAAATTATAAAATGTTAAAAAAGTTGTGCTCAAATACACCATTTACTGGGCTAAAGGGCAAGTTTGGCTTTCCAGTAAGTTTCAACTTTAATCAGATCACTTGTTGGGGTTGGGTAAGAATGTGGCTGTTGTCATGATTTGGGGACCCTAATGATTCCAGCTGTGTCTACTCAGCCAATGGCACAGAATCCATGATAGCCAAGGTCATGAAGAGGCACCCTCCTGATTCAACGCCCCCCATCTTGGTTCTGCTGCTATTACACTTTTCTATACCACCTCTTCTTATCCCTAGCAGATGACGTAGAAATGGAATGTTTATTTGGAAGCATACTGAAAGATACAGTAGATTCTCATTGTTTATGGTAGTGATATTCTGTAAAATCAATGCAAACATTGAATCAGTGAACACTAAATCATTGCTCCTAGGGTAGATACAGGATTAGGTTTCTGAGAGCTACTATGCACAACATTTTCTGCAATCATTCAATACATAACCCTGTTTAATGGATGTTTCTGTTCAGACATTATATTGTATATTGTTGATTCATTAACATCACATGCACAGCCAACCGCACTATTTCTCGTGCCTGAATGAAGCTTTTCTAACATATGCAATTTCTCTGTAAAGCACATCAAATGCTTCTTGTGCTTTGTGTCACTAGACATCACTTCAGCTCTCTGCTTGGGGATCATTTTAAGTAGCAAAATCACCAACATAAATTACAAAAATACAACAAATATGTCACCAAACAGACTGTGAAAAGAATTATTTACTGTACTAGAACTTAAACAAGAAGACAGAGCATTGTCTCGTTGGACTGCTGCTGGGAATGTGCACTTTGGTGACTCAAATTTTTTGCAACTCTCTGCATGTGCATGTCTGTCAATGACCATGAAGTTGTTCAAGTACCGATTTGTGAGTTACAAACAAATTTTGGCAAATAGATGATTTGGTAAATAGAGAATCAGTGAATAATGGGGATTGAGTGTACCTTTAAATGGTATCTACTTTCATTTGGCATTTGTATGTCTTAGATCTGGGGATTCTCCATTTATCCACTTTAGTGAAATGGCCCCCTTAAAGGGGAAAGAAAATCCACACATAATCTGGAGTTCAAAGGATCCCAAGCAATGAGAGCCATTTTAACATTTGTAATTATGCTTTACCGCCAAAACAGTTGTTTGGACTTTATAGAAATTGGAGCTCAGAAGAATGTAGACTTCGCTATCATAGATATCTAAATTTAAAACCAGATTATGCTACTGATTAGGTGAGTAGTCACCCACCTTCTTGCACAGAAGCTGTCTTATTTCTAACAACAAAATATAACAATATATATATTTTTTGCAGGGCTTGAAAGAACATACATGGAAAATGCCTGCCATGAGGGCACACTGAGTTTACTCTTTTTCTTTCCTTCCCATTCAAGGTATTCTGGAATGAAGCATATTTATTCATTGTGTTTTCCACAATGCTGAGGTAGAGGAACAGGCGGCCTGAGACTATGTGTAGGAACTGGCTATTAACACAGGTTAATTAAAAAACATATATTGTGTTCTTTTCTAATCAAAATATGATTATTACCAAGAGGTGAGTCTTGTTTCAAGCAGTGGGGAGGGAATGAACAGAATCATCCAAATTACAACTATAAAAATAGGTATACATTTGGACAAAGTCTGCATGAGAATACACGGAAATCAAAATAGTTGTTTCCAAGCGATAGAATTATGGAAATTTTTTTCTTCAAAATGTTCTCAAATGTTATACATTCTTTTTACAATACAAATGCTGTGCATATGAAAAGAATTATAATGAATGAAGCAATCAGGGATTGTCTTGAAGCAAAGCAGTAACATGAAATCAAGATAATGTAGATGAGAGATGATTTACATTATTTTGTTCCCATCAAGCGGAGGGCATTTTCCAGAAGCCTAAGATGGTGGATCAACAAAGAGTGTTGACAACAACATAGGGTAAAGAGAGGTGAGAAGGGGGTACAAGCATGGCAGGCCCACTATCAACCCATTTCCAGACTTTCTCTTGTCCCTCTTCTGACTTTCAATATTGATTCCTGTTAATCTGCACATTATTAACAACTTTTTCCACTCTATGCTTCCGTCATCTCCTCTTCCCTACACCAAACTGACATGCAGCTTCCCAAGGATTGCCTATGACTAGTCAGTATATTGAGGAGAAATGATAGGAAGCAAGCCCCTGTCCAGCTTTCAGAGAGGTTTCGTATTGCGACGTGTCAAAGTCTGTGGGGAGCTGCCGGTGGTAGAATAAGCAGGTGGGGAGAGAACGGAAGTTTGTCAGGCTAAGCGTCCAGATTGATGCATTCTATTCCATGCTATTATAAATATTCTTCTTTTGAAATTGTATTTGACTTTGTATTGGGGGGAGAAATCATAATTGAGTTTAAAACTGTGGATCTTTGTCCTATGGTACGGTATTAGGACTTAAATTCTATTTCCATGTACATATTTCATCCAATAAAATTTAAAATATGGGCTCAAGCATAACTGGTATATAATTTTATTGTCATGATAGCCAACCCGTCATAAATTAAATCAAGCTTTCACACACTAATATCAACTCACACATTTATTATAACTACCAAATAGTACTTGATTCTAGACTTGTCATATCTTTTTTGGGCCCTATAAAGGTATTACCATGTCTATTTTAATATTTCATCTATTTTTTAGAAATGTTATTTAAATTTCACAAGACCTCTAGTTGCTGCCCTACATAATTTTTTTAATTTATATACACTGTATATTAGGGCCTGCATTAAAGTCTGGATACTGTTGGACAAAATACAACAATTTGGTGCCCAGAAAAATGAACTGTGAAAATCATTAATGCTTTTCACAAAACAGTGTGGCGTTTGCCTTATAATCACATGCAACAATTAAACATCCATGCCCTCTTCTAACATTGCTAAGGACATGTGATTTGCTCTGTCCAATGAAACCTGTACAGAAGTGTTACTTCTGAGAGGTGAACATTAAAAGCCAGTGCACAATTACCCACTTTTTCCCTTCCCATCAATTCAGTGATTCAAAAACACTTGGCAAGATGAAGCCTTGGTCAGTTTGGGGATGTGAGAATCAAGAGGAGCAGAGCTTTCTGCTGATCTGTGGTGAGCACATACCATTGGGTAAGGAATAGACATCTGCTTTGGTAAGCCTGTGAAATTTTTTGGAGCTATTTGTTACCACAGCATAGTGGAGTTTTCTTAGCTGAATTATAATGTATAAAGATCTGAGAAGTTTCTCAAGTGTTATTCATAGCTTTCAGAAAAAAATGTGTTATTTAGCACTTGATACAATGGAAATATATATGAATTGTTCAGTCATCCCTTGGTATCTGTAGAGGATTGGTTCCAGGACCCTCTCAAAACACCAAAATCCACAGATTTTCAAGACACTTACATAAAATGGTGTAGTATTTGCATATAACCTATATACATCCTCCTGTAAACTTTAAGTCATCTCTAGATTATTTATAATACCTAATACAACTATCATAGGTTTAACTACATTTTTGATCCACAGTTTGTTGAATTCATGGAAGCAGAACCTGTGGATCAAGGGCTGATTCCATATGTAAGCAAATTAGTATAAAAATGCAACAAACAGCTATAAACTTATCACCCAATTTAAGAACTGGAACATTCATACATTGTTTGAAACTGTCTTTAGGCTTCTCCTACATCCTAACACATGGCCTCCTCCCTAGATATAAGTATTTGAAACAAAACAGGATAGAGAAAGTGGTCCCAAACCATTTTGACACCAAGGACTGGTTTCATGGAAGACAATTTTTTCCACGGAATGGGTGGTGAAGGGGTGGGTATGGTTTTGGGATGAAACTGTTCTACCTTAGGTCATCAGGCATTAGTTACAGATTCTCATAAGGAGCGTGCAACCTAGATCCCTTGCATGTGCAGTTCACAATAGGGTTCACGCTCCTATGAGAATCTCATGCCACCACTGATCTGGCAGGAGGCGGAGCTCAGGCGGTAATGCTCACTCTAGGCTCACCCCCTGTGTTGTGCAGCCTAGTTCCTAACAGGCCACGTACTGGTAGGTCCTGGTCCATAGCCCGGGGACAGGGGACTCCTGACATAAGAGACTGCATTTATAATACCATGTTTGTAAAGTACTCATTGTCTTTTCAATCACATTATTTGAATATATGAATAATTACTACCACTACTGTGATACTATGGTAACAGGTACTGAGCACTTACTATTTGCCTAATAATGTTTATTAACTTTTTATATACTTATTCCTTTCTACGAGGTAGGATCTATCACTAGAAATACAGGCATGAGCCACCACACTGGGCCCCAGAGTTCTCCTTATGTAGCTCGTTTAGTAGACGATAGTTACTTTCAGAATGCATTTTTAATTGGAGTTGGGTAAAATGCTTCTACCCATTTTAAAGATGAAACAGTTAAGGTCCAGTATTAAATTTCTTATTTAAGATCAGATATATTAAAAATGACAGATCTGGAACATTTGGTTCCAGTATTAGATTCTTTCTGTGGCTGCAACAAATTACCACAAACTTGGTAGCCCAAAACAAGAGAAACTTATCGTCTTATATTGGTTCAAAATGGGTCTTTCTAAAACAAAAGTGTTGGCAAGGCTGAATTCTTTCTGGAGGGTCTAGGGAAGAATCCATCTCCTTATCCTTTTCAGCCAGTAAGCCCACCTGCCATCTTTGGGTGTGGCCCCTTCTTCCATTTTCAAAGCTAGCACTTTAGCATCTTCAAATCTCTCTCTGACTCTGACTACCCTGCCTCACTCTTTTACTTATAAAGACCCTTGTCATTAGAGTGGGTCCACAAGGCTAACCCAAAATAATTTCCCCATCTCAAGATATTTAACTTAATCTTATCTGCAAAGTCCCCTTTGCTATGTAAGGTAAAACATTCACTAGGTCCAGCCATTAGGATGTGGACAACTTTTTGGGGACCATTATTCTGCCTTCCACAGGTTCAAAACCTATTGTGTTAGTCACTATGCTATACTGCCTCTTGGGGGATGATAGTCCTACAGCTCTGTTTTGAAGTGTCATGCTTAAAATCAACAACAGTAACAACTGCAATTAAAAATGCATTCTGAGAGTAACCATCTGCGTACTAAACCAGTTACATAAAGAAACCTCTGGGACTGAGTGTGGTGGCTCACACCTGTCATCCTAACACGTTGGGAGGCTGAAGTGGGAGAATGCTTGAGCTCAGGAGTTTGAGACAAGCCTGGGCAACATAGTGAGAACCCATCTCTATAAGATTAAAAAATATTAAAATAAAAAGTAGAAAGAACTCTGATCTCCTAATTTGAATCCAATCTATCAATTTTTAAATGTGTTTTATAATGGAGTTATAGACTTATACAGGAGTGGAGTCCTATCCCTGCCATTTTTTATTATTAACTATATTTTACAGATAAAGAACACAAGGACGTTTAAGTACCTTGCCTGATACAACACAGTAAATAAATGGTGAGTTATCTCATGACACATAAATTTTGCTGAACAAGTATAATAGGAATTCAGTGTTGGGAGTTTGAGGAGGAATAAATCACAATGGGTTGGAGTACTTAGGGACATTTTAATTCAGTTTTGGATATTGAATTTTACCCTGGAGGAATATCAAGATCTATAATTAGAGAATTTTTGTAATTCTAAATATTAACTTCAGTAATGTACACTGCTGTCTTACTCTGGGCTGGGGGATTGTGCTAGGTATATTCACACATTAAAACCAACAAACAAAAAAACTTGACGTGATGACTAAAACCCCCAGTCATTACACATAAACAGCTTGTTTTCTTCCTATGTGAAAGAAGACTCTGAAAAGTGAAGAGAAAAGGCAGATTAGCTCAGGACCTCAGGATTCAAGCAAAAACATGGTGTTGAGTTCTTTGTGTTTCTTTTTGCCCCCTATATCCCAACCGGAAGCTGAAGAAGCTGGTAACCCACAAATGCCAAAACAACAACCAAAAGTCTGAACAAAAGCTTGTTCCAGAAAGGGAATAGCCTAGGAAAAATAAAACTTTTAGACAGTAATCACTCTGTTCCAACTAAACATGACAGATAAACTGTGGCCCCCACCCACACCCATACCACGAAGGGCAAAGTGGGGAGCCTAGACCCTCCTGCCTCAGAGGCTATTGTGAGGTGCCCCCAGACCTCCAGCAGAAAATTGGCAGAGATGGTTGAGTGGGGACCCGGGACTTTTCATCCCCACTGGATAATAGCAAGGTCCTCCTGCCCCCTGTAGTGTCAGCGGAGACCACGAGTCCTCCTGCTCCATGTGGTGTCAGCGGAGACCACTTCTGTCCCCACAAGTATCCGTAATGAAGCAATGCCTGTCTCTTCTTTGGGGTTCTCTTAGAGTGTCAAAGGAGGCTTAATGAAGTCATGACTTTCACCACTCCCATGGTAACCAAGCGTACCACCTACCTCCCATTACGGTGTCAGTGGAAGCCTTGAGGGGCATAGTAAAGAGGCATTCCTAACTCTCTCAGCCAGGGAGATGCCAGTGGAGGCCTCGTGGGAGCCAAGACGCCTACCCCAACTGAGAGTAATGCGGAGCCTTTCACTTGGGTGTCAGGGGAAGCCATATAAGCCTTACATAAAGAAAGGCCAAAATTATAGAAATGGATAACAGATTAGTAGTTACCAAGGGTTAAGAGATAGATGTGAGTGTGGCTATAAAAAGGCAACAAGAGGGATTGTTGCCGTAATGGGAGTCCAGTATTTTGTATCTTAAGTGTATCAATAACTGTATCTCATCTGATACTGTATTAGAGTTTTTCAAGATGTTACCACTGAGGGAAACTCTAAAGGGTATACCAGATCTCTCTGTATTATTTCTTATAACTGCATATGAATCAATAATTATCTAAAAAATTTTAAATTATGAAAAAAATCTTGATGAAGCATAGCTATTATACTTAGAAAGCCAGGATATTGAGGTAACATACAGTATTTTTGTTGTTGTTGGGACAGGGTCTCACTCTATTGCCTAGGCTGGAGTGCAGTGGTGCAATCACAGCTCACTGCAGCCTTGATCTCCCAGACTCAAGCGATCCTCTTGCCTTAGCCTTCTGAGTAGCTGAGACTACAGGCATGTGCCATCACACCCAGCTGATTTTTAAATTTTTATTTTTAGTAGAGATCAGGTCTCGCTATGTTGCTCAGGCTGGTCTTAAACTCTTGAGCTCAAGCAATCCTCCTACCTCAATTGGACAAAGGGTTGGGATTACAGGAATGAGCCACCACAACCCGCCTACATGCAGTATTTTGATTAGGAGACCATGATATAGGTTTGTTCTGGAGAGGAGTAGACTCAGATACTTCAAATTTTAAGTACTCAGGAAAGTGATTATTGTTGCTCCGTGGTTTTTCTTATGCCAACTAACATTTTAAAAAGTCTAAAGAATTGGCTTGAAATTTAAACTATTAGTGTATAAAATAAGATTGCCAAAAAGCCTGGAATATTCAAAATCACGAATTTGTGTTATCATCACTAAGAATGCATTTATATAGAAAGCAAATTGTCATAAAAGTCTTGCATAGTAAATATGCATTCAGGCCATGAAAGAATGCTTGTCAAATGACTGGCTACAATAGCTTAAGGACCCTAAGGCACTGGGGCATCCTCTTTAGAGTTTTTGCAAAAACCATTCACCACTTTCTCCTCCCTGTTTTCCTTTCACTTTTCAATACCACATTCTAGTGACATGTTAACACCATGCACTGTTGATGTCTTACTGCTCTCATGCCTTCCCAAGGCTACTGTATAGGAAGGGAAGAGAAGGGACTAAGCTTTGTTGAGCACCTAGAGATCCAGTCTCTGAGGAATCAAGCCATGTAATACCCACAAAAATCATCCAGTAGGTATATTATATTTTACATATGAGCATTTAGAAAGATTTAGGGTGTTTATTGCAAACTATCAGTTAATTATTATCTGGGTCTGGCTTTTGCTACTTTCTGATTAGGTTCTCAGAGAGCTAATTCACCTCCAACTCTGGGGGTGTTGCCCTGCTGTTACCTAACATGAACTGACCACATTAATAACATCACACAATGTAATTTACAAAACTGAAATTTAATAGGTTATATTTAATTGTTAACAAATTATTAGAAGTGGTAGAATTAGATTTAGATTTTCTGCCTCTAAATCTAGCAGTCTTCTCTGATGATTTCTAAAATGTGATCAAGTGGATATAATACAACAGAAAAACATTTTTTCCTTTTCATCATTTCTGACATGTAGCTAGAAACGAACTGGGCTATCCTTTTGACACACTAATGTTTGGCCACTTTGTTGATTTTCCCTGCAAGGATTCTATGTTTTTCTGTGTCCACTGTGTTCTAGAAAAGATGGGGTTGTGGTAACTACTTACAATTTTAGAGAAAAAGAGAAATGAGGAATGATTTGGATGATGTGCTTTTTGTCCTGGTCTAAAACCAATAGGAGAAGAATCATCCTGTAATCCTGACAGGAAATTTTCTCTTTGGTAGACTGCTTTTATAATATATCATGGCTCAGAAAGCCTGGAATTCTACTACTGGCCTATAAAATATAAAGAATTGGGACAACTGTTCTGTTCAATTGAGACCGTCACTGCTATACCTATGGGAACTTCCTAATTGATACATGTTCAAAATAATTTGGAATTGAGAAAAAGAAAACACCAGCTATTTTTGAAATAATGAGACACTTTCTCAGCTATTATACACCAACTGAAACCTGTGCCACTGCCTAGAGTATTATAATTCCTGCATGAACAAAATTGGCCCAAATAATTATCCAATGCTTAAGGCAACATAAATAAAAGTTCTTACACTTCTAGGTTTCCAGTTAGTAAAAGATGTGCAGGGAAGGGAGAAAAAGAGAAAAACACATTTGGCAGTGATCAGGTTAAAAAAAATAAATAAATTCACGCTCAGCCTTGCCGTTTAGCAAAATAGTGAAGTTGTTAAAGTTTCTGAAACTCTTTAACCCCACTCAACAGCTCTCCTTTCAACATACAAATGACTAGTAGATGGTTTTTCTTGGTCTCTTGTTTTATATATTTTGCATTCAGAGGGTTGTAAACTAAAGGACAGTATTAACCATCAGTTAGGGTATTGCCCAGTTAAGGTGACTGCCACATCAGAAGAACGTGCATACAAATGAATGCTTTTGAAAGCTTTAAAGACTTAAATGAGAACTCTACTGGTACATAGATGGAAATTAGGCTGTGCAGAGTGACGGATGATCTTGTCAATCATATGGAGGTGGTAGTTTGTCACCACATAGGGAACGGGTAGCTCAATGACAGGCATCCAGAACTTTTAACCTTAGGTAAAACTATCATGACTGGATCAGAACTTTCAACCTGGTTTAAAATGGTAACACCTTTTGTTTTATTTCCTTGTATCTACCGCCTTAGAAAGAAAGAACACATTTGTTTTCACTCTTGTTATTTTCTGGCAATTGCCTAATTATGTTTAATACGGATGAAAAGGGGACTGACTTTCCATTCACTGATTATTTGAGTGCCACTTTAATGGGCCACCAGAGTTTTCTGTAAAAGGAAAAGATGAACATTATAGTTGGGAGTTTGGTAAGACGAGAAAGAATAAAAGAAGAAAGAAGGGCAGGAACATAGGAGGATAGAGGAACATGACACTGGGGTCACCAGGTGGGGCCCAGAAAGCAGGCTGCTGGTACCAGTCCAATAGAAAGGCGTCTATCTTTCTATATGACCGGTTAGTGGACCTGTATAAGGGGTATGTGAAGGACACTGCTTGAATATTCAGGAGCCCTACAAGAGGGAATTTTCTGCCAGTTAATTGGGCAGCTTCAATAAAAAAGAGAAATTCCCATGTTCAGTAGACAGGGTTGACACCAGTGTATACTCGTCCCAATGCAGATGAGAATTCTGCCTCATCTGAACCAGCTCCTCACCTGTTATCTACCCCATCGGTGGGATGCTTGGCTGGATCCCATGGCTATTCCCGGGCTCCATCTGACCACAGTTCATGTTACATATGAAGATGCTTGTTAATGCATAAGAGGATTGTTCTTCAGGTACCAGGTAGAAGGTGGTATTAATATACCAGGCTAGTCACCTTTCATTTATTTAGCAAATATGTTAGGAAACTTTCCATGTGCCAAGCACCCTGATATATTATTGGTGATAGATGAAGCACTGTGTGTTCCTACCTCAAGCACTGTTTAACCGGGAGGAATTAATTACAGCTTTTATTTTCAGTGCCAAAATGGAAATTAGGCCAAAGGGCTACAAAAGTTTCTCCCTGGAACACAGCAGAGGGAAGGGGATCCATTCTTCTTGGGAAGAGGCAAAAAGGGAAATCATAGATCACAACATATTTTTTAAATTTTTTTTATTATACTTTAAGTTCTAGGGTACATGTGCACAACATGCAGGTTTGTTACATATGTATACATGTGCTATGTTGGTGCGCTGCACCCATTAACTCATCATTTACATTAGGTATATCTCCTAATGCTATCCCTCCCCCCTCCCCCAACCCCACGACAGGCCCCGATGTGTGACGTTCCCCTTCCTGTGTCCAAGTGTTCTCATTGTTCAGTTCTCACCTATGAGTGAGAACATGCGGTGTTTGCTTTTTTGTCCTTGCAAGTTTGCTGAGAATGATGGTTTCCAACTTCATCCATGTCCCTACAAAGGACATGAACTCATCCTTTTTTATGGCTGCATAGTATTCCATGGCGTATATGTGCCACATTTTCTTAATCCAGTCTATCATTGATGGACATTTGGGTTGGTTCCAACTCTATGCTATTGTAAATAGTGCCTCAATTAACATACGTGTGCATGTGTCTTTATAGCAGCATGATTTATAATCCTTTGGGTATATACCTAGTAATGGGATCACTGGGTCAAATGGTATTTCTAGTTCTAGATCCCTGAGGAATCGCCACACTGTCTTCCACAATGGTTGAATTAATTTACACTCCCACCAACAGTGTAAAAGTATTCCTATTTCTCCACTTCCTCTCCAGCACCTGTTGTTTCCTGACTTTTTAATGATTGCCATTCTAACTGGTGTGAGATGGTATCTCATTGTGATTTTGATTTGCATTTCTCTGATGGCCAGTGATGATGAGCATCTTTTCATGTGTCTGTTGGCTGCATAAATGTCTTCTTTTGAGAAGTGTCTGTTCATATCTTTCACCCACTTTTTGATGGGGTTGTTTTTTTCTTGTAAATTTGTTTGAGTTCTTTGTAGATTCTGGATATTAGCCTTTTGTCAGATGAGTAAATTGCAAAAATTTTCTCCCATTCTGTAGGTTGCCTGTTCACTCTGATGGTAGTTTCTTTTGCTGTGCAGAAGCTCTTTAGTTTAATTAGATCCCATTTGTCAATTCTGGCTTTTGTTGCCATTGCTTTTGATGTTTTAGACATGAAGTCCTTGCCCATGCATATGTCCTGAATGGTATTGCCTAGGTTTCCTGCTAGGGTTTTTATGTTTTTAGGTCTAACATTTAAGTCTTTAATCCATCTTGAATTAATTTTTGTATAAGACATAAGGAAGGGATCCAGATTCAGCTTTCTACATATGGCTAGCCAGTTTTCCCAGAACCATTTATTAAATAGGGACTCCTTTCCCCATTTCTTGTTTTTGTCAGGTTTGTCGAAGATCAGATGGTTGTAGATATGTGGTATTATTTCTGAGGGCTCTGTTCTGTTCCATTTGTCTATATCTCTGTTTTGATACCAGTACCATGCTGTTTTCGTTACTGTAGCCTTGTAGTATAGTTTGAAGTCAGGTAGCGTGATGCCTCCAGCTTTGTTCTTTTGGCTTATGATTGACTTGGCAATGCAGACTCTTTTTTGGTTCCATATGAACTTTAAAGTAGTTTTTTCCAATTCTGTGAAGAAAGTCATCGGTAGCTTGATGGGGATGGCCTGGAATCTATAAATTACCTTGAGCCAGTATGGCTATTTTGATGATATTGATTCTTCCTACCCATGAGCATGGAATGTTCTTCCATTTGTTTGTGTCCTGTTTCATTTTGTTGAGCAGTGGTTTGTAGTTCTCCTTGAAGACGTCCTTCACATCCCTTGTAAGTTGGATTCCTAGGTATTTTATTCTCTTTGAAGCAATTGTGAATGGGAGTTCACTCATGATTTGGCTCTCTGTCTGTTATTGGTGTATAAGAATGCTTGTGATTTTTGCACATAGATTTTGTAACCTGAGACTTTGCTGAAGTTGCTTATCAGCTTAAGGAGATTTTGGGCTGAGACAATGGGGTTTTCTAGATATACAGTCATGTCATCTGCAAACAGGGACAATTTGACTTCCTCCTTTCCTAATTGAATACCCTTTCTTTCTTTCTCCTGCCTTATTGCCCTGGCCAGAACTTCCAACACTATGTTGAATAGAAGTGGTGAGAGAGGGCATCCCTGTCTTGTGCCAGTTTTCAAAGGGAATGCTTCCAGTTTTTGTCCATTCAGTATGATATTTGCTGTGGGTCTGTCATAGATAGCTCTTATTATTTTGAGATATGTCCCATCAATACCTAATTTGTTGAGAGTTTTTGGCATGAAGGTTGTTGAATTTTGTCAAAGGCCTTTTCTGCATCTGTTGAGATAATCATGTGGTTTTTGTCTTTGGTTCTGTTTATATGCTGGATTACGTTTATTGATTTGCGTATGTTGAACCAGCCTTGCATCCCAGGGATGAAGCCCACTTGATCATGGTGGATAAGCTTTTTGATGTGCTGCTGGATTTGGTTTGCCAGTATTTTATTGAGGATTTTTGCATCAATGTTCATCAGGGATACTGGTCTAAAATTGTATTTTTTTTTGTTGGATCACAACATATTTGAACTAGCTCTGGAACGATAAAATAGTGCATTAGGCAGAAAAGGAGCAAAAGTAATCTAAGACAGAGCGGGCAGTATTCGCAAATCTTAGTGGCATGAACATGCTTAGGGAATTGGAGAGTCTTGCTGAACACAAGACATGGGAGAAGAGAGCAGAAACTGGGTGTGGAAAGAGAAGCAGGGGCTAGATTAAGAAAGGTCTTTATAATGTATCTTAGGGGCATAAAGGAGCTATCAAACCAGTTTAGGAAGAAAAATGTCAGGATGAGAATTATGTTTTAGTGATATGAAGCTGGTATTAGTATGCTGGATGACTTAGTAGACAGATTATACTCAGAAAGTATATCAGATATTTCTCCTGGGAAAGCCAGGAAAAGGAAAAATAGGTGTGCAGACAGAAAATAAAAGACAAGTCAAGGTCTAGCGAAAGATTAGGGGTGAAGGGTGTCATGGAATCCAGAAGCAAAGAGGCAAAGGAATGAGGTGACAAGTAAATAAAAATAGCCCATTTGGTATGAAAACTAGAGAGGAGTTGACTTTCTGGAGGTATAATTCCAATGGAACATTGAGGTGAAATGTGTCTTTGTTTCTTCCAACCCCATATCCACTTTCACCACCCTTCTTTACTTGCCTGAAGCCTCAAAAAGCTGACCTGCATATTTCATCAATGTTTTCCCTTATTGTCTGGCTTTTATTGGGTTTTTCCAAAGGGGAATGCCAAGAAGAATAGAAGGAGGAAGGAGACAAAAGTCAGGATATCTGTTTCCCAGCTTCTCCCTGTAGGGTCACTTTGGGCTGGTATGGTCCTGGAATCACCATGCTTCTAAAGTGTCCTGTCTATGACTTTTTCCTTCTGGGTTCCAGTAAGTACTTCATTTTCTTATCTTCTTGGGCCTAGTGGTGGCTCTCATGGCTCTTATAATACTTACCCGGGGTTATTGCACCACCTCTTGTAAATATTATCTTTGTAAATAATATTTTCTTAAATCATTCTAACTTGAGATGATGTGTTTCTTATTGGCACTCAGGCAGATAGGGTGGAAGAAGTGATTTTAGGAGTTAATTGAATGTAAGAGAGTAGAGACAACACATACAGGCCACTCATGGAAGATAGTTATGTAAAGACACAGATTGTAAGTTGAATGGGGACCATAATGGAAAGAAAGTATTTCAGATGGAGAGAGATGACTATATTTATATGTTGAGTCAAGGATACTCCCTTTTCTTTAAGTTGGCAGCTTAATTAGAATCAAATCATCTATGTAGGAGGCCTCTCATACACCCTAAATTTTGGCAAATTGTCACCTTTAATTCTATTCTTTCTTAATTGCCACATATGGGAGGTAGAAAATGGGAGTCTCAATGCTTGTTTTGAACTTAGAACCCAGAGAATGAATGTAGCATTACCAGTCCTAATTGCTAAGCAGAATGATAAAAGTCACTTTATAATCACTGTGAAACCATGAAATGACAGTGAAGAAAGCTGCCACATGATTAAGCGAGGCAGAAACAGGAGTAGAGTTAATCCTAGCCAGAAGATTAGTCACAGAAAAAGAATGAACAAGAGAAGGAGGCATCAGTGGGCATGATAAGGGATAATAATTACGTCTGTAGATTGACCACTGCAGAATTTTGACATCATTTAGTGACATTCACATCTTAGAGGGCTGCTGCAGTGGGCAAGTCGTTGTATTTTTTCCCCAAAATTTAGCCTTTTGCTTCAGGTACTTGCCTTCTTTGAGAATGTACTTGATTAAGAGAGAAGCAATCAAGGCTCTATAACATAGTGTCTCAAGGCATTTAGAATACTTTTTCACCGAATGAACAGTGCAAGCAATAAGTGCTATGAGTTCACACAGAGAGAAAGGACCACTGAATAACAGACATGTACAAATGACTTATCTATATTTGCAAATCCATTGGACAATCCATTGAGTGTGAGAAGGAGGCAATGTTCTCATTTTGTATATAAAATTCATTAAAGTCTTATGGTCTTCATTGCTTTGAAGACTTCCACAACTTGTATACAGACTCAGAAAACTGTGAACAGCTTTATGTTTTTTTTTTTTTTTTTAAACCAGCCAACCCCATTAATTACCTAAGAGTGCTACATGCTGAGCACAATATCAGGTAAAATATAGCCAGCCCTGAAAGTCCATGGTGTTTTTTATTTTGCTGATATTTCTAAAATGTTTCAAATAACTGTGATACACAAAGAAATAACCATAGGCTTGAGCTTGGAAGATGTTAACAGAACGATATCAAAATAAACGGTTTTTCTCCATATAAGTGATTTTACCTCCAATCCTCCCAAAGAAAAAATAAGCATAGAACATCATAATGTGATAATTATAACACATTACTTAGTACTGGTCCTCAATTTTTGATGACATCCCTGAAGCTCAGATATTTATTGGAAAAGTTAGGGCAGAAATTCTGAATAGAAAGAAAGGCAAACTAAATGTAAATAGTATGAATTGCTGTACAGGCTTGAGGGTATCTAGCATACTCAGGTCTCTTATTTTTTCAAATAAACTGCTCAATCTCTCACCTGCTTGACATCAAGAATGTCAGTGTCTAATTCCTTTTCTATTTAATTGTAACAGAATCCTAGGGAGTTTTTCATTCTATAGGAGTTTCTGCACCATTGAAACCAGGTTGCCACTGTTTCTCACTGCTACAGTGTGACAGCTGATGACTGGTAACTTACAGGCTGATGGTCAGGTCAGCCCACTCTTCTGACGGTGTTACTGCTTGTTGAGGTTCTGCAGAAGCCACAGTAGTTTTTGAAAGAGAAGGATCCCCTAGCCTCCAGGGCAAGTGTCATCATTCCTCAGGTTCCCAGGATCATAGCTCTTAATAATCATCTATTTAAATTTATACACCTAGCCCCAGACTCAAAGTATTGGATCAGGACTCATGCCTCTGTCTGCATCCTCCAACATCTGGAAAAATTATCCACTTTTCCTTCTACTGACCACCTCTCCCAGGCTGTGGTACATTTTTTTTTTTAATCCCCACAAATCAATGGATCTTGTTATACTCCTCTCTATGTGTAGGATTTGCTCAAATAAAACCTCCTGTTTAAGGGTGGCATCTCTCAATAATTTTTAAAAAATTATATGTAGATTATAATATAAAACGTAGCATTTCTCTAGCATGAGAAGAGGGGAAAAAAGAATAACAAAGTCTAAAAAAGACAAACAAAAATGAATTCTTTAGCAGTGCATCCTCTGGCAGGGCACCTGACCATATAATATCTTATAATTGTACTAATTGCTTTAAAATATTGTTTTGTTTAAAAGGTTCCACTTTCCAGGGTACAAAAAATAAAATCAGAGTGGTGGATACTTAAGGTGACACATCTACTGACAGGCATATGTTGGGACTTCATCTTGATGTATGAGGTCACAGCCATGTTCCTCATCATGTTTCTGATGTGCTCTCTCCTAATAGTGGGTGGGGCATAAAAGAAGTCCATCCCACAGTCCTTGAAGAGTTTGCATTAATGGGAGAGAAGGAAAATTCTATACTTATACATATAGAAGAGTTGGATACTAATATAAGATAGCACATAGCACAGTAATAAATTAAATGCAAGCATCTAAGGTATTGAGAGAACTTCTCAGAGGAGTTCCACTCAACAATATTTATTAATAGTAATAAAAGTATAATTGACTGACAGACTTTTGCCTTTAAAACCCCTTTAAAGTACAAAGCACTTGGCTACACTGTGCAGATTGGCTCACTCAATGCCAATGCCAACTCCTCTTTAGTGTATCTCCCTATCTTTTAGAAGCTGGAAAGCTAAAAAAATTTCAGCAGGCTTCTGTGTATGACCTAAATTCCACAAGCAAAGCCATCACCTGAGACAGGGAAAGAGGAATTTGACAATGTGAAGGGGCAGCATGGAGACTGACTCTTTGGATAATGCAGAATGGCACAGGTGTCATCATAAAGTAGAAGTGACTGTGGGTTTTGTTACAAGAGTCCTGTTTTACTAAAAGCCTTTTCTCTTGCCTCTATCATCTAGCCTACTAGAAATTCTGAAATGAACCCTTTTCTGCCTAGTATAGCTGCAGGAGACTATGACATCTGCAACTAAGAAATTCAGAAAGGTATAATAGTATCAGAATGTTTTCAGGTGAGACAGATGAAGGACATGGAGGTTGGAGTTGTTTGTCTGACCTACTGGGTTGAAGGTAGGGTAGACTAGTTAGCAGTAGAGATTGGAATGCTGGTAATCTGTAGCATCTACTGATGGAAGAATTATTAAATTATTGCCTTTGGTTACTGGGAAAGATGCACCTATTAAAGGCAATGGCTATGCTTAAGTAGGCCATGTTGATAGGTGTGAAGAATATAATGACAATAGGCCAGGCTGTTGCTTCCAACTGAACTGAAGAGCACAAAGCAAGAAAGTAATGGGGTCAGGTTTTAAAATCCTGATTCAAGTCCTGAAAAAAGAACTAAAGAGTTTCTATAAGTGCCCTCAAAAGAATCTTGTATTCCTTTGGGTTTATGTAACTAAACATCAAATCCAGAGACTGATTCTGAGTTGATGAAATAAAATGGAGACAATTTAGAGTCTTGCCAGGCCTTGACTAAACACACAAGGGTATTGGCTGAAAAAAAGTTAAGCCTAAAAATTCTTAGGTATTTGAGGTGACTTAGTTGATTTTGAGTATTCTGAACCTCCAAACTTTACTGACTGTCTCAGACAGCACTAGCAGCTACTCCTCACCACCAATACAGGGCTGATGAGATTCTTCCTGTTTTATTTGAAGACCTTGTAATCAGTGCTTTTGCAAGAGAACACCTACACTCTCCATATCCCACCCTACCGTCTATATGATCTCAAACATGCCTCAGTTTGACTTGCAGGACCAAAAAGAGATTCAAGTCCAGGAGGAGAAACTGTTTGCTAATTCGTATTAGCAAATATCTAGGACTTGTTTACTGAAAACTAAATATAACAGTGTCTTATGTTAAGTGAAGTTAAGATATCAGAAATTCCTTAGTTTTGTATACTAAATGCAAAGAGCTTAAAAAGATGGCACGGTCTTATCAAATGCCAATGGCTCACCTGTACTTAAACATGTACACAAAGATGAGAATGAAAATGTCCATTTCCTATGACAATGAGGAGCATCAAATATAGTATTAGTTCTGATTCTCTGACAGAACTTTGACTGATCCAATGAGTCAACAAGTCATCATATGTGCTATTTGAACTGTTATCATGAACTTGTAAACCACAGAGCTGCATGTGCTCAGCAGGACACCAACATCAATAGGAAATGAGATAAACAGGATTGGGCCTAAGCGTGTTTAAAAGGTCTCAACATGTTACATAATCAGATTACTAACACTCCCAGTGTGCCCAGTTCTGTGGGTTCACTGTCACTTTTTATAGCCAAACTATGACTTCATAAAGAGTTCCTCTAGTATCAATTGACTGAGGAAAAATAAGTAAGCTTTATTCATAGATGACTTAATCTAATATGTTGACATCAGCCAAAAGTGTATTGTCTCACTCAGGGATACTCCTGAATAACAATAGCTATGATAATACACCTATTGGGCAAAATGTAAAAACTAATTATGATGATCACTTTGTTTGAAAAAAGAAACGACTGAGGCTTTAGATATACATCAATTCCATGGGTAGGAGTCGATCATGGTTTGGAAAGATGGTTAGAAACTTGGAATCAAAGAAATATCAGAAGATTATTAACAAGGCCGTTTTGGTAATCGATTCACGAATGAATTTCTTAAAGTTGTCCAGAACGTAAGGGCATTTTGTATTAGTCCATTTTCTGCTGTAAAGATACTGCTGGAGACTGGGTAATTTATAAACAAAGGAGATTTAATTCACTCAGAGTTCTGCATGGCTGGGGAGACCTCAGGAAACTTACAATCATGGTGGAAGGGAAAACAGGCACGTCTTAGTTGGCAGCAGGCTAGAGAGAGCGTGGGAAAGGGGAAAAGCCCCTTATAAAATCATCAGAGTTTGTGAGCACTCACTATCATAACAACAGAATGGAAGAAACCACCCCCGTGATCCAATCACCTCCCACCAGGCTCCTCACTTGACACGTGGGGATTATGGGGATTAAAATTCAAGATGAGATTTGGGTGGGGACACAGAAACAAACCATATCACATTTGTACCCCAGGTGGATGCTCCCATGGTTATTGTGGCCACACTAATCACATGAAAAAAGTAATTATCACTGTTGGTATTATTCAGCCTCTCTTCCCTGACATTCCATATTTGCTCACTGGACTCATGAATAAAGGTGGCTATGAGGACAGTGAGGAAAGTTAGGCATAGGGTCAAAAACATGGATTTCTTACTAGATTGCTCAGGTAACTGCCACTGCTGAGAACTCCATCTGCCAGCAGTAGAAATTAATGTTACATCACAGCAGGCTCAAACCCCAGGACACTAACTGGCAACTCATGGCAGGTCAATTACATGATATTCCTTTTTGTCCACAGAGAAGAAAGTGATTTATTGTCACTGGAATAGATATTAATTTTTGTACTCTGCGAGAATATGGATTTGCCTTTCTTGCATTCTCTAAGTTTTGGCCCTGGGGATTTATCAGATGCCTTGTTTACTGTCATAGTATCTCCCACAACATTGCTTCTGACCAACAAACCATTTTACAACCTACCAGGGATATCTGGATTTATTCTTACTGGGACCTGGAGGAAACAGAGATAGAGATACATGATTAAAAAACAAAACAAAAACAAAAAAAAACCAACAACAACAAGAAAAAGGTTGGGAGGGAAGTGCAGTATGGTGGAAAGTGCTTGAGGCTCAGAGCCCAAGAATGTGAGTTTGTGTCTGATTTCTACATCTTTCTAAGTCTTTGACCACTAACAAATTACATACCCTCTATGGGTTTGAGTTACCCTCACTGTAAAATGTGTAAATAATAGGTAATTCATAGGATGGTTTCAATAGAAAATGTTAATCACAAAAATTATTTTTTAAAAAAATTTAGAGTCTTATCTTTACCCACGATACCTGAGGATGCATTTAAATTATTTGAGAGAAAAAGTCTCAGAACCTGGGAGGAAGGGACATTTGGTTACAGGTCACTGTTAGGTATTCCCCTACAGCATGTAAATTCATGTTTGGTTTCCAATGAACATAGTCCATAATATCATACACCGTAAAGATAACATATATGTTCTTTTGTTCCTAACCTTGAGGGCCACTTCTTTGATTCTTTCTAGTTTCAGATGAAATCTCTGGCTATTCTATTGAACAAATCTAAAACTAGAAAGGACTTGCTGGTGCTTCATGCCCTCTGTGCTTACTTGTTACAGTCATTTCTATTTCTCTACTCCTGAACCACGATGGGATGACAGAGACTTCCCTACAAAAATTTCTAACTATTGGAGTTGTATTTAACGTGCCCCCTTTGTTCTGGCCTGCCCATGCACACTTGGGTTTCTTTAGCATCCTCTTTCAGATGTGGCCCTGGCCTGTATAGTTAGTCCATATGGGCTCCTGTACAGGATCTCTCAGTATCAGAGCCCCTTTACCCTTTCTGGCTCTCCTCTCCTCTTTCATCATTTTTCTCCAGACTATGGAGTCTTTTTCTAACCTGAGGACAGGGTGAGCTGACTCCCGTTCTTGTCTTCCTTAAGCTATTTTTATGGATAAAACTTAGTCCTTCAAATGTTAAACTCTTCAAACTAAAATATATCCAGATACTTCAAATCCTGTCCTCTTTGTGAGTTTCAAATATCTATGTTGAAATTTTGAAAGTGAAGAATTATTTTGTTCTCTCTGCTTTATTTTCTCTCTTTGCTGAGATATTACTTGGAAAACTCTGGCAAAATAAATGGGAAATAGGTAAAATAATAAAAAATGGAGAGAGAAGACACACACATTTATAAAATCCGTATTATACCCCACTACAAGTAGATAGAAGTCAAAACATCGATATACAAATAAACACTCATATATACCAGGTATGTATTTGTGATGAGATAACTAGACATAGACTTTTCAAGAGACCTAAATTTAAATGTTTTGAACAGTTTCTATAGATAAAGAAAGCAAGTTACTTTGAAATATACCTTTTTGTTTTGTTTTGGAATAGCCAACAGAATCACTATGTCATCACTCAAATATACGACACATATTTTATTCATTGTTCATGGTGAAGACTCTGCATGGTGGAATGATGCCAAATATGAATCCTTCAGTCTAGAATGTTAACTATTCTTTTTATAAATATAAAGCACTCCTCAGTGATGAAAGCTGCACTCCTTTGTGTGAGGAGCCTGTTTGATTCTCTATGTGGGTGTTAGAGAGCAGGGCTTTCGTTTCTCCTATGGAGGCAGTTTGACAGCAAAGCAGAGGCCTCAAATATGAAGGTGAGGGCCTGTGTGCTCTGTTATTAACTGCGGAGAAAACTTGCAGTTAATCCAGGCAGAGAGATAACACTTTGTATTAGACAAGTCATGGGAAGATGAACAATGTGCAAAAGGCTCTGAGAAAATAGCACCTTAGGGTAGAGTCAACAGATGAAGGTGACAAAAGACTGGTAGAATGATTGTACCATGTAAAAATACCTTTGGTGAGTCTCAGAAATAATGGGAAAACCATGTTTGATGGAGGGCTCAAGTTCATCAAACTCGCCAATTTGTTCAAGACTTTCCTGGTTTGAGGACTGACAGCCCTGCATATCAGGGAAACTTAGTTCTACAAACAGAGGGATGGCTGGTCCTTGTACCATCTGCAGATGTTGTGACTTACTTATTCTGGGCTAGGAGGAAAAAAACTGAGGATTACTGATATATGCAGATATGGCTAGATGAGTGGTGTTGGGGCTGGATTGTGGAGGCCCTTGAATTTCAGGCAAAGGAGTCTGTGCATTGTTTGAGAGGATTCAGTGCTATTAAAGAGCACTAGGTTATTGAATGGCAAACCCGGGAATGGTAGATTAGAGGGAAGTTGGAAGAGAGGCCGTTTGATCATTACACATTCTATGCATGTAAAAATAATGACATGTACCCCATAAATATGTACATATATATCAATAAAAAAAAAAAAAGAATCAGGCAGTTAAAGTGGGCTAAGATAAGAGTGGTTGTGGGAATGTGAATGTCTTCCAAAGGGAAGAGTTTGACTAATCACCTTGTATAAAGAGTAGAACGAACAATGTAGATATCTTTTCCCCTTTTTGTTCACAAAATAAAAACGACCTGGGTCAGGTAATCATTATTACATAATGTTCTCTAACTTCAGGTTATGTGACAGGTAGACCATCTTAGAGACATAGAGGAAGGCTTCTATGACCTTTCATGGCCTGGCCTTGCATTGTATGCCGTAAAAGTGTACAAAATCACATTCCCTATTATGAATTTCCTTTGCCCTTGGAAGGCAAAGATTTGCTTTGTATGTGCACATTTGTGGTTGACAGGTAAAAATATTTGCAGGAAGGTCACTAGGCTGTGTAGAGCATAAGGGAACAGGACATTTGGAATAAATTTCAGAGCCAGAAAATATACTTACAGATTCAGAAATACACAGCACACACAGTGTTCTTCACTCACACACAAGTATATACACTCACACATGTTCTTACACATCGTCGTCCACACACACATGCACATGCTTAGACACACATACCTCTACATTTCTTTTTAAATATCAGGCCTGCTGTAAGCAAAAAAAATTTGAAAGGAAAATGGATCAAGGAAAAAAAATCACCTTCATTTTGTAGATTTTTTAAGAAACCTTTTTGAGAAGGATATTGGTTTATCATCAGGTAAATAGTTTCATCTCTCATGAAATCCTATAGACCCTACAGCTGTTCCTGAGGAAGCTCTTAGCTACTGGTCCCTTGGAGGTGGCAGGTAGCAAGGTATCAGATCCCATAATCAAAAGAGGCCTCCAAATCCTTTAATAGCCAATCATCATGTGAGAAAACTGACTCTTCAGGTTTCTTCACTAAAGAGACAATGACTGGTTTAAGCCTCGGGCAGAAAACATTCTGTCCTTTAACAAAGGGACAAAAGGTTGAGAACAGAGAGGAGAAAGAAAGATATTTGATTGAATGTGCCCTGCAGGTAAATGAATGATTCTGGTGTGAGTGTAAAAATAGGGATAGGCAATTTATATTGAGACATAAATAAATACATTAATATATAGATACAGATACAAATATAAATATAGCTTTATCTAGAATAGAAATAAAGAAAGAAGTAAAATCCTAAGGTGGAGATTTAGGGCAGGTTTATTCTGAGGGTATAGTATACCATTTTCTTTGGAGAATTTTGAGAGTAAAGAATAATCTTAGGTGAATTACAAAACAATGAAACTGAAAAAGACTTTAAAGGTTCTTGTTTGACAGAGTAGTCAATGTTCACAGAGGTGGGAAATGGTCATATGCCATCATTAGTTGTCTAACCACTAATCCAGTAATCTTCCATAATAATCTGCTCAAGAAGGGGTGGAAGAGGCCACCCACAAAGTTATCCTGAGAGACTGATTATTTAAAACCAAAGTAGAAATAAAGAAACAGACAGTGACTTGGAAGTAGCTAGGGAGTCTGTGGGGAGGAAGAGGAGGAGAAATTTTTTTCATCTAAAGCCAATTAGGGGGGAAACAAAACAAAACAAAATAAAACAAACATACAAAAGAAAAACAAAATCAAACCAGCACATACTTAAGTCCATTAGGGTCTCCTAATTTTATCAACGGTGGACAGGGCATTCCTTCCGTGCCTTTCCTGGAAGAGAGGAAGGAGGTTGGAGCACTTCTGGAATGTCTAGAATGTCTTTCTCTCTGTTCTTGGTGCTAACTAGTACCTGACTTCCTCTGATCAAATAAAGTTGTGTGTGTACACCTAGCATGAATTTCTGTGAGCTCCTTCTTCCTGGAGTCTGTCTTAGGCCTCACATCTTGGAGACAGCCAAGTAAACATTTTACAATTGTTAAAATTAGTATAAATTACAGGGCTCTGGGACGGTCACAGCTTTGAAGGAGGGTAGTACAGTAGTTCCATGGGGGCAGTTTATCTTTTTGTGTGTGTTCTTCATGGTTTGCCTCCCCTCTGGTTTCCTAGTGATTACAAACCCTTAGCCATACCCTCCTCACTTTCCCTTCTCTCCAGGGCCAGCTTTGTAACTGACTGATCCTTGGCATCTATCTGCTCAGCACTCTCTCCTCTGCTGTCCAAGGTCTCATAGTCATGACTCCCTTACCACACTCTCCTTCTCCCTAACCCTGTTATTTCTAAATCAGTGCTCTCTTATCTGCAACCTCAAAGAAGGTTTAATAATCCATTTGGGGCCAGGCGCGGTGGTTCATGCCTGGAATCCCCGTACTTTGGGAGGCCAAGGCTGGTGAATCACATGAGGTCAGGAGTTCGAGACCAGCCTGGCCAACATGGGGAAACCCCATCTCTACTAAAAATACAAAAATTAGCTGGGCATGGTGGTGGGCACCTGTAATCCCAGCTACTCGGGAGGCTGAGGCAGGAGAATTGCTTGAACCCCGGAGGCGGAGGTTGCAGTGAGCCGAGATCATGTGATTGTCACCAGCCTGGGTAACAAGAAGGAAACTCTGTCTCAAAATAATAATAACAATAATCTGTTTTGAACATTGGTGAATAATAATTGTAATAGGCTATTTTCCCCCCATTTGCACCCTATCTGGGAACTTGCATGCCTGCTATTTGAAGCCAAAGGACTAACTCCTCAAGGACTGAATTTTAGGCAGCCTATGATTCCGGTAAGGAAGATAATTTTAGGCAAGAGGATATTCAAGAATTCTGTAAATTATACCAGTTTTGATGATATGTACCATGTTTATTTACCTTCCCCTAAGTGTGTTAAATAAGCAATGCCTATCCCTACCTGCCCTCATACCTAACCTCAGGGTAGGGAACTGGGGGCAGATGTGACTGGAGGACCTTTAGGAGTCCTCTCTCTACTGCATTGTGAACATATCACAACTTCTGTCTACACTGAGGGTTTGCCTTTGCTGTCTCTCATGTTCCCTTTCTCTTTTTTCTGTTCTCTAAAACGTACACAAGGAAGAAGGCAACCAATACTGGAGAGACTCCTCAGGAGAAAACAACAAGCAGGAGAAAGGAGTGGCCCCAGTCCATTCATTCTCTCCACTGAGGGTGACTTGTCCATGGTCACGCAGGACAAGACGGGCAGCCTGAAACCAAGGACACAGGGCCACTCCCTCCCACCATAGCCACCTCTCCTACACTGATGCACTGTGCTCTACACAATGTTCACTTTGGGGAAATGGAGAAGCAGAAGAATGGACCCTGTCATAGAGGAGATGCGGCTTCAGGTTGACTAGGTAGGAAAGGATATTCTTTTCCTCTTGTGTCTTTTTAGAAAGTGGCTCACATGGGTTAAAATTCTAGTCAGTAGTGTCATCAGAATAAACCCTGGGCATAGGTGACATCAAGAGAAACTCAAATGGAGTGATTCCTAAGGGTAGACTCATGGTAATAATAATGTCAATAATTTTCATTTATTAAACACTTTAGATCTATATGTATCTGTGTGTGTATACAGACACACACATACACACATATATAATACATTTAATTTCAATCTTCATTTTACAGGTAAAGGTCCTAAAGATTAGTGATTTGCTCAGGGTCACTCCAAGAATGCTGGAGATAGCAGTTGAACCCAGTTTGTTCATTTACAAGCCTATGGCTTATTTTTTCTGTATTCTGTCTCAGATTCTGTGATCACAGGCTAATCTCAAGACTACTCAACTGCAGCTAAAGTTATGCTAGGCCTCTGCACAGAAAGAAAGGAATAACTTCTATAGCAGACACAACACCAGGAGTTTGTGCATATCCTATTTAATCATTGCAGTGACACAGTCAGAGACTTATTATTATTATCCCCATTTTATAGATAGAGGAGCTGAGGTCCAAAGGGTTTCCAAGTTAATTCAGCTGCCAAGAAGACTACACATAATGGCAATATTTATGATGGCTTCTTATGTGCTACGCACAATGCTAACTTTTTCATATTTCCAAGCCAGTAGGAGGTCTGAGAAGTGAGCCATCTCCAAGAATTTAAAACATTGTTCTCCAAAGGCCCATGTGAAAATGCAAACATTTTATTTATGATTAAAGAAAGTCCTCACTATCAGCAGGGATCAGTTTGCCAAAATGCTTACCAGAGGAGAGGGCCATATGGCATGTAGATATTTGATTGAGGGAGAAGTAAACTAAGACACAATCATTCCAAGATGAAGAAGAAATACTATAAAGGTAACTGATACCTTTGCTGATTTGAATATTTATTTGAATAAATTATGAATATTCATTTTTCAGTGTTTTTATTCTTAGAAGGCCTGTTACTGGTGGATGGAAACTATGTGGTTCCAAAAAAAGTTATGTGGTCTTGAAGTGCTTTTTCAGGGGGATGGCTGATGTTTCCCTGGGGCATTAAATAGCATGATTTCTCTTTGTGGTCTCATGTCATAATGGTGTCAGTGCATTTCCAATGATAATTCATTGAGTTTTCTGACTGGTCCTTGTGATATGGAAGGGAAATGCTGAGAAGGGAAGGGTGTGGCCCCTTTAAATGATAGGGAAGGGGGAAGGGAACTGCTGGGTAGAGGAGGGAGTGGTCCTTGGCTAGGGCTCCACCCCCAGGCCTTTGCCCATGGACCTAGGTGAGGACAGGGATTTTTGCTGCACAGGCAGCTGGACATCGAGAGGAATGCACCAGTGTAGGATCACACTGGCACGCAGACAGGCCATCAGGCAGCAAACCAAGGCAGTTTGGCCGGGGCAGTTGTAGGAGAGCCGAGGCCAACAAGTGGCTCGACTCCAGGGGAAAACCATCTTCCTTCTGGCTCCCCCAACTCCTG
Organism: Pongo abelii; assembly: GCF_028885655.2. Classification (NCBI taxonomy): domain Eukaryota; kingdom Metazoa; phylum Chordata; class Mammalia; order Primates; family Hominidae; genus Pongo; species Pongo abelii. The sequence goes on along the minus strand of NC_071997.2, from coordinate 51,503,851 downwards.
AGAGCTACTTCCACTCAATAAAACCTTGCAGTCATTCTCCAAGCAATGTGTGATCTGATTCTTCTGGTATACCAAGGCAAGAACCCCAGGGTACAGAATGCCCTCTGTCCTTGTGATAAGGCAGGGATCTAACTGAGCTGACTAACACAAGCCACACATGGATGGCTAAACTAAAAGAGCGTCCTGTAACACACGCTCACTGGGATTTCAGCTGGAAACATTCACCCCTAGACACTGCCATGGGGTCAGAGCTCCACAGCCTGCCCTTCCCTGTGCTTCCCTAGAGGTTTGAGCAGCAGGGCACTGAAGAAATGAGTCACACCCCCATCATATGCCCTGTGAGAGGGACAAGGGAACTTTTCCCATTTCACTTGCATTTGTGTAGACGAGTATTCAGTGGTGCAATAGACCCATGACATACTTGGCAAAAATGAATACACAAAACACTTCCAAATGGAATAGATGGGCAAGTAACTTTGGGAAGCACTGCATTTTATATTCTTCTTCTTTCTTAGGGATTTATAATTTCCATCAGTTTACTAAAAGTTCTGAGAAATCCTGTAGTGAAGAAACCAGTCTTCCAAATTTATTTGCATTAGGATCTTTTGGAGTGTCCAGTGGGAGGAAAATCTCCTGGTGTATTATCAGACTCTATGATCACAGAGAATTCCAAGTCCAGTTATCTATTGATGTTGCTGCTTTTCTCCAAAGTAGCTGGTGACTTTCTACAGGATGGATCTTTACTGAAAAATCCTTAACCAAGAATCTATGCCTGCTTATCTTTTTTTTTTTTTTTTTGACAGAGTCTCGCTCTGTTGCCTAGGCTGGAGTGCAGTGGCGCTGTCTTGGCTCAGTGCAACCTCCGCCTCCCGGGTTCATGCCATTCTCCTGCCTCAGCCTCCCGAGTAGCTGGGACTACAGGCGCCTGCCATCACGCCCGGCTAATTTTTTGTATTTTTTTTAGTAGAGACGGGGTTTCACTGTGTTAGCCAGGATGGTCTCAATCTCCTGACCTCCTGATCCACCCGCCTTGGCCTCCCAAAGTACTGGGATTACAGGCATGAGCCACCACTCCCGGCCACTTATCTTTGTTTTTACAGAATTCCTGCAAATCAGTGAGTAAGCTGGTTCTAGGCGTTGGATGTTATTTTGTGGGTTTTGTTTACATGGCTTTTTCTATATTTTTTCCTACCCCCTCATTTAATGTCTTCTTTAGGATTATTTATCTTCTCTCACTTATTTTTCTGCTTTTACTTTTTTGGACATAATGCAATCAAGGTCTATTAGTGAAGAGGTTGATAATTTTAACATGCATACATAATTTTAATAAGATTATAATTAATCAACATTATCTCTTTTGCCCTCAACTCAGAAAGAAACATGGATTTTATTCTAATACTCCCGTCTTATGTATTATTGCCATCAACAATTTCTTAGATTTACCTACACATTTTATAATTTTTAACTCCTCCTTGCTGCTTTTTTTTTTTGGGGGGTTTTGTTTTTTATTTGAGATGGAGTCTCCCTCTGTCACCCAGGCTGGAGTGCAGTGGCACGATCTTGGCTCGCTGCAACCTTTGCCTCCCAGGTTCAAGCGATTCTCCTGCCTCAGCCTCCTAAGTAGCTGGGACTACAGGCATGCGCCACTACACCCAGCTGATTTTTGTGTTTTTAGCAGGGATGGTGTTTCACCATATTGGCGAGGCTGGTCTCAAACTCCTGACCTCATGATCTGCCTGCCTTAGCCTCCTAAAGTGTTGGGATTATAGGACCACGCCCGGCCGCTTCTTATATTTTAGCTCTTCCTTCAGTGTTTAATTTCTGTCTCAAAATATATTTTTATAATTTACTTTTCTAATAAATTTATATTCACAGTAATTTTATCTCAATATTTTCAAATATTATTTCATTGTCTGATAGCTTCTGTGGTTGATATAGAGATACTCACTATCAGTATAATGGAAATTCCATTCCAGAAAAATCTATATGTTATACACAAAACCCTAAATTGGTCTCTAAGTTCTAATCCTCCTGCACTCACCCTTTATAATCCTCTCCCTCCACACATGGGAGAGGTGGGATAACACTCCCATGATTGGTTACTTTATTGGGCAAAGTAGAAGAGATTTTGCAAATGTAATTAAGTGTCAAGCAAGTTGACTTTAAAGTAAGCAAAAGAGGAATGATCTTGAATGAAACTCACATAATGAGGTGAAAACTTTTTTAAACTTTTGTGAGTACATAGTAGGTGTATATATTTATGGAGTAGATGAGATGTTTTGATATAGGTGTGCAATGTGAAATAAGCTCATTGTGGAGAATGGGATATTCAACCCCTCAAGCATACAACCACTGTGGAAAACAGTTTGGAAGTTCCTCAAAAAACTAAAAATTTAGCTTCCATATGATCCAGCAATCACACTATTGGGTATATGCCTAAAAGAAAGGAAATCTGTATATTGAAGAGATGTACACTCCTGTGTGTTTTGAAGTACTGTTCACAATAGCTAAGATTTAAAAGCAACCTAAGAATCTATCAACAGATGAATGGATAAAGAAAATGTGGTACATATAAACAATGGAGTACTACTCTGTCATAAAAATTAACGAGATCCTGTCATTTGCAACAACATGGATAGAAATAGAGATCATTATGATACATTAAATAAGGCAGACACAGAAAGGAAAACATGTTCTCACTTATTTGTGGGATCTAAAAGTCAAAACAATTCAACTCATAGACATAGTTCTTAAAAGATGGACATGGACCTTTCTAAACAGAGAGGTACTCTTCTGTTGCCCTTAAACAAAAATTTATGCTGTGAACTGCCTACAATGAGGACAGGCCTGTAGAAGCTGGGGACTTTAGTTCTAACAATTGCAAGGAACTGAATTCTGCCAGGAATCTGAAAGAGGCCCTCAAGATCCAGATGGGAAAAGTACCTGGCTGACAACTTGATTGCATCCCTGTGAATTCTGACCAAAGGACGTAGTTATGACGTGCTCAGACACACCATGGAAACCATGAGATAATGAATTTGTCTAGAAGCACCAAGTTTCTAGTAGTTTGTTAGCAATAGAAAACTAATATATGGCTGGGCGCAGTGGCTCACACCTATAATCCCAGCACTTTGAGAGGCCGAGGTGGGCGGATCATGACGTCAGGAGTTCGAGACCAGCCTGCCCAACATGGTGAACCCTGTCTCTACTAATACAAAAAAAATTACAGAAAATTAAAAATATAAAAAATTAGCCAGGCATGCTGGTGCACACCTGTAATCCCAGCTACTCAGGAGGCTGAGACAGGAGAATCACTTGAACCCAGGAGGCAGAGGTTGCAGTGATCTGAGATTGTGCCATTGCACTCCAGCCTGGGAGACAGAGCAAGACTCTGTCTCGAGAAAAAAAAAAAAAAAGAAAAAAAAAGAAAACTAGTATATTACATGTTCTTTCTTGCAATTTTGAAAATCTTTTTTAATGGCACTCTGCAGTTTCACTATAACATGCCTATGTGTGAATCTAGTTTTATTTATTTTACTTGGAACACAATATATTTCCCATACCTGAGGATTTTTAGTTTTCATAAAGTCTGAAAAAAATGCGGTCATTATATTCTTCTTATATTCTCTCTACCTCTTGATATATTTTCCTAGCTTTATCATTCTGTGACTTATTCTGTGTACATTCTTTAAATTTAATCTCCAGCTTACTAAATCTATCTTTAACTGTGCTGATGCATTATTTAAAGAATCCAGGCCGGGCGCAGTGGCTCACGCCTATAATTCCAGCACTTTGGGAGGTGGGTGGATCATGAGGTTAGGAGTTCGAGACCAGCCTGGCCAACATGGTGAAACCTCGTCTCTACTAAAAATACAAAAATTTGCTGGGTGTGGTGGCAGGTGCCTGTAATCCCAGCTACTTGGGAGGCTGAGACAGGAGAATTGCTTGAACCCAGAGGTGGACGTTGCAGTGAGCCGAGATTGTTTCAAAAAAAAAAAAAAAAATCCACTGATATTTTAAAATTTCAATGACCTTAGTTTTTATTTACAGAAATTGTATTAGGTTATTTTCAAAGTATGTCTTATCTCTTTAATAGTAGATCTTTTTTTGTCATATTATACTTTGTTCTTTATTAAATTTTAAACATAATTATTTTATATTTTTATCCAATATTATATTGTCAATGATTTTTTCCAGATATAATATTACTCACAATAATTCATGGTAATTTGTTTCCTTATGAGTTATTAATTTTATACTTTGAGCTCAATTCAAAGTGTGACCTGACTGATTGGTCTTTGCTTCTGCCCAGGTTGTTTGGGCCTCTTTTCATGTGAATACTCAGTGTGGTGGATTCTGAATCATGTAGAAGCCCTAGTGGGTTCAGGGCTGAGTTTATAACTTCTCTGGGAAAAAAAAAAATGCCTTAATTTTTTTTTTTTTAATTAGAGTCTGGGTTAAGATCTTCAAGCTTCCTTTTTTCCTCTCTAAGGTGACCCTGCATTTTTCATTTTGTGCATCAAGGAATCTGGCTTTCTATCAGGATCTCACTTCTATCGTCACCTCCATATGAGCCCAACATTCACCTATCATTTTGATGTCATTTAAATTCACACCTCTTGGTTAATAAGATAAGTATATGTTGTTAGGGCAGCCAGAGCCTTAGCCTACCCACTCTAGACTCAGTTCTCCTTCAGGGTCTGGTAATTTGAAATTTCCCTAGCTTTCCTATTTCATCAGATCTGTATCTTAAAGTATGTTAGTAGTATTTCTTCAAAACATCACAATTCTCTTTAGAGAAAAGTTGTTTTATTCTTATTAACTATTTGGCTATATTGTTGAAAACAGATTTTAGAAATGTCTTAGAGGTCATCTAGACTAATGCATTATCCAGTGTTTGAATTCTCCTACTTCTAGTAATATCACTGTTTACGGAAAATTGATGTGTGCCAGGCAGTTTGCTAAGTGTTTTCATGCATTATTTAACATATCCTTACAAAAAATTCATGATTTAAAAAATTATTTGTAATATATATAGAAAAAAATGAGACTGAGAAAGATGAAATGTTCACATGCCAACAAAGCAATTGCAAAGTCTGGATGCAAATCAAGGCTTTTTCTTTTTTTCTTTCCTTCTTTGTAGCCCATTGGTTCCTACTGCAGATTCCATACTACAGTTTTGGTACTAAATGCTTACTCAGATTATTCTTAATTGCTAATAATAATGTCAAATGTACTGCTTTATTTTATGTAATATCATTCCATGTAAAGAATTAGCTTATTGTTATGTTATTAGTAGTAATTCTTTTTTCTAGTGAGTCACAGTACTTCACGCATTGGTTTTAATCTAAATCTTTGAGTTCACACCATGTCAGCACTTCAGTATTGAATATTTAAATTTTTTTATAGTTCCTCATATAAAATTTTTTATCTTTTCTGGTCATTCTCTAGATGAGCTCCAGTTAATCTAATATCATTCAAAAAATGTTATCAAGGACTGAATATAATTTTCTAGGTATCAGATGAAGAGTAATGTGTGGATTTGATGGACATTTCTAAGATCTGAATTTCTTTGATCACCTTGTGGTAGCACTCTTTAGAAAATTATATTTGCCACTGTTTATTTTCCTTTCTTCTACACTTGGTGTGAATGGCTCTGGATTTTTTTCCCCTTTTCTACTGAAGTCAGCTCATATTTCAAAGATCACCCATAAGTACAAGTCTTATAGCCAAAGTCTTTTATCTGTGCCTTACTGAGACATTTTAATGTCTTTGGTCAACACCTGGCAAGACAAGTTTTAATGAATGTCATGATAAATATGTGATGTGAATCTGTGAGTTATTCTGTCATTTACTTCTGTTGGGGTAGATCATGACCTTCTTTTGAGACAAAGCTTTGCTATGAGGTTGGCAAAGATGGAGTGGTCAGGAGTGATTCTTGCTAATTCAGTAGGTGGGTGGGGTGATGGTTGGGCTCAGTTCAACTACATATTTGTGGGATGTTTAGGTTGAGGTAATCAACAAGTAGTCTTCTATGTAATTCTGGAATTCAAGAGAGATATGGGGACAAGACTCAATGCTTGAAAGTTCTTAATATATTGGAGATATGTTAATTTCCTATTGTTGCTATAACAAATTACCATATACAGTAGCTTAAAACAATATGAATTTACTATCTTACAGTTCTGGAGATCAGAAGTTTGAAATCAGTTTCATTGGACTTAAAGGTGTTGACAGACCTGTTTTTTTGTTTGTTTGTTTTTTCCTGGAGGCTCTGGAGGAGAATCTGCCTTCCTTAAATTGTCCAGCTTCAAAGGGTGCCTATATACTTTAGCTTGTGGTCCCCTTTCTCTCTCTCATGCCAGCAGCATAGCATCTACTCTTCTTTCTGGTTTCTGATTCTGTTCTTATATCTTCTCTTTCTTGACCATCTTGCCTTCCATGAGGCTCTTGGGATTACAGGGGGTCCACCTAGATAATCCAGGATAATCTTCCTATGTCAAGATCTTTCACTCAGTCATATCTGAAAAGTCTCTTTTGCTACATAAGGCTATAAATTAATAGGTTTGGGGCACTAGGATATGTATATCTTTGTGTTGCAGGCAATTGAAACTGTAAAACTATAACACTACACAAAGAGTGTGTAGACTAATAAAAAGAAAAGAGAAGATGATTTGGAGAACATTAACCTTTAATGAGCAATAGAAGAAAGAATCTTTAATATAAGATCATTAAAAAAGTGATAAGAAAAGTTGGAGGGAACTGTGATGTGGGGGTATAACCAAGACCAATGGAGAAGAGATTTTCAAGAAGGTGAAATAGTCAAGTGTGTGGAGTTTTTAAAAGACGTCAAGGAATAGGAAAGGTGACTATTGTTTGACATATTTGGCCATTAAAAGGTTCCTGAAAGTTCATAAAGAAAAGCCTTTATATGTTCAAAACCCTGCTATACAAGGTAAAGCCATAGAGCTTGCATATTTTCAAAGAATTTCACTGAAAAAATTAAAAATTTAGAAAGTGTTGACATTTCCAGACTTATAACTTAGCAACCTGAATGTCTGAACTCTTCAGCACTGTGGATTCCCTCAACCAGCATGTTATAATGGATAGACTTTGGTGTCACCAGCACTCTTGATTAAATTGTAGTTCTATTACATCCTAGCTTTGTGTCTTGGGGTTAAATACTAAAGCTTTTAAATATTTACTCAGTTTTCTCTCCTATAAATTAGGATAATAATATTTAGTTTGTAAAGTAATTGTTAATACTCCAATGAGAACAATATAAAATGCCTGGCACACAGTAGCTTCAATAAATGATATTTAATATTATTACTACCACTATGGAAGTACTTTCTTAAAAATATGTAAAGTGTAACAAAGAGCAACTGTTATAATTTTAAAAGTTTTTGTAGATTTCAAATCAGGGATGGTGTCAGCAAAAGTATGTGCACGCCTAATAGGCTTTAATTCAAGCCAATACCATGTCTTACAATTACTATGTTCTCTCTTTAGAAATAGAACATCAAATGAGAAGATATTTTTGTTTTCTCCCATCACCAATGACAGCAGTCATTTTCAGGATTTCGACTGATAAGTTTCAGAGTTGCTTTGCCTAAGGTTCATGTCCCTGATCTGCACCTGTACCCTGCCCAGCCTCACCCTTTTTCTGCCCAAATAAATCAGTCTGGGATTAATCTTTGCAGCTTCATTCCTCACTGCTCCCCTCAGTGAATAAAATTTGGGCCAGAGTGGGGGAATTCCTGAATGTGCCATGTTCTTTCATGCCTCTGGGACTTTCTTTTCCCAATCCAGAACATTTAGTGCATCTGTCTGCCTTTGAGATTCCAAATGGCCTTCTTGGATCAGCTCAAACGATCCTCCTTGATGGTTTATGTGCCCTTGAGTTTAAATTTGTGGCTTTTATGTATTAAGATCTCTCCAACATATTAAGATTTGTTTCCAGTCATAAACTAGCTTTTTTTTTTTTTTTTCAGCAAAGCTTCCCTTTCCAAGCCTGAGAGAGAGATAGCTAAAGGGCAGAACTCAGAAGTGGTTCGTTTTCTGATATTTATTATTCAGGAATGCTTGTTAAAATAGTAACCTTTCCTATTAATGAAGAGAGTTGATACAAGGGCAACAAGTGACAAAAATTGCTCTTGTTCAGCTGTAGAAGGTAGCATCTTAGTAACCCAGAGGGTTAATTCATCAAGAGGATATTCAGAACGGTTTGAATACACAGATGCATTTTGCAGAAGGCAGAAATAGATCTGTCGTTTCCTTCTGTTTTCTCCAAGACTCCAGTGGCATTGAGGAAAGCAGGAGAAACTAATTTAATGTTTTATTTAAATATTTCAGGTATTTTTATTTGCTCAAAGCAAAATATCTCATTCAATATCTTATTCAATAAAGGCACGTCAGGCCCTGGAACTGATGACAGCCAGGTGAAAAGTTTGTCTGGATAGGTAATAAGGCTCAAAGTCCTGATTTTCCTGCTGCAGATTCAAAAGACTAATAGGAGAAAAGAACAGGAGTTGTAATCCATAAGAACATTCAGTTCTTCCCTTGTACTGACATCTCTGGGTTACAGAGCTCTTTGAAAAAGAGTTCTCACTTTACAGGGGTTTTTTGGTTTGCATCTAAAGAAGTTGAAACTAAGGGCTGGGCAAAGTCTTAGTCTTGAAGAGGCTGACTTCAGATTATGCACAAACACACACTTTAGAGTAGAGACCAGATAGGTTTGCAAGTGAAATGTTTTCTGGTTTTATTCAAAAAATAATTTTCATGAGATGCTGTGCTTACTTATACAGGAAGCAGAATCTTTTTTTGTTCAGCAAAATACTTTGGTTTGTTAGTTTCAGATGACCCAACAGGCACTTGCTTACAGGAATTAGGGGAAACAATCAGGTGATTATTCAGTTCCTATGTACATTGAGGTCAACAAAGTGTGGTCTAATAGCCTAATAACAGTTTGCTCCTGAGCATGACTATCCAAGGACAATGTTAGAGAGGCAGTATTGCATTACAGGTATAGGGTATAGGAAGGAATAGAAACAAGAGATCAAGAGTTGAAAAGATTAGAACACTTGGTGAATATCACAATGCAGCATGACCCTAAATTATCTGGGACATAATTAAATAACAAAGCTAAGGTGCCATACATTTATTCTTATTGTGTGCTGGTCACCCTATATACAGATAGTCTGATGGATTTAAAAGCAGAGAGACAGGATAGAAATAGATAGGAAAGAAAGCTGAAAAAGAAATTTCTACCAGTTTTCTGCAGAAACAAGTCTAAAATCTAGAGTGTTATCAGAATTTTACTCTAGCTACTTCTGCCAAGTAGCTAGAGCTACTTTAACTTCTTACCTTCCTGTTCTTTATTCCCCAGCCAAAATAAGATATTCATCTCTGTGTTTCACACATGCTCACACCCCTCAACCCTGAGGCGTCAAATACTGCCCTCGTAGAGTCACTAAAGGTTTCTGAGTAGCGTTCAAATCTCTCTTCCAATTGACCATCCTGGTGGGAGTGGGAAAGAAGCAGCTGGCACTATGGAAATTATGCTACATGAAAGAATTTGGACTAAAAATGTAGACTTTTGTGCAATCAATACAAGAGTCAGGGTTAAGGCAATGCATGAGTGAGTTCACCTGGAGAATATAATAAGAAAGAATATAATGAGAGAAATAGAATATAATAAGAGAATATAATAAAAGAGAAAGAAAAGCCATAAGGACTGTCTGTCCATCCTTCAGTGGAAAGAGAAATTAAGACAGGAAAAGAGTAGTCAGAAAGAAAGGATGAACACAGGGAGGAATTTCAGAGTGACTGATCATTAGTGTCAATTGTAATAGAAAAATCAAAGAGGATTGGGGCTGAGAAAAGTCCTCCTGGACTGGGAGAATTGGAAATTAAATTTTTATGTCAGACGTTTGTTACTGTGGTGGCAACAGGACAAGATTGGCACAAAGTGAGTAGGGAATGAGAAGGAGGCAGCAGGGGAGGCCGTTGAGTAGTGACAACTATTTTGAGAATATTATTTGAAGAAAGGAGACAGATGGGACAGTAGCTTGAGGGTTGAAGTGAGATTCAAAAACCCACTTCTTTAGTAAAATTTCTCAATAACACATTCATCATAAAATATTTTTGTTTGATTTTTCCCAAAGCATTCCTAAAGGCCATCTACTATATATGTGGTTGAATCCTGGAAAAAGTCTTGAATTCTGGACAAATAACTAAATCTTGGCACCCTCCATATTTTCCACCTGAAAATAGGGATACTAATTATTGGTGTTCAACTGTATGTTGTGAACACTCCAGGAAATATAAAATCATTTTTAAACTGCAAAGCCCATACAAAATATGGTAGTACTATCATTGTAATCAACTATGTAATTTTTTAACATCTAATACAAAAGATTCCAAAATATTTATATATCAAAACATTTTAATAGAAAGTAGTTTGATATGTAACAGTTTGAAATTAAAGTAAGAAAATGACCATTTACAAAGTACTCATGCTATATGCCAGGCATAGAAATAGATGTGTAAAATTATTCTTTTAATTCTCTTTAGGGAACAATAAGGTAAGTATACATTTGTTCATTTTATTGATGGAAAACAGATCTGTGAGATATTAACTAGTACTCTCAAATTCACTTAACCAGTTACAGAAGAGTCAGGATTCAGGATTAAAACCTATGTTATAAAGTTATAAATCCACTTTGCTCAATCAATATAAATGTTTGTTTCTCAAATTTCATTGTATTATACATATAAACAAGAACTCTAATAAAACAGTTGTTTGATTTGGCTGGACATATTCATTAAAATAACTGCTTATATAATTATGAACTAAATTCAAATTTGAAGAAGAAATTCTTATGAAATGTAAAGCTTTCTGGGTTTTTTCTCTGTATGATTCTTTTTAGATGTCCTGTGTTGCCTGCAGAATTTAGGATCAGAAGTCCCAAACAAAAAATATTATTTACAAAGTGTTGTAAATATATTTTTAGTACAGAAATCCCAACTGTTTCTCATTAAAATGTTCCATTTCCATGCCTTGTTCTCCAAAGTGGTGCTAAGGGTGACTAACGGAGTCCTATTCCCAAATCAAATACTCTCAGTTATATAGAGGTGTAATTAGTAAGCCTGCTTTCGTATATTTGAAGAACGATGTGAATGCTATTTATCCCTATTTTCACTATTATATAATAATGAAAATTCTAACTTTATTAGGGACAAAGAAGATAAAGGGCAAGGATACAAAGATAATGCAGATGAATGGAAGAAGAAAATTTATTCCCATGTAAATCCCACTATTTCCTTTAAGCAGGAGAAGTGGCACAGAAATATAATGGTTAAAATCTGGGTTAAAATCTGGGTTTAAATCTAGGCTCTACAATTTACCAGCAATTTTGGGCAGGATTACCAAATTACCAGCGATTTGGGGCAGGATTACAAATTACCAGTGATTTTGGGCCAGATATTTAGCTGCTTGTGTTTTGGTTTCCTCATCTATAAAGTAAAATTTTATAATTATTAAATGTGAAAGAGTTATAAGAATGCCCAGCCCATAGAAAGCCTTATATGTATTATCTATTATTAATATTTTATTTTCAAAGTTACTCTGAAGATCTTTCTCTTGAATTTCTTATGAATAACCAAAACAAATACTGCTATCTAGAAAAACTAAATTTTCAGCTCTACTTAATAACAACATAAGGCTCCTCGAGGTAGGCATAAATTTAAAGAAACAATATTCGATCTTATTTAAGAAGAGGAGTTCTTTAGTTATAATCTATTCATTCATTAATTTATTCATATTTATTCAACAATCATTGTCTATTGTGTGCCTCCTACCCTACATTTATAAAATAACAGTCATCAATTTCTTCTCCACCTATATGTGCATGTCACTTCTCACATCAAGGGCTGGTGTCTATTAACTTTCCCTTGAATCTGGTTAGACTTCCTTTTGCAAATAAAATGTAGCAGAAAAAATGATGTGCCAGTTTCCTCCCAGCTATATGTGTATATATATATTATAATATATATTATATTATATATTATAATATATATTATATATTATATATAATATATATAATTATATATATTATATATAATATAATATATAAAATTTTATATATTATATATAATATATTATATATAATTATATATATTATATATATAAAATTATATGTATAATATATAATATATAAAAAATATATATTATATATTATATATATGTATTTTTTTTTTAGATGAAATCTCACTCTGTCACCCAGGCTGGAGTGCAGTGGCACGATCTCAGCTCACTGCAAGCTCCACCTCCTGGGTTCACGCCATTCTCCTGCCTCAGCCTCCCAAGTAGCTGGGACTACAGGTGCCCGCCACCATGCCCAGCTAATTTTTTTGTATTTTTTTAGTAGAGACGGGGTTTTACCATGTTAGCCAGGATGGTCTCGATCTCCTGACCTCATGATCCACCCACCTGGGCCTCCCAAAGTGCTGGGATTATAGGCATAAGCCACCGTGCCCAGTCCCTCCCAGCTTTTAAGATAACTGTCAGCTTCTACTCCCTGCCTTGGAACACAGTTTCTATGTAAGATGTTCAGCTACATTGAGACCCCATGTACTGTGAGAAAGCCCAAGCCAGACATATGGAGTGGTCACATGAAGAAGAGAGAGAAGCTTGTCATGTCCACAGTGGTTCTAACCATCCCCAGACATGTCAATGAAGAAGCAATTGCCATTCATAACAGAGTTTCAACCCCCTCAGGTGCCATGTGGAACAGCACAGCCCAGTTAAACCCAGCTCCTACTGCAGATTTGTGAGAAATAGTAAGTCATTGTTTTAAGCCACTTAAGTTTAGGGATGGTTTGTTAAATCACTAATGGGTAACCAAAACAATGCTTTAAACCCAGAAGCAATACGATGTGAATAGTACCTCTAGGTATAAAGGCTGAGTTGCAGCTAAGAGGTGAGATAAAATGAAATTTATAGAAATCTGTAGAAAACAGAGGGTAGTATATTAGTTTTAATGTCTTCTCATGAAGGCAGGTCTAGATACATTTATCAATACATTTAGAGATAATAGTCTAATAACTCAGAGTGCTAATATACTAATATATTATCCCAAATGACCCAGAATATATCCTCATCAGCACATTTACCCTGTGCCCCTCAAGCTACGTGGTCATCTTGTCATCAAAATGTTTCATGGAATCCAACACGAGGAATTAGCCGTATATTCTTAATGGCACCTAAACTGGATAAGCCAGATAAGGAGTGGAGAATATGCATATCAGCTCCTCTGAAAACCCTGTCTAGAGGGTTGCTGGACATACATTGCCAAATTCAAGTCATCTGATATTTTTTTAAAAGGCTTTATGCTGCATGCTCCTATTAGTTAGCATAGCCCTTTTTTTCTTTTTTGACAGAGTCTCTCTCTGTTGCCCAGGCTGGAGTGCATTGGTGCGATCTCAACTCACTGCAAGCTCCACCTCCCGGGTTCACACCATTCTCCTGCCTCAGCCTCCCAAGTAGCTGGGACTACAGGCGCCCTCCACGATGCCCAGCTTTTTTTTTTTTTTTTTTTAAGTAGAGATGGGGCTTCACCATGTTAGCCAGGATGGTCTCGATCTCCTGAACTAGTGATCCGCCCATCTCAGCCTCCCAAAATGCTGGGATTACAGGCTTGAGTCACCGCGCCTGGCCAGCATAGTCCTCTTTTAGATAGGGTATACAACAACTGATTATGATTCGGTTAGTTTTTCCCATTTACTACAATTGGGTTATATAGATTGACCCAAATATATTCTCTTGAAACAAAATCAAGAACACTTAAATGGCAACGTAAGCCCCTAAAATTCCTCATCCTTTGATTTCTGGCTAATACTTAGGGTAAAGTTTTCACTTTTTTTTGTTGTTGTTGTTGAGAGAGAGGGTCTTACACTGTTGCCCAGGCTGGAGTGCAGTAGGGGTGATCCTAGCTCACTGCAACCTCAAACTTCTGAGCACAAGTGACCCTACCACCTCAGCCTCCTGAGTAGCTGGGACTACAGGCATGTGCCACCATACCCAACTAATTAAAAAAAAAAAAAAAAGAAAGAAAAATTGTAGAGATAAGGTCTCGCTATGTTGCCCAGGCTGGTCTTGAACTTCTGAGCCCAAGCGATCCTCCTGCATCAGCTTACCAAAGTGCTGGGATTACAGGCATGTGCTATTGCACCCAGCCCATTTCCACATTTTTGCTATGCACATTTATACCCACATGTTGCCATCGTTTAGTATGTTATCTTGGCTGCATGTTTTACCACAGAAGCTTTTATGTAGATTCCCAGGCTTCTTTATTGCCTATTTGTGATAAGATTGCCTGAAATGTGGCCCTCCTGCCTGGACACAGAACTATACTTGTACCACTTGACTAATTTTTTTTTAATGGATGACTTCACTTTTTCTCAAACATAGCCATGGCCCAGGATTTTATTCTTAGGCCTCATCACTTCTTTTTCTACATGTGCATCTTCTCAAATTGTGCCCATTACAATAACATCTGTGTAAAAAACTTCTGTTTAAGAAAATTTCAGATCTTTCTGTTTATCCTGAATCTCTTCCAAATCCCGTCCTACCAGATAACTTTATTAAAGGCTTCTCCTGAAGCTTAAATAAACATGTTAAGTGTAGAATTTTCATAGTTCCCCTTAAGTCCCCAGAAACTATCTTTTCCTTTGACTTCATTTTCCATTTAATATTTTTTTAAGAGCATTCTAGGCTTGAAAACGAAGGGTCTTTTTATTCCCATTTCTCTAAGAACATGCAAATTATAACCAAAGTCTTCTAGATTTGGTCTCTGTACTGTTGCTCAAGTCTGTCTCTTTTCCATCTTCACCACCAGCATTCTAGTTAGGGCTCATTGATGTCCCTCCTAGAATTGCTGCAATAGATCTTTAACTTCCTCTCACCTCCAATTCGAGTTTTCAAATTCCAATTGATTCTCTGCAGACTGCCAGTCTGCCCTTCTTAGCCATTCTCCAATTATTCACTGCTTAAAATCCACCAGGGCTCGTCTTAGTTTAGCAAATAAAATCAGCATTTTTCAGTTTGAATTTCCAGACCTTCCACATTTAATCTCCTTACTCCCATGTGTATGTCCTGTGTTCTGAGTAAACTGGAATCTAGTAGTGTTTACTAAATATATTACACATTTTTTCAGTGTTGTGCACATACTTTATATCGAGAAGGCTCCTTGTCATCATTCTCTTACCTTAAAAAATGGTATATACCTCTAAAGCATACTGCAAACACAGGTTCTTTCCAAGTTTTTTCATAATCCTGTTTTCTACTTTTTTAAGTGATTGTAGCAAATCAATTTATCTGTATTTCTTACAATATTACTTGTAACTCCAGTCACTTAGGCACAAGACTATCCAATCTTTTCTGCTAAGCTCTAGGATTCTTCAAGAAAGCAGCTGTACCTTATTCAATTTCATAGTCTTAATGACACGCACAGTGCCTGGCACACTGTAGAAGCTTCATAATGTTTGTTAACTTGGAATAGACCAGAGTTAAGTAGGCTACATGGGAATCAAGTCCGTGACCTCTGTCTCATTATCACTGATGCCTGGCCACAAGAAAAATATGTAAAGTGGCAAAATTCTTGTTATACTGAAGCTTTAATTAAAGTACATTTAATTCTCAAGACAAGTTCCAGTTTAGTGACCCTGAAGAAGAATAGAGAATGTCGTCTATTCATTAACTGAGCAGGGGTAAATGCAAGTTCCTCTAGGAATTTCCATTTTAAAACAGCCAATATTGGCCAAGACAAACTGACAACAGAGATAAGTGCCTAGAGATAGAGACGTGGGCAGTCAGAAAGCTTTTTGAAGCTAAATGCATTTGATAAACTAGCAATGTTGTTACTTCCTGTGTTCTTAGACTAGCTTTAAGTAGTGAGAAGGATTAAAAATAAAAAAATGCAAAACATAAAATTGTTATTCTCAAAAAGTAAATGCTTCTCTTCACCTATTTATTCTGTGCCTATGTGTGTGTGTAGTTTTTAATGTTTACTTAATATAATGTATAATCTACTTACTGCTTATTGTGCATAACTTGCTCATATTTGCCTCTCTGCCACAACATCTCTATTCCTTAATACCTGGTATACCCTTCAATTGCATCTATGACAATCTAGGTAAGGATTCAGCAACATTTTTTACAAAGGCCTAGATGGTAAACATTCTAGTCTTTGGGGCCCAGGAATCCACATACGCTCTCTGTAGCAACTACTCAACTCTGTCATTGTGGGAAAGCAGCCCTGGACAGTACTGAGTGGACAAGGATGGCTGTGGTCACGGGCTGTACAGAATACCCAGAAGTCTGGATTTGGTCCATAGGCTGCAGTTTGCTGACCTAGATTATTCATAAGCTCCAAAGGTTTCTCCATCCAAGAACCCTTTGATATTTGGCTCTATCTTATTTGAATTTTTAATTGACTTTATTATTGGTTTGGTAGAGATGTAAAACCAAGAGACAGTGGAAAGGGATTGGAGACAAAAAGATAAAGCAAATGAGATGTTTGGTCAGAACATTATGGCAAGGATGAGGGTGAACCAAGGATAGAGACAATATCAGATAAATTAAAACATTCCGCTTGTTCTTTCTTAGGAGCCAGGGAGACTTGGGTCAAACCTAGGATCTTTCTGACACAATAAGACTTTCTTATTCATTATGGACAAAATAGCCACTGGCATAATCAAGAAATAAGCAACAGAGCCAATTCAAAGCCCCCTGAGCCTCCACTGTTAAAAGTAAAATCCTCTGAGCAGGAAGAAAAGTCAGCTGAGGAAGAGGATCAACATTCAATTCTTTCTCATTTTTACAGACTTGCTGCTCTGAGTTAGCTTGACCCTCCACTGTTAAGGTGGGGAAAGCAATTCAAGCAGCAGATTGTGAAACCACTCCAAAACATGGGGACACTGAGTGTCAGTTTCCTAGTCAGGTTTCATGTTATACGGGATTTCCTTCCTAATAACTATGCCAGCCTAGACCAGGCAAAATAAGGTGGATTGAAGCCATATGTTATAGCAGCGAATATTAACTGTGATTAAAATCAGCAAAAATTATCTGAGGCATGTGATACTCATTTAACCTTTAATAACCTTTAATCCCTGAGATTTAATTTTCTTCACTATGATGCAATCTTTTCTTTCTTTTTTTAAATCTGTGGAATACAATATTCCTTAATTCTTTTCTTTTTAATCAAAAATTCTTCTCAAGTGAAACTAACTAGGTAACATTAAGGCCTTGCCACTAATTAATTTTACTGTATGTATGGATTTTTACTGGAATGTTGATATTCTAAATTAAAGCATGGAATGAGACCTTACATTTCTTCTGGTTCTTGGTTACCTTCACTTTTGTGGTTAAAGTAATACACATCCATTCAAGTTCTGCGTATTGTCTATTACCATTTTGTTTTTCTCTCTTCATAAGAATTTACTTTCCCTTAAGGTCTCAATAACTAGCAGAGTTTTTTTTTTCTAAGTTTAATAGTTTACATATTTGATGTCTGCATCCCTCTTTCATGTAATAGATTACTTTGCTGATTGGTACTTACTACTAGTGGTATAAATTGTTAACTGTTTACCACAATCATTCCGTTCTCCTTCTGGACACAGAGCTAGATTGTATTTCACAGACTCTGTCACAGTTTAGTGTGACCGTAAGACTGAGACATTGAGATGTGGTGGAAGTGATGGCTGTCTCTTTCAGACCTGGCCTATAAAAACCTCTTAGACCACCCTTACTCTTTCCTGGCCACTGACTGACAGTGAAGGACTTAGAAGTCCTGAAAGATGGTGGGTTCCTAAGATGGAAAAGACTGGGCCCCTAAATCACCCTGTGAGAGTTCACCTCCTGATCATGCTCATTGAATTGTCACCAAGACAGTAATTTTTATTATGGTAAACCACTATGATTTCTGGGGATTTATCTATTACAGAAGCAAGTATTACCCTAATTTATATGCCACTTAGCCCTATTATACATTACACTCCATGTTGCTTTCTAATATTTCATTTTTCCCTTCTCTGTAATCTTCTTCATAGAAGGTACTTGACCCCCAATGAGAGGGATTTTGAAATTCAAAGTAAAATATTACAATGATTTTCATTCCATGTTATTTCAACAACAAACCTAAAATGCAGCTGTTGTTTATCCTTATTCTACAGATGAAGACAAGGAGGCACAAAGAGTTAAGTGGTTTTTCAAAATCATACAGCAAATTTCTGAAAGGCCAGTATTCGAATACAATCTAGTCTGGTGCCAAAGCTCAGGCTTTTTACATTATGTCACCTTTTCTATCATGTCCTGGAAACCTCTAAAGATGCTTTAATGTTATCACAACTCCAACTGTCTCTTTCTCAACCTACAATAAATACTAAACTGCTGGAGAATCATTTATGCCCTGCAATGTCAGTGAGACATTTAAGAATTAAACAGTAATAGGAGGGCCAAAAAACATTTTCTTAAACTTTATTAATAATTCACTTTGGACAACATCCAAGAAGTCTGGTTGTGCTGCATTCTGCACTTCATAGGGCTGGTTGTGATTCTACCTCTGTACCTAGGCCAATAAAAACATTGTAAAACTTCTGAATCCCAAATGCAGAAATTAGGACCAAACTCCAAGGACTTAAAATAAGTTGTTAAATATTTTTTTGAATGTGAAAATCTCATAAATCATGAGTTCTATGAGGTGAGGTGACACCTGACACTGAGATCTACACATCCTCTTTATAGATAAGTCACATCTCTTATTTGTACAGCATTTTGATGACCTTGCTAGCACCTTTCTTGTGAGCCCCGTGACTGTTCTCATCTTCCAAATGTCTTGTGATGTTCAGCAAGGAAGCTGTTGTTATCCCCAGTATAGTGAAAAAAAAGGTTTCAATCACTGATTCTCAGCTAAGCTCATTCATAAAGCCAATTGACAAAGGAATAGTTCTAAGGTTTGGGCATTTATTGAGTTTCTTTGTGCCAGTTATAAACTTGATAAATGTCATTTTACATTATCTTTACATTTCTTTAAATATTTATCAATCCCTGTTTTTCAAGTAGTATTCTTTGTGTGTGCTAGTATGCAATAGTGAACCAGATGGCAATATTCTTGATTTAAGGGTACTTATAACAATACTTTGAAAAAAAATATGCTCATCATTCTGATACAGGTGAGGACTGAGGCTTATAAGAGTAAAACAGCTTATTCAAGCTCAAATAGCTGAATTTATAGAAGCCAGAATTCAAATTCATGACCATTTGATATTAAGTGAGTAGTAAACTTGTCACCCAGGACAGGTCTAAGTTGAAAACATAGAAAAGAAAGTGGAAAATTTCCTAATTTTATGGAAATAATAACCTAATTAAGAAGAGAGTACTTACATACAAAAATTGAAGATAATATAATTTAGGAGAAAACTGTACTGGCAAAATGATAAATGTTTTAATAGATTCGTGATGAAGTTTAAGAAAAGGGATAAGGTTGGGTAGGTTTCAATGGAGAATTCTATTGTTCTTTGGGTAGAGGTCTACAAGGTAGTGAAGAGAGAGAGCCCAGGGGAGGTACCCCAACATGTTGGAAAATGCAGAAAAGGCAGAGATTTATACTCGGATGATGAGAAAATAAACACAAATAGAGTAGCTGGTTTAGAAAAAAACAAGTTTAGAGACGTAGATGGGATCTATTTGGAGATTGCTTTGAAAGCCAGGGAAAGAAGTTGATATATTTTAGGAGGATATTAGAAAGCAATTGTATTGATGTTTGTGCAAAAGTAAAGTACAAAAAAGTCTTCAGAGGATGTAGGCAGAGCAAAATGGTAGAACAGAAATCTCCGCCAGTCATCCCCACCCCCCAATTCCTGCAAGGACACCAACTTAAAAACTGTCTATACAGAAGAAACACCTCATAAAACAAAAAATCAGGTGAACCCTCATATAATCTGGTTTTAACATTGTTTCACTGAAAGAGGCAGTAAAGAGACAGAAAAAAATAGCCTGGAATAGTTGACATCACCCGTCCTCTACACTCCCCCACCCCCAACCCAGCAGCAGCTGCCTAGTGTGGAAAGTGTCTCTGGGTACTGAGGTAAGAAGAGCACAGCATTTGTGAGGCATTGAACTCAGTGCTGTCCTGCTAGTGCAGAAACAAAAATCAGAACAAAGTCAGTTGATGCCCACCCATGGAGGGAGCATTTAAAGCAGCCCTAGCTAGAAGAGAACCACAGATCCCAGTGGTCCAAACCTAAGTTCCCACAAGCCTCATCATTGAGGGCTAAAGTGCTCTCGGTTTCTAAGTAAACTTGAAAGGCAGTCTGGGCCATAATGACTGCAACTCTTAGGTGAGTTCTGGTGCTGAACTGGACCCAAAGACAGTGGACAGGAGCAGTACACACAATATAGTAAGATGCCAGCTGGGGTGACTAAGAAAGTAGTGACTCTCTAACTCCCTCCCCTAACTCCAGGCTGTACAGCTCACAGCTTTAAAAGAGACCCCTTCTTTCAGCTTGAGGAGAGGAAAAGGAAGAATGGGGAGAACCTTCTCTTGCATCTTGGATACCAGCTCAGCCACAGCAGGATAGGGCATGGTCAGAGTTGTGAGGCCTCTGTTCCAGGTTCTAGCTAACAGATTACATTTCTAGACACACCGTGGGCCAGAAGAGAATGCTTTTCCTTGAAGGGAAGGACCCAGTCCTGGCAGCATTCATCAAATGCCAACTGAAGAGCCCTTCAGCCCTGAATAACCAGTAGCAATACCCAGGTACTATATTGAGGACATTGGGTGAATCTCTGAGACCTGCTGGCCTCCGGTACCATCATGGACACAGGAGGGTAGAGCACCAAGTGGGCTCCTAGGGTCCCTGATTCCAGAATTTGGCTCTTAACTGGCATTTCTGGACCTGCCCCAGGCCAGAGGCAAGCCCACTCCCCTGAAGGGTGAATCCCAGGCCAGGCAGCATTCACCATAACTGACTTAAGAGTCCTTGGGCCTTAAAGAAATATCAGTGGTAGTCTGGCAGTACTCCCCATGGCCTGTGATAGTGGTGGCTATGGGGTAAGGTTCCTCTGCATTTGGAAAGAGAACAGAAGAGTAGAAATGACTGTGGTTTAAGTGCCAGCTCAGCCACAATAGAACAGAACACTAGGTAGACTTCTAAGGATTTGATACTAGTGCCTGCATCCTGGACAGCACCGCTGGACCCTCTTAGGGCCTGTGGGAACTCACCAACCTAAAGAGAAGAACATAGGCCTGGCTGGCCTTGCCAAGTGCTGACTGTAGACCCTCAGGTCCTTGAACAAACATAGGCAGTAGCCAGGGAGTGGTAACAGCAAGCCATGGGCAAGACCCAGTGCTGTGCTGGCTTCAGGTCTGACCCACCACAGTCATAGTAGTGGTGACCACAGGCATGCTTGTGTCAATCTAATTCCAGATTTAGGTGGCTCAGAACAGAGAAAGGAACTGTTTGTTTGGGAGAAACTAAGGGAAGAGAACAAGTATCTGTCTGGTAATCCAGAGAATTCTCCCAGATATTGTCCAAGACTGTCAAGGCAGTACTTCCACGAATCTGCAAGAATCACATTGTTACTGGGCTTGAGGTGCCCCCTAAAGCAGATACAGTTTAGATCACAACACCCAAGTCCTTTCAAATACCTGCAAAGCCTTCTCAATAAGGATGGCCACAAACAAGCCCAGAGAGTGAAGACTACAGTAACTACCTAACTATTCAATGCCTTAACACTGAATAACACCTACCAGCACCAGCACCATCCAGGAAAATATGGCCTCACCAAACGAACTGAATAAGACACCAGGGACCAATCCTGGAAAAACAGAGATATGTGACATTTCAGGTAGAGAATTCAAAATAACTGTTTTGAGGAAACTCAAATAAATACAGGAGAGCACAGAAAAGAAAGTCAAAGTTCCATCAGATAAATTTAACAAGTAAATTGAAATAATTAAATAGAATCAAACAGAAATTCTGGAGCTGAAAAATCTAATTAGTATAATGAAAAATGCATCATAGTCTTTTAATAGGAGAACTGATCAAGCAGAAGAAAGAATTAGTGAGCTTGAAGGCAGGCTATTTGAAAATATATAGTCAGAGGAGACAAAAGAAAAAAGAATAAAAAGCAATGAAACATGCCTACAGGACCTAGAAAATAGTCTCAAAAAAAAAAAAAAAAAAAAGATCTAAGACGATTAGCCTTAGCCTTAGAGGTAGGGAGAGAGAGAGACCAAGGTAGAGCGTTTATTCAAAGGAATAAGAACAAAGAACTTCCCAAACCTAGAGAAAGATATCAATATCCAAGTACAAGAAGGTTATAGAACACCAAGCAGATTTAACCTAAAGAAGACTACTTCAAGGCATTTAATAATCAACCTCCCAAAGATCAAGGATAAAGAAAAGACTCTAAAAGCAGTAACAGAAAAGAAGCAAATAACATGCAATGAAGCTCAAATATGCCTGGCAGCAGAATTTTCAGTGAAAACCTTATAGGCCAGGAGAAAGTGGCATGACACATTGAAAGTGCTGAAGGATAAAAACTTTTACCCTAGAATAATATATCTGCCAAAAATATGCATCAAGCATGAAGGAGAAATAATGACTTTCCTGACAAACAAAAGCTGAAGGATTTTATTAATACCATACCTGTCCTACAAGAAATGCTAAATGGGGTACTTCAATCAAAAGGCAAAGAATGTGAATGAGTGACAAGTAATCACCTGAAGGTAAAAAATTCATTGGTAGTAGTGAGTACACAGAAAAACACAGAATTTTATAAAATGATAACCTGATGTGTAACTACTTTTATCTTAAGTAGGAAGAACAAGCAATGAACCACTAAAAAATAACTACAACAACATTTTAAGACATTGATAGCACAATAAGATATAAATAGAAAAAAACGAAAAGTTTAAAAGCCTGGGAACAAAACTAAGGTGCAGAATTTTTATTTGTTTTCTTTTTATTTGTTTATGCAAACAATGTTAAGTTGTTATCAGGTTAAAATAATGGTTTATAAGATAATATTTGCAAACCTCATGATAATCTCCAACTCAAAAAACTTACAAGAGAGACATAAAATTAAAAGCAAGAAACATTTTTTTTGTTTGTTTTCATTTTTTATTCTTTTTTTTTAATCACAAGTAAAAAAAATCATCTTCACTAAAGGAAGACAGGAAGAAAAAAGGTAGACAACAAAACAATTCAGAAAAATAAATAACAAAATGGTAGGAGCAAGTCATTACTTAATAATAAAATTGAATGTAAATGGAGTAAACTCTCCAGTCAAGAGACATAGTGGCTGAATGGATGAGCAAAACAAGACCCATTGATCTGTTGCTTACAAGGAACACATTTCACCTAAAGAGTCACATAGAAAATAAAAGGATACAGAAAGATATTCCTTGCAAGTGAAACCTAAAAAGCAAGAGTAGCTATACACATATGAGACAAATAGATTTCAAGATAAAAACTATAAGCAGAAACAAGGAAGTCACTATATAATATTAAAGGGATCAATTCAGCAAGAGGATATAACAATTTTAAATATACGTGCACCCAACAGTGGACCACCCAGATACATAAAGCAATATTATTAGAGCTAAAGAGAAAGGCCCCAATACAATAACAGCTGGAGACTTCAACACAACACTTTCAGCATTGGACAGATTTTCCAGGCAGAAAAGCAATGAAGAAACATCAGACTTAACTGCACTATAGACCAAATGGATCTAATAAATATTTACAGAATACTTAATCCAATGGTTGCAGATTACACATTCTTTTCCTCAGCACGTGGGTCATTCTCAAGGATAGACAAGGTCACAAAACAAATCTAAAAACATTCAGAAAAACTGAAATAATATCAAGCATCTTCTCTGACCAAAATAGAATACAACGAGAAATTAACAAGATGGATTTTGAAAACTATACAAATAAATGGAAATTAAACAATGTGCTCCTGATTCACCAGCAGGGTCAATGAAGAAATTAAGAATGAAATTTCTTGAAACAAATTGTAATGGGAAAACAACATACCAAAACCTATGGGATACAGTAAAAGCACTACTAAGAGGAAAGTTTATAGCTATAAGTGCCTATATTAAAAAAAAAGCTTCAAATAAACAATCCAATGAGGTATGTTAAAGAACTAAAAAATCAGGAGTAAACCAATCTGAAAATTAGAAGAAACAATACAGATCAGAGCAGAAGTCAATGAAATTGAAATAAAGAAAACAATACAAAAGATCAATGAAACAAAAAGTTGGTGTTTTGAAAGAATAAACAAAAATTGACAAACCTTTAGCCAGACTAAGAAAACCATACAGAAGATACTAATAAATAAAATCAGAAAAAAAAGAGACATTACAAGCAATACTGAAGAAATTCAAAGACTCATTACTGGCTACTGTGAGCAACTATATGCCAATAAATTGGAAAATCTAGAAGAAATGGGACAAATACCTAGACACATCCAACCTACCAAGATTGAACCAGGAAGAAATCCAAAACCTGAACAGACCAATAACAAGTAACAAGATTAAAACAATAATAAAAATCTTCCAGTAAAGAAAAACCCAAGACCCAACAGCTTCACTGCTGAATTCTACCAAACATTTAAAGAAGGAATAATACCAATCTTATTCAAACTCAAATTCTGAATAACAGAGGAAGAGGAACTACTTTCAAACTCATTCTACAAAGCCAGTATTACCCTGATACCAAAACCAGACAAAGACACATCAAAAAAGAAAACTACAGACAAATATCCCTGAGAAATATAGACTCTATAATAAAAACTATAAAACACTGATTAAAGAAATTGAAGAGAACACCAAAAAATGGAAAAATATTCCATGTTCACAGATTAATCAATATTGTTAAAATGTCCATTTTGGATGCAAAAATCTTCAGCAAAATACTAGCAAACTGTATTAGTCCATTTTCACATTGCTGATAAAGACATTTTTGTCAGAGGCACTCAAGTCTCTAGAGAGTTCCAAACCTTCCCACATTTTCCTGTCTTCTTCTGAGCCCTCCAAGCTGTTCCAGCCTCTTCCTGTTACCCAGTTCTAAAGCTGCTTCCACATTTTAGGGTATCTTGTCAGCAGTGCCCCAATCGACTAGTACCAATTTACTGTATTAGTCTGTTTTCATGCTGCTGATAAAGACATACCTGAGACTGGGAATAAAAAGAGGTTTAATGGACTTGCAGTTACACGTGGCTGGGGAGGCCTGACAATCATGGAGGAAGGCAAGGAGTAGCAAGTACATCTTACATGGATGGCAGCAGGCAAAAAGAGAGAGATTGTCCAGGGAAACTCACCCTTAAAAAACCATCAGATCTCGGGAGACTGATTCACTGTAATGAGTACAACATGAGAAAAACCTGCCCCCATGATTCAACTACCCCCAACTGGTTCCCTCCTACAACACTTGGAAATTCAAGATGAGATTTTGGTGGGGACACAGCCAAATCATATCACAAATCAAATTCAATGATACATTAGAAAGATCATTCATCATGACCAAGTGGGATTTATCCCTGATGTGCAAGGATGGTTTAACATATGCAAATCAACCAATGTGATACATCATATCAACAGAATGAAATGTAAAAAATTACATAATCACTTCAATTGATGCTGAAAAATTATAAAATCAATAAATTGAATTTATCAAGGAATAAAATTCAACATTCCTTCATAATGCATACCCTCAAAAAACTGGGTATAGAAGAAACATACCTCAACATAATAAAAGCCATATACAACAGACCCAAAGCTAATATCATGCTGAATGAGGAAAAACTGAAATCCTTTCCTCTAAGATCTGGAACATGAAAAGAATGCCCACTTTTACCACCGTTTTTAAACATAGTAGTGGAAGTCCTAGCTATAGCAGTCAGAGAAGAAAAAGAAATAAAGGACATCCAAATTGAAGTGGAAGAAGTCAAATTATCCTTGTTTGCAGATGATATAATCTTATATTTGGGAAAACCTAAAGACTCCATAAAGAAACCATGAGAACTTCTAAATAAATTTTTAAAAGTTGCAGGATCCAAAATTAACATACAAAAATCAGTAGCATTTCTATATGTCAACTGTGAACAATCTGAAAAGAAAATTTAAAAAGCAATCCCATTTATTATAGCTGTAAATAAAATATCTAGAAATCAATGAAGGAAGTGAAAGATCTCTATGATAAAAACTAGAAAACACTGATGAAAGAAATTCAAGAGGAAAGAAAAAGGAAAAATATTCCATATTCATGGATTGAAAGAATCAATATTGTTAAAATGTTCACACTACCCAAAGAAATCTACAGTTTCAATGCAATCCCTATGAAAATACCAAAGAACCAATGACATTCTTCACAGAAATAGAAAAAATTATCTTAAAATGTATACAGACCCACAAGAGACCTATAATAGCCCAAGCTATACTAATCAAGAAGAACAAAATTGGAGGAATTACATGACTTCAAATTACACTACAGAACTACAATAAGCAAAAATACATGGTACAGGCATAAAAACAGACACATAGACCAATGGAACAAAATAGATAACCCAGAAATAAATCTAAACATCTACAGTGAACTCATTTTTGACAAAGGTTGTAAGAACTTAACACTGAGGAAAAGGCAGTCTCTTCAATAAATGGTGCTAAGAAAACTGGATATTCATATGCAGAAGAATGAAACTAGACCCCTCTCTGTCACTATATACAAAAATCAAATCAAAAGGGATTAAAGATTTAAATCTAAGATCTCAAACCATAAAACTACTATAAGAAAACATTGGGGGGCCGTGCGAGGTGGCTCACGCCTGTAATCCCAACACTTTGGGAGGCCGAGGTGGGTGGATCACGAGGTCAAGAGATTGAGACCATCCTGGCCAACATGGTGAAACCTTGTCTCTACCAAATATACAAAAAATTAGCCGGGCGTGGTGGCAGGCGCCTGTAGTTCTAGCTACTCGGGAGGCTAAGGCAGGAGAATGGCATGAATCCGGGGGGCGGAGCTTGCAGTGAGCCGAGATTGCGCCACTGCACTCCAGCCTGGGCGACAGAGCGAGATTCTGTCTCAAAACAAACAAACAAACAAAAAACATTGGGGAAGCTCTCTAGGACGTTGGTCTGTGCAAAAATTTCTTGAGCAATACCCCACAAGCCAGGCCACCAAAACAAAAATGGAAAAATGGGATCACATCTAGTTAAAAAGCTTCTGCACAGCAAAGGAAATAATCAAAGTGAAGAGACAACCCACAGAATGGAAGAAAATATTAGCACACTACCCATCTAAGAAGAAATTAACAACCAGAATATATAAAGAACTCAAACAACTCTAGGAAAAAAATCTAACAGTCTGATCAAGAAATGGGCAAAATTTTGGAATAGACATTTCGCAAAAGACACAAATGGCAAACACACGTAGGAAAAGGTGCTCAACATCATGAGTCATCAGCGAAATGCAAATAAAAACTACAATAAGACATGTTACCCCAGCTAAAATGGCTTATGTCCAAAATATAGGCAATAACGAATGCTAGTGTGGGTGTGGAGAAAAGCGAACACTCTTACACTGTTGTTGGGTATGTAAATTAATAAAACCACTAGGGAGAACAGTTTGGAGGTTCCTCCAAAAACTAAAAATTGAGCTACCATATGACTCAGCAATTCCACTGCTGGATATATACCCAAAAGAAAGGAAATCAGTATATTGAAGAGATATTTGCACTCCCATGTCTGTTGCAGCATTGTTCACAATAGCCAAGCATTGGAAGCAACCCAAGTGTCCATCAACAGACAAATGCGTAAATATTTTATCCATTTTCTTTATTCATTAATCCATTGATATCCATTGGTACATATACACAATGAAATACTATTGGTACAATGGTATCCATTGGTACATATACACAATGGACGACGGGATATAGAGTATGGAAGGATTGTTACCAGAGGATGGGGGTTGGGGGGAGAAGGTGGGATGGCTAATGGGTGTCAAAAAAAGTAATTAAAAGTGTTAATAAGCCCTACTATTTGGTAACACAGCAGAGTGACTATAGTCAATAACTTAATTGTACATTTTAAAATAAGTAAAAGAGTGTAATGAATTGCTTGTAACACAAAGGTTAAATGCTTGAGGTGAAGGATACCCCATTCTCTGTGATGTGATAATTCTGTATTGTATGCCTGTATCAAAATATCTTATGTACCCCATAAATATATATACTTACTATGTACCCAGAAAAATTAAATAAATTAAAAACCAAAAGACAAAAAAAAAACTTTATTTTTTTTTTCTAAAAATGCATCAGCCTCTACCCAGGTATAATAGAGTGGAAATTCTCAGGTTGTAATTCCCTTTACGTAAATAATATTTTAACTCAAAGGAGAAACTCTAGTGGAGATTTTTTTTTAATTTATTGAGATCAATATGAATGGTATGTTGACACAATGTGTTTCTCTAATAAGTTCTGCTTCTAAGAATTCCAAATTCTCTCAATAATATGCATGTTATATTCTGTTTGTTTATAGCTTGAGAGTTTTTTTCTTTGACATTTCTATCTTCAAAATGATGTGTTTACCAAGACAAACAGTGGTATGCAAAAGAAGAAGGACAACAATAAAATTAAATAGGAAAAATAACACCAAAGTTTATTAGGGAGGTTAACCTAGTAAGCTACATAAGGTAAACAGGAAGTTCATTTTGTAAGTTAAATAAATCTACTTGAAACCAACTTTGCAAAAGTTATAACAGTGAAAAAATTATGATAGTGAAAGAGGTCTAATCTAACCAACCTCCATCTTGCCTTTAATTGCCAAACTGCCCTTAAACGTTCTTGGGCTTGGGTCAAGCTAGTTTTGTGAGACATTTAGTTTATAGTTTAAATTATAATAGCCCTTCCCCAAAACTTAACCACTTTTGTAAAGCTAAGAAAATGCCCTAGGTAAAGAGTATGGAAGGTACCTGAATTCTGCTAAGGTCTCGGTGGAATGATAACCAGACATTATTCTAGAGGTCACAAGATTTGCAGCTTCCCCAGTTACTCCTACAGATAAAATCACTATTGTAGAACGTAAAAGTGGAAATATCTTTTCAGATTTTTGCATTTCTGACCACTGATGGCTCCAGCTGATCCAACAACCATTTCTGTGCCCCACTCAACAGTGGACTCAGCCCACACAAGGACCATTTTCCACTACTCTAGCAACCTCAACCACTCAGCAACACCAATTCCCTGGCCTACCAAACAATCCTTGAACAACTCTAGCCTCCAAATTTTGGAGGAGGCTGATTTCAGTAATAATAAAACCTGGTCTGCTTAGCCAGCTCTGAATGAATTAAACTACTTCTCTATTGCAATTCCCCTGTCTTGATGAATTGGCTCTATCTGAATAGTGGGCAAAATGAACCCAATGGGCAGTTGCATAGTTGTAGCTCCTATTTAAGGGAGTATTTTCTAGCATGGTAATTACATTAGATTTTGCCCTATGACATATTTAAAAAAATAGTGGTTAGAAATATAAACTTTCAATTCAGATTGCCTAGATTTATATCATAGCTCAGATATTTGCTATGTGGACTTGGGCATAACTACCCTTATAGGATTGCTATAAGAATTACATCTTAAAAATTTATTTAAAGAACTTAATACTGATCTTATGAGGGAGAGGCCAAGATGGCTGAATAGAAATAGTTCCAGTTTGCAGCTCCCAGTGAGGCCAACACAGAAGGTGCGTGATTTCTGCATTTCCAACTGAGGTATCCAGTTTATCTCATTGGTTAGGCAGTGGGTGCAACCCACAGAGAGTGAGCAGAAGTAGGGTGGGGTGTTGCTTCACCTGGGAAGTGCAAGGAGCCGGGGACCTCCCTCCCCCAGCCAAGGGAAGCCATGAGGGACTGTGCTACTCACCCTGGTACTAGGCATTTCCCACAGATTTTTGCAATCTTCAGATCAGGAGATTCCCTCATAAGCCTACACCACCAGGGCCCTGGGTTTCAAGCACAAAACTGGGTGGCTATTTGGGTAGACACTGAGCTAGCTGCAGGAGTTTTTATCTTACCCCAGTGGTGCCTGGAACCCCAGTGACACAGGAGAACTGTTCACTCCCCTGGAAAGGGGACTGAAGCCAGGGAGCCAGTGGTCTCACTCAGTGGGTCCCACTCCCATGGAGCCCAGCAAACTAAGAACCACTGGCTTGAAATTCTCACTGCCAGTACATCAGTCTGGAGTCTACCTGAGAAGATCCAGCTTGTTCAGGGGAGGGGCATCCACCATGACAGAGGCTTTAGAAGGCGGTTTTCCCTTGACAGTGCTTAGGAGACTGGGAGGTTTGGACTGGGCGGAATTCACCACGGTAAGTATTTAACAGTAAGTTAAATAAATCTACCTGAAACCAACAGCAGAATTCACCACAGTAAGTATTTAACAGTAAGTTAAATAAATCTACTGAAACCAACAGCGAAGCAATGCAGCTGTGGCCTGACTGCTTCTCTAAGTTCCCCCTCACTGGGCAGGGCATCTCTGAAGGAAATGCAGCAGCCCCAGTCAGGGGCTTACAGATAAAACTCTCATCTCCCTGGTACAGAGCACCTGGGGGGAGGGGTGGCTGTGGGTGCAGCTTCAGTAGAATTAATCTTTCCTGCCTGCCAGCTCTGAAGAGAGTCACTGATCCTGACAAGGGGGATTCTCCCAGCACAGTGCACCAGCTCTGCTAAGGGACAGACTGCCTCCTCAAGTGGGTCTCTGACCCCTGTGGCTCCTGACGGGACAGACCTCCCAACAGGGGTCAACAGGCATCTCATACAGGAGAGCTCTAGTTGCCATCAGGCCAGTGTCCCTCTGGGACAAAGCTTCCCGAAGAAGGAGCAGTCAGCAATCTTTGCTGTTCTACAGCCTCCACTGGTGATACCCAGGTCAACAGGGTCTGAAGTGGACCTCCAACACACTGCAGCAGACCTGCAGAAGAGGGGTCTTACTGTTAGAAGAAAACTAACAAACAGAAAGCAACAACAACAACATCAACAAAAAAGACCCCCCGACAAAAACCCCATCAAAAGGTCATCAGCCTCAAAGATCAAAGGTAGATAAATCCAAGAAGATGAGAAAAAAAAACAGTGCAAAAACGCTGAAAATCCCAAAAGCCAGAATGCCTCTTCTCCTCCAAATGATTACAACTCCTCTCCAGCAAGGGCAAAAAGCTAGACAGAGAATGAGATTGATGAATTGACAAAAGTAGGCTTCAGAAGGTGGATAATAACAAACTCCTCTGAGCTAAAGGAGGATGTCTAACCCAACTCAAGGAAGCTAAGAACCTTGATAAAAGGTTACAGGAACTGCTAACTAGAATAATCAATTTAGAGAGGAATATAAATGACCTGATGGAGCTGAAAAACACAGTATGAGAACTTCGTGAAGCATACACAAGTAGCAATAGCTGAATCGATCAAGAGGAAGAAAAAATATCAGAGATTGGAGACCACCTTGCTGAAATAAGGCATGAAAACAAGATTAGAGATAAAAGCATGAAAAGGAATGAACAAAGCCTCTAAGAATTATGGGACTATGTGAAAAGATCAAACCTACAATTGATTGGTGTACCTGATAGTGATGGGGAGAATGGAATCAAGTTGGAAAACACATTTTAGGATATTATCCAGGAGAACTTCTCTAATCTAGCAAGACAGGCCAACATTCAAATTCAGGAAATACAGAGAGCACCACTAAGATACTCCATGAGAAAATCAACCCCAGACACATAATCATCAGATTCTCCAAGGTTGAAATGAAGGAAAAAATGTTAAGGGCAACCAGAGAGAAAGGTCGGGTCACCTACAAAGGGAAGCCATCAGACTAACAGCAGATCTCTCTGCAGAAAACCTACAAGCCAGAAGAAAGTGGGGGCTAATATTCAACATTCTAAAAGAAATGGATTTCCAACCCAGAATTTTATATCCAGTCAATCTAAGCTTTATAAGTGAAGGAAAAATAAAATCCTTTCCAGACAAGCAAATGCTGAGGGACTTTGTCACCACCAGGCCTGGCTTGCCAGAGCTCCTGAAGGAAGCACTAAATATGGAAAGAAAAAAAACCGGTACCAGCCACTGCAAAAACACACCAAAATGTAAAGACCAATGACACTGTGAAGAAACTGCATCAACCAATGTGCCAGATAACAAGCTAGCATCATGATGACAGGATCAAATTCACATATAGCAATATTAACCTTAAATGTAAATGGGCTAAATCCCACCAATTAAAAGACACAGACTGGCAAATTGGATAGTCAAGACCCACTGGTGTGCTGTATTCAGTAGACCCATCTCACGCAAACACACACATAGGCTCAAAATAAAGGGATGGAAGAATATTTACCAAGCAAATGGGAAGCAAAAAAAAGCAGGGGTTGCAATCCAAATTTCTGATAAAACAGACTTTAAACCAATAAAGATCAACAAAGACAAAGAAGGGCATTACATAATGGTAAAGGGATCAATGCAACAAGGAAGAGCTAACTATCCTAAATATATATGCACCCAATACAGGAGCACCCAAACTCATAAAACAAGTTCTTAGAAACCTACAAAGAGAATTAGATTCCCACACAATAATAGTGGGAAACTTTAATACCCCACTGTCAATATTAGACACATCAATGAGAGAGAAAAGTAACAGGATATTCAGGACTTGAACTCAGCTCTGGATCTAGTAGACCTAATAGACATCTAACTCTTTAACCCAAATAAACAGAGTACACATTCTTCTTAGCACCACATGGCACTTATTCTAAAATTGACCACATAATTGGAAGTAAAACACTCCTCATCAAATGCAAAAGAACAGAATTCATAACAGTCTCTCAGACTACAGTGCAATTAAATTAGAACTCAGGATTCAGAAACTCACTCAAAACTGAACAACTACATGAAAATCAAACTACCTGCTCCTGAAAGACTCCTGGGTAAATAATGAAATTAAGGCAGAAATAAATAAGTTCTTTGAAACCAATAAGAACAAAGAGACAATGTACCAGAATCACTGGGACACAGCTAAGGCAGTGTTAAGAGGTAAATTTATAGCACTTAATGCCCACATCAGAAAGCTGGAAAGATCTTAAATTGACATCCTAACATCACAGTTAAAGAACTAGAGAAGCAAGAGCAAACAAATTCAAAAGCTAGCAGAAAATAAAATACATAGGAATAAAACATGAAGGACCTCTTTAAGGAGAACTACGAAACACTACTCAACGAAATAAAAGAGTATACAAAAAAATGGAAGAACATTCCATGCTCGTGGATAGGAAGAATCAATATGGTGAAAATGGCCACACTGCCCAAAGTAATTTGTAGATTCAATGCTATTCCCATCAAGCTACCACTGACTTTCTTCACAGAATTAGAAAATAACTACTTTAAGTTTCATATGGAACAAAAAAGAGCCCATATAGCCCAGACAACCTTAAATAAAAAGAACAAAGCTGGAGGCATCACACTACCTGACTTCAAACTATACTACAAGGCTACAGTAACCAAAAGAGCATGGTACTGGTACCAAAATAGATATATAGACCAATGGAACAGAACAGAGGCCTCAGAAATAACCCCACCCATCTACGACCATCTGATCTTTGACAAACCTGACAAAAGCAAGCAATGGGGAAAGGATTCCCTATTTAATAAATGGTGTTGGGAAAAGTGGCTAGCCATATGCAGAAAACAGAAATTGGACCTCTTCCTACACCTTACACAAAAATTAACTCAAAATGGATTAAAGACTGAAATGTAAAACCCAAAACCATAAAAACCCTAGAAGAAAACCTAGGCAGTACCATTCAGGGCACAGGCATGGGCAAAGACTTTATGATTTAAACACCAAAAGCAATTCCAGCAAAAGCCAGAATTGACAAATTAGATCTAATTAAACTAAAGAGCTTCTGCACAGCAAAATAAACTAGCATCAGAATGAACAGGCAACCTACAGAATGGGAGAAAATGTTTACAATCTACCCATTTGACAAAGTTGTAATATCCATAATCTACAAGAAACTTAAATTTACAAGAAAAAACAACCCCATCAAAAAGTGGGCAAAGGATATGAACAGATACTTCTCAAAGGAAGACATTTATGTGGCCAAGAAACACATGAAAAAAAGGTAACATCACTGGTCATTAGAGAAATGCAAATGAAAACCACAATGAGATACCATCTCAGGTCAGTCAGAACGGTGATCATTAAAAAGTCAGGAGACAACAGATGCTGGTGAGGCTGTGAAGAAATAGAACACTTTTACACTGTTGGTGGGAGTGTAAATTATTTCAACCATTGTGGAAAACAGTGTGGCAATTCCTCAAGAATCTAGAACCAGAAATACCATATGACCCACCAATCCCATTACTGGGTATATACCCAAAGAATTATAAATCATTCTGCTATAAAGACACATGCACACATATGTTTATTGCAGCACTATTCACAATAGCAAAGACTTGGAACCAACCCAAATGCCCATCAATATAGACTGGATAAAGAATATGTGGCACATATACACCATGAAATACTATGCAGCTGTAAAAAAGAATGAGATCATGTTGATTGCAGGGACATGGATGAAGCTGGAAGCCATCATTCTCAGCAAACTAACACAGGCACAGAAAACCAGACACCATAGGTTTTCACTCATAAGTGAGAGTTGAACAATGAGAACACATGGACACAGGGAGGGGAACATCATACACCAGGGCCTGTTGGGGGGTGGGGGGCAAGGGGAGGGAGAGCATTAGGACAAATACCTAATGTATGTGGGACTTAAAACCTAGATGATGGGTTGATAGGTGCAGCAAATCACCATGGCACATATATAGCTATGCAACAAACCTGCATGTTCTGCACATGTATCCCAGAACTTAAAATTTTAAAAAATAACTTAATACTGTGCTGTGCATGTTAGTATAAGGTGTAATTATGAGAGCTTAGAAAGCTCTCAACAAATGTTAGCTAAGCTATTATTATTACTAATGAAGTCAAGGCCAGGCTTTATCATTTTAATTTATGAATAATTTAGAACTGCTACGGATCTTGTCTACTGGTTTTTGTTTCAACACAGTGACCATCGCTCTTTGCCCAGACTCTTCTGCCTTAGAGTCAGTACCACCAGACTCTTGACTGTAAGTGACCCAAAGCCAGTGTTAGATGGCTTCTAACTTAGCCTTCTGTTGCTGCCTTGATTCTTTGGTTTTGCATTGCTTCCATAAGCAAAGTCCCCTTGGAATTGCAGTCCTCTAATAAAAGAAAGGAGCTTGACCTCTGAACACTTACGAGGACTTGGGCACTGCCTCTACTATCCAGCCTTCTCTCTGGGTCTGTGTATTCCGCCTGTTAGATCAGTCTGAAAGCATCTCATCCACGGAAAAGTGGGAAGTCTCACATCCTTCTCTTTCAATAGCCTGAGACATTGCATAGCTCTTCCATTCCTCAAGGCCAAGAGTGCTCCAATTCTTTTCTGAAAAAGGACTGAATAACTATCTCAGTCTATGAGACTCGTATGGTCTCTGTAACAACTGTTCGACTTTTCCACTGTTGCACAAACACAGCCATGGAGAATACATAAATTACTAGGCATAACTGTTTGAATTTATTTATTTTTTTTTACAAAAATAAAATGCATGTAGGGTCTGTGGGCTTAGTTTATGGAATCCAGTTCTGGGCCAGTGGCAGGCTCTTCCCCTTTGAGAATAAATTCTGTTCGACTCCACAATCTCAGAACAACCATGCAGGGCCACTGATTGTGCCAACAGTATGACATGAGCCACAAGTAGAGCAAAAGTAAATTTATTTCCCCTTTTTAATCTTTTTTAAAAAATACATTTTGGAAATGACACTTAGAATGTATCTCAACCTTGTTTTTTTTTCCATTCTCCATTAATAAGTAACTCAAGCCTCTGCTCCCAGGATTAGGATCTATAAGCAACATAACCAGAAGCTGTCACTGGTGGTTAGGGACACCCCAGAGGGAGTGTGCCTCACATTTGCAGTATTGTCTTAAGTTTGCTTTCCTATCTGGAAGCAGGTGGAGTTTCAGGCTTCTCATCATTGTAAAAATAATGTAATCCTCATCTCAAATTGGAAAAGGCTCTCAGGAATCAAACCTTAAATATGCTGCTGCTATTTCACGAAAAGAGAAGCAGGTCTTAACTGAGAAAATGGAATTACCAACCTCTAGTGTTGCTCTTAAGAGTTAATGACAGAGCTGGGAACTGCTCCTCCTATAATCTGGGGCCAATCCTCATATTGAATTTCTGCTTTGGTCTCATGAATGCTAGCCTGATCAGACACCATGCTGTACTGCTTAATCCCTTCTCTTTCTCTTGCGTATTCATTTACTTCCTCTCAGCTGAATTGTTTCTAAACACACTGGAGTTCCTCCCAACTAACACGAAAACAAAAATAAACAAATCTTTCTTCTTACCCTTTCCCCATATCTTCTATCTCCCCTTCGGTTGTCTATAATCATTGTCAGCGTTCATGCCACTTACCTCTCAGTCTTCCAATCTAGTTACTATCCTCATCTTTCCACAAAATCATCTTGTTAAAGTAACCCGTAACATATAGTTTGTTAAATTCAATGAGCATTTTTCTCTTCTCAGTTTATTTGATTCTCAAAAACCTCCGATACAATTGACCTGTCTGTGAAAACATTCTATTAAGTTGGTGCAAAACTAATCATGGTTTTTGCCATTGAAAATC
The DNA here is from genome assembly GCF_028885655.2 of Pongo abelii. Lineage (NCBI taxonomy): Eukaryota > Metazoa > Chordata > Mammalia > Primates > Hominidae > Pongo > Pongo abelii. The sequence continues at coordinate 51,467,028 of NC_071997.2, read as the reverse complement.
ATGGCAAAAACTGCAGTCACTTTTGCACCAACTAAATACTTCTTGAGTTTCCATGAAAAACCTCTTCCTACATATTTTTTTCTTTCTCTTTCTGGCCACTCACACTGCCCATTTTAGTGCTACATTTTCTCATCTTTACTACCTGAGTGTCATGAGGTTCTTACTTCATGCTAACCACTAGGCAAATATTAGAATACAACCTATATTAATAAATGAAACTCTATAATTTTGATATATTAAGGATTTAGTGTGTGCTGCTCCCAGCCCCTCTTCCTTCCTGAATTCTAGTTCTTAAAAAAAATAGTCTTGTTTTTGAATTCTGAGTATAGTCTTACTTTTCCATGATAGCAATTGATATCAGAGGGGCCCAATGGAAACGTTGTATTCACTTAATCTTTAATTGACTCTCCCTCACCTAAAGCTTAAATTCCACCATGACCATATGCCCCTCTGATCCCTGACACATCTGTTGGGGCCAGTTCCAAATTATGTAGCTCCCTCTCTCTTGACTTTATGACATCTGTCAGTTGAAGAATAATTTTAAAACCAAAAGACTTTTATGACAGCAAATCATACTAATGGTTCCAATTGATTCAAGTACTTACAGGACAGGTTTCATGAGAGAATAAGACTCTAATTAAACCACTAATATTACAGGTAAAGGGGCCCAAGGCCCCAGAATATGGGCTGTGAGATGGGTGGTATGATGGAAAAGGCAGGCAAGTTCAGATATACCAACAAATAGAAATCCAGAAACATAGTATGAAATGATGCTTAACTTAATTGAAGTAAGTCCCAGATAAGGAAAATAAGTTATGCCACCAAATATTTCTACTCCATTATTTTTGCCTAAGACTCTTCTTCGATTATGCCCTGAGAGCCACCATTCAATCTTAACCTTGAGAATATACTGACTGTTTTTCTCCAGGGATACAATTTTGGCCTTCATTTCAGGATAATATAATGTCTGATAACTTCATGTCTTTGGGTCTCTGCTGTATTGTCTGAAAATTAACCCATGGATCAAGAGTTATAAAATAGAAAAGACAAACAACTAGACAGTCTCAGTGAGACCTATAACAACACTCCAACGGGATGGTGGCATTTAAGATAGATGGCAAATGCCAATTCTGAGGCACTTCTGTAAGAATCTTGTGTTTCCCATTAGAGAAATAATGAAGCTTCCATATAATTTGCAAGTTTAAAATTGCAACTCCAACTCTTGGGAGAAAATTGGGCGAATCACAAGTGATTGTTGCTTAAGTTTCACATGAGTAAATATATTGGCTGTGTTGGTATTATTCAAAACTCGGAGCCACAAAATACATTTTTGTATCATTTTATTTGTAGAAGAATGACACAATTATTTTCAGAATAATTAACTCCTCAGTTTAGTGACAATTATGTTCCATTATAATAATTAAAATCACACCCTGCTATTTGGATGAACTCAAGAGAATAATGATTTCTTAGGGGAAGATTTAATCGGATCATTATTTTTCTCCAGCATTACAAATATCTGTAAATTATTTCAACTCATTGTACTACTGCTTAATTTTGAATTTTCTAGCTGTCCTATGGAAAGAAATATCATAAGAAAGATGGCATTCTCAATCCACCCTTGAACTACCTGTGCATAATAATTGTTGCTGGAGGCATTCCAGGATGTGGTAAAATGCAGAACTGATGGCTTGGCATAGCAGCAGGGCCACAGATGGTGGGAGTACCTGAAATCAGGTGGGTAGGAGCAGGTGGTGAGCTGAATAGTGGTATTTCAGAGTGGGCCATTGAAGGAAGAACTCACTCTGGTAAATAAGTGGGAGAATAAGAGTAAATATCAAATGCTTTCCTGTGGATGAAGTTGGTTAGAGCTTGGAAGGGTATTAGGACCCTAGGCAAATAGGTTGGAATTCAAGAGAGTGCTCCTGCTTGAAGAAGAAACTGAAGTATAAGGCAGAAAACTGAGTGGAAGTGGGGAATGTTCTAGACCAATAAGTCAGGGGTAGGGAAGAGCTAAGCCCTTTGAACACTATAATGTTCTAGTTTACCCTGAAGTACATCAGGTACGGAAATAATAGTAGTGAGATTATCAACCCTTCTTAGGTAGACCATATATTGGTAGGTACTACTACAGCTACAGCTATGTCTTAGCTTGAATTATATACTGAATGCAGAAAGTGGGAAATGACTATTCAGGTTCACTTAGGGAGGTGTTGGAGGTCTTAAAAAGAAAAGCATATGGTATGGGCATGGTGGCTCACACCTGTAATCCCAGCACTTTGGGGGCCAAGGCGGGCAGATCAGCTGAGGTCAGGAGTTCAAGACCAGACTGGCCAACATGATGAAACCCAGTATCTACTAAAAATACAAAAATTAGCTGGGCATGGTGGTGGGCACCTGTAATCCCAACTACCCAGGAAGCTGAGGCAGGATTAATTGCTTGAATCTGGGAGGTGGAGCTTGCAGTGAGCTGAGATTGTACCACTTAAATCCAGCCTGGGTAACAGAAGGAGACTGTTTTTCGAGAGAGGAAAACAAACAAACAAACAAACAAAAAACACCCTAAACCCAAGGCTTTAAGGCAAGAGAGTAAGAAGCAATAAACCCTGAATTGTGCTCATTTTTTAGAAAAGGGTAGGCTGCTCGGCAGCCCCCTGTGTATGCCCTTTCAGTGTGAATGACTTGGGACTAAGAGGTAGTTTGTAAACCAAATAGTCAGAGCCCACTAGACTGAAAGCTCTAAGCACTTAACACCATTTGCTACATAGTAGGGGCTTTACACATCGTTGTTGAATAAAAATGAATTGATTAATAAAGGACTGCATGTGAATTCTCTCACTTGCAGAGTTCCCAGACTCTGTAGACATGGCAGTGGAGTCAGGGATCATGGTCCTTTGGGTGGTTCTTTTTTATTTCATGATTCTGTTTCTAAGCACTTTCATTTTCTTATGGTGAATGCGTACCTCATGAAGCTAAAACTTTCCAGCCTCCACAGGGACAGGGAAACATTCTGAATCCTGGGAGAGCATAATTGCTCCAAAGACAATAGTACAAGAGGAGAGGGGGCAAAGTTTCTAAAGCAGAGTTGACCTGGGAACTAGGGTGAGACAGGTGTCTCTGTAAGAATTCCTATTTATAACATAAAAGAACCTGAGAAGGTAAACAGGCATCTTTCTTCAGGAGACCCAGGTGTCCTGGACCTGATTTCTTGGCTCTGAGTTAGTACAACTGAACTCACTCCTAACGGAGGGACTCGATAGTAACATGACCTAGGAAAGAAGAAATTCTTGATCTTCTTATTCTATAGAAGAAGCTATACAATCTTCTTGTGGTTCAGTGCTGGGATGAGATGACTAAGGGTTTTATTTTGCTTGGTTTTTGACTTTAACAATTTAGATAGTCAGGACTGACATTGTCTAGAAGGAAGTTTATTCTGCGAAACAATAGGGATCAGAATCCCCCTGATATAGTTTGGATATTTGTCTCCACCCAAATCTCATGTTGAAATGTAATTTTCAAGTTTAGAGGTGGGGCCTGGTAGGAAGTGTTTGGGTCATGGGGGTAGATCCCTCATGGCTTAGTGCCATCCTCACTGTAGTGATTTCTCGTGGTAGTGAGTTCTTGTGAGATCTGGTTATTTAAAACTATGTGGCACCTCCCCCATGCTCTCTTGCTCCTGATTTTGCCATGTGATATGTCTACTCCTACTTCCCCTTCTGCCATGAGTACAAGCTCCCTGAGGCTTCCCCAGAAGCCAAGCAGATGCCAGTGCCATGCTTGTACAGCCTGCAGGGCCATGAGCCAATTAACCCTCTTTTCATTATAAATTATCCAGTCTCAGGTATTTCTTTATAGCAATGCAAGAACAGCCTGACACACCCCCATAGTCAGTGAGGCAAAGTCTCACTAATGTGGAGTCTAGTAAGATCATCTAAGGACAATCACGCATCCTCTGCACGTTGTTTAGAATTGGCACCACTTATGTCCCACATTTTCATCCATCCATAAAATCAAGCCAAGTATGTCTGCAATCACCTTTTTAAAGTCATTCACCCCATATCCTTATTTGCTGTAAACTAAACTCTTTCAATTCTTCCCACCACAATGACCTCAAATATTTATTTCTGCACTGTACTACTGTGTCTCTGTCAGGATCCTTTTCTTGGTGATTACTGGGCCTAACTCTGATATTTGAGTCTTTGTCTTCCTGTAATATCGTTAACACCACTTTCTTCCAATCATTGTATTGATCATGTGAAACAGATGCTAGAATTTTATCTTTTCCATTGCACAACATTTTACAGAGTGACGTAACACTTAACTATAAGCTTGAGGACATGAAGCTTGCATTCTCATCATTATATTCCTAGCCCCTGGCACAATGGTTGTCCGTTAGTACATATTGGTTGAATGAATGAATGAACAAATATAGATCTTCCTAATATTTTGAGTTCTGAGAGTTTATAAAAAGTGTTCTTTATAAAATGAAAGCTGGGATAGTTTTTGAAAGATTCTACAACTTCTTGGCATCATTATTATGTAGTGTGGCATGTTCCTTGCCCTTGAATATCCTTCTTGTCTACTGGGGAAACTGGATATCTAACTAGTATGTAGGTGGGGCCATGGTAAAGATTTACACAGGGTGCTGTGAGAAGATAGGGGACAATCATACAATCCTTTAAGGTCAGGATGAGAAATTCATGTTTAATAAGAGTTTTAAATATTGAACAGTAATAAAACAGATGGAGGGGAGTGGAGAGTGGTCTCTGGGAGGGTTGGGTAGGGAAAGGTATAGCATTTTACTATCAGAGGGTCATTACAAAAAAGGCGAGAAGTATGACATAGGGTAGTTGCCTACAATCCAGTGCTCCCGGGGCATCAAGTTCCAAGCAGAGAAAGAACTAAATGAGTCTGAGAGGTAGAAGAAATCAGATCACAGAGGGCTTTTATACTTGACATAGATTTTAAGTTTTATTCTGTGGACAGTTGAGGATGGCATGGATAATTTGCAATTCAGAAAACTCTGGAAGATGAGCAAAGGATTAATGAGGTGGGCAAATCTCAAGGAACGGAAACTAGTTAGAAAAATATAGCAGTAGTTTGCAGGAAAGAAATATGAGAACCTGAGCAAGGCAAAAATAGATGTGAAAATAAAGTGTCTAAACTTGGTGCTTGAGTGGCTAGAGGTCTGAAAGTTATGCTGGAGTCAAGAATAGTTTTCAGGTTACTAATTAGGGAGAACTGTTGGAGGGTTGTGACACTAATTGAAACAGAGACTGCAAGAGGAGGAAAGTGAGGAATTCTGCTCTGAATAAGGTGTCTGCAGAACATCCACATGAGCATGTCTGCTATGCAATGGACTGTAAGAATTTGAAGTTTGAGGAAAAAAGACTGACAATGTCAGTTTGGAAATCATTAGCATATAGCAGTTAAAAAACCATGAGAATGTATGAGCTCACTCAGTGAGTGTATAGAAAAGAGCATAGAACTGAGCACTGAAATGGAGTAAATAACTACATTTGAGTAGTGCACAGAGAAAGAAACATCTATAAATTTAACCAATAAATATCAGATTTGCCTTAGGGGACAACATAATATTTGCCCATACATAATTCCCTACCACCCTCTAAATTCTATAACCCACCATTATCTGGCTTCTGGTACTCAATCAACTTTCTGTTTTCTGGGTTTTTTTTTTTTAATTACACTTTTTGTTTAGAGATAATTGCTGATTCACATGTGGTTGTATGAAATAATACAAAGAGATCCCATGTGTAATTTATCAAGTTTTCCTTAATGGTACGTTCTTACAAACTATATCACAACCAGGATATTAGCCTTGATATAGTCAAGATACAGAAAATTTCCTTTACTACAGATCTTTCTCATGTCGTTTTCTTGTTTTTAGCCAAAGCTGTTTCCCTTTCACTCTCAACTCCTCTAACCCCAAGCAAGCACCAACACATTCTCCATTGCTCTAATTTTGTCATTTCATGCATGTTATATATAAATGGAATCATACCATATGTAACCTTTTGGGATTGGGTACACAACATAATCTCTAGAGAGCCAAGTTGTTGGAGGTATCAAAAGTTTGTTCCTTTGTATTGTTTGAGCAGTATTCCATGGTATGGATATTACAGTTCGTTTTACCTTTCAACTGTGAGAGATTTATTTCCACGGGTTTTTCTACTATTAGGAATAAAGCTCATATAAATATTGTGTACTGCTTTTGGTGTGAGCATAGGTTTTCATTTCTCTGGGATAAATGATTAGGACACAGTTTCTGGGTTCTATAGTAGTTACATATTTATTTTTTTAAGAGACTGCCAAAGTTTGTTTTTGAGAGCTACTCAAAAGCTACATTTTCTTCAGCAATGTGTGATCCAGTTTCTGTGAATCCTTGCTAGAATTTTATGTTGTCACTATTTTTTGTTTTAGCCATTCTGATTGATGTGTAGTGACATCTCATTGTGGTTTTAACTCACATTTCCCTAGTAGTTAATGATGATGAACATATTTTCATGTACTTATTCACCATCTGTAAATCCTATTGGGTGGAATGTATCTTCATGTCTTTTGTTCAATTGTGTAATCAGATTGTTTGCTTTTTTACTGTTGTGATTTGAGTTATATATTCTTGCTATTCTTCCTTTGGTGGCTGGGTGGTTTGTAAATAGTTTCTCTCACTCATTAGCTTGTCTTTTTCAGCTTAACAGGACCTTTTCCTCACCACAAAAGTAACGAAGGAAATGAGCTAATGAAGATCATTTGATTAACTTTTCTTTTTATGGATCACGCTTTTGTGCTAAGTATGTAAATTCTTTAACCACGTATCTTGAAGATTTCCTGGTTTCTTTTCCTAAAAGTTATATAGCTTTGACTTTTACATTTAAGTCCATGATTCATTTTGTTAATTTTTATGAATTTAGGTCAAATTACATATTTTTTGAGGGGAGGCCATGGATGTCCAGTTGCTTTAGCACCATTTGTTAGAAAGGCTATCTTTCCTCCATTGACTTGCTTTTGCACCTTTGTGATGTGAACATCAGTTGAACAACCTGGTATGGGTCTATTTATGAGATCTCTACTTGTTCATCAATCCCTTATGTGTCTGTCTCTCTGACAATACCACATGCTACTGATTATCATAGTTGTAAAGTAAGTATTAAATTAAATAGCCTGATTTTTCTTTTTTATACTTTTTAAATATAAAATTGTTTAATCTACTTTAGTTCTACAGTCTTTCTGTATAAATTTCAGGATAACCTGATTTATGTCTAAAATAATCTTGCTAGTATTTTGATAATAATTGTGTCAGTCTTGCCAGTATATCTTTTGGGGGGAATATATTTACTGGTTTGATTATTTTTCAATCCATTAACATAGTATCTCTTTTCATTTATTTATATCTTATTTGATTTTTTCATCAATGTATAGTTTTCAGAATACAAGTCCTATATAGGTTTTATTACATTTACACCAAAGAATTATTTTTGAGCTGTTTATATGTGGTATGTTTTGAATTTCATTGCCCATGTATTTCTTGCTAGCATGCAGAAATAAAATAGATTTTCTAATGTTTATCTTCTATCCTGCAACCTTTAACTCACTTATTAGCTCTAAAAATTTTGTAGACTGCTTGGGATTTTCTCTATAGACAAGTGTGCTATCTGCAACTTAGAAAAGTTATGTTTTTTCTGATCTGAATGTCTTTTATTTCTTTTTCTTCTAGTGCTACTAAAAACACATAGCACTGTGTTAAATAAGAGTGGTGAAAGAAGGCATCCTTGTCTTATTCACAATCTTCGGGTAAAGTATTCAGTCTTTCATCATTAAGTATGATGTTACCTGTAGAACTTTTTGAAGTCACTCTTAGTCAAGTTGAATTAGTCTCTATTTCCAGTTTTCTGATAGTTTTTATTATGCATCAGGGTTGATTATGATTTTTCTGCATCAATTGACATGATTATGTAATCTTTCTTCTATAGCTTGTTAAGGTGGTGATTTTCATAGATTGATATTTGACTATTTACCTAGCCTTGGACCAAGATACCACTTGGTCATGATTATAAATTATGTTTATGTATTGCTAAATTCTATTCATCTATGTTTATATGTATTGCTAAATTCTATGTTGTTTCAAATTTTTATATGTTTATAAAGAAATATAAATAGGAGGTTTGTAAATATTTTCTCTGTTTCACTGCCTGTATATTTTTAGGTGACGTTGTTCTTTAATCTTTTATTTTGTACTGTCTTTCTATTTTAGTATCAAAGTTATACTAGATTCATAAGATGAATTGGAAAATATTTTCTCCTCCATTTTTTTCCTGGAAGAAACTGTTTAAAACTGGGGTTAGTAATTTTTAAAACATTTGGTACATTTATCCAGTGATTCCGTCTGGGCCTGAAAATTTTGTGGTTGCGGGGAGAATCTTTAAGTGATTCATTCAAATAGTTATAGGGTTATCCGTATAAATTATCTACTTCATTCTGAGCAAATGTGGTAGTTTGTTTTTCCAGGAAGTAGTTCATTTCATCTAAGTTGTCAGATATAGTCGTGAAAAACTTCCCATGGTAATCCCTTTTTACCTATTTTTTGTCTGCAGGGTCTATAGTTATAGCCTATTTCATTGCTGATATTGGGAGTTTTTTAATCTTCTTTTAATTTGCCAGTCTTTCTAGATAATTTTGATATTATTAATCCAAAGAACCAGCTCTGTTTCACTGATATTTTTCTATTTTCTGTTTTCAATTTTATTGATTTCTGCTCTTTATTATTTCCTCCTTCTGCATATCTTGGGTTGATTTTGCTTTTCTGTTTTTAGGTCTCTGAGGTGGAATCCTAGATTACTGATTTGTCACTTTTCCTCTTTGTCTAACATATAAAGTTAGTGCTATAAATTTCCCTGCTAGCACAGCTTTAGTTTTATGACATAAACTTTGTTATCCTGTATTTTCCCTTTTACTTATTTCAATGTAATTTATTTTTCTTCTTGACCTATGAACTATTTAAAAGTGTGTTATTTTTAAGTATTTGAAAATTTTCCTCTTAGCTTTTTTTATTTTTTTCTAGTTTGTTTTCATCGTGATTAGATAACACACTATATGATTTCAACTATTTCATATTTAGTGAAGTTTTTTATAACTTAGGATATGATCTATCTTGGTATATGTTCTGTGGTCACTTAAAATTATGTATATTTATATTTTTTGTTGGTTGGGGGGGTGTAGTATTCTATTAATGTCTGTTAGATCCAATTAGTTGGTGGTATTACTGAGTTCTAAATATTTCCTACTTTTCTATCTGGTTGGTCTATCGCTTGTATTAAAGTACTGTTAATATATCTAACCACAATTGTGAATTTGCTTATACTGTTTTCAACTCATTTAGTTTCTGCTTCACTCATTTTACAGCTCTTATTTTGTGCATACTCATTTAAGATTATCTTCTTGGGGGATAGACTTCACATCTTTGTATAATTTCTCTCTCTGTCTATGGTAATGTTCTTTGTTTTGATGTCTACATTTTTTATATTATGTAGCTATTCATGCTTTCTTTTTATTAATATTTGCATGATACATTTTCCAAACTTTACCTTCCAATCTGTCTGTATATTTATAATAAATTCTTATATACAAGCATATAGTTGGCTTATGTTTTGTAGTCCCCTTTATGATTTTCATATTTTTAATTGATATATTTAGACCATCCATATTTAATTTAATTCTTGTTATGTTAAGGCAGAAGCTTGCCCATTTATTGATTGACTGTTTTCTTGTTACATTTGTTTTCTTTTTTCTTCCTTTCTCTGGGATGCTTGAACATGTTCTACAATTACATTTTTATTTGCCTCTAAGTGGTTTCTTTTCTTCAAAAATAACAAATATGTCTTTATAGTATATATTTAAAGTATACAACATGATATTTTGATTTATATTAATGAAATGATTACTAGTCAAGCAGATTAACATATCTATCACTTGATGTGATCATCACATCATCTCAATTAGAAAAAAGTTTTTGTGGCTGGGTGTGGTGGCTCACGCCTGTAATCCCAGCACTTTGGGAGGTGGAGGCGGGCAGATCGCAAGGTCAAAAGATAGAGACCATCCTGGCCAACATGGTGAAACTCCATCTCTATTAAAAATACAAAAATTAGCTGGGCAAGGTGGTGCCTGCCTGTAGTCCTAGCCACTCAGGAGGTTGAGGCAGGAGAATCGCTTGAACCCGGGAAGTGGAGGTGGCAGTGAGCCGAGATGGTCCCACTGCACTCCAGCCTGGCGACAGAGCGAGACTCCATCTCAAAAAAAAAAGTTTTTGTTGTGATGAGTGCACTTAAAATCTATTTTTTTAGGAAATGTTCAGTATACAGTATTAACTATAATCCTCATGTTGTATACATCTCTAGAGTTATGCATCATACTTAAATGCAAATTTGTACCCTTTTACCTATACATCCCCATTTCCTCCTTCCCCTCACCCATGAAAATGAAGACTCTACTCTGTTTCTATATATTTGACTTTTTAAAGATTCTACATATGAGTGAGATCATATAGTATTTGTCCTTATGTGCAATATTTGTGTTTCTTTCAGGTTGTTTCCCTATCTTGGTTATTGTGTACCATGCTGCCACAAACATGGGTGTGTAGATATTTCTCTGAGATGCTGACTTCATTCCTTTTTGGTATATACCTAGCAGATGGAATGCTATGTCAGAACTTTCAACAAGGCCACCAAGACCACACAATGGAGAAAAGATAATCTCTTCAATAATTGGTACTGGGAAAACTGGACAGTCACATTTAAAAGAACAAAACTGGACTCTTATCTTACAACACACACAAACATCAACTCAAAATGGATTAAAGCTGTAAATGTAAGACTTGAAACCATAAAACTTTTAGGAAAAAAAATAGGAGAAAAATTTTGATACTGGCCTTGGCAATGGTTTTTTGTGTATCACACCTGAAACTTACCCAACAAAAGCAAAAATCAACAAGTGGGACTAAATCAAATTAAAAAACTTCTGCAGAGAAAAATAAATAATTAACAAAATGAAAAAGCAGTCTACTGATAGGGAGAAATATTTGCAAACCATCTAACTGATAAAAGGCTAATCTATATAAAATATAAAGAAATACATACAACTCATTTAATAACCTGATTTTAAAATGGGCAAAGGAACTGAATAGATATTTTTCCAAAGAAGACATAAAAATGGCAAACAGGTATATGAAAAAGTGATAAACATCATTAATCATCAGGGAAATGCAAATCAAAATGACAATGAGATGTCCCTTCACACCTGTTAGAATGGCTATTATCAAAGACAGGAGGTAAGTTTTGTAAGGAGTGTGGAGAAAAGAGATACTGTGTTCACTGTTGGTGAACACCAAGAGAATGTAGATTGGTACCATCATTATGGAAAACAGTACGGAGGTTTCTCAAAAAATTAAAAATAGAACTACTGATAATGTTTGTGAGTCTCTCTTTGTATGTTAATGGTTGGCATTGTATTACACTTTATATGAAAATTTTTTCACAGACCAACAGTGTTATCATTTACCAGTTGAGAAACATCCCCTGACTTTATGACCCTTTACCTTCTCACATTTCTAATGTAATTTCCTTAAGTATTTCTCCTATATAACATTTAAAATCACATCATTGTAATAATGTTCTGTCAGCAAATGTAATTTAGAAAACTCACAGAAAAAATCATTTCTGTGTTCTTTATTTCCCCATGATAGTTCAATGTTTATTCTTTTGTTTTCCTTCTATCTTGAGAACTTTATTTAGCCATTTTTTTTTTAGAGTAAGTGTGCTAGTGAGAAATTCTCTTCCTTTTCTTCATCTGAGAGTGTATTTTCTTCCCTCCATTTTTAGGGATATTTTGGCTAAAGGATCTGCATTGACAGTTCTTTTCAACCCTTGAAAATCATTTTGCTTCCTTCTAGATCCCAAGGTTTCTGATCCACTGTCATATAAATCCTTTTTCCCCAAAGGTAAAGTGTCATTTTTCTCTGGTTTCTTTCAAGATGTATCCTTTGTTGTAGTTTTTAGAACTTTGATTGTAATGTGTTTAGACATTGATTTATTAGGTTTTATTCTATTTGAAATGTGCTCACATCCTTGAATCTGTAGGTTTACATCTGACAAATTTAGAAAATTTTCAGACATTATCTCTGTTTTTGGCATTTAAAATTTTATAGCTGTTTAGTTCAAGTTTTATTTTGGATTTGATGAGTATATGTGCAGGTTTACATGGGTAAATTATACATCACAAGGGTTTGGTTTACAGATTATTTTATCATACAGGTGATGAGCCTAGTACCTGAAAAGTAGTTTGTTAATCCTCCCCCACCTCCCTCACTCCACCCTTAAGTAGGCCACATTGTCTATTGTTCCCTTGTGTTTATGTGTTCTCAATGTCTAGCTCCTATTTATAAGTAAGAGCATATGGTATTTGGTTTTCTGCTCCTACCTACATTAATTTTCTTAAGACTAATGACTTCCAGCTGCATCCATGTTGCAGCAAATGATATGACTTCATTCTTTCTAGTGGCTGTGTGGTATTTTATGGTGTATATGCACCACATTTTCTTTATTCAGTCCACTTTTGATGGGCACCTAGGTTGAGCCCATCTCTTTACTTTTGCAAATAATGCTGCGATGTACACACACATACATGTATTTCTATGGTGGAATGATTGATGTTCCTTTGAGTATATACCCAGTAATGGAATTGCTGGGTCACATGGTAGTTCTGCTTTGTTTGAGAAATCTCTAAACTGCTTTCCACAGAGGCTGAAATAATTTATATTCCCACCAACAGTGTATAAGCATTCCCTTTCTCTGCAACCTCGCCAACATCTGTTATTTTTTGGCTTTTTAGTAATAGCCATTTTGACCAACGTGAGATGGTATCTCATTGTGGTTTTGACTTGTATTTCTCTAATGATTAGTGTTAAGCCTTTTTTTCATATGCTTGTTGGCCATGTGTATGTGTTCTTTTGAGAAGTGTCTGTTCATATTCTTTGTCAATTTTTTAATGGGGTTGCCTTTTTCTTGTTAAGTTACTTACAGATTATGGGTATTAGACCTGTGTCAGTTGCATAGTTTACAAATATCTTATCCCTCACTCTGTAGGTTGTCTTTTTATTCTGTTAATAGCTTCTTTCACTCTACAGATCCTCTTTAGTTTAATTAGGTTCCACTTGTCAATTTTTGTTTTGTTGCAATTGCTTCTGGAGTTATCATCACGAAATCTTATCTAGAGCCTGTGTCCAGAATGGTATTTCCTAGATATTCTTCTAGGATTTTTAGCTTTAACATTTAAGTCTTTAATCTAGAAGATAAGATGATTATAGGTGTGCAGCTTTGTTTCTGTGGTCTATATTCTGTTCCATTGGTCAAAGTGTCTGTTTCTGTAGTAGTACCACATTTAGGTTATTGCAGCTTTGTGGTATAGTTTTAAGTCAGGTAGTATAATGCCCCCCACTTTGTTCTTTTTGCTTAGGATTGCTTTTGCTATACTGGCTATTTTTTCGTTCCCTATGAATTTTAGAAGTTTTTTTCTAATTCTGTGAAAAAAAAAAGTTGGTAGTTTAATAGAAATGGCATTGAATCTATAAATTGCAATGGGCGCTATGGCCATTTTAACAATATGGTTCTTCCTACCCATGAGCATTGAGTGTTTTTCCCTACCTCCAATTTCTTTCAGCAGTGTTTGATAATTCTTATTTAGAGATCTTTCACATCCCTGGCTAGCTGTATTCCTAGGTATTTTATTCTTTTTGTGGCTACTGTAAATGAGATTGTGGGGGTGGCTTCAGGTGAACACGTGCAATGTGGTGGCAGGAGGCTATGGGGCAGGCATGCACCAGCAGGGTCCCATCTACAGTTAGGCAGGGTCTGCCTGCAAGGGGCTTATGGTAGCAGGTGCCAGAAAGTACCCTGGTTTGGCATCCAAGGCTGAGCAGGCACAGCCAGGAAGGAACCCTGGGAGAGGCTGGCAGGCAATGAGGCATGAAGATCAGACTGGCCACATCTCACAGGCAAGACTACCCTGCTCTGTTCAGGTCTAACGGTCAACAAAGGCCAATGCTGTCTTGAAGAATGTGGCAAGCCTTAGGTTTGGGTAACACTGGCTGTGCTCCACTGCAACCATTCTGGCACCAAACACTCTGGGCTCTGCACAGGCTGGAGTCCTGTTTCTGTCAACTCCCTGAGCAGCTCCCTCGGTCAACTAAAATGTCCATGAGGGTTGTGGCGTCTTCTGCAGCTAGGATTCTGGAGGTGTGTGGTGACAGTGAGCCACTCCACGCCTATTTAATTCACCCCTTCCCCAGAAGCTGCTCAGGACCAGGAATGAGTCCTGGTGCTCAGCAACCCTCTGCAGAGTTCCTAACTTCCTCTCCCTTCAGCCCAAGGTCTGCACCCTCCCTCCATCTATTCTCAATGCCTTTCTTCTGAAGATCTGCTCAGAGTGGGCTAGTCTTCTTGAGGGTCTGGTTTCTCAGTGGAGGAAGCTCTTCTGGGCTGCATCAAGTCAGCCATCTTGGCTCAGCAGCAGGATGCTCTTGGTGGACCTTTACTCTCAGCCATTAGCTCTGCATATTTTCTAGCCCCATCCTTTCCTACTTTCCAAGTACTCTAGTGACATGAATGTCATTTTCTTATAGTCCCACAGATCCCTGATACTGTTTTTAACAATTCTAATTGTAGGTATTTATGGCGTACACAGTGATGCTTTGATACATATAATGTATGTATCCGATCAGGGTAATTAGCATATCCATCATCTCAAACATTTATCATTTCTTTGTATTGGGGGCATTCAATATCCTTCTAGCTATATGAAACTATATATTGTCCATTTTTATTCAGCCTATTTTATCTGTTGTTCAGGTTGTATCATTTCTATTCTATTTTACATCTCACTGATCTTTCCTCTGTCCTCTTTATTCTGATGTTTAGCCCATTTGCTAAGCATTTTATTTTGGTTATTATATTTCTTCAGTTCTAAAATTTCAACTTGGTCTTTGTATCTCATATTTATTTGCTGAGACTTTCCATTTCTTTAGTGAGACTTGATAATTTTCCATTTTTTAAGCTGGATTGTAATTGCTAGTTGAAGCATTTTTATCATGGCAACCTTATAATCTTTGTGATATAATTGACATGTCTGCCCTTTAAGTGTTGGTATTTATTTCTTGTCTCTTCCTCTCTCCCCCATTCAGTTTGGGATCCTTCTGGTTCTTCACATGGCAAATGATTTGTTAAAAATTAGACTTTTAAATTGTGTTATGTGATACTCTAGATCTTAATTTTTCAGCCAGATTTTCTGACATCAGTCTGGCAGAAGAAGGGGAGCAGATAACTGATTTGTCATTGTCAGATGGGGTAGAAGTCTAGGGTCCACATTTGGCCATTGCTGATGCTTGAAGGAGGGAGGTCCGCATTACTGCTGAATGGGGATGGGACTTCCAGTTCTTCATATCATCTCTACTGACTCTACAATGGAGTTGACTTCATTACCACCTGGTAGTGGTGAAAATCCTGGCTCTCCACTAGACTCCCTTTTATTCTAGCCAAGCAGTGAGAGGGGGGGCACTTATCTACTGCTGAATATGAATGGAAGTTCAGAATTTCCACATTGTCTCCACTGACATTGTTGGGGATAGGAATGTGCTTGTGATTTGACATGGAGGATGAATGTTTTGGGTGCCCACATAGCCTTTTTTGATACTACCACAGTAGGAGTGTTGGGGTACTTTGTTATAGCCTCGTGAGAGTGGAAATCTAGACTCCCCAACCAATCTTTGTTGGCATGGATTGGCACCAAAGTATTTTCTGTACTGTTTGAATGAACACTGGGTGGTTATTTTCTACTAATGTTTTGTATTGTGAAGCTGCCCTTTCCTAGCCCTCTGGTTAGAGACAGCAGATTTGTGTTGGGGCATTTTAATTTTATTTTTCCTATATCTATACTTCTTGGTATTTCTAGATGTCAGCTTCTCCAGTTACAAGCACATGTAGGATATATAAGGCAAAAAGACAACCCAGGGAATTCATCACTTCATTGCTCTAGTCTCAAATTCTTTAGACAATATGCCTCCTTTCCATTAACTGTGTCTTACATTGGTTTTATATATCATGACCACAGTTTTAAGTTGTAATTGAGAGAGGAACAGGGAGAAGTACATTCACTCCAGCTTCCTAGAAGTAGCAATATCTTTTTGATTAACAACTTTCAGTATACTGTCAATGGTTCCCAAATTTCCAAAGCTAATGGATTCCTTTCCATTTTTAGAATGAAAATATTCTTTAGAGCTTAAGAACACGGCAAATACATGATTATTAATTGTATTCTAGTTTTCTAATTTAGCAAACACTTCAGAAATTGTACCATCTTGAAACTGTCTTCTGCATAGTTCTTTGACTTCTACTCTTCTCATTATATTAGCTGTCCCAAGTATCTAGCAACTAGAGTAATAAGAATGAAAGCCAGATAACCAGGAATTGAAGCATGAATATAAGGTAATTTAATGGGAAAAGTAAGGATGGACAACTTTTCTGAGACATTTGAATGAGAAAGGAATAAGAGTACAAGATTGATCAATAAAATAAAGATTTTTAAGAAGAAAAAACTTGAGCATAGTTTATAGTTAATGGACAAGAAAGCTGAAAATTAAAACTAGAGAGACTAAAAGGTAAGGAGGTGAAATAATCCTGAAGGAAATATAAGGTTTGGGGTTTATATGCAGGAATAGGTATTAACTTTGAACAGACAAACTCAACTCAATCTCTGACTAAATGTGTATGAAAATTAGTAAGTGGAGAGACTGGGGCTTGAAGAAGATCATCACAGGTAGTCACAACTGTTTGAGGGAAATTTCAGGCACCATATTTTCATAAGATGAAGAAAAGGTGGATATATTGAATGTTAAAGTCAGTAGTGAAGTTTTAGGAAAGTTGGCAATGGAACAGGACATGAAGTTTATCTCCATCACGTGTAGTGACTGGCATAATGGAGACCAGACATTATTTATGATATTATGTATTATTTTGTGTATGTCTCATCATACTTAAGTTATGCAGGTTTAGGGTTATTGAAGACAGTCCTTATTTATAATCCAAAATTAAGATACATAGCTTACTGAGGAATGAATATAGGCCCACAAGGATAGTTGTGCTAATCAGAGATGCTCGGAAGATAAACATACCCAGGCTAGGAGGGAAGAGCCCTCAAAAGTCCAGATTGATTATAAGAACAACAAAAAAAATCAGAAAGCAGAATGGCTTGTGATATTAAAGAATGACTTTAATGAGAGAAAGAAAGCAATAAATGGAAGGACAAGAAACTGGGCACATAATAGGGCAGTGATACAGATGTCTACCTGTCCATAGAATGTTCTACCTTCCATTTGCAGTGGAAGCATTAATGCCCATATCTCTGAATGAATCTATAGAGCACAGTCATGTTTTCTCTCTTCTACTTAGTCGATCAAAATCACCTATTTTGGATGTTTGTT
Organism: Pongo abelii; assembly: GCF_028885655.2. Classification (NCBI taxonomy): domain Eukaryota; kingdom Metazoa; phylum Chordata; class Mammalia; order Primates; family Hominidae; genus Pongo; species Pongo abelii. Next base: position 51,449,483 of record NC_071997.2, on the reverse strand, counting down.
CATAAATCAACAACTAATCATCATGTTAAGAAATTGAGATATACAGTTTACCTGTTACAATAACAAAATATATTGAATAAGATATTGGATATCAAGATTTCTGAGGTATGGCTGATTTGAATGATGGTTAGTTCCACAGGTTGGGAAGATTTGAAAATATCCCTTACTGTGATTCTCTATAAGTTTAATCTTTACCACTGGGGTTTGGTAGAAAGTCAACATTTACCTCTTGAATTTTATATACATTGACCCTAGCTTTAATCTTTAGGGTTAACATGTAAAATTTCTATTTCAGTCTTCCCAGAACAACTCTTAAATTCTTTGAAGAAAGTTACAATGTATTTTATTGAATAAAATAAGTTATTTTAAAACTGTAAGTTTCTAATTTTTCCAATTATTTTTCATAAATAGTGCTTAACTTGGTAAAAGAGTAGCACAAACTCCTGGCCCTTATTGATAAGGGACACTAAGAAGACTGAATATGTAATGAGTAGGGTAACTTTTTTTGCAGTCTCTGTCATGGATAGTACTATATGTCTGGTTGGATGGTATGCTTTAAAAAGCTGTTTACAGTGGAGTAGTGAGGCAATTGAGATACCCTCCCAAGGGGAAACCTTGAGCAAAAATAAGTTATTCATATATGTTTTTCTAAGGGAGTTGAGTCTGGTTATTCATGACCTTTGTTTGGCTGGATGGTGTACACAAGTTTGGTGCCAGTGCATACTTGCTTGGCAAAGTGGAATACTGGTAGAGAGCTGTCACTAGATGGCCTAATTCTTTAATTTTCCTCCCTGTATGCTCAGACTCTGCTCTGAATTAAGGTTAAGCAAATATTTAATAAAATTTTCTTTAAAACTCTAGAAAATTATCTAGTCTAGTAAATCCTCATGACCTAGTCTAGTCCAGATCACAGTACATGATTTCTAGACTTCTCAATATCTTAATCTCTTAAACTTTCATTTCAATATGTCCCTATTAAAAAGAAGACATCAAAAATGAAATATTTGGATATGGCCTTGGCAAGCAAAAATAAGACTATCACCTTTCTTATTGTAAATACTTTATTTCAATGGATTTGATCATAGACTATACTAGCTTTTTTTGCATTTAACTCATATTTAGTTTGCCATGACATATTAAATTACTCTTACCTTTGTCTCTGTATTGAGCTTTATTTTCTCCCAACTTATACCTAGGAAGTTCAGTTTTGAACTTCCATGATAGGATATTTTAAATGAAAATGTAAAATACATAGCTGTTCAAAAATCATACAGAGTTATACTTTATAAAGGAGTATACAACCTCAGTATGCACTGAAATGACAAACTGTAAGATACCAGACACAACAGATTTCTATTTTAGTATGCCTACTTTGTCACAAGCTCTGCATGTGAGGGTCTTTGCATACATAGATGACATGATGATGTATTGTTTTCTAGCTGTTGTAGTTATGCCCATTGGGTAAGTACTGGTCAGGCAAATCAATAAGCACAGAATACATTAACTACTGTACAAGGAATATGGATCTTGTAACTATATGTGCAAATATCACTGACGCTTCTGACCTTAACTACTCTTTTCTTTCTCACTTAATCACTCAATCCCATTATATCCACCCAAGACTGCACAGATGCTTTGACTCAGGAATATATTGGAGGTTAAAAAAAAAAATCTTCATCAAATTTTCAGAAATATTTATTCACAGTGCTGTTCTACAAATAAGATGTAAAAATAGTTCCCACAAATATAACTAAGTATTAGTAACAAAAACTAGAGAAAAGATGGCATTTACAAATAAATTTTGAAGATAATAAACATATCTACTTCTGGCCATGGTGGAATATTATAGAACTTGCCCACCTATTGAAAACAAATAGAAAACTGGTTAAAATAAGTAAAACAAATGAAGCAGACATTGAAGAAGCAGCAGCTCAGGACTAAGATCCTTGAAAGAAGGGAAATAGAAAGAGGTGAGCTCTGCCTTTATGTTTGGAGGATATTCCTGAATTTTGGCCCAGGACAGGGTAATCTAATCAGAACACAGTGATTTTGTTGAGCTGAGGAGACAAAGATTCAAGTTTGGGCCCTGCGCAGGGGCTCATGCCTGTAATTCTAGCACTTTGGGAGGCTGAGGCAGGCAGACTGCCTGAGCTGAGGAGCTGGAGACCAGCCTGGGCAACACGGTGAAACCCCTTTTATACTAAAATACAAAAAATTAGCTGGGCGTGGTGGCGTGCGCCTGTAGTCCCAGCTACTCCGGAGGCTGAGGCAGGAGGTTGCAGTGAGCCAGGATCACACCACTGCACTCCAGCCTGGGTGACAAGGTGGAGACTCTGTCTCTTAAAAAAAAAAAAAAAAGATTCAAGTTTGGAGAGTGATGTAGCTGGACTTTGCAGGGCAGGGTATTGTAGAAACAGAGAAAGTGCTCTGGAAGTATCCACTGGGTTTTTCCTGGTTAATACACCAAAAACATCTGGGAGAAATTTGTCATTAGCAGTCAGACTACAAAAGTGTTTTTTAAAAAAATACATTAAATAAAATATAAGCCAGTAAAAACTCAGGTCCTCACAAAGGAAAGAAAACATTAGAAGTGGTATAGATGTGAATAAATATAGGTTTTTCTATTGTTTAAAAATAACATAACTGATTATTTGACTACTTAAAGCAAAAATAACAATGCTTTGAGGGGTTTATGATATGTGGAAAATCATATGTGATCATAGGACAACGTATGGGAAAAATAAATAAATACCTAATAAGTTTCTTAGATCATGTGAGAAGTGGCATAACGTTAAAAGGTAGAGTATGTTAAATTAAAGGCTTATTTTGTAAACTCTGAGAAACCACCAAAAATTGTTAAAGGAGTATAGTAAATATGCTTGTAGAAGAGACAACATGGAATACTAAAAATGATCAATTTTTAAAAAGGCAAGAGACAATTCAAAATAAACACATGAGACAAATAGAATATAATTATAAAATCCAAATCATGGTAGGCTTAAACAGAAGCACATCGATACTTACATTAAATTTAAATAGTCTACATATTCAAAGTAAAAGGTTAAATTTTTGACTGGAGAAGAAAAGCAAGACAAAACTAAGTACATTTTAAATATAAAGCCCGAATAGAGGAAAAGAAAAAGTATCAAAAATATACACCATGATAACCCTATTGAATAGAAAGCTGGTGTGGTTATACTAATATCTGAAAAAAGCAGATTTTGGAATAAAGAATGTTATTGGAGATTTTTTAAAAAGAGTATTCAGTCATAACAAAAGGATTCATTCCTTAAGTAATTATTCTAAATGTGTATGCCCTTAATTACAGAGCTTTAAAATACATGAAACAAAATACTGATAGAACTGAAATAAGAAATTGAGAAACCCACCATTACAATTAGATATTTCAACACTTTTCAGTAATTTATAGGAAAGAAAAGATGAAAAATCAGTTAGAATATAAAAGAATTTAACAACACTACCAGTCAACTTGACCTAATTGACATTTTAGGACGTCCCAAACAACTACAGAATATTTATTCTTAAACGCACAAAAAGTTAACTTAAGACTACATTATGGGTCATAAAACAAAACTCAGTAGAGTTAAAAGAAATAAAATTATACAAAGCATGTCTTCTTTTAAATAGCAAATTAAGATGGAAATGAATAACAGATATTTGGGGAAAAAGTCACCAAATATATGGAAATAAAAAAACATACTTCCAAATAACTTATGGGTCAAAAAAATACAAATAAAGATATTTGATCCTAGTGAATGCTAGCGAAATATAAGATGTAAAAATTTTTGTGATGCATTTCTAGCAGTGCACAGTAGTTTATATTTTTAAATACTTACATTTGAAAAGAAAGATTTAAAAGCATTGATCTAAATTTCTATCTTAGTAAGGAAAAAAGATGAAATATTAAATCCAAAGTCAACAGGTAAAAAGGAACATAAAATTAGAAGTTTATAAATTTAGATATACAGACATAATAAGATAAATAAAGAAACCCAAAAGCTGGTTTTGAAAAGACCAATACAACAGGTACAACTACAATGAAAACTGATCCAGAGAATGACAAAGAAAAAAAGTCCAAATTACTAATGTCACTAATGAGAGAAGACATCATTACAAATCCTACAAATATTATAACAATATAGCATTATAAATCATTTTGCTAAAAACATTTCCTGAAAAACTCAAATTTCTGAAGCTGACATGATAAAATTTTTTTAAATAAAAAAACTGCTCTATCATTTAAGAAATTTGAATTTGTAATTAAACAAAGAAACAAAACTTCTCACAAGGAACACTCCAGATCCAGAAACCTTCACTGGTGAATTCTATACAAGTTAAGAATGATATGTTATCAATCCTTCACAAATTATTTTAAGAAAATAGTGGTGAAGGGAATAATTTCTAATTCATTTTAAGAAACTAGCATTTCATTGATACTTAAGCCTATAAAAGGTACTTTAAAAACTTCAATATCCCTCTTCAACGTAGACACACATCTTTAAGACAATAACAAATCAGATTCAGCAGTATGTAAAAATAAAAACATAAACCAGGGTTTGTCTCAGTGATGCAAGTTTCAATTAACACGTAGAAAATCAATTAATGCAATTCACAATAAAATAAAACAAACAAGAAAAATAATGCAATAATTTAATAGGCATTTGGTGAGAATCACTACTGGTGAAATCTTTCTGCACACTAGATAGAAGAGGAATTTCTCAATTGGGTAAAGGGCATCTACAAGAACGTAAAGGTAAGATCTAGTTGGTGAAAACCGAATGTTTTTCTCAAAAATCTGGGGGAAAAACGCATGGCTATCCCTTTCATCAGAACCATTCAACATTATACTACATATACTAGCTGGTGCCATAAGGCAAAACAAACTACCGTCATACATTTATTTTTGTGTAGGATAGGTAAAATGTCCTGTTTACATGTGACACAGTCATGTAGAAAGAAAACCTCAAGCAATCTCCAAAGAGTACTAGATAAAAGTAAGTTTAACAAATTAGAAGGATACGTGGTTTATAAACAAAAAGAAATTAAACTTCCATTGCTATAAATATTTAGAAAATAAGATTAAAAAGCCAAAAAATATAAATACTTAGGAATAAGTAAACAATATTTACAATATCTGTACCAAAAAAATCTTTCAAAACATTACTGAGCAAAATCAAAGATCAGATAAACAAAAGGCATCATATGTTCATGGATATAAAGATTTGAAACTGTGAAAATGTTAGATTTTTTTCTAATCTGTAGATTCAACACAATCCCTATTAAAACTCCAATTCATAGATACTGGAATATGATTCTAAAATGTGTACAGAAAAAAGGATCTAAAACAGGCAAAATAATCTCCACTCAGGTGAAAGAAGTATGACACCATACTTAGTTCCAAGACTTACTATAATGCTATGCTAATCAAAACTGTGTGCTATTGTTAGACATGTAGATCAATGAAACAAACAGAATCCAGGAAAAAGAATCAAACTTATATTGCCAGTTGATTTCTAATACATGTGCCAAGTTATTTAAATGGGAAAAAAGGTGGAACATCTGGCACTCAGAGGAAAAAAATAAAATAAAAACAGAAAGAAACTTAACACTTACCTTGCCCTAATAACAAAATTGACCTGAAATAGATCATAGAGCTAAATGCAAAAACTAAAGCTATACAATCTCTATAAGTAGATCTAGTTGAAATTCTTTACAACCTTGGCATAGGCAACAGTTTCTTAGGACACAAAAAGTACTAACGAAGAAACAAAAGAATAGATGATGCTTGTCATTTAAAAAAAAGTTCTGCTCATTAAGAATATGGTGAAGAAAAATAAAACAATGAAACACAGACTGGAAGAAAATACTTGCATTTTAGATATAATTGGCAAGAGATTCTATTTTGAATACAAACTTATGTTGCAACTATGAGAGACAAACCATTACAAATTGGCAAAAGATTTTAATAGACATTTTACAAAAGAACATATAAAAAAGGCCAATGTGCACAAGAAAAGCTATTCAACATCATTAATCATCAGGAAAGTGTAAGTTATGATCATTTTTACAGTATATTTTTCTAATTCTCACTACATAGCTAAAATTAAAAATAAGATCAACATACTAGGCACTGGCAAGGATATAGAGCAACTGAGGTTATATATATATATATATACACACACACACACACTTCGCTGATGATAGTGTAAAATGATACAACCATTGTAGAAATCAGTTTGGCACTTGCTTAAAAGTTAACTATGTGACATAACACTTCCCCTACAAGATATTTTCCCAAGAGATAGTATCCTGTGTCCATAAAAAGATTTGAATATGAATGCTCATTGCAGCTTTTGTTTCACAGAACCAAACACTGAAAACAACACGAGCATTCATCAACAAATATAGAGAGAAAAATTGTGATATAATCATACAGTAAAATACTACTCAGCAATAGAGAAATACATGTGATGAATGAATTTCAGAGTAAATATGCCAAGTAATTAAAGACAAACAGTAAAGTATACATACTATGTAACTCATTGATATGAAATCTTATTAAAAGTAAAATTAACCTATAGTGAAACAAAGTAGAACAGTAATTGCTTTGGGCAGAAGTGAACTGGAATTGTTACCATGGGGCAAGAGGGAGAGAAAAAGCATTCTATATTGTATCAATTTCCTGCAATTGTTGACATAAATTATCACAAAAGCAGCAAAATAAAGCAACACTTACTTATTTCACAGTTGTCTAGGCATGACATGGTTATCCAGTTCTCTGCTCCACATTTCAGGAGGCTGAAATCAAGGTGTTGGGAGGCTGTGTTCCTTTCTGGAAGCCCTGAGAATAAATTCACTTCCAAGTCGATTCAGATTTTCAGAAAATTCAGTGTCAGGCAACTATAGGAATGAAGTCACATTTACTTGCTGGCTGCCTGCCAATGGTCATTCTCAGCTTCAAGAAGCATTTTGTGTCTTATGACCCCCTCCTCCAAGGGAGGAATCTTTGTTGAATCTTCGAGATATCAAAGCTAGGTTAAGTCCTTCCCATATTTCACATCTCTGACCTCCTGTTCTGCCTTCCTCTTCTACTTTTAAGGGCTTCTGTGATTGAATTGGGTCCACCTGATAATCCAAGAGAACCACCCTCAGCTGATTAGTAACCTTAATTACACCTGCAAAGCCCCTCACAGAAGTACCTAGATTAGTGTTTGACTGAATAACCAGGAGACTAGAATCTCCATGGGAAAGGGGGAGACTCTTTAGAATTATGCCTAACCCGTATATCTTGATGGGGTAATGGCGACATTGGTATATTCATATGCCGATGTGAGTCAAACTGTTTATTTAAAATGAATTGACTTTATTATATATAATAGACCTTAATATACTAAATTTGAAATGTAAAAATAACAATCTAGAGAAATTCATAGTGAAAATACAAAATAAAGGCATAAAGTACGCTTTAGAATAAAGGATAATGTCTTCTTACATTCAGATGTCTTTAGTAAAGTGTAGTCCATGATATATATATATATATATATATATAAGGCATATATAATTCATTGTTATATATAACTATATATAACAATGAATATATATTCAATTAACTGATTAAAAAATTAATTCAGTTGTTTCCAGGATGACTCTTCTCAGATTACTTTTGTTTCCCTGATTTGAGGAAAAAATAAAACAACAGGAGCAAGAACAACCAAATTACAGATAACTGTAAGTCACATGCCTCTTGAATAACTTGTGTCAGCTCTCCATGAGCTTGTATAAATACAGATGTCATGCAAGACTAGATGAGTATGAAACTAGATGAGTATTTCTATTACTGTCCAGTAGAAATGTAATGTAAGCCACATAAATAATTTTAAATATTCTACAGATACATTATAATGAACCTTAGGAAAAACAGATGAAATTAATGTTAATATACATTGTCCGTCTTGTTAAGACCATTTGTCTTTACCAGACTATTCCTTGATTAAATTTATCTGGAACCCATTTACCTGACCTGGAATTCCAACACACAGATTCTTGATAAAATTAGTAGGTCAATTTATTAAAAATAATATTCATGAGCATGCTGACATTTTTAAATGCTCTAAATTATCTACATACAAGTTTACTTCATTAGTTTTTATAAATGTTTAGTTTATTTGATATTCAACACAAACCTAATAAAATTGCCTGGGCCTTTGAAAGGATAGTTTTCGGGACAAATAATTTCTTTAATAAAATGCAAAAGCTATCTTTAAATCATAGATTATAAAGCCAGAAAATTGCTTCAATTCTTTTAGAGCATTAGTTGGCAAGCTACAGCTGGCTAGGACAAATGTGGCTTACTGCCAGATTTTGTAAATAAAGCTTTATTGAACCATAGTCACACCCATTTATTTGTATATTGTCTAAGGCTGCATCTGGGCTGCAATTGTAGAGTGAGCAGCTGCAACAAAAACCATATGACCTGGAAAGCCTAAAATATTTACTATCTTGTCCTTTATAGAAAAAAATTGCCAATGCTTACTCGACCACTGTGGTAGCCACTGCTCACGTGTGAGTATTGAGCACTTAAAATGTGGCTGGTACAACTAAGGAACTGAAGTTTTAATTTAATTGAAATGTGCTTAAAGTATAAAATGTAAATTTACAATATTGATCAGGGTTCTTCACAGAAGCAGAATATATAGGAGATGTATTATCCCACACACATGCACATACATAGAGAGAGACAAATGGACAGAGAGAGAGAGAAAGAGATTAAAGGAATTGGCTTATGTGTTTATGGACTCTGGCAAGGCCAAATCTGTAGTATGGGCTGGAAGTTTTAAGACCCAGGAAAGACAGTGATGCCAATGAAGTCCAAATGTAGTCTTCTGGAAATCCCCTCTTGCTTGGGGTGGTCACATTTTTGGTTAAATTCAGGCCTTCAACTGATTGAATGAGCTCACCTACATTACGGTGGGCAACCTGCTTTACCCAAAGTTGACTGCATTAAAGGTCACCCCAAAAATACCCTCCAAGTTGACACATAAAACTGACCATCATACTTACTATTTTAAAGACATAAAATTGCAAAGACTTTTTTTCTAAATGTAAAATATCTCATTTTTATATTGACTACCTGTTGAAATTATCATAGTTTAGAAATATTGGTTAAATAAAATTGCAGAGTTCTGTTCCAGTATTATAAGTTCCACCTAACTTTGGAAACTGAGCAGAGATTGAATCCAATGCCAACTGGAAAAGAAGTTGCCAGGTGAGGAAAGTCAAAATGACTCTCTTATCTTCAGAGTGATTGTGAACTCCATCAACACTGTGCACTGGGATTTTGCTTTGGGATAACTTCTCAGACATTGACCTTGACTAAAATCAGGCAGTGTCTAGACAGAACTGTCACTATGATTACTTTGTCTGAATGGATGGTTAGATCAAGTAATTAGCTAATTAATTAGACAATCAATCTTTAAGTGATGTAATTAATTAACTTGATACTTAAAATGTGAGACATAGATGCTCCTAAGGGTAAGGCATGTTCATAAAATGTAGTTGCTGCCCTCTAAGAGCTTTCTCTTATTTCTGTTTGCTTCCCTAATTCTCTCCTTCTCTCCTTACTTCCTTACTTTTCCCTTCTCTGCCTCCTTCTCTCCTGTCTCCCTCCCTTTTCCCTCCCTCCCTTCCCTCCCTCCCTCCCTCCCTTCCTTCCTTCTTCCTTCCTTCCTTCCTTCCTTCCTTCCTTCCTTCCTTCCTTCCTTCCTCCCTCCTTCCCTCCCTCCCTCCCTCCCTGTCTCCTTCCTTCTTTCTTTTCTTCCATTTTTATAGCTTGTTTGTTGTGGACTTTAATCCAGGATGTAATTCTGGTTCACACATAATCTTTGGTTTTATGCAAAGGCACATACCTTTTGGATGAACTACTTTATTTAGATTTGGGCTCTTGAGATTTTTCCCGTAGATCTGAGACACTTGTATATTCTTTGGTTTTCATACCCTTCCCAATGTAAATAGTTTGACCTTTCTTTCAATTCTTCTTACAGAAACTTATATGAAACATTTGGCAACTATTCTGGCTTTTCTCCCCCTTGTCTTATTGCTAATTATCTAAGAAGTGTCTGTTTAAGGGTTTAATAAAATTTACAATAGGCACAAGTCTCTAACTGTATGAAATAATAAATTCTAGCTGATATAATTGGAACTGCTAAGCCACTATTTTTCCTGAGCTAGTCAGATGTGTTTTTGACAGAGAGTTAAGCTTTAGGTATTACAAACTGTTGGTTACATTGTCCTTGTTGCCAGTGGGACTTTGAGTAAGCTGAAGACAGCATGTCAGTGGTTCTCAGGTTTCATAGCCAAAATACTATGCAATCTTAATCTCACCATCCATTTCCAGCCACATTTATGAAAACCTTCCTTTGATTAACTTCTTTGTGAATCACTTTATTTTCTGTGATAACTCTACCTCCCATGATTAAACAGATAGTACTTCCTACAGCAGAAGCTGTTGTTATCTCATGTCCTCTCAGCCCTCCTCTAAATTCGACTATAGCCAAGGCCGCAGTGTCTGCTCATGTGGGCAGCCTCCCCTTCAAGGCCTGTGTCTCTAGGAGGGCGTGGTTCTAGGGCTGTGAGATCTGGTCAGCAATCATGGCTGTTAAGAATGACTGGGGATAACACCTCAAGGGATAATGGCAACACACAAGGAACTCGAATCAGTGGGTAAATGCTCTAGCTTCCCATCTTTTGTGTGGAAATACTGAAATGCATTTATAGACTCAAGAGAGGTGCCCAGGAGGGAGGAGCCCTAATTGCCCACAGTGGAGACCTGCTCATTAACACATCCTTGATTGATTTTCTTCCTTCCTTGGTCCACTTTCTTCACTTCCTTACTCATGTTTCATGAAAAACCAAGTAACCTGCCAGCAGCCCCATCAATTTCCCAGAATAGGCTTGGAGGGAATCCTACATAAGACTCTTCCTTTGTGGTAATAGTACACCATAGAAACTGTGGTCATCTAATTCTGTGAGCTCTGTAACACTGTAGGGCTGAGTGAGTCATCAGGAGAACACCAGGCCATGACTCAGCTGTAGTTTTATTGTCTTCTTACTATTCTTACCACATAAGACCTACAGGTACACACAAAGGGAGACTCCTCTTCAATTTTCTGAGGCAAGGTTGGAAACTACATAATAGTGGCTTCTTACATTAAGCAAAATACATTCATATGCTTATGTCATTGATTCTTCCCAACACTTTGAAAAGTCAGCGTATTTAACCAAATTGACAGATAAAAATACTGAGACTTCGATTAAAGGACTAAGAAAACACAAATATGACATGGAGTCTGAAAGAGCATTTCAGTAAGAAAAGAGGTTTTCTAACTCCAACATCACTGACTACTATCAGACACTATTCAAGATGTGAAGAGATTACCTAGAAAACTGAAATTTCAAGGGAATTTCACTGTTTATTTTCACTGTTATAACCATTCTTATGTTATCCTGGAAAACAAAAGAAAACGAGACAATTTTGCTTTCAAAGTTCAACAGTGTGGTGATTCAACAATCTCCCTTGTCCTCAGTTTTAAAAAGTGAGGGGTGTGGATGGGGGCAGGACCTTAATGTAGATGAAATTGGCCGTATTTCTAGTTCCCAAAGTGGGCCCATTTCCAACTATAAACAGCTATTCTCTCATAATGTCGCTGCTGTCTTCAAGATATTTCTTCAGTCTTTGCCTGCTACCTCAGATGTTAACTGCTTTGCCTGGCCTTTGAAGTTAGCCAGACATTTTCCCTCCTACCCGCTAGAACCTATTGTACTGCTGTTTGGTTACAACATAAACCTTCCTCTAGGGTCAGACCAGTCTTCTTACTATCAAAATATATCCCTAGTTTCTGCCTACTCATGTCTGCCTCCCTCCATTCAAATCCTGCCTGTACTTCATGGTCTAGGTGACATTCTCTCTGCTCTGCTCTAAAAGATCACCATTATTCCCATCCTCAGAACCATCTTCTTTTCCTAGAATGTTTACCATGTGCTATAGACTGAATGTTTAGTTTATACCAATAAGATGGTATTAGGAGGTGGTGCCTTTCGAAGGTGATTAGGTTTAAAGGTGATTAGGTTTAAATGAGGTTATAAGGGTGAGACCCTTCTTTAGCACCCTTAAAAGAAGGGTCATGAGAGATTGCTATGACTCTCTGCTTTCCATCATGTGAGGACATGAGAAGATGACCACCTGCAAACCAAGAAGAGGGTCCTCGCCATACACTGGATCTGCTGGCACCTTGATCTTGGACTTCCCAGTCTCTACAACTTTAAGAAATATATTTCTGTTATTTAAGCCACCAAGTCTATGATAATTTGTTATAGCAGCCAGAACTAAGACATCACATATCTTAGTTTTCATTCAATTTAGGGAAAGGAACAGGCCATGATGTTCCCAGATTTCTCATATCCTTTGCAGCCTGCTAAACACAACGTAATTGTGTAAAACACATCTTGGTTATTTACAGGCAAAGAAAGGAGGAGAAGTTCCAAGGTGGAAAGACAACCAGCTACATTTCTGAGACTTTGTCTTCCTCCAGGATATCATTAACCAACTCTGTTTATCGCTCTGGGCCTTAAGTGAAGGCAGTGCTAAAAAGAAAATTCCTTCAATGACCCCAATTCTGAAAATAGTATGCGTTTTCACGCACAGAAGAAATACATAACTCAACTCTAAAATACCTAATACTCATTGTTCACTTACTGTATAAGACAGGTGCCTCTATATTTCTGGTATTGGGCTTTAAATTTTTCACTGAAGTGGATTCCATGGAAGACCTTTGAGGCTTTATAGAAAAAGAATATTGCAATCATCTTGCAAACATTTGAGACTTGCAAGGGGGAGAGTAAGCATTTTGTGTGGTTCGAGTGTAAATAAGGGAAATTTCCCTGGAGCTGTTTAGGATGTGAATCTGGCCCAGTTTTAAGAGAGCTCCTGCTCTGCTCTGCAACCTCTCCAAGGAGCTGATTGAGAGAGCCGTCTTGAAATAATTTGGAAATAGCTTAGAGTTTGGGTCAGCTCTATAGAGAGGATGAACAGAAAGAGAAACAGCTGTTGAGCTAAATGGATTATTGAACTAGGAATTGAAACAGAGAGGCACATGAGTGAGGGGCAAAACAGAAAGGGGCTGCTCCTTAAAAGAGGGTGCGGAGAACCTGCAGAAGACTGAAGATGCTTTTTCTGCCAACACTACTGGTTAACTGTTGATTTCTTTGCTGTGCTGTCTTTGCTTAGAGAAAGATTTTTGTGGCCGATGTTGTCTCAGACATTACAAATAAAACTACAAACAATTGTACTTGTCATAGCTAAGAAAAAGCTTAGAAAAGGGCACACAGGATAGATCGTAAGGAAAATGATTAAACAGATGAAAGCCAAGAGCTGTCAAATGAGGGAACGGCCTAAAAATAATAAAACAAAGATTTAACTCTGTAAAGTTAAAGTTTAAAGGAAAATTGCCAGCCACTCAACAAATTATAATTTGTGACTACTGTGTCCCAGGCACTTTGACAGATGCTGGGACTAGCATGATAAATTGGTCAGACTATGATATCTACTATCCCAGGAATTCATGTTCAAAGAGTACCTGGGCAGAAAAGGATTAAGAGATTCTCTAGTCTACGAGCAAAAACTAGAGACCTGAAAATACATACTGTTTGTTTCTAAAACTTGAGTTTGAATGCTGAAAGTCTTTAGACAAGGTTTGTGAACTCTAGTTATTGTAGTTCTAAGTCTTTCTTGTGTTTTTGAGCCACTGAATTTCCTTACATGCTTTTGTGGTTTTGAAAGCATCTGAGTTTGCAACAACTCCTGCATATCTCCTGTTATGAAACTAGGAGACATGCAGAAGTTTTGCAATTTCAGAAACTGAGGGTAAACTATATTAATGGATTTTCCTCCATTTTCACTGCTAAGGAGGAGCAGAGGCAAGACTAGAATCCAGGTCTCATTACTCTTTGTGCAGCACACTTGTATCAAGGCTATTAGTGTTCTCTGTCATCATGGGGATAGAGAGCATCAAGTCTCAAATGACTTTCTTGGGTTATTCAGAATACTGGTGTCAGAACAGAGTATGACTTCAGTCTATTGCTCTAGTTACTCAGTATTCCACGTCCCAACCCACTTTCCCTATTTTCTCCCTTTCCCAGGTGAATAAGACAATGAAGCAATCTCAGACAGGCTTTAGAATGGTTGGAGCAAACTTAGATGGACTGCTCCAAAAATCAATTACTGTTTCAGCTCCACTGCAGAGAGATGGCATGGCTAGTGATGGCAGCCTATACCTGTCCCTTTTCCCCCACTCCTGAACTAAACTCCTTGTCCTGACTTCTTCTACTCTGCAGGTTCTATTCTCCCTGCTCTTTAGGTGTCACATCTGAGCAGTGCCCTGATGTGGACTAGATATTACAGCCACCTTTCTCCCAATATCACCTCCCAGAAGCTGTCAGCATGTAATGATTTTCAGTTGCAACTGACTGGGATGAGAGTATTGTTTTAATTGCTATTGAATAACAGTAAATTAAGCAGGGCAACATAGAAGAGGCAATGAGAATGAGAATTGTACTTTTGTTCAGAAGCATAAATTTAGGACTACTGCAGTTGTATTGTAACTCTGAAAACTGAGAATTTATGATTTTTTTTATATACTGGGAAAACTTCTGGAGTAGATTGCATTTTCTTTCTAATAGTAGGTTTAGTTTGTTCTCTATAGAAAAATGACAAGGCAATAAAAGAGGTCCTTGCTTTATGACACCAGAATATTTTAGATAAGACTCAGTACTCACCCTTAATTGATTTTATGCTGGTGGAGAGCAACAGCAGAGCAGCGAGAGGCAATGGAATGATGGTGTTACAACCCCCAACCAACTTAGTCACAGTCTGAGAAACAAAAGAGAAAGGAAATTAGCATTTTTTTGTGTGTTAGAAAAATTAACAAGCTTTTCACCCACTGACTGTCATGTGCCCCTCCTTGGACTCGGTGCTTTGGGACACTAAATAAAAATGACAAGAAAATAGAAAGGCAGCCAGGTGCAGTGGCTCACTCCTATAATCCCAGCATTTTGGGAAGCCTAGGCAGGTGGATCACGAGGTCAGTAGTTCAAGACCAGTCTGGCCAACATGGTGAAACCCCATCTCTACTAAAAACATAAAAATTAGCTGGGCGTGGTGGTGGGCGCCTATATTCCCAGCTACTATGGGGGCTGAGGCAGGAGAATTCCTTGAACCCAGGCAGCAGAGGTTGCAGTGAGCTGAGATCACGCCACTGCACTCCAGCCTGGGCGACAGAGCAAGACTCCATCTCAAAAAAAAAAAAAAAGAAAAGAAAAGAGAATAGAAAGGCTTGGTTCAGTATTGTATTTAATTGTTTGAGGTACACACATAATTATGTAGATTATTAGTTATTGATTGCATAAATAATTATGTAAATGTTTGAAAAAGAGAAAAGATGTTTAGAATCAAAGACTAGGTTTTGTGATTCTACCAAAATACATGATTGTGAGAAAGGGAAATGCCATCATGTGTTAGAGGAATGTAGGACGTTTTCTTGCACAGGGTGGGCCCTTAGAAGACCTGAGGAGGTGGAGAGAAGCTGGGAACAGGGAGGGGGCTCAGAAGATAAGGCTGGGGTGATATAGGTGAAGTTGGAACAATGTATATCTCCTCTGGCACTGAGGAGATATAAAAATCTAAAGCAATGCCTCTGTGTTAGAATACGGATAATAGATGGCTACAAATGACTGTCATTCAAAGACAGAGCTGCTAGCAGCTTTTTAAAAAGCCTCATCCCAAATTACCAATAGGCATAGCATCCCTCTCTTGGCAACAGGAAATAGGGCTATGGCCTAGCTGAGGTGGGAAGCTAGTTGGGTGGAATGCCTTCAAAACACTAGGGATATGTTTGGCCTCAAAGCTCTCTCCTTGACCTGCTTGATGATGTCTAAGATCATTTGACCAGGAGCAAAGCAAAGCAGGAAGAAAGGACCCACACAGGGAAGCCTGGCAATGTGGCAGACAGACCATTGCCATGAAGTTCAAACAGACCTGTGTTTTAAGTCCTGACTGCCAGCTTCTGTGCATGGGCCAGTCTTGAGCTTTTGAATAAAGATGACAAATTCACATTAGACTACAGAGCTAGTATATAAGTACATCATCCGGCACAATGCCTGTCATGGGCAGGCACTAAATACATAGTAGAAATTATTAATTTAAGGAAAAATACAAAATTATCACAAAGGAACTTTTCTAGCTTGACAATTGTGACAACTTTAATGCTGATAAAGGAGGAACTGAGGCTTAGTTGAGAAGCGATTAAAGGTCTCTTCTTGGTCTTTACCTAATGCTCCTCAATCTGCATGAAATCATGTCAGGGCTTCCTTCTCAGAGCTATGGAATACATCTGTTGTTTTTAATCTACCCAGAATCCATTTCTTCTCTTTCTGGTAATTGATCCTCAGTTTTCTTTGGTGGACGCATTCAATCTACTCTTGCTCCACAGAGTTAGTGTGGAATTGAGCCTAACTCCTAGCTGCAAGATGAGCAATTGATCCAGGCTTACCAAGTTAGACTAGTGCATCCTCTGGCCATCCTCCTCTTCTCATCAGGGATTTGAGTGTGACTTACAAATTAGTCCAATCAGAATAAGTCAAATGTCTTATAACTATTGGGAAAAAGAAGTTGTGTTTCTGCTACGGTTGCTGTGAGGACAGGCTGAAAGCTGACAGCTGGCAATCAAATTGGAAGAACCTGACAGAATGAAGACAACTAGAAGAAATCAGAGAGGAGAAATAAGAAACAGAGTCCTGATGTGAACAGAGCAAATATGCCACACTCTCCTAAGTGCCTTGAATATCAACTTTATTTAACTCTTTCAAAAATCCTATGAAGAAGTTATTATGTTCATTTTAGAGGAAAGAAAATTGAGTCAGTCACTGAAAGTTAAA
The DNA here is from genome assembly GCF_028885655.2 of Pongo abelii. Taxonomy (NCBI): domain Eukaryota; kingdom Metazoa; phylum Chordata; class Mammalia; order Primates; family Hominidae; genus Pongo; species Pongo abelii. Next base: position 51,432,476 of record NC_071997.2, on the reverse strand, counting down.
TAACATGTTCCAAGTTACACAGTAAATAGGTACCAGTACAGGGATTTAATTGCAGAGTCTGGCTTCAGAGTCCTTGCCTTAATAGATATACTCTACTGTCTTTTCAAGAGATGCTTCAGATTCTGGATCCCCTATAGTTTCAGTAATGTTAGCTAACACATTTCCTTTCTTGGCTTAAGCCAGTTTCTACTAGCTAGGATTCTGCCATTATCTCTCAAAAGCATGCAAAGTAATTTAACTGCACACCCAGTGTTCTCTGCCTTGCCCATGGTCTCAGTCTTAGCTCAGATCCTCCTTTTCACCTGCTAAAGACATTACCCAAATGCCTTTCATTCAAAATTTTCTACATTCTGGCACAAAACTGTGTTTGGATCTTACTTCTGTTACTCCTCTCCAAAAAAAAAAAATCCTTTTTGTTGGCTATTAATGATCTCTCTAAACCTACAGCTGAGAGCCAATCAATTACTTCCTACAAGTCCATCGACATCTCTGATTGCATGCTCCATCATATTACTAGGGAAAAAATCTAAAGTAGTATTTGGCAATTAAAAAAATCTCTCATTCAATATCCTTATTCAATAAATGTATTAGTCTTAAGAACTCTGCTAATATAATTTAGAATTTTAAATTAATTAAATTAGACACTAGAGTTCTTAGGACTCACCCCACCCCTTTTCTTCTTTTCTTGTGAAGGGGAATGGGTGACTGTAGGTTACCACCACCTCTCAATGCCCCAGTGCTCCTTGTTAGCTTTCAAACAGTAGTTGGAATGTGTTAAACAAGGTTTCCTTGCAACCATTTCCCCCCTCTTCAAAATGCACATTTATTTCTTCTCCTTTCTTTCATAGGCTACTTCTCACCAATTCTGCCATTAACTCAAGAAAAGTAGAATGTGCAGTTTGCCCTTGAACAATGCAGGAGTTAGGTACACTCCCCACCTCATGCAATTAAAAACCTGTATATAACTTTTGACTCCCCAAAAATTTAACTATGAATACTAGGTTGGTGCAAAAGTAATTGTTTTTGCCATTACTTTAATGGGAAAAAGCTGCAATTACCTTTGCACCAACCTATAGCTAACTGTTGAGATCCTTTCTAATAACATAAACAGTAAATTGACACATATTTTATTTGTTATATGTGTTTTAATACTTTAGTTTTACAACAAAGTAAAGCTAAATAAAAAATATTATTATGAAAATCATAAGAAAGGAAAATATATTTACAATTCATGAAGTGGAGGAGGATAATCATAAAGGTCTTCATCCTTGTCCTCTTCATATTGAGTAGCTGAAGAGAAGGAGGAAGAGGAGAAGTTGGTCTTGTCATCTCAAAGGTGGCAGAGGTGGAAGAAAATCAATGTATAGGTAGACCTGCATAGTTCAAAGCTCCTTTGCTCAAAGGCCAACTGTATACTCCGTGTGTGTGTTTACATGAATCTATAACAAAGAGACCATATTAGGTTTAACCATGGCACTCATTTTTATTGGCTACTTTACTTTCTCTCTGAACTTCTTAATCTATTAATATACTTAGTTGTCTTCCTAGCTATATATTTTGAGGCTAATCTGTAGTGCAAAGGTGAAAAGAATTATTGGTTAACATAAAAGCTGCTATTTTCATCTGTGGTTGGGAAAGGCAACATTTTTAAACGGAAATCTACAGGACTGAGACAGATTTCTTGAGAATGTTCATGGTTTTCCATTTGACCACATGAATTTGTTTGGAATTTTGCCCTGCCTCAAAGGTATAAGAGTAATCTGTCAGCAGTGGACACTTGAATTGCCTTCTCACTCTGTGTGCTTTAAAATGACCCCAAAATTGTTGAAGCAGGCTAAGTGATTTCCCCCAAGGTGCTGGTTATACATTGCCAGGTTCTTAAGCTCCATTCATAGCCTCCCCATTTTCTGCTGACCCCATTCCATGATTTTCCTGTTTCAATAGATCTGCAAGCATAGAAACTATAACCTCAAACCTATTTGCAACCACTCAAAAAAGACACAATAGGCTGAGGCAAAACACACACACACACAAACACACTGCCACCACCACTACCACTAACAACAACAACAACACAACCCTAGGAGTTTGTAACAAAAAAGAGTTCTGCTCCTACCTTGGGAATATCCTCACATGCCATCTCCAGAGAGGAACAATTGTGATTTCAGATGGTTGAGAAGGATTACTTTGCATTATCGCAGCATTGAAATGGAATTTCTTCATAAGACAGGATGAAAATCCTTCTTTAACATAGTCTCTTTCCTGATGACAGGTTATGGCACGGTCCTTGTGTCTGAACAGCAGTGGTGAGAGTCTCTCTGGGAGACTTCATGGTGGTGAAGACCTGAATGGAGATACCTTTGAATCTGCCTGTCAGCAGAACTGACCAATACAGGCTCAGTTCAACAGCAGCTGGATGTAGCTGCTTCTAAGGATGAAGAGCTGCTCTGCTCCAACTCTAGAGCCTATAAAGTGCTTGAATTTTGGGGAGGAGTGGGGGGTGGAATATGAATAGACCTTATGCTTTCACTTACCATACCCTGAACATAGATAACTAATTTTTCAATGGTTTTCCCATAACTGAGTGAATGTACCCTTATGAATTTCTTGAACAACCCTAGTGAAACTTTGTCTTGAACTCATATCACAAGAACAGATATAGAACTTATGTATCTTGGATGTTTCAGCACTATCTTGAGTCACACGTCTTAAGAAGTGTATAATTATTTTTAATTCCAACAATTTTTGTTGAACTGGCCAATTACATTCTTTTGATTGTGAGCCATTTAATCAGATTTTCTAGTGCCCTGGCTACATCACAGAAGGAAACTCATTTTTGTTCTTTTCAGTTCATTGGGTAAGTGAATGCCCAATTACCTTCTGGGGCCATCACTGCTCATTGCCATTTTGGAGTTTTTGCCTCCTGGCTCCATTCCAGTTTCCTCTCCAGTTACCTTATCTCATTTCCCAGTTGCTCGGCCAAGTGAGGCTTCCAGGACACAATGCCAATCTCAAGGTACAGAGCTGCAGGGTAAAAAATGTTGTACCTAGTTACTATTGTAGTTCAAAATATAGAAGTCACATATACCTCACTCCTCTGTATTATTAATTATTTGACCCAAATATCCTATTGCTTAAGTCCTTTGCCTTTATGTAATTCATCTTACATTCAAACTCCCAGTAATTAATAACAGGGTAGCCTTTTCGTTCTCCAGGGAAAGAAAAGTATCACCTCTCTATACATGGGGATTAGGTAATTAATGCAATGTTTTTCACTGGGAATGCCTTAATGAACCTTTTGGTCTTGTTTTTCTCCCAGAATTACACTCTACAATTAAACTGTAGAAAGAGATTTAATTGTTTGGAAATAAAGAGAGAGTCATTTCTGGAGTACATTAAAAAGCATATTGTCAGGGATCTGAGATCTATAAGGAATCACATGTTTAGTCATGCAATTTCAACAATATTAACCCAATTCATCTCATTAGAAAATAGAGAGGGAAATGAATGGAAAACATATTTGGTGATGTAGGTGAGGGTATATGTAATGCCATTGAGTTTATGATATTTTCACTGTAGAAAGGAAGTTAATAATTGAGAGTAATTCCCACTGACTTCTAGTGCATGTAGTAGGCACCAGCTAGATTTACTCAAGAAAAAAATAACTTTGAAAAAGCAACATTTTACTTTTTCAATTATCATTCCTGGTACATAATAAAGAAAATTTAAAAGATTATATAAAAGTGAGTTAGACTCACTTTTCACTAATACTTTTCCAGTGTTAAGCAGTAATGGCACAATTTATTTACAACCATCTGTAATCAGATCTTTGTCTAAACCTGTATATTTCATCTTTTTATTGTAATGAGTGACCCCAGACTATTTTAAATGCTGGGAGTGAAGGGATTTCTTTTTATATTCAATTTCTTAGTAAAGTAAAGAGGATATTTAATATGATTCACTCTGAAAATTAAATGCTCCCAAGTTGCTTTTTAAGACATTTAGCATAACTCATGTTTTAATTCTGTGTTTTTGAATGTTCAGGGACTTGAGTTTCTGCTCTCAGCAAATCTTTGCCTCAGGAGACTCTTTTTTGTTCTTAGCTTTTCAGAAAAATATTTCCAACTAGCTCATATTCTGGCTCATTAATCCTCTCTTCAGCTGTGTCTAATCTGTTATTAAGCTGATCTATTGAGATCTTCAACTATTGTGGCTTTCAATTGTAGAATCCATTTTCATTCTATTATTTCTTGTAGATTTTATTTCTTTGATGAAAGTTTTTATTTTGGTTATCTATTTCTTTCAACATATTAATCAATGTTAATTTAAAGTCCATAACTAATAACACTGAGGTCTGGATTATCTATGGTTCTGTTCATAATTTTTGTTTTGTTTTCCCCTGTTGGTCTTGTTCTTGGTAATTAACTTTAATTAAATGTTAAATAATGTATTTGAAAAAACATAGTGCCTCTGGATAATATTTTTTCCTCCAGAGAGCATTCATCCTATCCCCTGGCAGGTAGCAGAAGGAAAGATCCCCTCAATCTAGTTAGGGAATGAGCTAACTTGAGGCTGCTTCGAAGTGCTTGTGAGACGTTCTAATATTGACTCAATGGCATTTCCCTGGGACAGTCCTGCAGAGATAAAAATAAGAGCCTGCATTGTTATCCATGTTTCTCCCTCCTTGTGGGTCCTGATCTCCATTTTTCCTCTCCCTAGGACTAAGAAACAATGAGAATCTCTGCTCTGATATTCAGCCACTTTCTCCTTGTTTTCATATCTTCTTGTTCTGTACAACTCTATGAACAAATGTCTTGGGGCAAAAACCTGCTCCTAGTTTCAGGCTTGCTTCTCTCTGACTCCCTCCTCCTTCTAGGATCTTGATCTCTCAGTCCTGCCTGCCTTGGCAACCCCAAACTCGAAGTTTCACTTCTCATTCCTGTGAGTTCTCCTAAAGCTCTGATAGCTTCTCTGTATCTCAATATCTGCTCTGTGTCTGGATTCTCAGCCTTTTGACTCATGCCAGGGATGAACAAAGGCTGTGAGGAAAACAGCAACATTCAGAAGCTATGCTCACTTTGATGACATTTCCTTCTCTCCAGGTCCTAGTCTCTCAAGTCCTGGCTGCTTCAGAAACTCTCTGAGGTCTTTGAACAGATTTCTTTTTAAGTTCAATCTGGCTTATCCAGTTGATTTTGATTGGATAATTTGCCTTCTGCAAGCTTTTTTCATAGATCCAGAACAGAAATCTCTTTATGCAATTTGAAAATGCAATTTTCAAAAGGAGTTAAGAAACAAGTGCTTATTTCCCAGGTGTTCAATTATTTTCACCAAGGTTATGTCTTTCAATTACAAGCTAAAATAGCCTAGCCTTTTAAGCATATTCTCAGATACTTTTTGCATATTTTTTATACCTTAAAACAGAAATTTCTCTTGTGCCAGTTCTCCTGGGCAAAGAGTGACATTTTTTGTCTCCTTGTGTTTCCTAGCCTCGTGTCTCTTTCAGTGTTCACCAGTAACATCAAGTAATAAATTGGAAAAACAAGCCTATATCCAACTGTATTTTGCAGTACTTCAGAATGTTAATAATTATTTTATGTAAAATGTCTTTAGGGCCTCAAGGAAGTTTATTATCTGAATTTTGCTACATGTGACATTTCTTTGGCAGGAATTCTCAGAATTTTAATGCACTATTTTGAATCTTAATGAAATATATATAGTGTATAATGTTTCTCAAACTTACCTGACCAGGGAAGCCTTTTTCATAGAATATCTTAGAGGTTAAACATACAGAAGAAAAGATTTAGAAAATATATTCTTAAACATAACCTGCTCTATAAGTTTACAAACTGGATTACCATGAAAAGTAGCAAGGGCTTATGTATTTTATTCCTATATTATGTAAGCTGCCACTTTAGTGGCAAAACTTTGTTAGGCAGAAGTATTTATTTACCAGGAAGTATATTTTTTGTAGTTCACTATTGTTTTAAATTATTTAACATTTGTGAATATGCACTGATGCTGCTTTTCAAGTAGTACTTATTAAAGAGGTGCCAGTTTCCTTTAGTTCACAATTTCCTTTGAACCATGCAATAACTGCTGTTAAATAAATGATACATTTATTTTAAAAATGAGCAGACTGAGGCTAAAAAAATTTAAATAACTTTTCAAGGTTATAGAAGTATTATATGGCAGAATTGGGATTTGTCCTAAAATAAATATATTAATAATTTTGGTCCCACAATACTAGATTAAGAAGTATTGAAAAAGGACAAAGGGAAAATGGTGAGATGGGTTTGGGAAAACAATCATTGAGTATATCAACATTGTATCTCTTAATATAAATTTATATCTCTTTTCCCAACTATCTTTAGTAACCCATGAGGTTGAAAATTTCAGAATGGAACAGTGTACATCCTGATGGTAATAGTACATAATAATATTATAGCTAACACTTTAGTAGTGCTTATTTTCTGTACAAGACAATATTATAAATGATTTACATATGCATATTAACTCATTTAATCCTCACAAGAATTTTGATTGTATTAGTAATAATTGCTGTTACAGGAATCATTATTATTGAATATTTATTTTGTGATAGGCCAGGCTTTTTATAGTTTTTAACTGGCTTTTTAAAAAGTTTTCACAGTAAATAAATGAAATAAAAACTAATTATTTTTGCCATGGTTATACTGAGACATAGAAAGTTAAATGGATGTCCAAATATCACCTGATTAGTTATTCCAATCCCAATTGTATGAAAGAAAGCTGGTATGTTTAATCACCATACTACACTTGAGCTAAGCCTTGAGGGTTATGGTAATGGGAACAAAAAAACTGTGATGCACTGCTTAAATACTATGCCTTTTTATGTTTTCTCATTTAAAGTCCCATAAAAGATTGATGACCAGCACCTAAGCAATTGTATTGTTTTGTGTTATTGTTATGGTTAAATAATAAATGTTATGGGATCTAGATAGAATTAATCATAATAGTAAAAACATGTCTCAAGAGCAGATTCTGCAATCTTTTACTCTGGCAAAAATTGCAACTCAACTCCCCAAAGATAATAAATGTAATTAATTTCTACCATCAGTAAGCATAGGATTCACTTGAGAATGGCAAGTTTAGGAGAGAATAAAATGAGTTTATAGCCATAGAAATAAAAGCACAGTGTTCTTTGCATTTATATTTGAGAGAATTAAGTCACTATCCCTTTATCACCACACTCTTCTACTTCCAGTCAGGTTGGGGAAGAAGATAATATTTTAACTAAGAATTTAATTCCTAAGAAGTATGCAGGTCAATATTTTACCTCTGTGTAGCTAAAATCAGACATTAAGAAACCCCATAAATGCACAAATACAAGACAAGGTTGCTCCTTAAAATGTTTACTCAGAAAAGTTTGTGGTAGATTTTGTTTTTGTCTTCAGTTATCTGCTACCCTCCCTGTGAGAGGTTTACATATCCCTCCCAACTGCCATGTGACTTGCAGTGCTTCTCTGTGGGAGGAATATACTTCCCATCCAGTGATGTTGAGCATGACCATTTGACTTGCTTCCATTAATTGAATGTGAGTATACAACATCTAAACAGAAGCTTTAAGTGCTATTGAACAATTCTTCTACGGGAATGCATGTCATTGGCAGAGCCTACTCCACCCATCTGGATTGCAGAATAACGAAGATACCTGGAAAAACAGCATGGAACTGACAAATAATGTGAATAAGAAATAAGCCTGCTGTGAACAATTGAGATTGTAATGTTACTTGTTACTACTGCAAAACCTATCAGAAGCTCACTGATACAAAATTACCTTATGTAAAAGTCCTTACGATTTTTTCATTTGTAGAGTGCTGTTTTAATTACTTAATTTGAAAAAATAAGCGTGAGTTAGTAAAATAAACAAATAAAAATCCTCCAGCAAGGTTACTTGTGGATGTCTCTGGGGTTCTCTTCAGTGAATTGATTGAAAAAGAGGCACAAAAAGTTAATGCAAACTTAGTAATTATTTCTAAAAATATGAACTCACAATTACAAATATTAAATGTCATTGTAAGTTGGTATTTCAGAAGGTTTCAAAGATTATTGTAAACAGCAATATATTCATGACGACTTTGCAAAATTTAAGAAGATATACTTCTAAAATTAATGGGATAAATAACAATTATGTATCACCAAGAAAATAGTTACTTCTTACTGAGAACATTTTCGGTGAAAAAACACACCAAGCTCAGATTTTTGAAAAATGGTATATTCAAACAAATTGGAAAGCAAGGAATATGTTGTATTCTGGAAATCTTGTTAGATGACTCAAAAATGACTCTAATGAGTATAGCTATACTGATTTTGAGGATGCGTGTGAAAAAATAGAATATTATCAATTGTGGCTTTGATTATACTAGTTTGGAAAATTTATGTACTAGTTTGGAAAATTAATGTTTTCCCTTGAGTAATGGAAAGTGTGTGTTTGTGTGTGCGTGTGTGTGTGTCAAAGAGACAGAGAGATAGACAGCAGTGCCCAAATTAACAGCTTCTTTCTTGACAAATCAGCAATTCATGCTGGTGAACACATTTTGAAACGATCTTGTTCTACAAGACTTAGAGTACCAACACTCACCTTGGATTGCCTTTCCGGAGCACTTGAGGATTTATCCTAGACTGCGTGACTTAGGCTAGAGGAAATGTACTTTTAGGGGAAGATGTCGAACCATTGAAAAAAACCAACACTTTTAATAAGGGATAGAATTTTCTGAAAATACAGAAAGCTATATGTGAAAATTTGCAGGCTTGAGGACACAGAAAATATAAAAACCAAGTTGAATCCATTTTAATAACCATTTCCTGATTGGGTTATACTACCTACCCAGAAGCCTTCAGACCTGCTTTAGCCCTGAAACACCTGATGTTTTCTACAGAAGATAACTGTTCTCCGTAATGTTGACAATGGTTATCAGGAAGCTTATTCATATAACCTTATTCCTTATTCTTTTGACCTGTTTATTTGGCTTCATTTCTTCAATAGCATACCAAATGCAACGATGGTGTTTTAACCCAGGCAGCCTGGCAAACCATTCTGAGATACTGGGTACAGGGTCCCACTTCCCTTCTATCCTTTTACAAGGTTTAGCTTAAAATTCTGATGTACAGGACTTTGGAATCAGCAAAAATTTTATAAGTCTACCGCTAGATTAGATTGTATTGTGAAATCTGAAATGCGGAAGTGACACAAGAAATAGTTAAGTCCAGCCACCTTATCAAGACACATATACACATAAATTCAACTGATTGGAAAGACAAATGTGCTTCAGGCATCAGTGTGTGATCTTGGTGTAGCATTTCCTTCTTCAGAATATTCTTAGGCTCTTCAAGTTTTCATTCCATGGCATGATCCCAAACCATCAAGATTCTTAATGGATATTGTAGTGTTTTGAATTGTGTCCTCCAAAAAGATAATTTCAAAGCCTAACTCCCTGTACCTGTCAATGAGACCTCATTTGGAAATATAGTCTTTGCAGTTGTAACTTAAGAATTTCAAAATCATACTGGATTTAAGAAGTTCTAAGGAAAGCAGTGTGCTGAATTACATTTTGTAAACTGTTTCTTTTAGAGCTTTTGTAAATCACAGAGTTTCACTCTCCTGCAATATATTACACTGATTATGTGTCTCCTTTATTTTGCGAATCTATTGGTCACAGATTTTATTTCTTGGCTGCAATCATTTGATAAAATTATCTTGTGTTGTGTTTATGGCATGCTTATCAAATAGCATTCAAATATTTGTTATAGTTTTATGTTGCAAAATTGGGCTGTAATTATTTATTACACTATAATCCTACAAGAAAGACTCAACACTTTCTGGTGGTTTGATGGAAAATTCCCAGGAATATATGCCTGAACTATAATAATATTCATCAAACATGGATAGAGAAGAGAAGTTTTAGAAATCCTCATGGACACCAATGTTGAAATAAATTATTCATGATAATATCATTTAAATACAAAATTTTATAAAAGTTTTAAGCATGCAAGTCCATGACCATAAAGCAAAGCAAATGATAAAATTCAAAATAAAACTAAAAATCCGTTAAAATTTGAATAAACTATATTAACATGATAGATGATATTGTTTTCCTGAAACTAAATTGGTAATCTTTAATTTACTAATAGAAATGTTCTTGCATATTCTATGTTTCACTTGGGACTTACTAGATTCATTGGATTTTGAGCATGGTGAATCAGCAATTAAATCATCCTCATTATTATTACTCTTACAATTACTTCATTTTAACCACAAATCCATAATTGTAAGTAATTTACTTGTATATGCTAAAACACAACATCGTAATAAAAACTTTCCACATAAATTACTTATTGTCCAATTACTACTATACTTTCTGTATAAAAAGTAATTTTAATTGACATGGTCTGTTATAACATTTGTTTTGTAGTGGATAGTATTATTAGAATTAGGCATTTTTGCTCTTTCTTTGCATTATGTTTTCTTAGAGTTTTTGTTAGAAATGACTGCTGAATTTATCAAAAGCCCTTTCAGCACCTGCCAATGGTGTGTGTGTGTTTATGTGTATCTGTGTGTGTGTGTGTGTGTGTAGTTCTAATCAATTTTGTCACTTGTAGATTTATAAAGTTACTGCCACAATCAACATACAGAACTCTTCCATTATCACAAAGGTTTCCCTTGTGCTACCCCTTAATATTTGTACCCACTCCAATTTCTGTCCCCCTGGCAATGACTAATATGTTCATCTCTATAACTTTGTCATTTCAAGAATGTAATATAAATGAAATCACACAGTGTGTAATCTTTTGAGATTGGATTTTTTTTTTACTCAACATAATGACCTCAACTTCATTCAAGTAGTTGCAGTATATCAACGATATATTATTTTATTGTGTGGAGTAGCATTCCATTATATAGATTTGCCACAATTTCTTTAATCATTCCCTCACTGAGGGCACTGGAATTGTTTTCAACTTTTGATGATTTTGCAAATAAAGCTTTACAAATACTCTGCTATGTTTACAGGTTTTTTTTATGGACATAAGTTTTCAGTACTCTGCAATAAATGCCCAGGAGTGTAATTGCTGACTTATATAGTACGTTTTGTTTCATAAGAAATTTCTAAACTATTTTCCAAAGAAGTTGTACCACTTCACATTTCTACCAAGGATACATCAAAGATCTACTCTCTCTCATTTGGTATTGGTACCAAACGCTGGTATCAGTACCATCATTTGGTATTGTCACTATTTTTCAATGTTACCTGTTTTAATATATATGTAATAATATGCTTTTTAGCTTGTATTTGCTTAATGGCAAAATATTTAATATCTATTTCTATGCATAATTGTTATAATATCACATTTGTTGATATTGTTGAACTTACCATAATATCTCAAGACAACTTGTTAATGAAACAAAACTGAATTTATTTAAGCTCACTGCAGTAAGGGAGAAAAATACTTAACAGAGATTTAGCAGTGCCTCAGGAGGAAAAGTCAGAATTGGTATATTTATAGGTCTTTGGTGTCTGGACTCAGTGGTTTAAAGTAGCTCTTCCAAAGTAGAGGACTGATGAAGATTGGGCAAGTTTTAAGATACAATAGTTTTAGACTGGTAGACATAGCAAAGTAAAGGCCTTGAAGCAAGTTTGATAAGTAGAATGTCATTTAATAGGTAAACAACCCAGGTCAGAAGACCCAGGTCTTTGATAAATAGCTCTGAGAGAATTTTATTAAAAAAAATAAATAAAATTATTTTTTAGCTTGTGGTTCTTTCCTGGGCAAGGTTTTTCTGAAACTAATAGCCAGGTCATGTTGACATAGATGGTCTAGTCTCATCCAAATCATGCTGACACAGACACTGTCAGTCCTCAATAATGAATTATATTAGAAATTTCCAGCTACTTATCTACTCTTGAATTTGTGAAATAAACCCTACTTTTTATGAAGTATTTTACTCTCTTATGAATTATTAGATTTTACTTAAAATTTTAATCAGAATTATTATATATACTCTTAAGTGCAATTGACTTACAAAGTTCTTTTTCGCATTATAATTTTGTCAGGTTTGGGGATTAAAGTTATGCTGGCTTCAGAGTATGAATAAGCTCTCCACCTTTTCAACACTCTGGTATATTGTAAATACATTTGAAATTATCCAGTCTTTGAAGGTTAGGTGAATTCATCTGTAAACTCATCTGGTCATTGTGCTTTTTTCCCATAAATTTCTTCATTCACCTTTCAATTTTCTTCAATGGCCATAGCCTTTTTTTTTTTTTCACTTCTTCCAGGCTAAATAATCTTGAGTTGTTCCCTTCTCCTTTGTTTTTTAATGTCTTTCTTCCTTTATTTTTATGTGCCTTCATGCTGGTTCCTCCTTCTATTAGTCTGATTCTAGGATAGGCATAATTCTCATCCTAAGAGAATTTATAAAGTCAGAAAGTCCAGGGTTGAATTTCCTGTGCCTACAAACTGTGGGTTGTGTAAAAATAGAAAATACAATTAAATTGGCTAAACCTCAATTTTTGTCATAAATAAATTTAATACATGTTGTAGGTCAGCGTACAGACCATGATTTCAGGAATGAGGCATTCCTGACCCCTATTTGCTAATGACTCCCAGCTAAGTGCTTTTGCAGGAATTGCCCTCAACCATTGGTAAACTCCCAGCTCAATGAGTGGTCAGTGTGCAGACACAATGTCCTAGCCATTTTGCCTTAACTCAGGACAAATCTGAAGGGTAACCCCCACTGTGGTGTTCCCCTTGAGATCACCTGATGCCTCTGTTGCAAATGCCTCACAGTTCAACTCCTCCCTTTGACCAGCCCTGCAGTACTCATCCATTTACAGGCATTGTTCCCGAGAGCACTCCCCAGTAAACCTCTTTCCAGCAAGTCTCCATCTCCGAATATATTTCCTGGCTTACCCCACCTAAGTCAGAAAATTGGGTGATACTAATGCCCACCTCTTAAAGCTGTTGGCATGTACAATGAGGTTTTAGACACACAATGTTCGTAAAATGAGCATTTAAATGTTACTCATTATTTTTACAATAGAATGTTAAGAAAGAAACTTTTCTCTACTCAGACTTTTGGCTACTGCCACAAAGCAAAGGAAAATAGCTGATTAATTTTTATATGTTGTTGAGATAAATGGTAGCCACATCCATGGAGAGCGTAAAAGATGCCAGAACTGGTCCTGCTTTGTCTATCACTATCATCTACTTTTCACCTTTGTAAAGACTAGAAATTCTAAAGGAGATTGTTTCAAAGGAGTTTATACAAGTATAGATATACTTGGCTTACTGCTCTGTCCCCCAACCCTAAGCATACACATGAGACTATGAAGCATGACCAAAGAGATTTGGGAAAAACTTAAATGCTGTCCCTGGCATTTTGAGGGCATACATGAACAAAGAAGCCTGCACCTGCTTCTCACACAGGGAAGGCTGAAGGAAGGAAGCAGCTTGGATCTGCCTGGGATGGCAAGACAAGGAAAGTGCAGATAGTATTGGACAAGTATCACTTCTACTATTTGACAAGCAAAGAGGCATTTCTTACCAGTGGAAAAGTCACTGCTACAGGGCACAACTATGCCTCCCCATCATGGTGATGGTAATGGGCAGGTGAAGGATGGGTAATGGGAAGATAATGTGGGTGGTGGTACTAATACAGTCTGGACTTGGAGAAGAAGCCTGTAAGGAGATAGCCAAAACTGTAGTACCTTTTCAGGAAACTGGGCAATGTGGAAGGTAGCTTCAGAATAAATTTCCAAAGATAGAACAAATGGATCCATGAAAGATGTTTGCCTCACGAAAGATGGATGTCTGCCATGGCAGAAATGATCAACAGCCAGATGATGACTTCTTATTCTCTTTAATTCCTCCTCCCTAAGATCCAATCCTGGAAGAGACAAAAGGAGCATGAAAAAGTTGTGGTAGTTTTAAATTAGATTTGGATTTTTTGACATTCCTCCAATCAAAAGGTGACATCTAATTTCCCTAGCCTTGAAATGAACTAGCATTATTATTAAACTAATCAAAATTTCTGTATTGATGCTTTAGTGGAGATTCTATTTAACACTATATATATGAATTGGGATATTTTTTTAAAACTCCATTTAGAGCCCTTTTTAAATTTGGAAAATTAACCACATTAAACTAAACAGAGTAGGTTTTTTACTCTTACTTCAGTTATATTATTTTGTTTTCTATTTTCTTGTTTTATTTTCTTCCTACGTGTTGTATAAATTAGGAATAGTTTTTTTCTAGTAAAATGACTTGTTACAGATGGATTTTATCCTATATATGGTTAGATGCAATTCTTTATAAAACAGACGAGTTGGTGGGTGCAGCGCACCAGCATGGCACATGTATACATATGTAACTTACCTGCACATTGCGCACATGTACCATAAAACCTAAAGTATAACAATAATAATAATAATAATAATAATAAAAGAAAAAAAAAGAAAAAAAAACATTTAAATCTATATTTCTCAATTTAGCAACATTGAATATGAGACTATCATTTGAGTACACGGAAATGATGAAAATATTAGTCATACTTGTATTTCCTTTTAACTATCCCTCATAATCTTGCCCTCCCATTCAATTTTTATATTTTCTACAATGTTGATTTTCTTTTCTTGATCTATAATATAACCTATTTTTACTATGGTATTTTTTCCTTTCCTTAAATTCTTTCTTTAAGTAGGTCATTGTTATTTGTTATTGTAGTGTGTACTCTTATCTCTTATTCTCCCTTACTTTATATTAGCTGCATTTTATTTTGCTTTCTTTAAAATCACAAAATGATGTCAAGAATGCACTTCTGATACATGAACCAAATATTTCTAAAACATATGCAATTCTCATGCCTCCTGTATGCCTTATTCAAATCCTTTTATTTCATAGAATCTTTTCTTAAGTTTTGATTGTTTTGATTTTTGTTGGTAACAGAAATTTGGTGGAGACTTTCCCTTTTGATGTCAATTACTGCTAAAATCTCAAAGCTTCAATAAATAGATAAGCACCAACACATTCTAAAAGGTGGTTGTATCTCTTTGGGGCTGGTTTAACTATTTAGCAGACACATCCTAAGGTGACCCCCAATATGTCATGCCCACCCTTGTATATTCCCCTACCCTTTAGTAGAGGTAGAATCTATGCTTTGCTTCTCAACAAGAGAAAAAGGCAAAGATGACGGAATACCAATTTCTTGATTAGGTTATCTGTCAAAGTGATTGAAAATCACTTATATAATTTATATATAAGTATTTAAGACTCTATTTCTAAGACTCCCACTCAGCTAACTGCAGAAAAATACCCTGCTTCTAGATTTCAAGAGGCAAAGAGTCATATTGAAAATTACCTACAAGAAGGTTCACGTAGCAGGGAACTGTGGGCAACATCAAATACCTAATGACAGCCTCCACCCTATAGACAGTAAGAAGCTGGGGCCCTCATACAGGTGTAAGGAAATGAATATTGCCAACTGTCTGCATGGGCATGGAAGCAGATCTTTTCAATTTTAGTCTCCAGGTTAGAACACAGCCCGTCCAACACTTTGATTATAACCTGGTAAGACCCTAAGTCGAGGACTCAGTCAGGCCACCTGACCCAAAGGAAATTGTGAAATAATATGTATTGTTTTAAGCTGATAAATTTGTGGTGGTTTGTTACATAGTAATAGAAAACTGATAGAATTATTAATAGTTCTGTGTCTGTTCCTCAATCATCCAGCTCTAGCCTTCTTTATATGAATAAAGAAGAGACTATAAACTGAAAAGAGAAGTATTGAGATAGTGTAATGTAACCATAGCTAGTGGGAATGAGCTTTGAGGTTTTTTTTTTTCCTCCTTATGGAGGAGAATTGTTTTGCATACCCACCCAGCCCAAGTCAAGTGAGTAGAGATCTAAGAAAACTATGGAGATTGTGGGTTTCTGAAGAGCTGGAACTGACCCACCTCGTAGTAAGAAATTTTTGTAAGAATGTTTCATGTATCACTGGAATTTGAAGAGGTATATAAACAAGGAGCTGTTCTTGACCTTGTTTGTAAAAGTCTGGCTTCTGTCAACAACAATTCAGGAAGATAGGGTTTGAGAGGAAAGACAGTAAGCAATCATTTGTCAGGGCAAAAATCTCTGAATTTCTGCAGAGATGAGCCATTATTTTACCATCCTGAAGAATACCCAATCCAAGATGTGGTTGGCCAGGCTGGAGACAAAGGTCTAAGGTTGTAGGGTATAATTTTAAGAGCAGAACTGATATGGAGGCAGTGAAAGGTCACTCAGCAAACTTATTCTCCAGGTCAGGAAACTCTACCGTGCAGAAATCCATATGGTGCTTCCAAATAAGCCCACAAATACATCACATAAGACAGCCTCTACTAGCAATCAAGTGCCTGCCACAGAAGACACTGACAAAATTATACCAATAGCAGTGATTTAATACTTTTCTCTCTTTTCCTACGAAAGCCCCTTCCACTAATTTGGCACTGGGAGATCCAGCAGGAGGAGAAGAAGATGAAGGACAAGTGAATAGACAGATCATGTTTGTTTTGTATTTTCTTCCCCGCATAAATTCCCTAAGCCCTGAGTCAGTTATAAAATTGGAGTAGAAGAGAAATTTTTGTCCTTATGGGAGTTTGTTATTTTAAATTAAACTCTGCTGGACTTGAATTTGTTTTAACCCTGTGAATGATCAGAAATAAATGGGATTTGTTGTGGTATCACCAAGGGACAGAAAAAGGGAAGGTAATAGGACCAAATCAAAGGCAGTAGTAGGAGAAAAATAGAAATTGCTTTTTCTGGCATTTTCCCTATCAAGTACAGCCATTTGTATTATCTAATTGCCTCTTTTCCCCTTGTTTATTTATTCCTAAAACAGGGAAGATCCCTCCAGAACCCTACTCAATGAGGGGAGATCCTCTTTGCATTCTTTCACTCATGTGCTTTTTGATTCTTTCAATCAAGTGCTTTTTGATTATTTCAATCAAAAGGTAGACAGGACTGGGAGATGCTGTAGTTTTCTGTCACCCATCCAATTGTTAACCAGTCTGAGGAAGGTAAGATGCAATCTATAATTATGAGCAATACTAACTAGAGAATGCTGCTTCTACACAACTGTTTTTCTTAAATTGACTAAAAAGTATTACACTACAAGCAGGCTTTTTAACTCTGGAGTTCTGTTGTCTTATACTCAAGGTATAAAGTGTTGGTAATTCTGATCTCCTACCTCGAATTTTGTTGACCAGAGTTGGGGGAACACTACATCCTGGGAATGATGCATTGTACCCCCAGAGTTTTGAAATGTTTTACATCAGAATAGCTGGGCCATGTTATCATGAGGTTTGGCTGAACCCAGCTCAGTTGACTATCAACTTCTTAATAATATGGCTGTATATTATGAAGCAGTTCTCCAGCATTTGCTTTGATATCTGTTGGCTGGAAATGGCAAAAATAGATAAATTCTGTCCATTTTTACCCTGAACATTTGCTCCATGCTCTTGCTCCTCCAAATTAGGAAATTTTTCTTCAGGCTTCACACATATTCTGCCAGGCTGAAGAATCTTCTTATTATTTATAAGTAAGTACTATTTTATTTATTTACAAGTAGAAATGGCTGAACACTTAGATTTATTGAGGACACTCCTTGTTCACATTTGTTGTTTTCATGACATAACTATAAATAGAGCCCCTTTTATCAAAAGTAACTTATTTGTGCCACAGTTTATATCCTTATCCTATTGAGAAATCAAGTCAAGCATCACTTTAAGCTTTTTATTACACAGCCTAGCACTTATTCTCATAGCCTGCTGATGCTGTCTCAAAATGTTCATGATTCTTGTTGGATAAAGGGGCTGTGATATGGTTTGTCTCTGTGTCCCTACCCAAATCTCATCTCAAATTGTAATCCCCACATGTAGAGGGAGGGACCTGGTGGGAAGTGATTGGATTATGGGTGAAGTTTCCTCCATGCTGTTCTCCTAATAGTGAAGGACTTCGCACAAGATCTGATGGTTTTAAAGTGTTTGGCAGATTCCCCCACCCTCCCGCCTTCTCTCTCTCTGTCTACTGCTGCCTTGTGAAGAAGATGCTTGCTTCCCCTTCTGCCATGATTGTAAGTTTCCCAAAGCCTCCCCAGCCATGTGAAACTGCAAGTCAATTAAACCTCTTTCCTTTATAAATTACTCAATCTCAGGTAGTATCTTTATAACTGTGTAAGGATTGACTAATACAGGCTCCAAGTAGAGTAAAGTTAATCTCACTGCCATCACAACTTGCCTTTGCCTTCGCCTTCAGATCTTGACCTCCATCACTACAATTTTCACAATGGCATATTACTTTTTTCAGGAAAAGGAGTTATAAGTCCTTTGGTGACTTGGAGTTATAGTCCACTGGTGACTTCTTTCTCAGTTTGTTCCTTTCTACTCTATAGATTGTCAATATTCCTATTTTATAATGTGTAGTTCACTATCATCTAGTTTGATAACTCACAAAGATTTATTTTTTCCTATTTAAATTTTCCTCAACCATTTCAGTCAATTTTTAAGAGGAGTATTTAGAAATGTATTCTACAAGGTTTTTTGTGTGTTTGAGCTTGAAATTATTTGAGTATAAGATTAAAACTTTACAAGTTCTGCTGAATATATAATCTCATTTAAACTAATGAAGACTTTTCTTGTTTGGCATGTAAGAAAAAAATTAGTTTTCATACATATATGGCAACTCTTCCCAAAATATTTCTTCTTCTGAGGTCTAATTTACCAGCAGAGGATTTTTTTTTTTTTTTTGACAGAGTCTCACTCTTGTCACCCAGGCTGGAGTGCAGTGGCCGATCTCAGCTCACTGCAACCTCTGCCTCCTGGGTTCAAGTGATCCCCCTACCTCAGCCTCCCGAGTAGCTGGGAGTATAGGCACGTGCCACCATGCCTAGCTAATTTTTTATTTTTTTATTTTTTATATTTTTAGTAGAGACAGGGTTTCACTGAGTTAGCCAGAATGGTCTTGATCTCCTGATCTCGTGATCTGCCCACCTCGGCCTCCCCAAGTGCTGGGATTACAGGCGTGAGCCACCATACCCGGCCAGTAGAGACTTTCTTTTGGGTAAAACATTTTACATGCTAGATTATTTTAAAATAGAAATTAGTTAGGGAATTTGACTAAGGCATTAACTCCATAATGCTTTCATGTGAGTTAATTCAACTCAAAATAACAAGAAAACTTGGAAGTAATGAGACACAAGAGGTGGGAATGGCTGCACGCAGAGAACAGAAAGAGGCATGAGGAAGTTTAACAACACCCAAACATGCTCCGTGCTGTTTATAACACACAAATACATGAACAAAACAAGGAAACACTCCCAAGGACAATTATTGTATTATATTTGGGCATTAATCTCTCCCTTTCAGTTATACCTTCCTCTCCTCCATTGTATTGAATAGAAAGTTGAAGTAATCTTTTCTTCACATTATATCCCTGAGGAGATTTCTAGCTGGCAAGGGCAGCAGATGTAGAGGTAGCAGTAGTACTGATCTTCAGAAGCCTTGGCAAAACCAATAGGAAGTGGGACGACCATAAGGGAAAATTTGCATTTGGAAATCAAAGAACTTTAACCAATATTCTCTACATCCTAAGAGGTTCAGTCCATAGGACTGCTCCAGGGGAAGGTGGTACTTCGGTGGAGGGAGCTGGCCTTAGCAGACCTTGGATTCACAATTTTCTGGCAGAGCCTTTCCAGTATAAACCATATTGTGAAAAGCAAGCAGGAAAATATACTCATAAATACCAAATTTCCAAAACTCACTATGATTCTGAAGTTCTGCCTTTCTTCCAGAGAAATTGGAGGGTCTAAAAGAAAAAGATGATGGTATTTATATTCCCTCTGATTTTATTCCCTAGATTTTGCAGAGTTTTAGTTTTCTGTGTAGGATATTGGGCTGTGTAGACAATAACATAATTCACAGACTTCGGGGCGTCTAATGAAACTTCAAGATTCTTTAGTCCAGTGGTTTACCTGGCTAAAATCGGAATACTTCAGATGAAGATCACAGATTTGTGTTTTATACAAGATCTTTAGGTGTTTTGGATGATTGAAGAGCTTTGGAAATTACTGAGCTTGTCTTATTTTTCAGGTACTTGAATGGCCTGATTGGTAAGAAATCAGTATGCAGTTATACCTAATTTACAGCAGAGTAGAATAAATTTGTGTTTGGATTTGATCCTGTGTCTTGCAGGATTCTACTCCCCTCCTGTAATCCTTCTCTGAAAAGTATATTTATAAAATAAATGATGGCTTGAAGTTTTTTGTTTTAAGTTTGATTCTATCCTCATCTCTGGGCTGCAGTCTAGATGGATCAGAGTCCATTTGTTTTTCTTCTTTCAGTTGTCACTGAGCTTAAATTGTTTTTTACCCATAGAGAATATTTCTCTCCCTTAATGTTATGGATGAAGATGCGCTACTCATTGAGCTGGCAGGAGTAAGAGTAGTAGGATTAGTTTGGTTTCAGAAATGATATATGGCTGCAGGATATAAAATCAACCGAGATTTTTATCCTGGAAGACTAGTTAGTCTGTCGTGACTGCTGTCATTATTTTTCAGTCCACAAATCTGCAGGCAAAGCGTCAAGGTCAGCTACAACTATTTTTGAATTCTCTGGTTTTGTTATCCATAAAATTGATTAATACTGCCTTCCAACAAGTGTAGTATTGTTAAAGGAGGCAGAGATAATCAAATGGTCACGTGGAAGTATTTGAGGAGTCAGACTAAGATAGGTAAAGCTAATGACTAATGAAAATATAATATAATTCCTTTTACTCAATTAACTTTGTAGGTGCTCTGATACCTGGCCAAAATATGAAGTTAGTAAAAATATTTCTTCTTCCAACTATTTTGACCTTTGCTTCATTTTCTTCCACACAGCTAAGGGCTGGAGAACTGGTTCCTTCCTTTTTTTATAAGCATCTAATACTTTACATTAGCCCTCTTTTTTTCACTTGTAAGCGAAATCTAGCTTCAGTCAATTGATTAATGGATGGTCATATCCCCTGGTACCAACTAGTTAGGAGAATACGGTTTTAGATTAGTGTTTTCTAACTTATAATTGAGCCTATAGCATAAAGAGAATAGAGGACCCTCCTGGTGTCGAGAAACTTTCAAAATTCAGAGTTGCACTTTTCCTCATCAAAAAGATCAAGCTATTTTGTTTGAACATCACTAAAATTCAGATAAATAATTTGTTTCTTCCTCAGAGCAAAGTTTCCTCTAGAATCATGATTGAAATAATGCTATTCTCATTCTAATGAATTTGCATAAACATCACACCCCAAAGGTTAATGGTAATTGCAAAATGGGTAAACCTTTAAATAATTCAAGGCTTTCCGATTCTAAAATTACAGGCTGATTATTTGCTAACATGTCCATTGCTCTTTAAAGCTTACAAAAGGCTGTAAAGTACATGATCTTATTTAAATTTCATCATAGGCCTTGGAGATGAGTTCTATTGTTCTTATTTTATAGATGAAGTAACTGCTCAGAGTTGAGGGCGGTAACTGAGGACCCCAACCCAGGTCTTCTGACTCCTAGTCTATTGATTTCTCCATTGCACGAATCTCTTCAATCACTCTGTTTTGATGGTCTGTATTTTACAAAATGCAGTAAATATTGACAACATTGCAGTTGTTTAGGAACCTGGAGAATATATTTTACTGACAGTGAAGCAAATTCATGTGATATAGAAGAAAAAGCCCTACACTGAGTATTTTTTTAAAAACTGTGTAACACAATCTTGATCCTATCTTTTACAAATCATATGACCTTGTGAAGGTTGTCTAAATTTCTGTGTAATTTTCGTTTCTTTTTTTTTTGAAGAGATGGTGACAAATCCTGATGGGCCACAGTTTCAGTTGCTATTGCTGTATAAAAAAACACCCCAAATTTAAAAGAAGAATAATTTGTCATTTCTTATGACCCTTCTGTTAACAATTCAAGTAAAGTTCAATAGGGAGGTTCTTCTGCCCACTTGGCATTAGCTGGGGTCATTGGCTTGGCTGCATTTAACTAGCAGCTGGCTTGGGCTAGAAGGTTCAAGAGAGTGCCTTAACACGTCTGGCACCTCAATACTTCTCCATGTGGTCTCCACCTCTGTCTTTGTCTCTCTCTGTATAGTATCTCATCACTCAGTAATCTTTCGTGGTCTTTTTTTCCACAGGTAGTTGGCATCTAAGAGAGAGGTTGAGCACGGTGATATATTTCGTAAAGGCCAGGGCTGGAACTGGCACATCACTCTCTTCACATTCTATTGACCAAGCCAACTCTCCAGGCCAGCTCAGATTCAAGGGAAGGGCAAATAGATTTTATTTTGTGATGGGTGGAGCAGTAGGCACATAGAGGGAAGGAAAAGATTAATGGCCCTCGCCCTTGGAAACTATACTATGGTCAGCCTTAGGTAGCTATTTGATTACTCAGTAAGAGACTGAAAGTTGTATTTTTCAAACACAAATCATTATTAGATACATTCTGTAGCCAAGAACTGTTCTATGCCACGGGTGTATAGTTGGAAAAAAGAACAGATGCTTTTTTATGCCTCATGGTAGTAGAAAAGGCAGATATCAACTAAATGAATGTATAGATAAGCACTGAATTACAAATGTGGGTAAGAGCTATCAAGGAAAGCTGTAGAGTGCTGTAGCACAGTGGCCTAACTTGGATTAATGGGCCAGGAAAAGCATCTGATCAGGTGATGTTTGTGTTGAGAGCTGCAGTCTGAGTTGAAGTTAGCTATGTGAACAGGAAAGAGAAGAACACTCCAGACAGCAGCCACAGCATGTGTGATGACCCTGAGCTATGTTGTAAAGATGGAAAAGTCGTGGTGACTAGAGCATAAGGATCCAGCAAGTGTGGACCTAGAAAGGCAGGTGGCCATGCCATTGTTAATATTAGACGAATTTTTCCTATTTCATCCAGATGTTTAAAGACAGTACAGAAAAAGATTATATCCATGAAACAATATTATAAAGTGATTGTGTGAGGCTTATAGTGTATGAACACTCAAAGAGCTTCTACAGTTCCCGTGTTTTTTGTTAAATATGTTCCCACAGTTACTGACAGGTGTGTGTAGGCAGAAAAGGAAAGGGAGGAAAACATTTTTTCAAAGGTAGAAATTCAGAAACTTATTTACTAAAAATGCTCATTTTCCCTTCTTGAGCATCTATAATTTTTAATGTTATTACTTTTGCGTTTTCTACATCATTAAATGAATCTGTGATTTTCCCTGCTTGTTCAATCTCTTCCAGGCCTACACACACAAAATCACATTAACTAACATTGTAATGGAGTTGACAAAGTCCTCATAAAAATGACTACCTCTTAAATTTTAATTATGAATGTAGAACAAATAATATGTTCCAAATTTATTTATTATTTTTCAAAAAAAAGAAATCTCAAAACTAAATGATAAATTCAAAGCCAGAGAGAACAGGCCTAACTCATTGCAGGTCTTGGATATCTCCGCTTAGTACAGAAAGAATAAACTGAAAAAGAAATATTGCCTCCTGATTGATAGAGGGAAATGATCTGCTAGACAGTAATTCACATCAATTTACCACTTGTTCACCGCATACTTATTGTGTGCCTAGCCCCATGCAGAGTATTTGCTGAGGATAAAAGGAAATATATAATGCTGTGGAACTCACAGTTCTGCTAAATGGACAGCAGCCGTGTAATCAAGAAGGCAAAATGGAAAAATAATGTACCATAAAGAATATAAAATCTAGTTATATTGACAAAAATGTTCTTGAAAATTTAGACGACAGCCCCTCATATGCAAAGACAAAAAAGAATTATTGAATCTGTTTAGGTCTGAAAAGTAGCCACTGGAATTAGACACCAGGATGTCATATCTTTGTTGCCTTCCCAGCATTCAATTCCTTTTTCCTCCTTCCACCTGTAGCTATGAGTACGTAACCTACAGTAACCAGTCTATGCCTTATAACTACATGGCTCAGTGATCAGGTGAGGTAGGATGTGTGATTGGAGGGAATCTCAACAGTAGTGCTGGGAATGCAGGTATAGATCTTGTCATCTACTGGCTATGAAGAAAGGATGGATGTCAGCCAAGAATTGCTGACCACCACAAGGGGAACATGTGGAGATAGCTGCCTGAGAATGGACTCTATACTAAGCAATTGTTGAGACGAGATTTGATATATAAGAAAATTGTTGCCTGAAGGTACAATTGTTTTTAATTATTTTATTTATTTTTATTTTACCTTTGGCAGCGCAAAGTAATCTAACTGAGAAGAAGGCTACCACTTATGTGTTCTGCATTTGTATACTTCTTGGACAGTTCATGTTGCTTAATCAATACCTGCTTTCAATTACACTGTGTAGGAAGGATGGTCAAATAACCCTTAAGACTCTTATCTTGAAGCTCTATGGCACTTATCTCCTTCCTTTTTTTTTTTTTTTTTTTGAGATGAAGTCTCACTCTGTCTCTCAGGCTAAAGTGCAATGGCATGATCTTAGCTCACTGCAACCTCCACCTCCTGGGCTGAAGCGATTCTCCTACTTCAGCCTCCTGAGTAGCTGGGATTACAGGTGTGTGCCACCACACCCAGCTAATTTTTGTATTTTTAGTAGAGACAGGGTTTTGCCATGTTGGCCAGGCTGGTCTCAAACTCCTGACCTCAGGTGATCTGCCTGCCTCAGCCTCCCAAAGTACTGGGATTACAGGTGTGAGCCACCGCGCCCAGCCTATGGTGCTAATTTCTTACGAGTCACTTCCAGTACCAGATCTAACCAATTTTTCCAAGTGGAAACCAGTAGTCATAAATCAATTACATTAGCTGGTATGGAGACTTTGGGCCAAAATAAAAAAGAATAAAAATAAGAAAGAAAACTCAATTCCTGGCCACATATTTAAGAATATTAATGATGCCCAATACCGTTATTCAGTGCTAAAATACTAATTTATAATCATAAGTAATTCATATTTTATTAGCATATGTCAAAACTATTTTTTTATTTCATACTGGACTGTACTTTGTCTAAAACAGACTTCATGTCATATTCAACTACGTAGTGTCAGAGCCTAGCATGGTACCTGGGTTTCTGGTGAAAAAGATTACATGGTTCCTCAATGTGTCAAGAATAAAAGAGAGTTGGATGCCAATACCCTATGTTAGCTTCAATAAAAAAATCACAAGTACAGTAGAAGAATGAGATAAGTATGTGACTGCAAAGATGTCTTTGTCTTAGCAACAAGAGATAAAATGCTAAAACAGATAACAGAAATAAGTTAGGCCACTCTAGGAGGACAATTTTGAAAACTGTTAAGCCTCCATACTATTTGGTATTCAACAATGTATAAGAATACTAGCTTCATTGCTCCTAAATTTTTAATATTCTTCCTTAATTAGTTCTTTTTTCATACCTTCCCTGGAAGGCAAGCTCATATTATTAATAGTAACCCACAATATACAAACAAGATGATCTGTATAAATTATCAAAGGCAAATGTAGCCTGGAAGGTGCTTACTCTGAAGAGTGTTGCATTGAAATACATTTTTTAAATGAATTTCTAAAAATAATTCAAGTGCCACATTTATCATTTGCAATGATATTGATTCTTATCTTGTTTTAGTACTTCATAGTTTACAAAGCACTGTAGATACTACTAAAGATCATCCTAAAGAAATACCTCAATTCATAACCTCTGTGAATACAGGCATATGTTGTTCCAGTCAGGGATTGTGAAAAGGTAGGCTTGTTCTAGATAAATAAGAACTGCTTGCTAGGTGTGTTGACTCAGAAGCAAAAAAAATAACTGACTTGGCTGAATGTGACAAATTATTGGGATAAAATGATGATTTTATCACTGATGATTCCTGCTTCATGAAGTTAAACCATCAACATGCTCTGCTCCCTATAAACTCCACTGATAAGCTAAGTTTTAGTGGCTACACAAATATGCCCTTAAAGTGAATGGGAAAGTTACTTTCTAGGAGTCAAACAATGAAATAATAAGCTCAGAATTTAAAAAAAAATGAAATTAAAAGTATCCCTGTGTCCAGGAGACATGGAACATACCCAAGCCCAATTAATGTGACCAGGATGTAATGCAAACTGAATGTCATTAAAGTAAATGGTAACCTAATCAATACTGTGTAATCCTTCTGTTTCTTTATTTATTCAAGTTTTTTTTTGATCAAAATGTTAAGTGACAGCCATCACAATGTTAGAGGCTGGAGATAACAAAGATAATTCAGACATGACCTAGGCTTCCAGGATTGACAACACAGCAAGAGATTCATGTGTGCAAACATATAATAACAATAACATGTGGAAAATAATATAATAAGGTCATTTATAAAATGTAACATAGAAAAGGAAATTCTCTTTGAAATCAAGAGCAGTTAAGAAGGGACTTACAGTGGAGATTTTATATGAGCTGGTTCTTCAAGATTGAGTGTTGCAGGGATCTCTAGTGAAAGTCCCAAAATAATGCTCAGGGATACTGAGAATGCCTTATAATAGAAATTTCTATACATCACTAATTTTAATATGAAGAATAATTTATAGTGGTCACTGTTGTCTAAGCATGTGGGATTTTCAGGCTGGAGGTTTAAGAGGTGTTGATTAGGTAGGAGAAAAATATGCATAATCAAAAGTGACCTTAGAAAAGTGAATTCTGATTTAGATGTGAGGGATGGTTGGGTACACAGAGACAGGTGGCATAAGATTTAGTTTAAAGAACTAGAAAAAAGAATGTTGCCATGGCAAAAATTTAGGCATCATTTAAATCTAAAGTGTTATTTTTGCACAATGTAAATGAAATATAGCAGGTGTACCAGAACTATCATTAATTAGAGAAAATGCAATGTTGGCAAAGGGGCAAAAGATATAGATGGTAATATGCTGGAAAGTGTATAATTTACTATTAAATTTCATGAGTTGATATTTAGGGAACTCTTTGATGTACAGAGGTATATAAGATATTAATATTGTTCTCTCCCCAACTTTATTACATTAAAGACCTTGGCAGCCTTTCAAAATCAGTGTTTGGCAGATTGATATACAACAATCATTAGTCTCTTCCAGGGCAAAAATTGGGAAAAGGTTATTTTAAGAAGACATATAAGTTGGGCACTGTGGCTCATGTGTGTAATCCTAGCACTTTGGGAGGCCGAGGTGAGTGGATCACGAGGTCAGGAGTTCAAGACCAGTCTGGCCAACATGGTGAAACCCCGTCTCTACTAAAAATACAAAAATTAGCCAGGTGTGGCAGAATGTGCCTGCAATCCCAGCTACTCAGGAGGCTGAGGTAGGAGAATCATTTGAACCCGGTAGGCAGAGATTGCAGTGAGCCGAGATCGTGCCATTGCACTACTGCCTGGGTAATAGAGCAGGACTCCACCTCAAAAAATAATAATAATAAATAAATAAATAAAAGAAGAAATATATAATGGGCATGAAAGAATAGGGAATGTTTAGGAAACACCAAATTCAGTTGAATATGTAATCTGAAGGAGGAAATATTGTCTAGTACTTTGGGATGTAGAAGAAAATGGGTGAGGCAAAGATAGAACTGAGGTGAGTCATACAGGTTATAAAGAGAGCAGACGGTGCATGAAGAACTGGTTCTGCCATCTCTGTGGAGGGCTGATTTAAGAAGAGAGTTGGTTCCAGGAAAAAAGACCTTAATGAAGAAAATATTTGTGTACAGTTTTAGAACCATTTCTAGCTTAAGGATGTAGACAGATGTTGAGGCACCCAGAAATTAGACTTTGTTGCCCATAGGAAAGATAAAAGAAAGGAAATAATAATACAGGATCCTGATGAGAGATAACACCATGTAGGAGGAGCCTGTGGCAGGAGCAGTGGTGGTGGTAAGTTTACATCAAAGTGAGGAGGGAGCAGGGGCAACATTCCCCAATGTTTCTTTCTTCCCATACTCCAGTTTCGGCTAGTACTTCCCATTGACTGAGTCCAATTTGAAACTAACCAGAAGCACTCACCAGGTGATTCAGTCCATAGGGATCAGCCTTCTGGGGCACAGAACCTGATGATAACACTATGAAGGAAGAGCAACAGTGACAAACGGAAATTAAAAGACACAGCAGACTGGCAACAATAATTCATTGGCTTTTCCACAGATTAAGCAATATTCTACCCAACATCTTTCAATTCCTAGTGTTCTGTTTTATTTTTTTTCAAGAACGAGTGTTTTCATGATTCCCTTGACTTTCTGTGTTTCTTGATGGCCAGAGACAAGGGTCTTAGTTAGCCAATCCAACTATTTTGGACAGAAGTATAACATATTGACTGTTGTCAATAAATATATTTATCAATGTCTCATCTATTGGTCTTTTTCTAAGATTTGTGAACAAAAATTATTCTTCAAAAACACAGCCATCTTTGGGTACTGCTTTCAAACTAAAAAGACCTGGTCCTTGGGCAAGGTAGTTCTATCAAATTCATAAACTCCTGTAAATACCTTGTTAAAGTATAATTCTCAAAAATGTAAAATCATCCAAATTGGAAAAGAGGGTATCAATTGTCTCTTTTTACAGACAGCATGATCTTACATTTAGAAAAACCAAAAGACTTCACCAAAGAACTGTTAGAACTGATAAATAAATTCAGTAAAGTTGTAGGATACAACGCCAATATATACAAATCAGTAGCATTTCTATAGACCAGTAATGAAATAGTCAAAAAAGAATTCAAAGTGGCAATTACATTTAGAATATCTACAAAAAAAATGACTAGGAATTCATTTAACCATGAAGGCAAAATACTTCTACGAGGAAAACTGTAAGACATTGATGAAAGAAATTCAAGAGGTCACAAATGGAAAGACATCCCACGCTCAGGGGTTGGAAGAATTAATATTGTTAGATGAACATACCAATCAAAGCAATCTACAGATTCAATTCAATCCCTATCAAAATACCAACTTTCTTTTTCACATAAATAGAAAAGAACAATTCTAACACTCATATGGAACTGAAAAGAAGCCCAAATAGCCAAAGAAATACTGAGCAAAAAGAACAAAGCTGGAGACATCATAATATCTGACTTCAAAATATACTACAAGTCTGTACTAACCAAAACAGCAAGGTATTGGTATAAAAATAAACACATAGATAGATCAATGAAACAAAATAGAGAACCAATAAATAAATTCACATACGTACAGCCACATATTTGATCTTTGACAAAGAAATCAAGAACATGCATTTGGGAGAGGAAATCCTCTTCAATAAATGGTACTGAGAAAATTGGATAACCACATATAGAAGAATGAAACTGGACCCCAGTCTCTCACCAAATGCTAACATCAACCCAGGATGGATTAATGACTTACACACAAGACCTGAATCTATAAAACTGCTAGAATAAAACATAGAGAAAACTCATCAGGACGTTGGTCTAGGCAAATATTTTGTGGCTAAGACCTCAAAATCACAGGCAACAAAAACAAAAATAAACAAAATGGGACTATAATGAACTAAAAAGCCCCTGAACAGTCAAAGAAACAATCAATAGAGTTAAGCGACAACTTGCTGAATGGAAGGAAATATTTGCAAATGATTCATCTAACAAGGGACAAACATCCAGAATACTCAAGGAACTCAACTTAAGAGTTAAAAAAAAACCAAATAATCCTATTAAAAATATGACAAACGATATGAATAGACATTTCTCAAAAGATGACATACAAATGCCCAACAGGTATATAAAAAGGTTCAACATCACTAATTATAATTTTGGTTTAATGCAAATCAAAAACACAATGAAATATTATCTTACCTCAGTTAGAATTCCTATTGAAAAAAGACAACAAAAAAACAGATATTGGTGAGAATGCAAAGAAAAGGGAACTTTTATAAACTGTTGATGAGAATGTAAATTAGTATAGCCACCATAAAAAATAGTATGGTGATTTTTCAAGAAACTGAAATCCAATAATCCCATTACTCCACTACTAGGTATTTATCCAAAGGAAAAGAAATCAGTATATCAAAAGGATTCCTGCACTTGCATGTTTATTGCAGCACTATTTATAATGGCAAAGATATATATCAACTTAGGTGCCCATCAGTGGATGAGTAGATAAAGAAAATGTAGTTTACCTAATTGACCTAATTAACCTTCAATGTAAATGGGCTAAATGCCCCAATTAAAAGACACAGACTGGCAAATTGGATAAAGAGTCAAGACCCATCAGGGTGCTGTATTCAGGAGACCCATCTCATGTGCAGAGACACACATAGGCTCAAAATAAAGGGATGGAGGAAGATATACCAAGCAAATGGAAAGCAAATAAAAGCAGGGGTTGCAATCCTAGTCTCTGATAAAACAGACTGTAAACCAACAAAGATCAAAAGAGACAAAGAAGGCCATTACTTAATGGTAAAGGGATCAGTTCAACAAGAGCTAACTATCCTAAATATATACGCACTTAATGCAGGATCACCCAGATTCATAAAGCAAGTCCTTAGAGACCTATAAAGAGACTTAGACTCCCACACAATAATAGCAGGAGACTTTAACACCCCACTGTCAATATTAGACAGATCAATGAGATAGAAGGTGAACAGGGATATCCAGGACTTGAACTCAGCTCTGGACCAAGCAGATCTAATAAACATCTACAGAACTCTCCACCCCAAATCAACAGAATATACATTCTTTTTAGCACCACATAAAACTTATTTTAAAATTGACCACATAATTGGAAGTAAAGCACTGCTCAGCAAATGTAAAAGAAGAGAAATCACAACAAACTGTCTCTCAGACCACACTGCAATCAAATTAGAACTCAGGATTAAGAAACTCACTCAAAACTGTACAACTACATGGAAACTGAACAACCTGCTCCTGAGTGACTACTGGGTAAATAACGAAATGAAGGCAGAAATAAAGATGTTCTTTGAAATCAATAAGAACAAAGACACAACATACAAGAATCTCTGGGATACATTTCAAGTAGTGTGTAGAGGGAAATTTATAGCAATAAATGCCCACAAGAGAAAGCAGGAAAGATCTAAAATTGACACCCTAATATCACAATTAAAAGAACTAGAGAAGCAAGAGCAAACACATTCAAAAGCTAGCAGAAGGCAAGAAATAGCTAAGATTGGAGCAGAACTGAAGGAGATAGAGACATAAAAAACCCTTCAAAACATCAATGAATCCAGGTTTTTGGAAAGGATCAACAAAATTGATAGACCTCTAGCAAGGCTAATAAAGAAGAAAAGAGAGAAGAATCAAATAGATGCAATAAAAAATGATAAAGGGATATCACCAGCAATCCCACAGAAATACAAACTATCATCAGAGAATACTATAAACACCTCTATGCAAATGAAGTAGAGAATTTAGACGAAATGGATAAATTCCTCGACACATACACCCTCCCAAGACTATACCAGGAAGAAGTTGAATCTCTGAATAGACCAACAACAGGCTCTGAAATTGAGGCAATAATTAATAGCCTAACAACCAAAAAAAGTCCAGGACTAGATGGATTCACAACCAAATTTTACCAGAGGTACAAAGAGGAGCTGGTACCATTCCTTCTGAAACTATTCCAATCAATAGAAAAAGAGGGAATCCTCCCTAACTCACTTTATGAGGCCAGCATCATCCTGATACCAAAGCCTGGCAGAGACACAACAAAAAAAGAGAATTTTAGACCAACATCCCTGATGAACATCGATGTGAAAATCCTCAATAAAATACTGGCAAACAGAATCCAGCAGCACATCAAAAAGCTTATCCACCACAATTATCCCTGGGATGCAAGGCTGGTTCAACATATGCAAATCAATAAACATAATCCGTCACATAAACGGAACCAATGACAAAAACTACATGATTATCTCAATAGATGCAGAAAAGGCCTTCAACAAAATTCAACAGCCCTTCATGCTAAAAACTCTCAATAAACTAGGTATCCATGGAACGTATCTCAAAATAATAAGAGCTATTATGACAAACCCACAGCCAATATCATATTGAATGGGCAAAAAGTTGTGCCCTTTGAAAACCAGCACAAGATAAGGATGCCCTCTCTCACCACTCCTATTCAACATAGTGTTGGAAGTTCTGGAGAAGGCAATCAGACAAGAGAAAGAAATAAAGAGTTTTCAATTAGGAAAAGAGGAAGTCAAATTATCCCTGTTTGCAGATGCCATGATTATATATTTAGAAAACCCCATAGTCTCAGACCAAAATCTCCTTAAGCTGATAAGCAACTTCAGCAAAGTCTCAGGATACAAAATCAATGTGCAAAAATCATAAGCATTTCTATACACCAATAAAAGACAAACAGAGAGCCAAATCATGAGTGAACTCCCATTCACAATTGCTACAAAGAGAATAAAATACCTAGGAACCTAACTTACAAGGGATGTGAAGCACCTCTTCAAGGAGAACTACAAACCACTGCTCAACGAAATGAAAGAGGACAAAAACAAATGGAAGAACATTCCATGCTCATGGATAGGAAGAATCAATACAGTGAAAATGGTCATACTGCCCAAGGTAATTTATAGATTCAATGCCATCCCCATCAAGCTACCGATGAGTTTCTTCACAGAATTGGAAAAAACTACTTTAAAGTTCATATGGAACCAAACAAGAGCCCACATTGCTAAGACAGTCCTAAGCCAAAAGAACAAAGCTGGAGGCATCATGCTACCTGACTTCAAACTATACTACAAGGCTACAGTAACCAAAGCAGCATGGTACTGGTACCAAAACAGAGATATAGACCAATGGAACAGAGGCTTCAGAAATAACACCACACATCAACAACCATCTGATCTTTGACAAACCTGACAAAAACAAGAAATGGGGAAAGGATTCCTTATTTAATAAATGGTGCTGGGAAAACTGGCTAGCCATATGTAGAAAACTGAAACCCTTCCTTACACCTTATACAAAAATTAATTCAAGATGGATTAAAGACTTAAATGTTAGACCTAAAGCCATAAAAACCCTAGCAGGAAACCTAGGCAATACCATTCAGGACATAGGCATGGGCAAGGACTTCATGACTAAAACACCAAAAGCATTGGCAACAAAAGCCAAAATTGACAAATGGGATCTAATTAAACTAAAGAGCTTCTGCATGGCAAAAGAAACTACCATCAGAGTGAACAGGCAACCTATAGAATGGGAGAAAATTTTTGCAATCTACCCATCTGCCAAAGGGCTAATATCCAGAATCTACTAAGAACTTAAACAAATTTACAAGAAAAAAACAAAAAACTCCATCAAAAAGTGGGCAAAGGATATGAACAGACGGTTCTCAAAATAAGACATTTATGCAGCCAACAGACACATGAAAAAGTTCATCATTACTGGTCATCAGAGAAATGCAAATCAAAACCACAATAGGATACAATCTCATGCCAGTTAGAATGGCAATCTTTAAAAAGTCAGGAAACAACAGGTGCTGGAGACGATATGGAGAAATGGGAACACTTTTACACTGTTGGTGGGAGTGTAAATTAATTCAACCATTGTGGAAGACAGTGTGGCAATTCCTCAGGGATCTAGAACTAGAAATACCATTTGACCCAGTGATCCCATTACTGGGTATATACCCAAAGGATTATAAATCATGCTACTATAAAGACACATGCACGCATATGTTTATTGTGACACTATTTACAATAGCAAAGACTTGGAACCAACCCAAATGTCCACCAATGATAGAATGGATTAAGAAAATGTGTCACATATACACCATGGAATACCATGCAGCCATAAAAAAAGATGAGCTCATGTCCTTTGCATGGACATGGATGAAGTTGGAAACCATCATTCTGAGCAAACTATCACAAGGACAGAAAACCAAACACCGCATGTTCTCACTCATAGGTGGGAATTGAACAATGAGAACATTTGGACACAGAGTGGGGAACATCACACACCGGAGCCTGTCATGGGGTGGGGGGCTGGGGGAGGGATAGCATCAGGAGAAATACCTAATGTAAATGACGAGTTGATGGGTGCAGCAAATCAACATGGCACATGTATACCTATATAACAAACCTGCACATTGCGCACCCTAGAACTTAAAGTATAATAAAAAATAAAATAAAAAAATGTAGTTTACCTAATTGATGGAATATTATGCAGCCATAAAAGAGGAAATTGTGTCATTTGCAGCAACATGGACCAAATTGGAGGTCATCATGTTAAGTGAAACAACCCAGGCACAAAAAGACAAATATCACATGTTCTTATTCATATGTGGGAGCTTAAAAAGTTGATCACATGGAGGTAGGGAATGAATGATTGATACCCAAGGGAAGGGAGTATGTGAGAGTTGCAGGGCTAGGGGGAATGAATAGAGGTTGTCTAATGGGCATATATGTAGAAGAGATAGAATAAACAAGTTCTCGTGTTTGATAGCAAACTGTAGTTGACGATATTTCCAAATAGGTGGAAGACAGGACTTGAAATGAATCTAACATATAGAAATGGTAAATACTCAGGTGAAGAACACCTTAAATACCCTGACTTGATCATTACATAATTAATGCATGTACAGAATTTCACATGTACCCCATAAATATATGCAAATATAATATATCCAAAAAAACAAGTAAATGTAAAATCAAGACTCATAATGAACTCATGAAATTAATGAGGTAAAAAGTAAGATGTTTAAACCAATTGAAATGAGAATTGAGGAACTTGGTTTCATAGGCAACTAATTAAGAAATGTTAGGAAAAGACAGGTGCATTTAAGAAAATGGTTAGAAGTTCTAGAGAGTAGCTGACTGCCACGTTTAAGGCTTTGTTTTTCAGCAGACAAAAATTATTGGCAACTTTACTGACTAGAAGTTACAAGTTAATCTCAGGCTTACAGAGTTTTAAAATAAGGCTGTCAAGAGAAGGCCAATTGAACAGGCAAACACCAAGGAACTGAAAGAACACCTGATAATTTCCATTGCCTATTTCCAAGTTTCAGATATGTTTTTTTTTTCTGAAACTTGGAGTCAATTTAAGAACCCACCAAGCTTCCTGCTCAGATTTCTCTACTTTTAGAAATCTTTTTAGGAGCACCAAATCATCACAGTCACAGAGGAATTCTGGTTTGCCTGAATATAAGAAGTTCCAGATTACTTTCTGAAGAAAATGACTAAAGAAAGACAAAGAAAAATAACTTTATTATCTTTTTTATGGTAAATTTTTTTTGTTTTTGTGTATATATATATATACACACACACACAAAATGCATAGATATAAAAATAGATAATATTAAATATTATCTTGTTTTATATAGGAAATATATATGTGTTTGAAATATATATATATATTGGGCAGTATTTTCCCATTAAACTTGTCTGACCTTTATTTATACACCTGATTTATCATTTCTCCAACCTGGAGAATAGAGAATTTCAAGAATGTCAAAATCTTTTGTTTAGATGCTTACCATGGCAATATACATGGTTGTTACATGTAGTGATGTAGTCTTTATTATTAATTAAATATTTTAATTTTGCTTCCTTAGAAGCCTGGATATCTTGTTACCTGGAGCATTCTCAAATTCAGCCTCTGATTCTTTTGGCCCTTATGTGAACCAGATAAGCGTCAATTTGGGTCTCCAGACATTTGACAGACTAGTCAGTAGTTCTGGTTTGAATGTCTGCGTCTGTTCTTTCTTGTTGTTTTCTACACACATTCAGTACCTATATATAGTTCAGCTGAGTAGCATGCTAAAATCTCACACCTTTCTTCCAACTGGGATGTGAATCATCCCTTTGTTCAACATATTCACGATACATAAATGATCTGCCTATTAACCACTTAGTGGCTACCTCCTTTATCAGATCAAAAAAACATAGTGTTTATAGAATTTGTACCATGTGCACGTTTTAGGCATTCACTGGGGGTCTTGGAATGTATCCCCTGTGGATAAGGTGGGACTATTGTTCTTGTTTGAGCCAGACAGTAATGTTTTCTGGCTATGAAGACAGACTCCGTAAAGGTAATCATGAGGAAGAGTGGCTCATGGGAAGATTAGAGGCCACTATTATTCTAAAACTGGATCCTTCAAGATCCACCTTCAAGCATAACTTCTTTTTTTCAGAAAATACTTTCCATGCTGACCCTATAACATTACTGCACAAGATCTGGTATTCAGTTTGAAAGCACAAGTGTTGTATCTCTTATTATGCCTTAAAGCATAATAGATGTTGCTCATCTTCTTCTTTTCATTTGTCCTCATCTCTAAAAATCTTAAAATATTTAGGGAGGGGCCAAGATGGCCAAGTAGAAACAGCTCTGGTCTGCAGCTCCCAGCGAGACCAATGCAGAAGGTGGGTGATTTCTGCATTTCCAGCTGAGGTGTCCAGTTCATCTAATTGGGTACCCAGTTCATCTAATTGGGACTGGTTAGGCAGTGGGTGCAACCCACTGAGAGCAAGCAGAAGCAGTGTGACTCTTCGCTTCACCTGGGAAGTGTGAGGAGCCAAGGCACCTCCCTCTCCCAGCCAAGAGTAACATGAAGACATTCTCCTCTGCATAAGCCTACGTCAGACCAAAACATCACACTGACAGTTAACAGTCCAATATGCATAATTAACAAATAAACCATTATTACCCCCACTGTTAACCCAACACAGGCATGCTCATCAGGAAAGGTTAAAAAAAGTAAAAGGAACTCGGCAAATCTCACCCCGCCTGGGAAGCACTGCCAAGGGAAGCAGTGAGGGACTGTGCTACCTGCCATAGGTACCACACTTTTCCCACAGATTTTTGCAATCTGTGGATCAAGAGATTCCCTCATGAGCCTACAACACCAGGGTCCTGGGTTTCAAGCACAAAACTGGGCAGCTGTTTGGGCAGGCACCGAGCTGCAGGTGGTTTTTTTTGTTTTTGTTTTTGTTTGTTTGTTTGTTTGTACTCCAGCGGTGCCTAGAACTCCAGTGATACAGGAAAACTGTCCGCTTCCCTGGAAAGGGGGCTGAAGCCAGGGAGCCAAGTGGTCTTGCTGAGTGGTCCCACTCCAAAGGATCCTAGCAAGCTAAAAACCACTGGCTTGAAATTCTCACTGCCAGCACAGCACTCTGGAGTCTACCTGGGAAGATCCAGCTTGGTGGCGGGAGGGGAGATCACCATTCCTGAGGTTTAGTAGGCAGTTTTCCCCTGACTATACTAAGGAAACAGGGAGATCTGGACTGGGTGGAATTCACCACAGCACACCAAAGCTGCTGTGGTGTGAATCTAGAGACTGCTTCTCTAAATTCCTCTTCACTGGGCAGGGCATCTCTGCAGGAAATGCAGCAGCTCCAGTCAGGGACTCACAGACAAAACTCTCATCTCCCTGGGACAGAGCACCTGGGGAAGGGGTGTGTGCAGGGGCAACTTAAGTGGACTTCATATTTTCTGCCTGCTGGCTCTGAAGAGAGTGACTAATCCTGACAAGGGGAATTCTCCCAGCACAGCACATCCCTTAGCAAGCTAAGGGAAAGACTGCCTTCTCAAGTGGGTCCCTCACCCCCTTGCCTCCTGACTGGGAGAGACCTCCCAACAGGGGTCGACAGACACCTCATACAGGAGAGTTCTGGTTGGCATCAGGCTGGTGCCCCTCTGGATGAAGCTTCCAGAGGAAGGAGCAGGCCGCAATATTTGCTGTTCTGCAGCCTTCACTGGTGATACCCAGGCAAACAAGGTCTGGAGTGGACCTCCAGCAAATGGCAGCAGACCTGCAGAAGAAGGGCCTAACTGTTAAAAGGAAAACTAACAAACAGAAAGCAACAACAACAGCATCAACAAAAAAGATCCCTACCACAAAAACCTCATCCAAAGGTCATTAGCCTCAAAGATCAAAGGCAGATAAATCCATGAAGATGAGGAAAAGCCAGCGCAAACATGCTAAACGTTCCAAAAGTGAGAATACTTCTCCTCGAAATGATTGTAATGCCTCTCCAGCAAGGGTGCAAAACTGGACGGAGAATGAGATTGACGAAGTGACAGAAGTAGGCCTCAGATGATGGGTAATAACAAACTCCACTGAGCTAAAGGAACATGTTCTAACCCAATGCAAGGATGTTAAGAATCTTGAAAAAAAGATTACAGGAATTGCTAACTAGAATAATCAGTTTAGAGGGAACATAAATGACCTGATGGAGCTGAAAAAAACAGCATGAGAACTTAGTGAAGCATACGAAAGTTTCAACAGCCAAATCAATAAAGTGGAAGAAAGGATATCAGAGATTGAAAACCACCTTGCTGAAATAAGGCATGAAAACGATTAGAGAAAAAATGACTGAATAGGAACAAACAAAGCATCCAAGAAATATGGGACTATGTGAAAAGACCAAACCTATGATTGATTGATTGGTGTACCTGAAAGTGATGGGAAGAATGGAACCAAGTTGGAAAACACATTTCAGGATATTATCCAGGAGAACTTCTCCAATCTAGCAAGAGGCCGACATTCAAATTCAGGAAATACAGAGAACACCACTAAGATACTCCACAAGAAAATTGACCTCAAGACACATAATCATCAGATTCTCCAAGGGTGAAATGAAGGCAAACATGTTAAGGGCAGCCAGAGAGAAAGGTCAGGTCACCTACAATGGAAAGCCCATCAGACTAACAGTGGATCTCTCTGCAGAAATCCTACAAGCCAAAAGAGAGTGGGGGCCAATATTCAACATTCTTACAGAAAAGAATTTCCAACCCAGAATTTCATATCTAGCCAAACTAATCTTCATAAGTGAAGGAGAAACAAAATCCTTTACAGACAAGCAAATCCTAAGAGATTTCGTCACCACCAGGCCTGCCTTGCAAGAGCTCTTGAAGGAAGCACTAAATATGGAAAGGAACAACTGGTACCAGCCACTGCAAAAACACACCAAAATATAAAGACCAATGACACTATGAAGAAACTGCATCAACTAGTGTGCAAAATAACCAGCTAGCATTGTGATGACAGGATCAACTTCACACATAACAATATTAACCTTAAATATAAATGAGTTAAATGCTACATTTAAAAGACACAGGATGGCAAAATGAATAAAGAGTCAAGACCCATCAGTGTGCTGTATTCAGGAGACCCATCTCACATGCAGATACACATAGACCCAAAATAAAAGTATGGAAGAATATTTACCAAGCAAACGGAAAGCAAAAAAAGCAGGGGTTGCAATCCTAGTCTCTGATAAAACAGAATTCAAACCAACAAAGATCAAAAAAGACAAAGAAGGGCATTACATAATGGTAAAGGGATCAATGCAACAAGAAGAGCTAACTATTCTAAATATATATGCACCCAGTAAAGGAGCACCCAGAGTCATAAAACAAGTTCTTAGAGACCTACAAAGAGACTCAGACTCCCACACAATTATAGTGGGAGAATTTCATATCCCACTATCAATATTAGACAGATCAATGAGACAGAAAATTAACAAGGACATTCAGAACTTGAACTCAGCTCTGGATCAAGTAGGCCTAGTAGCCATCTACAGAACTCTCCAACTCAAATCAACAGAATATACATTCTTCTCAGCACCACATAAAACTTATTCTAAAATTGACCACATAATTGAAAGTAAAGCACTCCTCAGCAAATGTAAAAGAACAGAAATCACAATAAACAGTCTCTCAGACCACAGTGCAATCAAATTAGAACTTAGGATTAAGAATCTCACTGAAAACTGCACAACTTCATGGAAATTGAACAACCTACTCCTGAATGACTCCTAGGTAAATAACAAAATTAAGGCAAAAATAAAGTTCTTTGAAACCAATAAGAACAAAGAGACAACATACCAGAATCACTGGGACACAGCTAAGACACTGTTAAGGGAAATTTATAGCACTTAATGCCCACGTCAGCAAGGTGGAAAGATCTCAAATCAACACCCTAACATCACAATTAAAAGAACTAGAGAAGCAAGAGAAAACAAGTTCAAAAGCTAGCAGAAGACAAGAAATAACTAACATTGGAGCAGAACTGAAGGCTATAAAGACACAAAAAACTCTTCAAAAAATTAAACCCAGGATCTGTTTTTTTTGAAAAAATTACCAATATAGACCACTAGCTAAATTAATAAAAAGAAAAGAGAGAAGAATCAAATAGATGCAATAAAAATGATAAAGTGGATGCCACCACTGATCCCACAGAGATACAAACTACCATCAAAGAATACTATAAACACCTCCACATCAATAAACTAGAAAATCTAGAAGAAATGGTTACATTCCTAGAAACATACACCCTCCCAACACTAAACCAGAAAGAAGTCAAATCCCT
The DNA here is from genome assembly GCF_028885655.2 of Pongo abelii. Taxonomy (NCBI): domain Eukaryota; kingdom Metazoa; phylum Chordata; class Mammalia; order Primates; family Hominidae; genus Pongo; species Pongo abelii. The sequence goes on along the minus strand of NC_071997.2, from coordinate 51,392,149 downwards.
GAATAGACCGATAACAAGTTCTGAAAATGAGGCAGTAATTAGTAGCCTACCAATCAAGAAAAGCCCAGGACAAGATGGATTCACAGCCAAATTCTATCAGAGGTACAAAGAGGAGCTTGTACCATTCCTTCTGAAACTATTCCAAACAATTGAAAAGGAGAGACTCCTCCCTAACTCATTTTATGAGGCCAGCATCATCCTGATACCAAAACCTAGCAGAGACACAACAAAAAAAGAAAACTTCAGGCCAGTATTCCTGATGAACATCGACGTGAAAATCCTCAATATAATACTGGCAAACCAAATCCAGCAGCACATCAAAAAGCTTATCCATCACGACCAAGTTGGCTTTATCCTTGGGATGCAACGCTGTTTCAGCATATGCAAATCAATAAACATAATCCATCACATAAACAGAATCAATGACAAAAGCCACATGATTATCTCATATATGCAGAAAAGGCCTTTGACAAAATTCAACAGCTCTTCATATTAAAAACTCTCAATAAACTAGCCATTGATGGAACATATCTCAAAATAATAAGAGCTATTTATGACAAACCCATAGCCAAAATCATACCAAATGGGCAAAAGCTGGAAGCATTCCCTTTGAAAACTGGTACAAACAAGGACGCCCTTTCTTACCATTCCTGTTCAACATAGTATTGGAAGTTCTGGCCAGGGCAATCAGGCAAGAGAAAGAAATAAAGAGTGTTCAGATGGGAGAGGAGGAAGTCAAATTGTCTCTGTTTGCAGACAATACGATTCTATATTTAGAAAACCCCATCATCTCAGCCCAAAAACTCCTTAAGTTGATAAGCTACTTCAGCATAGTCTCAGGATACAAAATCATAGTGTGAAAATCACAAGCATTCCTATACACCAACAATAGACAAGCAGAGAGCCAAATCATGAATGAACTCCCATTCACAATTGCTACAAAAAGAACAAAATAGCTAGGAATACAGCTTACGAGGGACATGAAGGACCTCTTCAAAGAACTACAAACCACTGCTCAAGGAAATAAGAGAGGACACAAATGGAAAAACATTCCATGCTCATGGACAGGAAGAATCTTTATTGTGAAAATGGCCATACTTCCCAAAGTAATGTATAGATTCAATGCTCTTTCCATTAAACTACCATTGACTTTCTTCACATAATTAGAAAAAAATTACTTTAAATTTTGTATGGAACCAAAAAAGAGCCTGTATAGCCCAGACAATCCTAAGTAAAAAGAACAAAGCTGGAGGCATCACGGTACCTGATTTCAAACTATACTACAAGGCTATGGTAAACAAAACAGCATGGTACTGGTACCAAAACACATATATAGACCAAGGGAACCGAACAGAGACCTCAGAAATAACACCACACATCTACAACCATCTGATCTTCGACAAACCTGACAAAAACAAGAAATGGGGAAAGATTCCATATTTAATAAATGATGCTGGGAAAACTGGCTAGCTATATGCAGAAAACTAGAACTGGACTCCTTCTTACACCTTATACAAAAATTAACTCAAGATGGACTAAAGACTTAAACATGAAACCCAAAGCCATAAAAACCCTAGAAGAAAACCTAGGCAATACCATTCAGGACATAGGCATGATCAAAGATGTCACGATTAAAACACCAAAAGCAATTGCAACGAAAACCAAAATTGACAAATGGGATCTAATTAAACTAAAGCGCTTCTGCACAGCAAAAGAAACTAGCATCAGAGGGAACAGGCAACCTACAGAATGGGAGGAAATTTTTGCAATCTAGCCATCTGAAAGAGGTCTAATATCCAGAATCTACAAGAAACATAAACAAGTTTACAAGAAAAAAAAACAAATGACCCCATCAAAAAGTGGACAAAGGATATGAACAGACACTTCTCAAAAGAAGACATTTATGCGGCCAACAAACATGAAAAAAACTCATCGTCATGATCATTAGAGAAATGCAAATCAAAACCACAATAGGATACTGTCTCACGCCAGTCAGAATGGCAATTATTAAAAAGTCAGGAAACAATAGATGCTGGCGAGGATGTGGAGAAATAGGAATGCTTTTACACTGTTGGTGGGAATGTAAATTAGTTCAACCATTGTGGAAGATAGTGTGGCAATTCCTCAAGGATCTAGAACCAGAAATACCATTTGACCCAGCAATGCCATTACTGGGTATATACCCAAAGGAATATAAATTATTCTACTATAAAGACACATGCACACGTATGTTTACTGCAGCATTATTTACAATAGCAAAGACTTGGAACCAACCCAAATGCCCATCATTGATAGAGTGGATAAAGAAAATGTGGCACATATACACCATGGGATACTATGTAGCCATAAGAAAGAATGAAATAATGTCTTTTGCAGGGACATGGATGAAGCTGGAAGCCCTCATCCTCAGCAAACTAACACAGTACTTGCCTTCATTTCTAGGCTCCAAGACTATTCATTTTTGGCAATTATTCTCAAATCAGTGCCTATGAGAAACCCTGTATCCCTGTATTTTATGACTTTTTTTTTCTACTTCAAGTTCTGGGACACACGTGCGAACATGCAGGTTTGTGCTCTCCCTCCACTTGCCTCCCACCCCCTGACAGGTCGCAGGTGTTTTGTTTTCTGGAGTAAAGGAAAGGAAATTTCTGAAATTTGTCATAATACTGTCAAAGTATTCTTATGTTGCCTTCTTTGCTAACTAAAGTTTCAACTGAGTGTTTACTCATGGCTCAATATTAATATCTTCTCAATTGCATTAAAACTTACTTCTGCTAAATACATTCCAACAGTTTTAGATTATAGTCTCTGAAACCCAGCATGAGAGACTGAATAAGTTAATCAAATGAACTCAGACTATTATTTGTGAAGGAGTTACACCTTTTAAGAGGTAGAGTTTAAACCATTAAAATATCTTCTAACAGCCCCACAAGAGGTCTATAATTATAATATATACCTGATACCTCATAGATTATCTCTGCCTATGAATGGCAGACTTAATGATAAAACTGTGTTTGGGAGGAGCTAGAAACATTTAAAGTCATTGATAACTATAATTGATCACTAGGGAACTTCTATTCATTTGAAATATTGAAAAAATGTTCTCTTAAGTTTTTAGATTTCAGTTCAGCATATAATACAGTATGCACATTTATCACTTTATTTTCCTCTTGTTGAGTTTTAATGTTACTTTTATGGCTTTATTTCAATATTTTTCTAGTGTGAGTCCCATTACACTATACAATATCTGGCTCTTGTCCTTTGCAATACCATTCCTTTCCCTCATCAATTCTTGTAAAAAACACTACCGAATGAATGAAACACTATGATTTTGTTCTAGACTTTCAGCTTGTCAGTTTGGCATTGAGCTACAAATATTCTAGAGCTAAAATTTCCACAGTGTCAATATCCAAGTGTATCTGACCAAATCCAGAATTGAGTTTCTTCTTCTGAGGGGCTTTAACCCTTAATCCTCTCCCTATATGTGAAGAGTATCATGTTGCTTGAAACCAGAACTCATGTCCATACTTACAAATTTGCCTACTCACTAAAATGTCTTTGTAATGAATATTCATAGTATTTTTGCCATCATTCAAGGACATATACAAAGTGATAAAAAAAATTGAGTCACTCATTTCTTCCTTTCCCAGATGAGGTCAAACAAAGTAACACTCTGCTTGTGTTTCAGCTCCCTTACAATGATGACAAGAGGATAAAGACAGGAGGAGCGGCGCAGTGTGGTACCAGAAGCTCCAGCTGGATCCTATCTGTGGCATCTAGTGGGGCAGCCTCAGGAAAGTCACTTAATGCTCTGAATCTCATTTTATCTTTTGTAAAATAAAAGAAATGGAATCTATCGAGATGAGTAGTTTTTAAAAATTAAGATTATAATCTTTGTGAGATAAATGTATAATTGTATTACATAATTACTCTTTATGATTGCATATAATATCAAATTATTTAATGTAATATATATATAATTTTCCCTTAGGAGCAAAGGATTTGTATTTACTATTGGTGATCACTGTAACTTTATAAAAGCATAACCACCAAGATTAATGAGAATTAACTGTACATAGGCTGACTAAAGACAGTTTTTAACAGGAAGTACGGTGTCATCTCAAAGTAACAGATACTAGAAAACCCAAGAAAAAACTAAAATCTATTATAAATGTTAAAATAATTTAAAGTGTTAAGATTAAAACATGTACAAAAATCAATACCTTTCTCATATACCACTATTATGACCTAGAACCATTTTATCTATCCAACAAGTATTAGACTTCAGGAAAATGACAGTAAGTCTCCAATTATTAGAGGTATATGGAGCTCAAATCTTTATTCCCAGGAAAACTGTCTAACAAGTCTGACAGATGTGGATGTGAAAGGGGCAAGGAGCCCTTTCTATTTGCGGACATTGTATTACTTACATGGACAGTAAAATCAAGAATAGTAAAGGTGATGTCTCACTACAACCCTTGTCCCAACAGCAGAAGAGGGACAACACCAAAATGAAGGAGGCAGATGACAATGCAACAGGAGTGGTGGGGCACCCTGCTGCTGAGGAGCTAAATATACACTGTAGCTAACCAGTGTCACAGTGTGCAGCTAGATCCAAAAGGAGAAGGCAAGCCAAAAATTCTCATACCTTATCAGAACCTGGGAGATGAAAACTATCTCAGAGGTGGTTTCTATGGGATAGACAGTAGGCGAGAAGTGGGCTCATACCAACTCCTCCTAAGACCCTGATGCTTTACATTCCAGGAGAATCACAGGGCATTCTGTGAGATCAGCTGTTTTTAAGCCTTCCCTATGTTGCCAGTGTGGAAGTGTGCAAGGTCATTGGGACACCAGCCTGGAAGAGCTACTGTTACTGCATTGTATTTAATAACAAAATTAGGACTTAGATCAAATTCTGACAGGTACAAATGGTTACTATCAAGTATTCAAAATTGATCAAATAACTAGTTCTTGCATCTCAAGGCAAGATATACTCTGACCAATATCTAGCTTAAAAGACTCAGTCAGAGGTGGACATAATGGCATTCTGATAGGTGGGCAAGTCAGCTGGGTCATCCCATGGATTGATATGTGAAGTGGAGAAACACAAATTAAGTAAGACTCCCTATCTTAGGTGCTGCTACCAAGCTTTGGGAAACAGGGCTTGCTTTTCCTGGGATATTCAACCTCATTTTTGCTAAGGCAGTGGGGTTCCTTAAAAGCTTTTCAGCCTTATCACATAACTTAAACTCTATTAGCCTAATTATAATAGGTAACATATATTTCTGACATCTATCTTAATAGTCAGTAAATCTTCTGGTATATATTTCAATAACAGTATTTGAAGTGATCACGTGATATTTTTGAGTATATATTTCTGATACACTAGCATCTTTAAAAACTAATTAACCAGTCCTATGGTAAGGGTTAAAATTAACTTATATCATGCACACACACACACACACACACACACACACACACAGATCCAGCGTATATTAAGTATATATTACATTGTTTCTACTTAAACATCCTGAAGGGAAATCATTTAAAACCATGTAATAGAAACATCCAGATAGACCATGTAATGGAAGAAAAGCTCTCATTTACCAAAACAATTAAAAAATTAACTAAATGAACAGACTACCTATGAACTTACATGCTGAATATATAAAGAAAAAATTCAGGCCGGGCGTGGCGGCTGATGCCTGTAATCCCAGCACTTTTGGAGGCTGAGGCAGGCGGATCACTTTAGGTCAGGAGTTCGAGACCAGCCTGGCCAACATGGTGAAACCTCGTGTCTACTAAAAATACACAAATTAGTTGGGTGTGGTGGTGTGCGCCTGTAATCCCAGCTACTGGGGAGGCTGAGGCAGGAGAATGGCTTGAACCCAGGAGGTGGAGGTTTCAGTGAGCCGAGATCATGACACTGCACTCCTGCCTGGGTGACAGAGCAAGACTCCATCTCAAAAAAAAAAAAAAAAGAAAGAAAAAAGAAAAAATTCAAATGTTGCTGAAGGATTTAAAAGGTGATTTGAAATAGAAAAAATATATCATGCTTTTGATTAGGAATGTTCAATATCATGAAGATGTCAGTTCTCCGTAAATCAATCTATAAAATTAATATGATTTTGTAAAAACAACAATACCAATTGGACAGGATCTTTTAAAACTTTATATTTTAAAAAAAAGCAAAAACAATTTAAACCCCATAACTTTTTTAAAAAAGGTATAATGGGGGATAGTCCTATTAGATATTAAACTGTACCTTCTAATTTAAACAATGAGGAGTTAGCACATTAAGAGTTCAATGGAAAGTCCCCAAAGTGCAGACATAGAAGACAAAATATATAGAGGAATTTTGTTTATAATAAAGTTTACATTTGAGATCATAGGTGAAAAAACAGAAGATTAATAAATTCGATTGGGACAACTGGTTAGCCAACTAAAAATATTATTTCTTTATAATTTACATGAAAATAAATTTCAGATGCATGAAAGACTTAAGTATGAAAAATAAAAAGAAGGAAATTAAAAAAAAATTTTATATTGGAAAGTTCTTTTAAATTATGGAGTAAAACAAGTCATAAAAATGAATTTGATTATATAACTCTAAATTATTCTACACAGCAAATAAAAAATACACAAAAACATCAGAAACAAAATTTAAATTTTTAATTCATATAATATGAAATTGGTTAATTTTTCTATTATGCAAAAGTTTTCTATAAATTAATAAGAACACATAAGAGCAACCCAGGTTAAAAGGGGAAAAAAATTTAGGTAAGTCAGAGAAATGCAAATAGAGATGGCCCTTAAGAACATGAAAAGAAGCCAGGCGTGGTGGCTCACACCTGTAATCCCAGCACTTTGGAAGGCCCAGGCGGGCAGATCACGAGGTCAGGAGATGGAGACCATCCTGGCTAACTCAGTGAAACCCCGTCTCTACTGAAAATACAAAACATTAGCCGGGTGCGGTGGCGGGTGCCTGTAGTCCCAGCTACTCGGGAGGCTGAGGCAGGAGAACGCGTGAACCCGGGAGGTGGAGCTTGCAGTGAGCCGAGATCGTGCCACGGCACTCCAGCCTGGGCGATACAGTGAGACTCCGTCTCAAAAAAAAAAAAAGAACATGAAAAGATGCTGAAACTCAAACGCCTTCATAATAAGATAAATAAAAGTTAAAATTACGAAATAATTGTTATCAAGTAGCAAAAATTAAAATGCTTACAAACACATTGTGTTGGCGAGGGTATGGAAAGCAGGCATTCACACTTTTTCTAGGAATATAAAATGGTACTATTTTATGGCAATAATTTGGCAATATCTATAGAAATTTGATGCTAAATATGTCCATATATTCATTGCAGCTTTATATTTGTAATAGCACAATATTTTTAAAAATTCTAAATAATAGGATTGGTTAAATACATTATATAACATTTATATAATAGAAGAGTTTGCGTTACAAAGAAAATGAAGGACACCATTATATATGAATATATAACAAATACATACCATCAAAACACACACTAAGTGACAAAAGCAAAGTACAGAAGAGTTTGTTGAGTGTTTGTCAAAAGAGAAAAAATAACATACATGTCCACCTGTCCACATACAGAGAATGTCTGCACAAAGGCACAAGAATTTGACTGGTGGCAGCTCCCGGAAAAGGAAACGCAGTTGCTGAGAGATCCAATTGAAAGAGAAACTTACTTTTTATTTTACACTTTCTTGTACCTTTTGCTATTATATCATGTGTATGTGATACGTATTCAAAGAAAAAGTAAGACTAATATTATCAAACATTTCAAAATAATGTGTAGTGATTTACGAGGTTATCTTTCACGGAAGCGTAGTGCCAAGGGAAAGAGCCATATTCGTACTCCGGAGAAACAAGGTATCTGGCGAGGTAACTATCAATCAGGAGTGGAGCCAGAAAATTGAGCACAAAGGAAGTTTAAGAGCTAAATCAAGGAATACCAACTGTCTGCCCTTGCATCAGCCAACCTTATTTTAGGTAACATATATGGCTGTCTCCAGGGCGTGATTCAGCCTGTCTTGGCAATTTGAAAATCATTTTAATAATACCCTTAAACTTTAAGGGACTAAAATCAATAGTGTTTACTGTATCTGATTTATTAATTTCCACTCGCCATCTACTGGCACAGATGTTTTTAAACTAATTTTAGCATCAGACTTTTTTAAAAAGTAAAATATTGTTCAGGATCTCAATATCTATATAAATAAAATGAAGCTGTTCCGTTTCTATGAGGGAAGAGTGGTGGAGGCCCACCAGCCCATCTGCTGAAACTTCCTGTTCATATACTCTTCTCAGCAGCCCACCCACCTTAGTTTCATTGAATGCAGCTCAAAAACCTTTGTTTCATGGGGGATAAAAGGAGTAAAGGTAAAGAACAACAGAGGTTTGGTGTGGGTAACATAAGAATTCTCCAGCAAGTAGCAAGACAGGCCACGGGTGGTAGTGGTTTTGCTGGCACTGTATTCTGCCTCTCAATATTGATAAAATATTTTATTTTGTGCTACAAATAAGATCTCTCTAAATACCTTTTCAGCCCTCCTCCAACCTATGTGTGTGTATACATACATATGTATGGGTGTTTATATATATATATGTGTATGTGTGTGTGTGTGTGTATTTAAAGCATATCTATATATATTATATATGTGTAGGGGAAAATAATATCTTTTCCAAACCTGTTACTGAGACCCCTAAAACAAAAGGCAGATTACCAAAAGAAAAGCATAATATTTTATTTAAAAAAGAGCTTTAGGTGACATGGGAACCTTCAAAAATGAAGACCCAGAGACTCAGGGAAAACTGTATCTTTATGGACAGTCACACAAAAGTGTGTTTGGAGGACAAAGGGGTATAATTTAATAGTAGTAAACCAGGGGGAACTTAGCAAGGCTTGTTTGTTCAGATTCTTCTTAGCGTCTGTGTGTGTCATTGTTTCCCTCCAGATACAGGACAGAACTACTGTCACATGAGCGTCTTCATGGGGGGGAGGAAAAGAGAATGACCTGCTTGCTTATGTGGTTTTCTCAGTTTCTTTCAGCTTAAATTATTCATTATGCCAAGGTATAATGTTCTGAGCCCTGACGCACACACATATATACGTATATATATATACATATATGTGTGTATATATATACATATGTGTGTGTGTCATATATATGTATATATGTATCTATATGTATATATGACACACACACATATATGTGTATATATAGAATATATATGTGTGATGTATATTACTGTATATAATACAGATATTACATAAATAATCATATATCTCTCTCACACACACAAATGGCTTTCTGCTCTTCAGTCTTCACATGTAATAATTTATACTCATGAAGTGTGTTTCCATTGCACTCTTGAGTTAGAGGTTCAGTTGCTATAATATGTCGTGATTGGTTGGTTGAGTAGTATAGGCTGAAAAATCTGACATTTGCCCAAACCATTCTCTGTTACACTGTGCAGAATTGAGCAAGTTACTTAACCTCTGCCATCCAGTTTCAATATTGGGAATGCAAGTGTATTTACTAGTAGTGTTTCTATCAATGTTAACATTAATTCATGTATGTGAAGAGCCTGACATGGTAATTGTTTAACAAACTGTTTGTAATCCCAGCGCCACTCTCCAACCCTCTTCTTTTCTTTGTCGACTAAAGGAAGAGTAGCAATAATCAGGGAGAATTAAAAATACTGTTTCTCAATAGAATGGAAATATCTGTATCTTTATTCTAGCATTTAGCTAACACATACAATGGAAAAATATCACATATATAAAGATGATGGACATAAAATCTATGTTAGTATTTCACAAGAATCATACATACTTTGTCGTGAGTTTGCCCACAGGTTTATTATAGCACTAGTGTCAATAAATAACACCGTGCACATATTTACAAGAATATATAAAATGCATGCCATTTCCTTGTCACAGCTGAAGCCTATCTCATGTAATATATACACTACGAAATCTTACAAACAAGGGGAATTTTTTTTAAACATCAATCCTTTTTGAGTCTTCCTTGGGTTGGACAAGAAATAGCATTTAAATGTCAGCTGTAATACATATCTGAATAGGATTTGTCATTATTAGTAAATTTGAAATATTCTGGAATGAGATATTACCTGGGAATCACTTTCATGATACTTAGTTGAGCCTAGCATATCTCAGAATACCTCTCGTCTTCCATCTGAGTTAGTCTTCCTGCTTTTGGTCTCTTCCTTGCTTAAAGAGTTATGTCTATTAATACTTAAAATTAAGATTAAATAATTTAACTAGTTGTTCAAGACTAGTTACTCCTAATCAAACAGTAAGTACCCTCTCATCTGTGCGTGATAATGCTAGTTAAGCCAGGAGTTGAGTTCAGGTTCTCTGACACCATATTCACATTCCATATGGGCTGTCACTATGCTACTCTATTAGCCTGGTTGATGAATCTCTTCACTCCAGCCTGGATTTTCTGTCTTCATTCTTACCTCTGAGATTTTCATCACATTTTTGCCCTTACCTGGAATCACATTACTCCTTCTCCATCTCCACATATTCAACTTGTGATACCTAGTTCAAGACTAGCTTTTTCTAAAGGATTACTTGTAGCAACTATACCTTCTCTGCATTTATAATTATAGTAACTCATTAACTCATTTGATATATGACCATTAACATATTTCTCTAAGTCTAATAGTTTTAAGATTATTAGTCATATCATGCAGGAATTGTGATTGTACTTTTTTTGAACCTCTTCAGCACAGTAAAGGAGTGAAGAGTGGCTAGTCTCTGTATTCGTGCCCAATTTATTTGGGTTGAATTCGCCTAAATGATTGCTTCATTCTTTTGTGTTTATTGTGACATTTATGTTTTAGAATTGGTTTTTCATTTTTCTGCTTAGATTCTTGCTACCATACATACTCTGCATACAGACTGTAATAAATTTTATGAGATTTAGTTTAGTGGTGTTCAAATTTTGGTGTACATATAGACTTTCCTGGGATCGTTTTCAAAATACACAAGCTGGTTTCTATTTCCCACAGTGTAGTGTAATAGACACTCTAACTGGCACTCTTGATTAAAACAAACTATGAATGTGGAAGAAGTACTAAAACAATAATTATAAATCCATTACTGAGCTGACATTTGCAGAAGCCAAAATGAAGTAAAAGCAAGGACTTATGAAAGTAAGGACCAAGCCAGCCTTTACTTTGTGATGCAGTGGTTCCATTTCAATAGTTGCATGAGAGGCAAGAGATTGGAAGCAACTATGATGGAAGTTTAGTAGAAGACTACTGCAAAAGCTGAAAGATGAAAAAGTAATAAATGGGCAAATACTAAGAAAACTAGTTTTTCTTGATCTTGATGAATTGAGAAGGGGAAGGAGGCTAGAATGTTCCCTATATAGGTTTATGGTCTGGACACATGCTACCAATGTATTTCAAAAAAACTCAAGAAGATAACTTAATTGAAAGTGCTCACAGGCTGGTATTGACCACAGATAACCAACAGAAGCAGAGAAAATTACTGTTTGAAGGAACACAATTTTAATAAAAGTATCAAAGAATTTCCACAGAGAATTTTTGAGGAACATTTGCTCAGAGTTAAAATGAACAAAACACAAAACAGAAGAAAACAAAGAAACATGAATAAAAGAGCAAGGGGCCATGGGGAATAGACTGTAGAATTAGATACAAAAGATATGTTTATTTAATGTATCTAATGGAGACTCTCACATTAGAAAATAGAATATGTATCAAGACATAAAAGAGATGCTTGAAGAAATAATCTACATATTAGTTTTGGTGAATATATATGACTGAGTATATTTGTCAAAAACTTAACTTATACACCTACAAAAGGTGACTATTACTGACTACAAATTGGACCTCAAAAAATCTGACTTGATTAAAGAATAAATATCTTTAAAGGTCTTTTTAAAAAACAAATAAAATGTGGGACAGCACTAAAGTGATAATTACAGGGATATTTATAGCCTTAAATGTTTCTAGTTGTAAAGAAAAAAAACTGAAAAGAGATCAGAAACATCAACTTTAGACAACAGGAAACAACAAAATATCTCTAAAGAGAATAGAAAGAAATAATAAAATAAATGCTTAAATTAATATAATAGGAAAAAAATATTCAGTAACAAATGCCAACAAGCAGCTAAATGTTGTTTTTTGGGGCAAGAACTAATTTTTTAGTTGTATGACTAACAAGTTACCACCAGAACGGGCTAGAAACCCACTTAGTTGAAGAGTGACAGCTGCTTCACTAACCGCTTCTGAAAGACCGCCAGCCACGAACAGACACACTCTGATAGCCACACTTCTACAACTAAATCTAACCAATCATTAACACCTGTGCCTGTGTTTGTGTCATTCTTGAACTCTGTGCTTGCCATAACCTTCTATAAATGTTCTCTGCTTGGCTCAGAGAGAATGTCATTAGTGTCGCCTTTTCATACTCAGTTGTAGTTCTTTCAGTTGTTACTGCACACCTCTTGAAAGTTTTCAGCAGGTTCAAGTCTCTTTCTGCTTTTCTGTACAACTTAGTGCCCTTTCTCTAGAAGACCCTTGCTGTTCACCTGTAAACTTGTAGCCCAGACCTCTTCTCTTTCTTGATATATAACCAACTAATGATCGAACATCACCTGTATGCTCTGTAGACACTTCAGATAGATGTGTGTAAACCAAACTCACCTAGCCCTCCTCTTCCTCTATTCCTTATTTAGTACCAGCATCAACCTAGTCTCCTAAGCTAGAAACCTGGGTTTCATACTTAACACCTGTGTTTCTTTACCTGCCCTATCAATCAAGCACCAAAACCTGTTCGTTCAGCTGCCTAAAAATGTCTTTATTTCAAGAGTTCACAACCTTGACTGCCCATTGGAATCACCTGGACAACTTTAAAATGTACCAATGATTCAGTTTAAATTTTGATTTAAATGGTCGGGGAGTGGGTGCTGAATTTCAGGATATTTAAAAGCTTCTTAGTATTCTAATGCGAAGTGAAAGTAGAGAACCAAGCATGGCTCTGTCTCCTCACCTCCGTTACCACATAACTTCAGGCCCCACAATTTCTTACATGAATTATTGAAACCATTATTAAGATCAGTCAGGCTCCTGGTCTCTAGTGTTATTCACTTCAAATTCATCCTTCACACAAAATAGTAGCATGTAGCTATAGAAATATGACAATTTATCTTCCTTTTAAAAATTTCTCCATGCCTGGCCATTAATAAAGTATAAAGTCTAAATTCCTTTAACAAGTCCTTCAGCTACTTCCATCAAGTGCCCCCAATCTGATGATGCATGGCCTTATTTCTTGCCACTTGGCTTTTCAATATAATCTAGCATCACTGAGATGTTTATTTTCTTATAGGCATCCTGTTGTGCTTTTTCTTTTACATAGAATGACTATTCACCTACTAGCAATCTAGTTAGACTGATCTACTAGTTTATAAAATAGTCCAATAATTCCTTCTCCAAGAAGCCTCCTTTAACTCTCTGAGGCTGAGGCTGGATGTTGTTGCCCCCCCGTTTTTTTTTTTTTTTTTTTTGGAGATGGAGTCTCACTCCGTCACCCAGGCTGGAGTGCAACAGCAGATCTCAGCTCACAAACCTCCTCCTCCCAGGTTCAAGTGATTCTCCTGTCTCAGCCTCCTGAGTAGCTGGCATTACAGGGACATGCCATCATGCCCAGCTAATTTTTGTATTTTTAGTAGAGATGGGGTTTCTTCATGTTGGTCAGGCTGGACTCAAACTCCTGACCTCAAGTGATCCACCCGCCTCGGCCTCTCAAAGTGCTAGGATTACAGGCATGAGCCACTGTGACTGGCCAATGTTGCCTGGCCAATGTTGCCCATTTTATGTTCCCATAATATTCAAAGCTTATCTTCCTTATTTCCCTTATCCTGCTTTATCATAGGCTTATGTTTCTGCTTCCCTCAATAGGCTATAAGTTTCTTGAGTCCTCTCAGAATTTGATTTAATTCTTGATATGGTTTGGACTGATGGGAAATACAATGATCAATAATAATGGTATTTGTATTCCATTTGCTCATAGTTTACATGCACACATACTTAAATTACTAATAGAGTTGGACAGATGCAACAGCATCTATATGAATACAGTCCAACAGGAACATAGGGGAAGATACAATTTACTGTACAGGGATGTGGAAGTGAGGTGTTAGAAATGACTGATTAGGAGATCACACACCATCTAGAACTGAGCTCATTAAAACAAGTTCAGTTAAAATATATATAAGTTTCACCAGACCCATAAGAGTCTTAACGGCAGTTTCTTTACTCTGCATTAGAATGTCTCTGCTTTCCACAATGTCGGTTATAGTCACTATGTTTTCATTTTGTAGACAGAGGCTCTGATAGAAAAATTTCCAAGTGAGAATTTATGGTAATGATGTCTGGTTACAATGCTTTGCATATAGCGAAACCTTCCATAATGTAAGTACTTTCTCTGGTTTTTACTTATGGGATAGTTAGAGACCTATAAATATTGCTTGACCATGTGGACCACAATGTGAGCAGAGAGAAGGGAGAATGAGCTCTTTGCAGTTTTCATCCTACCACCAGGTTGCAATTATTAAACTTCCATTTTCATTATGCATTTTTAATCTCTCATCAGCGTAGTTAACTGACTACTTGAACTTCCAAAACTCTGCTTAAAACAAGTAAGTTATAGAAATCAAGTTATTCAGAGAATCAAAAGATGAAAGTGGTTTATGCATGACACATTCCTGTTTTTCCTTTGAACACTTCCTTTTGCTGAAATACTCATTTCAGAAGTGCTGCATTAGATGAATTGTATCTCTATCCTAAGATAATGGAAATACAATTTCTAAAAGTAAATTCATTGTCACAAAATAATGATGCAACTAAACAATTTGGTTCCCTCTTAGGTTTCATAACAAAGTAATTCCACTTAAATTGTGTGAATAATGAAAGTAACTTTATCTGGGAGACTTGGTAGTTGCTGGTACTAAATAAAGAATGCAGGTATATAGGTTTGCATTGTCAGAGAATATTTAATTAAAATCATCTTACTGGGGAATAATATGTTAGAGTTAGCAACAACTCTTTCAGATCAGTGGGCAACATTTAGTGCACTAAACAGTTACTAATTTTCTTTCTTAAAGTGTTTCCTTACTGACCTACAATGTACTCAGGCATTCTTCTAAAACATTCATTAACATATATATGAAAAATTTGTAATTTTTCTTCAGCATGAAAATGTCCCAATTTTCTAAAATTATTTTTTTCTTCTGGAGAAAAACTTTTTTCTTCCTCTAAACTTTTATTCTTTGGTGTAACAGAGCTCGAAAGGGAAAAAAAAGTGTAAGCCACTTATTCCGGCCCATTAGAGTCTATGAACATTGAGATTGCTCTGTGATCCAGTTCAGCAACACAAGATTAATGAAGAACAGGCACTTCTCTTTCCCAAGATGCAGGGCAATGTCAGAAAAGATACACCTGTTTAGTTCTTGTTTGCAGATAGCTTGGGTTGGCACTGATTAAAACTGAAACTGATGACAGAAATGACCTGAAACAAGAGTTTTTAAAAAGATAACTGCTTTGCTTGGTTATCGCTGTTCTTCAAGTCATGGGAGTTGACATGTCCATCCTGATAGAGGAATGGATGCTGGTGCATTTTCCGAGTGATGGAAAAAATGTGTTCCTTTTCTTCTCACCTGTCTAGTCGCTTTCAGTGCTTTAATAGTAAGGCTGAATACATGGCATCTTTCTCAAATTCCTTCTATTTAGAGCAATGAATTTAGAGGAATCTCTACATCTCTGTTCCCCTTTGTCTTACATGACTGATGACAATTGTGCGACTTGGGCCACTCTCATATATGTACATAAAGTTATCTACAATTCCAGGGTTTAGTTCTCCCTTTTTCAGTGGGAAGTCAGGGATTGAGCTAGATGATATAGGTATAACCAAATCTTCTAATTTCCGTAAGAAGAGATAAAAAGGAAATAACTTGTGACTTTTGGTATTTTAGCTTTCATAAGGAAGACATTTGGTAACTCCTTGCAATTGATCATATCATATCAACGTCTCGGAACCCATTAGCTGAGAAGTGAAGATTTGATTGATAGAGTAGACATAAAATTTAGATGTCTCTCATCCAAAATTTGTGATACTTCATAAGGCCAATACATAGTCCTTAGATTGTTTAATGTAGTCTTTAATTATTCAGTGTTCTCAGAAGCATTTTCGTCATGAAGAATTTCTTCATGAGTTTTCATCCTGTGATTTTTCAGCTGTAATCATTGTGCATTGAATGACTTGATTATCATAATTCACATATGATGTAGGGGCATTGTGAACTCTACATTTATTCATAAATTGATTTTACTTTTTCTCCCCAATTCCCTCTAATATTATACTAAATTGTATGTAAGGGTTTGTTAATTCAATCAGGTTAGTAACTAAAGCCCTTTGTTTTTAACCACAATTCAAATTTAAGCCCTTCTTGAGCCTTTAATCATGTAGTACATTTATTCAAAAGCAGTGACCTTCTTTAAAAGACATGGAACAATTCAGGCAGAAAGAAAAACATGAACAAGTTTTGGTCATCGAGTTTAAAAATGTACTGTGTTTGAAAGCCATGAAACTCCATTAAAAAAATCTAGTGTATTAGAAAGCACGGCTTTGAATTCAAAGCTTTCACAGGCTTAAATACTAGTCCTGTTATTTACCAGTTGTGGAACTAGTTACTTAACTTCAGGCCTTAGTTTACTCATATGTGAAATTTTGATAGTGGTCTTCTTGCACAGAGTTCTTATAAAAAGTACAATAATACAAAGCCTATTTAACAGTATAAAATATATGCGAGTACAATTACATTATGTATGTATATATACTTTATGTCTAATGTATTTAAATATGGTAAAATCAATATTAGAATATTACAAAGGCTCCACTGGAACTTGCATTTGGAGTGAGGAGACCTAGCTACCATTTTTGTATCTTTTATTCCTTATCGTATAACCTGAGGAACTCCCTGAACCTCTCTGGGCCTTCTATCCCATAGCCAGCATCATAGTTTTGGTTGGATGCTTCCCTGCAAACATTAACCCAATGGAAACCAGAGAAGAGAGAGGGCAGAGGCTGCTTATGGAGGTCAGGATTATTGTACCTAGAGAAACAATTTTAACAGAGACTGAAATGGTGCCAGGTGTACAGCCTAGTGTTCCGGTCTAAGGCACGGATCTTGGCAGAACTCTAGTCATTATAGGTTATAATTTTCTCATAGGAATTACAGAAAGCTATAATCTAGTGAACAACTTGAAGGTCCTAGAGTCATCCTAGAACTACAGATACTTGACTAAAGCAAAAAAACTAGTTCCCAGTCTTGCATTCTGAAAATATTATGTTTCAGCTGTACTCTCTGTCTAGGTCAGGCAGAGGTACAGGTGAAAGATCTGTCTACTAACCCAAACCTTAATACAGTGAACAGAGGTGGGGAGGACTCAAAATAACATCTACCCCAGAGTGTTGTTATAAGGTCCAGGGATAATAATTTATGAAGAGATGCTATGTCTAATATAAAATGCAAAATAGAATTTTGGCTTATATAATTCAACACTTTAATTGAGATTGCCTTTTCAACTACTTTAAAATAGATTATTGATTTATATAATATAATCTAACATACTGGCTAATTGACATTGATTTTCCCATACTGGTGAATTTATGTTCTTTCCTAATGTTGTCCAAATATTATTTACTCAGGTAAGATATAGCAAAAAACATAATTATTTATAGGAGATTCAACACAGCTGGTGGAAAGCAAACACTGAAAGTATATTGAGATTTAGGATAATATACTCTAATTGTGTTGATAGCATTGTTACTTTTTTTCCATGGTGCCAAATCTTATTCACTTTCCTCAGGTATTGCTTTATTTTTTTTTCATTGATTATTTTCAAGTCCGTGGTGGTGCTAAGGAGAATACAGAATTCTCCTTAGAGTACAAATAACTCCTAAACCACAATATATTAATTTGTGGCTATCTTGTTCCTAAGCCAACTATTTATCAGAGCTGGCAGAGGGAGGGGGAAAAAACAGAAAATACAAATTTTACTAAGACATTCCTTGTACCTAATGATATATTCCAAAAGAGAACAGAAAGTAGACGAAGAAAGGGAGGGGGAAAAAAAAAACATGAACAATAAATTCAATGAGAACTTAGGCACCAGTATTCAAAATGATGATCTGTAAATGTGAATGCTATAACAAGTATCATTTGTCACTCACAAGTGAATAGTTTTAGTAACACATTTTCCAAGGACAGGGAATACAGATATAATGTCTTCATATGTGTAAGATTCAACAAATTTTTATAATTTAACACATAGTTAAATTTCTTTCTTTTACTTTCTTTGAGCAAAAAATCTCCCTCTTCTGCAGTTGATTTTCTTTAAATATATTTTGTGATATTTATTTTATCTTATGGAAATAAGAGGACTCAGTTACATTTATGCCATCTAGCTCAATCTCTAGCTTTCTTATTGAGAAAGCAAGAACTAAATTCTGAAATCGTAGATAACCTTAGGTACATACATGAGAGTGGCCCAAGTCACACAAGTGTCATCAGTCATGTAGAAAAAAGAGGAGCAGAGGTGTAGGGATTCCTCTAAATTCATTGCTCTAAATAAAAGGGATTTGAGAAAGATACCCTGTATTGAGCCTTACTGTTAAAGCACTGAAAGAGACTAGGCAGATGAGAAGAAAAGGTACCCTTTTTTTTTTCCATGCCTTGGAAAATGCACCAGGATCCACTCCTATATCAGGATGGATATGTCAACTCCCATGGCTTCAAGGAGAGGGATAACCAAACACAACAGTTATCTATTAAAGAACTCTTGTTTCGGGTCATTTCTCTCATCAGTTTTAATCAGTGCCAACCCAATCTATCTGCAAACAACAACCAAACATGTATATCTTTCTTGACTTTGCCCTACTTCATGGGAAAGGGAAGTGCTTGTTCTTGATTAACCTTGTATTGCTGAATTTGATCACCAGACAATCTCAATGTTCATAGACTTTAACTGGTCAGAATAAGGGTCTTAAGTTTTGATTTTTGGAGATTTATTGCATTCATGAATAAATGAGGGTATAAGGAAAGCTTTCCATCAGCCAATCTAGATTCAGATATATAACACACATATTGGAATTATTAGAGGGAATTTACAATAACTATGATTAATACTTAAGGCCTCTAGTGAAAAAGGCTTATAATATGTATGGAAAGTTGGGGAACTTAGCATCATGATAGAAACCCTAAGAAAAAAAATAAAATAGAAATGCCAGAAATGAAGAACATCCACAATGTCAGACATGAAAAATGCTTTTCATGATCCATCAGTAGTCTTGATGGAGGTAAAGAAGAAATCAATGAACTTGAAGTTTTGTCAATAAAAATTATCCAAAACTGAAACTCAATGCAAAAAAAAAAAAAAAAAGAATGGGAGATGGAACAAATCAGAGCAGCCAAGAGCCATGAGACAATATAAAACTACCTATAATACCTGTAATTGGAATCCAACAAGGAGAACAGAGAGGAAAAAAAGGGCAGGATATTCATATAAGGAGATAATGGCTGCAAGTTTTTCAAAACTTAAGACTTCAGCCACAGATATAAGAACTGAGAGCACGAAACAGAATAAAACCTAGAGAAATTTATACCAGGAACATAGTATTTAAATAAGTGAAAAACAAAGAAAACCCAAATCTTTAAAGTAGACAGAAAAAAAATAAATATGAACTATGGATGCATTTTGTAATATGAATGAATCTCAAATGCGAAGAAAACCAGACTCAAATGGCTACCTATTGTGTAATTTCATTTATATGGCATTCTGAAATCTATGTAAAACTGTAAGTATGGAAAACATATCAGTGAATTCCAAAGGCTAGAATAGAGAGTGATTTTGACCTGAGAGAGACACTAAGAAATTTTTGTAGGTGATGAAACTTGTATATATTTTTTATTAAATTAAAAATATATTTTTAATTTTGTGGGTACATAGTAGGTATATATCATTATGGGTTACATGGAATATTTTGATATAGGCATACAATGTGTAATAATCACATTAGGGCAAATGGAGTGTCCATCACTTCAAGCATTTATCCTTCGTGTTACAAACAATCCAATAATATTTCTTCAGGTATTTTAAAATGTACAATTATATTATTTTTGACTATAGTCACTCTGTTGTGCTAGTAAGTATTAAATCTTATTCATTCTTTCTATTTTTTTTAACCCATTAACCATCCTCACTCCCATCCCCAACAACCCTCTCACTACCCTTCCCAGTCTCTGGTAAACATTCTTCTATTCCCTATCTCTATGAGTTCAATTATTTTATTAATAATTTTTAGCTCTCACAAATAAGTGAGAACATGTGATATTTCTTGTTCTGTGCCTGGCTTATTTCACTTAGTATAATGACCACCAGTTTCATTGATGTTGTTGCAAATGACAGGATCTTATTATTTTTTATGGCTGAATAGTACTCTATTGTGTACACATACCACATTTTTTTTTTAATCCATTCATCTGCTGATGTCACTCAGGTGCTCCCAAATCTTGGCTATTGTTAACGTGGCTGCAACTAACATGGGAGTGGATATGTCTCTTTGATATACTGATTTCCTTTTTGGGGGGTATATTCTCAGCAGTGGGATTGCTGGATTGTATGGTAGCTTTATTTGTCATTGCTTGAGAAACCTCCAAACTGTTCTCCATAGTGATTGCACTAACTTATATTCCCATCAATAGTGTATGAGGGTTTTCTTTTCTCCACATTCTTGCCAGCATTTGTTGTTGCCTATCTTTTGGATAAAAGCCATTTTAACTGCAGTGAGATGATATCTCATTATAGTTTTGATTTGCATTTACTGATGATCAATGATGCTGAGCACCTTTTCATAAATCTGTTTGCCTTTTGTGTGTTTTCTTTTGAGAAATGTCTATTCAGATATTTTGCCCACTTTTTAATTGAATCATCAGAATTTTTCCAGTAGAGTTGTTTGAGCTCCTTATATATTCTTGTTATTAATCCATTGTCACATGAGTTGTTTGCAAATATCTTCTTGCATTCTGAAGGTTGTCTCTTCACTTTGTTGATTGCTCCCTTTGCTGTGCAGAAACTTTTTAACTTGACATTATTACATTTATCATTTTTGCTTTGGTTGCCTGTGCTTGTGGGGTATGACTCAGTAAATCTTTGCCCAGACCAATGTGCTGGAGAGTTTTTCCAATGTTTTCTTTTAGTAATTAGTAGTTTGAGGTATTAGATTTAAGTATTTAACTCATTTTGATTTGAGTTTTTATATATGATGAGAGATAGGGGTCTAGTTTCATTCTTCTACAAATAAATATCAAGTTTTTCCAGCATCATTTATTGAAGAGACTGTCCTTTCCTCAGTGTGTGTTCTTGGCACCTTTGCAAAAATGAGTTCACTGTGGATGTATGCATTTGTTTCTTGGTTCTCTATTTTGTTCCAATGGTCTACATGTCTACTTTTATGTCAGTACCAAGCTGTTTTGGTTACTGTAGCTCTGTAGTATAATTTAAATTCAGGTAATGTGATTCCTCTGTTTTGTTTTTACTTAGGGTAACTTTGGCTATTGTGGGTCTTTTGTGATTCCATATAAGTTTTACAATTGTTTTTTCTAATTCTGTGAAGAATGTCATTGATATTTTGATAGGGATCACATTTAATCTGTAGATTGCTTTGGGAAGTATGCATATTTTAACAATATTGATTCTTCCCATCCACAAGCATGGAATACCTTTTCATTGTTTTGTCTGCTCTTCAATTTATTTCATAAATGTTTTATAGTTTTCATTGTAGAAATATTTCACTAGTTTGCTTAGGTAAATTCCTAGGTATTTAATTTGTGGCTATTGTAAATAGGATTACTTTATTTCTTTTTAAGATTGTCTTCTGTTGGCATATAGAAATGTCACTCATTTATGTACGTTGATTTTATATCCTGAAACTTTACTGAATTTCTCAGTTCTAATAGTTTTTTTGTGGAATCTGTAGTTTTTTCCTGGTATAAGATCATATTATCTGCAAACAAAGATAATTTGACTTTTTCCTTTCTAATTTGGATGTCCTTTATTTCCTTCTATTATCCAATTTTTTAATCTAAGACTTCCAATACTATGCTGAATAACAGTGGTGAAAGTGGGCATCATTGCTATATTTTAGATCTTAGGGAAAACCTTTTCAGTTTTTCCCCATTCACTATGATACGAGCTGCAGGTCTGCCATATGGGGCTTTTATTATGTTGGGGTATGATCCTCTATACACAGTTTTCCAGGGTGTTTATCATGAAGGGATGTTGAATTTTATCAAATAATTATCCAGTATCAATTGAAATGATCATATGATTTTTGTCTTTCATTTTGTTGATGTATCACATTGATTTGCATATATGGACCCACCTTTGAATCTCTAGGATAAATCCCACTAGGTCATGATGAATTATCTTTTTAATGTGTTGGTGCATTCAGTTTGCTTGTATTTTGTTGAAAAATTTTTGCATCAATATCCATCAGTCATATTGGCCTATAGTTTTTGTTTTTTTTGATGTGTCATTGTCTGATTTTGGTGTCGGATAAATATAATACTGTCCTCGCAGAATGACTTCGGAAGTATTCCATCCTCCTCTATTTTTCAGAATACTTTGAGTAGAATTGTGTTAGTTCCTCTTTAAATGTTTGGTAGACTCCAGCGGTGTCCTGGACTTTTCTTTACTGGCAAACTTTTTATGACTACAATCTCATGACTTGTTATTGTTCTGTTAAGATTCTGGATTTCTTCATAGTTCAATCTTGGTAGGTTGTATAGGTTTAGGAATTTATTCATTTCTTCTGGATTTTCCAATTTATTGGTATATAGCTGCTCATAGAAGCCACAAATTGTCCTTTGAATTTCTGTAGTATCAGTTGTAATGTCTCCTTCATCTCTGATTTTATTTATTTGAATCTTCTCTCTTTTTTCTTTAGTTAGTCTGGCTAATGATGTGTCAATTTTGTTTCTATTTTCGAAAACCAACTTCTTGTTTCATTGATCTTTTGTAGTTTCCTTTGTTTCAATTTTGTTTATTTATTCTCTGATCTTCATTATTTATTTTCTTCTACTAATTTTGGGTTTAGTTTGCTCTTGCTTTTCTAGTTCTTTAAAATGCCTCGTTAGGTTGCTGTTTTGAAGTTTTCCTTCTTTTTTGATGTAGGTGCTTATAGCTATAAACTTCCTTACTCATATATATCTTAATTGTAGCAGTGGTTGCATGACAATATGTACTTGTCAAAACTTGCAAAATTGCTCAATAAAAAGGGGGGATATTACGATATATAAATTATATTTAAAAAATTATGGGTGCATATAGAAATGCTGTAAGGAAAAATGGCTATTTAGAGGTATTAGAATTTGAATTCAATCTTTAAATCGTGATATGATTTTCATAAAAGCTTAATTTTTAAAAATAAAAAACATGTACATCATGCCTGTAATCTCAGCACTTTGGGAGGCCAAGGCAGGTGGATCACTTGAGGTCAGGAATTCGAGACCAGCCTGGCCAACAGGGTGAAACCTCATCTCTATTAAAAATACAAAAATTAGTTTGGTGTAGTGGCACGTGCCTGTAGTTCCAGCACTTGGGAGGCTGAGGCAAGAGAATCACTTGAACCCGGGAGGCAGAGGTTGCAGCGAGCCAAGATCAATCCACTGCACTCCAGCCTGGGTGACAGAGCGAGACTCCATTTCAAAAAAAAAAAAAAAGAAAGAAAGTACAGATGCTATAGAGGGGGGCTAAAGGGTAATCTCACCATAATTAAATCCCTTTATTTGTATTTATCCCTGACTGTGTGAACCTAGCCACAGTCAAGAAACTATAACAAGGAATCATAACAATTCAAATAATTTATTTTACAAATTAGGAAAGTGAGACCTGGAGAAGGGAAGTAACTTTCTTAATATACACTATGAGTTGGGAGCTGGAGTTGAGATTCTACGTTGAAATTTCTAACTCTACAGCAACATTAATAGCTAAATTTAGAACCAAAGGCCTCTAAATCATGATCGGTTCAAATAGCCCTAGCACTTCTTTCTTGTCCTGTGTTTACCACCCACCACTTTAGAAATGCTACTTTTGCAATCCTAGTGTTGAAGTGTCTAGGAAACCCTCATTGCAAGCAGCAATGCTCTTCATTTTTTATAGTAATGCTTCCAACACAGTTTCTTGTAATTCGCAATATAAATGCAAATTTTGATACTGTAAGTAGAAAATAGAGATTTTTCCCTTATAAAGCATGAAACATTCTTGCATAGTAAATCTCAAGTTATCCTTTTAATCAGGCATAGAAAAAAATAGTTGGCCATTTACATATGGAGACTTGAAAGGAGCAGGGAGACATCCTATGGCCATAAAAATGTCTTCTAAATAGTGGTCTAGACTCTGTACTCCTGAGAATAAGAGTTTTCTGTGAATAAGAAATTTCCTTTCAGTGTTCCTGATTACTTTCTTACTAAAAGATAATGTTATATACTTTCTGTTGTCTTATCTACTTTTGCATTCTCTACCAAGTCTGTGTGTCCTAAGAATCAAAGCTGCCAGGCGTGGTGGCTCACGCCTGTAATCCTAGCACTTTGGGAAGCCGAGACGGCCGGATCACGAGGTCAGGAGATGGAGACCATCCTGGCTAACACTGTGAAACTGTGTCTCTACTAAAAATACAAAAAAATTAGCAAAGCGTGGTGGCGGGCGCCTGTAGTCCCAGCTACTGGGGAGGCTGAGGCAGGAGAACGGCGTGAACCCGGGAGACGGAGCTTGCAGTGAGCCGAGATCGCACCACTGCACTCCAGCCTGGGGGACAGAACGAGATCTCTGGTTTTCATTTTGGTCTTTGTTTTTTCTTTGTTTGCCTTGTTTTTGTTTTGTGTTGTCTTTAGAGACAGGGTCTTGCTTTGCTACCTGGGCTGGAGTGCAATGGCACAATCACAGCTCACTGCAACCTCAACCTCCTTGGCTCAAGTGATCCTCATGCCTTAGCTTCCTGAGTTGCTGACACCACAGGTATGTACCACCATACCCAGCTTTATTTTTGTTTTCATTTTTATTTTATTTTTATAGTTCATTTTGGTCTTTACTGTCAGCTTGTTGGGTCTGTCTGAGCCTGGTTTACTCCTTTTAATTTGTAAGGCCGGATGACCTTAAAGCAGTTAACTTTGGTTCAAATTGTGACATAGGTATTGTGACCTTGGCTAAATTATTGAAATAGTGTAAAATGTGATATTAATATTTCACAAAGCCACTTTGAGGGTTCACTTAAACAAGAATGCTATCAGCTGAAATAGAGTATGCTCTCCAGATGTTATTTCTCTCTGGTCACTAGTCTTAGGTTTCTTTGCATATACATAGATTCATCTTTGTATTTCTAGTGCTGTGCTTCTGTGCTATCTGGGCTGGCATCTCCTATCTGTTTCTCTAGAGTGGTCTACACTTCTACCACTCCACACTTCTCCAACCTGCTCTGTGCATGTCCTGGGGTCTGATAATGAGGGCTTCATTAATGGGTTCCTTCACCCTTTCACTCCATGTTGGGGTTGTCCAATGGAAGGTACTAGTAGGAGATTGGAGGTTGGGTTAAATGTGAGTTCAGAGTGTTTTTCCTCAGTTCCTTCCTTGACAGACTAGAGTGAGTTGGCAATGTTTTTCTACCAAAAGTCACAACCCCTATCAGAGGCCCTTTTATGTACAGCTTCTATGTTTTAGTCCCATATTTTATTAACTTCCTGCTCTCCTTGCTCTTCAGACTTAGAAGTGGCCATTCTGTTCGGTGTAGCTTTGGGAAACTGCACTGTCTTGCTGTAGCTGCCATTTTAAATCTTGGCCATGCTCTTGTAAATAGCACCTTTTAAAACTCTCCTGTAAATACCTATCCTTATCTGATACAGATCTTGAACGATGTGCAGGCATCATGGGCTCCTGGACAACTCAAATGTGGTATCATCTAAATGTTCCAATTATTATTCATTCACACTGTCAGGACCAGGTTCAGAAACACCTCCAGGAATCTACAAAAGGAGATCACAGAAAACCAGGGAGGAGGCAGGGTGTGACTGACCGACTTTTTCACTTCTAATTAGGGATCAGCTCTCAATGGGGAAAATGACAGGAAAATAGAATAATTAGAAAGACATGTCTGATTTATTAAAAAAAAAATTTAAACAGATTATTTTAAGTGGAAAAGTTTTTAAGAAAGGTCAAAGAGAGATAACATCACTTCAGCACATTTTAAAGATAAAAGAAAGGAAGATCTCACTTATTATGATGCAAGCCAAAGTCATAGGAAATTAACATACTTATTTTAATAAATCTATTCTGTCATGATTCTCATAATAGATTTATTAATGAAAACTTTCCACCTGCTGGGAGGGAGGGTGATGATTGTACATTTCAGGGAAAAAAGTCTCCTTAAGTATAACTCTAAGAATAATATTTCTTAAAATAATATCTATAACATCATGTGATATAACTTTCCAAAAGGAAATTCACCAGTAGACCAGGAAAACATATTATACAAGTACTTCTTAATGGTAAGCCTTTGGTGATCACTGAAGAACTATTTCTTTATTACCAGTGGAGAGTAAACAGTAACTAAAAATTTTCCAACTAGGTATATTTGAAGAGATGATGCCAAATTAAATATATAATAGGATTAAAACAACTTTAAGTCACTTTCAATATTCTCAATCTCTTTCTGTGAGATTATTCTCTGCCATTTTATCTTTACTGAATGTCTCACCTTGTAGGTGAGGTGGTGCCCACATACCAAATTAAAGTGAGAGAAATTGAAACTTACAGATAAATAATTTATATCTATCTAATACTTAACCTGAAAATGATGTAGATACAGTTATTTTAGGAGAGCACCTCAATTTGCCTCTTTACTTCTTTACTTTGGCTAGCCCAGTGTAAATTTTGAAAAAAAAAACAATGTTTTTGTCTGTTTTCAATTAGGATGGTTTTATTGGTTAGTTTAAAGCCTAATATGGCCGGGCGCGGTGGCTCAAACCTGTAATCCCAGCACTTTGGGAGGCCGAGGCGAGTGGATCACTAGGTCAGGAAATCGAGACCATCCTGGCTAACACGGTGTAACCCCGTCTCTACTAAAAATACAAAAAATTAGCCGGGCGTGGTGGCTGGCGCCTGTAGTCCCAGCTACTCAGGAGGCTGAGGCAGGAGAATGGCGTGAACCCGGGAGGCGGAGCTTGCAGCGAGCTGAGATTGCGCCACTGCACTTCAGCCTGGGCTACAGAGAGAGACTCCGTCTCAAAAAAAAAAAAAAAAAAAAAAAAAAAAAGCCTAATATGTGATAATAAGAGACTTAAAACAATTCAGTGGCTTAAAAAATAGAGAAGTTGATTTCTTACTCATTTAACTGTCCACGATATGTGTCTCAAATCAGGAGATATCTCTACTCACTAAGTCAATTGGGGACCTTGATGGAAGCTCTGGTGTCATCAATATATGGTTTGTGCAATAGTGTGGCTGTTTGAAGAAACAAATACCACTTGAGCGCTTAGGCCAGAACTTAGCCACAAAGCCTCTGTAAACTCAAGAAAAGAAGTCCAACCATATGGCCAGGAAAAAATGTAACATGAACTTTTGTGGAAAGCTACCTTTTTAGTTACGATTGCTGATGAAACTTTAAGAGGTCCGTGACCAGCCATCTATGTCAATTTCCTGCCCAGAAGTAAATGAAGACTTTGTGGAGTAAGCATGGGATTATTGAGAATTGCTGTTAACCAGCTGAATACCTGGGCCAGAAAAGATCTTCCCAGTGCTCTGATTAGAAACCCTTGAGATGTAAGAGATACATAATAATGTGTAAAATGAACATATATCAATATTTTCATTTTACAATTTGTAAAAACTTCTTATTGAGATATGACATATACATCCCTTATTCTTTCTGAATATCAGTAGTTTTGTCACAAGAATCTGCAAACTATATCACTATCACCTACCAATACCAATCAATTCTGTTTTAAAAATTCACTGAATTCCATATGTACAGAGTTTGGCACCTAAGCTGATCAAAAAATGATGGTTTCCAGCTGGGCGCGGTGGCTCATGCCTGTAATCCCCGCACTTTGGGAGGCCAAGCAGGCAGATCATGAGATCAGGAGTTCGAGACCAGCCTGACCATCATGGTGAATCCCCATCTCTACTAAAAATACAAAAATTAGCTAGGTGTGGTGGCACGCACCTGTAGTCCCAGCTACTCAGGAGGCTGAGGCAGGAGAATCACTTGAAACTGGGAGACCAAGGTTGCAGTGAGCTGAGATCACACCAATGCACTCCAGCCTTGGTGACAGAGCAAGAATCTGTCTTAAAAATAAAAATAAAAAAAAAAAGGATGATTTTCTCTCTCACTTTATTGGACCAAATATCTTGATAGGTTTTTATTGTTGTTTGGTTTCTATTGCTCTGTTTTGCCTTTGCTCTTTTCTTCTCCTCATCCCACATTCTTAATGTTTATCACAAATCTTCATTCTACCTATCATTCTAGGATAGCATCTCGAAGACCAACCCATGATTGAAGCCTTTCCAGATCCTTTTACCTGGTTTTCCCCTCCATTGTTTGCCAGTAACATTTTATTTGTAACACTGACAATGTTATCACCACCCAGCTTGAATTGGAGTTTGTGTTTCTAGAATGCTTTTTATTTTTGAAAATATTAAACTTTAGAACTCTCACTTAGATGTTTCCTTGAAAATGTGGGACTTGAATTGATCCTTGAAAGATAAGAATTATTTAAATGGGTGATATAAATCTAGCAGAACAGAAGGAAGCAAGGTGAAATATTAAATTTTTTTAAATGGTAAATGAGAGGGTGTATTAGTCAGGGTTCTCTAGCGGGACAGAACTAATAGGAATATATATATATGGAGTTTATTAATAGGCCTCCTGCAAGCTGAGGAGTAAAGAGAGCCAGTTCGAGTCCCAAAACTGAAGAACTTGGAGTCCAGTGTTTGAGGGCAGGAAGCATCCAGCACAGGAGAAAGACATAGGCTGGGGGTAGGCCAATCTCGTCTTTTCACATTTTTCTGCCTGCTTTATATTCTAGTCACACTGGGGCTGATTAGATGGTGCCCACTTAGATTAAGAGTGGGTCTGCCTTTCCGAGACCACTGACTAAAATGTTCATCTCTTTGGCAACACCCTCACAGACACACCCACGATCAATACTTTGCATCCTTCAATCCAATCAAGTTGTGACTCAGTATTAACCATCACAGAGAGTAATGCTGCTGATCCATTACCAATAATCAATCACCAGCAATCAGTGATCAACTGCTATCAATATGAACAAGGTACTTTATTACAAATTGAGTGTATAAAGTTGTGAAAGATGTCTGCTCCGTTCTGAAGAGGATTATGTGAAATAAAGTTTCTTTTTTCTGGTAGAACAGGATTTGCATTAATCTATCCACGTTTGTTCACTTTCCTTCGCTAGTGATTGAGTCAACATGTTTGCATATCAACTGGTTAGGGTAAAGAATTCCATTTATGGCCATAGATTTTGTGGGGATTACTGAACCCTAGCTGAACAAAGGAGCAAACTCAAATTTCTGTCCTATTTTCAACAATCAAGAAGAGAACCTTAATTCTTGCTCCACACTCAGGTACATATACTCCTGGGGGACTATAATATGTAATATGTCAATCCAAAGGACACACATAATTTATTTTCTAAAATGTTAAATATTCTAAAATATTGACTTTAAAAATGAAAAAACAAATAAAATACTATAGAATAAATAAATTCAGATACATGATGGAGTAGAATATTAAAACAGCATATATATCCTGAAACAAAACATCAGAGTACATAAAAATTGTACAGTTTTAGTGGCTGTTTCATGCTTCTTCCCAAAAGTCTTAGGTTATACATCAGCTCCCTACTTCTTTGAGGAATGCTTCATTGGAAGAATCTTAGACTTTCTATTTTCATTCATATGTCAGAAATGTGGTCATGCCACTGCACTCCAGCCTAGGCAACAGAGTGAGACCCTGTATCTAAAAACAAAAACACAATTTTTTAAAAACCACCAATATCAGATTATTAGGCCAAAGAGTTTTCAGTCTTTATTTGCTCCCTCCAGTCGTCTGAAGAACATGTTAAAATGTGGCTCCAGAGTTGGAGCAACGTGGAGCAATACGTGTTCCTTGGTGGTAGGTCTGGGATCACGGATTAAGGGACTCTGTGGATTCCGTTGTGGGATTACAAACTCTGGGTGGAGATACCATAAGCTACTGCACATGTCAGGCTGGTCAAGTTGCATCAAGCCTGCTAACAATGACATTTCTGACTAAAAGCCTAAGACATTTTTTTTTCTGGGGGGATGACTGTAAATTTCTCTTCTAAAACTTCCACAGAAAACACTCCGAAAGTGTCTTCAAGTGGCTCTCTCCTTCAGAAAATCAATGTCAGAAACTTAGACCTAGTTATCTTGTAATACCAGGCTGTACCATTTTGTTCACTTCAAAACTACTTTTATAAAGATTTGCTATTATTTTCTGGTGATGTTCCATTATGTAAATGAGTGGAAACAACTTTCTATCAAACTCGAGATGCTAGATCAATAGAATAAGTGCATGCTCTTATGTCTTCCCAGTTATCTTTCATTATTTGGAAGTTCTCTATTTTCAATTTTCTGAATTAAAAGGCTTATTTTCTAAATACAACCTCATTAATTCTGACTGTGCTTCCGTAGACATTGCTGGGCCTTCCCCAATATTAGGATTCGGTGGGCTCTTCTAGAAACACTTGCCACAGACAGCAATTGGAAAATCAGCATCAACTCTATTTGTTGCTGTATAATATTCCACTGCACACACCTGAAAAGACAACCTTCATGAATAGCAGAGGGTAGTTGGAAATTGTCCTGGTAATTACATAGTCATAGCCCAGTCATGCTTTTGGGAATGAGCACTATAGACAGTGGTTAAACATGTGGTTTTTAGTATCGAGCAGATCTAGGCAAATTTATGCTGTGCCACCAAGTTTAATCATGGGCAAATTACTTAAGTAAATCACCATTTCCTAACTTGCAAAATGGGTACTATGAGAATACCAATCATATAAGTTTCTTGTGATAATCAATTAAGACCATATTTGTATGATACTTGTTTATAGTCCTAGCACTGGTATTATGCTATAGTATTCTGGTTTTAGACTTGTTTTGTTGTTGTTGTTATTATTCCTTAATTTCTACCTATTTCTTTTTGGTAGGACTAAATTTTGAAATAGTCATCCTCAACATTTTTACTGTCAGGCTCTGAAACTTCCTATGGTCCTACCAAGCTAAAACTCCTTGTCACCTATTTTGACCAGCCTATTTGGCGCTAGACTTTCCTATACCTTCAAGTATGGTTAGGTACTCTGGATTCTGATATCAACTTCATCCCATAACTTGCAGCCACACACATTTTTCTGCACATGAATTGTCCTTCATCTTGTTCTTTTGCTTGCTTACCACCCCAGCCATTACACTCATTGCTGAGCTTGGCCCCAGCCCCTCCTTGTTTACCCTGTTCTATAGCTGTACACCACCTAGTACAGTCTAGCGTGTAGGCTAGTGCCAACCCCTAGACTATAAGATCATTCTCTTATATTACAGGGGCTCCTGGATTCTTTAAGTTCTATCATCTTTCTTGACAATACAATAAATAGAACACTATATCTCAAGAGGAAAAAATAAAATGTGTATGACCTGAAGTCACTAGCTTTTCGACCTTAACTGACAATCTTTGGGACAAAGATTTTCATCTTTCTTGGCACATGCGCAATTGGTAATATTCTACATCCAGATAAGAAGCCATGAGTCTTTTTTTCTCCTCCAACTGGATTTATTCAATATTTGTGGGGTGAATGAGATTCAAGGCAGGAAATTAGGTTGTTTAATGCCAGATTTGCAAGCTGGTTGTTAATAAGTCCCTATTCAGTGATTTCTTTAAAAGTCTGGGAAAACTCAGGGTAGACTTTAGATGAATGCATGCAGTATGAAGAGTGAGGTGATACTCCCCACTCACAATAAGAAGACAATAAAACTACTTTATATTCTAGCCCTTGATCATTATCCAGGATAAGTATATATTAAATGCTTGTTACATTCAGAACTTTATGCCAGCTGTAGTGGCTCATGCTTATAATCCCAGGACTTTGAGAAGTTGAAGTGGGAGGATTGCTTGAGGCCAGGAGTTTGAGATAAGTCTGTGAAACATGGCAAGACCCCATCTCTACAAAAATAAAAATAAAAAATTTAGCCAGGCATAGAGGTGCACGTCTGTGGTTCCAGCTACTCGGCTGAGGCAGGAAAAAAACTGATGAAACCAAGAGAGTAAACTGTTAATAGTGGAGTCTGGGTGATACATATTTAAATGTTCATGGTAAAATTCCCTCAGTTTTCAATATTATTGAGATGTCAATGTTAAAATGTTGAAAATAATGTTAATAAACCAATACACAAACATCTCAGTGATTCATTGGTTTGGTAGAATTAACAGATTCATTTAGATGTTATTAATAGGAAAGGACTAATTAAAATACTTGAGACTGTTCTGACAATCAATAGATATAACCCTTTATACACCAAAAGATGCACACACCCATACGTATACACATATTTATATTTATATATCTTAAAGCTATTAGAAATTTGAAGAGACATTGATAGAGGCACAATTATCATTGAATACTTAGGCAAAACTCTCAGATCAGTAATTACATCTGAAGAACATTTTTATCCCAACCTATTCCTGATTTCAAAGTCTGTCCCCCTCTTCTGTCTTCATTTCATAATTATGCTCCTGTAATTCATGGACTACCTAAATTAGAATCATTTGGAATATTAATTAAATCTGCAGATTGCAAGAACCACTGTATTAATCTCCAAAGGGTTGAGTCCAGAAATCTGCTCTCCTAGCAATTCTCATGTCTTGGAGCTTAGATCATTTATTGTGGTAAATAAGGAGATAAATTGTCCTATGCTTTTGCATAGTATATATTAAATACTTGCTACATTCAGAACTTTATCTGACTTCAAATGGCAAGAAGACTCTTTCTTCTAACACCTATCTAAAACATTCGCTCCACTTGATCATATACCTATTATCTATACTCAGATTCAATTGTTAAGATATATTTCTTCCAATAAAGGCTTTTCCCATTTTAGATTACACATAATACTGAAAGGGTTAGCATGATATTTATATTATTTGCAGGTCCTTCTGGCTCGTGAATGAATTGCTTTTGTGGTCTCCAATCCAACAGCCAGTTGAAAGCACATAAAGACAAGAGGCAAGATGAGAAAAGCATGAGAGGATTGGGCATCTGTGTGAGAGTGGAAAGGTGAGTAGAGCAAGAAAAAATGGAAACGGATTGAAGATGAGCTGGGCCTAATTCATTTAGGTGGTCCAATTTTCTTCATAGTCAAAGGGAAAAGGACACTATTTCGTCATATGTCAAGGTGGGGGCTACCAAACATTAGGTTCTAGCACTAGGAAGGAAGAGTTCATGGCAGTATTGCTGATTGGGCGCCATCTTAATGGAGATATCAAAATATTCACCAAATTGTTTTCATTTTCCTCTCCTTCAGTGATTCCATACTTCCCTATGGGTGTCCTCCCCACAAGACATACAGGTTCCTGCCTTTTCCCACTTAAGAACTGATAGTGGATATTCTGAGTCCTAATGCCAGGTTATTTCTGCCAGATGAGTAAAACTTTAAGTCATGATCCAGTCAGGAGAAAGAAACCACACAAGTAACTAATTTTAACTGAGAGGCCTTAATATAAAGGATTTTTAACTAGGTACAATATTAACTAAGAACCTGAAAAAGCAGTAAGAGGACATTAAAATATCAAGGAGGAAGCAGTTGCAGGAAACAGCTTCCACCACTAAGAGTAAGGTAACAAAGAGAAGATATGAGAATCATTTAAATATAAACTCTTCGAGGAAGCTAAACTCAGACCACTGAGGAGGAGCTGCTGCTCAGTTGGGGCTGGTGCCTCTGATCTTGGAGGAGGGGGCCTCTTGGGGATGGGGTGCAGAACTCCAAAGGGAAGACACTACTTGGCTACTCAGCAGTAGCCAAGAATGGATAGATGGATAGGTAAGTGAATGAAAAAAAGTGATAAGAATGAAGCAGCTTTCATGATTCTGTGTGAATCACAGGAAACGTGTTATGATTTCTCATTATAAGTTGAGAGATAGTGTGATAGATAATTTTATGTGTCGACTTGGCTGGGCCACAGTTTACCCAAATATTTAGCCAAGTACTGTTCTGGATGGTGTCTGTGTTTTGAAGAGGAGACCCTGGAGGAGGGGCCTCACTGGGGTGGGGTGCAGATCTCTGAGGAGGAGTTACTGGCCTTCTGGTGCTGGTTTCTCTCAGTGATCACAAACAGCTGGTACTGCAAGCGCTGGAAAAACCTGCAAACTGAATTAATATGCTGCTAGGGAAGGAACTGCTGCTATTGGAATAAAGAAACATTGCTCAGTACAACTGACAAGGGCAGAAAGCAAAAAAGCAAACCGGGAGGAGTCAGTCCCTCCTTCTGCCAGCCTTGAGCCTCCCTCTACCTCCCCCTCTTGGTAGAGCCTTACAAGAAGCCAGCTGTCACAGCAGAGGTGGTTGCAGAGTTCCAGGTAACAGATGACAAGGGCCATCGCCAATTATAATTGAATCACAGGGATCAATTCCAGAGCATCCTTTTTTCCCACAGTTCAGCTGACCAGGACTTCACGCAGACACATGTCAGGATGTAAAAATGATCTGATTCTAATTAAGGCATTTTTTTTTGTATCATTAACGCTAGGTTTGTATACTCTCATTCATTTTCCAAAATAAAATACTATTATTCATAGGGTTTGAGTGAGATTCAAGGTGAACTCAAGAAGTACCCATCCACATGCACAAAAGATTAAGATTTGCATAATTTACAGAAAGTTCTGCAACATTAAAATTCCATTTATTAACTATGAGCTATAGCATAAATGTTTAGGGGAAAATACCTAGCAGAGCATATGTTGTATTAACACCCTGAAAATGTCTGTGATATGGAAGTCCAGGTTCATTTCAGAGGCATTCTGCACAGTAGGTTTATCGTTATGCATAGTGTTATATTGAATTTCATTGCCTTGTGCTATAACCTGCCTTAGAGAGAGAATTAGAGAAGAAATGACTTTTTAGGCTTTCATCAAACCCAATGATTATTTTCTGTACCTATGGCAAACATAAGAAATGCTCTCAAGTAATTTTTCCTTTTGGTTCCTGAAGTCACTGACAGATCCTTGAAAAGCCCATTTTATTTCTTCCTCTTTGTTTTTGAAACAATAAATCGAGGGGCCAAGAAAGTGCCTAAAAGTAAACGATGATTAGTAAATCTTATTAACTGATATGTGAATGGATAGATGGATAGGTAAATGAATGAAAAAAATGATAAGAGTGAAGCAGCTTTCGTGATTCTATGTGAATCACAGGAAACGTGTTATGATTTCTCATTGTAAGTTGAGAGATAGTGTGACAGATAATTTTATGTGTCGACTTGGCTGGGCCACAGCGTGAACAATATTTAGCCAAATATTGCTCCGGATGTTTCTGTGAGGGTGTTTTTGGATGGAATTAACTTTTAATTTGGCAGACTTAGTAAAGCAAATTGCTGTCCCTAATGTGGGTGGGCTTTGTTCAATCAGTTGGAGGCCTGAATAGAAAAAGAAGAAATAGGACTGACTTTCTTCTGAGTAAGAGAATTCTCCTGAATGCTTTCAAACTGAGCTATTGGCTTTTTCCTGTCTTTGGACTTGAACTGAAACACTGGCTCTCCTTGGGTCTTGAACCTGCCAGTCTTCTAGATAAGGACTATACCATCCATTCTCCTGGTTCTCAGGTCTTTGGACTCAGAAAGGAACTTTACCACTGACTCTTCTGTCTCCAAATTGCAGACTCATTCTGTAGGTCTTGGGACTTGTTAGCATCCATAATCATGTGAACTACTCTTTTATAACAAATCTCTCTCTCTCTCTCTCTCTCTCTATATATATATATATATAATGTATAAAATATATACAAAATACACATTTATAAAAAGATTTGTATTTATATTCATACACATACATCCTATTGGTTCTGTTTTCTGGAGAACTCTGACTAATACAGATAGTGACTCAAATAAATGAAACAAGGAGACAAAATGAAGAACCTCTTGGTTCTTCAAGTTGAACTTGCAATTTGTATGATTCTTTTCTTCTGTGATGTTACTGTTATAATAATCACTACTATGACAAGCTGCCATTTATTATTCACTATCTGGCAACAATGTACTATCCATTTAACCCATTTTATCTCATTCATTACTTTTGAAACATTTTGAGGAAAAAAGTCCTAGAGCTGAGTGAATAATAACTTGCCTGTGCTTACATATTTAATAATAGCCAAACCCTACATTTAAATCTATGCTCTTCTGATTTCAAACTTTAAATTCTTAACCAGTCATGGATCCAACATTAAACACATGGAATGCCTTTAGCCAAATATTTCTTTATTTTCCCTTTTCGGTTTCCTCACTCAGAAATTAGGCATTAAATACGATGCACTTTACTGCCCATTCCAGATCTTCACAGTCTTAAATTCCATGATTCTTAATCAGTAGATAAAAAGACTGCAGCACTCCAGCTACTACTGGAGCCATGGCCATATGAATGCAATGTCAAGTACAAGGTCAGCACTTGTTTAAAACCTCACAGTGCTGTGGGTGAGTTAGAAGATCCTCTTACAAAGCAATTTTGAGACCCTTTGACTACCCTCAAGGATTTTGCCTATTATTCCTGTGTGATTGTTACCTCTAGTAATTTTATACTATTAATCTAGCTAAGTAGATAAAATGTGGCATTAGAAATTTTTTTTTGCTGTTGTTTTTTTTCTTTGCACTCTTTCTTTACTCTTTGAATATCTCATGGTTTGGTGATGTCTTTTTTATCCTCTGGGTCCTCCTTTCCCCACAGCACTCCCATCCGAAGGACCCTGACTCCTGGATCCTGCCCCACGTGCTTCACCTTTCCTGTTCTGGATGTCCTAAACACCAAGGCTTTGGCATCCACTTATTCTTTATCTCATTTATTATCCCCCTGGGACGCTGAAAACAAATCTGGCAGACTAAACACGTTTTCCAATGAGTATGTTACACAGACTGTTAAAATTTATTGTTATCAAGAAAAAAAGGTTTTATTGCCAGGTAACTTTAGAAAAGATAAAATTGAACACAACTGTGCTAGTTTTTTTGCTGCAGAACTCCTCAGTGCCTTTAATGTGCAAATGTGTCCAACTAAACTTCAAGAGTAAGTTTATGTAATAGATCTCATATTTTATTTTATCCTGTAGCCCTCTTTGCTCAGTCCTGTAGGACTTTGCTTGGTCCTGTGGGACTAAAGTTCCATGGAACACATTTTGGGAAATGGTAAAGTATACCTGACATATAAATGAGTAATTGCATTTGCCTTTCTAGAACACATATTTAAACAGAAATTAACTTTCTTTAGTTGGTGGGGATAGTTACTGACAACTCTTCTTGCAAGAGAGCAGTCTGGGAGGTAATAACCAGTTAGAGAAGAGTCAAGAAGTTCTGAGTATCTTAATTATCCATGATTTCAAGAAACATTATGCTTCTGTACCCACGTAAAAGTTTAAGATATTAAAGAAAATTATTCACTTACTAATTCTCAACAATATAAGGCATTTAATTTAGTCTTTGATAAACCATTTTTATAAAACTTAGTCACATCATGTAAATATCTCAGAGCCCAACTTCTAACCTGTGTCAAGTTTTTTGATATTATAGACATGGTTACAATGAATAATCTGATTCAAATGTAATTTGTTACATATATATGCTATCTGTACCAGATAACATAAGACAAGGAAGTGTAGCTCAAAATCTATGTGCATTTTTAATATTGATAGAGTGCTGAATTGTTTTCCCTTAGGTTGGACCAAGTCAATGTTATACATTTAAAACATTTTATTTTAAAAAATTAATTTTATTATGAGATTAAATATTTTATATTTAAACTTTATCTGGTATAAGCTATATAGACATATTCTTTGCCTCCTTTTATGTTGTTTTAGGTTATTATTATTACTTTTATTCATGAAATTCAAAGATTTATCTAGAACTTTTTTGGTTTTAGATGTGAGGTAATAATCTATTTTTTGGGACAGGGCATGGTGACACATGCCTGTAATCCCAGCACTTTGAGAGGCCGAGGGGGCAGATCACTTGAGGCCTGGAGTTCAAGACCAGTCTGGCCAATATGGTGAAACCCAATCTCTAATAAAAATACAAAAATTAGTCAGGAATGGTGGGCGTGCCTGTAATCCCAGCTACTACAGAGGCTGAGGCATGAGAATTGCTTTAACTCAGTAAGCAGAGGTTTTAGTGAGCTGAGATCACACCACTGCCCTCCAGCCTGGGCAACAGAGCAAGATTCCCTCTTAAAAAAATAAAAAATAAAAAAAATCTATTTTTTTTAACAGATGGTTGCCAAATTTTCTCAATATGATAATAAATTATCCACATTATCTCTACTAAAATCCAGTATATTTGGGGACATTATTTCTAGGTTTTCTAGTTTGTCTGTTTATGCACCAGCACTATATTGTCCTAATTATCTTAGCTCTGATTATATTTTATTATGTTAAATTTCTAAATTATGTTGTCTTATTTTCATATAAACTTTAGGATCACTTTCCGGTTATTAAAAAAATTAGTATTTTTGTTTGGATTACATAAATTTTTAGAACAATTTAGAAATAATTGACATATTTGGAGTGTTGAATATTTTTATCCAAGAACATAGCATGTCAAGTAATTAATTTTTTACTTCCTAAACAGCAATTTATTAAAATGTAAGCGTTATTTGGATTCTGCATAAATCTTTCACTAATTCATATACTTCAGTTACAGCAAGCCTGACTCATAAACAGTATAATACAAATATTTTATTAATTATTATCATAGGAGGAGTTATTATTTTTATCATAATTTCTTGGATTTGATAGAATTTGTTTGTAACCCAGGTCTTGTTTGCAGATATTTTATATCTTAATGGCCAGCTATTAAACTGATATATTATTTTCAATGACTAGAACTTGTTAATAGAAAAAGATATATCTTCAACAAAAGGGCTAATTCTGGAAAATTCATGTATACAGGGCAAATTAAAATCATTAGAAACAAAATACACAATTGAGAAATGGTTGATCATAATGGAAATTTGACTTGTAAAAATGTGAATCTTTAAAAACAGAACATGTTTGAGGATTTCTGTTGGATTTTAAAGCTTCGATTAATGCTATTTGATTATCAATGACATAGAAAGGAAGCAGAGCCAATTCTAAATAAAATAATGATGTATATAATCTGCTTATCTATAATTAAAGCTAGGCACTAATATTTGGCAATGGTTTTAAATAGTTTCTGGATACTCTCCAGGGTTGATCTGGTAATTAGCTGATAGGTAAATTGGTTAGAAAATAAGTTGTTTAAAATATTTTTTCATCACTGGTCTCATGTTGTATGGAGGGTGACGAAGAAAATTCCTGACGGCTGAGATGTGGGGAGATAAGACTAAAAAGCACAGGGGGAAGATATGGTATCTGTGGACTTAGCTCTTGGCAAGATCTATTCCCTATGCTTAGCATATGGCACTGTCTTGCTCTGGGGCACAGGCCTTTATGCCCTCATAGTAATCTTTGACATTAGCTTTTTTAATGGCTTGCATTGGACATCCACTGTTGGAGTTCAAAAATAACTTAGGTTCCTTTTTTCTCTTCCCTGTCTGGGTTCTGAACATGCTGAGATACAAAGAGTAGGAAAGCTAAGAGATTAAATATCAGCATCATTCTTCAGAAAGGCTAAGAAAGAGTCACTTTGTTGTGGAAGCCAAATGGGCCACTTATTTGAATACCAGGAGCAGGCAGATATACCAAAGGAGACATGATCATCCAAAATCCACATAAGAGCTGGTCCCTGGAGAAGCAGGCAAAAATATTCCCTTTCTGAGTTTGACTCACTTTCAAGGAGAAGGGCTTAGCTGAGTCAAGCATGCCCAGTTATACTCATTAAATTTACCAAACAGCAATGTTCTCTATCTCGCTAATGAAAAAGCAAGGAAATGAGTACACATACGTTTGGGAGAATCTTTATGAAACCTGGGAGGTTAAAAGGCTGCACTCCATGCTTGCATCCTGGTTTTTGTTTTTTGTCTTCTGTTTTTTTTGTTTGTTTGTTTGTTTTTTTGGCCTACTTGGTCCCTAGGCCAAGATGTAGGGGAAATGCCTCAGCAAGAAGAAACTAGATGCATTTTTACCCTACAATTTCTATGTTCTCTGATCATCTTAACTCATAGAATGAGAGGCTCACTACAGATGCTCATTACATTGAAAAGGCAGCAGGCAATTCTAGACTTTCCTTAAAACTTGAAATTTAACCAATAATAGACTTTATCTAATATTCCTTGTTGTTAAGTAGTTAGAAAAGTAATTTTACTGTTTAGTTGATAAAATAGCCAGATGCTTTTCAAGTGACGTTCTCCCTGTTAACATCTAGCTGACTTAAACAAAGAAACTGTTAGTCATCAGAGTTAGGGCTATAGATGCAAATATTTTGTCCTTATCAGAGCATCAGTTTAGGAATAACATAGACTTGAGTAGACTCTGAGAGCCGTTCTGATGCAAGATTTGTCTACAATTACATATAAGACAAACGACAGGAAGAGAATATTACATAAGGGTGGGGGGTGGGCATCACTCAAAAGCCATTACGCTCTGGAGAAACACACACACACATCTTTAGGTTAAGAATAATAAATGTCTGCTTGTTTAGCTATGTAAACAGCTATGGATTTTTTTGCTTTGAAAATCACATAGCAAGAGAAATAGTCACATGTTTTGAAGGAAAAGAATTGATAAAATGTTTACTTTGGCCTGGATTCCTTAGCAACCAGCCTCTGACCCAAGCATGAAACTCACATATAGAGTGAACATGCTATTGAAACAAAGGCCTGGGTATGAAATTATTCACATCCTTATGCCCAAAGGTATGTGTGTTCATAGCGTGTTCCTAGTTTTTCTTATTGATAATTTCTGAGGCTGCTGCTTCTTTCTTTTACCACTGACTGACTAAAAGTCCCTTCAAATTATTTCTATTACATTCCCAGTGGACGTATTATTAAATATCATACACTGAAAAACGAGATGTCAAGTCTGTCATCACTTTCACGGAGGTAGGAGTTCTTGGTAAACTAAAATCTAGTGTGTATTTTTTTTTAAGACAGAGTTTTGCTCTCTTGCCCAAACTACATTGCAGTGGCAGGATCATAGCCCAATGCAGCCTTGATCTCCTGGGCTCAAGCAATCTTCCCCCGTTTCCCAAGTAGCTGGGACACAGGTGCATGCCACACTGTCCTACTACCTTTAAAAAAAATTTTTTAAAGGCAAGGTATTGCTTTGCTGCCCAGGCTGGTCTTGAACTCCTGGTTTCAAGCAATCCTCTCACCTCAGCTTCCCAAAGCGTTGGGATTACAGGCATGAGCTACCATGTCCAGCCTAGTGTGTATGATTATTGAGTGACTTGGTGCTCTTCAATCAACATAGTGGCAAA
The DNA here is from genome assembly GCF_028885655.2 of Pongo abelii. Taxonomy (NCBI): domain Eukaryota; kingdom Metazoa; phylum Chordata; class Mammalia; order Primates; family Hominidae; genus Pongo; species Pongo abelii. The sequence continues at coordinate 51,350,336 of NC_071997.2, read as the reverse complement.
AACAGCCAAGTTGTAAGTGGCACATGCTTTACAGGCGGGAGAAAACCAACAAAGATATATTATTCTGTTGATCTGTCTGTTACAATGTGCCCAACTAGTCAATATTCTTAGTCATAATATGAACATGTTTGCTTGGAAGAAAAACTATTGATTAAATATACACATAAACATATACACACACTATATAGATAGATAGGTAGATAGATATAGACATATATAATTCGTGTTTAAATGACAAATACATGTCAACCATATATTTTTCTTCTGGAAAACCCGTTAGAAATATGGACCAACCAATAGCTACACCTTTTGTTTTCATAACACATTCCCTCAAGGAGTGGTTCCATAGTATAAAAATGCAATTATAACTCAAATTAATTTGTAAATTAAGTACAATTCTCAACTACATCCAGATGTCATAATTTTCAAACTTGATAAAATTACTACAAACTTTTCTGAAAATTGAAACAAACAAGAATAAATAAAAAATTTCAAAGAAGGGAAATAATGTGAAATAAATTGCCTTCTCTAATGGATTTTCTAAAGGACCTTCAAATATAGTATCCACTCACAGTTGTTAAAAATAAAAAGTTTGTTATCGAACAAGAATGCAATCCTAGAAGGAAATGTAACAAAATGTTAACAGTGGTTATCTCTGTATGATAGATTTGTAAGTCATTTTCTTTTCTTTCCTTATTTTTTACATTTTTTCTATGATTAAAATGTTTTATTTAGTACAAATGGAAAAATAAAAAATATACAGATGAACGAATGGAAATGAAAAATTCTAATAAAGTATCATTAAATTATAAACTTATGGCTGGGTGCCATGGCTCACGCCTGTAATCCCAGCACTTTGAGTGGCCAAGACAGGTGGATCACCTGAGGTCAGGAGTTGGAGACCAGCCTGGCCAACATGGCAAAACCCAATCTCTAGTAAAAATACAAAAATTAACCAGGTGTGGTGGTGGACACCTGTAATCCCAGCTACTAGGAGGCTGAGGCACGAGAATCACTTGAACTTGGGAGGTGGAGGTTGCAGTGAGCAGAGATTGCGCCACTGCACTCCAGCCTGGGCAACGGAGCAAGATTGTCTCAAAAAAAAAGAAAAAAAATTATAAACTTATTTGTAAATTAAGTCAACAAACTCTTTTTAGGTGCCTACTATATTCTAGACACATAGTCACCTTCTAGCTTCTTATCCTTATATATAAAACCAATATTTCTTTAGTTTCTACATGCTCACTTCAGGTTTTGAACATCATTGGTTGAGAAAGGCTTACAGTATTCTGGGACGTAAATGCAACACTAGAGAGCACTCATTCCCTTGGCTTCACTTGTATGGCTCCACTTTAAATCAATCAGCAAAGGCAATATTCTCAGCTCAAGTTTCCTTAACACTATTCCATTCAATATTGTGATGCTTGTGGGTAATTGCCCAAGTGTGACATTAAGTTGGAGATTCATTACTGCGAGTAGGAGGAATGAGGTTAATCTGTCACAAATTCTCAGGTAACTTGGTTTTCTTTTGTGCCTCTCAAATTCAAATTCTCAAAATAGACAAGCCAGCTTGTCTATTTTATCTGGAACAGCTGCGACAAAATTTCTCTTGTTTTCTTGTTTGAATGTTGAAAGTTGCATACAAGATTATACTGTGAAATTTGATATAGTGAAAGACCATGGCAAGAAGATGGTTGACTGCAGTGAGTACCAGCTCTTCTCAAGCTTTGCAATGGATACTGGGTCATATTTAAAGGTAAACTAAGGCATAATAAAAGTTAAAATTGTAAAGAATTTATTTGGGCAAACAGCACTTCATGAATCAGGCAACTCCAAACCCAAAGTGGTTGGGGATCTGTGCTAAGGAAATGCAAGGGGAAGCCTTTTATAGTGTAAACATGAAAGTGGAGCCATCATTTGATGTATAGTTACACATTTTCCTTATTTGGCTTATCCTGCTAGAAAGCCCGACTAAAGTTTCATTTTTCTTTAATGTAGGCATTTACAAGAAAGAGTTTAAGTTTACTTCTGTTTGCAAATCTGTAGTAACAAGGTTAAGGTGACTTTTGAGGCCTAATTGGTTTTATCTGCTCCAGAATTCTTCAGTCCTGGACTTCATATTAATTTACTTTAGCAATAAGTTTGAAGCATTCACAGCACCTTTATCAAAGGTTTTGTTCATTTATTAGAATTCTTTTTTCCTTATTTTTGTCTGATGGGTTAATTTGAAGGACAGGTCATTGAGCTCTAAAATTTTTCCCTCAGCTTGGTCTAGTCTGTTATTAAGGCTTCCAACTGTATTTTGATATTTCTGTAGTAAAATTTTCAATTCCAGAAGTTCAGTTTGGTTCTTTCTTAAAATGAATATGTTGTCTTTCAAGTTTTGTATTATTTTATTAGCATCCTTGGATTGGGTTTCAACTTTCTCTTGAATCTCATTGAGCTTCTCTGATATCTAGATTCTGAATTCTATGTCTTTCATTTCAGACATTTCAATCTGGTTAGGTTCCACTGCTGGGAAGCTAGTGAACTTCTTTGGAGGAGAGAAAACACTTACTTTCTGAATTGCCAGCATTCTGGTCCTGATTATTTATCATCTGATAGGGCTGGTGTTTCTTTATCTTTTTGAAATTGCTGTCTTTTGGATGGGGCTTTTTGGTTTATATTCCATTTTTTCCTTTGAAGATTTGACTGTGGTATATGTTGAGTATAGTTGATCCGCTTTATTTCTGGGTGCTTTTGGAGGGCCAAGGCTTTGTACTGGTTTCTTAGTTGTGGCTAGTTTCCTGACCTGGGTTTCATAGGTGATGTGTGTTAAAATAATTTATTTCTGTTTAGTGCTGTAATCAGGGTGCAATCCAGTAAATGGTATTCAAGAATAAGGGCCAACAGATAGGCTCTTACTCAACTGCATGCCTCTTTTGTATTTCAGTGTGTTCACAGCAGTGCTTTGGGGAGGGGGAGATGGGGGAGTGGGGGAGAGAGATTATCCCTTTGCCTTAAGTGAGACCCTTCCATTCACTGCAACTGTGGCCATGTCTCCTCAGCCCCAAAATAGGCCCTGGAAGGCTGCAGACCCTTCTCCCTTAGGGGAAGCCTGAGCCAAAGATATTTTCACCAGCAGATCTGCGATTCTCTGGAGACTTACTGGTCCTCTATGGTTGGCAGAATCAGAGCAGATTGTGGAGAATGTCTGTGAGTGGTCTGTTGATGCAGTGAGTCAAGCACAGATGACTCCCTGCACAGGGTGATGATGCCATGGGTGTGCAGCTGGTATGACACCTATGGCTTATGGTTTTTTGCCCAGCAGACAGATGTGGGGACCATCTAGATTCTACTCCCCCAACTGAACCTCCCTCCAGTGTCTGCCCCTGGGGCAGGCCCCACCAGCTAGTTTTTTTCCCAAGACTTCTGCACCCAGATACCTGAGCTGTTAGGTGTTCTGAACCACAGGGCTCTCTCGGGTGGCAGCTGCAGCCATCTGACAGGCTATGCCCTTACTGGACTAGTCTTGCAATGGGAGGCATGCCCAGTTCTCATACCAGCACAGAAACCTGTGCCTCACTCTTCTCAGCGTTCCGAGGGTGTAGGCTCCTCCCTGATTCATGCTCAGGTCACAGATCCCAGCTCAGTACGGCTTAATGTGTGCTCGAACCCTGGTGGATTGAGTCAAGCCCTTCAGCTTTGTCCTCTGGTCCCTTGGGGTTGAGCAGAGGCTGTGCTGGAGGTGCGGAGCTGCGCCCAGGCTGCAGATGAAGCCCTCAGGCAGGGGAGTGGAGGCTGTTCCATGTGCATGCTCTTGTAGGAGTGGCCAGGCACAGGCTGTGGGAAGGGCTGCAGGACAAGGGGCTGTGTTGATCAGTTGTGTCATGGTTCCATGGGAAAGGCAGTAATGCTTTCTCCAAGCTTAGCAGTCAGCAGGGGCTACAGTCATTCAGAGCAAGATGGAGAGTCTTGGGGGATGGGTGCCTATGGTTGCATTTTGTTGCAGCTGCCCTGAGTGTGAAACCTGGGCTCCATGAAGGTTCTAGCTCTGCCTCTGCCTGCTGTCTGGGCAGTTCCTCCTGACAACTCAAATGTTTATGTGGGTTGTGAGATCTCTTGTAGCTCAGATCCCAGAGGTCCGTGATGGTAGGGTGGTGGCTCAGAGTTCTTTCACTCACCCCTTCCTTAGGTCCTGTTCTGAAGCAGAAGCTAGTCTGGCACTTGGTGACTCTGCACAGGCTTCCCAGCTTTCTCCCTCTTCAACCTCAGTGTCTATGTCGCCTCTCTATTGACTTTCAATGTTTTCTCTCCAAAGATCTTTTCAAAGTGTGATGATTTACTTGATGTTTCATTTTATCTGTGTGGGATAGGCATTTCTTGGCTACATCTAGTCAGCCATCTTTATTTATCCATGATCTATTTTGTTTATATGTCTTCTTTTTCCTCCTACTTTCCCCCTGCCTCTTCTCCTCTTCCTCCACCTTTAATCACTAGATTTCTAAAAATGGGCAAGGAGAGTGAGTCTTTATCTCTGAGATATTTTTCTTATAATGCATTACAGATGTGAACACTGCAGCCATCAACATTGATGTCAGACCCTCCATCAACAACAAGATTATGACTCCTAAAGGCTTAGATGATTGCTAGAATTCTTCAGAGCAAAAATGCTAGAGCTTCAAAATTTTAAAAATTTCAGAGCTTGATAGCCATTCCTTCAAATCAAACCATCAGACAAAAGTAAAGAAAAAAATAATTTAAAAAAAAATGAAGCAAACCTCCGAGAAATATGGGATGATGTAAAGATATACAGGCATGCCCCCAAGATATTGCAAGTCCAGTTCTAGACCACTGCAATAAAGTAAATATTACAATAAAGTGAGTTGCATGTATTTTTTTTTTTTTTTTTTTGGTTTCCCGGTGCATTTAAAAGTTATCATTAGCCAGGTGCAGTGGTCATGCTTATAATCCTGGGCCTTTAGGAGACTGAGGCAGGAGGATCATTTGAGGACAAAAGTTCAAGACCAGCCAGGGCAACACAGCAAGACTCCATCTCTACAAAATTTTTAAAAATTAGCCAGACATGGTGGCACATGTCTATAATCCTAGCTACTCAGAAGGCTGACGAAGGAGGACTGCTTGAGCCCAGGAGTTGAAGGTTATTGTTAGCTATGATTGTGCCACTGCACTCCAGCCTGGAGAACAAAGTGAGATGCTGTCTCTAAAGAAAAGAAGAAAAAAAGTTATGTTTCACTGTATTATAGTCTATTGAGTATGTGATAGCATTATGTCTAACAAAAAAGACACACCTTACATAAAAAGCATTTTATTGCTTAAAAATGCTAGCAATAATCTAAGCCTTCAGGAGTCATAATCCTGTTGTTGTTGGAGAGTCTGACCTCAATTTTGATGGCTGCTGATTAATTAGGGTGGTGGTTGCTGGAGGTTAGGGTGGCTGTGGCAATTTCTTAAAATAAGACAATAATGAAATTTGCTGCATCGATTGATCCTTCTTTTAAAAAAAAATTATCTGTAGCATGTGATGCTGTTTGATAGCATTTTTTCCAAAATAGAAATTCTTTCAAAGTTGAAATAAATCATCTCAACCTTTGCCACTGCTTTACCAACTCTGTTTATGTAATATAGTAAATCCACTCTTGTCATTTCACCAGTGTTCACAGCATCTTCACCAGGAAAGGACTCCATTTCAAGAGACTACTTTCTTTGCTTAATCGTAAGAAGCAACTCCTCATCCATTCAAGTTTTATTATGAGATTGCAGTAATGTATTCACATCTTGAGGCTCCACTTCGAACTCTAGTTTTCTTGCTATTTCTACTGTATGTGCAGTTACTTCCTTCACTGAAGTCTTGAACCCCTCAGGGTAATCCATGAGAGTTGGAATCAACTTCTTGCAAACACTTGTTAATGTTGATATTTTGACCTTCTTCCATGAATCACAAATGTTCTTCATGGCATTTAGAATGGTAAATCCTTCCTAGATTTTCAGTTTTGCTCAGATCCATCAGAGGGATCACTATCTTTTGCAGTTATTGCCTTATGAAATGGATTTCTTCAATAACAGGACTTGAAAGTCAACATTACTCCTTGATCTGGGCTACAGAATATATGTTACGTTAGCAGGCACGGAAACTACACTAATCTCCTTGTACATCTCCATGAGAGCCCTTGGGTAACAAAGTACATGGCCAATGAGCATAATCTTCTGAAAGAATCTTTTTTATTTATTTATTTTTTAAGTGGTAGGCCTAAACAATGGGCTTAAACTATTCAGTAAACCATGCTATAAACAGATGTGCTGTCACTCATGCTTTGTTGTTCCATTTATAGAGCATAAAGGCAGAGTAGATTTAGCATAATCTGAAGGGCCCCAGGATTTTCAAAATGGTAAATGAGGATTGGCTTTAATTTGAAATCAGCCAGCTGCATGAGCCCCTAACAAGAGAGTCAGCCTGTCCTTTGAAATGTTGAAGCCAGGCATTGACTTGTCTGTAGCTAGGAAGGTCCTAGATGACAGCTTTTTCCAATACAGAGCTGTTTTGTCTACACTGAAAATCTGTTGTTTAGTGTAGCTACCTTCATCAATGATTTTAGTTAGATCTTCTGGATAACTTGCTGCAGTTTTTACATCAACCTTACTGCTTCACCTTGCACTTTTATGTTATAGACATGGTTTATTTCTGTAACCCTCATGAACCAACCTCTGCCAGCTTCAAACTTTTCTTTTGCAGCTTCCTCACCTCTCTCAGCCTTCATAGAGTTGAAGTGAGTTAGGGCCTTGATCTGCGTTAGACTTTGGCTCAAGGCAATGTTTTGGCTTGTTCGATCTTCTATCCAGATCACTAAAATATTTTTCATATCAGCAATAAGGCTGTTTCTCTTCTTATCATTTGAGTGTTCGCTGGAGTATCACTTCTAATTTCCTTCAAGAACTTTTCCTTTGCAGTCACAACTGTGCTGTTTGGTGTGAGAGGCCTAGCTCTTGGCCTATCTCAACTTTAAATGTGCCTTCCTCACTAAGCTTAATCATTTATAGCTTTAGATTTAACGTGGGAGATGTGCGATGACTCCTTTCACTTAAACATTTTGTGGAGGCCATTGAAGGGTTACTAACTGGCCTGTTTTCAATATTGTTGTACCTCAGATAATAGGAAGGCCTGAGGCAAGGTAGGGAGATAGTGAAACAGCCAGTTGGTGGAATGGTCAGAAGATATAAAACATTTATTAAATTTGCCATGTTATACGGATGCAGTTTGTGGGGCCCTAAAACAATGACAATACCAACATCAAAGATTCCTGATCACTAGTCACCACAACAGATATAAAAACAATGAAAATGTTTGAAATATTGAAAATTACCAAAATATGACACAGGCAGTAATTGAGCATGTGCTGTTGTAAAAATGGCAATGATAGACTTACTTGATGTAAGGTTGCCACAAACCTTCAATTTGTAAAAAATCCCTAATATTTGTGAAGTGCAATAAAGTGAAATGCAATAAAATAAGGTATTCCTGTACTCAGTGAAAGATTTACTATTTTGATAAGATATATTTATTTGCCAGAGTACCTTTGGGAAATGACAATTTTAGGCAGATTTACAACTTATTAGTAAAGGCTAACTTCTTTCAGATGGTGTTTAAAAAGACAGGAACTATGGTTGTACCATGACCCTAAATTTTGCTGATAATGTAGACATCAGAGAAAGCTCAGTACTCCTAATCCTAGCATGTGCCACATTTGACTCTCTGGCTAAAGCAAAGTCCACTAACTAGAGGAATCACCTCCCTTTAAAGTCTAGCTCTACAAAGTGTTACATTACAAGGCTTCAAATTACCAGTATGGATGCCAGAAGAGAGGGAATTAGGCCAGGAAGTCAGAGTTAATTTAAAAATGTCTGTCTCCATGTTGAGGATGTTGCATAATCATATACCTCAGTTGCTGCTTTGGCTTGTCTTGGAGAACTTTGGCATTGACTCTAATGAAAAAGATGCTTTCAACATCCATGAGGGCCTTTTTTTTTTGTCCCCTTCAGAGTCATCACTATGCCCATTATAGCTGAGGAAATACTGGGTAAGTAGGTAGACCCACAGAGGTGAGACAGGACTCCAGCATTTCCCACACAGCCATCAGATGAAGTGATTTCATTTAAACTGTGGTAAACCAGCTCTGGTATTTTGGAGCCACCTTGCAGAATCCAGAGAATATGACATAAGAGATCAAAATATAGCATGTTTATTTCATGTGTTGTTTACAAGCATGATTGTAGAGACATATAAGGAAGAACCGGCATAAACACAAAGGAGCCTGAGCCTTGCCATGTACTGCTTCTATGCATGGCTGGATGATGTTTCTCAGCTTTGTGTGTAAGGGGGAAGCAGAGTCTCCATGACCCCCATTCTCAGGGGTGATTAATTCCTAAGTAAATTCACAGATTTAGACTCTGCCTGGATTGGCATGTAAGTCAGGGTTTGGCTAGTGAAACAGAAACGACTCTGTTTCTGAGGCATTTAACTCAAGATCAGTACAGGTAATGAAAGAGCTAAGAAGTCATACTAAGATTGGGATAAAAGAGATTATAAACACTCAAGAAGGTGCCACAGATCCTACAGCAAAGAAGAAAACAGTATTACCTGGCAAAAGCAGAGGTGGCTGATAGCATCTGAGTACATAATGGGAGTATTCTTCAGAGATGGAGGAGATGCAGCCAACACCAGGACACACCACAGGAAACAGAGAGAAGGGGAAATATATCTTGACTTCTCCCTTCGTCAAGTCCTTTAATTTTACACCATTGCTTCCCACTCCATAGTAAAACCTACCTAGAAGCTAGAATGGCAGAGGGGCTTGGAGGTATAGCTTTCCATGTTACAGAGCTGAGCAGAAGAGGGGGATACATGGGAGAGCATACTTGCACATTGCATAAAATAAGTGAGGAAGTTTTTTGGTGAAAACTGAAAGGAAGTCACTGTGGTAAACAAAATAATGGTCTCCAAAGATACCCCTGTCTTAATCTCCAGAACTTGTGAATATGTCACCTTACATGGCAAAAGAAACTCTGAGGATTTGATTAAGTGAAGGATTTGAGAATGGGAGATTTTTCTGAATCATCTGGGTGGGAGTTTAGTTTAACCACAAGTGTCCTTTTAAGAGGAAGTTAGGTTAGCATCAAAGAGGAGATTTGACAATGGAGGCTGAGGTTGGAGAGATGAGTTTAAGAGATAGAGGAAAAGGCCCTAAGCCTAAGAATGTAGGCAGCCTCTAGGATCTGGAAAATAGCCTCCAGAAGGAATGTAGCTCTGCTGACATGATTTTAGCCCATAAGACCCATTTAGGACTTCTGACCTCCAGAACTGTAAGATAATAAATTTGTGTTGTTTTAACCACATAGTTTTTGGTAATTTTTCACAATGGCAATAGGAAACTAGTATATTCAGTAACACCATGAAAATTGTTTTAAAAATCCAAGAAATCAAAAGCAAAGAAAAAGTATGTTTGAAATCTCAGGGAAAGATATCTATAAACCAAGCAAGGGTTTGTTCATTCTCTCCATTATAGATATGCTCTTTTCAAGATCATCAATTATTTATTCTAGGCCCCAGTGTATATTCTTGAGTTGAACACACCTGCATTCCCCTATTTTTCATCCTCCAGTGGGTATGAATGCGGATGAAGAGGACACACACACAGCCCTGGTTATTTTATAAATGAATATTGAAGTCAAGTATTAATTGACTTTTTTAATTATTTTACCCTATAATTGAAGTGCCATGTATCTTCCCCCCATCAATATAACATAAAATAATTGCCCAATTAGCAAGAAATTATTTTAGGAACAACTAATTTGAGTATCTATTAAGTTTGTACCTAACACTTTGCTCTGTCAGCTGGAATAAAAAAAAAAATTAAATGTCAAGAAAAAGATGTGAGAATTACTTGCGTTCGCAAGGTCAGCATTTCTGAAACAGGTTAAAGAAGGGAAAAAAACAGCATGCCTCTTTGTCAAGACTGGCGTGATAAATGGAAAGGGACAGGGGTGCAAAGTGGACAACACAGGATGCGAGATGAACCAGAGAAGCATGACTGCCTTTCATTCCGAAGTACTACTGCTTTGCAACCGCGTCTGCGTGGTAGAGATGTGAAGCAGCTGCTGTCTCGTTTGGTCAGTGTCGGGGTCTCAGTCCATGTTCTCCAGTTTGGTGACTGTGATCACAACTGACAGTACCTGGCACTTTTGCTGTCAGCCTAAACATCACGATTAGATATGGAAAGTAGAAATGCTGTGTGCTTATTTCCTGCTGGCTTGGGGAAAAGGGCAGTGCCTAGGTCTGTCTATTACCAAAAAAAAAAAAAACCAAATTGGAATTGAGTTCCTTGGCTTGTTTATTGGTGTTGAAGAGAGCAGCAATTCCTATAAAACTTTTATTCTAAGGACAAAAGGCATCTCTGGCACTTTCTCTCTATCCCTGTATATTTCATTCCCATCCACAACCAGACCTCCCCATAAGAAATCTTCTCCTTTGCCGTGGGTTTCTGAGGGCTGATTCAGCCTTCTCCCTACATGAGGGCTTTAAGGTATTGGTTTCCAACCTCACATCATTGTTAATCCTCCCAACTTCAGTGTGAATGAGATTTAGCTTGCTTTTCTGGAGGTGTGATAAGGGTATCATGTTTGAAGATGGCTTAGTTGGGAACAACAATGTTATATATAAGGACAGGGCTCCCAGTCTTTAAATCTTGGGTCCACAGTCAGCAATTTACTTCAGCACCAGGTTCCCCATCTATATATAATAATACAGTTGAAAATGTTTGCATTTAACATATAGGACTCTTCTGTGGAATAAATGCTTAATTGGATGAAAAGTGCTTCAAAGTGTGCCTGGCACATAGTAAATGATTTTGGTTGTATTCAATATTCTTATTCTTATAGGACAAAAACCAATCAGAATAGAAGACAAATTGGGAGCCAGGCATGTGTTAATTTTACAAATTGATGAAAAGTAAGTGTTTTATGTTATTTTGCCATAATCTCTGTTCTTTATCTTTAACTCTGATCAGCCATGGCTTGAAGTTCAGGGCTGCCTGTTTGCTTAACTTGGTTATAATTCATGGCAAAAGCCTTGATGGTGGGGGTTACTAGTGCTATTTTTGTACATTACTATTAATTTGCTATATTTCTTAGAATATTAATCTGCTACTGAGAGACAGGACTAGCTGGATTTCCTAAGCCGACTAAGAATCCCTAAGCCTAGCTGGGAAGGTGACAGCATCCACCTTTAAACACGGGGCTTGCAACTTAGCTTACACCCAACCAATCAGAGAGCTCACTAAAATGCTAATTAGGCAAAAACAGGAGGTAAAGAAATAGCCAATCATCTATTGCCTGAGAGCACAGCGGGAGGGACAAGGATCCGGATATAAACCCATGCATTGGAACCCGCAAAAGCAACCTCCTTTGGGTCCCCTACCTTAGTATGGGAGCTCTGTTTTCACTCTATTTCACTCTATTAAATCTCGCAACTGCACTCTTCTGGTCCGTGTTTGTTACTGCCCAAGCTGAGCTTTCGCTCGCCATCCACCACTGGTGTTTGCCGCTGTTGTAGACCTGCCACTGACTCCCATCCCTCCGGATCCCGCAGGGTGTCTGCTGCGCTCCTGATCCAGGGAGGCGCCCATTGCCTCTCCTGATTGGGCTAAAGGCTTGCCATTGTTTCTGCACGCCTAAGTGCCTGGGTTCGTCCTATGGAGCTGAACACTAGTCATTGGGTTCCACGGTTCTCTTCCGTGACCCACGGCTTCTAATAGAGCTATAACACTCACCGCTGAGCCCAAGATTCCATTCCTTGGAATCTGTGAGGCCAAGAACCCCAGGTCAGAGAACACAAGGCTTGCCGCCATCTTGGAAGCAGCCCACCATCATCTTGGGAGCTCTGTGAGCAAGGACCCCCGGTAACACTACTATAACCAACTTATTAATTAATATTTATTATTATGATCTTCGTTTGCAGAAGACAACTAGCATCAATCCACATATGAGAAAATTAAGAACAAATCTGACTGCATAAATAAGGTAACATAGCATGAAACATTTTCCAATATGTGTGTGTGCATTCAAGAACATTAGTTCCTCTATTTATTCAGTAGTCAAAGCACATAGGGAATGTTTCGTAGCCTTTCTTGACTTAGAGGTATATAGTCACATGAAAATAGTAAAGACTGTGAGATCACCTACAAAACTATTAAACTTCTTTAATGCAGTGTTTTCCTTGGTAATAGACAGAATTTGCAATAGATGTATGAGACTAGAAGTCTAGTAACTACTTACTATCTGGGTATATGACTTTGGCAAATTACTTCCCTTTGGAACCTCAGGTTTCTTATTTATTAGAAAAATTCTAGCTTTTTTTTTTTTTTTACTTCAGAAATCTAGTAAGTCTAGACAATTTAAATCTAGATGTGACTTTTTATTTAATTTTCAAGCAAATAGCTAAGGGTTTCATCTTATAACAGACATAACAGGCCACATTCTGTTAAATAATTGAATTGATTTTTTTCCCTCGAGTTGTCCGATGGTTTTATTGAATTGCAAACATTGACTACTTATTTTGGATCATTTAAATGATCAATGTCAGTGATTCCTTCATCTCTTCCATAACTCCTCCAGGAAAATGTCCCTTAATATCATTGTTATATGTTAGAAAAATACTAGTTCAATTATAATTAGAAGACCATCTCTTTTGAATATGGTTTGCTTTTAAAAAAATGGTTTCATTTTGACCTTTTTTTTTTTGTTGTTATTTCTTCCTATTCCTCAGCTATGTCAACATACCAACAACATTATACAAATTCCCCTTTTGGTCCATAATCTCATTTACTCTGGCACCTTTAAAACTTTGTTCTCTTTGCTTAGCCCCAGCTGGCTTTCCTGATTTCCCTCCTGGATACTCGTCCTTCCAGTTCCAGATTAGACCTTACTCCCTTACAAATTCATCATGGTTGTCCTTCCCTTATTTCCTGCTTCTGCCCAATTGGTCTTATTTCTCCATTTCTGATGGGATTTGTTATCCAACAGACTTCTCTCTGCTCTGTTTTACTGTCAGAACAGTTTCCCAAAAAGCTTTGAAATTTACTTATATTTAAAATTTTTATATTTATATTTATATATATTTATAAAAATATAAATTTTTACATTTATATTTATAATTACATTTAAAAATAAAGAAACTAGTGGGTAATTGAAAATTGTTAGCAATTCTGGTCTTGATATTATAAACTATATGCTGGAGACCTAGGTCTATGGACAGAGAACTGAAATAAGAGCTTCTCAGAGGAGGTTCCAGTATTGTAAACAGAGCGTATTTTAAAAACAGAGTTGCAAAGTTTTCAAAGGAAACTATGCATTGTTAAGATCCTATCTTTTTAGGTTACCTGATTCTAGTTTTTCATTGTCTTTAAGCTAGTTTACATTTCTGTGAATTGCAGCTGATAACAATACAAAAGAATTCTTTTCTGTGAACATGCACATTCTGTCAACAGCCTTCCCTTTGCAATGTAGTAGAAACCATTCGTGTATTCATTTTAGTATTCTAGATCTAAAATGCCCGTTGAACTAGTTGCAATATCTTACCAGTTGCCTCATTAATAGTTACATAAAGTCTTTAGCATATGTTAATCTTCCTATCTGTATGGAAATCATGATTTTACCACTTTTTAAAAATCATCTTTTAACAACAGCATGCCTTGTATGGTGTAGTTTGAGGAAGAAAAATGGTCTGAATTGCCTCCTGTATTTGAAATTGTCACATTACTGACTTCTGTAGTGCAAAGCCATCTATAATGTTGGCAAGATCTCTCTCTGTCAGCAGCTCTCCCATAAGCAGAACTCCCTTCCTTTCAAGATGCCTCCACAGGCTCTTTCCTTGCAACTTCTCTTGGGTTCTCTGCTGCAGTTTGAATTTTCTTTCAATGTTTCCCCAAGCCTTGGTTCCTGGGGTTGCCCTCACAGAAATTCCTTGTAGCTTCCACTCCAAATATGTACGTGCTGTTGACCCCCACAGGACTCACTTCACTCCCCTCCTTGCCCATGAATACATTTGGAATAATATATAAATAGGATGGCTCCTTATTCTCAACTCATACAGCATGGACGATCTATATCAATTATTTCAAAAATACTCTGCAATAGATAAATAATTATCGACTATTTCAGGCAATAGTCTGCAAAAAGAACTAGTATAGGAGAGCTGAAAGGAAAATTAAAAATCATCTCCTTCAGAACCCTCATTGTACCGATGAGGGCACAACTATTTATTACATTCACCGGCAGTTCCATATTTGGGGAGCACTTGACTTATGAATGACTTGTTCTTTTGCATTGAATTCCTGCACCCTCAAAGGGGCAATCTTTTCTGTTCCTTTTTCTCTAGTTCTGATCACCTGGGGAGTGATTGACCTTAGAAGTGTCACTCTTTATGCAAATTAAAAGAAGCTTTCTCTTATTCTTATGCAGATAGGAAGTGAATAGGTCCCTGGATTCCTGTAGTTTATAACTTGCTCTCCTTACTCTGAGGAGAAGCCCTTGTTTGTCCTACTTTCCAGTGAAGTGCTAACATTTTTTAGGTACTCATAATGTTTTTAGTTTTTAGGAATTTCCATTTAACATTTCTAATATATTTTACTTAGCAAAGTTTTGTGGTGATTAGGTATAGCTAAAATAATACAGAAGTGTTAGATTATAGGCATTTCATGTTTGAGTAGAGCTTTTTGGACTGAATTGAAAATTATTGTAAACTAAATTTAAAATTGAAAACCCTTACCTGCTGAACAGACCTTCTCTTAGCCAAAGGGGACCCCAGAGAAACCATAAAAAGTGAGTTCCTGGACCTGAAGGAAAGCAGATCGAACACACCTCATTACGCCTCTTCCCTTTTTGAGTTTAGGCACAACTACTGACTAGTATTAATGTTAAGACAGTGATCATAAGGCTGACAAAAAAGACTCTTTGTGGCAATAAGATAACAAATTATACACAAGACCTAACGCCATGCAAGTCAAGAGTCAAGTCCCACCTGCAGGCCATCATCCTTGCCTCATAACATCCTTATGTTAACTTAAAACATTCCTTTCTGCTGACTCACGTTTTAGACAGAGCTTTACTCCTTCATCTTATTGCAAATTAAAGAATCTCTCAATTCACCTATAACCTGAAAGCCCCACTTCAAGATAGCCCACCTTTTCAGGCCAAACCAATGTATACCTTCCATGTATTTGTTTATGTCTTTGCCCGTAACTAACTCCTGCCTCCCTGAAATATATAAAGCCAAAATGTAATTTGGCTGTGTCACTTGTTAATGGCTTCTTGGATTTGTGTTTCTCTGGGCTGTGGTCACTCATATAGACTCAGAATAAACTTCTTTAAAGTGTTTTACAGAGTTTGGTTTTTTGGTTAATATTATCATTAATAACATAGTTTTGTTGGTTTCTTTTTTTATTGAGAGAAGCCTCCTAAATACCAACTATTTTTCATAAGAAACTTAGAGACAAGTGTTTCTATTCTTTTCCATTCTCTCTTTTTCAATTGTTTTCTTCATTTCTCTAAACTATTTAACTCATTTGTTTCCTATCTCCTCCAGTAAATTTCAAGCTTCTTGAGGACAGGGCTGAAAAGTCATCTCAACATGAGTCTGTGCTGCCAGTGCTTAGGGCTGGTTCTTACAGACAGTATGCAGCATGGTAAGTGGTATGTAGATAAAATATATGGGTGGTATCTAGGTGGAATAGTGTTCTGGGTCATTAGTAGATTAGATGAGGAGAAAGTATAGAGCTCATTAGTAGAGTCAACTGGATAAAAGTGCTCAACTTGAGTGTGAGAGGGCCAGCCCAAGGCAGGGCCAGGGGTGAGGCAGAGGCACTGGTAGAGAGAGGTACAGAGGGTGGTTCCCCGGCAGGTAGAAGGCCCTAATGTTGACTATAGGAGACAGAAAAGGTAAAGGAAAGTCTAAGAAGCAAAATGGGATTCAGAAGGCAGAAAAGGCAGGGTGCTACCGGCTTCAAAATGTATTAAAGAAATTCTCTAGTTTGTGCACATTTTGGGTGTTCACTGAGGGAAACCATATGCCTTTGAATACATTACAAATATTTTCAGAGATGATATAGAGCCATCATGTAAAACTTTATGGCCATCAAAGAACTTTCTTATGACTAAAGGAGAGGTTATAGGAATATCTCCACCGGTTCTGAGTTATATATGAAGATTAGAGGGTAATCTTTCTTTAGGAATTAAACGTTTAAATCCTTTGACTTCTGAATTATTGCCAATGTTTAAAGTGGTGCAATGGAGCTTTTGGTGCTGTGACTATGGGGTTAACAGTACTTCCCTATTTCTGACAGTAGGAATTCCATTGGAAAGGAAACTGATTAATATCTGCATGAAGTTCTGCTGGTCTGAGAGTTTATCTCCTTGCAAATAGTGTTTACATTTTTAAAATCTTTCTTAGATGTAGCCCTTACCAGAATGAATTGTTTCTATAGCTGCTCTTTGGGACCACTTCTTACATACACATCACAGAGCACACATACCACACATGCACTACACACACCATACACATATATCATCCTCCACATACCACATACACACACCCTACACCACACACACACACACACACACACACACACACACACGGGGCTACCCATTTCAACCTATGAAACTGACATGTCCGTATTAGATATGGGGAGTAATAGTTCTTTTTCTTCACACTCCTAGCATCTACCACAGTTAAAGACATACTATAATGCTAAATATTTGGGCAATAGGGAACTCAGGGTTTATTTGAGCAAGATTTACTAAGGAGTGAATTGCTGTAGATTAAAAAATTAGTTGTTGGCTGACCTAGAAGTACAATCTCAGTCTTCTTTTTTCTTAGACCAAGACTGTTAATAATAATAAAATAATTTATTATATGGAGTGTTCATAATAATTTACCACAAAATTCTAGCTACCTTTATTGAGCCCTTACTATATGACAGATTCATTTGAGGTATTTATAGATATGATATATACATTTCAGATATATTTAGAAAACATATATGCATGTGTATTTATATATACACACACACTAATATATCTAGATCTCTCTCTCTGTCTATATATATGTATATATATACACACACACACACACACACACACACACTAATTTGATCCTCATAGAACCTTTCTGAGCTAGGCACTAATACTATCCCCATTTTAAAGATGAGGTAATAGATCACAGAGAACTAATTAACTTGCCCAAGGTTTTACTGAGAACTGGGCATGGCTCATATCTTACTTAATTATTACAACAAGCTTATAGGAAAGGAATTTAAGCCCCATTTGCAGAAGAGAAACCATAGATTATCATGATTAAATAAACTACTCAAGGTCACCCAAACAAGTAGGGGCTTGAATCCTGCTTGTCCTAGCTCCTAAATCAATGTATTTTCCCAGATCTCAACAGACCAAAATGATTTGATCAAAGCTGGGATAAAGTGCATCAGCCATCCCTAGAATTGACTTCTTGTGGACGTGGGTAACATTCTGGAGTCAACGTCAGAAAAAATGGCCTGAAAAAATTCATATAAACTTGTGAGAAATTAAGCATCCTTCTGGCCTTCAGGATCTATAGTTATCATATATTTGGTGAGCATTCCTTCACCGTGCTTAGTTTGTAGGAGTCAGGTGCTTGATTCACCATAAGGCCAAATGTCACCTGTAATTAACAACTTAAAATAGATTTCACAACCTCCTTCTGCTGACAGACAGTTCCTCCCTTGAGAACTCCTACAATTTGGGCCCAGGAAAAATGGGGCTGTAGGGTATATACCTCTGTCTGAACGGAACTATTTTGCAAGTAAGCACTCCATTATTTATTATAACATGGCCAGCCATACCAATTGCAAATTAAGTGCTGAAGATATATTATTTCTGCAATGACTATGTCCATACCCTTTAGTTTAATGACAAAGTAAAGTACATTTGTCTTGCAGTTAAATTAGAGAAAAAAATTAAGTTAATTATCATTAAACAAATAAAGACTTGAAGCCATCAGCCAGCTAAATGTGGCCAAAAATTATGTTGATTTGAAATAACTCGATAATTGAGAACAGAAAAACGTTATTTGAAGAGTGCTTGAACGATCTAGGTAATAACTTCAATTCTTCATTCTTCTTTTCTCATGTAGACATGACTCCACTGTATAGGGTTTTTTTACTATAATAAATGAAATCCTATTTAATATTTTTTCTTCTCTTTTAGTAAAAAAAAATAAGGCGAGGAATTTCCATTTTTATCCGACCCTTCAGTTTGCCTGCTCTCACAGCAAACAGAAGGGCATTAAGTCCTAGGGATTTAGTAATAAGATTAAAATAAGGAGAAATGAATGGAAGAATCATTTAGACCAAAGCCCTGTCTGCAGGCAGCTCCATGCATAAACCATGCTAGGAAATCAGGATTTCTGTATTATTATTAATAACCTCTAGAGAAAGAGATTTTGTCACCTTGTAAAGTGGCTTTTCATAGTATTAGGCTAAAAGGATAAGTTTAAAACTTCTTTTAGCTGCACAACTTGAAAACATATCTATAAAGCCAGAGCTGTCATGAAAGTGAGGGATCCTGAGCCCTGTTCTATCAATGTGCCTTCGACCATTGTGGTCATGCGAATACTTTCTGAGAGCCTGTAAGGAATGAAGAGCTGGCCTGAGATTCGCTATGCAATGAAGAAGGATTTAACTGTGTCTGGCAGAGTTTTGTTTCTTAAATTGAATGGTGGAAACATAGGCATTTCTTCTATTATAATAAATTTTGTATACTTTAAATATTGTATTTTTAAAAAGTCAACACCCTCTTCCACACACACCCAACATGGTGACCTCCAGCAAACTGTGCTATTGTGATTTCAAGGTCTGGCCACTCTTGTGGTCCTTCTAGCATATCCCTAGCACTCTCTCAAGCTCAACTCAAGTGTCATGTTCTTCAGAACATAAAAAGTCAAGATATTTGGGTGCCCTAATCTACTATTTAGGTGAGCTAACATATCTGAAACTCTTGCTGGAATGCTTGGCTCGTAGCAGGATCTTAAGAAATTTTTGTTTCTCTATTTCTTCCGTTCTCTTTTCCTTCTGTCTCAGCAATGCACCGCCTTCCTCTATTCCCTAGATGTGTTTACTCTACCATTGATATATTGATGGTAAGTTACGGTGTACGTGTCTGCTGCTTCCCTTTCTCTTTCTTTGGCCTCCATCTACAAGCAGTGACTTTCTTGGGAGCAGGGACAGTACTTTTCATCTGTGCTAGTCCAGTACTGAGCACAGCACAAAGAATAAAGTTGGTTGAATCAAACAACAACAAGAACAACAACAACAACACTTATGTGAGGACCAGATCTGAAGCAAACTGAAGGAGTTTTCTATCAGGAAAAGAAACCTGAAGCAAGGAGAAAAGGAGTGATAGATGTTTCAATTTTTATTACACATTCAGTGAGGGCTAGGTAGTTTACATATGTCATATCATTCATCTCTATGCCAGTCTAGTGAAGTAGATATTACAATTATTCCCATTTTTAGGATTGGAAAATGGAGATCAGGTAGGTTAATTATCTTGTACAAAATCAGATGATTCATAATTAGTAAAACTAAAATGTTAACCCAGATTTGATTCATGCTTTCTTTTTTACTGTACTATTTCCTGGTATATCAGAAAGACTTGATACATAGACTATGGACAAGCCCCTTCCTATGCTTGTGTTACTCCATTTTTCATTGCTATAAAAACATACCCGAGACTGGGTAATTTATAAAGAAAAGAGGTTTATTTGGCTTATGGTTCTGTAGGCTGTACAAGTATGGCACCAGCATCTGCTTCTGGTCAGGCTATGGGAAACTTACAATCATGGTGGAAGGCAAAGGCGGGAGCAGGCATATCACATAGTGAGAAAGGGTGCAACACAGAGAGAAAGAGGTGCCAGGGTCCTTTGAATAACCAGCTTTCATGTGAACTAACAGAGCGGGAACTCACTCATTACCATAGGGAGGTCAGCAAACCATTCAGGAGGGATCTGCCCCTATGACCCAAACACCTCTTGCGAGGCCTCACCTCCAGCATGGGGAATCATATTTCAACACGGGATTTGGAGAAGAAAAATATCCAAACTATGTCAATGCCTTTCTTGAGACAGCTTCAAACCTCTCAGGCAGTAATAAGGGGCAGTTGAGACAACACATTACCCCAGCAACTACAATTATTATCTCTTAATCACATTACCTTCAAGAGAAAGCATCCTGCCACCACTCAGTTCAGCAGTGAGTCCCACAGGTGAAGAAGGTGAAGCAATGTAAGCCTGATTTATTTTCGTTGCAGAATCCCTGAGAATAGGAGAAATAACAGATATGCTTAGAACATAGAAGCCCTCATGCGTGCAGTCTCGAATATGTGAATTTTTAGAATCAAACACCTTTCTTTTGTTTCCTGTCTTTATAACACTCATGCTCCTGCCTTGCATCACGCTAATTTTTCAGTCTGGTTTACCCTGGAGCTGTATTAATCTAGTTTATCTAATTCCCTTTCAGGATCTAAGGCAGGAGTTTACAAATTATGGCCTGAAAGCTAAGAATTAATTCTGTATTTTTAAATAGCTAAAAAAAATAGAAAAATAATATTTCGTGGTACATGAAAATTATATGAAATTTAAATGTCAGTGTCCATGATTAGTTTCATTACAGCCACACCTTTTTGTCTCTGTAGTATACGTGGCTGCTTTTATGTTATGTTGGCAGAGATGGGTAGTTGCAACAGTGACTTTATGACCTACACAGCCTAAAATATTGACTATCTCACACTATATAAGAGTTTGCTGACCCCGCTATAAAGAACAGGTAGGGATTCATTTCTCCAGACAACTAAATTTGGTATTCTCTCACACCCTCTTTTGTCGTTATTCTAGTGGGAGTAGGTTTTCCTTCAAGTGTCTGTGACTATAATGCTTTTGTAATCATAACAATGTGAGAGCTATAGTCACTTTTGTTATATCATGTGAATGTCAATGTTGTTAAGGCAACTTATTTGTGCTTTTTGTGTTTATTCCCCCACTCTTTTGTACTTTTCTTCTGCTTTTTGGCAGAAGCCTCTTCTCTGAGATTAGGTTTTCCTTTTTTCCCACCTACTTCTCAAGCACCATTGAGCCTAATTTTATTTTGTATTTGACTCTCTACCATGGATGGGATAGAAGAAGTCAACTGTCCCTGGAGTTCACCGTTCAAATCTTGGGCATTCATTTAAGAAGACCACTGGCAAAGTCAAGATGACTCTGTGGAGCACATTCCCTGGAAACTGCACTGTAGGAAATACTTGGAGGAAAGATCATCTCTTAGCCTGGGACATCTACTCGTTTCCCAGGGCTGCCATAAGAAAGTTCCACAGTTTTAGGGACTTTAAGTAATAAAAGTTTTTCTCACAGCTCTGGAAAAAAAGTTACAGAAGATTCCTATTTGAATAAAGCAGACTTTTCTACCAATAACAATGAGCTTTATTATCCCGATTGCAGGGTGCTGAGCTCCAGACTGAGTAGGGATATGTCAAAAACACGGTAGAAGCTATTGCTATATCAAATTGGCCTCCTCTCAGCTTTAAATTATTTTGTATCCTATTGCTCCCTTCTAGGCACAACTTAGCACTAGATACATTTGAAAAAATATATCCCAAAAGTTATTTTTTTCCTTCCTTCCTTCCTTCCTTTCCTCCCTCCCTCCCTTCCTTCTTTCCTTCTTTCATTTCTAGAACCAAAAATTGCATTTCTTTTGTGCAGAACTTTATTCATTACAATATTTGCACTCAGATGAAAGAAACATATTTGGTGATAGATGAAAAGGAAAGTAATTTATATTGTCTTTATTCCAATATCATTTAGCATGTTCAATTTGCATGAATTATTTGGCTAGAACTCTCAATTTTTTTTTCTGAGTTAAGAATGATCATAGATTTAATCGTATGTAAGTACTTTATGAAATGAATTAATTTTGTTTTGATTCTGTTAATTTTAATACATTTAAATGGCCAACCTCAGGAGACAGAGGGGGGCAAAGCATTAAGAATTAATTGGCAAGATGAGGTATGGCTGGCTTATGTATGTGGCTGGGGTCTGAAGCTCAATAAAAGTTGTCCTTAAGTAATATATTTCGTATCTACTGGATTCAATGTGTATAAACCAAAATGTGTCTTTGACATTGATGGCCCAGTGTGTGCCTATTCTAGGAAACAGTTTGGAAAAATGTTTCTGTAAAGAGCCCTATAGTAAATACCTTAGGCCTTGAGAGTTACATATGTATAATATTTGTCATGGATTCTTTGTTTCTTTCTTCCTCCTCCTCTTCTGCTTCTACAACAAACCTTTACAATTTAAAATTTATTTTTACCTTAAAGACTTTACAAAATCTTGGTCTGTAGTTTGCTGACCGCTATTCTAGGCATTTCATTTTTCTTTCTTTCTTTTTTTGTCAAGACAGAGTCTTGCTCTGTCACCCAGGCTAGAGTGCAGTGGTATGATGTTGGCTCACTGCAACCTTCACCTCCCAGGTTCAACCAATTCTCCTGCCTCAGCTTCCTGAGTAGCTGGGATTACAGGTGCCCGCCATCACACCCAGCTAATTTTTGTATTTTCAGTAGAGACGGGGTTTCACCATGTTGGCCAGGCTGGTCTCGAACTCCTGACCTCGTGATTCGCCTGCCTCGGCCTCCCAAAGTGCCGGGATTATAGGTGTGAGTCACCGGGCCTGGGCCATTTCATTTTTTTAATGATTCTGTTCTTAACCTATTAGGCTAATGTCAGGGTAATTCAGCCTTTTGCATCTTTGTAGTAAGTATTATACTATGCTGTATGACAGAGAGGCTCTCCTAATACTGAAATGTAGCATAAGATAGTCACTCTTTGATCTAAGGCAACTGAAAATTCTTTCATGCAAATACCTTTTGGGGTGGAAGTAAAGAAAAGAGTAAATCATTTCTTAGCAATTATTATATTACCCACACAATGGGTGGGTTCATTGATTGGCAACTTGGCAGGTGACATTCCAATGACCATATCCAAGGAGGATTTAAAACAGGAATTTTATTACTTGCAACAAGAAGGAGGAAACCTGTGATAATCCCCCAAAGCAGTGCCTTCCTGAACAAAGGTGAAAACAGGGCTTTTATTAGGTGTTTTACCTGAGTCACTCTATGTAGGGGTGAAATACAGGCAGTGCAAATGCAGTCATGCATCATGCTTCTAACACATCTCATGTATAAAAAATAGCTAGTAAGTTCCTTCCTGGGTGAGGATTTTAGTATGGTAATATAGAGAGTTTGCCAAAGTTCATTTCCAAGTCAGGCATCTCTGGATCTAACCAGTTTTTGTTTTGCTAGGGCTGGGCTTCTTCCTGGGACTTTTCTAAACAGCAGTAACTCAAGGTGGAACAGTTATAAGTGGGTGCTTTTTCACAGTGAATACCAGGAAACCAGGGATCCTCGGTTACACTTATCTTAATATAAACAAGTCTTACTTTGGACAGGAAAGTAAAGGTGCTGAGGCTAAAAGGTATAACTGCTGAATTGTAAAATTTAAAGGCTGAAAACAAATGTTGAGACTAAGGACAGACGTACGTTTGGGGTTTAAAGCTTATACGATCACTGGGGACAATTTTTGGAAAAGGAAATCAAAATTTTGAATAAAAAATCAAGATGTGAATGTTTATTTAGAACAAAAAAGTAATAGCAACAAACAGCAAATTTACAAAAGCTAGCAATTGTCACAAATTTCACAAAATCTAGAAAACTGATTTAGCATTTTCATTAATAAACTCATGTTTATAATAAGCTCATGTTTATAATAAACATGTTTACAACAAACATGTTTAAATGTGCTTAAAACACACTTCAATAATACTGTTTTCTTTCCTATTGTGTTTGTGTTTGTACTCTTTAATTATCTTCACACTTAACAAATTTGCTAAACCATGCTCTATAGAGAACAGAATAACTTAGCCCTTCTTGTAGTTTAATTGATTTAAATTTATTTTTTAGTATTGATAGATTAGAAAAGCTTTTTTCTGTATCATAGTTCCTGCTTGGGAATATCACATCAATTTTTAAAATCATTAAAACATTCGAGAACAGTTCTGTCAAGTTTATTTGACATGCAAGTGGCAAAAGCTGTTCAGGTCTGAGATTTTGCTTTCCTTATAAACGAACAAACTACCATTACTGTTTCACAGACTATGGGTCAGAGACAAAAGATAAAGAACTTTATTAGTCATATCAAAAACAGTAGCTAGAGATAAATGTAGGTTTGTACAGGTTTGGGCAGGTTCACCATACCCTCCACTGAGGTCACACAAAGATCTTATCATAGATTTATGCACATGCTGTGTGTTGTGTTATAGGAGAGGTATTGCAAACTTCAGGGACTCACCACTTTTGTAGTAAATGGAAGCAAGCCTGCTATTTGTGCAAGGGAAGACATTACCTCATCCCTCAAGTTTGCTCACTGCAAACACAACTGTAAGAAATGCCCCATATAGAGTTGTCAGGGCCTTGCATTTTTGGTGTACCCAGTAAGAATATGCAGTGATGCTCAGGGATCATGGCAGATTTGCCTCTCCCATGAAGAAACTAAAATTTCTGGGCATTTCAAATTTTCTTATGCAATGGTTCACCTTAAGCACTATTTGAATTGATAATGCTTGTTAACCGATAAGCCACTGGTGTCCTCATTGTGGTGGTTTATTCTTAGTCTTCCGTTCTGTTAGTGTTCCGTGTTAAACAAATAAAAATTTTCTATTTTTTAATGTGTTTTCTAATGAAGAGATTAAATCCTCTTCATTAATTATATTACTAGAAATCCAACAGTCTGTTATTATTTCTATTAAAAAATAACACTTCTTTATGAAATACCATTCTTGCTATAATCTGAAAAATATTGTTACAATTCAGTTCTCTGTGTCAGAATAATTTCTATTGGTTTTTTGGTCATCGTGGCACTATGATGAAATATGCTTTACATTCTATTATATTTTTACCTGAAACTTTTTCACCTTTTTGAAAGAAAATAGACCTAAAGATGACAAAAGACACTTTGGGAGGCCGAGGCAGGCAGATCACAAGGTCAGGAAATCGAGACCATCCTGGCTAACATGGTGAAACCCCATCTTTACTAAAAACATCAAAAAATTAGCCGGGCGTGGTGGCGGGGGCCCCTAGTCCCAGCTACTCAGGAGGCTGAGGCACGAGAACGGTGTGAACCCGGGAGGCAGAGCTTGTAGTGAGCCGAGATGGCGCCACTGCACTCCAGCCTGGGCGAGGGAGCGAGACTCCGTCTCAAAAAAAAAAAAAAGACAAAAGAGAGTACTCATCTCAGTTTGAGTTCTCTCAGAAGCAGACATGAAATTGAGATTCGAGTGTAAGTACTTTCATTTGGGAAATGATCCCTGGAAGTATCAGTTAATAGTGGGGAACTGCGACAGGGAGGTACAGACCGACAGTGAGAGGGAAGATTATCAAGCAAGTAATCACTGTGGATGACTAAGCTTAAACTACTTTGGGAACTTGGGCAGACAGTGTAAATAGGTGTCTCAGAAATATCCAGCCTGCGTTATAAGGAATGTGAGAGCTGAAGAATTGATTTACCAACATCCTCAGTGATTTTTGAGCTTTTTCTTGGGTAAGAGGGTAAGTGTCGATATTCCCCTGGCTACTAGTAAAAGATCCCAGGAAAAATGCAAATTACGGCAGTGTGATATCAACTCTAGATTGTAAATATTAAGGCCTGGGGGGAAATTGGTGCAATTCCACAGTACCTGCTACAATATATTTAAAATATTTCTAATCTCATCATTGTTTTGTTAAAACGTTTCAAAATGCTTTTCCATATTATAGTAATATTCCCAATTCAATTTTCCCTTAGCTATATCCTAAGGATGTCCATTCTACTCCCTTGTCACTTCTATAAGAGAGAAAGTAGAATGAAGGGTAAAACCATTGTGAAGGGATACTGGTCTTAGGCACATGTAAATACAAATTTTACTCAAAAAGTGACCATGTTGATACCTTGCTTGGAATCATTCAGTTCATCTTTGAAGGACTGATAATCCTTAAAATACTTCTGTAAGAAGAATGCTAAAGCACTTTCACATATGTAAACTGAGTTTCTCCAAGTTGCCTTACCTCCTTTGATTACCCTTTTCCTTAACATCAAGGTAAATAATTGCTTCTCCATGCCATGATTGCAGGAAGTTCAATTTCCTCTCTGGGCTCATCTCCTTCTCCCAGACTGCTCATGTCTGCGATGTTACATGCCCCTGGGATTACTGCACAGCTACTCTAGGCTAAACTGAGTTGGGTCATACTGACCCATGGCTTCTCCATGTTGCTGAGGTCTTTCTATAATCATTTGCCACGAAGGTGGTACTACTAATACAAACTTTTACTACCTAAGTAGGTTTTGCTGAAGCCTTGACAGCAATGGATGGATTTACTGACAGAGAAAGAATGAAAAAATAAATTAACTTAGAATTTAGTACCAGATAGAATTGCTTCTAGAGTTCATTAGTCAGAAATCTACCTTCACAGAAAATTCCTAAGGGTGAGTTTTTCTTCTAAGACACTTCTGGCATGTTATCTGATTCTCTTTAGTCTCTGCTTTCATATCTTCTTCTACTTTAAGATTCAAAGCAGAAAAAAGAAAAATTTAAAAACCCTCTCTCCAGTTCCCTCTGGAGTAAGATAATTAATAGGTTACCCTTTCCCTAGTAAAGTAGTGTTTTGAATTTTATGCTGTATTAATCAAGTCCTCTTTCTTTCAGACTATCTCTTCTGGTCTAGGCTCTAGGCCTCACCTCTGAATAACCAAATAATATCTTGATCCTCAAATAAAAGAATCTTTATCCTGCTCCAAATTAAATTATTTATCCTGTTAGCAGAAGTGGACACCAATTGCTGTAAAATATATAAACAGTCATTTTTCAGATCCACCAAAGATTCTGGAATCTTGGAGCAGGTCTCCTGAGATCTTCCTGGTTCACAATTATATATGTATGTATATATATATATATATATATATATATATATATATATCTCCTCAGGGACACCGCGGCCTAGAGCAGAAAGCAAGAGTCACCGTTTTACGTTACTGAATCTAAGCCAGTTACCTTGTGAACATTATGCCTGCAATTAAATTGGCCCCATCCAATCAACTGTGAGCAAGAGGTCAACATCACATGTTACAAAGAACAAGTCTGCACCTGTTCATAAGGAACCACCTCTAACTTCTGCAGAGGTAGAACTATCATTAAGTGCACTGGTTCCCTCAGATGGGAACTGTGGTGTATATATTTATTATACCCAGAAAGTGTCTAATGCATTGGAAATCCAAGAGTGACATAAACCTCACATTATTCAGTTTCAAAAAAAAAGCTTCTAAGTAAGCCCTAGGCTACATCACATAAGGTGCCAAATGTTGATTTCTCAGGCCAGTGAAGAATAAACTCAAATAATAAATGCTTCATGTGGCAAGAAGAAAGTGGTGGAAAAATCTGAATCCTGTAATTTCTAATATCTTTAAAACGGCACTGAGAATGTCAGCCCTCATTAGTGCTTTCAGTTTAATGGAGATAATAAGCTAAGGGGTGTTGCAGAAGCTGAAGGAAAAATTCAAAGACGTGAAGAAATCCATTCTCAGGAAAATACTAATTTATTTTCCATTTTCCTATAAAAATAAAACAAGGGAAAAAATTATCTAAGGGTCTTTTCATCCTGGAAGAAAAAAGACCCAATTTTTGCTCTACTCCCTCATTAGGCATTGTGGTGGCTCTCTGATTTTGTTTGTCTTGAAATTTTATTTAAATCTCTTACTGTTAAGTTTTCTGTATGTTTAATACAAGCCTCCTCAACTTGATACAAGCAAACCAGGGCAAGGATCATCTTTAATGCTTCTAACAAGTCATTTGTTATCTACATATTGTGAGCCACTGAATAGAAGGTAAAATATAGAATTAAATGATGAGGGAGATACACTTTTACATTATTCCATGCCCTGGGGATACAGCAGTGAATGGAATAGATAAGATTCTTGCTCATGTTGGTTCCATTCTACTGTGATTAGGGAAAGAGAGCCAGACAAAGGACAAAGAAACAAATAAATACTCAAAATCAAATTAGAGAATTATAGGTACCATGCAGGAATTGAAAAGAGATAATAGGCTATAGAGAGGGTATACATGTGTGGAGGGGTTATTTTAGATAAGTGGATCAGATAGGCTTCTCTCAGAAGGTGAGATCAAAGCTCAGAAATGAACAATGGAGGATAAGCCAGCTACAGGAATATTTGGGCAAAGAACATTCCCAGCACAGTATTTCAGCAAGGATAAAAGCACTATGGTTGGAATGATACTGACATTATCAAGGAAAAGAAACAAGGCTGCTCTGTCAAGAGTGCATATGGGAGACTGGAGTTAGAAGCCAGGTGTGTATGGCCTCATGTAGAAGGAGTTAGTTATGCCCAAATCTTTCTTCCAAACTCGATTCTGCATCTTTAACTCTACCTGCCAGTCACACCAAACTTCCTTCACACTGAGAAATAAGGCAAAGAAATGGGAGAAAGAATAAACATGGTGATCAGATTGTAGGGTGCTGCTTACCTGCAGAAGGCTAATAAACAGAAGCATTCACCTGCTTATGTTACATCCTTTTTGCTTAAGAGAATAGATAAGGGAAAATTTGGACTGAACTTATCACGCAGGTCTTCCAATGGCTAATCCAGTGATATTTCGACTGCACCTCTGGGAACAACCCAGTGTGTGGGTTTAATGTAATAAAATAGTAGAACTCAGAACCATCTGCGAGGACCTTGACATTGGTCCTGAAGGGGTGTCGTCTGAAAACGGCAGTCTTTCTGAAACAAAGCTGGTTCAATACCACCTAGAACCAGTTTTAACTGGACTCATGGAAGCATAGGAAAATAAACTCAGCAACAGCCCTAGCCTAACTCCAAAAAAAGATTGAGAAGTAAAAAGTTAATAACCCAACATCCCCCTCTTTTTCTTCCCATGTGTTCACTTGGCACAAGCTGCTGTCCTCACATGGCCTTTGCAAACAGAGAATGGAGGGATTCTTTTGCCTGTTTGGCTTCATTTACATGTTTGAACTCTCTGCTAACACAATTTCAAATGTGTGGGAAAATGAAGTCGCATTTCATTAAGAATAATGAAAAGGGCATTTGGGTTCAGAATTTCTATTGTGGTTTGAGATAGTTGTGCAGCTTTTAATCATGGTGGCTCCTTTCATATCTGTGTATTCCTTGCAATGTGAAAAAAATTACAATCTGTTCTAAGTGTATTAGAATGTGGAAAAAAATTTTTACAAAACTTTTTTAAAGTGGTTTTTATATTGTTACTATAATAAAAAAGAAAAAAGAGAGAAGAGCATGTCCTTTTCTTATCAGATTCATGTTGTTACTATAGGCATACCGTTGCCAGTAGCTTTTCAAGACACTTGCTTCTAATTCGAGTTTTATTAATGTTTGGCAAAAATGAGAGTTGGAGGCTTATATCTTTTTATTACAAATATCCTTCCATTTAGGATCTGCCCTGGGAACTTTGATGCCGCAGATAGGAGATTGCTAAATAATCATCAAAATTGGATTCGACAAAGCCATTTAGTAGTGTTCAGTGTACCAGGGCTCAATGGTGCATTTTTCCCAGCAAGTTTTTTGCATGTCTGCTCTGCTTTCCTTGATGTGAGTAATTATGCTCCTGTAGCTAAGTTAAGGAGATAATTTCAGCCAACAATTCATGACTGTATTTTTTGCAGTCCTGAATGTTGCTTTTCAGGACTAATTTGAAACACATGCTATAGGCCTCATACAAACCACGTAAATGACTTAAAATTATATTTTGGACTCAAATTTCCATCAGTTCTAGAATTTCCTAGACGCGGTGAGCATGAAAGAGAATCCACAGGCAAATGAGCTAAGGGGAATTTACTATTTTCCACAAGGTTTACCACCAATTTCCGGCCTCTTACAGTGTTTATTGCAGCCAAAACCACACTGGTCCCCAAATATGCTCTCTTGGTTAAATAGTCTATCCAAGTATTTACACCAAGCCTGCTTATGGTTTTGTCTAACATCCAGAAAAGGCTAAGATTTCACTAAACACTGAAGAAAACCAGCAGAGAACAAAAAGGGAATGAAAAACGAAAACGCATGAACTATATTGTCATCTAGCTTACAACGTAAAGAATTCTGAATTTACCTGGAAATGCTAGGACTGCACTCCACCTCCTGTTTGTGGGAATGTTTCTCTTGGTGTTTCATTTCCTTTCCAGCAGCTGCAGCCCTTTGAGGATTACCTTATATACCTACTCACCTCTTGGGAAAACACAGGTGTTAAGAGGAATGGATTTAACACAATTCCTGGCCACCTCCTCCCTCTCCTGCCTAGACCAGAAACAGTTCTTACACTTCTGGTACTCATCAAACTATGAAGGTACATTCTAGTCACTGATGTGATCTGAGTCTATTAATAAGGGAAAGGTCAACTACTGCTTCCTAATGTCTGGGGAAATGGGCTATTGTTGAAGCCTGTTTGATGAGGTTGGAGTAGAGACTGCAAGAATAATTGGGGAAGTGAGCCTGTGCACTTTTTCGGAAGACAGATGGATGCATATTCTATATAAGGAAAGTTAAAAAAATCGTGTATGGTCCCGGAATATGCATGTGTATGGTGGGGTGGGAGGGTGGAGGTTGAGAATAAGATGCAAGGAATGAGGATGTGAGATAAGTGAATCTAAAGGGAAAAGGAAAGGGAAAGCTCAGAAACCAAATGACACCAACACAGGCAGAGATGTAAGGTTGTGAAAGTTGCTGCGGAAACAGTTTAGACGAGTTGTTCTCAAACTTGAGGGTACATCAGAATCCCCAGGAAGGCCTGTGCAAACAGATTGTTGGTCTCTAGCACAGAATCTCTGATTCAGGGGGTCTGGAGTGGGGCCCAAGAATCTGCATGTCTAAGAAGTTTCCAGATTATGCTGGGGCTGTTGGTCAGGGGACCACACTTTGAGAACCATTGGTTTGGCCTCTGTTTCTATGCATAGTCTATATATAGCATTGGATCTCAGCAAGAATGTGATGAATGACATTTGTGTTCATTTGTTCCAGATGCCTTTTCCTATGCAACCCTTCCATGTCTTTCTCCCCCTACTGACAGGTATCCAGTTTTTCAGCTACAGGTATTATTATTATGCATGACCCTCCCTGTTGCTTCAAGAATACTACCATTTGCTATTTACAGAGTCTCACTGGGCTGCTCCACATTCTTAACATGTATACCAGTCACATGTTACATCAAATACTTTTGGGAAATTCTTCTAAGTGCATCATTAAATGAATTTAAAATCAAAGATATTCTTAAATGGAATTGGGCTGTAGGTGTCACCTTAGACAGTTTAATAAAAGGCAGATATTGCAAGGAAAAGGTAAAGATCTCAGTGCAAGAGTTAGTTTGGGACAATATCCTCCCTTTCTGAGGTTTCTCAAACCCTCCCAGGTATCTGACTGTGTCTTTTGCCATCATATAAGGCCAGTCCTATATGTGCAGATGGACAGAGAGCGGGGATTTTGGCGGTTAGTCCTGTTTGCATATGCATGACCATTAAGAGTTTTCTTATCACCCTCATCTATCATTTATTGAGACAGAGCAGGCTTAGTGTCTCCACAGCACTGCCCAGTGACATTCCTGCCTCACTTTCTTCTGAGGACCTCTAATTAGGTGCAGCCTTTCGTGACACTTTCTCTCTAACACAACAGTGGCAGCTATGGTGGTGTCTGCACAGATCCTCCTTCAAGAGAGAGCCTGCTATGAGTGTCTCTTCGCTGATAGACTCAAATGCTAAACCTCCGGGATGTCTCAGCATTCACACCGAGGGGGTGTGGCCCTGGCTGCTCCCAGCCAGTCGCTGAGGGACTTAAGCAGAGTCATTTATGCCTGTTGTGAGGATCCTCTAACAGGTGGCATTGCTCTGGGCCCTGCACCTGCTTGGCTGACACTTTCTCAGGACTGCTCTGAGGTTTAAGCACTTCCTCTCCCATCCTCATCATCCCCTGTCCCATCATAGGAGACCTGCCTCTGGTCTGAAGCTTTCCCTGCCTACTCCTGTTCTTTCAGCTCTACCTTCACAGGCATTTCCCCCAATGAATTTCTTGCTCTCTTTTTTCATTTTTTCAATCTTTCTCTCTTTTTCTCTATTTTTATATTTTTAATTTTAATCTTGTAGATTGGGGAGGCACAGCCTTCACTACAAGTGAGTGGGCTCTCCTTATTTCTTGGCTCTCTAATTCTCTCTTGGTATCTTGGACCCAAACTGACACCATGACCAAATCCTGTCATACTCTTTGGAATCACATTCAAATTCCTTATCCATGCCAGACTGACCTATCCAGAACCTCCTTTTTCCTCCTACTCCATTCACCTACCACAGTGTCAACCCCTAACCATGCTCTTCATACATTCACATACACAAATTTTTAGCTCTGGACTAAGGCCTGAACTCTTCCAGCATGACAAAAATGGCAACTCTGTTCATACCACTACAGAAAGGTAAGGGAGGCTCTCCAGTAAGCATAGGCAAAGCTATTATGAATCAGGAAATGCAAGATGTAGTCTCAGTTTTGAAACAGAGGTGGTATGGGTGCGCCTCTCTCTATACCTGTCCTAACTGGAGGCACGTGAAAATGTGTGGTGGTATTTCTGGAGATCACGTTGATTGAGGAGTGGTAATATTGCTTAATGTGTGCAGCCAGAAACTCCAAATGCATTGTCCAGAGAAATCTCATATATCAAAGAATTGTCCTGCTCACAATGCCTGAGAAAGCCCACCTTGAGAGGCCACGTAACTGGGAGATTATTTAGCATTTCCAGGTCTGGACATCTACAAAAATAGGAATGTTAAAAATACTTGCTCCCAAGACAAGGTGTAGCATACAGTAAACGCTCAATTAACACTACTTTCTATTTTTCCCCCTTCTTTTCCCTACTGTATCTCACAGGTTGTTGTGAGGATCACATATGATAATAAATGTGAAACTACTGTGTCATCAATAAAGCTCTACACATGTGTACTGTAGTTACAATATGGATGGCAGGCTACTTAGTATAATCTTATTTTAGAGAAAAGTCAGTCAAACAAACACATAGTTCTGGTACATTTCTCAAATTCAAAATTGCACCTATGAAGGATCCTTTTTAAAACAGATTGTTTCACTTATGCACATGAGTGCAGGCTTTCCAATCATCACCTGAACCTATTTTTGCTGGATATCATAGTAGCTTTCCTCAGAGCCCAGTGCTGGAATCCAAGGGCATGCCAAGGCTGTTCTGATAAATGTATTGTATACAGAAAAGGTTAATGTATTCAGTTCCTATTTAATTGAAAATCCCCAAGAAACAAGTCATCTTTTGTAGGAGGAGCAAAGGGAAACAGAGGAAGCAGCTGGATAAGTTGAATTACTTCTCCTGTTTTCCCCTGCCTCTTCCCCTACCCTAACCAAGAACAGTCCTTACACTTCTTCTAATACCCGTCAAATAAAAAATAACTGCATATAGTTATGGAAGATAGAAAATACATGTATATACTCAGAAATCTGCTTTACGATTATTTTCTTTACCCAAATCACCTGCGTGGGTTGTACCTTGTATGGACGTGCACTTCAGTCTGGATCCTCTTCTCTTTTCAGACTTGGTGGACTACTTACAGCATCAGAACTATAGTGCTTTTGCTGGTGAAAACAGACTGTGTACTTGAACAGTGTTGTTAGGATAACACTTCCTGAAAGTTACTGGATGCTTAATAAATATTGGAAGAATATAATTGAAATTTGGTGATCTGTGGGTAAATTTGACTTTCCATATTTCTTCTTTCCCTTTGCCACTTCCCTGCCAGATGGCAGGAACTATATGTCTCGGAGAGAGAGAGAGAGAGAAATAGAAAAGGAAGGAGAGCGAGAAATATGTTTTACACACTAAGGAAAGATTATATCTTTTTAAAGATATTACCACAGATATATTTTAATTGCTGATTATAGTTTTTGCTAATTTGCTCACTGCAGACAACACTATTGTCAAGATTTGTCTGATCATCTGTTACAATACCAGACACAGTTTTATTAATAAGGACTTTATGATGACAATAAAAGGATTGCTTGAGAATAATTGAACACACCTCATAGAATAAGAATGATAAACTATATAATTAAATTGCTTGTGATTATATAATACAACAAACTACTAACCCAAACAGTGTTTGCCTTCTTTAGGGAATTGAGAAAAACTATAACCACATGTAGTTAAAGAAAATGCCGCTATTTTGGTCGTATTTGAATGTTCTTTCTTGTTCATTGTCACTAACTTACCTCTGTCTTATGGTCTTTTTTCAGGCACAGGCACAGGGGATGATATGGTTACTGATACCACCTCACTTTAAGTAGAACAGCTTCATCAGTGGCCAGGTGCATGTGCTCTGGAGCCTGGTTTCTCAGTTCAAAGACTGGTTTTGGTATTAACAAACTGTATGACCTTGGGCAAGTTACTTCAGCTATTTATGCCTCAGTCTTTTCTTCTGCAAAAATAGAGTGATAATAGGAACTATCTCATAGCATTGTTGCAAATATTAGAGTTAAAAATTATAATATTCAAACAGTGTTTGTCACAAACTGAATATTCCATGTATTTGAGTTATTTTTCTTATGTATTATGTTTTGAGGTCTTGTCTAATGTGCAGGTCTGAGTGATGCCTGGACTGGAGACAGAGCATCTTTCGTTAAGTGCTTTAGCTTGCTGGCTGCAGCTGTGCGTTAGTTACCCTGGAAGGTTTTTCCCTCAAGCTGTGGTCTGACTGTGCTGCCTGCCCCATCAGTTGTAACTCTGACTTCTCAATCTCTTTTTTGATCTATAAAATAGCAGTGGGAAGATTCCTTTCCATTGTGATAGAACAGTGGGAAGAGTCCAGATGTTTTCTAGCTTTTGTTGGGGAAAAAAAAAAGCATTCTTGAGTTTTAGTTCAATCTGGGGATGCTCCTTTTCTCTATTCACCTCAAAACACAACAAACAAAATTATCCAAATAAAATACCTATTCACTATCTTTCCTAACTAAGCAATTGAAGGATTGCTGTCTGACCACTTCATGACCAACTAGGCCAGATTATATTATAATGCATAGAATATCAGGCCTACTATGGTAGGGTGACACATAAATCAAACATTAGAGACTGTGGTAGGCCATCTCTAATATGGTCTCCAATGATCCCCACTCCACTATTCATACCATGGTATAATCCCCTTCTTGAGCCTGGTCTGGGCATAGTGAGAGTGAATTGCTTCTAATCAGTAGAAACTGACAAAAGTCAAAGACTGTCACTTTATGGATTATGTTATAATAGGCTCTGGCTTCCATCTTGTTCACCCCACTTTCTCTCTTGCTTTCTCTGGTAGAGGCTGGATGCCAAGTTATAAGGAGCCAAAGGAGAGGTCGCTGGCCAAGAGTGAAAAGCTCTCAGCCTGCAAAAAAGGAGAATCTTGCAAACCAACCACTGACTGAGCTTATGAGAAATTCCTGCTCCAGTTGAACCTTGAAATGGCTGTGGCCCTTGCTGACACTTGATTGCAGCTTTGTGAGGGAGTCTGAGCTAGAAAACCTAGGTAAGCCATACTTAACTTCTCGACCCACAGAAACTGTGAGATAACAAATGTGTGTTGTTCTGTGTCTCTAAATTTTGGATTAATTTGTTACACAGCAATAGATATCTAATACACTTTCATTAGTCAAATTATTGGGGATTGGGAGGAAAGACAGAAAATATCTTAGTAATTTTTTTTTTTGAGATGAAGTTTCACTCCTGCTGCCCAGGCTAGAGTGCAGTGGCACAATCTTGGCTCACCACAACCTCCGCCTCCCAGGTTCAAGCGATTCTCCTGCCTCAGCCTCCCGAGTAGCTGGGATTACAGGCATGCACCACCACTCCTGGCTAATTTTGTATTTTTAGTAGAGACGGGGTTTCTCCATGTTGGTCAGGCTGGTCTCAAATGCCCGACCTCAGGTGATCCACCCACCTTGGCCTCCCAAAGTGCTGGGATTGCAGGCGTGAGCCACCGTACCTGGCAGCAATAAATTTTTAACTAAAGGCTGAC
Source organism: Pongo abelii (assembly GCF_028885655.2). Taxonomy (NCBI): domain Eukaryota; kingdom Metazoa; phylum Chordata; class Mammalia; order Primates; family Hominidae; genus Pongo; species Pongo abelii. The sequence continues at coordinate 51,314,096 of NC_071997.2, read as the reverse complement.
GTTAGAAATATTTTTGTGGGCTGGGCGCGGTGGCTCATGCCTGTAATCCAAGCACTTTGGGAGGCCAAGACGGGTGGATCACCTGAGGTTGGGAGTTTGAGACCAGCCTGGCCAACATGGTGAAACCCTATCTCTACTAAAAATACAAAAATTAGCTGGGTGTGGTGGCACATGCCTGTAATCCCAGCTACTCGGGAGGCTGAGGCAGGAGAATCACTTGAGCTCAGGAGATGGAGGTTGCAGTGAGCTGAGATTGTGCTACTGCACTCCAGCCTGGCTGACAGAGTGAGATTCTGTCAAAAAAAAAAAAAAAAAAAAATTGTGATTATTTTAATCTTGACTCAAATATATAAACTCATTTATTTGTCTCAGTAATCTTAGCCTAGTAAATGTAATTGGATTTGTATTTATGATTAAAAACCTTGCAAGTCATCATTTAAAGTTAAATTCTTACTTTACCATCATCATCGTCACCATTATCATTATCATTACCAAAATAACATAGACTTATTATGTACCAGGCTCTGTTTCAATTATTTTACCTAATTAATCCTCACAACAGCCCTATGGGGGGTAGGGACATTATTGTAATCCCCATTTTATGGTAGAAATGCTTGTCTTACAATGGGGTTACGTCTGATAAACTCATCATAAGTCAAAAATGCATTTAATACTCTGATAATCCCATTGTAAAGTAGGAAAAATATAGGTTAAACCATGGTAAGTCCAGATGCTCCTCAACTTACAATGGAGTTGTATCCTGCTAAACCCATTGTAAAGTTCGAAATACTGAAAGTCTAACCATTTGATATAAGAAACTGAGGAACAGACAAAGCACAAAACTTGCTTCAGGCACACTGATAGCCTGTGATAGAATCAGCATGCAAACTTAGGTTATTAGGCACCAAGTCTGAGCCCTAACTACTCTGTGATGCTGTCTCTCAGGACTGCTGAGTGTTGAAAAAAGTTGAGGAGGTTTTATTTTGAGAAGGAGTTTTGCTCTTGTTGCCCAGGCTGGAGTGCAATGGTGTAAATTCAGCTCACCGCAATCTCTGCCTCCCAGGTTCAAGTGATTCTCCTGCCTCAGCCTCCCGAGTAGCTGGGATTACAGGCATGCGCCACCACGCCTGGCTAATTTTGTATTTTTAGTAGAGACAGGGTTTCTCCATGTTTGTCAGGCTGGTCTCGAACGCCCGACTTCAGGTGATCCGCCCGCCTGGGCATCTCAAAGTGCTGGGATTATAGGCATGAGCCACTGCACCCCGCCTTGGTTTGTTTTTGGTAACCATTAATATTAGATGGTTTTCTTGTGACTCACCTTTCTCTCTGAAAGGTCAAGAGTCACAAAATATTAAAGTCATTCCTTTCTATGATACAATGTATCATTAACATCATGGTTCTTTTACTCAGTATTAATCAACACTCTTTCTTCAGTGCCTAGAGTTGTGCTTACTTTGGCAAAGGAGATCAGTAAGCACTGGGGAATAATAGAATACCTGATAATGAAGATAATGATGATGATGACTATGGTGATTATGACAGCTGCTTTTCATTGACTATGTCCTTTTGTTACATTGTATGTTAAAACTTTCTACAATTTAGGGGGTAGATGCATCTTTTTATCCCAGTTATATATTGTGTGAGAATGTGCAATAAAGTAGTTTCACTGAGGTCAGATCTTGGAGAATTCAGAAAATCAAATTGAAGAAATTAAATCTTTTTTTAAGTATAGTAGGAAAAAAAAGGGAGTTACTATTTATGAAAAAGTGAATAATCTGTATATCACATTAGGAAGTTAAATTTTGGACAAATTAGCAAACATTTAGTCCATCTAATCATCTACTGTTAGCTTCTTCTTAATTTAAAATCAAAATCAAAGCCAAAAACAAATAAATTTACTGCTGATACTATTTTAGCCTCCAGAGGCTTTTACCAGGGCTTTCTTGGGAGTACAGTTTATCAACTCTTTCTCCACTTTAGAAAGAGTACCCTAGCTCGGGGCTGGACATTTTACTCTGAATATTTGTGTGTTTGCATGCTCTGCTTGTGTTAGAAAATTTTGGAATAATTCATAAACATTACTAACCCCATTATGTCCAGGAAATTCAAAAGCAGCAAGAAGGCATATCATATGAAATGGCATATTAAATGGGTACACATCAGCTGAATGTGTTTTATGTATGCGTGATTCAATGGATTGTCCTTAGTGCTTTGTGAATCTTTATTTAAAATGGAGAACCCTCTGTGGGGGTTGCAAAGAAGACCTCAAGGCAGCTTTTGATTCATGTTACTCCTCTGAATATAAGAATTTATTATCAATAGTTAACTGTCAAATATGGTTTGATACAGTGTATAAATACACTGCACAATAAAGTCCAGTGAAACTATTACATCTGATTTAACATGGTATTTCTATCATTTGACTCATACTAATTTTCAAAACCTAGATATACTTTGATTCACATCAACTTGCCATTAATTTTTAACCATATGATTTTAGATAGGCATGACTGACAATCCAAGTTATTTTAGTTCTGTATTTTATTTTTAATATTCAATTGTGTTACACCTGTTTGCAAAACCTTGAGTACAATCATAACAAAATATGTAGAATTACAAAATCAATACAAATTTTTTTAAAAATTCTATTTGGAGTTAAAATACAAAACTTGAAATGATAAAAACAAAAACAAAAACACAACAAAAAACGAACAACACCTTCAGAGGGAGAAGTTAATGATGATATTGAAGCAGCTACATTGTCTGGAGTATATACCCTGGGGTTCGTAGTTGCCCGCCAGGAAAATTTAGGACACGGACACACACAAAGCATTTGGGAGCAGAGATTTAATAGGCAGAAGAGAAAAGAAAGAGAGACAGCTCTCTCTCTGTAGAGGGAGGGGTCTCTGAGTGGAAAGGACCAGCTGGGTGGTGGATGCACTGAACTTTATAGTCAGGTTTGAGGAGGTGGTGTCTGATTTACATAGGGCTCACACATTGGTTTGATTAGTTATGACATTTACATAGTTCTTGGAAAAGGCTGGTCGCCCCATGCTAATCTTATTTTGCAGATGGGCTTTCCAGTTGATCAGCCATCTTGTCTACTTCTTCCTGTACACGTGGCTCACAAAGAGAAGGAGAGATGGAGCTGCCATCTTGAAAATGTCTAGTCCTTAGTTCCTGCCAGCATTCACCATGCAAGCTCCCAGCTTGCTTGTCTATGTCTGCAGCTCGACTTTATAGGCTGCTCTTTGTTAGAAGATGATTTGAGGCTGCTTTTTATTAAAAAGAAAAGCCTTACCAAGGACTTCCCTACCCTCACTTTGCATAAGTGATTTCTTCTTAACTTCTGTATCAATATTAGGGGAACTGACCACATAGCTTAGTTTGAGCTTCCAGGTGGTCAAAACAAATAGGCACTCTAGAAGAGTGACATCTATCATCTTCTTATGTTTGCTATCTGAACTTAGAACTTCACGTTTATTTCTGTTGAACTGTATCTTCTTGATTCAGTTATAATTCAAGGATACCTGGATAGATGATAAAATGTTCTCTATTCCCAGCTGATTCTATCAAAATATAGAAAGATATTGCATATGAATATTACATCAAGCTAATTCTTGATCACTTTAGAAGAAAGAGGTCAAGGCCTTGACAGAAGGAGACACAGCACATGGGAGTTTAGTTTTAATACTGGGCAAAGGTAAGGCAGTCTGGAAGGCTAAGTCCTAGGGCAGGGAATGGGTTTTATACACCACATATTATTGATTATTCTTTTACTCAGTGTTGATCAACACTCTTTCTTTCTCCAGTGCCTAGAATTGTGCTTACTTTGACAAAAGAGATCAATAGGCACTGGGGAATAATAGGCAAAATAGATCAATAAGCACTGGGGAATATATACCTGATCATGAAGATAGTGATGATGATGACTGTTGATTACAACAGCTGCTTTTCATTGACTATGTCCTCTTGTTACATTGTATGTTTAATGTATCTTGCTTGCATAGATACTAGTGAAGACAGCTAAAAAGGCAGAGGGGAATGGCAGGTTATGTGGAACAAACTTTAATATTCAGCTGGCTCATTATTACACTCTAATTTTTCACTTGGTTTAAATTGCTACTGAGAAAAAACAAAAGATGGGTTGAATCTATTGGCTTGGATTGTTCATGAATGTTTCCTCACCAAATCCACTTTGAGAGCTGAATTGACTAATTCTATTAATGTTACGGAGAATCAGAACAAACACTATCTGCTGTTTTATCTTTCAGGCTTCTGAGATATATTCTTAATCTTGCTATGTCACCACTAATTCCTAATCATCAGGCATTATGAAGTTGATGTAAATTTCATCTTGTAACTCATTCATTACCCTTATGGCTGGTAGTGACAGATGTCATTAGTTTAATGATTATGGTTATCCATTAATATCCCATAGTTGTCCATGATGATCACCTACTGAGGTTGGATGTATCATTGCTTAATACATTAAATTAGACAAAAATGTCATGGCTGAGCACACAATATCACCCATTATTTTTGAAGATGAGTAAATGAAATGTTTCCCAATAAAACAGCAATGTAGGTCTTTTGGACTTCTAACTTTTTGAAGAAATCTTAAACAGTGGCTTAAAATGGGAGTCTCCTAAGCTCAGCTGTCAGCCATTATGAACAAATGAAAGCTCCCCTGACATCCGTCATGTTTTACCATGGAAGCAGTTTTACAAGCATGATGCATTATGTCTGTGGCTCCAGAGTATGGAATCATGTTTCCAGGTCCAGCTTAACTACTACCCACTTAAATTCCAAAACCTTTTCAAAAGGTGATCTTTATTTCTGTTGTCCTGCTAAAATGTTTCCCCAAACAATATTTTTGCATTTTGTCATATTTTTAAATTTATAAAGCTCTTAAAAAAACTGTATCATTCAATTCCCATAAAAAAATCATAAGGTAGTTATCTTATTTCCTTCTGCAGCTTTCTTGGGAATTTGTCAGTCATTTCCTGATGTCATTTACCAGATACTTGTTGGATGTTCCCTATGTGAAAAATAGCTCCTGATACTAGCAATTCCTGCCATGTGCATTTTACATCCCTACACAGCCTAGCACTAATTTCTCCCATTATATTTTAATTTTTCAATCTTTGGAATTACCGACTGATTTCTACTCCTCATGTGTTGATAAGAAGTTGAAATGAGATAGACTGTTTTGCTTGTTTATTGAAAAGGGATGACTGCAAAGAATTTATTGGTACCATTTTCAAATATCTGCATAGACCCAGAGCTCAGGTTTGCTAAAATTAAATTAACTTTATTAGAATATTCACTATAATTCAATGTGCCTTTTAAATTGATTTATTAACTGATTTATTTAAACATTTGCTCATTTTTTCATTCACTATTCATTTAACAAGAATTTATTGAATTCCTACCATGTACCTTTAGAAGAAGTATGGAGTTAAATAAGATCAGTACATATTTTACAAAGTTTTAGTTCCTCTGGGTTGATCACAGCCTATCAGAGGAAGCAGTTATATGAACTGAAAACTATAATATATTGTGACATGTACTATCATAGAAATTAGTCAGTGACTGAGAATACACAGACCACAAGAAAATAATTAAGCATGAGAACTATGAAGAAAGATTTCAGAAAAGTGGTGTCATTTATTTTGAGTGTTGATGAATAAGCGAGAGTTTCTTAGAGAGGAACAATTATGAAGAATATCGTGTTCAGGAAAATAAATAAAAAATAAAGAAGTTTAGCTAAATGACACATCTATGAGAGAGAAAAGGCTCCAAGTACAGCTTAGAAAGGAGGCTGGAACCAGGTAAGTAAGGATCTTACAAGCTCTATGAGATCTTACAAGCTCTTAAAGAAGATTCCGTAAACCCTTCATCTTTAAAGTAGAGTACTTGACCTAAAAAATCTTTTGTTCCACACGTGAGTTCATTGATTATTTAGGTACAAAGTATTGAGGTATTGTAGAGGTTTAAGAAGATATATGTGTGGAGAATAAATAGAATAGACACACATATATATAATATATAAATGTATATTACATAATATATGTAATATTAAATAAATATATAATAGTTATGTAACATGTCACATAAATATACAATATTCATAAATTATATGGCTGGGCGTGGTGGCTCACGCCTGTAATCCCAGCACTTTGGGAGGCCAAGGCAGGCGGATCTTGAGGTCAGGAGATCGAGACCATCCTGGCTAACATGGTGAAACCCCATCTCTACTAAAAAATAGAAAAAATTAGCCAGGTGTGGTGGCGGGCGCCTGTAGTCCCAGCTACTCAGGAGGCTGAGGCAGGAGAATGGCGTGAACCCGGGAAGCGGAGCTTGCAGTGAGCTGAGATTGCACCACTGCCCTCCAGCCTGGGCGACAGAGCGAGACTCCATGTCAAAAAAAAAAAAAAAATTATCTGTATTTATATATCATGTGATATATATTTATATATCACATGATATATAAATGTATATTATATATAAACGTATATAGACATATAAATATATTTATATATCATATTATATAATATAAATATATATTATATATTATAAATATATGTAATATATAATATAATATATATTATATATAACATATAATATATAATATAAATTATAAATATATAATGATAAATAATATAAATATACAATATAATATACAATATAAATATACAATATAAAATATAAATATACTTTTGTATAATTTTATATGTTTATATAACATTTTTATATATGTAAATATATATTATAAAATATATAATTTGTATATATTATATATTTGTACATAATATTAAACAATATAAATATTATATATTATAAAATATGTTGTAGGTATCATTATATATTTATTTATATTTAATATTTATATATTATATTATATTTATTTTCTATATAATATTTATATTTTTGTATATTTATATAATAAATAACATACAGATATATCTTTTTAAAGGATATATGTGTCATACTTTATCTTCATATAAATTATTGTGTGTGTATGTATTTGTGTGTATATAGCACTATGTATATATATATGCACGCATGCACAAACACGTATAAAATACTCACCTGTGACAAGCATTTTCAATAGTTTTCTATCTAGCAAAATTTTTTGAAAGAGAAAGCCAAAGTATGCCACTTCATAGTAAAGAAGATGCTTTAAATGTAAGAGAAAAATAACTTTTTCAACATGGAAAAGACAAAAATAATTGGAAATATTTATTGTTATTTGAGTTTTGCCTCTAAAAACAATATAGATATATAAACTATACATTCTTCCAAAGTTCTCCTCACAAAGAATTTTGGAATATAATTTTCAATCTGTGTAAAAATAAAAGTTGTAAACTTTCAATTAGTTTTCAAGAATAACTTTGTATAACAATAAGGTAGATTTGCTTGTTGAATTTGCTTATACACATCTTTGCATAATTAGTGAATAAGATTACAGAATACAATTCATGACATGAACCAGGGACCCAATTTTTCATTTTGATTAATTTTTAAAGAGAGGTACGTTTTCAAATATGTAGTTATTAAAATAAAGTATTACAATATATTGGACTTAGAAACATACCTTCAATTTAAAGTAATCTAAAGGGTTACATGAAAATTTTTTGGAATTAAATAACCATTGAATTATATTCTATTTTTTGATTACTTCATTAAGATTTAATTCAAATACCATAAAACTCACCCACTTCAAGTGTGTAATTTAGTGGTTTTAGCATATTCAGAGTTGTACTACCATCACCACTATCTAATTTTATTTCACTTATTTATTTTATTAATTTTAATTTTGTAAAATAATTTTGGGGGTACATAGTAGATGTATATATTAGTGGGTTACATGAGAATTGTTGATATAGGCATGCAATGTGAAATAAGCACATCATGGAGAATGGAGTATCTGTCACCTCAAACATTTATCTTTTGAGTTACAACAATCCAATTACACTCTTTAAGTTATTTTAAAATGTACAATTAAGTTATTGATTATAGTCACCCTATTGTGCTATCAAATAGTAGATCTTACTTGTTCTTTGTAATTTTTTTTGTACCCATTAACCATTTCTACCTGCCCTCTCATCCCTCCACTACACTTCCCAGCCTCTGATAATCATCCTTTTACTCTCTGTCCATGAGTTCATTGATTTTTAAGTCTCATGAATATGTGAGAACATGTGACGTTTGTCTTTCTGTGCCTGGCTTATTTCACTTAACACAATGATCTCCATTTCCATTCATGTTGTTGCAGATGACTGGATCTCACTCTTTTTTATGGCTGGATAGTATTCCATTGTGTATATACACCACATTTTCTTCATTCATTCATCTGTTGATGAACACTCTGTTTGCTTTCAAATCTTAGCTATTGTAAACAGAGCTGCACGTAATATAGAAGTTTAGGTATCTCTTCAATATACTGATTTCCTTTCATCTGGGTATATATCCAGCAGTGGGATTGTTGGATCACATGGTAGCTCAATTTTTAGTTTTTTGAGGAACCTTCAAACTGTCCTCCATAGTGGTTATACTAATTTACATTTCCACTAACAGTGTATGAAGGTGCCCTTTTCTCCATATCCTCGCCAGCGTATGTTAACTGCTTGTCTTTTGGATATGCGCCATTTTAACTGGTGTGAGATGATATCTCATTATAGTTTCAATTTCCATTTCTCTGATAGTCCATGATATTGAGCACCTTTTCATATGCCTGTTTGTCATTTGTATGTCTTTTGAGAAATGTCTATTCAAATATTTGCCCGTTTCTTGATTGGATTGTTAGACTTTTTTTCCTGTAGAGTTATTTGAATTCCTTATATATTCTGGTTGTTAATTTCCTCTTAGATGGGTAGTTTGCAAATATTTTCTCCTATTCTGTGGGTTATCTCTTCAATTGTTGATTGAATCCTTTGCAGAAGCTTTTTAACTTGATATGATCTCTGATATATTCTATTAAAAAAGCTTTTTTAGTGTTAATAAGGAAATCATTTAAGATCTTTATTTTATCTTTTAATCTTTATTTTATCTTTTAATCTTATTTTATCTTTTAATCTTTTTATCTTTTATCTTTTAATCTTTGGTGTGCCTGGTAATGTTATTTCATAAACAAGCCTGTGTAATTAAAAACATTTGAATTCTGCTGCTCTGGTCAAGATAAGTCGCCTGCATTTTCTATAAGGGACTTGGTGCTGACTTAGATAAATCCTAATTTTTTTTTTTTTTTGAGATGGAGTCTTGCTCTGTCGCCCAGGCTGGAGTGCAATGGCGCCATCTCGGCTCACTGCAAGCTCCGCCTCCCAGGTTCAGGCCATTCTCCTGCCTCAGCCTCCCGAGTAGCTGGGACTACAGGTGCCCACCACCACATTCGGCTAATTTTTTCTATTTTTTAGTAGAGACGGGGTTTCACCATGTTAGCCAGGATGGTCTCGATCTCCTGACCTCGTGATCCGCCCACCTCAGCCTCCCAAAGTGCTGGGATTGCAGGCATGCCCAGCTGATAAATCCTAATTTTTTATACACGATATACTGTATCTGTTGGTCCACAAATGACCTCTCCTTTTTTTAAAAAAAAAGCTTTTTAAGATATATAGTTAGATATTTTTAAAAAGTAAGAAATATCTATGGACCCACCATTCTAAACAAAAGCTAGGACATTGACAGTAGCCTGCCTTGAATCCTATGCTTCCCATGGACATATTTCCTGCATCTCCATATCCATAGGGGTCACACATCCTGAATCCTATGTTTGTCCTTTCTTGCTTTCCTTTTAAATGAGATTTTATTGTTTAGTTATATTTTCATTTTCTACTAAAAATATTTTTAAATTTTATTTATTTCACACTTTAGAGAGAGGGTATCATAATTACGGGCCACTTAGGGATTTTGCTTTCCCCCTTAACGTTGTCTTATGAAGGTCCATATCATTGCATGTTGCTGTAGTTCATGTGTTTTGACTCCTAGAACATATTGCATTGTTTGATATGCCACAACTTATTCGTCTACTCTCCCACTGACAGGCATTTGTGCAACTTCAGGTTTTCTGTATTTGATCAGTAGCTCTAAAGACATTACCATACATGTCTCCTGATAAACTAAGTAAGCATTTATCTTGCATAGATAATGGTGGGTCATAATGTAGGTAAAGAATTAATTTAAAGAGGTGTTTGCCCAATTCTTTCTGTTGATCTATCAGGGTTTTTCCCATTTTATCTTGACATTCCAAGCACTTTTAAGAAAAATTTCCTCATTATCTTATGCAATAAGACCATTTGTCTAAAACTCCTAAACAAAAATTCTGGAGACAACATTATACTAAAGCAAAGCAAAACATATGATGGCAAATTGCTTCATAATCTCTGTCTCTAGCTCACACTTTCTCCCCACGGCAAACATAACCACAGTCTTGTATGAAGATTCGTGCCATAATATTTAACTTTTCTCCAGTGATACACTTCCCTATGGGTGTTACATGGCAACATGTAGAAGAATTTTCAAAAATTCTCTTTACTGAAGATTTCTTTGTAATAATCTTGGAAAAGAACTGTGGCTCCCCTAACCCACATCCTACAGCTCCATGCCATTTCTTCCTTCTCTTTTGCTCTGGCCCAGAATGCTGGAGATATCCTTGGGCTTATATACAATTTATCTGCAAATTTGGTTGGTTCTTCCATCAAAATATGTCTCAAATGGCACTTCACAGCCCTCCCTTGCTGTCACTCAGCTCCAAGTTGGTATCATCTCCTACTAGAGTAGTATGATAGAGGTATCTCTTCTTCTATGCTTGTGTCCTACAGACTCTTCTCACATAGGAAAAATAACCCTTTAAACACATGAATTTCATTACTTCTCTTCTGAAAATACCTCAGTGGGTTCTCAATGAGTTAGCATAAAATTCCAACCCCTTATCATGGGCTTACAAAGACCCTGCATGCTGCAGCCTTTAACTAACTCTGATTGCATTCCCTATCACTCCCTTCTGGCTTCCTCCTCTCCTGTTTCAGTGGCTTCTTTAGTTTACCTGAAATGAGTCAACAATGACTCTGCATCAGCATATGAGTTGTTCTTTACTCTGAACATCCTTTCTCCAAAATTGACATAGAGAGCATTTTTTTCCACATATTAACATACCTGCCTCACTTGAAGAATGTTGCTGTTCAGATGTCATCTCTTGATGCCTTATCTTACCATCCTTTCAGAAATTAACCTCTTCATTATCACATTACCTTGTTTTAATTTTCATCAAAAAACCTATCACTCTCAGATAGATCTCATAAATACATTTGCTTATCTGTTAACTGTAATTCTCCCTGACTAGAGTATAAAATCCCTGGGGGACAGATTGGTTCTGTCTTGCTCACTACAGGCTCTCCAGCACCTATTAGAGCATAAACACATGGTACTACATTCAAAAAAGTCTTGAATGAATACATGAGTCTATCTATTTCATCTAGAGACTTCCAGAACTTTCAAAGTAATTTTCTCTATACTTCATGTTTTCTTTCTTAAGATTTTAACTAATAATTCAACAAAACAAGTTTTTGTCAAGATATTCATTTTTGAAATCTGCTTTTCAATGTTGGGCTTCTGTGAAAAAGTTTTGTGCATAATTTCATTTTTATAAAGTATTCTGCTGAAAAAATTAAATAACACTGTCATATATAATCCTCTCAATAACACAGCTAGGATTGTACCAAGTACCTGTTTTATTGATGATGATATTAGACCTCAGAAGCTTTAAGTAATTTGTCCAAATCACATAGATCTTAAATGCTATGGCTCAAATGGGGGTCATTTTTGCTTCACTATAAAGCTTGTGGTTTTCTCAGTTATCCTAGAGTCTTTAGGTCCTCATTATAATGAAGGTGAGTACATTGAATGTAAGATGTGATACAGGACCAGAGATAAATTAAGTATGTTGATATACAAAGATGATACCACTATTTTCAAATAATTTCTCAAAGAGCTATGTTTAAATTGTTGAAGTAGAGGGACATGGGAAGTACATTGATGGATGTTGTATAAGAGGCTCTGTTTTATATTAACAGGCATCACATAATACACATAATATAGTCTGAAAGGCAGAATGGTCATTGGATACATGGATTTCTTTCCTGAAACTTTAGCACACTGGATATGTCAATTTATATGCCATGCCAAGAGCATTTCTCTGTAAATGATTAGGAGAATGGGCTATCCATGATCCTGCTGCCAGAGGTGACTCAGTAGCACCAGTTGATGCTGGCTGCTGTTCACACAACCTTACTATATGAACAGAAAGATGGGGGAAGGGAGGAGTGATACATGGCGATAGGAAGAGCTACATCTTATTTGATTTGGTATTGCCGTGTTTTTCCCTAAATAATGAATGTGGGAATATTTTCAACCAGTAAAAAGAACAAAAAAATAATAAATACCCATAAAACAAAATTCAAATCCCTTAGTGTAAAAGATGTGTATAAAATTAAACTGTAGACAACAGATAAAAGCCAACAATATGACTGTGAGTTATCACAAAACTACTTAATTGCATGAAGATAAAAATCAGGGAAAATAAATTTGAGGAAGTGCAATTAAGACTAACTTTAAACAAATTGAATTTTATTTCCTTGTTCTAATTAAAAACAAGCAAATAAAAAATAAACAGCTGTTGCAATTACTTGGCTTCAGTTAAAAATATATATATTTGGGCTTCTTTTCTTTCATTTTTACTTGACATATTTACCTTTTGAGGGAAGCTGACCAAATGTGGAGAGTCAGAACTGTTCTGTAGAGTGTCAGCAAAGTGCACTAGTAATTAAGACACCAAACACAAATTAGTAAACTTTGAAGCTCAGCCAAGATCTGACTATGTGGAAAAACGCAATTATAAACAAAACCATGAAACTTTATTGTGAAATATAAATATTTTAACTGTCATTAAGGACCTTAAGAAATAAAGAAACCTCCAAAGAATTTGTTCTGACATTCTTTTTAGATTCTTAAAGTATTATCTTGTTTCTCAGACATGCATTTTTTGTTTGAATGTTCTTTTTATGTGGTGTAATATAAAAGCTTTACACAACCTAAATCACAATAGTTTTCCGCATTTAATTCTGCAGGGATAGGTTGAGGGTAAGGTCTTGGTGTCCTCTGAGTCATGCCAGACTGGAAACATTTGGAACTCAAGATGAGATACACCCACATATGAATGATGATGTTAGTAGAAACATTCAATTATAAGCAGTTTACTTGTTTGTCTAAGAGAAATACCAGTAAGATGGCACAATTGGCATCTAAGAAGATAGAGATCACTGTCAAGCATGTATGATGGTGGGACTCTCAGCTTTGGCAGAGAATTGATAAGAGCAAGGTGAGAGATGGATGGAAGGAGGAAGGGAGGGAGAGAGAGAAAGACAGAGAGAAAAATGTGTCACAGAGAATCTTTTTCACAAAATCAAGGGATCCTAAACTAACAAACAAGCTTTTTACATCACAGTTGACATAGTGAGCAATTATCTGGGCATCTGGGTTGTTTGAATCTAAACGTAGTGGTTGCCAAAGTTTGGTGCATATTGGAATCTGAATTCTTTAAAAAACTCTAATGCTTGGCTTCTACTTCCAGGTACTCTGATGTAATTGGCATGGGATAAGGCATAGGCACTGGAGTTCTTAAAGCTGCCCAGAAGAGTTTAATATGCAGTAAAGTTTGAAGAAACATGGGCTGAAGGTCAGGATTCACTCCAGAGATTCAATGCAGGGTTGATAGGTAGAAGGTAGAGAAGTAGTTCTAACTATAGGGGGAAGCTATTTTGATCGAGGAAATTTACAAGTTCCCAGAATCAATTGTGAGTCAGAAATAAGAATGGGAGCAACCCCTATTAAGTATTAGGTAATATGTATGCAATAAAGCTTCAGTAGTTAACACTGGGTGGTATTAGTCATGAACGGATAAATATCAATAGAAAAAATAGAGTTCAATGTAGATCCAAACGTATGGCAATTTAGTACTTATTCAAGAAAACAACACAAATCAATGGTGAAATGAAAGATAATTCATGAAATTGTGTTGGGACTATCAGTTAGTCATCAGGAAGGGTCACAATCTCACAGCCTCTGGAAGCCTATCTCCAGGAAATTTAGAAGTATTTTAGGGCAATGGGTTTGATGATCATGGGCAATTTAGGCAAGGTGATAGCTCTGATAGTTAAGGTGAGGTGTAATCATTTTTCTTCTGTTTTATGTTCAGCAACTCCTCTAAGATTATAGGGGGTATCTTGTTTACATTAGTGCATCCCCAGATGTAACCACAATTTAAGCCACTATATTTTTTTAATTTTTAATTTTTGTAGGTACAAAGTAGGTGTATATATATGAGCTACATGAGATATTTTAATATAGGCGTATGATGCCTAATAATCACATCATGGAAATTGGGTATCCATCCCCTTAACCATTTATCTTTTGGGTTATAAACAATTCACTTATACTCTTTTAATTGTTTTTAAATGTTCTATTAAATTATTTTTACTATAGCCACCTTGTTACGTAATCAAATAATAGGCCTTATTCATTCGTTATAACTATTTTTTGGCCCATTAACCATCCTCACCTTCTACATACTCCCCACTATTCTTCCCAGCCTCTGGAAACCATATCTCTACACCCTATCTCTGTGAATTCAATTGTTTTGAATTTTAGACCCCACAAATAAGTGAGAACATGCAATGTTTGCCTTTCTATGCCTGGTTTATTTCACTTAACATAGTGACCTCCAGTTCTATCCATGTTGCTGTAAATAATGAGATCTCATTCTTTTTTTATGGCTGAATAGTACTCCATTGTGTATACATACCACATTTTCTTTCTTTATCAACTTTCTTTATCAACTCTAGCAACCAGTTCATCTGTTGCTAGAGACTTAGGTTGCTTCCAACTCGTGGCTATTGTGAACAGTGCTGCAATAAGCATGGGAGTACGGATATCCCTTTGATATACTGATTTCCTTTCTTTGGGGTATATATCCAGCAGTGGAATTCCTGGATCATATGGTAGCTCTATTTTTAGTTTTTTGAAGAACTTCCAAGCTGTTCTTCATAGTGGATATACAAATTTACATTTCCACCAACAATGTACAAAGGTTCCCTTTTCTTCACATCTTTGCCCCCATTTGTTATTGCTTGACTTTTATATAAAAGCTATTTTAACTGGGGTGAGATGATATCTCATTGTAGTTTTGATTTGTGATTCTCTGATGATCAATGATGTTGAGCACCTTTTCATAGGCTTGCTTGCCATTTTTATGTCTTCTTTTGAGAAATGCCTATTCATATCTTTTGCCCATTTTTTAATCAAATTATTAGGGTTTTTTCCTTATAAAGTTCTTTGAGCTCCCTATACATTCTGGTTATTAATCTCTTGTCAGATGGGTAGTTTGCAAATATTTCCTACAATTCTGTGGTTTGTCTTTTCACTTTGTTGATTATTTCTTTTGCTGTGCAGAAGCTTTTTAACTTGATATGTTCCCATCTGTCTTATGTTTGCTTTGGTTGCCTGTGGGGGTATGACTCAAGAAAGTTTTGACAAGACCATGTCTAGGAGTTTCCCCAATATTTTCTTTCAGTAACTTCATAGCTTGAGGCCTTAGATTTACATCTTTAATCTATATTGATTTAAATCTTTATAATGACTTTGGGCAAGAGATAGAGGTCTAGTGTTGTTCTTCTGCAAATGGGTGTTCAGTTTTCCCAGTACCATTCATTGAAAACTATCTTTCTCCCAGTGTATGTTCTTGACACTATGGTCAAAAATGAGTCCACTATAGGTGTGTGCATTTGTTTCTGGGTTCTCTATTCTATTCCATTGGTCTATTAATCTGTTTTTATGCCAGTAATGTGCTGTTTGGTTACTATAGCTCTTTTTGCTTAGAATGGCTTCAGCTATTCTGAGTCTTTTGTGATTCCATATAAATTTTGGGATTTTTTTAATATTTCTGTGAAGAATATCACTGGTATTTTGATAGAGATTGCATTGAATCTGTAGATTGCTTTGGGGAGTGTGAAAATTTTAACACTGTTTTTTTTTTCAATCCATAAACATAAAATGTCTTTCCATTTTTTGGTGTCTTTAATTTTTTTCATCACTGTACCATAGTTTTCACTGTAGAGATCTTTCACTTCTTTGGTTAAGTTAATTCTTACATATTTAATTTTTATTTGTGGCTTCTATAAATGGGATTACTTTCTTAATTCCTTTTTCATATTATTCACTGTTAGCATATAGAAATGCTACTATTTGTATGTTGTGCAACTATACTGAATTTGTTTATATATTCTAATAGTTTTTTGGTGTAATCTTTAGGTTTTTCTAAATATAAGATCATATTATATGCAAACAAGAAAAATTTGACTTCTTCCTTTCCAATTTGGGTAACTTTTATTTCTTTCTCTTGTCTAATTGCTCTAGCCAGGACTTCCAGAACCATGTTGAATGACAGTGTTGAAAGTGGACATGCTTGTCATGTTCCAGATCTTACAGGAAAGGTTTTTAGTTTTTCCTCATTCAGCGTGATACTAGCTATGGGTCTATCATATATGGCTTTTAGTATGTCGATGTATGTTTCTTGTATACCCCGTTTTTTCTGGGCCTTTTATCATGAATGAATGTTGAATTTTATCAGATGCTTTTTCAACATCAATTGAAATGATCATGTGGTTTTTGTCCTTCATTTTGTTCATATGATGTATCACATTTGTTGATTTACATATGTTGAACTATCCTTGCATCCCAGTGATAAATCCCACTTGGTATGATGAATGATCTTTCTAATGTATTGTTGAATTTGGTTTGCTAGCAGTTTGTGAAAGATTTTCACACCAATATTCATCGAGATACTGGCTTGTAGTTTTCTTTTATTGATGTGTCTTTGTCTGGTTTTGGTATCAGAGTAATATAATACTGGCCTTGTAGAATGAACGTGGAGGTGTTTCCTCCTTCTCTGTGTTTCAGAATACTTTGAATAGGATTGGTTTTCATTCTTCTTTAAATATTTGGTGGGATTCAGCAATGAAGCCATCAGGCCCCAGGCTTTTCTTTACAGGGAGAGTTTGAATTACAGCTTCTTTCTTGTTACTTATTATTTGTCTTGTCTAGGTTTTGGATTTCTTCATGGTTCAATATTGATAGATTGCATTTGTCTAGGAATTTGTCCATTTCAGCTATATTTTGCAATTTATTGGCATATAGTTGCTCATAGTAGCCACTGATGATCCTTTGAATTTCTGTAGTATCAGTTGTAATGCCTCATTTTTCATCTCCTATTTTACTTAGATTCTTCTCCTTTTTTTTCTTTGTTAGTCTTGCTAAAGTTTGGTCGATTTTTTTTATTGTTTCAGAAAACCAGCTTTTTAATTGATCTTTACTATTGTTTTCTTCATTTCAAATTCACTAATTTCTGCCTGGGCGTGGAGGCTCATGCCTATAATCCCAGCACTTTGGGAGGCCAAGGTGGATGGATCACCTGAGGTCAGGAGTTCAAGACCAGCCTGGCCAATGCGGTGAAACCCCATCTCTTCTAAAAATACAAAAATCAGCCAGGCATGGTGGCAGGAACCTGTAACCCCAGCTACTCAGGAGGCTGAGGAAGAAGAGTTGCTTGAACTGGGGAGGTGGATGTTCAGTGAGCCAAGATTATGCCACTGCACTACAGCCTAGGTGATAGAACAAGACTCTGTCTCAAAAAGCAAAACAAAACAAAACAAATTTACTTATTTCTGCTCCAACCTTTATTATTTGTTTTCTTCTACTAATTTGGGGTTCAGTTTGTTCTTGCTTTTCTAATTTTGTAAGATACATAATTAGTTTATTTTAATTTTTTCTTCTTTTTTGATATAGGCACTTATAGCTATAAGCTTCCCTCTTAGTACTGCTTTTGCTGTATTTCATAGGTTTTACTATGTTGTCTTTCCATTATAATTTGTTTCAAGAAATTATTCAATCTACTTCTTACTTTCTTCATTGATGGACTTATTATTTAGGAGCCTATTGTTTAATTTCTGTGTATTTGTATAGTTTTCAAAATTTTTATTTTTGTTGACTTATAGGTTTATTCTACTGTGGTCAGAGAAGATGCTTGATATTATTTCAATTTTTTTGAATGTTTAAAAACTTGTTTTTGGGAACCAACATAGGGTCTGTCCTTAAGAATTATCCATGTGCTGAGAAGAAAAATGTGTATTCTGTACTGTTTGGATGAACTGTTCTATATATATATATTATGTCCATTTGGTCCATAGTGCAAATTATGGGAGATCTTCACTCTGGGAGATATTTCCAGTGCTGAAAGTAGTGTGTTGACAACTCCAGCTATTATTGTATTGGAGTCTATCTCTTTCTTTAGCTCTGATAATATTGGCTTTATATGTTTAGGTGCTTCAGTATTGGGTGCATATATATTTACAATCATTATATCCTGTTGCTGGATTGACTCTTTTATCATTACATGATAACCTTCTTTGTCTCTTTTTATAGATTTGTCTTGAAATCTATTTTGTCTGATGTAAGTCAAGCTACTCCTGTTCTTTTCTAGTTTCCATTTGCATGAAATATTTTTTTTCCATCCTTTTATTTTCAGTCTGTGTGTATTTTTATAGATGAAGTGTGTTGCTTATAGGCAACAGACTATTGAGTCGTTATCCATCCAGATTCTGTTTGTCTTTTGATTGTAGAGTTTTCATCTAATTTACATTCAATTTTATCATTGATAAGTAAGGACTTATTCCTGCCACTTTGTTATCTGTTTTCTAGCTGTTTTGAGGTCTTCTCTTCCTTCTTTCCTTCCTTTCTGTCTTCCTTTTAGTAAAGGTAATCTTGTCTGGTGGTATGTTTTAATTTCTTGCTTTTAATTTTTTTGTATCCATTGTATTTTTTTATTTGAGGTTACTATGAGGTTTGCAAATAGTTTTCTACAACCCACTACTTTAAACAGATGACAACTTAACACTGACTGCATAAACAAACATGCAAAAATAAACTCATAAAAATGCTACATTTTAACTTCATCCTCCCACTTTTTAACTTTTTGTTGTTTCTCTTTATTTCTTATTGTACTTTGTCTTGAAAATTTTTCAGTTATTGTTTTTGATTGGTTCATTAGTGTGTCTAATTAAGAATAGTTTACACAACATAATTACGGTGTTATAATATTCTTTGTTTTTCTGTGTGCTTACTATTGCCACTGAGTTTTGTACCATGAGATGACTTCTTTCTGCTCATTAAAATTATTTTCTTTCAGATGGAAGTACTCCCTTTAGCATTTCTTGCAGGACAGGTCTGATGTTAATGAAATCCCTTAGCTTTTGTTTGTCTCCAAAGGTGTTTATTTCTCTTCCATGCTTGAAGGATGTTTTGGCCAGATATAATATTCTAGGGTAAAAATTTTTTATCTGTAGGTGATTTAAATATGTCATGTCCTGGCCTCTAAGTTTTCCACTGAAAAGTCTGCTGCCAGACATATTGGAGCTTCGTTGTATGTTATTTATTTCTTTTCTCTGGCTGCTTTTGGGATTCTTTATTGTTAACCTTTGGGAGTTTGATTACTAGATGCCTTGAGATAGTATTTGGGTTAATCTTCTTGGTGTTCTATAACCTTCTTGTACTTGAATGTTGATATCTTTCTTTAGGTTTGAGAAATTCTGTGAATGTTGTGGGAAGTCAGGGACCCTGAACAGAGGGACTGGCTGAAGCCATGGCAGAAGAACATGGATTGTGAAGATTTCATGGACATTTCTTAGTTCCCCAATTAATACGTTTATAATTTCTTACACCTATCTTTACTGCAATCTCTGAACATAAATTGTGAAGATTTCATGGACACTTATCACTTCCCCAATCAATACCCTTGTGATTTCCTATGCCTGTCTTTACTTTAATCTCTTAATCCTGTCAGCTGAGGAGGATGTATGTCACCTCAGGACCCTGTGATGATTGCGTTAACTGCACAAATTGTTTGTAGAGCATGTGTGTTTGAACAATATGAAATCTGGGCACCTTGAAAAAAGAACAGGATAACAGCAATGTTCAGGGAATAAGAGAGATAACCTTAAACTCTGACTGCCGGTGAGCCGGGAGGAACAGAGCCATATTTCTCTTCTTTCAAAAGCAAATGGGAGAAATATTGCTGAATTCTTTTTCTCAGCAAGGAACATCCCTGAGAAAGAGAATGCGCCCCTGAGGGTGGGCCTCTAAAATGGCCCCCTTGGGTGTGGCTGTCTTCTATGGTCAAGACTGTAGGGATGAAATAAGCCCCAGTCTCCATAGCGCTCCCAGGCTTATTAGGATGAGGAAATTCCGGCTAATAAATTTTGGTCAGACCAGTTGCTCTTGAACCCTGTCTCCTGATAAGATGTTATCAATGACAATGCTGCCCGAAACTTCATTAGCAATTTTAATTTCACCCTGGTCCTGTGGTCCTGTGGTCCTGTGATCTCACTCTGCCTCCATTTGCCTTGTGATATTCTATTACCTTGTGAAGCACATGATCTTTGTGACCCACACCCTATTCGAACACTCCCTCCCCTTCTGAAAATCAGTAATAAAAACTTGCTGGTTTTACGGCTCAGGGGGCATCACGGAACCTACTGACATGTGATGTCTCTCCCGGATGCCCAGCTTTAAAATTTCTCTCTTTTGTACTCTGTCCCTTTATTTCTCAACCCAGCCAACGCTTAGGGAAAATAGTAAAGAACCTACGTGACTACTGGGGGCAAGTTCCCCGATATGGGAACATCTCTGTGAATAAGCTTTCTATCCCTATCTCTTTCTCTTTAAGGACAGTAATGCCTAGATTTGCCCTTTTGAGGCTATTCTCTAGATCCTGTAGGCATGCTGCATTATTTTTTATTCTTTTTTCTTCTGTCTCCTCTGATGGCATATTTTCATATATCCTGTTATTAAGCTCACTGATTCTTGCTTCTGCTTGATCATTTCTGCTATTAAGAGACTCTGATGCATTCTTCTGCATGTCAATTGCATTTCTCAACTCTAGAATTTCTACTTGTTTTTAATTATGATAATCTTTGTTAAAATATCTGATACAGTTTTGAATTTATTCTCTGTTTTATTTTGAATTTTTTGAGTTTTCTCAACACAACTATTTTGAATTCTCTGTCTGAGAGGTCATGTATCTCTGTTTCCCCAAGACTGGTAGCTGGTGACTTATTTAGTTCATTTGTTGAGGTCATGTTTTTCTGATGATTTTGCTGCTTGTAGATGTTCATCAGTTTCTGGGCATTGAAGAGTCAGGTATTTATTGTAGTCCTCATAGTCTGGGCTTGTTTGTGCCTGTCCTTCTTGAAAAGGCTTTCCAGGTATTAAAGGGGACTTGGGCTCCAAGCCCAAGAAGATTATTTTTGCAGACTTGTAGAGTTACTGCTTTGGTAGTCTTCAATAGGATCCAGATAAATTCTCTGGATTATCAGGCAGAGACTCTTGATCTTTCCCTTTACTTTCTCCCAAACAACATCTCTTTCTCTGAGCTGAGCCACATGGAACTGGGCATGTGGAGATGCAAGCAACCATTTGGCCACCACCGCTGGGACTACTCTGGGTTTAACCTGAAGCTGGCACAACACTGGATCTTGCCCAAGGCCAGCTGTAACCACTACCAGGCTACCACCTTTGTTTACTCAAGACCCCGGGGCTCTATAAACAGCAAGTCATAAAACTAGTCAGGTTTGTGTCCTTCCCCCAAGGCAGGTCTAAAGATACTGTCTGCAAGCCAGTGATGGGAATTAAAAAAACTTTAGAAATTTATTTCTTCCTCTCTCACTGTCTTCCTCTCTGTTTTTTGTATATACTTTTGTGGGGTGACAAGGTCTCTACTCAGCTCATATTTAGAAGATTATTTTTTTTCTCCAGAGAATCTCTCATCATTGTCATCAGTGTTAGGGGCCTCCTCCATTAAAATGGTTGAATTAGCCCCCTGACTGTGCCACAAATATACCGTAGGTAATTTTGCTTATAACTTGGAGATCTACATCTGTTTTGATGACAGAGGCATATGCAGTAACATCAACAGTAAAGACATTTTGTAAGGTTTTATTGTGCCATCTTCTTTTAGGAGTGCGGCATGCCACCTAGTAACAGCTCCTCTTCTGCTCAAAGTGAACCCACATATTTTACAGGGTATCAGTCTTTCCCCTGATGACTCTATAGAATGGAAGCCAGTGCCTGGTTAGGACACAACCAAGAGTCACAGGATGAGAGTCATTCTTCTCGGCATAAAGTTCTGCCGCGGTGTATGTTGAAATTGAGACACACAATAGGTCCAGGCTGAGGCTGAGACACACAAGCCAAGGCCACTATAAGAGGGGGCCTCAATTTCATATGACTCATAACAAAGACTGGGTGGAGCTCAGCAAACGCAGCACTGTGCAGCACAGCTGAAGGCACAAACTTCCCTGAAGGCAGCAACACAGCTCAAAGAGCTTGCTAGCCAGCAAGGAGCTGATCAAAAGGATTGCTCCACTGGCAGGTGGCAGAGCCAGTCATCAAACCAAAGCAAGAGAAGAAAGAACCGTGCTAGTGGTGGATATCATCTAGACATCCTGCTCACAGCACCATTGTTTCAGATATTCCACAAAAAGAAGACAGCCTCTCTTAACACTCAAAGCTTGAAAAGTTTGCTACTCACATAAGGGACTTCCAGGGAGAGTGAGGTGGCACAAACAGACATAGATTGGCTTGAGGGATGCAAAGTGAGTGGATCAGGCCTTATAGTGGATAGAAGTTTTCATGAGCTGGAATTTTGTGAGGTTTGAATTTCCGGCAGCCACCAAGGGAGGAGAAATGTGCAGGATTTCTTAGCTTATCTATTTAATAGATGTCAGACCAAAGGATTAGAAGAGGGAGAGGCTTAAAAGAAGTCAGCAGTCATACATCAAAAATATGGAGTCAGGCCTCTTATTACAGTTTTTAATAATTTTTAAATTTTGAATCTTGAGAAAATATTACACATTCAAAAACTAAATAAAACCCTCACCCTCATTCCCTCCCAAAATTGAAAGCAACAAGGAATCACTATAGGTGATTGAAACTATTATTTTCTATTCATAATTCCTTCCTATCTAAATTATTTCTCTACGCATTATTTTCTCAGGAGTTTCTTTTCTTGTTAAAAATCGGATCCAACAGGAACATAAACAATTATTCATAACAGGAAGAAAACTTAGAAATTCTTTCATCTAATACCTTTCTGAAACAGGTTTTCAAACTAATTCTAGAGATTTAGTCTAAATGCCCAAAGTGGGATTTAGAATTAGTCTTGTCATAAATAATTGTTTTTGTTTCTTAGCTTGTTTTGGGAGTATCTGAAAGTAACCATTAACATCTGTATTTCCATAAAGGTATGATTTTCTCATAACCCCGTCTTGATTTCTGCACATGAGCTTCTGTCTAAAAAAAGTTTTTTTCTTCTGGGAAAGGAACTGAATTTCAGTTCATTTGGATAGAGTTTTGATCCTCGTCAAAGGCTTGATAATAAAACACAAGCTTATCCTCTGTCTCCACGATGGTATTCATGACTAGAAACTGCTCCAAGATTACACCAACTCTGTCCCACACCACACCTCAGTGATGGCTGTCTGAAGATTTCTGTTGCCTAGACCTGTGTTGGCTTAGACAAGTAGAATTTTGCTGTATCGCTTTGATGCCAGTTCTGTCTCTCACATGAAGTTCTGTTTTTCTCATTGGCTTTATCTGAATTGTCAACAGTCCTCAGAGCCAAAGCTTATCAGTGTTATAACTTCTTCTAATACCTTATTTTCTTCATGTTCCATTCTTTAGTGGGACAGGAAATTCAGATTTGGAGACATTTCTGAGCACATGAGAATATGATCCCCCTGCTTCCACATCTCCTCTTCTCTGTCTCTGCTTGTATAACTAAATAATACTCAACACAAATTATTCTGCATTTTCACAAAAAGCTCCTTTTTCTCCAACTAACTCAATCTAGTTTAATTTTGAGTACTTATTACACACAAAGGTTTAAATGTAGAGACTGTCTTTTAACTTTCTTTTCCTATCACTCACTACAATGCCTGAAAGAGCAGTCAGTAGTACTAGCTTTATAGAGGTCATATGGTACAGTTGTTTAGAATTTCTGAGTTATTTGTATACATTTATATGCTCAAAATTTTATTAAGATACTGCCAAATTGCCATTCTAGAAGTTGTACTGATTTGTAATACTTTTAACAATAAATATAGATGTCCATTTCTTTCTCTTCTTTGGGTTCACAGTATATAAATCTATAAAATACATTTTCTTAAATTTGCATTGTTGATTACTAGATAAGCATCTTTTCACAAGTTAATTGGATCATAATTCTTTCCACATTTCTTTATAGGTTTGTCTTCTCAGTGATTTGGGGGACCTATTTACTGATATGAATTTTAATTGCTTGTGTTATTTCTAAGCTGCACAGATTTTAGAAGTGTTTTCCTTAGTTTTTAATGACTTAAATTTTGAGTTAATTGTAGATTTACATGCAGTTTTAAGAAACAACACAGAATGGTTCTATGTACTGTTTACCCAGTTTTCCTCAAAAGTAATATTTTGCAAAACTGTAGTACAATATCACAACCAGGATATTGACATTTGGGATATTGACAGTCAAGATACAGAACGTTTCTATCACCACAAGGATACCTTATGTTGCCCTTCAATAGGCAAATCTACTTTTCTCCCTCCCCTACTCACTCTGTAACCCTTAGCAACCACTCATCTGTCCTCCATCTCTATTATTTTGTAATTTCAAGAATGTTGGGTAAACGACATCATGCAGTATGTAATCTTTAGGGACTGGCTTTTTTCATACAATATAATTACTGAAATTCATCTATGTTGTTGTACTAATAATCCATTTCTTTTTATTTCTGAGTAGTATTCCAGAGTGTGGATATCCCAGTTTTTTAACCATTTATACACTGATGGGCATCTTGGTTGCTTACCAAGATGTTTGGGGCTGTTATGAATAAAACTGATATAAAATTAATGTGTAGGTTTTTGTGTGAACATAGCTTTTACTTCTATTTTCTTTGAAATTTTAAAATAAAAATGTGTAGACCTGGTGCTATTTAAACATTTGGTAGAATTCTAATCTTCCGGGCCCAAGATTACTTTTGAGGGGAGGTTTTAAAATTGCAAATTCAATTTCTTTAATGGTTTTAGGACTATTCATATGATCTTTTTTGTCTTGGCTAATTTTGCATTCTTAAGCTAGCTTATAGTTGGTTTTCAGTGATTGTTAAATTTTTTAGTTGAATTATCCTACTGATTATATGGATTTATCCCCTGGTAAGTTGGTTGTCCTGTCTTCTTTCTCCTTAGGGGCAGTCTTTCTCCCAGAGGTAGGATTAATTGATTTTCTTGCAACCTTAGTTTTGTAATAGATTCAAAAAAAGTCACTAATTTGCAATTTGTCTAGCTTTTTTCTTACAGTAAATGTAGAAGTATTGCCTTTGCCACTTTCTGTATTATTAAGCTATGGTCCTAAAATAGCTTCATTTGATATTAGCATTTTCTTTTATAAGTATATACTCTTCTGGCTTTGAGCAATAATAATAAAATGCAATACCTGTATAGAAAATTTATATTTTAAAAGTTCTTCCACATGTAGCCTTATTTTTATACTTCCTGTCATATTTGGAAAAAAAGTGGTGAAGTCATTTACCCAAATTAATCCAGTTAGTGACACAGAAGGAAAGGAAATTAGAACTTCTAAATCCAAGCGTGTTGCTCTTTCCTGTGAATGGCCTGTCCTTTGTTCACCATCTCTTCTTCCCTGGTACCCTCTTTCTCCAAAATCTGTTACCTCCAAGAAGATCTTGGAACACATGGCATAATCTCAGTGCCATGGTGGACAATCTGAAACACAGAAGAAATATGAAGTAGTGTGTTGAATTGGGCCCCAATCAGAAACTATCTGCCTATATTTCATGCTTTGTATGCTTTAAAACAGTGGTTCTCAAACTGCATAAAGTGCATGAAGAATCACTTGAAGAGCTTGACAAAAACATAAGCTCAGGGATTCTCCTTCAGTAGGTGGTGGTAGGACCAATGCATTTACATTTCTAACGAGCTCACAGCTGATCCTGATGCTGCTAATTCTCAGGACCACTGTGTGACTAGCACTGTCTTAGACCTGTATTTCTTTAATGTGTTCATGGCTCACTCACACCCAAATCACCTAAAGTGCCCACTCCTGACCTACTGAATCAAATTAAGTGGAGGAGGGAGCCATGAAGATAAACATAGCATGTCATGATTTCTATCTATACTACTGTTTGAGAAACTACACTGATGCAGGATTTTTTGCTCCTTAGCTCCATTAATCTAAGTTCTTGTCTCATGACCAGGAAGAATTAGGCATGCAGACACATTGAAGGGTGAAGACAGCAGAATTTATTAAGCGAAAAGAAAACTCTCACCAAAGAGAGAGCACCCTGCAAGCAGGTTTTCATCTCCCAAATTGAAAACCAGGGCCACAACCAATGAGCTGAAGAGGCCAGGCTACACCCCTGCATAAGGCATGAATTCCTGGTGGCTCCACCCCATTTCCCCAGTGCATGTGGGCTTCTGTCTGCTGTGGGCATGCCCAGGCAAGTCACCTGTGCAGGTTCCCTCATCTGTACAAAATATCTGGCATAAACACTTGTGGGGTGGGTTGGAGATTCTCCGGGGACCCTTCCCTATCTACATAGGCCTTTGTCTGCCTCCTGCCTCTGTCAACACCATGATTCTCAAACTTTTCTATGTATTGTATTTCCCTGGCAATATATTTCTAATACTTTTATCTCATCTCCACACATTCTAATTTAATTGGCATGGGGAGCAAGCAGGGCATCAGGAATTATAAAAGCTCCCCAGGTGATAATAATATGTGGTGAAAGCATGTGTCTGAGACATAAAATTGGAGCTGTTCTAGAGAATGTCAGTTATAACCACTGAGCAAGTTGAGAGATTCTTCAGGTTTTTTTATAATTCAGGGTTAGAATTAGTTAAATCTGTTTTGTACCTAAAATTACCATGTTTATTCAGTGATAAAAAGAATTTTCTTCATGAAGTCCAAAGGCTTTGTTCTTAAAAGAAACACATATTCAATTCTGGAATTTAGTGAAGTCAGCCATTTATACAGGATTTTATTACACAGTGTTTTAATTGGAATTTTAGTTGATCTTTTGCCTTTTGACACAAATCTAAAAGTCACAGGGAACAATTAAAACAATGTCATCATAGCCCCAAGATTTTACCT
The DNA here is from genome assembly GCF_028885655.2 of Pongo abelii. Classification (NCBI taxonomy): domain Eukaryota; kingdom Metazoa; phylum Chordata; class Mammalia; order Primates; family Hominidae; genus Pongo; species Pongo abelii. The sequence goes on along the minus strand of NC_071997.2, from coordinate 51,286,780 downwards.
TAATCTCCTAAACTTACTGACACAAATCCATACCATATTGGATGGCATTTTTAAAGTGCTAAGTGAAAAAAAAGCATCAACCAAGAATTCTTTATTCAAAAAAACTAAGCTTGTTTCAAAAATGAATGAGAACGTAAGACATTCCCAGATAAACAAAATGTTGTTACTAATAGAACTATCCTACAAGAAATATTAATGATGGTCTTTCAAGCTGAAATAAGATGTCACTTGACAGTAATTGGAAGGCATATAAAAAAACTAAACAACTCCCATAAACATAACAACATAGGTAAATGTAAATGCCAGTGCTATTGTATTTTTGGTCTGTAACTCCTCTTTCTATTGTCTATATAATAAAAGATAAATTTATAAAATGATAATTCTGTCTACATTAATGGGTATATAGTATAAAGTTGTAATTTACGACAATAACAAGGTAAAGGAAGGTGGCAGAGCTGTAGGTTAGCAAAGTTTTTTGTATGCTATTGAAGCTTAGTTGGTATAAGTTCAAACTAGATTTTTATAAATTTAGAAAGTTAATTGTAGTCATCCTGATAACCACTAAAAATATGGCTAATATACATGTATATATGTACATACATGTATATATGTACATACATGTATATATGTACATACATGCATATATGTACATACATGTATATATGTACATACATGCATATATGTACATACATGCATATATGTACATACATGCATATATGTACATACATGCATATATGTACATACATGCATATATGTACATACATGCATATATGTACATACATGCATATATGTACATACATGCATATATGTACATACATGTATATATGTGCATAATGTATATATGTGCATAATGTATATATGTGCATAATGTATATATGTGCATAATGTATATATGTGCATAATGTATATATGTACATACATGTATATATGTACATACATGTATTTATGTGCATAATGTATATATGTACATACATGTATTTATGTGTATTTATGTGTATTTATGTGTATTTATGTGTATATATAATATGTATATATTATATATAATATATGTATGTATATATAATTAATATATACATATATTATGTATGTATGTATTATACATATATTATGTATATATAATCAATATATAATATATAATATATTATGTATTATAATAATATAATACATATATTATGTATTATATATTATACATATATTATGTATATACAATTAATATATAATATATACATACATATATTATATATAATATATACATGATATATATACACATATATACACATATACGTATATACATATATGTACATATATACATATATTAGCCATATTCTTAGTGGTTATCAGGATGACTACAATTCACATTCTAAATTTATAAAAATCTAGTTTGAATTTATACCAACTAAGTTTCAATAGCATACAAAAAATTTTGCTAACCTACAGCTCTGTCACCTTCCTTTACCTTGTTATTGTCATAAATTACAACTTTATACTATATACCCATTAATGTATATAACATATATTATATATACATACAAAGTATGACATTATATATTAATAAAAAAGTCAATTCATCAAGAAGATATAACAATTTTAAATATATAAACAACAAACAACAGAGTCCTAAGATATATGAAGCAAACATTGTCAACATTGAAGGGAGGAATAGATAATTCTATAATAATAGTTGGAGACTTCAATGCCTTATTTTTCATAATAAGTAAAAAAATCTAGACAGAAGTTTAAGAAGAAAACATAAGATTTGAACAACTCTATATAACAACTAGACCTAACAAATGTATAGAATACTCCACAGCAGGAGATATGTTATTTGCAAGTCACATGAAACATTTTCCAGAACAGATCATATTTTGTGCCACAAAAAGTCTCAATCAATTTAAAAAGATTGAAATAATAAAAAATATCTCCGCACCACTGCACTCCAGCCTGGGAGACAGAGCGAGACTCCATCTCAAAAAAAAAAAAGGATCTTATCTGGCTACAATGGAATAAAGCTAGAAATCAATAGCAGAAAGAAAAATGTAAAATTTACCAATACATGGCAAGGAAACAACAAATTCTTAACTAGCCAATGAGCCAAAGAAGAAATCACATGTGGAATTTGAAATACTTTGAGGCAAATAAAAATAAAAACAAGATAGAAGAACTATAGAATGCAGAGAAGGCAGTGCTGAAAGCAAATGTGTGGCTATAAATACTTACATTATAAAAGAAGAAAGATCTGAAATCAAAAACCAAACTTTATACTTAAGGATCAAGAAAAATAAAGGAAAACTAAGCCCAAAACTAACAAAAGGAAGGAAATAATAAAAATTAGACCAGAAGTTAATTAAATATAAAAACAATAGAGAAAATTAATAAACCCAATGTTTTACTCTTGGAAAAAAATAGACAAAATTGACAAATCTTTAGCTATAATGACTAAGAAAAAAACAGAGAAGACACAAGTAACTAAAATCAGAAATAATAGTGAAGACATTATTGCTGATCTTATAGAATTAAAAGAGATTATAAGATAATGTTCTGAATGATTGTATGCCAACAAATTAGATAAACGATGAAATAAACTGCAGGGAGTATTCAAATTGCATAAAATGATCCTAGAAGATCTTAGACCTATATTAAGTAAATAATTGAACCAGTAATCAAAAACTTCCAACAGAGGAAAGTTGAGGACCAGAGGGTTTGATTGGTGAATTGTAACAAACATTTAAAAAGTAATTAACACCAAATTTTCTCAATCATTTCCAAAAAATAAGAGTTGAAAACACTTTCCAATCATTTTATGAGGCCTGTATTACCGATACCAAAGCTAGTCAAGGACTATTCATTATAAATGGAGATTTGTCCTAGGAATGCAAGAGTAGTTCAAAATAAGAAAATAATCAGTTATAAGACCTCACATTTATAAAATGAAGGAAAAATCCACATGATGATCTCTGTTGGTGAAAGAAAAGCATTTGACAAAATTCAGCACGCTTTCATGGTTAACACACTCAGAGAACAAAAATAAAACGGATCTTCTTTAATGTGAAAAAAGGTATTGATTAAAAACCTACAGCTACCATGATAGCCAATGGTGAAAGACTGAAAGCTATACTGCTAAATTGAGGAACAAGGTAAATACGCACATTTTTATGAGTGCTGTTCAATATTGTCCTGGAAATTCTAGCCAGAACAGTTAACTAAAAAAAAGAAATAAAAAATTGGAAAGTAAGAAGTAAAACTCTCTCTATTTGAAGATGACATGATTATATATATACAGCATTTCTGACTTTCCACAAAAAAGCTACTATAGATAATAAACACTCAGTATGTTGTAGTGTACAAGATCTATATGCAAAAACCAGTTGTTTCTATATACCAGCAATGAACAATGCTGTAAGAAAATTATGAAAACAATTCCATTTACAACAGCATTCAAAGAATAAAAAGCACAAGAAAGTGAAAGACTTGTTCACTGGAAACTACAAAATAGTATGGAAAGAAATTACAGAAAAACTAAGTAAATGCAAAGACATCTCATGTTCATGCATTGGAGGAGTTAATATTGTTAAAATGTCATTACTAACCAAAGTGATCTACAGATGCAATTCAACTCATATCAAAATTCCAATGACCCTTTTTGCAGAAATGAAAAAGCATGTCCTCAAGTTCATGTGGAAATACAAAGGCCCCTAAATATGTAAAACAATGTTTTAAAAGAATTACAAACTCATGCTTCCTGATTTCAAAACTTACTACAATGCTACAGTAACCAAAATAGTGCAGTAGTGGCATAGAGTAGACATATAAACTAATGGAATAGAATTAAGAGTCGACATGCAAAACCATACGAATTTGGCCAATTGATTTTCAACAAGAATGCCAAGACAATTCAGTAAGAGTGCCAAGACTCTTTAACAACGGGCACTGGGACAATTGCATATTTACCTGCAAAAGAATACAGTTTTACTTTTACCTTACAACAAATACAAATATGAAATAAAAATAGGTCCATGACTTAAAGAGCTAAAACCACAGATCCCCTAAAAGAAAATGTAAGAGTAAATCTCAGTACACTCAAATTTGGAAATGGACTTTTGGTATAACGCCAAAAGTATGAGCAACAAAATAATATATGTAGATATTATATATGTATTATATATATATACACACACCTGCACATGTATACATATATATGTGTGTGTATGTGTGTGTATATATATGACTTCATCAAAATTAAAATTTTGTGCATTAGGGAAACCATCAAGACAGTAAAAAGAGTATGCACAGAATGGGGAAAAATATTTGAAAGTTGTGTATCTGATAACGGTCTACCATCCAGAATATATAAAAAATACCTACAAGTCAACAACAAAAAGACAAGCAGCCCAATTTTAAAAATGGGCAAAAAACTTGAATACACATTTCTCTAAAAATATACAAATGGCCAGTGGCACATGAAAAGATATTCAACATTATTTGTCACTAAGGAAAAGCAAATCAAAACCACCATAAAATGCCATTTCTCATTCCCAAGGATTGCTACAGTAATAATATAGATTTTATAAAAAAGGGGGAATAACAAGTACAATTGGTTCTCCAAATCTATGAGCACCAGAGGACTGGATTCAATTAACTTCACATCAAAAATCTTTGGAAAAAAAATCTTAACTGTTCTTTGTTCTTCTGTTGGAGAGAAATGGAAAGAGAACTGAGTGGAATGAGGGTATGTGTAGGAAGCTGCAGTAAGTCTCTTAAGGATCCTCCTAGGAAGACCCATAGCTTGCCCAAGGAATGACTCTGACTCTCTCTGAATGCTTGTGTAATTTATCCAAGCAGAGCAGATCAGTGATTCTTCTCTGTTCCTGTAAGGCTTGTAATAGCCTTCTCTCCTTCATGTTACAAAACCCATTCATACTTTTGTTCTGTCTGTCCATTATTATTCATACACTGATTTATTTTTCTGTATGATATTGTCCATCTAGCTATATCTACATCTATCAATGTCTATTTCTATCATCTATCTGCATATCATATCACGTCATATATATCACATATCTTGCATTCTCATGTGTTAGTGATCCTGGCTGGACTAAGAGTTTCTCAATAGCAAAACTCATGACTTGATCATATTTTTATTTATTTCACTGCTTTACACTATTCAAATGCCTACTTTATGTCTGACATTGGCCTACATTTTAGTATATAAAGCTTGTAGGTTTGTCTTTGTTGTAGTTAGAATTCCATTTCCTACATTTTTAATCACATATTTCTTCCTCTTGTAGTTGGGCCCTCACTGCCTCATCTGATCAAAACTTGCCTGATGACAGCCCTACTCAGACCAAAGTTAAGGAAAAACATTACTGGGAGGCATAAAATCTTACTTTGCCAATATAAGATGATTTAAACCTTGATAAAGCTGGTGATTTCAGAGAATGAAGACTGCAAATCACTGACTAAAACCTCTCAAACAAATATTTCAGAGAACATGTTTGGGAAGAATGCTCTAAGGGAGGAAAGAAAAATAAATTCACTTCTAATATTCATGGAACACTTTCATGTTTACAAAGCATTTGTTGAGTCCCATGTTATATATAGATGCTCTTTGACTTATGGTGGGGTTATGTCCCAATAAACTCATTAAAAGTTGAAGATATCGTAAGCTAAAAATGCATTTAATACATCTTACCTACAGAACATCATAGCCAAGCCTACCATAAATGTGCTTAGAAAACTTACCTTAGCCTGTTAGTTAGGCAACCATCTGGCAATGCAGTACACGGTAGCACACAGGTTGTTTACTGTAGTGATCACATGCTGACTGGGAGCTGTGGCTAGCATCCTCTGTCCAACATCACTAGAGAGTATGGTACAGTAAATCACAAGCCCAGGAAAAAATCAAAATTCAAAATGTGAATTACGGTTTTTACTAAATGTGTATTGCTTTCACACCATTGTAAAGTCAAAAAAAATCATAAGTCAAATCAGTGTAAGTCAGGACAATCTGTAGTTCTTTGAGGCAAGAGGAGGGAAAAATTCCCATTCTAGAAAGGAAAAATTTAGTTTTATATTTGGCAAAACGCTATCTTGGCTAGAACATAAGTCTACCCGTTTGAATTCCAAGACAGCTTCTAAGGCACAACTTTGTACTCAGTGTCAATTGTGTTGAACTTTTCCCTTCCCCAGGAGAATTATCTCCTTAAGCATAAGTTCAGCATGCTAGGATAATCACAGAGTGAGGCAGATGCAGAAAGAACTGTGTTCTGTTTTGTACAATCTACTTGTTATCTATGTGAGAGTTTGGATTTAAGAATCATACAAAATGCTGAGCAGATAAAACATGTTGGGACATCTGAGAAAAGACTCTGGACAGGTGAATTCAAGTTATTCTGTGGCTCTTACAATAGCAATTTATTATGAACTATTATAGTACCAAGAAAGTATTTGATTGCAAAAGCTATATTTTAAAACAACTGAGGGTAGAATGAGCTGAAGAACGTCAAAACAGAGTTAGCTCAGGAGAGTCAAGAAACATTTTACTCATTTTTTTCCCTATAAGATAGGCTTTGAACCTAGTTCTGCCTGTGCTTTTTTCAAGATTACGGTCAGACACAACTGAAAGGGATTGGGGAAAACTTTAAGGCCAAACCCACTGATTCAAAAAGTAAGACACTAGGGCCAAGGGAGGATAGCTTGATATTTACAGTAACTTAGCATTGTTGTCTTAAAGGCCTTTTGTGAATGTTTAACTACCACACACATGCACACACACAAACATGTGAAAAACAACACATAGGGATCGGTCACATGTGGTACCCTATAGTGTCAAAATGCATTTTTGCAGACTTCTAAGGATAGATTCCCTCTCATACTATACTGACTTGGCTGATTCTAAACATTCTATGATTAGGTCATTTTGATGTTTCCAGGTTCTGATCAGATATAACAATAGAATGTTGTGTTATCTTAGATTGGAAGAGTCTTCATCCATATTGGAAGAATGATAAAAGGATGCTTTCTACAAAACATTACCAAAAGGAAGAAAAAACAGCCAACTCTGCAATACTAAAGATATTACTCTGCCCTGGAGTCTATTGGCTCTGACATTCCTCAGAAAAGCATAAGGATCTCTTGGGTACAATCCTGTTCTCTATTCTTTTAATATGAAACAAAGAGAAGTATTTGTTATAAGGCAGTGTTTTAAATTTCTATTTATTGTTTACATATTTTTCAAACAGCAGAAACTTTTTATCAGTTTTTGCTTCAGTGAAAGCCCAATATGTATGACAGAAAAAAGTACAGCTCGTTGGGTTGAAGCTGAGAGACGGCAAGCATCAAACCCCACCTTCTTGTCCCCTTATCCATTCATGACAGTCTCAAGAGTGGATCTTTTAGTGTGATGGTACTCAAAGTGCAATTTCCAGATGAGCCACATTACTGTCATCTGGACACTTCTTGGAAAAGCTAGACCTGCTAATCAGAAACTCTTGGGGTTAGATCCAACGCTCTGGGTTTGTATAAACCCTCCAGATAATTCTGATGCATATTTGGGTTTGAGAAACTCCGTTTGATGATTCAAAACTTGGTTACCACTAGTGTAGCAAGTAGAATCGAATCCTGGACTAAGAGGCAGAGGATATAAAATATAATTATGGATCAATTAATCTATAATATGAACTTGGGCAAGTTATTGAATCTCTTTAGGCCTCTGTTTTTGTGTACCATTAAGTTGGTGCTAGCTTTCATATCTTCCTAATGGATAGTGTGAGAACAGTAAAAACTTTGAAAATTTAAAAGTATTTTACATGCAAGAAATGTCAAATACATCAGTGTTGTAGGAGAGACCAACTAGAAATAGACTCATCTTTATATAGGAATTGCATATCATTAGTGTGATTTATTCAAATTGATGTATTGGGGCATGCATTTAAAGGTAAAATTCATAATTTTAAATACATAATTCAAAAAATGAATACAATAAAAATTCTAGAGTTCTTAAATATTTAGGCATAAGAATACTTAGTTTTACTCGGTGTACTTCAAATATTTATTGAGTAAATTCAATGTACCAAGACAGAATAAAGTTAATATTTATTGATTATTTATATACCTAAATGCATACATTATTTGTTTAATCCTCACTACCCATCTATTTGTTAATTATAATTATTATTTATGTTAGACAGATATGGAAATTGAGGCTTACATAGGTTTTATAATGTGCCCAAAGACATGTAACTATTGAGTGGAGAACACCAGGTTAAAATAAGTCTAATTTTATGCAAGTTTTATTTATAACTGCTCTGTTTATAAAATTGTAGAGCCTAATTTGAGGAAAAAGAGCTTTTAAGATTTTCAAATTTCTAATTATTGAACTGATTGACCTTGAACTTGGCAAATTTAAAAATATGAGAAAACTACTAAAAATTGGTTTTATATAATTACAGTAGAGAGAAGGTCTTTATAAATAAAAACCAAAACCCAAACACCAAGAAAAGACACATTGGTAATGTAAACATTCCAATTTTAATACACTGAATGATGTGTTAAGCAAAGAAGAGACTGCAAGAAAAAAAAGTCTATTTGTAAGTATTTCAGATATAGGATTAAGATTTATAACATATAGGAACATCTGTAAATGAATAAGAAAAAATGTTGAACAACTTAATAGTAACATTAGCAAACTTACAGAAAGGAAATTAACAGAAATGTAAATCTTTAATAACTATATAAAATGAGGTTTATCCTCATGATCTAAGGGATTCATATGAAAACAATAATGCTAAAAATGAACAAAAATTAGACATTACATATATTCAATATTGTTTAGGGCATTAGAAAACAGATCCTTTCATATATTATTTCTAAGAATGTAAATTTGAATAGATGTTTCGGATAGAAAATGAAAGTAGACATTTGTCAGTAACTGTGAAACTTTAAGTTAACATATTATTTGAGCCATAAACTGCCTTTTGTAGACATGTTCTAATGGAAGTGTTGCATAGGCCTTCACAGACATATTTTCAAGGAGTTTATTTGTAGTCATGTTTGTAGAAGGGACATTTAGGAAAAAATTCCTAGTTACTAAATTATTAAAATATTATTTTATCTCACATTGTTAAAAATTATATAGTCATCCCAACAGGTTGATATAAATCTAACATAGAAAGATACCCATATTAAACCAGAAAAACTAAATCAAGTCAAAAACATTGGCAAATTATATGAATTTATTGACCGCATTCAAAACATTTTTACATACTTACATGCACATGAAATTCATATACATTCAAAGAAAGAGAAATATAAATCATGTTGTATGTGGGTTTGTTTTTGACATCAGGAGAATAAATTTTAATACTGCCCATTCTTCTTTCAGATAAAACTGGAAGGAGGGATACCTGTGTAAGATTTTGATTATGTTTCAGAAAATACGTCATGTTGAACTAGCTGTGAATAATTAAACCTTCTAAGGTGGAGGTATGGTTTGGGTTGTTCTCTGTTTGGTAAAGCACCTAATGAATTATATTTATTCTCTCATCATGCACAAAAGCAGCTCTTGTCAAGGCCAGTGATAATTTTCCACTGAAAATAATGGTGGATGGATTTTTAGAGTTATCCTATTTATTAGTAAATTTTAAGTGGTTGCTTCCACTGTAGGTTTTTCTCTATTATGGTAAAGCTTCAGTGAAAGTCTTATTCATAAAACTCCCTTGTATCAGTAGCACTTAGAAAAGTGCGGGGTGGTTCACACCCTGTAATCCCAGCTACTTGGGAGGCTGAGGCGGGAGGACCCCTTGAGCCCAGACAGAGACTGCAGTGAGCCATGGTCACACCACTGCACTCCAGCACAGGCAACAGAGTGAGACCCTATTTCAAAAGAAAAAAAAAAGAAGAAAATAAGTAAAAAGCATGATACTAGTACAAGAACAGACTTATAGACCAATGGAACAGAATAGAGAGCCCAGAAATAAGACCACACACCTACAACTATCTGATCTTCTACAAACCTGACAAAAACAAGCAATGGGGAAAGGATTCCCCATTCAGTAAATGGTTCTGGGATAACTGGCTAGCAATATGCAGAAAATTGAAACTGTACCCTGTTTTTACACCATATACAACAACCAACTCAAGATGGATTAAAGACTTAAGTGTATAACCCCAAACTATAAAAACCTTAGAAGACAACCAAGGCAATATCATTCAGGACATAGGCATGGGTAAAGATTTTACAACAAAGATGCCAAGAGCAGTTGCAACCAAAACAAAAATTGACAAATGAGATCTAATTAAACTAAACAGCTTCTGCCTAGGAAAAGAAACTATCAACAGAATAAACAGACAACCTACAGAATGGGATAACATTTTTTCAAACTATGCATCTGACAAAGGTCTAATATCCAGCATCTATAAGGAATTTAAACAAATATAGAAGAAAAAAACAAACAACCCCATTAAAAAGTGGGCAAAGGACATGACAGACACTTTTCAAAAGGAGACATACATGGGGCCAACAAGCATATAAAAATCTCAATATTACTAATCATTAGAAAAATGCAAATCAAAACCACAATGAGATACCATCTCACAGCAGTCAGAGTGAATATTACTAAAAAGTCAAAGAGTAACAGACGCTGGCGAGGTTATGGAGAAAAAGGAATGCTTTTACACTGTTACTGGGACTGTAAATTAGTTCAACCATTGTGGAAGACAGTGTGGCAATTCCTCAAAGACCTAAAGTCAGAAATACCATTTGACCCAGCAATCCCATAATGGGGTATATACCCAAAGGTTCTATTATAAAGACACATGTATGCATATGTTCACCGAAGCACTATTCACAATGGCAAAGACATGGAATCAACCCAAATGTCCATCAATAATAGACTGGTTAAAGAAAATCTGGTATGTATGCACTATGGAATACTATGTGGCCATAAAAAAGAATGAGATCATGTCTTTCGCAGGGATGTGAATGGACTGGAGGCCACTATCCTTAGCAAACTAACTTTGGAGCAGAAAACCAAATACTGCATATTCTCATTTATATGTGGGAGCTAAATGTGAGAACACATGCACAGATAGAGGGGAACAACACATACTGGGGCCTGCTGGAGGGTGGATCACAGGAGGAGGAAAAGAATTAGGAAAAATAACCAATGGATACTACGCTTAATACCTGGGTGATGAAATAATTTGTACAACAAACGCCCATGACACATGTTTACCTATGTAACAAACTTGCACATTCTGCACATGTACCCCTGAATTTAAAATAAAAGTTAAAAAAAGAAAGAAGACTGAAAAGACTTTATTTATGATATTGATAACAGTACTATCTATAATACCAATAAATTAAAATTATTTAAATTTCCAGCAAAAATGTAATATTATACCTCTAGTTGAATAAATATTTATACCAAAAAATAGAAAAAGGAAATAAATAAAAATCAAGTCTGTAATGAAAAAATCACCCCAGAAAAGGAGCAATAATCAGTTAGGCAATACTACACAATTCCAAGTTTATTTACAACGTGATATATGCTGGAGAAAGAAATTCATTTCTAAGATGGAGAATTCATTGGAAGAAGAAAACTGGAGCAAGTGGTGACTAGAAGAAATGTAAAGACTTTATAATTCTCAGATGTATTTGGGAAAATCTTTACATGCATTTCACACTGAGCCTATATTACCTTAATAATTAAAATCAGAAAAATTAAAAACAGGATTATAAATATAAGTATAAAATATTACTCAAAATTCCCTATCGTTCTGCACTCTTGTGCCCCTGCTGGTATATCACTAATGAATGTTCTCACATAAAGTACCTAATCAGCCCTACTCTGTTGCTCGGGACAGAGAAGGGCCTGGGCCCTGGCCCTGGTTAATATATGATCTGTTCTCTCTACAACACTCTTAATACCTTGATTCCCTTTGGGGTTATCCACAAAATTGCAGCTCTGTGCCAGCAACCCCGCCACTTCTCTGGTCCTTCGCTGAGTATCCAAGTACTTCTAGGGGAAAGCATCGAACCAATCAGATCTGTGTCATTAGAAATTCATAATCCTTGAACTATGTTCAAAAGTCCCCTATCCAGCTTTTCCATATCTCGCTCTCAGATGACCATGATGCCTACTGTATGGGCAAGAGAAGAGTTTTTTATAAATGATCTAACCAATTTTCAGTACTTCCACCTATTAACTCCTTCTGTCTCTTTTCCTTTTTTTTCAATTTAATAAAAATATGTCCACACTATGCCTAGAACCCCATTTTATTTACTTCTTTTTTTTTAAATTTATACAGTTCAAGTATTTGAACACCTCTTTATATTTCTTTTCAATCCTATTCCCTCTCCTTTATTCTCAAAGTCAACAACTACATGTTTGAACCTATAAAGTCTACATTAATTCCTTTTAAAATGAATGTCATTCTCTTTTGTGTGTTCAGGCCGTAACTTCTGTATTGTTCTCCTCTCTTTTGTATCTCTTGCCACCCCTTGCCCCGGGTTATTTCCATTAGCATATAACATCCATCTTAAAAAGAATTCAAAATTCATATTTCCTGCAGCTACTTCCACAATTCTTTATTTCCCTTTATAATACTCTGTGAAAGAACAGAAAGAAAACTGCTATATGCACTTCTTTTTGTGCCTTTCTCAATCTGTTTCTCTACCCCTCTACAGAAATTGGTGTTGTCCAAGACACTGATCAGGTGCGCAATGTCAAATTAAGCATTCATTGTCTGTACTTCATATTACTTGACCTATTAGCATTAGATTTTGCTGCTCATTCTTTTCTTGAAACACTTTATATGGATTCTAGAACACCACAAACATTTCTAGTTTGATATATATTACATTGAATTTTCTATATAGATAGATGATTGTGGTGCCTGAAAATGACAATTTTATCTTTTCCCTCCTAAACCTCATATCTCATCTTTTCTCTTGAATTATTATTTTTTCTTCTTTTAATTTTTTTGAGATGGAGTCTCACTCTGTCACCTAGGCTGGGGTGCAGTGGTGTGATCTCAGCTCACTGAAAGCTCTGCCTCCTGGGTTCATGCCATTCTCCTGTCTCAGCCTCCCGAGTAGCTGGGACTACAGGTGCCCACCACCACACCTGGCTAATGTTTTGTATTTTTAGTAGAGACAGGGTTTCACCGTGTTAGCGAGGTTGGTCTCTATCTCCTGACCTTGTGATCCACCTGCCTTGGCCTCCCAAAGTGCTGGGATTACAGGTATGAGCCACCATGCCGGCCCCCTTGAATTATTGTAATATAAAGGAAATATGAAATCCTATGGTGGTAACAAAAATCCCAAGCCTTGTTTCTGACATACAACACATGTACCACTTCTCTTTAATTTTTTTGTTGTGGGGTATGTGGCATTTATCAAGTTAAGGAACTTTGGTTATATTTGTGGTTTTGGGGAGTTTGAAAATATAAAGAAAAGATCAACTTCAGAAAATAAATTTCATGAATCTGTTAAGACCACGATAACATTTATTTCTTTATTTTTTTTTCTGAAACAACTTGTATAAGATTGAGATTATATGTATTGCTTGAGCATTTGCTAGAATCCACCCATAAAATTATCTAGGCCTAAAGAAGCATAGATAATGTATTCCGACATTATTTTCTTTACTGCTTATTGTTTTTTTCTTGAGCCACTTTCTGTTCTCTTTAGAGAAAAATTTCTTGATGTAAGTGTCCCACCATGACCCAAAGGCAGAGACAAAGAAGTCTTTTGTCAGGGTATTTTTGTTTTATTTTGTTTCTGTTCTCCTCATTCAGACTTTCACTGAAATTATAGCCTTCTGAGAGTTCCAATTTGATGCAGGTTTCTTAATTTGCCCCCCATCCTTTCTTGTTTTTGGCTCTAGGACTTGTCACCGGTCTCCTGTGGTGAGCATTCTAGGTCTGCACTGCTGTTAGTAGGACAGTAGTTCTGGCTTTAGTTATGCCTACCACTCTGGATTCCAGTCCCAGCTTTGTTTTTCATCTCCATGGATTCTTTCTGACTTGGCTTCCAGCTCAGCCATGCAAGTGAAATTATGTTGCTGTATTTGAATTTCTGATTTGTCCCAAGAGCTAATCTGTCAGATTGCACAATGTAGAAGTTCTGTTTACTATTACTTTTCTAAAAATACTTTTTATAATAATTTCAAGTATGTAGCTAAGAAAGAAGTGACATCCTTCCAGCATCCTATTTTTGTTTAAAATTTTTTCTTTAAATTGTAAAATATATTGTAAAGAGTATATGAAATAGGTAACTACATTTTAAAGAAAAACCAATAAAGAGAATACCTGTGTACCCATCACCTAGAATAATAAACATATATCACTTGTATCCCAGAAGTCCCTCTATGCCTGTCAACAATCATAGCCTCATCCAAACCCCTCCATCAGATGGTCACTCTTCTGGCTCTTAATTTAATAATTCCCTGAAGTTTCATTATAGTTTTACCACTTGTTTGTGTATCCCTAGACAATATATGTTAATTTTGCCTGGCTTTTAAATTTATGCAAATGTTATTTAGCTGTACTTCTTTATTTATTTTGTTGAACACCATCAAGATGTTTAATCTCATACCAATATGTGCAAGTGTGATTTATATATTGTATATTTCATTTTATCAGTTATTTATTGAAGATTATAAGGATTGCTTATATATACAAACATTTATATATATTGTATATATAAATACATGTAATGCAATAAAAATACTAATATAAACTGTCTAAACTTATCTTCTGGTACAAGACTTGTCTGAGGTAATGAGTTTTTTTTTAACCTTTAATTTTATGTTCAGTAATACATGTGCAGATTTGTTATATAGGTACAGTGCATGCAACAGAGTTGGTAGACAGATTATTCCATCACCCGGAAAATCATCATAGTACCCTATAGGTAGTTTTTTGATGCTCTCCCTCCTCCCACACTCCACCTTCAAATAGGCTCTGGTGTCTGCTGCTCCCTTTTTGTGCCAATATGTACTCAATATTTATCTCCCACTGATAAATAGAACATGTGATATTTGGTTTTCTGTTCCTGTATTAGTAGTTTTCTTAGGATAATGGCCTCCAGCTTCAACCATGTTGCTGTGAAGGACATTATCTCATTCCTTTTTACGGTTGTATAGTATTCCACAGTGTATATTTGCTATATTTTCATTATCCAGAGTACCGCTGATGGGCATTTATGTTGCTTCCATGTCTTTGCTATTGTGGATAGTGCTGTGATGAATATACACGTGCATGTGTCTTTATGGTAGAACAATTTATATTCCTTTGGGTATATACCTAATAATTGGATTACTGAGTCAAATGGTAATTCTGTTTTAAGTTCTTTGAGAAACCACCAAACTGCTTTCCACAATGGCTGAAATAATTTACATTCCCAACAGCAGTGTATGTGTTCCTTTTCTCCACAACCTCACCGGCATCTGTTATTTTTTGACTTTTTAGTAATAGCCGTTCAGACTGGGATGAGATAGTATCTCATTGTGATTTTGATTTTCATTTCTCTAATGATTGTGATGTTGAGCATTTTTTCATATTCTTGTTGGCCACATGTATGCCCTCTTTTGAAAAGTGTTTGTTTGTGTCCTTTGTCCTTTTCAGTGCAATAGCTGAATCATAGAGTGTGTACATGTTTAACTTTGCTAAAAAGCATCAAAATATTTCTAAAAGGGTTTCACCAACTTTTACTCCTAAGAGTAAATAAGATATTTTAATTGGCTAACTATTCATAGCAACATTTAATTTTATCATTTTTTGGTCAATCTGGTGCATGTGAAATACTGTATTATTTTGGATTTAATTTCGTATTTCCTTACATGCTAATTACATGTGAATCCTTTCACATATTTATCTGCCATTCACCTTTTCTCCTCTGTAATTGAGTGCTCACATTTTCCCCCTAGTTTTTCCCTTTTGAGTCACTAAGCTTTTGTTGTTGTTGATAATTTTATATATACCATATATTAAATGCTTATTTGCTGAATGTGCCTCAAATATCTTTTCCCAGAGTGTCACCTGTCTTTTCACTTTCATTATGGTCTCCCTGAATAAAAAGAAATTCTTAAATTTAATATTATTGAATTTATTTTGCATTATTTTCTGTGTTTTTTAGAGATCTGGTCATTTCACTCTTTAACCATAGATTAAAACTATAATGCCATGGTAAGGCGCTAACTGTCACATTAATTACAGTTTTTTAATTCCTCTGTAAATGAACCTCTTTGCAAATTTGATATCTTTGCTTATTTCTTTTTTATAAAAATGTGACTGCCTTTGCTTCAGTGACAACCTCTTGGTTTTCCTTTGTCTTCTAAGAGAGATAGTATTCTACCACATACCATTTAAAAGTTATTTTAGTCCACTGTCTGTCTTTACTCTATTGTTCTCACTCTCTAGAGTATTTCTGAGGTAACTTCTTTCACTCTCATGATTTCACTTACTACCTCTCAACAAGCCATCTCCTGTGGGTCCTTGGACTCATATATCCAACTTCAGCTAGACATGTACACTTAGATATCACACAGAAAACTCAAATCTAATTCCAAATTGTTTCTTTCTTAAATTAGAGCTTTCTTATTTATGCTATGAGTTGTTGGTCTTACTGTCCACATGGTCACCTAAACTAACAACTTAAGTGCCATCCTTACTACCTTTTTTCCATACTGTAACATCTTATTTACAGAGCCCTAGTTTTCTTCTTTAAGCATTCCTCAACTCTACCTTTTTCTTTTTATGCACATTGTCAAACTTCTTGTTCCTCCTCACCTCATGTAGAAGTAATTAATGTTTTTTGACAGACCTTGTAATTCTGAAACTGACCTTAAGCACAACTACCAGTGAACCATGTAAAATGAAAGGTATTAGAGTTTTATGACATCAATAAACACTATCTTTTTTCTTCCCTCCCTGAACAAATCAATTAGAGATCAAAAGGTTACATTTAGTATAGAAAAGCAGACAGTAGAAAGTGTCTTCCAATCTAGAGTAAGAGACAGGTCAACACTCTGTTAAATTTGACAGACAGCTGCAATCAGTCAGGAGCACAGCTGATCAATCAGATCTCCCCCATAGTGTCATAGGTTGCCACTCTAAGCCATCCACTCAGTGAAGGAGCAGACCAGAAGGCACTCTCAGAAGGAAGGCATATCCAAGAGATAGCCTATAAGAGGGTGATCATTTTCCTTCTAACACCTCAATTAGATAATTCCATTTGTACTCAGTGGGAAGCAGTGAGTAGGAGGTGGGGAAAGAGGCATAGGATGTTTATTTAAGGGAAATCCTAGATCAAAGGAAATGACTTATCCTCTAATAAAATCTCCCAAACCTTTTAATGGCCACCCATCTCTTACAGGCTATTATCTAAGCTTCTCAACATGGCATAATAGAGAACATCTTTTTTCCTTTACCCACATCCTCTATCCTCCACCATCTTGCCATATTCTCCCTTGCACTTCTATATCTAGCAGCACTTACTTGTTCATTATTTCCAATATTACTTGTTCTGTGTCTTGATTTTATACTTTGGGGCGTCTTAACTCTCCGTCCTAGAGTGTTTCTGAGTTTATCATCAGATATCAGTTATCTATTTCACTCCTATGTATTCTTTAAGTATAAGCTCGAGCTTCATTATTTTTTTTCAGAAAACCTTCTGTATCTTCCATTTCAACTGCTTTAACTGACACTCTCTTTTGCATCTATAATACTGTGTTCCATTTTCTATGATAAAAAAGTTCTTGTTGTGTTATAGTGATTTATTCATGTGTGTCTCCAGCACTAGGATATAAGCTTTTCAGTGTGGATATCCTCAGACACTAAACACATTTCATGCATTCAAAATGTTTGATAAGTTAATCTTACTTTCCCTTAAACTTTTGACCTGCTTGTCTAATCTTAGTTATGTTTTCCCCTTGGATTTGACAACATGTTTGGCTTCTTAGCTTTTTTAGACATGAGTTCATTCTTAACCTTTCTTGGTCTCAGCCAACTCTCAGCAGATCAACCTTGTCCTTCAGGGCCCCATCAGAAGTCCACCTGCATTTACCCTGCATTGCACAGATGAGATATGAAACCTTTTTTTTGTCTTCCCTTGTCTCATCTCCTCCAGATATTTCAGCTTAGAACTCTATATAGGATATAAAAAATGGAAACTGTCTTCAAATTTCTGTGCTAAGGGGGAAAAAAGGCATATATTTTTCAGCAAACATTTATTAAATGTTACAGTCAATGTTCTTTCTTTTTTTTCTTTTTACAGTGTAATCATGTGATCATGACAGCCTTGCAACAGAAAACTGAATGTAGGGAGTCAAATTTAGAATTATAATCAAATAAAAATTTTCAAAATTAATCTGGCACATAGTTATATTACACACAACAGTTATTATGCATATGAAAATATGATACTAATAGTAAATAGTTATCAAAAATAACTGTCAGCAATATTACTTCCTCATAGTGAAGACAATTATTAGTATTTCTCTTTGCTCATTCTCTGGTATCTAGAAGCAGCAGTAAATGTTTATAGCTTTCCCTGATAGCAGGTGTAGTTTAATCCTAATCCCTTACACCTACTTATGCTGAGTTTTACTGAAATCTTGGATCTAATTAATTTTCTTCTAAATACCTAGGATTCTTTTTTTATTCTTTTTTATTTTTTATTATACTTTAAGTTCTGGGATACATGTGCAGAACATGCAGGTTTGTTACATAGGTATACATGTGCTATGGTGGTTTGCTGCACCTATCAACCCATCATCTAGGTTTTAAGCCCTGCATGCATTAGGTATTTGTCTTAATGCTCTCCCTCCCCTTGCCCGCCACCCCCTGACAGGCCCCAGTGTGTGATGTTCCCCTCCCTGTGTCCATGTTTTCTCATTGTTCAACTCCAGCTTATGAGTGAGAACATATGGTGTTTGGTTTTCTGTTCCTGTGTTAGTTTGCTGAGAATGACGGTTTCCAGCTTCATCCATGTCCCTGCAAAGGACATGAACTCATTCTTTTTTATGGCTGCATAGTATTCTATGCTGTATATTTGCCACATTTTCTTTATCCAGTCTATCATTTATGGGCATTTAAGTTGGTTCCAAGTCTTTGCTATTGTAAATAGTGCTGCAATAAACATACTTGTGCATGTGTCTTTTTTGTAGAATGATTTATAACCCTTTGGGTATATACCCAGTAATGGGATTGCTGGGTCAAATGGTATTTCTGGTTCTAGATCCTTGAGGAATCGCCACTCAGTCTTCCACAATGGTTGAACTAATTTACACTCCCACCAACAGTGTAAAAGCGTTCCTATTCCTCCACATCCTCTCCAGCATCTGTTGTTTCCTGACTTTTAACAGTTCGAAGTCAGGTAGCATGATGCCTCCAGCTTTGCTCTTTTTGCTTGGGATTGTCTTGGCTATACAGGCTCATTTTTGGTTCCATATGAAATTTAAGGTAGTTTTTTCTAATTCTGTGAAGAAAGTCAATGGCAGCTTGATGGGAATAGCATTGAATCTATAAATTACTTTGGACAGCGTGGCCATTTTCACGATATTAATTCTCCCTATCCATGAACATGGAATGTTTTTCCATTTGTTTGTGTCTTCTCTTATTTCCTTGAGCAGTGGTTTGTAGTTCTCCTTGAAGAGGTCCTTCACGTACCTTGTAAGTTGGATTCTAAATACCTATGATTCTATGCTTCTAATGCTAATCATGACCTTCCTACATGACAATTCTGTAGTGGAATTGGTAACTTCTCATTTGCTGTTCAGGTCCTTCAGTACAAGAGCCTATGGATAGCTAATGCACCAGATGGCCAACTAGGCAACATCAGGTGAGAGTGAGAAAAACCTCTTTAGCCCATAGTGGTGCACAAGGTGATTGTGTCAATTAAGATTCATTGACAGCAACACATACTAACTTCATTCAAGGCTCAGTGTCTATAAACTTACTCACATCTGGGAATTAGGTGAGTGTTGTAACCAAAGTAGTTTTAGATGAGTAAATTCAGTAAAACCTTTATGAGTTGTTTGTACTCTTCTTTAGTACTCTATGATATTTTAGCTGCAGTTAGAGAGCTCAGATCAATTTACTTCCTAAAATATGATTATGTCATCATATCTAACTGTATTTAAACACCACAGTTAAAACTTGTCATCAGCTATGCCTAAAATGCTGATAAGATCCATATTTCCTCTAGGAGTTAATTGCTTCTATATCCACTTCACAATCTTAAAATTTCCGGTTTTACTGAGAAGAGGTATCCAGTTTTAACTATAAACATTCTTACCAACATTTTTGATCAGCAGAAAACGTATATAAATTGTTTTAAAAAATATTTTATTGTTTTTCACATCAATGTATTCCTGATGATAAGGAAATTAAGTCTTCTGAACACTGTCAAATAATATAGTGAAGGAGAACATAGGAAAACAGGAAGTATTTAAATACTTTTTCAAATATTTAAACATCTTTCCCTACATTATGTCAATTTTTCTTTGGCCTTACAAGTCATTTATGTTGGTTAGCCATAAACTAAGTTTTCATTAACCAATCTAATTAACTGTTAAAAACAAAGACAAATGCCTCAACAACCTTATTTAATGCAGGATTTCCTATAAGTTCACATATAACAATAGAGTCTAATCAAAGTTAAGATCTTACTTTCTTTAGTAAGCATTCACTAAATTGATCCTCCATTATTTTTGAACCATATAAGTTAGTGAATTACTATATTTCTTTCTGGATTTAACTTTGATTCTGCTTTTTACTCTGCAGACAATTTTGAATGTAAATTCTTATCTCCGAGTGAACAGTAATGAAAGGAGGGTCACGACTCTTTCAAACAAGGCAGCTCTTTTAAAAAGGATTTCAAAAGTCCTCTGGGTCCTCTAAGAAACACTGATTACAATTATTAGGTTATAACTTTATTTAAAAAGTCAGGATCTTAACTTTCATATAAGAGATCTGACAATGTTGTACATTCAACTGGAGTTGTAATTTATTAACCCACAAAGTGACTCTGTGACCTTGGTTTTCAGGAATGTCAGCCTGAAGTTTTAAGGAACGAGAAATTATTACAGCAATGAAATATACTTTCTCAGATTCAGTTCCTGGCTTAAGACAAGAAGTTGGAGGTTAAAGTTTGTTTTCTCCTGCCCTATTATCTAATGGTATTTAGAAACAACCATCTTGTTTTGTTTTGTTTTTGTTTTTGTTTTTTAATTTCGCATTTCCTTTAAATTGTTGGAATGAGAATACCTATCTGATCTCTGCCAAATTCATCCCTAATGATGACCTTTTCTTAGGTTCATACAAGTAAGAACAATTCATCATGGACAATCATTTTCCCATTCTCAGTATAAAAACAGGATTTTATTTACATTTCACCTATTTTTAGATTCTAATCTATAGAGAATATCTCATGTTGTTTCTGGGGATTCATTGACTGTAATCATTTGTTTAGTACCAGTTGTTAAGTCAGACATAATTCTTCAGTTGAAAGCAGTTGATATAGGTACTTACTAAGTTTTAGGGGAAAATGGGGACAGATATTAGAAAAATATTGGGGTATTTCAAATAAATGAAAGCAAAGTTGACTATGAAAATATTGGTAAGAATTTAGACAAGGACATTTCTGAGGATATTGATTTCAGAATTGATAGGTTGTTGTTCTAAGGACTCTTATCAGACTATCAGATGATTCAACTTGATTGGCTATTTCCACAATGACTTAAAGTAGGTCCTTTATTCATTACTTAATAGGTAAAATTGTATATGAAGGAAGGACTGAAAAGAATAGCCTCTACAGTGAAAAATAAAATAATATGTATAAAGTTTACATTTTAGCATCTGGAACTAATGACCCAGAACAGAGCGAGATAAATAAAAAATATTTCTAGGTATATTCAGTCTTAATGAATAGATCATTATTGAAGTTGAAGCATCTAACAAGTGGTTTAAAAATTGGATATTAGAGCATATCAGAAATGGAAGTAAATATTTGGAAATTATTTTATACACATGATTTTTTAAAATTTGCTTAAGTTCCTTATAGATGCTAGATATCAGAACTTTGTCAGATGCATAGTTTGCAAATATCTTCTTCCATTCTGTAGGTTGTCTGTTTTTTTCTGTTGATAGCTTATTTTACTCTTCAGAAGCTCCTTAGTTTAATTAGATATAATTTGTCAATTTTGCGTTTGTTGTGATTGCTTTTGGCATCTTTGTCATGAATTCTTTGCCTGTTCTTATGTCCAGAATGGTATTGCCTAGGTTGTCTTTCAGGCTTTTTGTATTAGGGGTTTTACGTTCAATTTGTTAATGGATCTTAAGTTGATTTTTGTATATAATGTAAGGAAGGGGTCCAGTTTTAATCTGTATATGGCTAGCCAGTTATCCCAGCACCATTTATTAAATAGGGAGTCCTTTTCCCATTGCTTGTTTTTGTTAGCCTTGTTGAAGATCAGATGGTGCTAGGTGTGTGGCCTTATTTTGGGGCTCTCTATTCTGTTCCGTTGGTCTATGTGTCTGTTTTTGTACCAGGATCATGATATTTTGGTTACAGTAACCCTGCAGTATGCGTATAGTTTGAAGTGAGGTAGCATGATGCCTCCAGCTTTGTTTTTTTTTGTTTGTTTGCTTGTTTGTTTTTGTTTTGTTTTGTTTGTGTGTGTGTGTGTATAAGTGTGTGTGTAGGATTGCCTTGTCTATTCAGGCTCTTTTTTGGTTCTATATACATTTTAAAACAGCTTTTTCCAGTTCTAGTTATTTCACCACCCGAGTTAGCTCTATTCCTAATTATTTTATTCTTTTTGAGGAAACTGAACGGGATTGTGTTCCTGATTTTGTTCTTGGCTTGACTGCAGTTGGTGTATAGGAATACTAGAGATTTTCCTACATTGGTTTTGTATCCTGAGATTTTGCTGAAGTTGTTTATCAGCCTACAGAGCTGTTGTGCCTAGACTATGGGGTTTTCTAGATATAGAATCTAGAAATAGAAACTAGAATATAGAATCTAGAAATGCTGTCTGCAAATAGTGATAGTTTGACTTCCTCTTTTTCTATTTGAATGTCTTTGTATCTTTCTCTTGCCTGATTGCTAGTTTATTGAGAGATTTTAATATGAAGGATGTTGAATTTTACTGAAAGCCTTTTCTGCATCTACTGAGATAAACATGTGGTTTTTGTCTTTAGTTCTATATATGTGATGAATCACATTTATTGATTTCAGTATGTTGAACCAACCTTGCATCCCAGGGATAAAACCTACTTGATCGTGGAGAATAGGCTTTTTGATGTGCTGCTGGATTCAGTTTGCCACTATTTTGTTGAGGATATTTGAATCCATGTTCATCAGGGATATTGGCCTGAAGTTTTTTTTGTTGTATCTCTGCCAGGTTTTGGTGTCAGGATGATGCTGACCTCATGGAATGAGTTAGAGAGAAGTTCCTTTTCCTCAATTTTTTTGGAATAGTTTTGGTAGGAATGGTACCAGCTCCTCTTTGTACATCTGGTAGAATTTGGCTGTGAATCCATTTGGTCCTGGCCTTTTTTAGTTGGTAGGCTATTCATTACTGATTTAATTTCAGAGCTCATTAAGATCTGTTCAGGGATTCAATTTCTTCCTGATGGGGTCTTGGGAGGGTGTATGCATTCAGGAATTTGTCAATTTCTTTTGAATTTTCTAGTTTATGTGCAAACAGCTGTTCATAATACTTTCTGTTGGCTATATGTATTTCTATGGGGTCAATGATAATATCCCCTTTGTCATTTCTAATTGTGTTTCTTTGAATCTTCTCTCTTTTCTTCTTTATTTGTCTAGCTAGTGGTCTATTTGATTCAATATTTCAAAAAACCAACTCCTGGATTCATTGATCTGAATGGTTTTTTGTGTCTAAATCTCCTTCAGTTGACCTATGATTTTGGTTATTTTTTATCTTTTGCTAGCTTTGGGGTTGGTTTGCTCTTGGTTCTCTAGTTCTTTTAGTTGTGATGTTAGACTGTTAAATGGACATCTTTCCAACTTTTTGATGTGGGCAGTTGGAGCTATAAATTGCCCTCCTAACACTGCTTTAGCTTTGTCCCAGAGATTCTGGCATGTTGTATCTTTGTTCTCATTAGTTTTAAAGAACTTCTTAATTTCTACCTTAATTTCATTATTTACCCAAAAGTCATTCAGAGGCAGGTTGTTTAATTTCCTTGCAATTGTATGGTTTTGAGTGATTTTATTAGTCTTGATTTCTAATTTGTTTTGTGCTGTGGTCTGAGAGAGTCTTTGGTATAATATCAGTTCTTTTGTGTTTGCTGAGGATTGTTTTATGTCCAATTGTGTGGTCAATTTTAGAGTCTGTGCCCTGTGGCAATGAGAATAATATATACTCTGTTGTTCTTCACTGGAAAGTTCTGTCGATGTCTATCAGGCCCATTTGATTTAGTGCTGAATTTGGGTCCTGAATATCTTTGTAAATTTTCTACCTTGATGATCTGTCTATTACTGTCATAATACTATTATGGTGTGGGAATCTAAGTCTCTTTGAAGGTCTTTAAAAACTTGCTTCATTAATCTGGATGCTCCTGTGTTGGGTGCATATATATTTAGATAGCTAGGTATTCTTGTTGAATTTAACCCTTTACATCATTATGTAATATCCTTCTTTGTCTGTTTTGGTCTTTGTTGGTTTAAAGTCTGTTTTGTCTGAAATTAGGATTATAATCTCTGATTTTTTCTTTTTTCCATTTGTTTGGTAGATTTTTCTCCATCCCTTTATTTTGACCCTATGGGTGTCATTGCCTGTGAGATGGATCTCTTAAAGACCACATAGGATTAGATCTTGGTTCTTTGTCCAAGTTGCCACTGTATGTCTTTAAATTGGTGCATTTAGCCCACTTACATTCAAAGATAGAATGGATATATGTGGATTTGATCCTGTCATCATGATGTTGGCTGTATATTCTGCAGACTTGTTTGTGTGACTGCTTTATAGTGTCCCTGGTCTGAGTACTTCAGTGCATTTTTGTAGTGACTGATAACAGTCATTTCCATATTTATGCTTCCTTCAGAAGCTCTTGGAAGGCAGGTCTCATGGTAACAGATTTCCTCAGCAATTGCTTGTCTGAAAAGGATCTTATTTCTCCTTTGTTTATGAAGCTTACTTTGGTCAGATATGAAATTTTTGGTTGGAATGTCTTTTCTTTAAGGATGTTGAATATTGGCCAGGTGCAGTGTCTCATGCCTATAATCCCAGCACTTTGGGAGGCTGAGGTGGGCAGATCATTTGAGCTCAGAGGTTTAAGACCAGCTCAGGCAACAAAGCAAACCTATTCTCTATCAAAAATACAAAAAATTAGCCCTGTGTGGTGGCATGTGCCTGTGGTCCCAGCTACTTAGGAGGATAAGGTGGGAGAATCACTTGAGCCTGTGAGGTGGAGGTTGCAGTGAACTGGGGTTGTACCACTGTATTCCAGCCTAGGGACCGGAATGAGACCCCATCTCAAAAAAAAAAAATGTTAAATGTTGGCCCCCAATCTTTTCTGGCTTGGAGTATTTCTGCTGAGAAGTCTGTCAATAGTCTGACTGGCTTCATTATGTAGGCGACCTGACCTTTCTCTCCAGCTTTCTTCAACATTTTTTCTTTCATTTTAACCTAGAAGAATCTGATGATTATGTGTCTTAGGGATGATATTCTTGTGAAGTATGTGACTGGGGTTCTCTGCATTTCCTAAATTTGAATGTTGGCCTCTCTAGCTAGGTTGGGGAAGTGTTCATGGATGATATCCTGAAATATGTTTTCTAAGTTGCTTCCATTCTCCCCATCTCCTTCAGGGACACCAATGAGTCATAAATTTGGTCTCTTTACATAATCTCATAGTTATCTAGTCACCAGGGGTTTTCTTTGTTCATTTTCATTCTTTATTCTCTATTCTTGTGTGATTGTCTTATTTCAGAAAGCCAGTCTTCAGGCACTGAGATTTTTCCTCAGCTTCATCTTTTCTGCTATTAATACTTTTCATTGCGTTATGCAGTTCCTGTAGTGTGTTTTTCATTTCTATCAGGTTGGTTGCACTTTTTTCTCTACTGGCTATATTGCCTGTCAGCTCCTGTATCATTTTATTGTAATTCTTAGCTTTCTTGGATTGGGTTTCAATGTACTCATTCATCTTGATGATCTTTGTTTGCATCCAATTCTGATTTCTATTTCTGTCATTGCATCCATTTCATCCCAGTTGAGAACCCTTGCTGGAGAGCTAGTGCAATTATTTGGAGGAAAGAAAGCACTCTGGCTTTTTAAGTTATCAGAGTTATTGCAGTGCATCTTTCTCATCTTTGTAGGCTGCTGGTACTTCAGTCTTTAAAGTTGCTGCCCTTTGGATGGGTGTTTTTCTTTTATCTTATTTATTTGATGACCTTGAGGGTTTGTGCTATAAGGCAGGTTCAGTAAACTGGCTTCATTTCTGAAAGATTTTAGGCAGCGAAGGCTCAGCTCACATATCCTGGACTGTGTGCTCTAACTCTGAGAGATTGATATTGGCCCTGACATTTTAGTCTGTCCACTCTAGTTTTGAAACTCATTGTGCTGGGGTGGCTGAGGTGCTCTTGGACTTCTGGTCGCAGCACTTCAATAGGTAGTGCCAGCCAAAGCGTCTTGTAGGGAGGTGGCAGTGGGATCTGTCCTCATTTTCATTTGCCAGTAGCAGCAGCAGCAGCAGCATGGTGGGATGCATGCTTATCAGCTGTAGCAGTTGCTAGCAGGTGCCAAGGTGCCAGCCTCCATGTAGGCATTCACAGCACTGAAGGAGGCAGCATGGCTCATGGTGTGGGGCAGAGGGTCCCCACTGGTTACTGTGTTTGCAGTCGCGGTGTTGGTGGTAGTGGGGTGCTGCCAGGTGCAGGATTGTATACATCCTCTTTGTGTGCTCATGTAGGCAGAGGTGGCCCCTAAAAGGCAGAGGAGGGCCAGCTGTTCTACATGCCTAGTTTCACTCTGGCAGCAGGTACCCTGAGAATCCCACTTGCAGCTGGCATCTGAAGTCCAGTCTTATCAGGGATCTTGACCACCAACTTGTGGGATCTGAAGCTAACTGAAGATAGTGACAAAATCAAATTTAGTTGTACGATACTCTTTTGGTGTTACAGAATTGATTTCATAACCCATATACCAACTAAAATGTTTAGATGATATAATGAAGACATTCCAAATAGTTAAGTTCTTCAGTGTGCATTTATAAGAAATAAGTAGGACCTTTAAATGAAAACTATATAATTCCCCTAAGCCATTTAAGTAAAGGCTTGAAAAACAATCCCATGAACCTTCCTGAAAGCCTTAACATTGACATATCTCAAAATTAATATGCTCATAGCAATTAATACACTGAAAGCAATTTTGAATTAATATCAATAAAAATGTTGGTGAATATGACAGAATAATTCCATGTTGTTTGAAAATTAACTGCAACTTCATGTTTGCTCTCAAGATTCTACCAAGTAGAATATAGAAAAAGATAAAAGCACTGAATTATAATAAAATGTGATTTAGACATAAATAAAGATCTTCAAGGAAAAAGGGGAGAGATAAATTATCAACTTTTTAAATGATAATACAGAATACTTTACAATAAAATTATTATTTGGTCTGTTTTTTTCCAGGGTGAGAATAATTTCTCTAGAGGAATAAAGCAGAGAGGAAATTCTAAATAGAAAATATAGTTGAACAAATAAATGCACACATACAAGAGAATATCTATGTTATATCAGTATATTTTATTCACCAATATAATCGGTCCTCCAGAAAATGTAGCTTCCTACACAGATTCTAGCATATGGCCCTCACTGCTTACTTGATGTGCCTGCATTCCCAGAGCAGACAGGAGGCCAGTGTGGAAAATGGAACTGTACCTATTAATAAAATGGGATTCAAGTAATAATAATGCCGTGCCACAGTATGATTATGAACTTTACATGGACTAAAATTTGCATCTTGGTTTGTATTTCTCCAAAAAGGAAAGACCTGTGTACAGATAATTTAATGGAGATGATATCCTAGATATTATACATGGTGAGGTAGAAGAAGTGAGATAGGGAAAAAGAAAAGTCAGCAAAGAGTGTGTTCATGAGTGGGTTACACCTAAGAATAATTGAGTTTCCATCTTTTTTGGATTCTTTGAAAAATCATATACAACTAGAATCTTCCTCCTAGATAAGAGGGAGGCTGGGGCATTTATCCAGAGATGTGCATCCCCCGTTGATTGACTGTTGCCTTCTGGAGTATGAACTCATTTACTTTTTTAAGTTGTGGTTGATTGCAGTACAGACAGATCCTATAATGACGGAAATAGCCTTTAAGCAGAGAATAAGGAAGACGCAGTGATATAAGGTTGTATGCTATCGGCTTCCTAAAAACTCTACTGCAACTGTTGATAACAATCTGGATAAATGTATATGGATCAGGGCCTTAAAACCTGCTAGCGTATGTGTTTATTCCCTGAAGAGTATCTGAAAAACATTAGCTAATCAGTTTGGTTTTCTATACCTTTGTGGTTGTACTCAACATTATAAGGAGGTTTGCCTTGCATCCTCTTTTTATATACAGAAAGATATGCTCCCATACTCACCAAGGAGGGTATCATTAGTAGTGACCATAATATAAGCAGTGAGACGGTGAATGTGACATGTATCCAGTAGAAGATGGCAAAGAACTGGCCACCCATTGTCTTAGATCTTTTTACTCTGTGCTCCTACAGCCTTGAAATTATATAGAAATGACCAAAAAAAGTCTGCCTCAAAAGATCATATAAAATTTATTTACATTATGATGCCAACTAACATCATGGGAAAACCTTTCCCATTAAATAATGTTTGATAATAAGTTCCCAGCTCAGCTTTTCCTCCACTCTCTCCCTAATGATACATGTTCCATTAAAAAATGGCAACACAGAGAATGAGGAAATAAATTCCTCAATTTTCCCCTTACCAGCACTTTAAAGAAAAATGTTTCCAGAGATATTCTTAAAAATATTTAACTTTTCTCCCCCAAGATGGTGGATTCGAGGCTTTTAGCATACCTCCACCACTTGGAAATAGCAAAATAGTACATAAAGATCAACTCTGTGAGGTTTAATTCAAGAAGGAAAATAAGAGTTCACCAGAATTGAGAAGAACATCTCAGATCCCAGGGAGGAAAACATGGGCATATAGCCTCCTGACAGCATCTGACTGATCAAAGTGGGTGAAGCCTCTATACATCACATAGGTAAGAGAGCCTCCCTCTGTGACCCACCTTTCCACACGGGATCTGAGCAACTCAGACTGAAGGAGAGCACATCACTTTTCCCTAGCTCTGGAGCTAATTTGGGGAGAGGCTTGGAAACACTGAGAAGAAAATACAACAGGAAAAGTTGCAGACGTTTTCCCAAACATAAGACTAAAAGCAAGACATCATTTTTAATGTGGGTACATACAAAATCATTCTTTGGTGACCTAGCAGTCACTTTAGTCTTGGGTTATAGATTGGAGTGCTTGCTCTTGAGTAGAGTAGGGGTATCCACAGCCAGAATTGTGAAAAGTGCCTCAGCAGTAGATGGTAAAATAGTGCTCTCTCCCATCACAGGCCTGAGGATGGAGGAGAGCTGCTACAGCTACAGTTTCTCTGGGGTGATGAGACTTACAGACAGGGTCGGCTTAGTGACCTAGAATCATCAGCCTACATCTGTCATTGCTGAGTGCCCCAACCTTCTTCCCTGAGATCATGAGGCAGTAGGGCCCCCTCCATTCCACCCTAGGCAGATCTCCAGGCATCTGGAGCACCCAGTCTCATGGACTAGCAGCCTGCATTAGTCCATTTTTCATTGCTCTAAGAGAATAGCTGAGACTGGATAATTTATAAATGAAAGAGATTTGTTTGTCTCATGCCTCTGCAGGCTGTACAAGCATGGCACCCACATCTACTTGGCTGCTCATACGGCCTCAGAAAGCTTAAAATCATGGTGGAAAGTGAAGGAGGAGCAGGCACATCACACAGTGAAATAGGGGTCAAGATAGAGGAAGAAGTTCCAGACTGTTTTAAACAACCAGCTCTCGCATGGACAAAGAGAGTGAGAACCAAATCATCACTGAGTCATTCATGAGGAATCCTCCTCTGTGACCCAAACGCCTCCCCCCAGATCTCATCTCCAGTGTTAGGGATGACATTTCAATATGAAATTTGGAGGGGGCAAATATCCAAACCATATCACCAAGCCTGAGTTGCCTCACCCATCCTGTGCAGAGATCCTGATGCAGAGGCCCTTCTCTGCTTTACACCCAGGCAGATCTGCAGGCATTCCGAGCACTTGCTCACCTAGATCAGCAGCCTGACCCACTCCATCTTCTTGTGCAGAGATCCTGGTGCAGAGAGGCCCTCCCTGTTTCATCCCCAGGGAGATCTCCCGGCATTTGGAGACCCCACTCACCTGGTTCAACCTAAGGCACCCCACCCTTCCTGGGCTTAGATTGTGGTGCAGTGGGGCCCTCTCCACTCCACATTCAGGCAGATTTCCAGGCTTTCAGAAGACTTGCTCACCTGTATTAGCATCTTGACTTGCTGAACCTTCCTGTGCAAAAATTCTAGTTCAGTGAGGGCCATCTCCACTCCATGCCCAGGTGGACCTCCAGGCATTCAGAGCACCTGTTTGTCTAATTTAGCAATCTGAGCTGCCACACCCTTCCTCTTCAGAGATTGTGATGCAGTGAGACCCTCTACATTCCAAGCCAAGGCCGATCTCCAGGCATCTGGAGCACCCACTCTTCTGGATTAGGAGTTGAGGCTGCCCCAGCTGCCCATACACAGTACGTGAGGCCAAAGAGGTCTCCTAGGTTTATGACTGGGCATATACTTCTGGGTGCTTGGCGGCACCACCCACTGGAACACCCTTGGTACTGTGCTTGTGCCTGCCATCCACAGAGGGTTCCCTAGGTATGCTTGCCAGGTCCATCCACATGCAACTTGCTACCTGCCTCCCACCCAACCAAGTGGCTGGGCAAGGCGCTCAGATCACTGTGCACTTCATGGATCAGCCCCACTGTGTAAGGCAACAGAGACCTTCCCCTGTAAACAGGGATTAAGTATACACCCGGCCACTTTGGCCACAACAGATCTTACTCATGAGTGCCGTCTACTGGCTTATCGATTGAACTGCACAGCAAAAGTGCTTAGGGCTATAGGAGTAAAGCCAATAGGCCCTACCCAACATTGTCTACATTCACGCCACCTAGGGAAGGGGAAGAAGGGAAAGAGAAAACAAAAATATTTGAGAGAAAGAAAGAAAAGAAAAAAAAACTGTTCCAAATGAAAATAATTGCAAAAATTAGAAGTGCTGGCATCTCTAAATGAGAAGTAACTAGCCCAAGAATTCTGGCACCATGAAAAATCTGAATGTAGTGACACCACCAACTGATTATACCAGCTCTACAGCAATGTTTCCTAAACAAAATGGAAACTCAGAAATGATAGATAAAGAATTAAAAGTATGGACTACAAGAAGGCTCAGAAAGATCCAAGAGAAGGTTGAAAATCACCACAAAGAGACTTCTAAAAAACCCAGGAAGTGAAGAAAGAGATAAATATATTTAATAGAAATCAGTTAGAGCTTCTGGAATTGGAAAACTTACTTAAGAAATTTGAAGATATAATTGAAAGCCTTATTAATAGACTAGATCAAGCAGAAGAAAGAATTTCAGAGCTTGATGGCCAGTCTTAGCAAAACAAAAATAAAGAAAAAAGAATTTTAAAAAGTGAACAAAGTCTTTGAGAAAAATGAGATTATGTAATGTGACCAAACCTACAAATTATTGTTATTCTTAAGAGAGAAGGAGAAAAAAATAAACAACCTAGAAAACATTTGAGAGAATAATTTAAGAAAATTTTTCTAATTTTGCAAAAGAGGTAGACGTTGGGATATAAGAAATCCAGAGAATGCCTGCAAGATATTATACAAAATCAGTATCACCAAGGCATATAGTCACCAGATTGTGCAAGGTCAGTGCTAAAGAAAAAATCTAAAAGGTAGCTAGAGAAAAAGGTCAGATCATGTACAAAGGGAAACCCATCAGGCTAATGGCAGACTTCTCAGGAGAAATCTTACAAGCCAGGAGAGATTAGGGGCCTATTTTCAGCATTCTTAAAGAAAATAAGTTCCAACCAAGAATTTTATATTCCACAAAACTAAGCTTCATAACTGAAGAAGAAATAAAATATTTTCCAGACAAGCAAGCACTACGTGAATTTGGTGCCACTAAACCAGCTTAACAGGAAATACTTAAGGTAGTTCTAACATGGAAATAAAAGAGCAATACCTCCTACCACAAAAACAGAATTAAGTATATAGCCCACAGACTCTATAAAGCAACCACACAATAGAATCTACAAAGTAATCAGCTACCAACTTCATGACAGGATCAAAATCTCACATATCAATATTAACTTTGAATGTAAACAGTCTAAATACTTTACTTGACACAGAGTGGCAAGTTGGATTAAAAAAAAAAAAAGACGTAACCCTCTGCTGTCTTCAATGTCACATGTAACAACACCTCTAGACTCAGAGTAAAGGGTTGGAGTCAAATGTCACTTGTCTCCATGTCACATGTAACAACACCTATAGACTTAAAGGGTTGGAGAAACCCTATCATGCAACTGGGAAAAAAAGAAAAAAAGAGCAGGAGTCATGATTCTTACATGAGATAAAACAGACTTTAAACCAATAGCAGTAAAAAAAAGGACAAAGAAGGGAGTTACATGATGATAAAGGGTTCAATTCAACAAGAGAACGTGTATATCATAAATATATATGCACTCAATATTGGAACACCGAGATTCATAAAATAAGGACTTCTAGACTACAAAAAGATGAGATAGCCACAAAATAATAGTGAGAAATTTTAACACCCCACTGACAGTGTGACACTGAGGCTGAAAACTAGCACAAAATTCTGGACTTAAATTGGACACTTGACAAATTGGACCTAATAGACATCTATGGAATCCTCCACTCATCAACCAAAAAATATACATCCTTCTCATCTGCACACAGAACACGTTTGGTTATAAAGCACATCTCAATGCATACAAAAAAAACTGAAATCGTACTAAGCATACTCTCAGACTACAGTGAAATAAAAATAGAAATCAATAACAAGCAGATATTGCAAAACCACACAAGCACATGGAAAATAAACAACTTGCTCCTGAATTCCTTTTGGGAAAAACACTGAAATTGAAGCAGAAATCAAAATACTCTTTGTAACTAGTAAAAACAGAGACATATACCAAAATATCAAGTATACAGCAAATGCAATGTTAAGATGGATGTTTATAACACTAAACACCTACACCTACATCAACAAGTTAGAAAGATCTCAAAGTAGCCATCTAACATTGCACATAGAGGAACTAGAAATATAAGAACAAACTAACTCCAAAGCTAGCAGAAGAAAAGAAATAACTAACATCAGAACTGAAAAAAATTGAGACCCAAATCTCCATACAAAGAATCAACAAAATCAACAATTAATTCTTTGAAAGAATAAACAAGATTAATAGATCTTTATCTAGATTAACAAATAAATAAAGGGAGAAGATCCAAATAAACACAATCAGAAATGACAAAGGTAACATTACAACCAATCATACAGAAATACAAAAGATCTTTAGAGACTACTATGAACATGTCCATGCACACAAAATAGAAAATCTAGTAGAAATGAATAAATTCCTTCAGATACACAAACCTACCAAGATTGAAACAGAAAGAAATTTGACACACTGAGCAGACCAATAATGAGTTCCAAAATTGAATCAGTAATAAGAAACCTACCAATAAAAAAATCCTTGGCTAGATGGATTCATAGCCAAATATCACCAGATGTACAAAGAAGAGCTGGTACCAATTGTACTGAATCTCTTCAAAGTAATTGAGGAGGAGGGACTCCTTCCTTATTTATTCTACAAAGCCAGCATCACTCATTGCAAATCCTGGCAAAGGCACAAGGAAAAAACAAAACTATAGGCAAATATCCCTGATGAACATAGGCACAAAATTTCTCAACAAAATACTAGGAAACTGAATCCAGCACTTCATCTAAAACTTAATTCACCACAATCAAGTAGGTTTCATTCCTGGGATGCAAGATTGGTTTAACAAATGCAAATCAATAAATGTGATTCACCACATAAATAGAATTAAAAACCAAAACCATATGATCTTCTCAATAGATGTGGAAAGAGCTTTCAATAAAATCCAATATCCCTTCATTATAAAAACCCTCAACAAACTAGGCACTGAAGGAACATACCTCCAAATTATAAAAGCCATCTGTGACAAACCCACAGCCAACATCGTACTGAATGGGCAAAAGCTGGAAGAACTCCCCATAAGGAACAAGACAAGAAGGCCCACTCTAACCATTTCTATTCAACATAGTACTGGAAGTCCTAGTTAGAACAATCAGGCAAAAGAAAGAAATAAAAGGCATCCAGTAGGAATAGAAAAAGTCAAACTATCTCTCTTCACTAACAATATGATTCTATACCATATCCTAAAGACTTTGTCAAAAGTCTCCTAGAACTGATAAATGATTTCAGTAAAGTTTCAGGATACAAAATTAATGCATAAAAATCAGTAGCATTTCTATACAACAATAACATTCAAGATGAGAGCCAAATCAAGAACAAATTCTATTTATAATAGCCACACAAAAAAAGAAAGTATCTAGTAATATGTCTAACCAAGGAGGTAAGAAGTTTTTACAAGTAGAACTACAAAACACTACTGAAAGGAATCAAATGTAACACAAACAAATGGAAAAACATTTTATGCTCATTGATTGAAAGAATCAATATTGTTAAAATGGCCATACTGCCTAAAGCAATAAAAGATTCAATCCTATTGTTATCAAAATACCAACATCATTTTTCACAGAATTAGAAAAATACTATTCTAAAATTCATTTGGAACCAAAAAAGAGCAAAATAGTAAGGCAATTCTAAGCAAAAAGAACAAAGCTGAAGTCATCACATTATCTAACTTCAACTATACTACAAACCTACAATAACCCAAACAGCATGGTCCTGGTATAAAGACAGACACACAGACAAGTGGAAAAGAGTAGAGAATCCAGAAATAAAGCCATACACCTACAGCCATCTGATCTTCAATAAAATCAACAAAAATGTGCAATGAGGAAAGGATTTTGTATTCAATAAATGGTGCTATGATAGCTGACTAACCATATGCAGAAGAATAAAATTTAACCCCAACCTTTCCCCATATATAAAATTAATTAAAGATGAATTAAATATTTAAACATAAGTCATCAATATATAAGAATCCTGGAAGAAAACCTAGGAATCATCATCTGGATTTTGGCCTTTGAAAAGAATTTATGACTAAGTCCTCAAAAGCAATTGCAACAGAAACAAAAATTGAAAAGTGGGACCTAATTATACTACAGAGCTTCTGCACAGCAAAAGAAACTGTTAACAGAATAAACGGCTATCCGACAAATGGAAGAAAATATTCACAAACTGTGCATCCAACAAAGTTCTAATATCCAGAATCTATAGAAACTTAAACAATTCAACAAGCAAAAACCAACCCCATTAAAAAGTGGGCCAAGGACATGAGCAGGCGCTTCTCAAAAGAAGACATATACACAGTGGCTCATGCCTGTAATCCCAGCACTTTGGGAGGCTGAGATGAGTGGATCACCTGAGGTTGGGAGTTTGAGACTAGCCTGACCAACATGGAGACACTTCGTCTCCACTAAAAATACAAAAATTAGCCAGGCCTGGGGGTGCATGCCCGTAATCCCAGCTACTTAAGAGGCTGAAGCAGGAGAATCGCTTGAACCCGGGAGGCAGAGGTTGCAGTGAGCCGAGATTGTGCCATTGCACTCCAGCCTGGGCAACAAGAGCTAAACTCCATCTCAAAAAAAAAAAAAAGATACACAAACATTGAAAAAAGCTCCACATCATTAATCGTTAGAGAAATGCAAATTAAAACCACAGTGAAATACCTCTCACACCATCAGAATGGCTATTTATAAAACGTCAAAAATTAACAGATCTTATTGAGGTTATAGAGAAAAGGGAACATCTATACACAACTGGTAGGAATGCGAAATTAGCATTACTGGGTATACACCCAAAGAAAAGGAATTATTCTACCAAACACACACACACACACACACACATGCTTCTGTGTTCATCTATACACTGTTCACAATATAAAAAATATAGAATCAACCTAGACGCCCATTAATGGTAGATTGGATAAAGAAAATGTGGTGCATGTACAGCATGGAATACTATGCAGCCATAAAAATGAATAAAATCATGTTCTTTGCAGCAAAATGAATGCAACTGGAGGCAATTGTCCTAAGCAAATCAACGCAGGAACAGGAAGCCAAATACCACACATTCTCATTTATAAGTAGGAGATAAACACTGAGTACACACAGACATAAACACAGCAAGAATAGACATTGGTAACTACCAGAGAAGGGGTAAGGGGAAGTAGGATAAGGGTTGAAAACTGATTATGGATACTAGGCTCACTACCTGGGTGACGGGTCAACCTTACTCCAAACCATCACTAAATGAAATATACCCATGTAACATACCTGCACATGTACCCTTTGAATCTAAAATAAAAGTCAAAGTTTTTTTTTTTAAGTTTTTATAGATTTTTGGTATATTTTGCTCTGTAATGTCAGGCCAACAACATGAAGACTTTCTAAATGGATCAAATTTCTGTCATCACAGTTACCACAGCATTGCTCGGATTAAACCTCAAGTCTAATAAGTCAGATAAACGTCAAAAGACAGCAAGCTTCCACGGAAATTGTGAAAAATGTAACCTAACAATGTTCTAAGGCAACAGAAAAGTAGGTTTCCACCAGATTGCTCCAGTTTTAACTGGTAATATCACAGTCCATACTCGTAAGAGGCAATAGCCTTCCTGCATACCATGGTCTTCCAGGAGCTGGCCCTCTGACCTTTTGTCATACCATCTCCTTTTCAGCCCTAATCATCATGCTCCAGTTGAACTGGCCATTACAAAAGTTTTTTGTGCCAGTCGCGGTGGCTCATGCCTGTAATCCCAGCACTTTGGGAGGCTGAGGCGGGTGAATCACTTTAAGTCAGGAGTTCGAGACCAGCCTGGAGAAACCCTTTCTCTACTGAAAGTACAAAAATTAGCCAGATGTGGTGGTGGGCACCTGTAATCCCAGCTACTTGGGAGGCTGAGGCAGGAGAATCACTTGAACCTGGGAGGCAGAGGTTTCAGTGAGCTGAGATTGTGCCACTGCAGTCCAGCCTGGATGACAGAGCAAGACTCCGTCTCAAATAAGAAAAAAAAAAAAAAAAAAGAAAAACAAATGTTTTGTTGTTGTTGTTGTTTGTTTGTTTTAAATATACCAAGCTCATTTTCCTCACAGAGCTGCTTTATCTGCCTGTTCTTGTTTTCCTCCAAGTTATCACATGACTTATAACTCTGGTGACAGCTCAAATGGGACCTCTTCAAAGATAACTTCCATCCCCACTCTAATGTTGTTCTCAATACAAACTGAACTAAAATATATTAACCTATTTTATTTACCTTATATTTTATCTCTGTAAAATTGCATCAACCATGTATTAATTGTGTGCCTTCACTCCCCAGTATAAATTCCACATGAGCACAAAACTTGGCTGTTTCATTCAATCCCTAATGTCCCAAATTTTGTCTATCTATGGGTAAGTCCCCAAGATCTTAGATATGATAAGAATGTATCATGAATTAATCTTTACTGATCAGGTTTCAGATCCCTGATATACCAATGTGGCAAGAAGTTTAATGTTACTGTAATGAGACCAGAAACTCTGGGTCGAAAATGAGAGGTAGATTTTTTTTTCTAGACTCATCATCTTTATTCAGCAATCCCACTATCTTTTCCCCAAATTTCTTTTTTCTTTACTCTTTCTTCCTTCCTTTCTTTCCTTCTCCTTCCTTTCCTCCCTCCCTCCTTCCTTCCTTCCTTCCTCCCTCCCTTCCTTTCTTCCTCCCTTCCTTCCTCTTCTTATTCTTTCTTTCTCCTCTCCTCTCCTCTCCTCTCCTCTCCTCTCCTCTCCTCTCCTCTCCTCTCCTCTCCTCTCCTCTCCTCTCCTCTCCTCTCCTCTCCTCTCCTCTCCTCTCCTCTCCTCTCCTCTCCTCTCCTCTCCTCTCCTCTCCTCTCCTCTCCTCTCCTCTCCTCTCCTCTCCTCTCCTCTCCTCTCCTCTCCTCTCCTCTCCTCTCCTCTCCTCTCCTCTCCTCTCCTCTCCTCTCCTCTCCTCTCCTCTCCTCTCCTCTCCTCTCCTCTCCTCTCCTCTCCTCTCCTCTCCTCTCCTCTCCTCTCCTCTCCTCTCCTCTCCTCTCCTCTCCTCTCCTCTCCTCTCCTCTCCTCTCCTCTCCTCTCCTCTCCTCTCCTCTCCTCTCCTCTCCTCTCCTCTCCTCTCCTCTCCTCTCCTCTCCTCTCCTCTCCTCTCCTCTCCTCTCCTCTCCTCTCCTCTCCTCTCCTCTCCTCTCCTCTCCTCTCCTCTCCTCTCCTCTCCTTTCTTTCCTTCCTTTCCTTCCTTTCCTTTCCTTTCCTGTCCTTTCCTTTCCTTCTTTCCTTTCCTAACCTTCCTTCTCTCTCTCTCTCTCTTTCCCTTTTCTTCTCTTTTTTTTTCTTTTTGAGACAGAGTCTCACTCTGTCACCCAGGCTGGAGTGCAGTGGCATGATCTCAGCTCATTGCAACCCCTGCCTTCCCAGTTCAAGTGATTCTTATGCCTCAGCCTCCCGAGTAGCTGGAACTAAAGGCATGAACCACCACGCCCAGCTAATTTTTGTATTATTAGTAGAGGTGGGGTTTTGCCCTGTTGTCCAGGCTGGTCTCAAATTCCTGGCCTCATGTGATCTGCACACCTGAGCCACCACGCCTGGCACCAAATTTCTTTTAGATGTTCTTTGATACAAATGATAGCCAGCTACTCTTTTAATTACTGTCAAGTGAAAGGGGAGGATTGCAGATGGGAAAGAAAGCATGAGACAGGGACAGTGTTTATGCCCAAAGCAGCTAATCCTGAACGGATTTTGATGGAAGAGAAGTCACTTTGACCAAATTTAATCTAAGGAATAAAAGTTTTAGCTGTATTCTGAAATTGTCCTCTCCTCCGGCTTATATAGCCACTAGAAATATATTACCTCCCCAAGGAGTGTTTCTTTTCTGGTGATATCAGTATCTAATGTCTGTGTGATAAGTAAACAAATTGGCAGGATTAACTGGAGGTGCCACAGATGAGAAGGTGTGAGCTGCATTTGTGTGTGGAAGTGTTAAGGAGAATGACAAGTGACATTGTTCTAATCTAAAATAAAAATTAAAATTAAAATTAAAAAAAGGAGAAGTAGGGGAGAAGGAAGTGGGGTGCAAATGAAATCGAACCAGCACTTTCAGCTGCTTTGAAGTGTTTTTCTCAAACAGAGCTGTGAATCAGCAGGTACACCACACACCTCCTTGACATTTGTGCCAGAAAAAATGTCATATACAGAAAAATGTATCATACACACACACACACACACACACACATATATAAATAGCTGTTGGGCTAACTTTGCCTCTTCATAAATTGAGAAATAATTAACTTAAATAGATGCTTTAGAGTGACGGAAGTAGAGGTGTCTTGAGATTAGTAGCCTTGACCTTAAGTAACATTACAATAACTTTGAGACCACATTTACAAAGTCTCACAATCCTCACAAAGAAAGCCTGAGTCTCATACATCATTGCTGGCAATATAAATGAATAAAACCATTTGAAATGCCATTTGACATAGTTACCAAGTTAAAAATGTATCATCTCTTTGACCAACTGAGTATTTTTTTGTTGGGAATTTAATCTGTGGATTATACTAACATAAATACCAGTATGAACATGGTTCTTGCAACATTGCCAGTGTTCACAAAGATCTAAAAACAACTGAAATGATATTAATTAGTAATTGGTTAATGATTTATGATACTTTTGTAAAATGTCAATATTATTCAGCCATTGAGAACAGGGAAGTATTATGTATTCACGTGCTGATCTGAGAAGATAACAGATATTTGAAGTGAGAAAATAAAGTTACAATACACTGAATATAATGTGATCCCAAATTTGTTATGCAAACACGGGCAGGACTTTTAATTTCTAAACCAGCTAAAATGCATGCAATTAGTTAACAGAATTTAAAACTCATCAAAATGAACAAATCTCCATTGTTACTCATTCTGGAGCAAAATAGAGTTGCTCATATAAGAAGTAGCTGTTTTTCTTCATAGAATCCTCCCTTTTGACTTCTGGTTTGAAACTCATATTTAAATCACTGTTCATCTCCTTTGCCTATGACATACTAACTTGTGTGACATAGTTGTCCATTTGGCATTCTTACCGGTTTCTTAGTATATAAACTTCAGCTTCTAATAAGGATATTTGCCTTTTTGAGATACCTCTCAGTGTCCCCAAGTTGAACTTCACATACTTCACGGAGTCCATATTTTAAGTTAGATAAGTCCATATTTTAAGATATCTGAAATGTGTTTTACACATTTTGTTCATATATATGAATATTTATTCAACATTCATCTAGTTGCCTTTGTGAGAGATCATAACGGAAAATTAGAAAAGTTATTTTATTTATATTAATTAATTGAACAACCCTCCTCATATCTTATTAGCATCAAAGTCCAGAATTTCCATGTGGAGTGCTTTCACTTCTCTTTACTCCTCCCCAACTTGAAGTCCTAAGAACGCTTGGGCTAATTTGGTCTAAAGTGTTGCTTGAGTATCCATTTTTAAGAAGGAGTGAAAACATGAGTTTTTTTTAACTTCACTAGTATCACACTTTACTCCTGGACAAGCGCAGTTCAACAGGCAAAGCTTGTCTATAACAACTATACACACATGCTTATTAGGATACTTCCTGTGGCCTCAGGAGTTCAGGGAAGCCAATTTTTCTTCCTCAACAGTGATAAACTGGGCTTCCCCAAGTTGCAGTTATTATTATCCAGCTGGTTTCTTTTAAATTTATCACAAGTTCCCTAGGTATAAGCTGAACTTCAGAAAGGTACAAGTTTCAGAGACTGCCCCTCATAGACCTAGAAAGCCAGTCTTGTTCCATGACTGCTAAAGTGGTGGGGTAGCTTTTCAAAGGATAAGAAGTCATATTATGCCCCATTTCCTTGGACAATCAGACTATTCATTCTATATCCATCTACCTCTGCTAGTAATTATAAGGTGATTATCTGTTTATGCCAATATGGTGAAATAGCTGATATTTATTTTGCCGAATAAGAATAAAAATAAATTTAAATTCTGGCAGGCATTTTTTTTTCTGGTAATGCACACTGTGATATGTGTAAAGGAAAGATTTATAAACATGTGTATATGGATATGTAAATATATGTGCTTGTTTTTGCAAAGAAAGTTACAAGAGGGATATACAAGGAACAGTTTCTATTGGTACTGCTGGGAGGTGGGAATGAGGAGGTTGGAGTGCTTCTACTTTCCATTTTTAGTTCTTGTACTGTTTTATTTTTAATGTCATTATGTTATATAATTTTATCATTATAATTTAAAATAGAGGATTTTGTTTGCTTTTTTTGCTTAAGTAAAAAGAGGAGGACAAAAAGAAAGAAGAGAACTTTCCTTACAGAAATTCCCAGGCATTTGCACTCAATTACTAGCAGGGTTGACTCTGGGCTTCCTGCTAGCAAATCAGCTTGCTCAGAGTTCTGAGGAAGTTCCTTTGGATTTGATTTTATATAAAAACCAATCGTAGTAAACCTTTCATTTATATGGAAATTTTAGTTTTATAAAATATGTTCAATGATATAACACACACACACTCACACATGCCCTAATGCCCTAGCAGGACATTCATTATTGACTCACTTTTCGGATAAGGCAATGAATCT
Source organism: Pongo abelii (assembly GCF_028885655.2). Classification (NCBI taxonomy): domain Eukaryota; kingdom Metazoa; phylum Chordata; class Mammalia; order Primates; family Hominidae; genus Pongo; species Pongo abelii. The sequence goes on along the minus strand of NC_071997.2, from coordinate 51,244,784 downwards.
AGAGAACTTCACCTGTACTCTAGGTGGACTTTGAACATCTGTTCCTCATGAGGATGAAGTGGGAGGTGAATATATCAGGTAATGAGAATAATAATTTAACAAGTTGGTATCACCTGAGGCCATATAGGTTCCAGGAGGATTTGCTGAGACTGAAAATGTTTGGAGAGCTGCCTTTAAGGAAATCACATTCAGAGCCTGAGACACTTTTGTAATATACTAAATTGAATTAAATCTCCATCTTCAGGAGTAGACTTGCTATTTAGCAATAGCAAAATCATTCCCACAATGCCTATGGATAAATTGGCCAATCATGGTAAAACAAAAAATCATTTGATAATAAAGTTTATATATGCATGAATTATCTCTACTCTTTTATAAATCAGTCACAGTGATTCCAAAGTCCACGTGAGGAATGAAATGTTTCTAGCTTTAGGCTTCAGGTGTGATGTGACTCCAGGAGCATTCTAAGTCAAGCTAAAATGCTTCTATTTAAGGATTGCTAGTCAAGTATCCCTTTCTTTATTCTGGCACATATTAATGTGTGATTCTGGTTGAGGAGAGCTCTCTGCTTTGATCCATAAATCAGGAAACTGTAAGAAATTTGCATTGCCAGAAACTTTCCGACTTGAAGTCAGAACTTTCATATCATTAAATTGATCCACTGATACTTGTTTTGATTAAAGCACCAGCTAACTTGTAACAGCATCTGCACTCAGTGATATGACTCAAACAAGCATAATGAATGGCTATCTTTTAATTTTTTATGAAAAGGCTTCATAATATATAATTAAGATTTTTTTACATGTTCTACTGATGAACCATCTGCAGGTATGACATTTAGCATCTGTACTTAAAAGTAGCCACCTGTTACAGTCTGGTTATCCTGACTGTGAATCACATCGGATAAATGGAAGTTGGTATCATTTAGATTCAGAGTTCCTCATGAATCTCTCATCTTCTTGACATTTATTATTTTATTACAGGCTATCTTTCAGGGATTTTTTTAAAGTTGTAGCCATTGAAAAGTCTTAATTGCATTTGTTTTCAAACAAGGAAACTCTTGGTAAATGTATAGCTAGACAGAATATTTTTTAAGATCGTAAGTTTGCTCTTCTTTCTTTTCCTCCTTTAGCAAAGTCAGATCATATCTACCTCCAAGCACTCACATCTCCTCAACTTTTGATTGTGTCATCAATTTCAAAACCATCTCTCAGATTCTTACTTCACTTTGAAGTGTAAAAACTTATGACATTCAAGGTGATTCATATCAGATCAGTAAAGAGATCACAATTTTATGCTAAAGGGAAAGGTTCCTAATGTTAGAGTATTTTTGAGAACGAACTGAGGTGACAGTTGTAGAGGTAGCTGGGTCCCTTTGGGGGTATAAGAATCATTCCAGAATTTATAAATTGCAGGGCATAAGCAGTCAGATATTCTGTCTTTGCCTGAGCATAACATCTCTTCTCAACTGACAGGGGCAAAGGTGAGTCTTGCAGAGTCTAACCACCTCACACATATGTGGCAATAAAGTAGCACAGAGAATAATAATAAATACAACAATAAGAAGATCTACCTGATAGTGTTTATTTGATATTTGCAAAGAACAGCACATGACACATGTGAGCCTCTTACCTATTTTAAGTAGAATACAGGTTAAAAAGTAGAACAAATTTATTTAACATATAAATTGCAAATTTTACATGAAACATCAACTAACTCCTAAGCTTATGTGCTAGACTTCTCCATAGGGCCTTTGCTGGCCAGTACAGCAATATCAACTCTCCTTATTTTCTGAAGTTCAGTAGGTCATAGTCAACATTTTCCCATTATTGACCATACAAACATTTATTATTATTATTTAAATGTTTTATGTGCCAATGTCTTGCAACTAAATATAAAGTTCTGGGAATTCAGAAATTCCCTTGTGAGGAATACATATCACACACACACATATTGAAGCATCTTACTTGAGAGTAAATTTCTAAAGTAATAATGAAGAGAGACAATAACAAAGAGATAAAATTAACCTTGAAAGAAATGCTTTGATTACTAGTTGAGGAAGCTGCTTTATGTCTAGGGGCCTTGTTTTATATGAAAATTATCAAATGATATTCATCAGGGTGAGATGATCACTCTATAAAAGGCCTTGGGGAACAGAGAACAACTTAAGGAAGAGCTGATTCATGTCTTCATCTCCCATAAGCTCTGAGGCAAATCTTATTGAATATCAAGATGTGTAAATGCACCTATGTTTAAATCTCTTTCTCTCTCTCTCAGATTGTTATGTAGAATTTAAATGACTGTGTGATACAGATCCACTATATTCATACATGTGTATACAGTCATGTGTCTCTTAACAATGGGATATAATCTGAGAAATGCATCATTAGGTAATTTTGTCATTGCGTGAACATCATAGAGCGTACTTACACAAACCTAGATGGTAGAGCCTACTGCACACCTTGTTTATATGGCATAGTCTATTGCTGCTAGGCTACAAATCTGTACAGCAGGTTACTGTACTGAACACTGTAGGCAACTGTAACACAATGGCAAGTATTTATATATCTAATCATATGTAAACATACGAAAGGTACAGTAAAAATAAGTTATAAAATATAAAAAAATAGTACATGTGTATAGGGAACTTAACATGAATTAAGCTTGCAGGGCTGAAAAATTGCTCTGGGTGAGTCAGTGAGTGAATATGAAGGCTTGGGACATTAGCATACACTACTGCAGACTTTATGAATACTATACACTTAGGCTAAATTTACAAAAACAGAATTTTTTCAGTAATAAATTAACCTTAGTTTACTGTAACATATTTCATTTGTAACATTTTTAATTTTTTATATTTTTGACTCTTGTAACAGTTTCAATCTCAAACACATTGCACAGTCATGCAAATATTTTCTTTCTTCATTTCCACCATGGAATACTATGCAGCCATAAAAAATGATGAGTTCATGTCCTTTGTAGGGACATGGATGAAATTGGAAATCATCATTCTCAGTAAACTATCGCAAGAACAAAAAACCAAACACCGCATATTCTCACTCATAGGTGGGAATTGAACAATGAGAACACATGGACACAGGAAGGGGAACATCACACTTCGTGGACTGTTGTGGGGTGGGGGGAGGGTGGAGGGATAGCATTGGGAGATATACCTAATGCTAGATGACGAGTTGGTGGGTGCAGCGCACCAGCATGGCACATGTATACATATGTAACTTACCTGCACGTTGCACACATGTACCATAGAGCCTAAAGTATAATAGTACTACTACTAATAATAATAAAAAGAAAAAAAAAATTAAAAAAAATAAAAAATAAAAAAAAACTATTTTCAACTTAAACCATTTTATTTCTATTCTTCTGTGTTTTAAACTTTTGTTAAAAATGAAAACACAAATTCACACATTAGATTATGCCTACACAAGGTGAAGATCATTAATACTGCTGTCTTCTACTTCCATATATTTCCCCACTGGAAGATTGTCATCGCCCATGATAACTATGCCTTCTTCTAGAATGTCTTCTGAGAGACCTGCTCGAGGAAGATTTATGGTTAACTTTCTTTTAAAAATAGAGTATACTCCAAAAGAACAACAAAATGTATACTACAGTGAATATGTAAACTAGTAACAGTTGTTTATTGTCATTATTAACAACTGTTAATAATGTCTTTACTTAAGACAACTACAAATAGTTGAATAGATGCGATTAAAGTGTATATATAGTCATGCACCACATAGTAATATTTAGTACAGCAGCAGACAGAACACATGAAGTTGGTCCCATAAGATTATAATAGAACTAAAAAGAATTTCAAGTGTCTAGTGACATTATGTACATAATCATATGTTCTATACTTTTATATAACTGACAACACAATAGGTTTATGCCAGCATTGCCCAAACTTGCAATTTGTTGCAACAGCTATAATGTCACTTTACAACAGCTACAATGTCACCAGACACTAGAAATTTTTTTAGCTCTGTTATAATCTTATGGGACCACCTTCCTGTGTGCAGTCTCCTGCTGTACTAAATGTTACTATGTGGTGCATGAGTATATACACACATTCATCACACCTATTCAGCTATTTGTAATTGTATTCATATTTTCAGATGACATAGCATACTGCATGGCACCTTGTAGATACTAAAAACTATTTTATTAGATCATTTACATAATTTGTCAAATTATTTAGCTCATCAAAAATAAAACTTATTAAGAAATGGAAACTGATATGGAGGGTCGATATGTAGTATGCATTGAAAAAAATCTACATATGAGTGGACTTATGCAGGTCAAATTTCTGTTGTTCAAGGGTCAAATGTATAGATATATATGTGTGTATATATATAACATATATAGAATATATAACATATATAGAATATATATCATATCTATAACTTATATAGAATATCATATAATTAAACATATAGCTATGTATGTTATAGTTATAGTTAACAGATTAATTGTAGGTTACAGTTATACATGTAGTAGGTTGTAGTTTTATATTAATATATATTGTTTTATATACATTATTTAACTCAGTTTTGGTCATGCATGCACACACATACATGTTTTAGTTGTGAAGGGATCCTGAAAGTCACCCACTCATTTAGTGATATGATAGAAGGACACATATTACTCAGCTTATAGTTATACTCATGGCTAAGACATATTTCAATGAAAGGAAACATAGCAATATCAACAAGTGAAAAAGACACAGATGGAACCTGGAGAAATCCGTGAATAGCATTCTGATTTTCTCTCTCCAGTGTTGGAACATATTGAGTATATCACTTTCTCCAGCAGTAAAAAAAAAAAAAATACATACAGTTATAATACAGTTATATGTAGGCAATATTTTTGCTAAGGGAAGCTTATCAGAGACTCAGTACCCAAAATTTATTGGAAGTCATTTAGGCACATTAGCCAAGCATGTAACAAAATTTCAGACTCTCAGAAGTAAAACAAATGTTACCACGTTGTTTGTACAAATAATCTAGGTAATCTAGGTATATTGAGCTACTCCTACTCTTTTCAGTTAGGGAATAAGTTAAGTATCAGTTTCCTAGATGCTAGCAATGGCAACTTTGTAAGGCCTTTTAAAAATAGAAGGCTTGGGCCTACTTCATTAATTCTTTTCTGCAATCTATCTCCTTGGCCCTTGGCCAAGGTGTCTTTATAGTAAAATTATTAACAGTGAGATCTCATAAATCAAGGTGAAACCTCCCTGCGGTATTGGCCTCAGTTATGCCATGTGGGTCCTGAATTTAGCCAATTTAAAAAGTCCTATTAACAATAAAATGTAAGAAATCTAGGTGTCTTTTTCCTTAAGTTTCTATATTAACCTTTTTACTTGGCTTAAGACATCAATTCAGGCACCTCTGAACTCTGGCAGTAAGTTAAAGCTGACCTTAAACATTCCAGGGCTGAGACAATGTCATGATATTTAGGGTAAATACAAGAGGTAGAGTCCCAAAGGGCACACATGGTACCACCAGAAAAAAAGCTTACATCAGGCCATAGAGATTAATAGAGTCATCAGTGTGGCTTCCCACCCAGGAACCCAGGTACTATGGTGGTACCGTAGTACCATGGTACCACCAGAAAAAAAGCTTAGTCAGGCCATAGAGATTAATAGAGTCATCAGTGTGGCTTCCCACCCAGGAGCTTCCTGCCCTCATGTTCCCAGTTTAGTAGGAATAATTTAGTTCAGCCTTTGGTTTCAGAGTAATCATCTGAAGGTGGTCAGCTCAAAACATTTATGCTTATCTATGACATCAGTTCAGCTCCATCATGAGTGTGGGTGAGACCCAGAGCTGTTCCACCTGGTGTTCTCTTGTACAAATTTTAAGAGTTGGTACTACATTCTCTTGTTTTGTGGTCAGGGCTGTCAGGCATAAAAAACTCAGCAATTCAATTAAATTCAAAGTACTCAAGACAGTTTGGAAAACAGTTTAGAAAACAGCACAGGGAGTTGTATTTTATAAAGAAGGGGAATCTCCAGGAGTTGGTCAATATTAATCCTGGATAGACCCAATTATCTTTTATTCTTGGTTAAATACTTTAAACAAAGTATTGGCTGGGCGTGGTGGCTCAAGCCTGTAATCCCAGCACTTTGGGAGGCTGAGGCGGGCGGATCACGAGGCCAGGAGATCAAGACCATCCTGACTAACACGGTGAAACCCCATCTCTACTAAAAATACAAAAAAATTAGCCGGGCATGGTGGCGGGTGCCTGTAGTCCCAGCTACTCAGGAGGCTGAGGCAGGAGAATGGCGTGAACCTGGGAGACGGAGCTTGCAGTGAGCCCAAGATCACGCCACTGCACCCAGCCTGGGCGACAGAGTGAGACTCCATCTCAAAAAAAAAAAATAAATAAATAAGTAAAAAATAAAAAATAAAAAACAAAGTATCTAAAACTTAGTGGCTTGAAGAGTGTAAATTTATTATCTTATACTTCTCAAGGTTGGGAGTCTGATGTGGATCTCTCGCTGGTCTAAAATCAAGGTGTTGGCATGGTTGTATTCTTTCCAGATACTCTAAAAGAAAATTTATTTCCTTGCCTTTTCTAGCTTCTAGAAGTTGCCTACATTCCATGTCTTGTGGACCTGTAATTGCTGGATGGGTTCTTCTTGCCCACTGTGCAGATAGAGCTGATTGAGGCAGTGATATTGCAATAGAGAAACAGTTTAATAAACACGGAGCCATCTAAGTGGAAGACTGGAGTTCATTACTAAAATCAGTCTGTCTGAGAACTCAGAGGCTAGGGATTTTATGGATAACCTGGTGGGCAGGGGGCTAGGGAATGGGTGCTGCTGATTTGTTGGGGATGACATTACAGGGCTGTGGAAAACGGTGGTCATGTGCTGAGTCTGCCTCTGAGGTGAGGCCATAGGACTTGTTGACACATTAGTCCTGGATCCAGGTGGAATTGGTTTGTTGCCAGAATGCAAAAGTCCAAAAAACATCTCAAAAGACAAATCTTAGGTTCTACAATAGTGATGTTATCTACAGGAGAAATTGAGGAAGTCACAAATCTTGTGACCTCTGGTCACATGACTCCTGAGCAGCAAGGGATTAGAGAAAGGCAAGCTGGGGGACAATGCATGGTTATCATTTAGCTACAACTACATTTTAACAGAATTCAGGCTCCGCCCATAATCCTAATCTTGTGGCCCTCCATTAGTCTTACAAAGGCAGTTTCAGACCCTGAGTAAGGAAGGAGTTTAATTTAGGAAAGTATTATCATCCTTGCTTCAAAGTTAAACTATAAACTAAATACTTGTCATGGTTAGTATGGTCTACAGCCAAGAATGAGCAAGAACAGCCAGCCAGTGAGGCTAGAGGCAAGAAGCAGTTGGCTATGCTAGACTTCTCTGACTGTCACAATCTTTGCAAAGATGGTTTCAGGCCCTTCCTTTATTTTCAAAGCCAGAAACATTGTATTTCTCTGACTCTTCTGATAAGAAATCTCTCTCTTTCTCTGATTAACTACAGAAGACTGCTTTTGAAGACTCCTCTTATTAGACTGGGCCACCTTGATAACCCTGGATCATATTTGCAAAGTCCTTTTGCCATGTCAGGTAGCATATTTGCTGGTTCCAGGATAGGATGTGGGCATCTTTGAGGGAACCTTTATTTAGCTACATCTACATCTTAGCAGAATTCAGGCCCCTCCCATAATGTTAACAGGCCCTATTTAAATAATATGTTGATTTCAATGCGCTACCTTCATAACTTTGCTGCCATAGATTCTCTCTCTAGTCCTTGCAGAGTGTCTTCTTCAGTTTTTGCACTACAGGCCTAGAAGACATCTCATTTTTGGTTCTGAATACTTCTGCTATTGCCATAGCTCTGCTAGTCATTTTAGTTCTGCCAAAAAAGAAAAGAGAACTTCCTAATCTCCATGCAAACTGATTTCTATTAGAGCCATAACATCAGGTTTTCTGAAATGTCCTGACATGTTTAAATTTCAGTAGGCGTAGTTTTGCTCACATTGAATTCTTATGACAGTTAAAAGGTCATTTACTGTGAAGTTGACTCCTAGTAAAGTATCTATAAGTATCTGTTATAGGAATACATTAAGACTGAAACCAAATCATCTTGAGGGCCTAGAAACCACAGTAGGTTGTCTTTGAGCAGAAATGCTAAATTGTTGACGCTTTAAGCATCCAGCATATTTTTTAGCATGAACTACATATAAATCTCACAACTTTTTTGTTGGAGCCAACCATATTTGCCAGTGGAGGCAGTGACCTGCTTTGTAGTATGCTTTGAAATGAACTAGATCAGACTTCTATCAAACTACTAGGCATGTGGACCAAGAATATATATTTTGAAAAAGCACTCAATTACTTCTGATATGCACTCCTGATTAACAACAAATTGATTAGGTGCTAAAGATTCATTCACAGAGTAGCACCCTGAGGAATTAACTCAAAGATTGATGAAGATGAAAAAAATTACACATTACCCTTAGTCTAAAACATGGGCACCGTGAGAGAGGCAAGTTCCATTAAAGAAGAGGAACCTATGTAGGTCAGGAGCTCTGTGCCCATTGGTTCCATTAAAGAAGAGGAACCTATGTAGGTCAGGAGCTCTGTGCCCATTGAGTACATAATACTCAACTTTTTTCTGTGGTTTTATGAAACAAGTATAGTCTGGGAGCAGAAGCCCTGCTGTCTAATTTCCTGTGTCCTTGGTCAAGTTAATTTACCTACCTTGGCATCCTTAAAAACAAGATATGATCACTGTGATGGTTACTTTTATATATCCAATTGACAGGGCCATGGGATGCCCAGAAATGTGATTAAATATTATTTCTGGGTGTGTCTGAATTAGGCATCTCTCACATGAGTTCCACAACCATTCTCTATATTTTGTTATATAAATTTAGTATCAAGTACATTCCAGGAAGAGAGTGAACATTCATCCAAAATTTATTTTATAAAAACGAATGTTGACTGCCCTCCAGCCACCATGTTGCCTGCCTGCCTGGGCCCCACTGCCTGGTGCCAGCCATCATGGTAGCCGGAATTTTCCTTCCTAGAGGGAGGTGGAGCAAAATCACCAAATAAAAGTCTCCAGTGATTGTGCCACTGCAGGAACACCAAATTGAACAACTATTCACATGGAGAAGTACCTTAATAAGAACCCCAAATCAGGGAATTCTCCCTAACATTACTCAAGACTACCAAGACAGTACCCCTGAGTCTGCAAAAGCCACAGTGTTACTAAACTAGGGGTGCCCCCTATTGTAGTTATGGCTGCAGTGACCAAAGACTTAGATAATAACACTGAAATTCCTTGGAATATGTGGAAAGCCTTCCAAAGAAAAATGAACACAACAACTCCAAACTGAGAAGACTAAAATAAATAACCCTCAATGCCCAGACAGTGACAAACATCCATAAGAATCAAGGCCATCCTGGAAAAACTGTCTCACCAAATGAACTAAATAAAGCACCAGTGACCAATCCCAGGGAGAGACAGAGATATGTGACCTTTTACACAGATAATTCAAGATCATTGTTATGGAGAAGCTTAACGAAATTTAAGATAACACAGAGAAGAAAGAATCATATCAGATAAATTTAACAAAGAGATTAAAAAGAATTTAAAAAATTAAACAATTAAAAAGAATTAAATAATTAAACAATTAAATTGTTAATTAAACAATTAAAAAGAATCAAGCAGAAATTCCAGAGCTGAAAAATGCAATTGACATACTGAAGAATGCATCAGAGTTTTAACAGCAGAATTGATCAAACAGAAGAATTAGTGAGCTCGAAGGCAGTCTATTTGAAAATACACAGTCAGAGGAGACAAAAGAGAAAGGAGACAAAAAAGAATAAAGCGTGCCTACAAATTTTAGAAAATAGGCTCAAAGGACAAACCTAAGGGTTATTGACTTTAAAGAGAAGGTAGAGAGATCAGGGTAGAGAGTTTATTCAAAAGGATAATAACAGTGAAATTCCCAAACCTAGAGAAAGATTAGCAATATTCAAGTACAAGAAGGTTATAGAACACCAAGCGTATTTAACCTAAAGAAGGCTACCTCAAAGCATCTAATAATTGAACTTTCAAAGGTCAAGGATAAAGCAAGGATCCTAAGAGCAACAGGAGAAAAGAAACAAATAACATACAAAAGAGCTCTAATGTCTGGCAGCAGACTCTTCAGTAGAAATTTTAGAGGCCAGGAGACAGTGGCATGATCTATTTAAAGTGTTGAAGGAAAGAAAATGTTTACCTTAGAATAGTGTACCAAGCAAACATATCCTTCAAACATGAAAGAAAAATAAAGTATTATTAGAGCTAAAGAGAGAGAGAGACATCAATACAATAATAGCTGAAGACTTCAACACCCCACTTGCAGCATTGGACAGGTCTTCCAGATAGAAAGTCAACATAGAAACATCATAATTAATCTGCACTATAAACCAAATGAACCTAACAGATATTTATAGGACATTTCACCCAAGATCTACAGAATACAGAATACATATTCTTCTCCTCAGCACATGGATCATTCTCAACAATAGAACATATTTTAGGCCAAAAGATAAGTCCTAAGACATTTTAGAAAATTGAAATCATATGTAGCATCTTCTCTGACCATAACAGAATAAAACTAGAGATCAATAACAAGAACAATTTTGGAAACTATACAAAAAACATAAAAATTAAACAATATACTCTTGAGTGGCCAGTGGGACAATGAAGAAACTAAGCAGGAAATTAAAAAATTTCTTGAAACAAATGAAAATAAAGCACAACAGGTCAAAAATCTATGGGATACAGTAAAAGCAACACAAGAGGAAAGTTTTTAGCAATAAGCACCTACATCAAAAAAGTAGAGAACATTGAAATAACCAACCTAATGATACATGTTAAAGACCAAGAATGCAAGAGCAAACCAAAACCAAAATTAGTTGAAGAAAATTAATGAAGATCAAAACAGAAATAAATAAAATTGAAATAAAAAATAAACAAAATGAAGTTAGTTTTTTGAAAAGATAAAACAAACTTGACAAGCCTTTAGGCAAACTACTTAATTTAAAAAAGACTCAAATAAAATCAGAGATGAAAAAGAGACATTACAACCAATACCAGGGAAATTCATAGGATCCAGAGGCTGCTATGTGTAACTGTATGCCAATAAATGGGAAAACATAGAAGAAATTGATAAATTCCTAGACATATACAACCTACCAAGATTAAACCATGAAGAAATAAAAAACCTGAACAAACTAACAAAATGTAATGAGATTAAAGCCAAAATAAAAAATCCTCCAGCAAGAAAATCCCAGGGCCTAATGGCTTTACTGCTGTATTTTACCAAACATTTATAGAACTAATAACTACTCACTACTCAAACTATTCTGAAAAACAGAGAAGGAGAAAATATTTTGCAACTCATTCTAAAAGGCCAGTATTAGGCTGATACCAAAACTAGACAAAAACAGCAAAAAGCAAAACAAAAAATAAACAAAAACTACAGGCAAATATCCATGATCAACACTAATAAAAAAATTATCAATGAAATACTACAAATTCAACAACACACTAAAACAATCATTCATTATAACCAAGTGGGATTTATCTGAAGAATTCAAGGATGATTCAACATACCCAAATCAATCAATGTAGTACATCATATCAACAGAATGAAGGAAAGAAACCATAAGATCATTTTGAATGATGCTAAAAAAGTATTTGATAAAATTCAACATTCCTTCATGATAACCCTCAAACAACTGGATATACAAGGAACATACCTCAGTACAATAAAAGCCACATGTGACAGACCCACAACCAGTATTGTACTAAATGGAGAAAAACTGAAAGCTTTCCTCTAAGATCTGCAACATGACAAGGATGTCAACTTTCAGTACTATTACTCAACATATTACTGGAAGTCCTAGCTGGAGAAATCAAGCAAGAAAAAGAATAGGAGGAATCAATATCGTGAAAATGGCCATACTGCCCAAGGTAATTTACAGATTCAATGCCATCCCCATCAAGCTACCAATGACTTTCTTCACAGAATTGGAAAAAACTACTTTAAAGTTCATATGGAACCAAAAAAGAGCCCACATAGCCAAGTCAATCCTAAGCCAAAAGAACAAAGCTGGAGGCATCATGCTACCTGACTTCAAACTATACTACAAGGCTACAGTAATCAAAACAGCATGGTACTGGTACCAAAACAGAGATATAGATCAATGGAACAGAACAGAGTCCTCAGAAATAACGCCACATATCTACAACTATCTGATCTTTGACAAACCTGAGAAAAACAAGCAATGGGGAAGGGATTCCCTATTTAATAAATGGTGCTGGGAAAACTGGCTAGCCATATGTAAAAAGCTGAAACTGGATCCCTTCCTTACACCTTATACTAAAATTAATTCAAGATGGAGTAAAGACTTAAATGTTAGACCTAAAACCATAAAAACCCTAGAAGAAAACCTAGGCATTACCATTCAGGACATAGGCATGGGCAAGGACTTCATGTCGAAAACACCAAAAGCAATGGCAACAAAAGCCAAAATAGACAAATGGGATCTAATTAAACTAAAGAGCTTCTGCACAGCAAAAGAAACTACCATCAGAGTGAACAGGCAACCTACAGAATGGGAGAAAATTTTTACAATCTATGCATCTGACAAACGGCTAGTACCTAGAACCTACAAAAAACTTAAACAAATTTACAAGAAAAAAACAAACAACCCCATCAACAAGTGGGCAAAGGATATGAACAGACCCTTCTCAAAAGAAGACATTTATGCAGCCAAAAGACACATGAAAAAATGCTCATCATCACTGGCCATCAGAGAAATGCAAATCAGAACCGCAATGAGATACCATCTCACATCAGTTAGAATGGTGATCATTAAAAAGTCAGGAAACAACAGGTGCTGGAGACGATACGGAGAAATGGTAACACTTTTACACTGTTGGTGGGACTGTAAACTAGTTCAACCATTGTGGAAGTCAGTGGGGCAATTCCTCAGGGATCTAGAACTTGAAATACCATTTGACCCAGCCATCCCATTACTGGGTATATACCCAAAGGACTATAAATCATGCTGCTATAAAGACACATGCACACGTATGTTTACTGCGGCACTATTTACAATAGCAAAGACTTGGAACCAACCCCAATGCCCAACAATGATAGACTGGATTAAGAAAATGTGGCACATATACACCATGGAATACTATGCAGCCATAAAAAATGATGAGTTCATGTCCTTTGTAGGGACATGGATGAAATTGGAAATCATCATTCTCAGTAAACTATCACAAGGACGAAAAGCCAAAACTGCATGTTCTCACTCATAGATGGGAATTGAACAATGAGAACACATGGACACAGGAAGGGGAACATCACACTCTGGGGACTGTTGTGGGGTGGGGGGAGGGGGGATGGATAGCATTAGGAGATATACCTAATGCTAAATGGCGAGGTAATGGGTGCAGCACACCAGCATGGCACATATATACATATGTAACTAACCTGCACATTGTGAACATGTACCCTAAAACTTAAAGTATAATAATAATAATAAAAAAAGATACATTTTTCTTTAAAAAAAAAAGAAAAATAAAGGTCATCAAATTGGAAGCAACAAGTATAAATATTCTTGTTTGCAGATGGTATTATCTTATATTTGAAAAAACCTAATGATTCCACAAAAAACCTATTAGAACAGAGAAACAGATTCTATAAAGTTGCATAATACAAACTCAACAAACAAAAATCAGTAACATTTCTATATGCTAACAGTGAGCAATCTAAAAAAGAAATAAGAAAGTAATCCCATTTACAATATCCATAAATAATATTAAATACCTTATTAACCAAAGGTAGTGAAATAACCAAAGAAGTGAAAACTCTCTACCATGAAAACTATAAAACATTAATACAAAAAATTGACAAAGACACCAAACAATGGAAAAACAGTCTATGTTCGGGGATCAGAAGAATCAACGTTAAAACGTCCATATTACCAATGCAATATATAGATTCAGTGCAATTTCTATCAAAATTAGAATGACATCCTTCACAGAAATAGAAAAACCTATCCTATAATGTATATGGAACCACAGAAGATCCAGAATAGCCAAAGCTATCCTGAGAAAAATAACAAAACTGGGCAAATCACATTACCTGTCTTTAAATTATACTACAGAGCCATAGTGACCAAAACAGCTTGGCATTACAAAAGACATGTAGATCAATGCAACAGAGTTAAAAAAATAAAATAAAATAAATAAATACATCTACAGTGAACTCATTTTCAACAAAGGTGCCAAGAACATATATTGAGGAACCAACAGTCTCTTCAGTAAATGGTGCCGAATAAACTGTATATCCATATGCAGAAGAATGAAATTAGATTCTATCTCTCACTATAAACTGTATATCCATATGCAGAAAAATGAAACTAGATTCCTATAACTCACTATATACAAAAATCAAATCAAAATAAATTAAAGACTTAAATCAAAGGCCTCAAACTATGAAGCTGCTAAAAGAAAACAATAGAAAAACTTTCCAGGACATCAGACTGGGCAAATATTTCTGAAATAATGCCCCACAAGCACAGGAAACCAAAGAAAAAATGGACAAATGAAATCACATCAAATTAAAAAGCTTCTGCCCAGCAAATGAAACAATCAAGTGAAGAGACAACCTACAGAATAGAAAAAAAAAATTTGCAAACTATCTATCTGACAAGAGATTAATAACCAAAATATATTAGGATCTCAAAAAACTCTATAAAAAATCTAATAATCTGATTAAAAATGGGGAAAAGATCTGAATAGTACATATTTCTCAAAAGAAGACATACAGATGGCAAACTGGGACATAAAAAGGTGCTCAAAATCATATCACTAGAGAAATGCAAATCAAAACTTCAATGAGGTATCATTTCACTCCAGTTAAAATGGCTTTTATTCAAAAGATAGGCATTAACAAATGCTTGTGATGATGTGAAAAAAGGGGAACTCTTGTACACAATGGGTTGGAATGGACATTGGTACAACCACTATAGAGAACGGTGTGGAGGTTCCTCAAAAAACTAAAAATAGAACTACCGTACAGTCTAGCATTCTCACTTCTAGGTTTATATCCCCCCTAAAGAAAATCTGTATATCAAAGAGATATCTGTGTTCCTGTGTTTGCTGCAGCAGCAGTCACGATAGCCAAAACTTGTAAGCAACTTACATGTCCACTGACAGATGAATAGATAAAGGAAATGTAGTATGCATACACAGTGGAGTACTACTGAGCTGTAGAAAAGAATTAGATCTTGTCGTTAACCACAGTATGGATGGAACTGGAGGTCATTATGTTAAGTGAAATAAGCAGGCACAGAAAGACAAACTTCGTATATTCTGAGTTAATTGTGGGAGCTAAAAATTAAGACAATTGAACTCATGGAGATAAAATTCAATGGAAAACCACAAGAATGATGGTTGCCAGAGGCTGAGAAGGATAGTAGTGGGGTGGAGAGAGTGGGGATGGTGAATGGGTGGAACAATATAGTTAGAATGAATAGGCTCTAGTATTTGATAGCATAACAGGGTCACTATAGCCAACAAAAATTTATCATACATTTTAAAATAACTAAAAACTAGAATTCAATTCTTTGTAACAGAAAGAATGGTGTAGCAGATACCCCATTTACCCTGATATGATTGTTACACATTGTATGTCTGTATCAAAATATCTGTATTGTATGCCTGTATCAAAATTGTATTTCTGTATCAAAATATTTGATGTCTGTCATTGTATGTCTGTATCAAAACATTTCATGTACCCCATAAATATATACACCTACTATGTACCCACAAAAAAGAGGGGCATTTCATAAAGTCAAAACAATCAATTGAAAAGGAAGTTATCACAATCTTAAATTTATATACATCAAATACAATGATTTAAAAGGAAGAAATAAAACTGTTATTGCAAATGTCAAAATAATAATAAATAAATGTTACTGAAAATGTTTTAACAGTGTAATAAATTTCTCCTTCTAACTAAACAGAATGTCAAATATTCTTCAATAAAAAACATACTTATACTTTCTTGTCACTTCATTTGCACCTGGCATTTCACCATTTGAAGAAGCAGCCAGAAAACATAACTGTAGCTTTTGGGTTTTCTGGTGTGTGCATGTGTGTGTGTGTGTGTGTGTGTGTGTGTGTGTGTGTGTGTGGTGGGGGGCAAATTAATGTCAAAGCATTTCATAGATGAAGAAATTAAGTAGAAGTGGATATTTACTACAAGTTACTTTTGCAAAATTTATTCTTTTTATTTGGCAGAACATTTGTCTTCTTTCTTTCTGTTATTATACTGGTTCCTGGGGTAATTCTAGCTCCAGTCCATGCATAGAAACACACAGTGAACAGACATTTTACAAATATATTTCCCAGGGTACCCACTTTCCAAATCTTTGATTTTCTTGTGAAATCCTAGAGGAAAATAAGCTATACAGATTTTACTGTGCTACAAATTGATACAGTGTATGCCATGATAGATATTATAAAATAGTGAGAGAAATAAGATTATCTCCAAAGAGGAAATAATGTTTACTTTGTAAAAAAAATTTTTCTGCAAATATATCATTACTATCATCTCTGACATGAAGAAACTGGAGATTCAATTACTAAAGGAGAAGGTCTGGTACAGGATAACAAAATTTTAGTGCTGAAAGCAGGTAAGTACCCAGGAAACCATAACTAGTTAGTCATTTTAGGATTACTTACTTCGAAAGCTTCTTGCCCAAGATTGTATTTGAAGACTGTATTGGGGAAGAGATCAGAGCTGAGAAAGTTAACTCTAAGCACAACTATCAGACAAGAATGAAAAACATAACATGAAATGAGCTTCATGGCCTAAGTAAAACCAGTCTGGGCACCAGAAAACCAAGAAAGAACACCAGAAGTTTTTAGGGACTTCGGCTTAATTTTTTTTAGTTACACAAATGATATATGAGTAGATTATCATTATACAGAAGTTTGCAGACTGTAATGTTCAGACTGCTCTTTTACAACCCCTTCACTCCTCCTTTGTCTACCTATAGCTAACCGGTGATCACAGTTTGGTGAATGGCTTTACATGTTTTTTTCCACATACATGTCATATTACACATTTGTTTTTATTACTTGCTGTTTTCACTTATCTGTTTTTCGAGGCTATTTTCAAGTCAGTGCCTAGAGATCAAACTCTCTTTTCAAAAACAAGTGTCACATTTTATGAAATTTTCCATAGACACATGGTGACTTAGTTAACTATTGACCTATTATTGATGGCAACTTTGTTAACATTTCTCAAACAATAAACAATGATTTCAGAGGAGCTTACACATACATCTTTTTTTTTTTTTTTTTTTTTGAGACAAAGTCTCAATCTGTCGCCCAGGCTGGAGTGCAGTGGTGTGATCTTGGCTCACTGCAACCTTTGCTGCCTAGGTTCAAGCAATTCTCCTGCCTCATCCTCTTGAGTAGCTGGGATTACAGGCGCCTGCCACCGCAACCAGCTAATTTTTGTATTTTTAGTAGAGACAGGGTTTCACCATCTTGGCCAGGCTGGTCTTGAACTCCCGACATTGTGATCCACCCACCTCTACCTCCCAAACTGCTGGCATCACAGGCGTGAACCACTGTGCCCAACCACACATACATCTTTATGCACAGAATGAAGTATTACTGTAAAATATTCACAATAATAATGGTAACTAACGTGTATTTGGTGTTTAACCATGTGTCAAACTCTTATGTTAAGCATTTGGTGTCACATTTAATCTTTATAATTATGAATAAGTTGCTATGATATCCCCATTTTACAGATAAAGAGCCTGAAGTTCAGAGAAGTTAAGTTTAAGATATTTATGTTCGGTATGAACAAGGCCAAAGAGGATGCAAGCCCAGGCAGCAGTTCTCCAGAGCTGGGTCAGAGGTTGCATAGATGGATGCAGTTTGTATATAGAAATCATTAATTTACTGAAAACCTACATGCTTTAAATTGTGTTTGTAGGAATTTTTCTGTTCCAAGTAAGCAAGATGTTGGTCAAACTCATTCAAAAGCTTAGAGTCTCTATTGTCACCTCATATGCACCATATATTTTCCCTCTAGACAAATCATCCAGGAAACACAGATAGAATTTTTACTTGACTTAATGATGCCAAATTTCCTTTAAAGAGTGTTTCATTAGATAGAAATTACAAATTCTCATGCCTCTGGGGTATGACAGCTAAAATCTCAGTTCAGGTCTTTAAGCATATTTCTAAGGGGTTTTATTAACAAACTATTTTTAAGCCAAAATGAATGAGACTAATTATTTTAAAAATATTTTTGATAATATAAAATGGGTACAGTGACATGTGTCTGTATTTCCAGATTCATGGGAGGCTAATGCAGGAGAATCACTTGAGACCAGGGGTTCAAGACCAGCCTGGTCAAAATGGCAAGACCCTATCTCTCAAATAAAATTAATAATATGAGATAATATCCTTTTTTAAAAAGTTGCTTTATAGGGAGGGAAAACTGATATTACTTCATTTTTTAACTTGTATTTCCTTAACCATTATCTTAAGTTTATGTCATTCACATTTTTTCATTGTAAAATTTCTATTTTTATCCTTTATTCAATTTCTATGTTGGTTTGACTTTTCTATTTATGGAAACTTTTTACATATTCTGTATATTGGTCTTGTGGTATATCTTTAAAATATTTTATATAATTATTATAATTTATTTAGTGGAGACATAGAAATAAAAGTGTTGCCATTAGTTCCAATTAATAACAGTCTCTCTATAATTGGTCACTGTACTGGAGGTGGATAAATAAAAGATCTTAATTGTGATTGTTGCAGATTCAAATATTCCTCTGTGATGTATACCTATACATATACATGTATATATTTGTATTTGTGCAGTAACTTTAAGAACGTAGATGAGAATCCACTGAATATGATGCAGCAAAATGTACATACTTGAAACTGAATGATGATAATGTTGGGAGTTCTCAGCAGGCCTACTTGTCCAACACATGGTAACGGTTAAATGATGGTTAGCAGTGATTATCAGGTCTATTGGGAACTATTTTATTTTATTTTATTTAGACGGAGTCTTGCTCTGTCGCCCAGGCTGGAGTGCAGTGGCGTGATCTCGGTTCACTGCAACCTCCACTTCCCAGGTTCAAGCGATCCTCCTGCCTCAGCCTCCTGAGTAGCTGGGATTACAGGTGCCCACCACCATGCTCGACTAATTTTTGTATTTTTTAGTAGAGATGGGTTTCACCATCTTGGCTAGGCTGGTCTTGAACTCCTGACCTTGTGATCCACTTGCCTTGGCCTCCCAAAGTGCTGGGATTACAGGTGTGAGCCACCGCGCCCAGCCCACCTTTTTTTTTTTTTTTTTTTTTTTTTTTTTGGTGGTGGTAGCTGTGTACTCTTTTTCTCTTTTTTTGAAGCTGTGGCTCATAAACCTGTTTAAGAGGAAAGCCACTAGTTCATTTTTTTGTGACTTTAATGTAAAACCATTAACAGATATCTCAGGTACTCACCATAAAAGGGAGAAATCTTAATACTAGAATCACTTTTCAAAATGGAATTTAGGTAATTTTATGAAAATTGAATTTAAATTTTATTAAAAATAGATTATGCTCATTTAAAATAATTCAAATAATGCAAAAAGTTATAGAGTGAAAGTGAGAATCTCCCTCTACTCCTTTTTACCTCACGTCCTAAAATTGAGCTCAGTTCCTATATTCTTAAACATCTTTATCAGAGATTAATTTTCTTTGCTAAGTTTTTCTGTATTTTTATTGGTTTCAAGGGAATTTTCATTTGCTTGTTAAAGCACTTCTATGAAGCCTACTTTTAAATTCTTTTCAGATAATTCTAGTATCTGATTCATCTTGACATTGCCATTAGTTGATTTTCTTTTCTTGTTATGATGAGTTACTTTTGCCTGTATCATAGACATTTTGATGATTATGTTAGGAGACTCTAGGTTCTATTTAAATCTTTTATTTTAGGCCAGGCATGGTAGCTCACACCTGTAATCCCAGCACTTTGGGAGGCCAAGGTGGGTGGATCACTTGAGGCCAGGGGTTCAAGACCAGCCTGGCCAACATGGTGAAACCCTATCTCTACTAAAAATACAAAAAAAAAAAAATTAGCCAGGCATGGTGGCAGGTGCCTGTAATCCCAGCTACTTGGGAGGCTGAGGCAGAAGGATCACTTGAACCTGGGAGGCAGAGGTTTCAGTGAGCCAAGATTGCACCACTGCCCTCCAGCCTGGGTGACAGAGTAAGACTGTCTCAAAAAAAAGAAGAAAAGAAAAGCAAAAAACAATAACAAAAACAACAAAAATAAATAAATCTTATATTTTTATAAGCAGTTACATGCTTGGGTTTAGCACACAGCTCCAGACTTATTTTGTGGGCTATGGTTCTAGCAACAATCCAATTTTTAAAAATTGTGTGCTTCAATGGTTTTTAGTATAATCACTGATATATGCAACCATCACTACAGTCAATTTTAGAGCACTGTCCTTATACCAAGAGAATCCCTTATACTTCTCTTCATATAATTCATTATACCAAGAGAATCCATTATCCTTTTATAATTCATTATACAAAGAGAAGGTGATTTCAGAAACACCTCCCTATCTTCCAGCCAGCTCTAAGCAACTATGATTCTACTTTTTATGTCTTTATAAAAATTCCAGTTCAACATTCCACATAAATCAATTCATAGAATGCATGATCTTTTGTGACTGGCTTATTTTGCTTAGCATAATGTTTTCCAGCTTCATCCATGTTGTATCCTGTATGAGAACTTTATTCCCTTTCATAACTGAATAAGTTTCCATTTTATGGAAAGACCATATTTTGTTTATCCATTCATCAACTGATAGACATATGGACTGTTTCCACAGTTTGGCTATTGTGAATAGTGCTGCTATGAATATTTGTGTATAACATTTTTGTTCAAACACCTTTGATTCTTTGGGTTATATACCTAGGAGTGGAATTGCTGGGTCATGCAATGATTTTATGTTTAATTTTTGAAGAACCACCAAAATGGATTCCACAGTGGCTGTACCATTTTGCATTCTCGCCAGCAATACATGGGTTCCAATTTCTCCACATTGTCACCAACATTTGTGACTTCTTATTTTTTGTGTTTTTTGGTTTGTTTTTAAGCAATTTTGCCTTTATAGTCTTTACACTGCTATTTTTGTCTGCTTAGTTTATTTGGTGGCACTAGGCTCTTGCTAGATCCTGCTAGTGTTTCCTGAGAGAAGAAAGGAGTCTCTGAAAACTGGGCTGCCTGGTGCCTCTAGGTGGAGAAAGGAGTCTTCCTCTTCCCAGGGGATAGAGTGCTTCTGGGGTAGATTCTTATTGCAGCTGGACCCCCTTTGCCAGTGCCACCCACTCACCCAGCCTCTTGATGAGTGAGGAGAGTCTCATATCTACAGGAACAAAGAAGCTTCCCCAGCTATTCAGCTAGTTTGCTTGCTGTGGCTCCTCATTGCTGGTGCTTCCTGACTGCTCAGCGTTTCTTTGTGGGAAAGGAGAATCTCAGGCTTTATGCAGAAGGGGCTCACATTTCTTGGTTGCTTATTTTTAGCATGGGTCTTGGTCACTCCCCATTGCATATGTTTCCTTGCTTCCCTGATATTGCTGACAGAATTCCTATTTGATTCAGGGGAGGAATGAGCTACTTGGGCTGCCCTTCAATGCTATATTGGAAATTTGGCACATTTGGGCTGGGTAGCCACTCTCTGTTGGGTAGAGTCTTGTAAAGGCCATGGGATACTATATTTATCTTCCTGTTTTGTGATTACGAACTAGTTAACCTTTCACTTTCCATTTTGCGGAGTTCTCCTGCAGTTGCTTCTTGTATTTCCAGGGTTATGGTTCTGAATAGTTGGGAGGAATGGAAAGAAATGAATCTATACCCTCTTATCCAAACTGGAAATCTAATTCTCTCTTAATGTGTATGCCGGTACAACAAAGCTCTGATTACTTAAGCATTGGGATCAGGTCTTACTTGATGTCTTCAGAGGTTAATTTAGTTTCTTTTTTTAAAAAAATTCTTAATTTTTGTGGGTACATCGTAGGTGTGCATATTTATGGGGTACATGGGAAGAAGTTTTGATAGAGGCATGCATGATGTAATAATCACATCATAAAAATGGAGTATCTATCTTCTCAAGCATGTATCCTTTCTTTGTGTTAAAAACAATCCAATTATACTCTTAGTTATTTTAAAACATACAGCTAAATTATTGTTGACTATAGTCACCCTATTGTGCTATCAAATACTAGGTCTTATTCATTCTTTCTAACTATTTTTTTGTACACAATAACCATCCACACCTCCCTCTCAACCTCCCACTACCGATCCCAGCCTCTGGTAACCATCCTTCTACTCTATCTCCATGCGTTCAATTGATTTGATTTTTAGATTTGACAAATAAGTGACAACATGTGAAGTTTGTCTTTCTGTGCCTGGCTGATTTCACTTAACATAACGACCTCCAGTTCATCCATGTTGTTGCAAATGACAGGGTTTCATTTTTTTATGGCTGAATAGTACTCCATAGTGTATATGTACCATATTTTTTAAAATCTATTCATCTGTTAATGAAAACTTGAGTTGCTTCCAAATCTTGGCTATTGTTAACAGAGCTGCAAATAACATGAGAGTGAATATATCTCTTTCCTATACTGTTTTCCTTTCTTCTGGGTATATTCTCAGCAGTGGGGTTTTTGGATTGTATGATAGCTTTATTTTTTAGTTTCTTGAAGAATCTCTAAACTGTTCTCCATAGTGGTTGTACTAATTTACATTCCAGACAACAGTATTTGAGGGTTCCCATTTCTCCACATTCTTGTCAGCATTTGTTGATGCCTATCTTTTGGATAAAATCCATTTTAACTGAGGTAAGAAAACTATCTCATTATAATTTCGATTTGCATTTACTGATGATCAACGACGTTAAGCACCTCTTCATGTTGGTTTGCCATTTGTGTGTCTTCTTTTGAGAAATGTCTATTTAAATTTTTGCTCACTTTTTAATAGAATCATTAGAATTTTTTCCTGTAGAGTTGTTTGTATATTCTGATTATTGTATAATCAGAATTTACAATTATTATAATTGTAAATTATAATTGTACAATTATAATTGTACAGTTATACAAGGAATTATTGTATAATCTCCTTGTATATTCTGATTATTAATTCTTTGTAAGATAGATAGTTTACAAATATCTTCTCTCATTTTGTGGGTTGTCTCTTTACTTTTTTGAGTGTTTCTTTTGCTGTGCAGAAAGTTTTTAACTTGACGTGGCCCCATTTCTCCACTTTTCATTTGGTTGCCTGTACTTATGGACTATTACTCAAGAAAACTTTGCCCAAATTGATGTCTTTGAAGAGTTTCCAAAATGTTTTCTTGTAACAGTTTCATAGTTTAAGTTTTCATTCATTTGATTTTTCTATATGGCAAGAAATAGGGGTCTAGTCCCATTCTTCTGCATACGGATATCCAGTTTACCCAGCACCATTTATTGAAGAGACTGTCCTTTCCTCAGTGTACGTTCTTGGCACTTTTTTCAAAAATGAATTCACTGTAGATGTAAAGATTTGATTTGATTCTGGCTTCTCTATTCTATTTCAATGGTCTTCATGTCTATTTTTATTCCAAAACCATGCTGTTTTGGTTACTGTGACTCTGTATTATAATTTAAATTCAGGTAGTGTGATTCCTCCAGTTTTGTTTTTTTGCTCAGGGTAGTTTTGGCTACCCTGGGTTTTTTGTGGTTCCATATTTTAGAATTGTTTTTTCTATTTATGTGAAGAATGTCATTGATATTTTGATAGGGAGTGCATTAAATCTTCAGATGGTTTTGTATAGTATGAATATTTTAACAATACTGATTCTTGGAATCCACAAACATGGAATATTCTTTCATTGTTTTGTGTGTCCTTTTTAATTTATTTCATCAGTGTGTTATAGTTTTCATTGCAGAGATCCTTCTTTGGTTAGTTCCTGGGTATTTAATTTTGTTTCTGGCTGTTGTATATGGAATTAAAAAAATTGTTTCAAGAAATTTTTTACTTTTCTTAATTTCTTTATTGACTCACTGGCCATTTGAGAGCATTTTGTTTAACTTCCATGTGTTTGCATAGTTTCTAAAATTCCTCTTGTTATTTGCTTCTAGTTTTATTTCATTGTGGTCAGAGAGGAAGTTTGATATTATTTCAATTTTTGTGAATGTTTTAAGACTTTTGAGATGTAACATATGGTCTATCCTTGAGAATGATCTATGTGCTAAGGAAAAGAATGTGTATTCCACAGCCATTAAATTAATTGTCCTGTAAATATCTATTAGGTCCATTTGGTCTATAGTGTATATTAAGTCCAGTGTTCCTTTATTGATTTACTGTCTTGAAGATCTGTCCAATGTTGAAAGTGAAGTGTGGTATTGAAGTCTCTAGTTATTAATGTATTAAAGTCTATCTCTCTCATTGGCTCTATTAATATTTGTTTTATATATCTGGCTGTTCCAGCATTTTGTGCATACATATTTAAAATTGTTGTTTCCTCTTGCTGAGTTGACTCCTTTATCATTATGTAGTGACCTTCTTTTCTCTTCTTATAGTTTTTGTATTGAAATCTATTTTTCTTATACAAGTGTAGTTGCTCCTGTTCTTCTTTGGTTTCCATTGGCAGGGAATATATTTTTCCATCTCTTTATCTTCAGGCTATGTGTGTCTTTAGAGATGAAGTGTGTTTCTTGTAGGCAACAGATCAAACGGTCTTGTTTTATTAATCCATTCAGCCACTCTATGTCTTTTGATTGAAGAGTTTATTCCATTAATATTCAATGTTATCTTTGATAAAGAAAGACTGATTCCTGCCATTTTGTTACTTGTTTTCTGGTTGTTTTGTGTTCTTCTCTTCCTTCTTTCTTTTCTTCCTGTCTTCATTTTAGTGAAGGTGATTTTCTCTGGTGATATCGTTTAGTTTCTTACTTTTTATTTTTTTTTGTCTCCACTGTGTGCTTTTTGCTGGGAGGTTACCATGAAGTTTGCAAATGCTATGTTATAACCCATTATTTTCAGTTGATAAAAACTTAGCACTGTTTGCATAAACAAACAAACAAAATGAAAACTAATATAGACTGTATGTCTTAATTTTATCTTCCCAGTTTTTAACATTTTGTTACTATTTATATCTTATTGTACTGTCTACATCTTGAAAACTTATTGTAGTTATTAATTTTGACTGGTTTATTGTTTAGTCTTTCTACTTAAGAGTAATTTACACACCACAGTTACAGTGTTATAATATTCTGTTTTTCTGTGTACTTAGTATTACCTGTGAGTTTTGTACCTTCAGATGATATCTTATTGCTAATTAACATCCTTTCTGATTGAGTACTCCCTTTAGCATTTCTTGAAGTACAGTTCCAGTATTGTTAAATACCCTAAGCTTTTGTTTGCCTGAAAAAGTATTTTTCCTTTATGCTTGAAGGACAATTTTATGGCTATTATAGGGTAAAAGTTTTTATTCATCAGTACTTTAAATATGTCATGCCACTGTCTTCTGGCCTGTAAGGCTTCCACTGAAAAGTCTGCTGCCAGGTATATTGGAGCCCCACTGCATGTTATTGTTTCTTTTTTGTTGCTGCTTTTAGGATCCTTTCTTTATCATTGACTTTTGGGAGTTTGATTTTTAGATGCCTTGAGATAAACTTCTTTCGATTAAATCTGCTTGGTTTTCTATAACCTTCTTGTACTTGAATATTGATATTTTTCTCTAGGTTTGGGAAGTTCTCTGTTATTATCCGTTTGAATACATTTTCTACCCCTATCTCTTTCTCTATCTTCTCTTTAAGGGCAGTAACTCTTAGGTTTGCCCTTGTGAGGCTATCTTCTAGATCTTGTAGGTATGTTTTATTGTTTTTTTAATTCTTTTTTCTTTTGTGTCCTCTGACTATGTATTTTCAAATAGCCTGCCTTCAAGCTCACTAATTCTATCTACTGCTTGATCAATTCTGCTATTAAAAGATTCTGATGCATTCTTCGGTATGCCAATTGCATTTTTCAATTTCAGAATTTCTGCTGGTCTTTTTAATTATTTCAAACTCTTTGTTAAATTTGTCTGATAGAATTCTGAATTTCTTCTCTTCAATTTCTTTGAGTTTCCTCAAAACAGCCATTTCAGACTTGCTGTTTGAAAGGTCACATATCTCTGTTGATCCAGGATTGGTCCACTGTGTCTAATTTAGCTCATTTGGTGATGTCATATTTTCTTGGATGGTGTTGATGATAGAGGATGTTTTATTGTGTCTGCACATTAAAGAGTTAGGCATTTATTGTAGCACTCTGGGTTTACTTGTACCTATTCTTCTTGGAAAGGCTTTTCAGACATTCAAAAGGACTTGGTTAGTGTGATCTAAGCTGCTTCTGCTTTAGAGTAGACTCTAAGCCCAGTAATACTTTCACTCTTGCTGACTTGTGGAGATTCTGCCTTAATGGTCTTGGAGAAGATCTGGAAGAATTATCTGGATAACCAGGCAAAGACTGTTGTGCTCTTCCTTTACTTTTCTCAAAGAAACAGAGTCTGTCTCTCTCTGTTCTGAGTCACCTAGTGATGACAGTGGAGTGAAAAAGGACCCCTGTGGCCACCACTACTATGACTGTGCCATGTTAGACCCGAAGCCAGACAGCACTGAGTCTCACATGAGGCTTTTTTCAGTAAATCCTTGGCAACTACTTGTGTTTGCTCAAAGCCCTGGAGCTACACAATCAGCAGGTAGCAAAGAGAGCCAGGCCTATATGTTTTTCTTCAAGGCAATGAGTTCTTCCAGGCCATGGGTGGGTCCAGAGGTGCCCTCAGGGAGCCAGGGACTAGTGTCAAAAACCTTAGAAGTCTCCCTGGTATTCTATTGTACCGTGGCTGATCAGGCACTCAAACACAAGACACAGTGCTTCCCACTCTTCTCTATCCTTTTCAAAGACAGAGGAGCCTCATCCCATGGACACCATCACCTCAGGTCCACGTGACACACTGTTAGACTATCACTGATCTTCCCTTAAGTTTCAAGCACTCTTTAATCAGCTTGTGGTGATTGTGGCCTGGCCTGAGACTCAACAGTCAGGGGAGTGGGCTCTTCTGGCCCAAGCCAGGTCTAGCAATTTTGTCCAAGAGCCAAGTGCTGGAACTGGGGACCTCAAGAGCCTGCTCAGTGCTCTACTCCCACATGGGCAAGCTGATACTTAAACTGGAAAACAAAGTCCCCTTTACTTTTCCCTCCACTTTTCTCAAGCAGGAGGGGTCTTGCCCCATAGACATCACAGCTGGAAATGTGGTAAGTCTCACCTGAAGCCAGCAAGTCTCTTAGTCTCACTCAAGGTCCTTCACATAGTCCCTGGGTATTGCTGCTGATTATTCAAGGCCCAAGTGCTCCTCAGTTAGCAGGTAATAAATTCTGCTAGGACTAGTTCCTTCCCTTCGAAGCAGCAGGTTCTCTTTTGGCTCTGGATCTGTCTAACAATGTCCAGGAGCTGGGGCCTTAAAAGGGAGCCTCATGACTCTGATGCCTTATGCTGCTGTGGTTGAGCTGGTATCCAAGATGCAAGACAAAGTCCTCCCCTACTCTTCCCTCTCCTTTCCTGGAGTGGAAGGAAGTGGTTTATTTAAGAGCTGAGTGTTAAGGAAAGGATGATGCCCACAGTCCCTCACTCCCTTATCCACCCCAGCTGGTATCTCAGTGTGTGGTGTGTCTTCCCCATCATCCACTGTCTCTAGGCCCAGTTCAGCACTAGGACTTGACTAGGTGTTGTAGTCTTTGTGGCCTAGACTGCTTTTCTAGTTTACTTGTGGCCTCAGCGCACTTTAGCCCATGGTGGTGAGGTTTCCAAGAACTCAAGTTCCAACCTCTGGGATTAGTAATTCCCCTTGGCTAGGGCTGGTTTAAATGTTCCCTCTGTGGGTAGGCATCAGCTGAGTTAGATCTAGTTTTGCTTTCTGCTATAACAAGAGCAGCACTGAATTCAATGCCTCACAATTGCTGGCTCTCTTTCTTCCTAGGTCACATTAACTCTCTGCACCATGCAGCTGCTGCCAGGAGATGGGGTAGGGGTGGCACTGGTGATTCAAGACTCTTTTTTCTACCACTTCAGTGCCTCTTTCAGCAATATGAAGTTAAAAAGAGGCACTGTGAGTGCTCATCTGATTTTTGGTTCTTAGGAAGGTTGTTTTTTAAATTGGTGTCTTTGCGGGTAGAGAGGGATAATTGATGGAGCCTTCTATTCTTCCACCTTGCTCCCAAAAGTACCTCCCTATTGGGAACTCTTAATGTTATTATCATTCAGTGTTTTACATAATTTTAAAACAGAACTTTTTTTGCAGTATTAAGTGCACAACATTGAATAACTAGAATGCTTTCCGTCGTTTGAAGAACCCTGTGTTCATCCTTTAATATGATTGAATCCTGCAGCAAGTTAACAGAATTAAAACAGGTGGTCTTTGTTTTATGGTTTTTTTAAGTCAATTTACAAATCATCAACCACAAGAGAATAAATGCAAGGGCTACGAATGCATATCCCCAAATTCCCAGTGCTCTTAGAATATGTGATTTCCCTGGTTCCTCTCAGAGCGGAGACAGCAAATGGCGGACTTCCATACCTACCTTCGAGCCTACAGCAGCTTCGGCGGTGGCAGAGGGTCCCGTGGCAGTGCTGGTGGCCATGGTTCCCGTAGCCAGGAGTTGCCCACAGAGCACCGCTACACAGCATACATAGGAAATCTACCTTTTAATACGGTTCAGGGCAACATAGATGCTATCTTTAAGGATCTCAGCATAAGGAGTGTACGGCTAGTCAGAGACAAAGACACATAAATTTAAAGGATTCTGCTATGTAGAATTCGATGAAGTGGATTCCCATAAGGAAGCCTTGACATACGATGGTGCACTGTTGGGCGATCGGTCACTTCGTGTGGACATTGCAGAAGACTGAAAACAAGATGGTGGCTTTGGATTCAGAAAAGGTGGACCAGATGACAGAGGCTTCAGGGATGACTTCTTGGGGGGCAGGGGAGGTAGTCGCCCAGGTGACCGGTGAACAGGCCCCCCCCATGGGCAGCCGCTTCAGAGATGGCCCGCCCCTCCACGGATCCAACATGGATTTCAGAGAACCTACAGAAGAGGAAAGAGCACAGAGACCACGACTCCAGCTTAAACCTCGAACAGTCGCGACACCCCTCAATCAAGTAGCCAATCCCAACTCTGCTATCTTCGGGGTGCCAGGCCTAGAGAGGAAGTCGTTCAAAAGGAGCAAGAATGAGCCTGTGGTTGGGAGGGAATGGGGCGTAGGGGGTTAGAGCGGGACCACAGCCTGGTGAGTCCCCCGGCAGCCGTTCTGCAGCCGCCACTCCCGCGCCTGCCATTGGCCTCCTCACAGGGGAAACACAGCTTGTGAGTTCATGTCAGCTGTTAACAAGTGGTTTTTAGTACATTCTGGGCTTTGCTGTATCTATCTAGTGCCTGTTTGTGCGTTTTTTTCTTTCTTCCGCTGCTTCCCCATTTTCCTTCTGTCCTTTTCCTCCTGCTCCTTGTTTTCCCAGCAGCACGTGCGGTTCCTTGGAGGAGCAGAGGCGGCCGCCGTGGGGGGGAGGGGGGGCGTTTGGGCTGCGGTGCTGCGTCATTATTCCTTTGCTTTCTCTTTTTACTTTAGACACTGGCCCAACTCCAGGCGTTTCCTTTCATTTCCTCAGTGCTTCTCTTCTGACCTGCATGTTGAGTTCTGTATTGCTGGGGCTTCCAACAAAAACCAGAGTCACTGACAGAGGGAACGGCAGGGACCTTATTGGTATTCAGCTGTGATGGATATAGAGACTCCGAGGCACCTTGTTTTCACAAGTAGAATAAAAATATCTGCAGGGTCCTTTCCATTCCTATTTAGAGGGAGTCCTGGCTCCATGATCCCCTCCCCAGTGGACTGTCCAAGCAGATAGGCTCACACAAGAAACAGTGAGGCTGAAAGTGGGGGCCATAGAAGAGCAGTAGGGAGTCCATGGAGAAGATGCAGTGAATGCTCGCATGCATTCACACGTGTTTGTTACCGCTCTTTCGAGGCGGTGTCCCAGCTAGTCCACTCCTTTCACCGTGCATGGTGGAGGCTCCCCTCTCTGGCCAGGTGCAGTGAAGGGCCAGCTGGTTTCTTTTCTGCTGGGCCAAGCCACTTTGGGGGTGGAGGGAGTGGTGCTGGCGCTGCGCTGGGCTGACTGCAGCGCTGATGCGGCCTTTCCCCCTATCCCTGTTGCCTGTGTGTTGTGTGGATCTGTTCCTAGTATAGGCAACATAATGAGATACTGTGCTTCCCACCTCCCCTTCAGTTCAGAGCCAAAATGGGTCTAGAATCTGGCACTTTACTCATTTCCTTTGATAAATTAAAGTACTATGCAGAGCTGTCAGGAACCTTCATATAGTGGTAGAGGACTGCAGCTGTCTAGGTCTGCAGCCACATCTTGGGGACACACTGGATTGTTCCCATGTGCAGGGTTCAGCACTTACGTGGGAGTGCTAGGGGTTAGGCTTTTGAGCTTGAACGCCTGCATGTGAACAGATGAAAAATCCTTCAGTACCCAAGTCCCAGTCTGTCCTATGGGGAGCAGTTTGGGGGCGGCCGGCAGCAGGAGCCCGGGAAAGAGGCCCTCACCAGGTGATGGCAGGGCCAGGGTGGCCTGGGGCGCCCAGTGGAATGTGCTTAGTATTTGGTCACCAGCCTTCATCCTGCTTTTCCGACTGTGTCTTGTTACAAGGCCTCAGCAATCCACAGAACTCTCTCTCCTTCCTTCCACCTGTCAGCTTCTCTGCTTCTGAGATAAGAACCATTTGTGTAACACCAATACTTAACTTCAGAAAGACATGCATTATGTGGTTGTAATCAAACCCAATGCTTTCAGATGACCTACTTACATCTTCAATGTGGATAAGATAAAGAACAAAGCAAATGCATCTAAACTTCTGGGCAATCCAGTTGACTTGTAAATGTAAGAATGGAATTCCAAACACAACACATTCAGCTATATGACAGAAAGAAAATCTATGGATATGGTATTTTCTGAATGATCTTTTAAATAAAAGAAAACTTTACGTAATATTAAAAGAAAAAGAATATGTGATTTCCATAACAAATGTAAATACAATGGTTACAGGACACAAAGATCTCCAACACTTAGAAAATTATCTCACTATTATTTTAATTATGATGTTTAATGGATCATCCTTAGTTATTGAATAATACTTCCAGAAGTCTGAAAATATATTAATGATAATTTCTTGAAATGAGAGCTTATAGAGTCCCTGGGGTTGAAAAGCATAACACAGTCGTCTCTGAAACAATAGAACAAGAAATAAGACATTAACATAAATGATAGCTAGCCTTGTAAAACTAATTGGTATTTGTGAACAAGACGAAATTAAGAAAGAATAAGAGACCATCTGCTTACTCCTATGAAGGTGGAACTTCTATGATACTTCCTCTTCCTCTACCAACAAGTAAATAACTGATTACTGACTGAGGGCATTGAAAGTATTATCTTATAAAGCATAACATTATAGATAAGGTGGCATGATTATTATTTAAAGGTAGACTATGATATGTTAAAGATGCATAACATAAGCCACATGGTGACCACTAAATTAAAATACATATGTAATAGGCCAATAATAAGTAAAATGCAATCCTAAGAAATACAAAATTGTTCCCAAAAAAAGTCAGGATAAAAGGGAGAATGGAACAAATGACAGATTCCATAAAACAAAAATAACATGATTATTTAAAACTATCATTTAAAATCAACCTTTAACAACAAACAGTATTGATAATTGCATTAAATATAACTGGCTCAGATACTCTGAATTTAAGGAAGCATTTCTCATACTAGTTAAAAAGTAAATCCAACTTTATTCTGTCTAAAATGTGAAGGCAAAGAACGATTAAAAGTAAAAGAATAGAAAAAATATACACTGTTCAAATACTAAACATAAGAAAGCTATAGTGGTTATATTAATTTTGATAAAGTGGTGGCAGAAAAAAAGGAATATTACCAGGGATAAAAGGGCAATCCAGCATGATAAAAGATCAATTCAGCAAGAGGATGTAACAGTTCTGACTGTCTGAGTGCAACTCACAAATCTTCAAAATACATGCAATGAAAACTGACAGAATTTAAAATAAAGATAGAAAAGTCTCCAACTATTGTTGTATTTTAACACTATTCTATGAGTAATTGATACATAAAGAAGACATAAAATCAGTAAAGATATACAAAATTGAAACAAAACTATCAAGTTACTTGACCTAATGATGTTTATAAAACAATCCACCCACTCAATAACAGAATACAAATTGTTTTAAATAAATTTTTAAGGATTCAAATCATTGATAGTGTATCTATTAACATAGAAATAGAATGCATTATAGTCTATTCTCTAACCAAAGCAAATTATACTCAAACTTAACCAACATGAGAATATCTAGAAAAAAATCCTCAAATATTTGGAATTTTAAAAACACACTTTTTAATAACCCATGTGTAAAAAAGCTGAGAGATGCAGCTATAGCATTCTTAGAGGGAAATTTATAGCTTTAAATTTTAATATTAGAAAAAAGCTAGAGAAACAAGAGCAAATATGACCTGAAGAAAGTGGAATAAATAAAACAGTAAAAATGAGAATGGAATTCAATGGAATAGAAAACAAACAATAAAATTCAATACAATAAAAGTTAGTTCTTTCAAAAGAGCAATACAATTGATGAATGTTTTTAGCTGGATTGTTCAAAAATAATTAACATCAACAAAATAATAATATAAGAAATCAAAGAACAAACATCACATTCAATCCCACAAACTGAGTTTTTTTTTAACCTCAGCTTTATCATTATTTTGAACTACATAGTTTTTTTTGTGGCAGGCTATTTTGTACATTTGAAGATGTTTAGCATCTCTATCCTCTACCCACTAGATGCCAGTAGTAACCCATAGTTCTGACAATCAAAAATGTCTCCAAATATTACCAATATCTCCTGGGAGCAAAATCACCTTCAGTTGAAAACCACTGCTGTAATAGATAATAAGGTAATATTTTAAATAATATTTTGATAATAAATCAAGACAAAATGAAAGAATTCCTTGAGAAACAAACTATCAAAAGTGATTTTTTAAAAAAGAAAACCAGTATAGTCCTTTATCAATTAAAAACTTTGCAATTAATCTAAAAATGCCCTCCATAATGATATATAGATGTATATTCCTAACAAGTCAATACTTCCAAAAATAATTTTTACAAACTCTGGATATGCCTTAGGAATCTAGAAACTAAAGAAAAGCAGACAATTTTAGTGGAAGAGTTAAACCTGGAGCAAGCAAGAAGTGTGGAGTAAGTTTCCTTTTCTGCGACTTTACCAAAAAGCAGCCATAATCTCAACAACTTCAGTGTCAGGCAGGTAGAATCTCATAGAAATACCAGCCATCTTTCTGGTTGAAAAAAAAAAAAAACACACACACACACACACACAAGAAAGAGCCCAGCTACAAGGGTGTGTATGGAAAACACCAGCAAGACAGTGAGGAGAAGACTTAATCCTATTTCTGTGTGTAAAACCAGTCCAAATTTCAGGTCATTTATGAACCATGATTACATAGGGCAAAATAAAGCCCCTTGGAGACAGAATTAAGAAACTGAACTGAGATTTTATCTGTCATACACCAGAAGCATGGAAGTTCCTAATTTCTGCCTAAGCAAATTAAGTTCCTGTTATAAAACCATCACTACTTTTCAGAGCAATATAACAGAATACAGAGTGCATACAACATAACCACATGATGTCAAAGATAGAGTTTCAAATATGTATCACATTTTTAAAAACCAGGAAAATGTGACTCATTCTTAAGGAAACAGACAGTCAAAATATGACAACTCAAGATGACCCAGTTGGAATTCAAAATAAACAAATAAATAAATAAATTCAAGTATTATAAACATGCTCATTGAAGCAATGTAAAATATTATCATAGTAAGTAAAACTATATGAAATTTTAGAATAGAAATACAAAATATAAAAAAGAATAAAAAGTATTATAACTAAAGAATACAATATTTAAAATAAAAATTATTGGATGGTCTTGGGAAATACCATGAAAAAAGGGAAATACATTTAAAAATAGAAAAATAAGAAAATCTAAAAAAGACAGAGAAAAAATTGAATAAAAATAATTAAGACTATGTAAAGCCTAGACACTAAATAAGAGAAATTTGTTTAAAATATTATCTATATATGACAAGACATTTAAATCCTGAATATTTAAAATATTCAATTTTAAAAACAAATATTTGGTGGGAAGAAGATTAAAACATACATTCTACAAAACAAGACATACACAAGGACAATAAGCACACAAAAAAAGTTCAACATTATTGATCATCAAAGAGATGTAAGTTACAACTCTGAGGAGTTACCACTACACATTCATTAAAAGCACTAAAATTAAATTAAAATTACTAAATTGAACAATTATAGATTATAATTTGGGAAAATGGAACATTCATATACAGTGAGAGGAATATAAAATTGCACAAGTACTTTTGTCAACATTTGGTAGATTCTTGTAAATTTAAACATACACATATGTACAGAACAATTCAACTCCTAAGCAAGAAATGAAGACATTTATCTTCACAGGGACTTATATGTAAATATTTATAGCGGTCTTATTCACATTAGCCATAAAATGAAATTAAGCCAAATGTCATTAATGGGTGAATGAATAAAAAAAAGGTACACCTTTATCATGAAATGCTATGCAAAAATAAGAATAAGTAAATTGGGAGGGAGGAGCCAAGATGGCCGAATAGGAACAGCTCCGGTCTACAGCTCCCAGCGCGAGCGACGCAGAAGACGGGTGATTTCTGCATTTCCATCTGAGGTACTGTGTTCATCTCACTAGGGAGTGCCAGACAGTGGGCACAGGTCAGTGGGTGAGCGCACCGTGCGCCAGCCAAAGCAGGGGCGAGGCATTGCCTCACTCGGGAAGCGCAAGGGGTCAGGGAGTTCCCCTTCCAGGGGTGACAGACAGCACCTGGAAAATCGGGCCACTCCCACCCAAATACTGTGCTTTTCCGACGGGCTTAGGAAACGGTGCCCCCAGGAGAGTATAGCCCGCACCTGGCTCAGAGGGTCCTACGCCCACGGAGTCTCGCTGATTGCTAGCACAGCAGTCTGAGATCAAACAGCAAGTCGGCAGCGAGGCTGGGGGAGGGGCGCCCGCCATTGCCCAGGCTCGCTTAGGTAAACAAAGCAGCCTGGAAGCTTGATCTGGGTGGAGCCCACCACAGCTCAAGGAGGCCTGCCTGCCTCTGTAGGCTCCACCTCTGGGGGCAGGACACAGACAAACAAAAAGACAGCAGTAACCTCTGCAGACTTAAATGTCCCTGTCTGACAGCTGTGAGGAGAGCAGTGGTTCTCCCAGCACGCAGCTGGAGATCTGAGAACGGGCTGACTGCCTCCTCAAGTGGGTCCCTGACCCCTGACCCCCGAGCAGCCTAACTGGGAGGCACCCCCCAGCAGGGGCAGACTGACACCTCACACGGCCGGCCAGGTACTCCAACAGACCTGCAGCTGAGGGTTCTGTCTGTTAGAAGGAAAACTAACAGAAAGGACATCCACACCAAAAACCCATCTGTACATCACCATCATCAAAGACCAAAAGTAGATAAAACCACAAAGATGGGGAAAAAACAGAGCAGAAAAACTGGAAACTCTAAAAAGCAGAGTACCTCTCCTCCTCCAAAGGAACGCAGTTCCTCACCAGCAACGGAACAAAGCTGGATGGAGAATGACTTTGACGAGCTGAGAGAAGAAGGCTTCAGACAATCAAATTACTCCGAGCTACGGGAGGATATTCAAACCAAAGGCAAAGAAGTTGAAAACTTTGAAAAAAATTTAGAAGAATGTATAACTAGAATAACCAATACAGAGAAGTGCTTAAAGGAGCTGATGGAGCTGAAAACCAAGGCTCGAGAACTACGTGAAGAATGCAGAAGCCTCAGGAGCCGATGCGATCAAATGGAAGAAAGGGTATCAGCCCTGGAAGATGAAATGAATGAAATGAAGCGAGAAGGGAAGTTTAGAGAAAAAAGAATAAAAAGAAACGAGCAAAGCCTCCAAGAAATGTGGGACTATGTGAAAAGACCAAATCTACGTCTGATTGGTGTACCTGAAAGTGACGGGGAGAATGGAAACAAGTTGGAAAACACTCTGCAGGATATTATCCAGGAGAACTTCCCCAATCTAGCAAGGCAGGCCAACATTCAGATTCAGGAAATACAGAGAACGCCACAAAGATACTCCTCAAGAAGAGCAACTCCAAGACACATAATTGTCAGATTCACCAAAGTTGAAATGAAGGAAAAAATGTTAAGGGCAGCCAGAGAGAAAGGTCGGGTTACCATCAAAGGGAAGCCCATCAGACTAACAGCGGATCTCTCGGCAGAAACCCTACAAGCCAGAAGAGAGTGGGGGCCAATATTCAACATTCTTAAAGAAAAGAATTTTCAACCCAGAATTTCATATCCTGCCAAACTAAGCTTCATAAGTGAAGGAGAAATAAAATACTTTACAGACAAGCAAATGCTGAGAGATTTTGTCACCACCAGGCCTGCCCTAAAAGAGCTCCTGAAGGAAGCGCTAAACATGGAAAGGCACAACCGGTACCAGCCACTGCAAAATCATACCGAAATGTAAAGAACATCGAGACTAGGAAGAGACTGCATCAACTAACGAGCAAAATATCCAGCTAACATCATAATGACAGGATCAAATTCACACATAACAATATTAACTTTAAATGTAAATGGACTAAATGCTCCAATTAAAAGACACAAACTGGCAAACTGGATAAAGACTCAAGACCCATCAGTGTGCTGTATTCAGGAAACCCATCTCACGTGCAGAGACACACATAGGCTCAAAATAAAAGGATGGAGGAAGATCTACCAAGCAAATGGAAAACAAAAAAAGGCAGGGGTTGCAATCCTAGTCTCTGATAAAACAGACTTTAAACCAACAAAGATCAAAAGAGACAAAGAAGGCCATTACATAATGGTAAAGGGATTAATTCAACAAGAAGAGCTAACTATCCTAAATATATATGCACCCAATACAGGAGCACCCAGATTCATAAAGCAAGTCCTGAGTGACCTACAAAGAGACTTAGACTCCCACACATTAATAATGGGAGACTTTAACACCCCACTATCAACATTAGACAGATCAACGAGACAGAAAGTCAACAACGATACCCAGGAATTGAACTCAGCTCTGCACCAAGCGGACCTAATAGACATCTACAGAACTCTCCACCCCAAATCAACAGAATATATATTTTTTTCAGCACCACACCACACCTATTCCAAAATTGACCATATACTTGGAAGTAAAGCTCTCCTCAATAAATGTAAAAGAACAGAAATTATAACAAACTGTCTCTCAGATCACAGTGCAATCAAGCTAGAACTCAGGATTAAGAATCTCACTCAAAACCGCTCAACTACGTGGAAACTGAACAACCTGCTCCTGAATGACTACTGGGTACATAACGAAATGAAGGCAGAAATAAAGATGTTCTTTGAAACCAACGAGAACCAAGACACAACATACCAGAATCTCTGGGATGCATTCAAAGCAGTGTGTAGAGGGAAATTTATAGCACTAAATGCCCACAAGAGAAAGCAGGAAAGATCCAAAATTGACACCCTAACATCACAATTAAAAGAACTAGAAAAGCAAGAGCAAACACATTCAAAAGCTAGCAGAAGGCAAGAAATAACTAAAATCAGAGCAGAACTGAAGGAAATAGAGACACAAAAAACCCTTCAAAAAATAAATGAATCCAGGAGCTGGTTTTTTGAAAGGATCAACAAAATTGATAGACCGCTAGCAAGATTAATAAAGAAAAAAAGAGAGAAGAATCAAATAGATGCAATAAAAAATGATAAAGGGGATATCACCACCGATCCCACAGAAATACAAACTACCATCAGAGAATATTACAAACACCTCTATGCAAATAAACTAGAAAATCTAGAAGAAATGGATAAATTCCTCAACACATACACCCTCCCAAGACTAAGCCAGGAAGAAGTTGAATCTCTGAATAGACCAATAACAGGAGCTGAAATTGTGGCAATAATCAATAGCTTACCAACCAAAAAAAGTCCAGGTCCAGATGGATTCACAGCCGAATTCTACCAGAGGTACAAGGAGGAGCTGGTACCATTCCTTCTGAAACTATTCCAATCAATAGAAAAAGAGGGAATCCTCCCTAACTCATTTTATGAGGCCAGCATCATCCTGATACCAAAGCCTGGCAGAGACACAACAAAAAAAGAGAATTTTAGACCAATATCCTTGATGAACATTGATGCAAAAATCCTCAATAAAATACTGGCAAACAGAATCCAGCAGCACATCAAAAAGCTTATCCACCATGATCAAGTGGGCTTCATCCCTGGGATGCAAGGCTGGTTCAATATACGCAAATCAATAAATGTAATCCAGCATATAAACAGAACCAAAGACAAAAACCACATGATTATCTCAATAGATGCAGAAAAGGCCTTTGACAAAATTCAACAACCCTTCATGCTAAAAACTCTCAATAAATTAGGAATTGATGGGACATATCTCAAAATAATAAGAGCTATTTATGACAAACCCACAGCCAATATCATACTGAATGGCCAAAAACTGGAAGCATTCCCTTTGAAAACTGGCACAAGACAGGGATGCCCTCTCTCACCACTTCTATTCAACATAGTGTTGGAAGTTCTGGCCAGGGCAATTAGGCAGGAGAAGGAAATCAAGGGTATTCAATTAGGAAAAGAGGAAGTCAAATTGTCCCTGTTTGCAGATGACATGATAGTATATCTAGAAAACCCCATTGTCTCAGCCCAAAATCTCCTTAAGCTGATAAGCAACTTCAGCAAAGTCTCAGGATACAAAATCAATGTGCAAAAATCACAAGCATTCTTATACATCAATAACAGACAAACAGAGAGCCAAATCATGAGTGAACTCCCATTCACAATTGCTTCAAAGAGAATAAAATACCTAGGAATCCAACTTACAAGGGATGTGAAAGACCTCTTCAAGGAGAACTACAAACCACTGCTCAAGGAAATAAAAGAGGATACAAACAAATGGAAGAACATTCCATGCTCATGGGTAGGAAGAATCAATATCATGAAAATGGCCATCCTTCCCAAGGTAATTTACAGATTCAATGCCATCCCCATCAAGCTACCAATGACTTTCTTCAAAGAATTGGAAAAAACTACTTTAAAGTTCATATGGAACCAAAAAAGAGCCCGCATCGCCAAGTCAATCCTAAGCCAAAAGAACAAAGCTGGAGGCATCACACTACCTGACTTCAAACTATACTACAAGGCTACAGTAACCAAAACAGCATGGTACTGGTACCAAAACAGAGATATAGATCAATGGAACAGAACAGAGCCGTCAGAAATAATGCCACATATCTACAACTATCTGATCTTTGACAAACCTGACAAAAACAAGAAATGGGGAAAGGATTCCCTATTTAATAAATGGTGCTGGGAAAACTGGTTAGCCATATGTAGAAAGCTGAAACTGGATCCCTTCCTTACACCTTATACAAAAATCAATTCAAGATGGATTAAAGACTTAAATGTTAGACCTAAAACCATAAAAACCCTAGAAGAAAACCTAGGCATTACCATTCAGGACATAGGCATGGGCAAGGACTTCATGTCTAAAACACCAAAAGCAATGGCAACAAAAGCCAAAATTGACAAATGGGATCTAATTAAACTCAAGAGCTTCTGCACAGCAAAAGAAACTACCATCAGAGTGAACAGGCAACCTACAAAATGGGAGAAAATTTTCGCAACCTACTCATCTGACAAAGGGCTGATATCCAGAATCTACAATGAACTCCAACAAATTTACAAGAAAAAAACAAACAACCCCATCAAAAAGTGGGCGAAGGACATGAACAGACACTTCTCAAAAGAAGACATTTATGCAGCCAAAAAACACATGAAAAAATGCTCACCATCACTGGCCATCAGAGAAATGCAAATCAAAACCACAATGAGATACCATCTCACACCAGTTAGAATGGCAATCATTAAAAAGTCAGGAAACAACAGGTGCTGGAGAGGATGTGGAGAAATAGGAACACTTTTACACTGTTGGTGGGACTGTAAACTAGTTCAACCCTTGTGGAAGTCAGTGTGGCGATTCCTCAGGGATTTAGAACTAGAAATTCCATTCGACCCAGCCATCCCATTACTGGGTATATACCCAAAGGACTATAAATCATGCTGCTATAAAGACACATGCACACGTATGTTTATTGTGGCATTATTCACAATAGCAAAGACTTGGAACCAACCCAAATGTCCAACAATGATAGACTGGATTAAGAAAATGTGGCACATATACACCATGGAATACTATGCAGCCATAAAAAATGATGAGTTCACGTCCTTTGTAGGGACATGGATGAAATTGGAAATCATCATTCTCAGTAAACTATCGCAAGAACAAAAAACCAAACACCGCATATTCTCACTCATAGGTGGGAATTGAACAATGAGAACACATGGACACAGGAAGGGGAACATCACACTCTGGGGACTGTTGTGGGGTGGGGGGAGGGGGGAGGGATAGCATTGGGAGATATACCTAATGCTAGATGACGAGTTGGTGGGTGCAGCGCACCAGCATGGCACATGTATACATATGTAACTTACCTGCACATTGCACACATGTACCATAAAACCTAAAGTATAATAATAATAATAATAATAATAATAAAAAAAAAAAAAGAATAAGTAAATTGACAGTATATGCAACAGTATGGGTGAGTTTCAAACTCATTATATTGAGAGGAAAAAACAACCCAGCAAAGCATATATGCCATATGATTTCATTTATATGAAATGTAAGCTAACATATAGTAACAAAAATCAGGTTAGTGGTTGCCAGAGACCAAGGGTAAAAGGAAGTGGGGCTTGTGAAGGGGTAGGAACAATCTGTTGGGAATATGGTGATATTTTATAATTTGATTGTGGTAACAGTTTTAAGGTTGTATACAGTTGCCAGAACATATCCTATTGTACAGTTTAAATGAAATAGCTTTACCTTTCCTTCAAATGGCACATAAGAAATAATTAAACAAGCAAAACAAAACAATATCTCCCTATAAAGCAAACTTCAGGCCTAGTTGGTTTCACTGGTTAATTTTTTCAAATATATACTTATATATATATTTTTTAATTTTAAATTTTGAATTTTTGTGGGTACATAGTAGGTGTATATATTTATGGGGTACATAAGACATTTTGATACAGGCATGCAACGTGTAATAATCACATTATGGAAAGTAGGTATACATCCTCTTAAGCATTTATCCTTTGCATTAAAATTCAGTTATACTCTTGGCCGGGCATGGTGGCTCACACCTGTAATCTCAGCACTTTGTGAGGCCAAGGTGGGCAAAATGTTTGAACTTAGGAGTTTGAGACCAGCCTGGGCAACATGGCGTAAACCTGTTTCTACAAAAATTAGCTGGGCCTGGTGACTTGTGCCTGTATTCCCAGCTACTCGGGAGGCAGAGGTAAGAGGACGGTTTGAGCCTGAGAGGCGGAAATTGTGGTGAGCCATGATCGCACAACTGGACTCCAGCCTGGGTAAAAGAGTGAGACTCTGTCTCAAAAACAAAGCAAAATTCAATTATACTGTTTTAGATATTTTAAAATGTATAATTAAATTAATTTCTTCAAATATTTAATGAAGCAATATCAAGACTTTTGCTTAGATATTCAAGATGGATGTTAAAGTTCCGAGAATGTGTGCAACTGAGAAAAACACACAATAAAAACAGCTTCACTGATTTTTGTCCCAATATTTCCAAAACTAATTTAATTAGAGTTTTTTTTTTGCAATTTGATACTCATAAACATCACTAAGAATTATGGATAAGAGGAAGACTTCTCAGGGAACAACTTTGTGACTAAGTAAAATTCTGTGATATCAAGAAAATATTCATAAGTAACATGCTAGCAATTCTTCATGAAATGTTACAAAATAAGCAAATATTGGCATATTCAGACTTTATTATACAGTGAGATAAACTAAAGAATCAGAAAGAAATATAAATGCTTATTCAAAAAGACATGATTAGAATGACCAATACTTATACCATTCTTGTTACCTGGAAGTGGCTGATTAAACAATGGTGAAAGGATATAAAGAAGAGAGAATCTGAAATAATTTATCTTTCTTTTTTATCTTTCAAAACCAATGTAGATTTTTAAATTCACATATATGGTGCTCAAATATAATGCAGATATTTTTTAACAAAAACAGCAACAAAATTCTGTCTTCAGTCAATGTACCTTCATCTCTCTTTTATAGATTGCTACTTTCTAAATATTCCTAATAATTATATGTTTATTTGAGTAGCTAATTTTAGCTTTGCTTCATACACACCTGGAAGTTCTGTAGAATGCAACTTTCTTGATGCCTAAACTAGAGAAGCAAATGAAAAGCTCTTTGCAACCAGCTATTATGAGAATATTTGCAGTGAAAATATGATTCTCAATTTGAACATATGTTAGCAAGAATTCTAATTAATTAGTTTAAAGAGTACATCAAAGAAGTAAGTCTACACAGCTGCTAATCATGTTGTGACACAATGCCATTTATGATAGATTTTTGGATTCTTTTCATATTTCTCAGATATGTTGTGTTGCTTGCTTAAAGGAATGCATTTTTTTTAGTATTATTATACTTTAATTTCTGGGGTACATGTGCAGAACATCCAGGTTTGTTACATAGGTATATACGTGCCATGGTGGTTTGCTCCACCCATCACCCCGTCATCTACATTAGGTATTTCTCCTAATTCTATCTCTCCCCTACCCCCACCACCCCCCAACAGGCCCTGGTGTGTGATGTTCCCCCTCCCTGTGTCCATGTGTTCGCATTGTTCAACTCCCACTTATGAGTGAGAACGTGTGATGTTTGGTTTTCTGTTCTTGTGTTAGTTTGCCGAGAATGATGGTTTCCAGCTTCATCCATGTCCCTGCAAAGGACATGAACTCATCCTTTTTTAAGGCTGCATAGTATTCCATGGTGTATATGTGTCACATTTTCTTTATCCAGTCTAACTGATGGGCATTTGGGTTGGTTCCAAGTCTTTGCTATTGTGAATAGCGCCACAATAAAAATGCATTTTAAAGTATGTGCTAGTGCTAATTCATTCTCTGGGAATGAAAAGTAGAAGTAATGTGTAAATTTACCAAAGTAGTCTAAAGAAACACCAAATAATTGGGTTTCTAATGCCCTTTTCAAGATCCATGATGCAGGCAAATTGTAGTCTTAAAATAATAATACTTATTGTATTTTTATGTTGAGAGTAATGTAGATTAATTAAATTAAATAGATAATTTGAATAATAAAAATTATATTGATTAATCAAAAAAATCCATAATGTTATCCCCGGATTGAATCATTATGAACATACTGTTTTTAGTTTCTAGCCTATAAAAACATTGATATCAAAAATAAAAGAGCTTTTTACTCCACTTTTTACCTTGGCTCCACAGTTCCAGCTTTTGACTGTATGGCTGTATAGCCTATGGATATGTGATTTTTAATGGTTGCATAAGTATAGAATAATAGTAAAATAATTAAATTATAATTGTAATGTAATAATTATATTACTACATTGGATGACTATACCAAAATAATAGACTAATTTATCTATAGTCAAGCAGGTACATTCTTTTGGATTGGTTTTTCTATTTTTGGAGATAATACAAAATAAAATATCATTCTACTTGGTGCTAAGGGAATAAAAGTATTTGTAAAATATAGCAATGATATTTATTTAAGGGTCTATAGTCACAGAAACTTTGCAGCAGTCATTTCACTTAACCTAAAACAACACATGAAATAGGTAGTGATAATATTACTATCAACGTTTAGGAGAAAGATATCTGAATGCCTTCTTCATGGGAATCTCACTTATGTCTTATATAAAGTGACATCTTCTCATTTATGAGACCACTCTAGCAAATCACATAAATGTTTCCATAAATTCTGCTAGCACCATTGATTCCTACTTCCA
Organism: Pongo abelii; assembly: GCF_028885655.2. NCBI lineage: Eukaryota > Metazoa > Chordata > Mammalia > Primates > Hominidae > Pongo > Pongo abelii. Next base: position 51,200,468 of record NC_071997.2, on the reverse strand, counting down.
GTTGGGCCTAGCCAATACTTGCTTAAAATGCTCCTGTCTCTGCATTATTTATGCCTCCCTTTTGTGATCTTGATTTAAGCCTTTGAAGTAGTTCCCACTATCTTGAACATCATAAGCATCAATCATTCTTGAACAGAATTAATGAGGACATGTTTATATCTCACAACACACCTTCCTAAATGGTAAATATGCAGCTGTCATTCAACTAATAGTTCTTGATTAATCTCAGGCATATTTTTACCTCGTGTCTGTTTTAATTAGAAATATATTTCTTTTTGATATTTCCAGACTCTGCAAGTGTTTTTGGTTTTGCAGATCATCATTTGTGAATTCTAGCTCATTAGCATGATCTCCCATCCAAAATCTTCAATATGACATTTACATCAATTTATTACCTGAGGTCAGCTTAATTCCTCCCCTGACACACTCTCACTATGGCCTCTTATCTACCCACCTCCTCTATTTGATGTCTGTTTCCTCAGTGTATTCAACTCTAATGGTATTTCTTTTTTCTGAAAGCTCATATTTTGCTTCTCTTTTACCTAACGCAATCTTTTATGTAGCTGCTATTTGCTTAAACAAAGTTTCTAGAGAAGAGTGACCTCATTTATCCTATTTTGTATCTTCCAAAAACTCTTCATTCACAGGCATTTGATTCATGTTTATCTAATAAAATAAATGAAAGTTGAATAATGGGCTATAACATTTGTGCTTCTCTTTCTGGCTTCTCAATCATATCAGAATGCCTGCATAGTTGTGAATTCCATAGCTTCTTTTTCTGTGCCTATACTGTGGGCCAATTCTTTAAAACATAAATGTATTAATTGCCGTACGACATACATGCAGGAAAAATTTTAAAAACACAAATCTTAAATATATAGCTCAATGAACTCTGTCGAATTTAGTACACTGATATATTGTCTATCCAAGATAAGAAATAGAAAGTTACCAAGATCTCATATGCCTTGGAGAATCTTGTGTTTTCTTCTAATCAAAAATTCTACCCAAAATCCCTTCATTCTCCCCAAAGTCAGCCATTTCCAGACTTAACCACCATAGACTAGATTTCCCCATTTTTAACCTTCGCATACATCAGACATTACTGATTACATGTTTTATGTTCAGGCTTATTTTACTCAGAATTAGGTTTGTGAGATTCATCTGTTTTTGCATGCAACAGTTGTGAATTCAATTCCATTTCTGTGTAATATACCATGCTATAAATACACCTCAGTTTGTGTATACATTCATATGTTGATAAACATTTATTTTATTCCATATTAAGCCACTAAGAAAGTTTATCTATTAAATATACCTGTACAAGTGTGTTGGCACACATCTGTATACTTTTCTCATGAATATATATACCTAAAAGTGAAATTACTACATTATTGGGTTATGTGCCCATTAAAATTTGTATGTACCGCCAAGTCACCAAAGTAGTTTGCAACTAATGCTTTTACCAGCAGTGTGTGATAATGCCAGTTGCTCCACATATGCACCAAAATGCAGTATTGTTAGTCATTTTCATTACTGTCAATCTGGGGAATATGTAGCATTATCTCAGCTTAGTTTTAATTTGCATTTTCCACATAAATAATAATATTGGATATTTTAATTTTTTGTTTTGCTATTTATCATTTACTTATTGATATATGGAAATTCTAGATCTGTATCAATTTCAGAGATTTCACAAATATCATCTTGCACTCTGTAGTTTTTCTTTTTTCTCCTAATATTTTTGATATGGAGAATTTTCTGATATTAAAATAGTCTAAAGTATAATTTTTTTATTTTATGGCTAGTGATTTATATGCAACAGTGAAGACAATTTTACTTATCCCATGAATATGACTATTTTCTTTCATGTTATCTCATACAAATGTTATTGTTTCCCTTTTGACATTTAACTTTACAATCAAACTTGATTTATTTTTATGGTCTGAGGTATAGGTAAATATCAATTAATGCAACATTATTGAAAAGACTGTCCTTTCCCTACTTTTCTACATGGCTTTATTAATTGGCAAAAGGTCATCCGTTTCCTTCCAAGATATAAATCCAGGACTGATTTACTCTATAGCATAAAACAATAACAGAAAAAAAAGGAAAAAGTAAAGACACTAAACATTAGGTAATAAAAAGACACTAGACATTAGGTGATAAAAGACAATAATTCCTGAGATATGGGAAACAAACAAAGGAAACTATTCAGTTGCTCCAGATTAGTACCTTGAGAATTTGCAGACAGTGAAACAGGGAATGGGCACTCAAGTAAAGCTTAGTGGACTTCCTGAGTTGAGGAGTTAAATTGAGACTTCAGGGAGTACAAGTAGTTCACTTAAGGACTAATCTGTGCACACGTATTAAGACATAACTTGAAAATGGGGAAAGAACCATCCAAACTTATTAAAGAGAACATGAACCAATATGCAGAATAAACAGAAACATTGCCTGTTCCTACGAGATGGGCAGAACATGAAAATCAATGGATCATTGTGTAGAGTGGTCATAAGGGTCTTGTCTCAATAACAGAGAATAACTAAAGCTAGGTTAAATGCTGTTCTGTTCTCACCTAACAAATCTTAACATAATCACCAAAAGGATGAAGTAGATTTCAAATAATGGTACCCAGAACAAAGCTTAAGCATATTTCTAGAAATACAAAACTATCGGTACCCAACAACACAAAATTTATATTTATTATCCAATAAAAAATGTACAAGGTACATAAAGAAACAGGAAAATATGACCAAATGGTAGAAAAAAAATTAATCAATTGGAAAAATGGTAGAATTTGTACAGATGTTAGAACTGGCAGATGAGGAAAATAAAGCAATTATTATAACTGCATCCTACATGTTCAAAAATTAAGTCTAGACATAGAAGATATAAAAAGGTCATTTTAAATTTCTGAAGATGAAAACTACAATGTCTAGGATAATAAATAAAATTATTGAAATTAGCAGCAGATGAGATATTACAGAAGAAAAGTTGGTGAACTTGAGTACATGGCAATAAAACTATCCAGACAAAAAGCTAAATATTTTTTAAGTAAAAATAACATTAATAAGTAGTGTGAAAAATTCAAGCATACTAACCTGTGTATGATTCAAGTCCCTGAAGGAGAGGGGTGTTTCAAATATTATTCAAGGAAATAAAAGCTAAAAACATCCCAAATTACATTATCAAAAAACAAAAATAACACCACAGATCCAAGAACCTTAATAAAACTGAAGCAGAAGAAATAGGAAGAAAATGACAACAAGGCACATCATAATCCAATTGCTCACATTCTGTGACAAACAAAAAAAAACTTTAAAAATCAAAAGAAAAAAGGTACAATGTGCAAACAAATAATAATAAGGATTAAGGCATATTTCTCATAAATAATGCATATGAAAATAAAGTGGAGCAATATCTTTAAAGTATTGAATGAAAAAATGTCAATCTAAAATCCTATATCAAATGAAAATGTTGAAAGAATTTATCACTAAAGTATCTGCACTCAAGAAATGTTAAAGAAAATTCTTGAGACAGAGGAAAAATTATACCATAAATAATTATGGACCTACATAAAGAAATTATGTGTGCAAGGAATAGAAACATGTGGGTAAATACGTGAAATATTTTTCTTACATTTAAAATCTCTTAAAGGATAATTGACTGTTAAATAAAAATACTGGTAATCCACTGTGGAGTTTATAAGATACATATAAGCAAAATATACAAAAATAATAGCACAAAGACTAGGAGGAAAAAAATTAAAGTATAATATTGTAAAGGTAAACTTATATGTATAAGTTAAAGATGTATAATCAAAGCCTTAAAGCAAATGCTCACATAATAAAATGAAGAATTACAGCAACCAAACCTACAAAGAAAATATACTATAATCATAGAAAGTATGCAATATGAAAGAAGGAAGGGAAATTAGAAAAGGAGAAAACAGACAGATGGAATGAATAGGAAACAAATAGGAAATTGACAGATTTAAACCTAACCATGTCAATAATCATATTCAATGTAAATTGTCTAAGCACTCCAATGAAAAAGTAGAGACAGTCAGAATGGATTAAAAAAATAAAGGTGCACCAGAAATCTCCAACACTTGGAAACTAAACAACTCACTTTTCAATATCTGTGGGTTAAAGTGGAAGTCTTTAGGAACATTACATTGAGCTGAATACAAATGAAATTACAATGTATTAAAATTTGTGGAAAGCTGTGAACTAAGTTTATAGCACTAAATGCCTACACTAAGAAAAAAAATAGTCTTCATTCAAATACCTAAGCTCTGGCTTTAAGAAAGTTGGAAAAGAAGAGTAACATAAACCCAAATCAAGTAAAAACTATGAAATGATAAACATATAAGCAGAATACAATAAAATTAAAAATGAAAACAATACAGAAAGTCAATGAAAGAAAATGTTGGCTATTTTAAGCTTCACATATAACTATACTAATCAAGACTGTGTCAATTGACACACAGATCAATTGAATAAAATAGATAATCCAAAAATAGCCCCATGCAAGTATTGCTTTTGTTTGTTTGGTTTTTGAAACAAAAGTGGAAAAGCAATTCAGAAGTGGAAAGATAGTCTTTTCAATAAAGGTGCTGGAAGAGTTGAATATCCATATCCTCCCACCATAGAATAGGAAGGAAGAAAGAAAAAGTTGAAAAATAATTTAAACTCAAGTATGTGGAAGAATGGAACTAATAAAGACCAGAATGGAAATCAATGAAGTAAAAGAAAAAAAAAAAAAATTGGGTCCTGTGGTAGGTGTAAGTTTAACTTTATAAGAATATTCCAAACACTTTGTTGGCTTGTATTATCATTGTTTTGCATTTTGATTATGTATTTCTTTTTAATGGCCTGGCTAGTTTTGGTTAAGTGCTGTTTTGTAGTTTTCCTTGTAGAGGTATTTCACCCCCTTGGTTAGGTATATTGGTTAACTGCTGGACATTTTCTTTGAAAATTTTTGAGTAAATGCTGGATAATTTTATCTTCCCCTAATAATTAAATTTTGCTTTTGGTGGGCAGTTTTTCTAGGGCAGATGATCTCCATTTCTCAAGAATTGAGATTATACAAAGATGGGCTCATACTTTCAGGGTTGTTTATTTTGTCTTGCCCTTTGTCCTGCAAAGTAGTGATAGTAACAGGAGACAGACAAATTTGTAGGCAGACAGAGGTGTGTCCCCAGTAGGGCTCAACCTTCACCCTAAGGACTGAACTGCCAGTTCCGGATAGAGTCCAGAACTTGGGTGAGAGCTCCTATTCCCGTCTTACCCACTCCTTCTTGATTGATTCCTTCTGGTTGATGCCTTTTAACTAATTGAATGGTGCTCTTTCCATGCCCACCCATAGACCAATCAGCACGTACTCCCCCATTCTAAGCCCATTAACCACCCCTGATTCAGCCTCACAGATGGCTACCCACTTCAGGTCCCTTCTAGCTGTTGAAAGCTTTTTTTGTCATTCAATAAAATTCTACTCTGCTTTGCTCAGTCTACAGTGTCCATGTACCTCATTCCTCTTGGTCACGGGACAAGAACCCAGAACCCACTAAATGGCAGGAGTGAGAAGAGCTGTAACACTCTCTCCCACTTGCCAAACTATAGGAGTGAAAAAAGCCACTGGGTGCACTCCCTTCTGCCCAGTGAGCTGCTGGTGGCAGGAATAAAAGGGCTTGTAAGACCCTCTCCCACTTACCAAACTGTGGGAACAAAAAAGCTATGACAGAAGCATTTCTGGGTCTTACTGAAAACTTAAGGTATTTAGCAAGGGTCTCTTGTTAACTGCAATTTAGTTCTCTAGTCCCAAGATAATTGACAATTAATTTAACATCTTAGCTTCTGAGTCAACACTTTTGTTGCCATAATTGCCAATTACCAAGTATAAAAAGGACCACAAATTCCCACATCATCTAGCTTGATTTCTCTGTTTTTCTAGATCTTGGTCTTGCACATTTCTACTACCTGGATGACTCATTAGTGACATCAGACATTTATTTTTTCTTGTTAAGCTTTTCTGATTTTTCTTTACCTAAGGAATATTTTTGGCATTCCATTCCAGAAGTGAAACTTATCTGATGGATTTTGTAACTTTTTTGGGGTTTCAAAAATTAAAAATAGCTTGCTTAACATTAAGAAAAAATGCAACAGTTAATATTTGGATTCTTCTTTCTCTGCTTACATATTTTCCTCCTATTTCATAACTAGACATTTCCTTTTATCCCTTTATTTTATTCCACTTCTTTTCACTCTAGCCACTTTTCTTTTCTCCTTTCTCTGTCTGCTTACTATTCCTTCTCTATCCAGTATCTTCAATTTTTCTTCCTTTAATTATTTACTAAAATCTGTGCTTAGGGACAATATGATAAACTTATTTTTACTGAACTAAAAATATTGATTACTCAAAGTTTCTTCTTGACATGGAATATTCAATGCAAAAGCTGGTTTTAAGCTATCTTGAACATAAATTTTTATAGGGATAGGGGATTTCTTTCTGAAATTTTGTGATATTAGAAAAATGTAAAGTTGATATTCTCAAATCTTTAAGTAAGATTAGTTTCTTGCAGGTGAAATGAAACACAGTGAAGCAAAATGTAGCAACACATATGCATTTATATTGGTGAGGTCTCACTATACAATAAAATGATTTTTTCTTCCAGGCAATTCTTTTCTACTTCTCCTTTATGTTAAGAAAGATCATTTTATAGCCAAAACTACTGGAAAAATACTAGCAGAAAAGAACTAACAGAAGTAGAAAGTGTATTATTTGTTTATGATACTAAGCAGCTAATATACCCCAATACTGTGTTCTTGAACTTCTGTTTCTGGGGAATGGGAAAATAATAAACATTGGCAAAATAATTATAATATATTCATGAATATGAATACTGGGATGAGATGCTGTCTACTTTTTATTTTTTAATATGCAAAGACTGAATGAATTAGAGTATCAGATTGATGTGGAAATTCTAGGAGAGCTATAGAAGAAGGGTTGATTACATTTGATCATGGAACAGTAGTCGGAGTTACAAATGGGAGAGAGGTGGTGTGAATTCAATTCTATGAAGAGGAATCAATCTGAGCAAAGATTTGGAAGTTGGGGAACACAGAGTATGGAAAGGAAGTAGTGACAAATCTGACATGACTGAAGATGACTAATGTAGAGTGTATGGCAGTCAAGAAACATTGGCAGGCCAATTTGTATATAAGCTGTTGAACAGTAGGGAGTTGTTGAAAAATTTTGACCAACAAATTGGATATCAAATAGATGCTTAACACACCAAGCAGTTAAGACCTTGAAGGCAGAGTCACCACATGATAATTCCTCTACTTCTCCCCTCTGTTGCAAACAAAACAAAAATTGCAGTTTCCTTTAAAAGAATGATATTATAATGGAAAGTTCATTGACCAATTCTAAAATATGATGCGCATGGATTCCTATGAATGCACATTAATTTTTATTCTTTTTTAATTAAAATTTTTTTCAACTGTTTTGGGGGAACAGGTGGTTTTTGTTACATAGATAAGTCTTTAATGTGATTTCTGAGATTTTGGTGCTCCTGTCACCCAAGCAGTGTATACTGTACTCAATAGGTAGTCTTTTGTCCCTCACCCCCCTGGAGCCTTCATCCCCAATTCCTCAAAGTCCATTATATCATTGTTATGCCTTGCATCCTCATAGCTTAACTCCTGCTTATAAGTGAGAACATATGATTCTTGGTTTTAATTCATGAGTTACTTCACTTAGAATGATAGCATCCAGCTCCATCCAAGACATTATTTAATTTCTTTTTATGCTGAGTAGTATTCCATGGTGTATATATACCACATTTTTTATCTACTCGTTGATTGATGGGCATTTACATTGGTTTCATATTTTTGCAATAACAAATTGTACTGCTATAAACATGCATGTGCATGTGTTTTTTCCATAAAATGACTTATTTTTGTTTGTGTAGATATCCAGTAATTAACTTGCTGGATCAAATGATAGTTCTATTTTTAGTTCTTTAAGGAAACTTCATGTTGTTTTCCATAGTGGTTATATTAGTTTCCCACCAGCAGTGTAAAAGTGTTCCTTTTTTTACCAGATCCAAACAAACATCTACTATTTATTGACTTTTTAATTATGGCCATTCTTGCAGGAGTAAGGTGGTGTCTTATTGTAGTTTTAATTTGTATTTCCCTGATAATTAGTGATATTGAACATTTTTTTCATATGTTTGTTGGCTGTTTGTATATGCTCTTTTGAGAAATGCCCATTCATGTCATTTGCCCATTTTGATGGGATTATTTTTTTTCTTGCCAATCTGTTTGAGTTCCTTTCAGATTCTGGATATTAGTCTTTTGTTGAATGCATAGTTTGTGAATATTTTCTCTCACTCTGTGTGTTGTTTGTTTACTCTGCTGATTACTTTTTTTGCTGTGAAGAAGAAATTTTCGTTTTTAGCTTTTTAGTTTAATTATGTCCCATTTATTTATTTTTGGTTTTGCTGCATTTGTTTTCGGGGTCTTAGTCATGAAATATTTTCCTAGCCCAATGTCTCAAAGAGTTTTTTTATGTTATCTTCTTATAGTTTCAGGTCTTAGATTTAAGTTTTTGATCCATCTTGAGTTGAATTTTGTATAAGGTGAGAAATGAGGATCCAGTTTTATTCTTCTACATGTGGCTTGTCTGTTATCCGAGCACCATTTATTTATTGAATAAGGTATCCTTTTCCCAATTTTTGTATGCTTTGTGAAAAATCAGTTGGCTGTAAGTATTTGGCTTTATTTCTGAATTCTCTATCCTGTTCTATTGGTCTATGTGACTATGTTTATACCAATACTATGCCTTTTTGGTGGCTATGGCCTTACAATATACTTTGAAGTCAGGTAATGTGATGCCTCCAGATTTGTTGTTTTTACTTAGTATTGCTTTGGCTATGTGGGCTCTTTTTTGGTTCCATATGAATTTTAGGATTTTTTTTCTAGTTTTGTGAAGAATGATGATGGTATTTTGATAGAAATTGCATTGACTGTGTTGATTGCTTTGGGCAGTATGGTCAATTTCACAATATTGATTCTACCCATCCATAAGCACTGAATGTGTTTCCATTTACTCAAGTCATCTATGATTTCTTTCAGCAATGTTTTGTAGTTTTCCTTGTAGACATCTTTCACCTCCTCGGTTAGGTACATTCCTAGGTATTTTATTTATTTGCAGCTGTTGTAAAAAGGATTGAGTTCTTGATTTTATTCTCAGCTTGGTTATTGTTGGTTTATAGCAGTGCTACTTATTTGTGTACATTGAATTTGTATCCTCGGAGTTTATTGAATTTGTATATCAGAACTAGGAGCTTTTTGGAGGAGTCTTAAGGGTTTTCTCAGTAAACGATCATGTCATTGGCAAACAGCAATAGTTTGACTTCCTCTTTTCCAATTTGAATGCTTTTTATTTCTTTCTGTTGTCTGATTGCTCTGGCCAGGACTTCTAGTACTAAGTTGAATAGAAGTGGTGAAAGTGGGCATCCTTTTCTCATTCCAGTTCTCAGGGAGAATGCTTTCAACTTTCTCCATTCGGTATTATGTTGGCTGTGGGTTTGTCATATATGGCTCTTATTACTCTGAGGTATGTCCCTTCTGTGCTTATTTTGTTGTGGCTTTTTATCATAAAGGGATGCTGGATTGTATCAATAGATGCTGTTTTTTCTGCATCTATTGAAATGATTATATGATTTTTGTTTTTAATTCTCTTTATGTGATGTATCACATTTATTGATACATCAATATCAATGTTATTGATATTGTATGTTAAACTATCTCTATATCCCTAGTATGAAACCCACTTGATCATGATGTATTACCTTTTTGATATGCTGTTGTACTTGGTTATCTAGTATTTGTTGAGGATTTTTGCATCTGTGCTCACCAGGGTTATTGGTCTGTAGTTTTCTGGTTTTTTTTTTTTTTTTTTTCAGTCCTTTCCTCGTTTTGGTATTAGAATGATACTGGATTCATAGAATTATTTATGGAGGATTCCTTCTTTCTCTGCCTTTTTTTGTTGGTAATTTTTTATTATTATTACTGGTTCAATCTCGCTGCTTACTATTGGTCTTTCAGGGTTTCTATTTCTTCCTCATTTAATCTAGGAGGGTTACATATTTCCAATAATCCATCCATCTACTCTAGATTTTCTAGCTTGCACACAGAAAGGTGTTCTTAGTAGCCTTGAGCCACCTTTTGTGTTTCTGTGGCATTGATTGTAATATCTCCAGTTTCATTCCTAATTAAACTTATTTGGATGTTATCTCTTCATTTCTTGGTTAATCAAATAACCAGTTTTTTGTTTCATTTATCATTTTTTTTTATGTTTCAATTTCATTTAGTTCTGCTCTAATCTTTGTTATTTCTTTTTTTCTACTAGGTTTGGATTTAGTTTGTTCTTGTTTCTCTAGTTCCTTGAGGTGTGACCCTAGATTTTCTATTTATGCTCTTTCAGACATTTTAACGTAGGCATTTAATGCTATAAACTTTCCTCTTTGCATCACATTTGGTAGGTCCCAGAGACGTTGTGATAGATTGTGTCACTATTATTGTTAAATTCAAAGAATTTTTTAATTTTGGTCTTGACATCATTATTAACCCAAAGATTATTCAAGAGCAGATTATTTAATTTCCACGTAGTTGTATAGTTTTGAGGGTTTCTTTTGGATTTAATTTCCAGTCTTATTCCTTTGTGGCCTGAGAAAACACTTGATATTATTTCAGTTGAATTTGGGATGTTTTTGTGATTTATCATACGGTCTATTTTGGAGAATGCTCCCTATGCTGATGAGAAGAATGTATATTCTGCAGTTCTGAGGAAGAATGTACTGTAAATAGAGTTTAATTCCTTCTGTTGTTGTTGTTGACTTCTGTCTTTATGTCAGAAGCTGTCAGTGGAGTACTGAAGTCTCCCACTATTATTGTATTCCTGTCTATCTTATTTCTTCTGTCTAGCGGTAATTGTTTTATAAATTTGGGAGCTCCAGTGTTAGGTGCATATATATTAGGATATATATTAGTCCAATTTTCCTATTAGAATAGCTCTTTTATTATTATATAATGTCCTTCTATTTATTATATAATGTCCTTCTTTGTCTTTTTTTTTAAAACTGTTGTCTGATATAAGAATAGCTACTCCTGCTGGCTTTTGGTTTCCATATGCATGGAATATCTTTTTCCACCCTTTACCTTATATTTGTATGAGTCTTTATGTGTTAGATGAGTCTCTTGAAGACAGCAGATATTTAATTGGTGTTTTTCTAAATCCATTCTGGTATTCTGTATTTTTAAGTGGAGTATACAGGCCATTTACATTAAACATTAATATTGGGATATGAGGTACTCTTCTATTCTTTATGATAGTTGTTGCCTATATACTTTGTTTTTTTCATTGTGTTATTGCTTTATAGATCCTGTGAGATTTATGCTTTAAGGAGGTTCTATTTTGGTGTATACCAAGCTTTTGTTCACAGATCCATAACTCCTTTTAGCATTTCTTGTGCTTGTTTGGTAGTGGCAAATTCTTTCAGCATTTGTTTGTTTGAAAAATAATTTCTCTCTCCATCATTCATGAGGCTTAGTTTTGCTAGATACAAAATTCTTCGCTGACAATTATTTTGTTTAAGGAGGCTAAAGATGGGACCCCAATCCCTCTGGATTGTAAGGTTTCTGCTGAGAAATCTGCTGTTAATCTTATATGTTTTTCTTTGTAAGTTACCCTGATGCTTTTGTCTCGCAGCTCTTAAGAATCTTTTGACATTTGGATATCTAGATCTCTAGCAAGGCCAGGGAAATTTTTCCGTTATTCCCTCAAATAAATTTTTCAAATTTTAGACTTCTCTTCTTCCTCAGGATCACCAATTATTCTTAAGTCTGGCCATTTTACATAGTCCCATATTTCTTGGAAACTTTGTTCATTCTTTTTAAATTCATTTCTCTTTGTCTTTGTCTAATTGAGTTAATTCAAAAGCCTGGGCTTCGAGTTCTGAAATTTTTTCTTCTACATATTCTAGTCTATTGGTGAAACTTTTCACTGCATTTTGTGTTTCCCTAAGTGTGTCTTTCATTTCCAGAAGTTGTGATTGTTTTTTTCTTTATGATATCTATTTCTCTGGAACATTTTTCATTTATATTCTGGATATTTTTAAAATTTCTTTAAGTTGATTTTCACCTTTCTCTGGTATCTCCTTGAGTAGTTTAATAATCAACTTTCTGATTTCTTTATCTGGCATTTCAGAGATTTCTTCCTAGTTTGGATCCATTGCTGGGGAGCTAGTGTGATCTTTTGAGGGTTTTATAGAACCCTGTTTTGGCATATTACCAGAATTGCTTTTCTGGTTTTTCTCATTAGGGTGGACTATTTCTTCAAATTATTTTTGAATGTATTTTTGATTAGACTGAGTATTTTTACATTTCTTTTCTTTCCCACTTAAGGATAGGATTTTAATGTTAATAGTTTATTTTAGCCTAATTTGATTCTTGATGCTTTTAGGAGTAAAGACTCTGTATGAGTTCCTTAGTTATAAACAGTGTTTGTGCATTGGCTTTCCTAGATGCTGGTTGTAGTAGTTATGTATTTGGTGTGTGAATGAGTTCACTGTCACATGTGGGGCTGGAATGTCAGGGAAGCTTATCTCATTTTCTTATGGTGTATAATTTTTTTACTTAGTTTTCCCCCAGTATTTTACTTACTGAATCGATGATTTGGGCTTCAGGCCAATAGGGGATATATCTCTGGATAGGCACTGGTTGTAACTAAGGCAGGTGGGTAGATATAATACCCAGTGGTTGGCAGGGGTCCCAGCCTTGATGAAGGTAGTTGGGGGAGTTCTCAATTAGATGTGCTGAGGTTTTATCAGGGTGAAGAGTGGGAGCTACCTCAGCTCCCCTGCCAGGCCAGCAAGAAAACTATCTACCTCATAGCCTCACACCTGTGTCCCAGCTATTTAGATCAGACAGGCACCACTTTTCATCTGTAGGAAGATTGATGTTCCACTCAGGGAGGAATTTGACTCTGCCTCTTTTGCAGGCCTGAATGTGGGGAGTGCTTCTCCTATGTGGCTGCAATCACCCTGCCTTCTTCCAGGAAGGCTGTCTACAGGTGCATCCTTGCTGCATTCCCATGGGGTTCACCCCAGCTGTATCCGCAGTGATGTGCCAAGAGAAAACACGGACCTCTTCTCCAAGGCCTTCCATAATCATAGAAGCTGCCTGTCTATTGGAGTAGAAGTGCACTTGGGGTACTTTTTGTACTGTGCCCAGCACTACAATTGTTTCTCCACTATAAGAAACTTTCCACCAGCAGAAAGATCTGAGACTGAAATCCTGCTGTTCAGATTGTTTTGTTTCGTGTGGTGATTTCTTAATGTGGTACACTGAGAACCAGACCACAGTGCTCGTTATTGCTTTTCTGAATCTAGCCATCCAGTGAGACTACCAGGTTCTGGGCTGGTGGTGGAAAATGTCTGCGAAGGATCCAGTGATGTGACCTGTCTTTAGATCCCCCGGCAGTAAATACCAGCACGTACTCTGATGGAGGTGGCAAGCAGAGACATAGACTCTGTGTGATTCCTTGATTGTAGTTAAGCTTAGTGTGTGCTGGCTTTCTCAAATGCTGGTTATGCTGGTACAGAACTTATCACATGGATAGACTGAGGACCTCTAGTTAGCCAGGGTGTTGCAGGCAGTGGAGTTAGTAGCCATTTTTTTTTCTTCGTAAGTGCAGTGCTATTCTGCCAAGAGGTGCTGTAATGGCCTGAGTTGGTTGGCCTCCAGCCAGGAGGAGGCACTTGCAAGACAGCACCAGCTGCAGTAGTAGCAGTGGTATTTGAGCTTGCCCTGAGTTGTCCAGGGGAAGTAGTCTTGTTTTTCAGGTGATGGGCAGGGTCATAGAGCTCCCAAAAGTTTATGTCTTTTGTGTTAAGCTACTGAGGTGGGTAGAGAAATAACATCAGTTGGGGGCAGGGTTTGGTGGGTCTGAGCTCAGACTCTCCTTTTGCAGGGCCTGCCGTAACCACTATGGGAAATGAGGGTTGGTTTTTAGGCCATTAGGGTAATGTTCCAAGTGGGAGTATAATTGCCTCTTTTCTTCAGTTTGTTTCATCATTGCTTTATTGTTTTTATTATAGAGATCTCTTCCTCCTTTGGCTAAGTTTATTCCCAGGAGTTTAATTTTTATTTGTAGCTATTGTAAATGGAATTACCTTCTTGATTTATTTTTCAGATTGTTCATTGCTGTCATGTAGAAATGTTGCTGATTTTTGTAGCGAATTTTGTATCCTTCAAGTAAACTGAATTTGCTTCTCTTAATAGTTTCTTGGTGGAATATTTAGGTTTTTCCTAATATAAGATTATGTCATCTGCAAACAAAGACAATTTGGTTTCTTTCCTTCCAGTTTGGATGCCTTTTATTTGTTTCCCTTATCTGATTGCACTAGCTAAGACTTCTATTATTGTGTTGAATAACAGTGGTAAAAATGGTCATCATGTTCATGTTCCAGATCTTAGAGGAAAGACATTCAGTGTTTCCCATTCAGTGTAATACCAGTTATGGATTTGTCATAAATGTCTTTTATTATGTTGAGTTATGTTCATTCTTTACCTAGTTTTTTGATTTCAGAATAAAACCTAGGTTTTATTCTGAAAGTATGTTGAATTTCATCAAATGCTTTTTCAGCATGAATTGAAATGATCAAATGGATTTGTTCTTCATTCTATTGATATGATGTATCACATTGATTCATTTGCATATGTTGAATCATCCTTGCATCTCTGAGATAAATCCCTGTTGGTCATGGTGAATGAATGTTTTAGTGTGTTGCTGAATTCTGTTTGCTAATACCTGATTAAGGATTTTTGTATTATTGTCAACCAGATATAATGGCCTGTAGTTTTTTTTTTTCTTTGATGTTTTTTCTGGTTTTGGTATCAGAGTAATACTGGCCCTGTAGAATGAGTTTAGAAATATTTCTTCATCCTGTATTTTTCAGAATAGCTTGAGTGGGATTGATATTAGTTCTTCTTTAAATCTTTGGTGAAATTCAGCAGTAAAGCCATAGAGTCCTGGGGTTTTCTTTCCTGGGAGACTTTTTTTATTATGATTTCTATCTCATTACTTGTTACTGGTGTATTCAGGTTTTGAATTCATTCACCATTCAATCTTGGTAGATTTTATGTGTCTAGAAATTTGTCCATTTCTTCTAGATTTTCTAATTTCCTGTCATATACTTCCTAATAGTAGCCTCTAATGATCCTTTGAATTTTTTCAGTATCAGTTCTAATGTCTCCTTTTTCATTTCTGATTTTATTTATTTGGGTCTTCTCTCTTTCTTAGTTAGTCTGGTGAAATATTTATCAATTTTGTTTATCTTTTCAGAACAACTTTTCTTTTTGTTGATCTTTTGTATCATTTTCTTCATTTCAATTTCATTTGTTTCTACTTTGACTTTTATTATTTATCTTCTCCTACCAGCGGTTTCTGAGTTCTTTATGATGTGTTGTTAGGTTCTTTATTTGAAATTTTTCTTTTTTGATGCAGGTACTTATAGATATAAAGTATCCCTATGGGATACTGCTTTTACTGTTTCCCATATGTTTTGGTATGTCACGTTTCAATTTTCTTCTTTCTTCCTTTGCACTGGCCATTCCAGAGAGTATTGTTTAATTTCATATGCTTATATAGTTTTCAAAATTTCACTTGTTATTGATATCTACTTTTCTTACCTTAGAGTCAGAGAAGATGCTTGATATTACTTCTATATTTTGATTTTTTTTTAAGATTTGCCTTGCAGCCTAACATATGCTCTATGCTCGAGAATTACCCATGTATTGAGGAGAACAATGTGTATTCTGCAGCCACTGAATGAAATGTTCCCTAAATAGCTATTAGGTTCATTTGTTCTATAGTGCAGATTAAGTCCAATGTATCTCTGCTGATTTTCTGTATAGATGATCTGTCCAGTGCTGAAAATAGGCTGTTGAAGTCTATAGGTACTAGGGTATTAGGGTCTATCTCCCTTATTAGCTCTAATAATATTGCTTTATATATCCGGGTGCTCCAGTGTTGGGTGCACATATATTTACAATTGTTATATCTTTTTGCTGAATTGACTCTGTTATCATTATATCATGACCCTTTTGCCTTTTTATTATTTTTGTCTTGAAATCTACTTTGTCTGATATAAGTATAGCTACTTCTGCTCTTTTTTAGTTTTCATTTACATTGTATATCTTTTTCCATCCCTTTTTTTTCAGTCTATGTGTGTCTTTACAGGTGAAATGTGTTTCTGGTAGGTCACAGATTATTAGATTCTGTTTTATTTTAATCTATTCAGTCACTCCATGTCTTTTTATTGGAGAGTTTTGTCTAACTTACATTCAATGTTATCATTTATAAGTAAGGACTTACTCCTGCCATTTTGTTATTTGTTTTCTGGTTGCTTTATGATCTTCTCTTCCTTCCTGCCTTCCTTTTAGTGAAAGTGATTTTCTCTGGAGGTGTGTTTTAATTTCTTACTTATTAGTTTTCATTTATTTGTTGCATGTTTTTAGATTTGAGGTTGCCATGAGGATTGCAAATAATATCTTATACCCTACTTTATTAAAACTGATGACAACTTAACACTGATTGCATAAACAAACTTACAGGTGAACCAAGAGAAAACCAAAAAAGTACTCTAAATTTTGACTTCATTTCTTTTTTAACGTCTCGTTTTATCTATTTGTTTTTTATTATACTGTAAAAAGTTGTTGCTGTTATGATTTTTCATATATTTTAGTCTTTCTACTCAAGATATGAGTAGTTTATATACCACAACTATAGTTGTTATAATTTTCTGTGTTTTTATGTGTACTTACAAGAGAAAGTGAGTTTTGTACCTTCCAATGATTTTCTATTGGTCTTTACCATCATTTTCTTTTGGAATGAAGAACTCCCTTCAACATTTCTTATAGGACAGGCCAGGTGTTAATGAAATCCCTCAGATTTTGTTTGTCTGAGAAAGTCTTTTTTCTCCTTCTTGTTTGAAGAATATTTTCACCATGTATTCTAGTCTAGGGTAAAAGTTTTTTCCTTCAGCACTTTAAATATGTCTGCCACTTTCTCCTGGCCTGTAAGGTTTCCACTGAGAAGTCTGCTGCATGATATATTTTAGCTTCATTGCAGGTTATTTGTTTCTTTATTGTTGCTGCATTTAGTATTCTTTCTTCATTCTTGAACTTTGGGAGTTTGTTTATTAAAGCCCTTGAGGTAGTCTTCTTTGGGTTAAATCTGCTTGGTGTTCTATATAGCCTTTTATTTTCCTTGGTTATTTATATCTTTCTCTTGCTTTTAGAATTTCTCTAATATTATCTTGTTAAATAAACTTTCTACCCCATCTCTCTCTGTCTCACCTTTAAGACCAATAACTGTTAGATTTGCCCTTTTGAGGCTATTTTCTAGATCATGTATGCATGCTTCATTTGGTTTTTCATTTTTTATTTTTGTCTTCTCTGGTGGTGTTTATATAGCCTTCCTTCAAGCTTACTGATTCTTCCTTTAACTTGACCAGTTCTGCTATTGAGAAATTCTGATGCTTTCTTCAGTATGTCAGTTGAGGTTTTCAACTCCAGAATTTCTATTTGACTTTTTTAAATTTTTTCTATTTCTTTCTTTATTTTATCTGACAGGATTCTGAACTCCCTCTCTGTGTTATTGTGAATTTTTTTCAGTTTCCAATAAACTGCTATTTTGAATTCTTTGTCTCAAAGGTCACATATCTCTGTCTCTCTTGGATTTGTCCCTGGTACTTATTTAGTTAATTTGGTGAGGTCATGTTTTTCTGGATGGTCTTGATGCTTGTGAATGTCATCTGTGTCTGGGCATTGAGGAGTTAGATATTTATTGTAGTCTTTGCAGTCTGGTCTTTTTTAACCCATTCTTCTTGGGAAGGCTTTGCCGGTATTTGAAAGAAGTTAGATGTGATGCAAGTTTTGGTCACTCTAGTCTTATATGTAGTTCTTGTAGACTTGTAGAGGTACTGTCTTTGTGGTCTTGGATAAGATCTAAAAGAATTCTCTGGATTACAAGGTAGAGATTCTTGTTCTATTTCTTCATTTTCTCCCAGGCATACAGAGTCTTCCTCTCTCTGTGCTGAACTGCCTGGAACTTGTGAAGTCATGACATAAGCACCCCTGTAGCCACCACCACTGAGACTGAGTTGGGTCAGACCTAAACCCATCACACTGGTTCTTGCCCAAGGCTCACTATAACCATTATCTGGCTATTATCTATGTTTTCTCAAGGCCCTAGGGCTGTAAAATCAGAAGGTGGTGAAGCCAGCCAGGCCTGTGTCCTTCCCTTCAGGGTGTCAAGCTCCCCTAGACCTCAGGTAGGTCCAGAGATGCTGTCTGGGAGCCAGAGCCTGGAGTCAGAAATCATAGAAATCTACCTGTTATTTTATTCTACTGCAGCTAAGCTGGCACTAAAACCATAAGATTCCATCCTTTCCACTCTTTACTCCCCCTTTCTGGGGCAGGAGAGTCTCTCTCCCATGTCCTCCACTAACACCACCATGGGTAACCATCAGTATTGCCCATCAAAATATTGCCAGAGTACCACTGATGTTCACTTAAGGTGAAAAGGGCTTGCAGCTATTGCTGCCAGAGCTGGAAATCACTTCTTTAGGTGTTGTGCTCGCCTCTGGTCATGGGTAAATCCAGAAATGCCACCCAACAGCCAGTATCTGGAATCAAGGACCCCAAGTGCCTGCTTGATGCTCTTTCCCCACTGTGGCCAAGCTGCTAGCTAAGCTGCAAAACAAAGCACTCTTTATTCTTACCTCTCCATTTGTCAAGCAGAAGGAGTCTCTTCTCACAGCCAACACAGCTGTGAATGTGCTGAGTCACACCAGAAAACAGCATATCCCAGAGACTCACCCAAGGCCTGTGAAGTTTACTAATTGTTTACTGCTGCTGGTTATTTAGTGCCCATGGGCTCTTTAGACAGCAAGTAATGAATCCTGGCAGGACTGGGTCCTTCCCTTCAGGGCAGTGAGTTCCTTTCTGCCCTTTCTGCCCTACGGTTTGTCTGGAAATGTGATATGAGAGCTAGGGCCTAGAATCGGGTCCTCATATCTCTGACCAGTGCCCTATTTAACTGTGGCTGAGCTGGTATCCAAGTTGCAAAACTAAGTCCTCTTAACTCTTCCCTCTCTTCTCCTCAAGTGGAAGGAAGTAGCTGCACTACCTGGGGTTGGGGAAGAAGTGACATAAGCACTTCCTAGCTGACATCACTGGTGTCTCCTTAGGTTGTATTCTCCCCAAGTCCACTGGCTCCAAGCCTGTCCCAGAAGCATAACTTGCCCAAGAATTGCAGTCCTTGTGGCCTAGACTGTCTTTCAAGTTTATTTGGTAACCCAGGACAGTTTAGCTGTTGTGGTGAGGCTTGCTGAAGCTCAAGATCTGACTGCTGGAATAGGCAATTTCTCTATGGCTAAAGCTGGTCTAAATGCTCCTGACGTAGGTATAGACAAAGTTTTGACTTGGTTCCAGTGTAAAGTGTCACAATTGCTACACTCTCCATTCCCCAAGTACACAGATTCTCTCTTCCTGCCATGCAGCCACTGCTGGGTGATGGGGAATGGATGGTGTCAGCAATTTAAGACTGTCTTTCCTACTCTGTTCAGTGCCTCTTTCAGAGATATGAAGTTAAAATCAGATACAGTGATTTTTTTTGTTATTGTTCTTATGAAGGTGTTTTCTGTGTAGATAAACTTCAGATTTGGTGTTCCTGCAGGGAAGATGATTGGTGGAGGCTTCTATTTGGCCATCCTACTCTGCCTCCTCCCCTAGCAAATGATTTCTTGAAGGGTGAGAGAAGCTGCACAACTTCAGGGCTGACATAGTTGATGTATTTTTACCTGCTGAATATGTTTGTTATTCAAGAACTGGGGATCATATTTATCTTACGTATTCTCTTATAATGTCATAGAATCATAGGTGTAAAGTAGCTTTTCATCATGCCAAACAAAGCCCCTCTCGCTCATTTGAACGTAGAAATTGATTTCATGGGGACTTAGTTCTAAAGAATAATCTCAGTGATGCAATCCACACCAAAGCTTCAATTTATGGATAGGTGAAGTCTTCTTTAGATTCTTTATTTTACTACAATATAAAAATAGATAGATAGTCATTTGTAAATTTTGGCTGCTCATTTTTAGTCATGGAAAGAATTAAATGTCTGCATGTTGAATAAAATATACTATTGAGAGGTGAAGCCAGCTGGGCTTCTGGGTCAGATGGGGACTTGGAAAACTTTTGTGTCTAGCTAAAGGATTGTAAATGCACCAATCAGCACTCTGTGTCTAGCTAAAGGGTTGCAAATGCACCAATCAGCACTCTGTAAAATTGCACCAATCAGCACTCTGTGTCTAGGTAAAGGTTTGTAAATGCACCAATCAGCACTCTGTAAAATGTACCAATCAACACTCTGTAAAATGGACCAATCAGCATTCTGTAACATAGACCAATCTGTGCTCTGTAAAATGGACCAATCAGCAGGATGTGGGTGGGGCCAAATAAGAGAATAAAAGCTGGCCACCCGAGCCAGTGGCGGCAACCCCCTTGGGTTCCTTTTCATGCTGTGGGAGCTTTGTTCTTTTGCTCTTCACAATAAATCTTGCTGCTGCTCACTGTTTGGGTTTTCACTACCTTTAAGAGCTATAACATTCACTGCAAAGGTCTGCGGCTTCACTCCTGAAGTCAGTGAGACCATGAACCCACTGAAAGGAAGAAACTCCAGACACATCTGAACATCTGAAGGAACAAACTCCAGACACACCATCTTTAAGAGCTGTAACACTCACCACGAAGGTCCACGGCTTCATTCTTGAAGTCAGTGAGACCAAGAACCCACCAGAAGGAATAAATTCCAGACACATTTTGGTGACCCAGATGGGATACATTTTGATGACCATGAAGGGGCAATCACCAAGCAGTGAGTACCATCGGACCCCTTTTGCTAGCTATTCTGTCCTATTTTTCCTTAGAAGTTGGGGGCTAAATACCGGGCACCTGTCAGCCAGTTAAAAGTGACTAGGCTGGCTGCTGGACTAAAGACATGGTTGTCAGGCTTTCTGGGAAAGGGTTCTCTAACAACCCCTGACTCTTCAGGAATTGGGATCGTTGGTTTGCCTGGAATCAGCTTCTGCTTTTCCTGTACTTCTGGGCTGAGGGTCGACAGAGAGGAAAGCCATTCAGCTCCAGGGTCCCAACAACAAGTTGGTTGACCCTGTGGCCATGAGCAGAACTCTCAAAGTCATGTCACCCAAGTGAGACTCGCCCATCTATCCTATCTATCCTGACCCTTGCCTCCTGGGTCCTAATGCTTGTCAGACAAACTTCATCTCACCTTTCTTCTCCAAGGCTAGTCCTGCTTCTAAAATCCACTCCTTATCTCTAGTGCTTTTCTAGTTTCTCCTATAGGAATGATTTCTAGTATAAACTTCAGGACTCTGTTACTTTTTTTAGGCACCTGGGCTCACCAATCAGAAAGACATAATTTTTGCCCAAAACCCCATGGGGGTGGGGGACTATCTGGAATTTTAGGATCCCTCCTCAGATCTAGCAGGCCTAACAAAGCTATTCCTGAAGCTAGGATATGGGGAGCTTCAGAAATGGTATCTTTCCTATTCATATAAGTGAGGACAAAAGGCATCACACTTCCAACTCTGGAGATCCCTTCCCTCCCTCAAGGTATGGCCCTCCATTTTGGGGACATAGCATCTTTATAGGACAGGGGTAAAGTCCCAATACTAACAGGAGAATGCTTAGGACTCTAACAGGTTTTTGAGAATGTGTCAGTAAGGGCCACAAATCTGATTTTTCTTGGTCCTCTTTGCAATCTGGGAGGAAAGGCAAGGGGGCAGCTTTTGAAGAATGCACCAGTAAGGGCCACTAAATCCGACCTTCCTTGGTCCTCCTTGTGGTCTAGGAGGAAACCTAGTGTTTCTGCTGCTGTATCAGTGAGTGCAACTATTCCAATCAGCTGGGTCCAGGGACCATTGTGGGTTCTTGGGCAAGAGGTGTTTCTGCTGCTGCATCAGTGAGCACAACTATTCTGATCAGCAGGGTCCAGGGACCATTGTGGGTTCTTGGGCCAAGGGTAGAAACAAACCAAAACCATGGGCAGTTTTGTCTTTCAGATGGGAAACACTCAGGCATCAACAGGCTCACCCTTCAAATGCATGCTAAGCTATTGGGACCAATTTGACCCACAGACTCTGAAAAAGAGGCAGCTCCTTTTTTTCTGGATGATGGCCTGGCCCCAGTATTCTCTCTCTGATGGGGAAAAATGGCCACCTGAGGGAAGTTTAAATTACAATACCATCTTGTAGCTTTACTTTTTCTGCAAGAAGGAAGGCAAATGGATTGAAATACCTTATGTCCAAGCTTTATTTTCATGGAAGGAGGATCCACAACTATGCAAAGCTTGCAATTTACATCCCACAAGTGGACCTCTCAGCTTACCCCCATATCCTAGCCTCCCTATAGCTCCCCTTCCTATTAATGATAAGCCTCCTCTAATCTCCCCTGCCCGGAAGGAGACAAGCAAAGAAATATCCAAGGGACTACAAAAACCCCTGGGTTATCGGTTATGTCCCCTTCAAGCTGTAGGGGGAGGGGAATTTGGCCCAACCCGGGTACATGTCCCCTTCTCCCTCTCTGATTTAAAGCAGATCAAGGCAGATCTGTGGAAGCTTTCAGATGATCCTAATAGGTATATAGATGTCCTACAGGGTCTAGGGAAAACCTTCGATCTCACTTGGAGAGATGTCATGCTATTGTTAGATCAAACCCTGGCCTTTAATGAAGAGAATGTGGCTTTAGCTGCAGCCAGAGAGTTTGGAGATACCTGGTATCTTAGTCAAGAAAATGATAGAATGACAGCCAAAGAAAGGGACAAATTCCCTACTGGTCAGCAAGCCATCCCCAGTATGGATCCCCACTGGGACCTTGACTCAGATCATGGGGACTGGAGTCACAAACATCTCTTGACCTGTGTTCTAGAAGGACTAAGGAGAATTAAGAAAAAGCCCATGAATTGCTTAACGATGTCCACCATAACTCAGGGAAAGAAGAAAATACTTCTGCCTTCCTTGAGTGGCTATGGGAGGCCTTAAGGAAATATACTCCTCTGTGATCCTACTCCCTCAAGGGTCAACTGATCCTAAAAGATAGGTTTATTACCCAGTCAGCCACAGATATCAGGAGAAAGCTCCAAAAGTGAGCCCAGGGCCCTGAACAAAATCTGGAGGCATTATAAACCTGGCAACCTTGTTGTTCTATAATAGGGACCAAGAGGAACAGGCTGAAAAGGAAAAGTGAGATCAGAGAAAGGCTGCAGCCTTAGTCATGGGCCTCACACAAATAAACCTTGGTGGTTCAAAGAGGACAGAAAATGGAGCAGGCCAGTCACCTGGTGGGGCTTGTTATCAGTGTTGTGTGCAAGGACACTTTAAAAAAGATTGTCCAATGAGAAACAAGCTGCCCCCTCGCCCATGTTCAATATGTTAGGCAATCACTGGAAGGCACACTGCCCCAGAGGACAAAGGTTCTCTGGGCCAGAAGCCCCAAACCAGATGATCCAACAACTGGACTGAGGGTGCCCAGGGCAAGCGCCAGCTCATGTCATCACCCTTACTTAGACCCAGGTATGTTTAACCATTGAAAGCCAGGAAATTGACTTCCTCCTGGACACTGGTGCAGCTTTCTCAGTGTTAATCTCCTGTCCTGGACAGCTGTCCTCAAGGTCCATCACCATCTGAGGAATCCTGGGACAGCTTGTAACCAGGTATTTCTCCCACCTCCTCAGTCGTAATTGGGAGAATTTGCTACAGATAGTAAGTATGCTTATCTAATCCTACATGCCCATGCTACAATATGGAAAGAAAGGGAGTTCCTAACCTCTGGGGGAACCCCATTAAATATCACAAGGAAACCATGGAGTTATTGCATGCAGTGCAAAAACCCAAAGAGGTGGCAGTCTTACAGTGCCAAAGCCACCAAAAGAGGAAGAACAGGGGAGAACAGCAGCATAAGTGGCTGGCAGAGGCAGGAAAAGACCAGTAGAAATAAAAGAGAGAAAGAGACAGAAAGTCAGAGAGAGAGAGAGAGAGAGGAAGAGACAGAGACAAAGAGGGAGTCAGAAAGAAAGAGACAAAGAAGAAGTCAAAGAGAAAGAAAGAGAGATGGAAGTAGTAAAGAAAAAATAGTGTACCCTATTCCTTTAAAAGCCAGGGTAAATTTAAAACCTATAATTGATAATTGAAGGTCTTCTCCATGACACTATAACACTCCAATACCACCTTGTTGTCAGTGTAAACAAGGGCATAGCCCAAAAGCACTGAGGCCACTGACAACCTGTAGCCTTCTTATCAAAAATCCTTAACCCAGCATGTTTCCTAACAAGGGATCTAAATCTTAATTAATTACCATACGAAGGTCCGACCAGACCTAGGAGGAACTCCCTTCAGGACAGGATGATAGATGGTTCCTCTCAGGTGATTAAGGGAAAAAGACATAATGGGTATTCAGTAAGTGATAAGGAAACTCTTGTAGAAACAGTTAGGAAAATTGCCTAATAATTAGTCTGTTCAAACATGCGAGCTGTTTCCACTCAGCCAAACCTTAAAGTACTTACAGAATCAAGAAGGAGCAATCTATACCAATTACAAGTTAATATGGACTGAACAAGGTCTTATTAATAGCAAAGAATAATTGAAATTCCAAACTTACAAGGTTTTCAACTAAAGAAAAGTTTGCTAAAAGTTAACAGCGTAACATGTATTATCCTACTACCACACACTCTCAAAGGATTTCTCAGTTTGCAAGAAATAATGAAATCTATCCTTACTCTACAATCCCAAATAGACCCTTTGGCCACAGTGACTCTCCAAAACCGCCAAGGCCTAGACCTCCTCACTGCTGAGAAAGGAGGACTCTGCACCTTCTTAGGGGAAGAGTGTTGTTTTTACACTAACCAGTCAGGGATAGTAAGAGATGCCACCCAGCATTTAAAGGAAAAGTCTTCTGAAAAGAGACAATGCCTTTCAAACTCTTATACCAACCTCTGGAGTTGGGCAACATGGCTTCTCCCCTTTCTAGGTCCCATGGCAGCCATCTTGCTATTACTTACTTTCGGGCCCTGTATTTTTAACCTCCTTGTCAAATTTGTTTCCTCTAGGATCGAGGCCATCAAGCTACAGATGGTTTTACAAATGGAACCCCAAATGAGCTCAACTAACAACTTCTACTGAGAATCCCCGGACTCACCTGCTGGCCCTTTCACTGGCCTAAAGAGTTCCCCTCTGGAGGACACTACAACTGCAGGGCCCCTCCTTTGCCCCTATCCAGCAGGAAGTAGCTAGAGCGGTCAGCGCTGAGTTCCCAACAGCAGTTGGGGTGCCCTGTTTAGAGGGGGGATCAAGAGGTGAAGCCAGCGGGGCTTCTGGGTCGAGTGGGGACTTGGAGAACTTTCGTGTCTAGCTAAAGGATTGTAAATGCACCAATTAGCACTCTGCAAAATCACACCAATCAGCACTCTGTGTCTAGCTAAAGGGTTGCAAATGCACCAATCAGCACTCTGTAAAATGGATCAATCGGTGCTCTGTAAAATGGACCAATCAGCAGGATATGGGTGGGGCCAAATAAGGGAATAAAAGCTGGCCACCCAAGCCAGCAGCAGCAACCCACTTGGGTTCCCTTCCACGTGGAAGCTTTGTTCTTTTGCTCTTCACAGTAAATCTTGCAGCTGCTCACTGTTTGGGTCTGCACTACCTTTAAGAGCTGTAACACTCACTGTGAAGGTCTGTGACCTCACTCCTGAAGTCAGCAAGACCACGAACCCACCGGAAAGAAGAAACTCTGGACACATCTGAACATCTGAAGGAACAAACTCCGGACACCCCATCTTTAAGAGCTGTAACACTCACTGTGAAGGTCTGCAGCTTCATTCTTCAAGTTGGTGAGACCAAGAACCCACTGGAAGGAATAAATTCCAGACACACTATTTACAGAGGAAAAAATTCGTGTGATCTTTTTGTCATATTACTTACTTAAGTGAGCTTATATTTGAAGTATTAAGAAACATAAGAAAAAAAGTGAAAAAGATCCCAAGTATGAAACAATATAGCAAAGTTTGGTGAAGTTCAGGTGAGAGGCAGTTTGGTGAGAACTGAAATTGTCATAAAAGATTTTTTTATTCATGCTGGTTATTTCATTATTAGAGAGGAAGTTGATAACACTGGGGAGTTGGGGTCAAGTTCAAGTTTGTCAGAAGATTTTTTTATTACTCCTATTTTTTCAGAGCAAAAATAAATAAATAAGTAAATTTTAACCTTATTGAAATTGCTGGTAGCTTATTTATTTTTTGGTATCTCGCTACTGGATACATATCAAAAATAACTAATCATTGATGTGCTTTCCTTTTTTTTTCCTCTCAAAGCATCAGTTATTTATATATATAATAATGATATTATAAAATAGATGAGCTCAACTCCTCTCTATAATTCCAGGAGGATGCCATTTAAGGAGCCACACCTATGCCTGCCCTTCTACTAACCCTGCAATAAGTTTGCTAGCCCTAGAAGCTGAAGATACTGAGAAGAGCACATGTGATGCTTAATGAAATAAAATATTATCCCAGAGAATTTGACACAAGTTGGTGATCAAATATCTTGGATTCTCTGATCAGCTGCACTTTATACTTTTTACTCCAGAATAATAATGGCTTAGTCTTTCATTCTCTAAAGCATCCTGGACTAAATAATACTTTATACTTTCTCTTTGGTTTTACAGGGAATCACGAATGTCCTTTGTCTTTAATTATAGAATTGCTTGCTTTTTCACGGCAAAAGTATAATCTATGACATGTTGGTTGTCCTTGTTGATACCCACAAGGCTTCACACCTAGATGGTGCTCAATAAAGTTTATTGTATTGAAGAACACAGTAACAAAATTGAGAATAAGCTTGAAGGGAAGCAACATGTTCCTGACAAAGTGTTAAGAATGGCAGTAGTAGTGGGTCAAAGGGTAATGGGTATCTACTGAAATATGACACAGGTTACGTGATGTGGTTCTATACCGAGACATATTTCCAGTGTATTACCTGACCTTTCTCTTGGTTTTGAGATTCTATATCAATTCTGAATAAATGTTCTTTTAAAATGATTTTCATCTTCTACATACGGTTAGATAAGCATCTAGTCTTACCCTATTTATTATAAGATCTATTAATCATCACAGTTAATGCTGTTAATATGTTTGTTCATTGACTCTGTAAGCTCTTTTTGAAACTGTCTTTTTGTTTACAGAAGCATCAAGAAATATTACGATGATTATTACTAGGATTTATTACTTGCAGTTTCTGATTTGGGGATTTAACATACTTTTAATTGCACGTAGTAAACAGAGCATCTTTCCTCCCCAGATTTCCCAGAACCATATTTAAGTGAACCTTAGAACATAAAGAATTTTAACCACTGAGAAGAATACAAGAAATTGGTTTTCCAGTAAAGAAATTAATAAAGAGGATATTCTTGAAGATGTCTGCAACAATCTCTATTTTACTTGTACATAAATAAAGCAACAATAATATTCTCGTACCCATATGTAGTAAATACAAAGGAAAAGAGAAGGAAAATTGAAAATACTGTCCATCCTCATTGACTTGTTCCAAATTGATTTGTTACACATTTCAGGAGAGCACTAGCTAAACCTATTTATATGGAGGAAAGCTACAGAGTGTCTCCTTTCTTCTTAGAAAAGACAAAGGAAATTTTCAAACACCTCTGTGGGTTTAGATGGTTGCTGTGGACTACTTTGTCTGCCTCAATCTCGTAATGCCATGACCCCTAGAAGATTTTGGATGTGAAGTAGAATAGAGATGTGTCTGTTAGTTAAACACATTTCCTTTATAAGTGAGTTAATATGTCAGTTCACTTTATAAGTGAGTTATATGTCAGTTTGGGTTCTACAAGAAATGGATGACACGACATAATTAAATGTGCAAGAGACTGATTGTGGGAAACACTTCTGAGGATAATGGGCAGAAGGGGCAGGAGTAGTCAAGGAGAGCCTTCCCTGGAAAAAAAAGAGAGAGGAAATGAAGAGGAATTTATATGAAGACAAAGTCTTGGCCCAGCTGATGGTAACCCCCAGACCAGAGCTTTCCATTAGAACAGACCAGTTTGTGGCAGAGACTCCCAACTCAAGGTTCCCACTGTGCTCAGTGATTATCTAGGAGCAATCCGGGGTAGGGTGGCTTCATCAAAAGTGCTCTCTTCAGTTGTGAAAGAGTGGCAGCTTCAGGCTATCAGGTAACAATTCTTCTCACAACAGATTGTCTCTTGATGAGTGATCTGAGTGGTAACAACAAAAAAGCCATTCTCCAGATTTAAAAGTATACTTGACCTATTAAAAATTAGGTATTGTGAATAATTCTTCAAGACTATAAGATCTCCACTGAGAACTTGGTAAAATCTTGGCCTCCAACTTTTTCTTATCACCCATCTAACTTAATCCAAATTATCTATCAATATGGTGCTAAACTTTGGCCCCACTCTTACTGCGTGCATTTTTTTTCCTTAGATTCCCTATGGCATCTGAGAATTTGAGCAGTGTAAAATTATTGAGACAGAACTGAACCTTGACTGACCTTCCTCTGTCTATTCCATAAAATCTTTAGGCTTCTCATTCCCTCAAATGTTCATCTGAATATTGTTCTCACATGGCAATAATTGAATAAAGGTTTTGGCCATGGACTTTGATTGTTCTTTTTCCTTGCACAATTCACTATTTTGCTGCCCCTTATTCAATCTCTGACTATATCTTTGCTTATTCCTTTTTGTACTCAATTCCAAAAGAGTTCTCCCTTCTCTGGCTGGATTGCTAATGGATAAAAAGTGCCTCTTAAAACCTCCCTGGGATTTTGCTGTTTAACACTATGAAGCTTATATTACTACTTTATGGAGTTCCTCTACATTGCATAGATCATCATTTGGAATTGGTTTTGATTTGAGAAGATTTCACAGCACCTGCTGTGGAGCTTCTTGTGACAACTCCACTCGTCAAGCTGACTTAAAGCCAAAAGAACTGAGAAACCACCTGCTGATTTCACAGCTAGGTGAGTAATGAGGAAAGTGTTTTGCTGATTTTTCCTGGAGATTTCTTAAAGAGTTACAAATTTATGGTTTCTTAATTTTGTATGTGTGAGGAAAAATCAAGTACAAAAAATGCAATGGCATAGTTGGAAGATGATAGAATAACTCAAGGAATCTTATTTTATACAATACATCTGTATGTTCATGTACAATATTCTTTGGAAAAAGAACGTTTAAATCCTATAGCATTCTACACTTGGGTGTTATAAATAAGTGTTTGGGTAGAACAATTAGACTTGATATTTTAGATTATTTTACCCACCGAATCCGATAACAGCTTGAAGGAGGGACCCTTGGATTTTTGCATTAGCTTTATTAATGGCTTCCTGGCCTTGTATATTTTATCACAGAATAGAGCTTGGATGAGTTACAGAATTCCATTAACCAAGTGAAACACAAGGTACCAGAGGCAGGATTTCAGAAATTGGGAAGGGCCTGGCAAGATTAATTTGGGGATGCAGGTGTCGCTGGAGTTCTAGACAGGTTGTTGGATAAGAAATTAAAAAACAGACCAAGATGAAATAAAACCCAGTTATATGAGCTAGAAGCAGATGGAGAGAGATTCAGATTCCACACACTAATAAAAGAACCTTGGATTTTGACAAGAGCATTATTTTTCAGATGTTGTGAACGGAGCCGAAGAGACTGTGTTCAAAAAAAGAAGAAAAGGAAAGGAGAAGGAAAACACTGTGACTTCACACTTCTACTATTCTATAATAGTAATTACTTATAATTGAGCACTTACGTGTCAGGAGTTATGCTAAGAGCTTTACACACATTAATTACTTAGTTTCACTTTAATTCTATGGGTTACATACTATTAATGTAGTTTTATGGAGGAAATACTTTGATGTGTGAAGGTTCAGAACAGTTTCTAGAGCCAGATTATCTGTGTTTAAATCTTGGTCCTCATTTTCTAGCTGTCGATTTGAGGTTAATTGGGTTGTTGCAAAAATTAAATGAGTTAATATATGTAAAGCATCTAGAATAGTATGTATTGGACACTCAATAAGTAACAGTTATCATTTGACAGGTGTGGCATCCAAGGCTGAGTTTAATTTGACTAAATTAAGTTATCAATTCTCCTCATCCCCTGCTCCTCCTATGTCATTTTAACCTGTGGCATGTGCTCTTTTCACTGTCACAAGTCAGAGAAATCACAGAAATAATTCCTGCTAAAGACTCTGGATTATCAGTTCAAGAGCAATGTGCTAACTCTATTCAAGGTCTGGAGTTTGGATGTTTGAGCTTTAAAGGGGCTACATGAAAGAAGGTGGAGATGGGACAAATGAGTTCTAGAAGTGTTAAAGACTTTTTTTTATTTTCTGTTTTATTTACATTATAACTGCCTGACAATCCCTGTTCACCACCCGGCCCAGATCTTTCCACCTATTCTATCCTTTAGTGCTATTTGTTTGGTGAGAGTTGTGTATTAATGTTGTGTTTGTAACCATTAATAATTCTAGTTGTGATGCTGTACCTTTTTGTAGGTAGTATTAATTTCCTTAAGTATTTAGGAAAAGCACTCCAAAACACTGAGGGCAAAAATTTTAGCTTTAAATGCTTTCAGCAGCCAGGCAGAGATTCTAATTAAAAGTAGCCAGATAGAAGAAACAGTAGAAAGTCAGCAAGTTGGTAGGAAATCTTTAGGGCATATGCCTTGTCTAAATGGATGAGTCACAACTAGGCTCTGGAGAGCTCTTCCACAAAGGAATGAGATAGAATTAAGATATTTCAAAATAATCCCCGAGTTCTTATTTTTACATGAAATTTCATGATTAAAATTTTTGTTCTAGTTGATGTAAAATTTACTCTAAATTAAAAAGAAAAATATATTACTCGGTAGATGGTTCAAGGGTTACTTTACCTTTACTGAGTAATCCTTGACTATGAAAGATTGTGTTAGATTACCCACAGCATCTATTTTATTAATACCCTGTTTTCATCATTTAAGCCATTAATATGTGCAATAATAATGATAATAATAACCATATTCTCTTAGTAGAAACACTCAGTTGACACATTTAACTTTAAGCAGGGTCTTCAATAGTGGAACGAGAATGGCTCGTCAGTCTTCTCAAAGGCAATTTTTCCATCACTAACTTTGCACAATAACACATGGGGCAAAAGACCTGGCTGAGCAAGTCCAGCTTGAGTCTATGAATGTTGTTGACATGTGCACCAAGCATGAATCTTGTTTTTCTTATCACTCTTCTCAGTCAAAATGAGCCAACCTTCCTGCTCCCAGAAAGATGACCCATTTCTCTTGTTATCTGTGGATATTGACACAATTGAGAAGTATCAATTATTTATTCATAGTTCTCCAAATCTCTGAATTCTAAGACCCATACAATGGCTCAAATTTGAAACTTACAAATGCTTAAAGTGATAAAACCATATGGTCCCAGAGTGGAAAGCCAAATTCAAGCCATATAATTCAAACTTATATCTGATGCTTATGAAGAAGAGATTTATTTTTTAAACTGTGCGTTCACCAAAAACATATAATGTCTCCTCTGGTATAAATGATATATCAGTTGATGATTCATTTACAAAAAATGTCCAGGGAGTCGTATTGGGCAGACAATTTGGATGGCTAAAAATGATGTTTGCCTCCAGGGCTAAAAAGCCCCAGTGGAATTCATTGCTCCTCTATAAACTTTTCAGAAATGTGTTTGGTGGGGAAAGATTTAATTCTGGGAAGAGTAAAACCAGGGTGTATAAAGCTAGACATGGATAATATACTGGGGAAACAGAGAACAATGGGGCCTTTAAAGTAATCCTTCCAGTGTTTGCACTAGTAAGGTTTTAAGAAAATGCTTTTATTTTCCTCTTATTATTTGATCCAAATTCTTTATTATATATTCAGGCTGTAGGGGCTTGGGGAAGGATAGGCTATATGTATAATTGAAATTGAAAGTAAGATGACATCTGCTATAATCAGCAATAAGATTGCCTTGATATTTGGAGAAAACATTGTAGAAAAAATGAGGTGATAATTTAAAAAATCTTTTCACTCAGTCTCTGGATGTAAGTCACAGAAACAGCTAGGGGAAAAATTGCTTTTAGAGAACAGGCAATACTTTGGTCAAATGGAGGTACCTCAGGCCATTAAAATTATTGATACATTCTTCTGTTAATTCAGCATTCTATTATTAATTTAGCATTTAGTAATTTTATCACTCATTTATTATCCAAAATTTAGTTAGTGTCTATAAAAACATATTATTGAAATTTTGAGAGAAGATAGAACCATATAGATGGGAAAGCCAATTCAACTTTGGCTAGAATGTAGGCAGAGTTCATGGAGTATATGCACTGTTGAGGACTGCAGAGAATTCACTCTGGCTTCACCGGTAAGCTTAATGTCTGGGAAGAAGAAAGGGTTTAAAGAATTAAGAGGATGACACGTAGAAAAGTCTATAAATATTACAAGCAAAAACTGTTACCGAGACAAGTGGAGTGACCTGGCCAAAATTACACAGCTGGTTATGGCAGAGTTGGAAGAAACATAACAAGGTCTAGATTACTGATCCTATACTGGGGGAGATTTTACCCATCAGGGGAAATTTGGCAACATCCACAGATGTTTTTGGTTATCACAACTTGGATGACGCAACTGGCTTCTAGTGGGGAGAAACTATAGGATATTGCTAAACAGCATAGCCTCTCATCATGAATAATTATCTAGCTCTAACTGCCAGTAATACAAAGTTGAGAAACTATGGTCCAAAGAAAGAATATAGAAAATGGGATGGAGGCAGCATAATCAAAAGCAGCAGGAGTATAGAGATGGGAAAGAAGGTGTGGGACACACAGTGACAGCATGTTTTTCACTTGTCCATTTCTGTGTGTATAAATGAGATACACCAACTATGCATATTTCACCCCAGGGCAGCACTTCCATGGATAATTACCTGGTCACAATCTTTGAATTCTAGTTTCCTAGTTCCAAACATGAAATGAAGAGTAAATCGATTCTCCTTAAACTGAATGTGTCTTTCACCTGAAAACACAGGCTTGGCACATATAAATAATTGTAATGGGTAAGGCCTAGGTCTGATGGCTAGCCCAGGAAAGTTAAAGGATAACAACTGCCCCACTCCAGCAGGATTCAGATGAAGGTGATGACAGAAAATAGACATGGCTGGAGAATGGGGGTGTCTTAGTCCATTTTGTGTTGCTATAACAGGATGCCTAGGTTTGATAATTTATAAAGAAAAGAAATTGATTTGACCCATGATTCTGATAGCAGGAAGGTTCAGAATTGAAAAGTTGAATATTATGATGACCCTATGATGCTTCAATTTATGATGGAGAGTAGAAAAAGGGTGAAGAGTATGCAAAGATATCCTTATGGCTTTTCTGGTCACAGCTGACATGGCTTCTCTCATGGTTTGGAGTCAAATGCCTGTAACTTTGTCAGGTGGGAATTACACATTCCTGGTGGCTCTATAATGTTGGGGTCTTGACAGTGGCCCCAATCTCACAGCTCCACCAGGCACTGAGGTGAGCTCCCTGTGTCAGCTCTAACCTCACATTTTTAACTCAGCATTGCCCTACTTCACTGGTTCCACCCCATTGGCATATCTCTGCCTTGGTCCACAGACTATTTCATACCTTCTTTGAAATGTTGGTGGAAGAAACTATGCTTCCATAGCATTGCATTCTGAAGGCCTGCAAATTAGTTCCATCTGAATGTGAATGCCACCAAGGCTTATGGCTTGCATTCTTTTTGGTGGCAGCATGTGCCTTAACCTGGGGCCCCTTGAGCAATGCTTCTTGCTCTAACAGAGGAGCTGGGATGTGGAAAGCAGTGTCCCACAGTGGCACTGGAAAGTGGCAACGTGGTCCTGTCCTTGATACTATTCTGTTGTTCTAGGTCTCTGGGCCTGAGATGGGAGGGGCAACCTCAGTAATCTTTTAAATGCCTTTTTCTAATTGTTTTGACTATTAGCACCTGGCTCTGTTTTATCGTGCTAATCTCTTTAGTAAGTGGTTGCTTGGCCATACCCTTGAATTTCTCTCATAAAAATACACTTTCATTCTCTACCACATGGCCAGACTGTGAATTTTCCAAATTCTTACTCTCTGCTTCCCTTTTAATTGCAAATTCTGTCTTTAGATCATTCTTTTCTCTTATTATTACTCTTTTTTTTTTTCTGTAGCTCAGCACAGCTATTAAAAAGAACCATGCAGCTTCTTGAATACTTTGCTGCTCAGAAATTTCTTCTACCAGGTATACTAGTTCGTTTTTCTTATTTTCCACCTTCACAAAGCCCTGGGACATGGACACAATGTAGCCAAGTCCTTTGCTAAAGTGTAACAAGGGTGACCTATCTCTACTTCCCAATAGGTACCTCTGAATTTCCATCTGAGATTTTGTCAGAATGGCCTTTACTGTCCATATTTCCATTAATATTTTGGTTACAGACACTTAACCCATCTCTGAGAAGTTCCAAACTTTCCCTCATCCTTTTGTCTTCTGATCCCTCATCAGAAGGGCCCTTAATGCTCTTTTCATTGCAATACAGGCCATACAGGCTATTCTATTATGCTCCTCAGCAGACTAGAATACAATCACTACAAATTATGCATTTCCAAAGCTGCCTTCATATTTCCAGTTGTCTGTATAACAACATCCTAATCTTCAATACCAATTTTCCATCTTTATTTAGCATTGCTATAACAGAATACCTGAGGCTGGATAATTTATAAAGAAAAGAGGTTGATTTGGCTCACAATTCCAGTGGCTGGAAAGTTCAAGATTGAACATCTGTATCTGGTGAGGGCCTCATGCTACTTCAACTCATGGCAGAAAGTTAAAGGGGAGCTGCAATGTGTAAAGAGATCACATGGTGAGAGAGTAAGAAATAGAAATTGAGAAAGCCAGACTCTGTAACAAGTCACTCTCTTGGGAACAAATCTGTTCCTGAGAAAGTAAGAACTTACTAACTCCTTTGGTGGGGTATTAATGTATTTGTGAGGGATTCGACCCCATGACCCAAACACCTTCGACTAGGCCTTGCCTCCCAACACTGCAACATTGGGATCAAATTTCAGCGTTGAGTTTTAGTGGGGACAAACCACATCTAAACCATAGCAGAAGACATTACTTTAGACCATGGTTACTCAGAGAGCACCAGATCCACCCTGTCTGGACAAGAGGGGGATATCAGACATTGAGTTTTGAGCATGAACTGTAAATGAACCTTCTTATGCTAGGCACCTCTGGAAGAGAGACCACAGGGCTTCCTCTCTTATAAGATAACTGGGTACTCTTATCAATTATCGGTAGGTGTTCATGGGCAAGGCTGCCCACACAAAAGAAATCCAAAAATCCTTTCACAGTGTGATACTAAAGCCTGTTAGTATCTGTTACACTGTTACAATTCCAAGGTATCATTTGCATCTAAGTTCAAAATATTACTTTTTTACAAAGTTACAGCATCTTGCTTAGGCATAAACATCTTATTACCAGGTGCCATTGTTTTGGTGGGGGGTGGTAAAAGACCCTAAATATCTCCCAGTCAAACAATTTTGTTACTTTTTTACATTTCAGGTCAAAATATCACTGAACCTGAGAGTTTGAAGACACTTAAAAGTTTCCAGAAGATATCAAAGTAGTTGTGGTGAATCTGAATATCAACATTAAAAATGGACTAAAACTTTAGTTTTAAATAATTACACAAAAATGGGAAATAAATCCTTCATTGGAACAGGATTTTTTCTAAAAAGTTGAGAAAGAAGGACTCTGCATTTTCCTGGCTCTCTCCTCTACTTGCTTAGGCATCCAAGGTTCTTCCGCCTTGCCATGTGCCAGCCTTGGATACAGAGAACTTTTACTGCTGTAAATTGTATTTACTTCTCAGAATTCCTGAGCCTTGATACTAGGTTCTCTGTGGGAGCTCGATAAATATTCATTGATGGGGATGGTAATGAATACTAGATTTTTTTGGCTCCCTGCTTTCTGACTTTAATCCAGCCATTTCCTTTTCTCTTCCCTGGGGGGACTGGCAATCTGTTTAAAACATGTTTGCACTTTGGAATCAGGAGGAGAAGCCAGCATAATTATTAGCTTCCAGTGACTCCTGGACTGTCAGTTAATTCTCGGGTCTTGACATTTTCTCTACTCTACACAGAGCTTAAGTTTATACATAAGTGAATTAGTATCACCCTGAAA
Source organism: Pongo abelii (assembly GCF_028885655.2). Taxonomy (NCBI): domain Eukaryota; kingdom Metazoa; phylum Chordata; class Mammalia; order Primates; family Hominidae; genus Pongo; species Pongo abelii. The sequence continues at coordinate 51,164,045 of NC_071997.2, read as the reverse complement.
GATTTATTTCAGTGATGAAAGTATGTCTAGGAAGCCTCCTTTCCCTCTCAAAATAACATGTTCCAAACACACAACACTGGTGTATACCTCCCTGAAATTCTATTATTCATCCAGTATCTGGACTACAAACTGTCTCCTCTTTGAAAAGTTAATTCAGGTGGCTTTGAGTGTGGCAGGAAATCAGCATGGAGAATGGACTTGGTTATGGTCTTAATGCTGCCAGTAATTACCTGTGCAACTTCACAAAACTCATTTTATCACTTTGGGGCTCAGTTTTCTTACCCAGAAAATGATAAGCCTGGAAAAAAAAAAGTGTGTTTTCTTTAATCTCTAATTTTTTTAAAAAAGAAAGAAAGTAAAACAACTCCCATGCAGATGAAAAATGAACATGTGTTAAATATACCATTTAACTCAATATTTAAATTAGGAAAGAAATATGTAAGATGTTACTATCAGTTTATAGGTCAGAATCCAAAGAAAAGATATATTTATAGAGGTAGAAGAATGAAATAAATATACAAATTGAGGCCAAACAAGCTGTTTTCACCTTGAGGAAGTCAGTTGAACCTGCACTATATAAATTTTCTGGGTCTGTGAAGAAAACTTTTTTTTCATTGCCCTCAGATATCTACAACTTGGAGAATTATAAAATAGCTCCTATAAAATCAATATAGTTAACTCTAAAAGGTGTATTCTGAGCAATGCATAGTTTTGTTTTGTTTTGTTGTTGTTTTTGTTGTTGTTGTTGTTGTTGTTGGTTTGTTTGTTTTTACCAAAGCACAAATTTTCCCTTACATTACAAATCAGGTGCTAAGTACAATGTTTGGTCACAGTGGGTCCTCAAGGTTTATTAGTCACTAATATTTCTTCTAAAATGATAATTTCTCTGTGGTTTAGCATCCAAATCTGCTGCCTAAAATTTTGTGTACTTCAAGAGCAATCTGCTCTTTGTTCTCAAACCTAATATTAACTGGATGCTATATATCAGTTTATACTTTTTATCAAATTACATTTCTCTGATCCTGTGAGGAGAATATTTATTGTCTTTTTTCTCTCCCTCATTTGAGGGAGACTGTCAAGCTATTCAAAGCTTCCCAACAGGGAAGCATCCTGCGAGAGTCCTTTACTTTATCTGGCATCACTAACTATTTCTTTTTTTTAAACGAGGAATATGCCCATATAATTCAGGTTAAATCACTGTGTCCTGATCCTTCACCAATGCTTACCTTCTCCTGTTTGACAATTCACTTTAACCACACACTCTTTTCTATAGTTACCTCTGGCTTCAAGCAGATCTTTCACCCCTTCATTCTTTCCATTCTTCCTTCCTGTTTAATTTCACTGATTCCAACGAAAAGTCAACTCTTGGAAACAGATCAAAGTCTAAATGAGGGCTATTTTGTCATATTTGTAAATAAAAATTCTGAAGCAGATAACAGTTATGATAAAAATGTTACATGACTTTGGCAAAATTGGGTGTCTGTGGTGAGGATGGGTTATTAGTGCTTTGTTGAAAGCAACCTCCTAATTGGATGCAATCACTGCTTCCAACTAACAATACTTGATTTCATGTGCACAAGTCCCTAATCAATGTTTTAGTTTCTGGACTTTAGTTTTAAAATCTTATTTTTCTTTCAAATGCAACTGAGGGATATATTTTCTTCAATGTTTATTTCTAATTTAGTTTTTAGATCATAATTGGCTGGTATAGTCATTTTTCATCAGATGAAAGAACATTGGCAACATAATTGTGCTTCAAAAAATTTTACTGGAATGGAACCCAAAATCTTTTAACCTAAATTGATAACAAATTGGCAAATCCAAATCTCGTGGGTGTGTCTGTGTTTGCTCACTATATAACTGCAATACTTGGGTTTTTTTTTCCTTCAGTGAATAGCCCACTGAATTATAGAAAGTGGCAAGTAAGGCCAATTAAGCAAATTTGCACTATTGCAGTTTTAATTCATAAAAAGCTTGAATAATAAAATATTTGTAAAGAGACTGTTTTACTGCATATATATCAAATGTAAATTAGAATCAGGGTGATAATATATTTACTACATAGAGGAAAGGAAATATTTTTTCTCACCCATTCTAGGTTCATTGCTGAGGTCCTTTAAACAAAAGACAAATTAACAAAAAAATGCATCAAATTGATTTAAAGTAAGTTTTATGTGAACAGCATCCTTCATAAGGAAGTGAAGACCCAAAGGAACGGGTAAATCTGTGTATTTTTATGTTAGCTTTGATGAATAAGTGGATAGCCATGGAGAAGTATGATTAAATTAAAAACTGAAGATAATTTAGCAAAGTTGGTTTGTTCAAATTCTGTTCCGTGTCACTGTGTCTTCAGAAATAAAGACGCTTCTTTCCTCTATACATGAGGAGGGTAGCTCTCTAATGAGGGCCTTTGAATCTGCTTCAGGGGAGAAGAGTAAGGGGAATATGAGAGTGGACTTCCTGTTTCTGCTATTTTCTCGAATGCCAAAGTTCCATGTTTTGGGGTAGCATGTCCTGAATCCCATCAACCATAATCAGTAGATTAAAAAATATATATATGCTATCTTATCAATGAGGTACTTTCAGAGCAGCAAAAGGACTTTCAAGCAGTCTATCTTCATAAAAAATTTATATACTTGCTTTAAAAGGATTTTGACATTATTAATTTGTTAAATAAATCTGACATTCATTTGGCCCCAGATCTCTGTGTAGGGCCTTGCATATTGTGGATATTTAAAAACAACAAGACAACAAAAATAACATAATTTATTGACTAATTAACATGTTTTATTGACTAATTAATTACCTTTGTGAAGTTTTAAAATGTATACATTGATTTAACTGTAACAAATATATGAAGTAGACACTTTTAGTATCCTTGTTTTACAGGTAAATAAACTAAGGAAGAGGGAAATTAAGTAATTTTCCCAAGGTCTAATAGCAAGCTAATATTTAAACCATATTTTAACCCAGGAAGGGCAACTTCATGCCCAGTTCACTTGATTACCACACTACTCTGTTTCTAAATAAATGGTTTTATATATAAATGTTACATGTTTACTTCCCTTTCCACTCCTCCCTGCTCACCACAGCCTCTGGTAGCCACCATTCTACTTTATACTTCTATGAGTTTGGCTTTTTTAGATTCCACATATGGCTTCAAAGATAAACTTCAACAGAGAGATTTTGTTATTTTTCTACTGTGTCCATGGCATCCTGCTGAATGACCTATAAAAATTCTCATTTTTTTAACTTTCTTTTTAGCCTTATTGTTGTATAACTGACAAATAAAAATTGTATGTATGATTGTTTCAAGTTTTATTTTATTTTTAATTGATAAATAGTAATTTCATACATTTATGGGGTAAAATGTGATGTTGTAATACATGTACGCATTTTGGAATGATCAAATCAGGATAATTAGCATATCCTCAAATATTTATCATTTCTTTATGGTGGGAAGGTTTAAAACACTCTCTTTTAGCTATTATTAACTGTTGCTACCTTGCTGTGAAATAGCACACTAGAACTTATTCTTTCTATATAACTGTAACTTTATATCCATTAACCAACATCTCAACTTTCTCTGTCTAGTCCTCCCTGCTCCCCACAGCCTCTGGTAACCACCATTCTAGTGTCTACTTCTATGAGTTTGACCATTAGATTCCACATGCAATTGAAATCATGAAGTATTTGTCTCTCTGTCCTTGGCTTATTTCACTTAACATTATGTCCTCTAGGTTCATCCATGTTGTTGAAAATGACAGAATTTCCTGCTTTTTTTTTTAAAGGCTGAATTTTATTTAATGCTGAATTTTACTATTTTATTGTGTATGTGTATCACATTTCTTTAATCTATTTATCTATTAATGGATACTAGGTTGTTTCCGTAGCTTGGCTATTGTGAATAATGCTTCAATGAACATGAGAGTACTGATTTTTCTTCCACATATGAATTTCAGTTCCTCTGGGCATATACTCAGTAGTGGGGCTGCCAGATAAGAACTTAGTTCATTTTTAGTTTTTTGAGGAGCCTCTCTATTGTTTTCCAAAATGTCTGTACAAATATACAATAGCACTAACAGCGTAGAAGCGTTCCCTTTTCTCCACATTCTCAACAACACTTATCTTCCATCTTTTAGCTAACAGCCAACCTAACAGGTATGAGGTGAAATCTCATTATGGGTTTTCATTTTCATTTCTCTGATTGTTAAAGATGTTGAACATGTTTTTATATATCTGTTTGTCTTTTGTATGTCTGCTTTTGAGAAATGTCTATTCAAGTTATTTGCCCATTTACAATATGGCTATTTGTTTCTTATTACTAATTTTCTTGTATATTTTGGATATGAACCTTTCATCTGATGTATAATTTGCAAATATTCCTCCCAATGAGGGTTGTCTCCTTACTCTATTGTTTTCTTTGCTGTGCAGAAGCTTTTGGTTTCATGCAGTTTTATTTGTCTATTTTTGGTTTCATGACGTGTGCTTTTGAGTCATATTCAAGAAATCTCTACCCAGACCAATGACTTGGAGTTTTATACTATGTTTTCTTCCATTAGTTTTATATTTTCAGGTCTTCTTTTTAAGTATGTCATCGATTTTGAGTTGATTCTTGTATAATTGGTGAGGAAAAGGTCCATTTTTATTATTCTGCATGTGTATATCCAGTTTTCCCAACACAATTTATTGAAGAGACTGTTCTCCTATTGTGTGTTGTTGGCACTTTTATCAAAAATCAATTGACTATAGATGTGGGGTTTACTTCCGGGCACTCTATTCTGTTCCACTGGTTGATGTGTCTGTTTTTATGCCAGTACCATGATGTTTTAATTACTATAGCTTTGAAACACATTTTGAAATTTGGTATGCAGATTGTTTGAAATGTCTTCAACTTTGTTCTTTTTCATCAAGATTGATTTAACTATTTGGGTACTTTTGTGGTTCTGTATACATTTTAGTATTTTTTTCTATTTATATGAAGAATGACATTGAAATTGTTATAGGAATTCTGTTGAATTGTAGATTAGGTATTTATGAACATTTTAACAATATGAATTATTCAAATTCATAAATGTTGGGTATCATTCTATTTGTGTCTTCAATGTGTTTCATCAATATTTTATTGTTTTCAGTATATATGCATATCTTTATATATATATACCTTTATATATAGATATCTTTCACTTCTTGTTGAATTTTTATGCTATTATAAATGGAATTGGTTTTTTTAATTTATTTTTCAGACAGTTTGTTGTTAGTGTATGGAAACACTATTGATTTTTGTAAGTTGATACTTTATACTGAAAATTTACTGTTCGTTTATCAGTTCTAACAGTTTTTTTGGTAGAGTCTTTAGAAATTTTTATACAAAAGATCACGTCATCAGGAAACACAAAGAATTTCACTCTATCCTTTCCTATTTGGATGACTTTAATTTCTTTCTTTTGCCTAATTGCTCTGTGTAGGACTTCCAGTACTTCGAATAGAAGTGGTGAGAGTGGACATTGTTATTTTTTTCCTTATCTTAAAGAAAATACTTCAAGTTTTTAACACCGAGTATGTAGCTATGAGCTAATTATATATGGCCTTTATTATGTTGAAGAACATTTCTTCCACACCTAACTTGTTGAGAGTTTTTATCACAAAAGGATGTTGAATCTTGTCAAATGCTTTTTCTCCATCCATTGAGGTGATCATATGATTTTTGCCCTTAATTCTGTGAATATGGTGAATTACACTTATTGATTTTCATATGATGAACTAACTTTGAATCTTAGGACTAAATCCTAATTGATCAGGGTGAATGATCATTTTAATATACTTTTGGATAGGAATTGCTAGTATTTTATTGAGGATTTTTGCATCTATGTTCATCAATGATATTTGCCTATAGTTTAGTTTTCTTGTAGTGTTTTTCTCTGGCTTTGGTATTGAGGTGATGCTGGCCTCATTATGAAAAACGACTTTGGATGTCATCCTTCCCTCATGTATAAATTTCTAGAAGAGTTTGAGAAGGATTTGTATTAGTACTTTTTTAAATGTTTCAGAGAACAGTCATGAAGTCATCTGTTCTTGGATTTTCTTTGGTGAGATACTTTTAATTATCAGTTCAATCTCCTTACTCAAATTGCACAGTTCAGGTTTCTGAATTTTGTGATTTGTTCTTAGTAGGTTATTTGCTTCTGGGAATTTGCCTATTTCCTCCAGATTGTCAATTTTTTGACATATAATTGTTCTTAGTCTCATATGACTCTTCATATTTCTGTGTTATCTGTTGTAATGCCTCTTTTTTCATTCTGGTTTTATTTATTTGGGTCTTTCTTTTTTTCTTAGGCTAATGAAAGGTTTGTCAACTTTATTTAGCTTTTCAGAAAACCAATTCTTAGGTTTTCTTTCTTTCTTTCTTTCTTTTTTAGTCTTTTCTATTGTTTTCTCATCTCTATTCCATTTATTTCTGCTCTGATCCTTGTTATTTTCTTTCTTCTGCTAACTTAGGGCTTAGTTTCTTCTTCTTTTTCTACTTCCTTGAAGTATAACATTAGGTTATTTATTTGGGATCTTTTCCTTTTTTGAAATAGGCATTTATTGCTATAATGTTTCCTCTGACAACTGCTTTTGCTGCATTCCTTAAGTTTTTTTCATTGTCATTGTCTCAAGATGTTTTAAAATTTCTCCTTGAATTCTTATTTGACTAAATTATTCCAGAGAATATAGTTTAATTTCCACATATTTGTTAATTTTTCATAATTTCTCCTATTATTGATTTCTAATTTCAAACCATTTTGCTTAGAAAGGATACTTGAAATAATTTTAATCTTTTTAAAAATTTGCTAAGACTGTGGGCTAACATGTAATCCATTCTAGAGAATGTTTCATGTGCACTTGAGAAGAATCCATATATTGTTACTGTTGGGTGGAATGCTCTATATGTCTGTTAGGTCCATTTGGTCTAAAGTAGAGTTCAAATTCAATGTTTCCTTATTGGTTTTCTTCCTGGATGATCGATTCAACATTGAATGTGAGGTATTTTGTGTTGTAGTCTATGTCTCTATTCAGATCTCATAATGTTTCCTTTATAATGTTTCTTATATTTAGGTGCTCCAATGTTGTGTGCACATATATTTACATTGGTAAGCCCTCTGTTTAATTAACCCTTTTATCATTACACAATGACCTTCTTTGTCTCTTTTTAAATCTTTGATTTAAAGCCTATTTTTGCTAAAATAAATATAGCTACCCCTGCTCTTTCCATTTTCACTTGCATGAAATATTTATTTTCTTTCTCTTCACTTTTAGTTTATGAGTTTTCTTTAAGGTAATGTGAATCACTTGTATGCAGCATATAGGAGGATCTTATTTTTTAAAAAAATTCATTTAGCCACTCTATGCCTTTTGATTGGAGAATTTAATCCATTTACACGTCAAGTTATTATTAGGTTAAAAACTTACTAGTGCCATTTTGTTAAATGTTTTCCCATTGTTTTGTAGACACTTTGTTCTTTTCTTCTTCTCTTGTTTTCTTCCTCTGTGCTTTAATGGCTTTCTGTAGTGGTATCTTTGGGTCTTTTCTTATTATTACAGATTTTGCTTTTTGGTTATCCTGGAGCTTATATAAAACATCTTATTCCTATAACAACCTAATTTAAATTGATAACAAGTTAGTTTTGATCACATACACAAATACTACAGTTTATTTTCCTCTTCTTATGTTTTATATTTTAATATCACACTTTACTTCTTTTTATAATTTTTATACCTTAAGAAATATTATATCTTAGTTGTTTTTAATTGTTTTGCCTTTTAGCTTTTATACTGGAGATATAACTGATTTACCCACTGCCATTACAATATTAGTGTTTGGTATTTGGTAAGGTACCTACTTTTACCAGTAAGTTTTATACTTTCATATGTTTGCATGTTTCTAATTAGTGTTCTCTTTTTTCAGCTCAAAGAACTCCATTTAGCACTTCTTATAAGGCAGGTATAGTGATTATAAACTCTTTTAACTTTTCTTTGAGATTGCCTTTAATACCCGCTTCACTTTGAAAGACAAGATTGCTGGGTTTTGTATTCTTGGTTGACAGATTTTTTTTTTTTTTTTTTTTTATTTCAGGCATTGGAATATATTATTCCAGTTTCTTCTGGCCTGCAAGATTACTGCTGAGAAATTCACTGACGTCTTAGGCGAGTTCTCATGTACTTTATAATTCACTTTTCCCTTGCTGCTTTCAACACTCTAACATTTGCCAATTTATTATAATGTGCTTTCATATGGGTCTCTTTGGATTCATTTTATTTGGTATCTTTTGAGCTTTCTGGTTCTGATTTTCTATTATCTTTCACAGGCTTGGAAAGTATTGTCATTATTTCTTTAAGTATGTTTTCTGTTTCTTTTTTCTCTCTGTTTCTTTTCTGGTACAACAATAATGTATAAGTTGTTCTGTTTGATGGCATCGCATAAGCCTCTTAAGCTATCTTTTACTCTTCTTTATTCTTTTTGTCTCTCTGATTTGATGATTTTCAAAGGCCTATCTTTAAGTTCACTGACCCTTTCTTCTGCTTCATCTAATCTATGTGGAACCCCTCTATTGAACTTTTCAGTGCAGTTACAGTATTCTTCAGATCTATGATTTCTATTTGCTACTTTTTATACTTTCTATTATTTTGTGGAAGTTCTAAGTTTGTTCTTGCATTACTGTCTTAACTTTGGTGAATATCTTTATCACCATTATTATATTGAACTCCATGTCAGGCAAATCATACATCTTTACTTCAGGCAGATCAGTTTCTGAAATTTTATTTATGTATTTTTATTTGAAATATATTCCCTTGTTTGTTCATTTTCTTTGACTCTCTTTGTCTCTGCACATTAGATAGCTACCTTTCCCAGCCTCATGTGAAGAAGCATCTCAATAAGCCATCTGGCTAGAAATATTAAGTTGTCTTTCAAATTTTTGTGTTTATTCAGACTACTGTCTCTTTATGGTAGTCCCTGGAGCTTAGGATTTGCCATGTTCTGTCTGTACCCCAAGACCAATAGTGTAGAAGTCAGACTCTTTATATGTATTTTGAAAGATTGGAATGTTGTTTATGTATTAGTGTTTTCTACTTTCACAGTGATGCTGAGCAAGTGTGTTTATCTCTCACTTTATCTGCTTTAAATTAGGGAGAGAATCTGGCAAATGGTATACTCATGTTTAAGCTGTACCCTCTGCTCTTGGGAAGATAGCTGCTAAAATTTAGCCTGCTGTATGTCCACCTCTTTGTTTTGTGTAGTCTTGGGTTGCTCAAAAATGCAAATCCCCATCAATCCCTAGACCTAGGTTGTTAAAGAGACAGTCCCTTGAGTGGGAGCTATAGAAGATGTGGCACTTGCTACATGGCTAAACTTCTTCCAGGAAGAATGAGTATGGCTGGATTTATCACTGGAGTAAGACAGAGGGAAGGTTCATGAAGGGTCAAGCTCTGGCCCCAGCTGTTGAAGGGCTATTGTTTGCCCTGTTAGCTTTCCAATAAAAGTTTGTTAGAAGCCAGGCCATCACAGCCACTGGCAGTGTGTGTCATAAGCCCCTTTGGAGGAGAAATGGAAGTATCGTATTCCTCACCTTTTACGTGCTGCTCATGGAAGTGTTTATACACTTGTGTAATACCAACTCTTTGTTCTGGGATCTAAGGAGGCTTACATATGTCTAATCCCTTCTGCTCCCACAGCTAAGGATCAAGTTCTTCAGTAGGTAGCAGTAAAAGTTGTAGCACTTGATGCATGGCATAAACCTCTTCTATGGGGAAAGAGGGAGGTGTGGTTTTAATGCCTCTTCTCTGCACAGCTTCGGGGGAATTAAGGCACTGGAAGTGATTACACACCCATACAAAACTTCCTTTTTTGTGGTCTATATAGACATGCAATACTTAGTCTCCTCTATTCCCAAAGCTAGGAGGTTTAGTATGTCATTCTTCAGGTAGAAGCTGTAAACGTTAGGGTACTTGATGTTATGTAAATACTTCTTTCAATAGGGATTTATAGAGCTGGACTTATTGCTGGGGTGAGTCGGTGGAGATGTCTCAGGAAGTGCCAATCTGCTTCTCAGGCTACCAGATGGCTTACACTTGTTTGTTCGTTTAACCTGCCAAGTTAGAAGCTCCCCAAGTTTGAAGCCAGACTACCAAGTAGCTGCCAGAGCAGTGTGTCATAAACTCCTTTCTGTAGGAAACAGGGGCTGTGTTTTCTAAGCTCCTTCTCTGCACTACTCCTTGGGGATGAAGCCCTTGAAAGTGCTCATTCACTCTTATAAAACCTCTGCTTTTTTCCTGTGGTCTCTAGAGGCATTTATATATTAGTTTCTTCCAGTCTCAGAGTTAGGAGGCTTAGGATGCAGTCCCTTGGGTGGAAACAGTAAAAGTTGGGGCATGCAATATGGACAAACTCCTTTCAGGAGGAATTATGAGACCTAGAGTTATCACTGTGGTGTGCTTTGGAAGAAAGCTTGATATAGCTATGGCAAGTAAAAGTGAAAAGGGAAAAAAATGACTTTGCTGTCTATTATTGAGCAATTTTTTTGGCTAAAAGAATATTGAATAGTATTTTATGAAAATGAAGTTTAAGTCACAGTTATAAAATTTAATGTCTCTGTTTCAGCAAATTCTTTACTTCTTCACACTTCTTTTCCCATTAAATAAGAAGGCTGGCCTACTGGGAATTTTCATTGTTAGTCTTTTATATTTTTAAAAACATATTGTATCCCAAATGTAGAATTACCTACTCAAATTAAATTTTATTCAGATGACTTATATGTGAATAAAACTGAAAATATTTGTGTGAAGTGGGTGTGGTGGGCTTGAAACTTGTCCAATAGGAATTTACTTTTGCCTCTTGAATGGCCTTGAAGTGACTAGAAAAACACAACTGAGAATATAACATAAAATTAGTACCTAAATTGTGCAAAGTCTTACTGCAGTATTTTGTAAACAATGACAGAACATTTAAGTATTTGTTTTCTGTCATTAGATACAAAAGATGATGATCTTATGTGCAATGTGGTTCAATGGGCATAACAAAGTTTACTTTGAACAAGCTTTATTTTTATAATCTCCATCCCAATTTAATATTAGAATGCAAGAAGTAAAATTTTCTTTGTATGATAACTTCAATCCACTTGAATTTGGAAAATGTTATTTCATTCATGACCTTATGTACTTAATAATCATTAGTAATGTATCACTTAAGACATGCCTCAAAATAATTGCAACACACTTGCATTGAGATGCCATTGCTTTAGATGATGCTAATTGCTTGATGTTTTGAGTGAAAGACTAAGCAGATACAAATGACACTTTCTGCGAATAATAAAATTCTCGAACAAGTCCTGCAAATGCAAAAGAGAGTGTCCTCTGAAGTGTGAAGTAGGTTAAGTGCATCAAACAAATACTTTAAGACATCTCTAGAAACAGTGACCACATAAATACAAACAATGGTGTTAGTCAAGATTTCGCTGTGGTAACAAACAATCCCAAAATATTAGTGGTTTCAGGTAACAAAGATTAATTTCTTGCTTACACAAATTATGCTGTGATTTCCAGCATCAATTTCCAGTTTCACCTAATTTTCCAAGTCTTTATATGAAGACTTAGCATTGCACCTCCATAATAAAAATTTTCTTTGTGCATTGAGACAGAGAGAGTACTTATAATTGCTTATGACACATTTCACTTCTTAAATTTAATATATCAAATCAAGTCATTCAAATAAGATAAACATCAACAAGGCGAGACATTGCAATATCTCTTTGTTCATTGAAGGAGGACAATTGTAAATATTGGTGAGAAGCACTTTCACCTACTACAGTTATAAACCTGTAAAAGTTTGAACAGTCCAAATCTCCCATGGGCTACAGCCTTATTTGTCTGGAAAAAAAATCATATTTGACTCATCTAATCCAAGGTATGTTATTATTATTATTTTTAAAATCATCTTCCATTTGGATTTCAAGTATTTTAGGAGACCTTTGGATGTACCATAACTGCTAAAGTCTAGCTGTTAATGGCTCTTTGTCTTCTCACCAGCCTTAACTATTGTAAGAAAACTAACATTCTGTGGGATTATAAGAATAACCATCAACTACCGTACAATAGTCTTTTTTTGGTCTGTAAAAGAAGAGAAACAGGAAAAAGAAGAACCCCTTGTCTGTCTATTTACATAGCTGGGGCATCTATTGTCTCTCCACATTGTGCTCTATTCTTCTATTAACGTGGTTTCCCTTTCCTTCATCCACCCATCTCTAACATCATATATTGTGACATATGATGTTGGGTAGCAGATACTTATTTAAGATTTAGGTGTCATGAAGGGTGGGGGAACTCTGGAACAGGACATAATAAAGAAAATCATCATTTTAATACTAAATTTTTCTCTTTTCTCACATATTTTCTCCCCTGGCTCAGTCTCTCTTCATATTATTAGATTCCCTCTATCTTCTTTCTCCCAGGTGCTAGTCAATTAATTTCATATTCTTGTTAACCTATTAAGTAGAACTATTGTCTCTTGAAACTCTTTGAGGTACATTACTAAATAAGAAAATAATGTATTCTAGTTCAGAATACTTACCCATATAAAGAACCAGTTAGCCAAGACATATAAATAAGAGTTGTATTTTTATTTAACACATTCTGGATTATGGACAGAGCAACCTCCAGGAATCATGGATGTCCAATATGGTTTCTCTTGTTACATTTGTGATATATGCTGTATAAAATGTATTTTATGAGATCTCACAATTGTCTTAGGATTTTCATCTAATACTGGCCACAAACCCTTGTTCCTTTTTTACTGGGTACATTTCAGAGGCCCAGAAGTTGCATGTGAATCAAGAAATCTCCATGGGGTTCAGACAAACTTTGACCTCCAAGTGGCAAGGAACAGAATTGAAAATTTCACAAAAACACCTTTATTCTCAGGGTCAGCTCAGCGGGGACCAAGCAGTACAGAACAGGTGAGAATGAAAGCTAATCAAGAAAGGAAACTCTTTCAAACAACATCAGTCACAAAAGCCATGATTCACAATCAGGATACTAGTTGAGTCAGTTCTTATTTTAACCAAAGAGTCCCTTTTGGTTTTCCTTGATGCTCATATCCACTTCAGAGGAATGTTACACTACAGGCTGCTGTCTTACGTCTCATAAATAAATCAGTAAGATAAAAATAGCTGTTTCTCTCAAAGTTAAACCAAAATGAAAGTCAAGGTTTCAGCAATATTTCTCTACTCTTTCCTTTTCTGTTTTCTTATAATAATATCTAGTTAACTCTGAAAGCACAAATTATTCAAGTATAAGTGCAGACTGATTTTGGGAGAAAAACATAATGTTCACTATTGTGTAAAATTTGTGATTAGCCAGTGTTTTATTAGAAATGTAATTCCTTTTATCCTTTTTTAAAAAAAACCCATTTATCTATAAAAATATCTCAGGATATACTCGTATTATACCTCTCTTGCTAGAAGACAAACAGTACTTCTGTTACAAGAAGTCCTAAGTTACCTGGGACTATGAGAATAAACTGAAGATGGTTTCTCTACCTGTATCTATGCATATAATAATCCCTAAAGTTTAAGGGAGTGTTTTATAATGGAAAGTTGTACATAGGTGTTCTCAGTACAAAGGATTCTGGAAAGTTCCATCTTCTCCTCTGCACATAATTTTTACATGTTTTTCTTAATTGTAGGAATTCAGTTGCACTTACAGGCAGCTTATTGTTCCAATGGTTGCCAATGCTTCCTTGATGCTTCTTTGTTCTTCAGAAAGACACAGAAGAGCTTTAGATATCATGTACGGTGTTTGCTTTTTTAAGACTATATTACTCTGTTCTCATGCTGCTAATAAAGACATACTCAAGACTGGGTAATTATAAAGGAAAGATATTTAATTGACTCACAGTTCCACATGGCTGGGGAGGCCTTACAATCATGGTGGAAGACAGGGAGGAGCAAGTTCCATCTTACATGGTAGCAGGTGAAAGAGAGCTTGTGCAGGGAATCTCTCATTTATAAAACCATCAGATCTCATGAGACTTATTCACTATGGTGAGAACAGTATGAGGGAAACTGCCCCCATGATTCACTTGTCTCCTGCTGGGTCCCTCCCACAACAGATGCGAATGATGGGAACCACAATTCAAGATAAGACGTGGGTGGGGACACAGTCAAACCATATCATTCCACCCTGGCGCCTCCCAAATCTAATGTCCTCACATTTCAAAACCAGTCATGCCTTCCCAAAAGGCCCCCAAAGTCTTAACTCATTTCAGCATTGACTCAAAAGTCCACAGTCCAAAGTCTCAACTGAGACAAGCAATTTCCTTGTGCCTATGAGCCTGTAAAATCAAAAGAAAGCTAGTTACTTCCCGGATGCAATGGGAGTACAGTCATTGGTTAAAGACACCTATTCCAAAGAAATAAATTGGCCAAAATGGAGGGGCAACAGGCCCCATGCACAGGGAGTCAAATCTTAAAGCTCCAAAATGATCTCCTTTGACTCCATGTCTTACATCCTGGTCATGCTGATGCAGGAGGTGGCTTGCCATGCTTGGGAAGCTCTACCCCTATGGCTTTGCAGAATACAGCCCCCTCTCCTGGCTGCTTTCATGGGCTGGCATTGAATGCCTGTGGCTTTTCCAGGTACACAGTGCGAGCTGTCAGTGGTTCTACCATTCTGGGGTTCTGCAGATGGCCCTCTTCTCACAGCTCCATTAGGCAGTGCCCCAGTGGGGACTCTGCGTCCCACCCCACATTTCCCTTCCACTTTGACCTAGCAGATGTTCTTCATGAGGGCTCTGCCTTTGCAGCACACCTCTGCCTGAACATCCAGGCATTTCCATGCATCCTCTGAAATTGAGGTGGAGGTTTCCAAACCTAAATTCTTGACTTCTGTGTACCCACAGGCCCAACACCACATGTAAGCTGTCAAGGGCTTGCACCCTTTTAAGCAATGGCCTGAGCCATACATTGGCCCTTTTAGCCATGGCTGGAGCAGCTGGGATGCAGGACACCAAGTCCCGAGGCTACACGCAGCACTGAAGGCCTGCACCCAGCCCAGGAAACCATTTTTCCCTCTTAAGCCTCTGAGTCTGTGATGGGAGGGGCTGTCACAAAGGTCTCTGATATGCGCTGGAGACATTTTCCCCATTGTCTTGGCAATTAGCATTTGGCTCCTTGTTACTTATCCAAACTTCTGCAGAAGGTTTGAATTTCTTGCCAGAAAATGGATTTTGCTTTTCTGCTGAATCATCAGCCTGCAAATTTTTCAAACTTTTTTGCTCTGCTTTCTCTTGAACACTTTGCTGCTTAGAAATTTTTTTTAAGTAGATGCCCTGTATCATCTCTCTCAAGTTCAAGGTTCCACAGATCTCTAGGGCAGGAGCAAAAAGCCTCCAGTCTCTTTACATAGCAGGCGTGACCTTTACTCCAGTTCTAAACAATTTCCTCATCTCCATCTGAGACCACCACAGCCTGGATTTTATTGTCCTTATTCCTGTCAACATTTTGGTCAAAGCCATTCAACAAGTCTCTTAGAAGTTCCAAACTTTCCCACATTTTCCTGTCTTCTTCTGAGCCCTCAAAACTGTTCCAACCAGTACCTATTACCCAGTTCCAAAGTCACTTCCACATTTTCAGGTATCTTTACTGCAGTGTCCCACTCCTGGTACCAATATCTATATTAGGGTTCTCTAGAGGGATAGGACTAATAGAATTGATGTATATATGAAAGGGAGTTTATTAAGGAGTATTACTCATATGATCACAAAGTGAAGTCCCACAATAGGCTATCTGCAAGCTGAGGAGAAGGAAGACAGTCTGAGTCCCAAAACCTCAAATGTAGAAAGCCAACAGTGTAGCTTTCAGTCTGTGACCGAAGGCCTGAAAACCCATGGCAAATCACTGGTGTAAACCCCAAGAATCAAAAAGCTAAAGATCTTGGAGTTCGATGTTCTAGGGCAGAAAGCATCCAGCACGGGGAAAGATGGAGGCCAGAAGTCTTAGCCAGTCTAGTCCTTCTGTGTTCCACTGCCTGCTGTTATCCTAGCTGTGCTGGCAGCTGATTAAATGGTGCCCACCCAGATTGACAGTGGCTCTACCTCTTGCAGTCTATTGACTCAAATGTTAATCTCCTTTGGTAATACCCTCACAGGCACATCCTGGAACAATGCTTTGAATCCTTCAATCTAATCAAGTTGACACTCAATATTAACCATTATAGAGACTTAGAGTTTTGATATATGGAACATTTATTTAATATGGAGAGATTAATGTGATTATTCTGGATTCAACTAAGATGTGCTATTTCATGTTCATTAAACATCATAATAACATTCCAGAAACTAAAATCTGAATTATTTTTTATCTTTATATTTACTTACTTAGTAATTTTAAATTTTGGTTAGAGGATATATTTCTGTTTTAGAGCTATAAATGCCACTGGAGAATTTGCTTTAAAATGCCATTATAACTTTCAGCTTTGTATTAGGATATAGAAAACCGGAAAGACTATCGTTCAGATCCTTACAACAACAAAAATCTGGGTTCTATACAAGATTGCAACTTTCTTGAACACATCAGAGAGCAGAATTCACAAGGAAACCAACTAACCCAATGTATAAGCAAGACACTCTTTCAAAGAGGAAAAAGGATATGAACACTAGCTTTTCTAAGGAAGATCAAAGCTATCATATAAACTTTTAAGAATTTTTAGTAAATATAATTAATTTTTGAACACTGATTATGTGCTATTATGAAAGTATAGAAACCCTGCATACTGCAGACACAAGATAAATCACTCCAACTCATAGGCTCTTCTCCACACACATCATTAGGTACTTATAAGAAATACTGGGGGCAAGACAAGAGACCAGAAGAAACATTTCTTATGGTGAATGTCTGAAAAAGGGGAATAGAAACTGCTGTGGGGATGGCATGAAACCTTGCTTGGGTACTTCTTCTCTGCTTCCCTATGGGAGAAAAGTCTTAAGCAGTTTGAGTAAGTGCAGTAAGCCCTGTCCCACAGAGAATACAAATAAATATCTATCAAAACTGAGGAATAAAAACAGAAAAACTTCTTGGAGAAGGGACAGAAAAATGTCCTAGGACCAGATCAATAAAGATTTTCTACCACTAGGGGCTAAGGCATGATCACTGAGAAAGACCAACCATTGAGAATGAGAAACACATCAGCTGCCTAAGACTAAGGCTGAACCAGAACAACAGAAAAGGTCTCCTCCTTCTGCCCTCAGAGCTATCAACTATGAAAGAACAAGTAAGAGCAATCCAGTATATTTATTGGAAAAGAGCAAGAACATGAAGAGATACTGTCTTTGTGATGTGGGCACAAAGGGAAGCCTTAAATTAAGAATTGATTGGATGTTACAAAAATTCTCTAGCCCCAACCTTAAATAGAAGGTAATGCTATAAGTACTCAAAGAGTGGTAATGTACTGAGTAAAATCGTAATAACAAAAAAATTCAACTCAGCTCAACCCTTAACTAGATTTACTCAATCCTCCACACAAAAGCTAGAAAATAAAGGGGGAAGCCCATTTTAAAGAATGAATAAGATATAGCTCAGTCTGTATTGCCTAGCAAAAGGTATATTTTTAACTAAAAATTATGAAACATGCAAATGAATAGAACAAATAAAAATATAGTTAAAAGACAAAGTTGTCAGTAGAATTAGACTATGACACTGATATTTGAATAAGCATATAGGAAATATAAATAATATATTAAAAATTCTAGTGGAAAACTGTATAATATGAATAGATGGTAGATTTCAGCAGAGATATAGAAAATATAATAAAATTAAATAAAAATGGTAGAAATGAAAACAGAGTAGCAGAGATAAATAATACCTTCAATAAGCTCATCAATAAATTTGACAGCTGAGAAAATAATTAGTGAGTCTCATTCTAGGTCAATGGTTATCATCGAAATTACATCACCAAGAAAAAAATATTTTAAAAATTAAGAATCCAAGATATCGGAAGCGTTTTTTTGTGTGTGTGTGTGTTCTAATATCAGTAACTGGAATTTCAGAAGGAAAAGAGAGACAAAGTGACAGATCTTGGGAAAGATAAGGGCAGATACTTTTCAAAAAGTAATGAAAGACACCAAACAGTATATCCAACATCTCAAAATCTCATACAAGATTAAACAAGATAGCCACTCCCTACCCAAAACACAAACACACACACACAATATATATCCTAGTAAAACTCTTGAAAACTAAAGACAAAATAAAATCCTGAAAGTAGTCTGATTAAAAGTCATATTACATATAAAGAAACAAATACAAGAATTATACCAGGTTTTGCTGGGGCAGTGGCTCACACCTGTAATCCCAGCACTTTGGGAAGCTGAGGTGGTTAGATAACTTGAGGCAGGAGTTTGAGAGCAGCCTGGGCAATGTGACAAAACCCTATCTCTACTAAATATACAAAAATTAGCCAGGCATGGTGGTGCACATCTGTAATCCCAGCTACTTGGGAGGCTGAGCCACAAGAATTGCTTGAACCTGGGAGCTGAAATCATGCCACTGCACTCTGGCCTGGGTGACAGAACAGCAAGACTCTGCCTAACAACACAAAAAAAGAATGATACCAGGCTTTTTGTTAGAAATTATTATGCAAGTCAGAAGAAAGTACAGTAATGTCTTCAAAGTGCAAAAATGGGAATAAACTGCTCAACAATATTCTCTATGTAGCAAAAAATCCTTCAAATATAATAGAGATATAATAACTTTCAGAGAAACAATAGATAAAATTTGTTGCCATTATTTCTGTCCTCTACTGAAATGTTAAAAGTAAGTTCTCCAGGTGGAGGGAAAATGACATCAAAGAAAAACTTTCATCTACACAAAGAAATAAAGGAGTGTTCTAAGTGATATAATTGAAGGTAAATACAACATTATTTACTAAATATTTTAATTGCTCTAAAAGATAGTTGTCTAAAGTAAAAGAGGTATCAATGGATATTATATTCATAACCTACATAAAAGGTAAAATACATTACAATAATTGTGTCAAGAAAGATAACAAAAATGGGCATCAACTGTTTAGTAAGGTGCTTATTATACACACAAAATTTTATAATATCATTTGAAGGTGAACCATGATTATCTGAAGATTTATATTGTAAACCCTGTGGTAATCTACAAAGACATTTAAAAAATAGATATAAATAATAAGCCAATATTGGAAATAAAATAGAATTATAAAAACAATCCACAACTTCTATTTTCAGAGCATATAGAAAATACATATATATGTGTGTGTATATATGTATATATTTGGTTCTTGTTTAACAGTAGAAATAATATATATATTATTTTATATAATTATATATCTATTGTTAATTATATATTTATTATATATATTTGTTTATGTAATTTATATATTTATTAATTATATAACTATATATTTCTATTATATTATTTCTATTGTTAAATACAACTATAAACTGTGGACATTATGCATAAAACAAATATAAGGAGACTCTGAATAGTGGATAGAAGAAGGAAGACCTACCTAGGGACCTTGGAACTCAAGAAATTTCATAGTGGTGAGTTTTGTGATATTTATTTTTTTGCCACAAATATATTTGAATTAGGGGTGAAGAAGATAGCAATCTGGAAGCAGCAATAGTCACAGACAAAAAGGACAAAAAAAGCCAATAACAGCCTGAAGTCTCTAGCTAAAAGCCCAGAAAAGTGGCAGCCAGGCAAGATGGAAAATCCTTCAACAGTATCTTCTCTACTCCAGCCAAGCACTGCAGAAAGGTCTATGGCCCCATCTGCATCTGTAACAACAAAAGTCAGATGGAAAGCCTAGGCTTCCACTCTTATGAGACTATAATATAGTATTCCAAAACTGTACTGAGTTAGTGTTGGAGAAGTTGGAAGCCAGGACCTTCATTCCTGCTGCGCACTAACAAACACGTGCTCATAGGTCAGTACCATGGGAAATGCCTAGGATTTATCCACTCTAAGCAGTAACAAGGGTCACACTCCTCCCAAATGGAATGGTGTCAAAGGAGACCTAGAGAAAAGTCAGAACTTTCATTGTCACCTAGTAGTAATGAGGCCAATTGAACCCAATCACAGTGCCAGTGGAGACCTCATGGAAAGGCAGAATTCCCACCCTCCTCACTCGAAAATAATGATGAAACCTCCTCTTCTCAGGTGTCAACAAGGTCACCTGAGACACATGTGGAGAACCTGGTCTTCTCTATTCATCTGTCAGCAATAAGGTGGCAACCCCCTTCCGTTGCCAGTGTGGTATCAGAAAAACTCAGCTAAAACAGAAAACATAAATACAACTCTAAATTTTTTTAAATGATAGAAAAAAGACCAATATTCAATTGAAACTCATTTATCATGCCAAGAATCAGCAAGTTTTCAAACTGAATGAGATGGGTAATCAATACAAAACTAAGGTGACAGAAATGTGGAATTATATAATAAAAATATTAAAGCAGCCATGATAAAAATGTTTCAATAAGCAATTACAAACATGCTTGAAGCAAATAGAAAAAATAGAAAGTATCAGCAAAGAAATGTAAAATCTCACCAAAATTAGAAAATATAAATAAGAACCAAATGGAAAGTTTAAAACTAAAAAAAATATTATAACCTAAATGAAAAGCTCAGGAGGTGGACCCAGTAGCAGAATGGAGAGGGAGAGAAGAGAATCAGTGAATTGGAAAATAGAATAATAAAATTAACAATTCTGTATAAAGGAAAAAATAGCCAGGGGAAAAAAATGGATACAGCTTTAGAGACCCATGGGAATATAACAAAAATTCTAGCAAAATTTTATAATTGGAATAATGCAAGAAGAGGAGAAAAGGTTTGGGACTGAAAAAGTATTCAAAGAAATATGACTGAAAATTTTCTAAATTTGACAGGGGATACAAAATCTACATATTTAAAGACAGTGAGTGAATCCCAAATAGGATAAACATAAAGAAATCTACACCAAGCACAACATAGTCAAAGTTCTGAAATCTGGAGGTAAATACAAACTTTTGAAAGCAGTGAGAGAAAAATGACACTTTGCTCATAAAGAAAAAACATTTACACGATACCAGATTTCTCTTCAGAAGCCATGGAAGACAGAAGAAAATTACACAATATTTTTCAAGTCCTGAAAGAAAAGAACTGTCAACACAGACTCCTAAATCTGCAGAAAATACCCTTCAGGAATAAAGAGAAAATAAAAAAAAAATTTAAATGAAGAAAGATTAAAATTTGTTACTAGCAGACTTACTCTAAAAGAATGGCTAAAGGAAATTCTCCAAACAGACAGGAGGCAATTGAAAATTAAAAAAAAAAAAAACAAAAAAAAAACCAACTTTGGGATAGTAAGGAAGGAGAAACTACACAGTAAGAAAAAAATGACACAGAAAGTACACTTTTCTTTGCGTTTTCTAAATTGTGTTAGATGTTTGCAGCCAAAGTTATAACACTGTCTAATATGGCTCTAAATATATGTAGAAAATATTTAAGATATTACATTATAAATGGAAGAGTAAAGAGATGTGAGGAAGGTAGAATTCCTATACTTCACTCAATCTGGTAGGATGATAATAACTGTAGACTGTGACATGTATATTTATATGTCATATATATTTCTATATATAAATATGCCATATATATACAATATATATAATTAGATCGAGATCAACCACTATAAAAGCTATAAAAGAGATACATTGAAAACACTATAAGTAAATCTAAATGGAATTCAAAGAAGTGTTCAAATAACTTACAGAAGGCATAAAAAATGAAAGAGTGAAACAAAAAATAGAGCAAACAGAAGACAAACATACATTAAACATAATCCCTCTACTGAATAACAGGTCTGTTTCAAGTGGGAACAGAAAATGTACCAAGATAGACAATATTCTGGGGTACAAAACAAACTCAAACAATTCAGACAAAAAATTAAATAATATAGAGTGTGTTTCTAGCCACAGTGAGATCAAAGTAGCAGTTAAAAATAACAGAAAAACATGCAAATAGTTGGGAACTGGGGAAAAAAAATGCCCCTTCCAAGTAATCATGGATCCAAAAGGAAGTTGAAATTGATAACCTAAAACACTGTGGAGTTGAATGAAAATGAAAATGCACGTATATCACAATTTTGGTCACCTAGTTAAAGCAGTACTGAGAAAAAAATTATAGTGTTAAATATGTATATACATTAGAAAAGAGAAAAAATGAAGTAAAAAATCTAAGCTCTTACACAAGAACTTAGAAAAATAATTTTTAAAAATCCAAGCAACAGAAATGAAATTGTAAAAATCAAAATAGAAATCAATGAAATTGAAAACATAAAATAGAGAAACTCAGTGAAACAAAAAGCTGGTTCTCTGAAAATAATAGTAAAATTGACTAAGCTTTAGCGTGACTGGCAAAAAAATGAGAAAAGACACAAATAACCAACTAAAAATGTTATAGGAAAATCACTTTAGACCCTGCAGACATCAAAAGGCTAATAAGGAAATTCTGTAAATTTCTGTAAAATATAAATTTAACAGCATAGATGAATTATACCAATTCCTACATAGGCAAAAACTAGCACAACTCATCAATATGAAATAGATCATTTAAACAGCCCTAAAATTATTACAGGCAGAAAACGAGTAAAGATTTAGAAGGTCAGAACAATGTTGTCAATCAATTTCTTCTACTTGACATTTTGCAGAACATTCTACCATACGAAAGCAAAATAAGTTTTTAATGTGCCTATAGGATATTCACATAGAAAGACCATATTCTGGATCAAAAGTGAAAAAAAAAGTTGAATGTGAAACTATTTTGACACATCATAAATATTGTACGGTGGAATTGTGTTAACATGACCAAAAATGGTTTTAAATATGAGGAAAACAAAAGAGTGAAAAATGTAAAATTCAATATCTTTTTAAAAAATTTTGTGGACTAAATGTCATTTGGTTTGATTGCATGGGTTTTAAGACACAGTGTTTCAAATATTTTTATAAGAAGAATGAACCATATTTTAAGTGCTGGTAGCCAAAATCTTAAATTTTATAAAATAAAGTTGATCCTAGAGACAGGGAATAAAATATCACAGAGTCGGCTTTGGGATTGTTATAACAGGACTATTCCTGAAAAGTTCCACTATGAGCTAAAGAAAAGCAAACTAAAGCAAGTAAACAACAACAGCAATCACTCCCCCACTGTAATCTCCCCATTTATATGTAAGGCATTTCAAAATTAATGAGTTTAAGGTAAGTGCACTGAGGGATGCAGTTAGAATAGGGCTGTGCAGTTTGGAGTTGGTAGGATTCCATTAGAGTGACCAGAGCACTTAAACTGTCATAAACTCTAGTCACTTAGCAGGAGACTAAGGAAAGAAAAGCTAATCTTAGGTGGTGGAGGCAGGAGTTTAAAATAATGGATTGCAGGGGATAGTTTGGCCATCAATAGGAACATAATCAGAAAACAAGTAAGCTGGGAGATCAATTTAAAACTTACCCAGCAGTTAGCAGGAAGGGATAAAGCAACATAATGAGGGGATAGATGTTGAAGTGTCAATGTCAGTATAATTGGAGTGCCAGGATCACTAATAATTAAACAATAAAGAGAAAATTTCTGAATAAATAGTACCTGAGCATTTCTTACAATCGGAGAAAAATAATACTTCAATTTGTAAAAATGTATATAATATCTATAAGGGTCATGTATGGTGAGCTGTCATATATACCAATTATAGAAAAGTTTAGATCAACAAAGACAGAAAAGCAGATCTCCTTCTGAGGAACATGGTTCAGCAAAGTTGGACTGGTGACTTCCACAGCAGATTGAATGTGAAGTCAGCAAATCATATTTTTAAATGCATCATATACATATCCCTTTTTTGTTTGATTCCACTTTATTTAGAGCCAAAAAAATTAGATTTGGGGCAACTACTAGCATTGTAGTTGGTTAATATACAATTATTTTTATTTGATATCAGTTTTAACCTGAGCTGTGTGTTCTGTTAAATTTCATGGCAGAGTGAAATCCCTTTGAACTCATGACTGTAGAGGTACTTAAATTGGGAACAGTGACAAACCAAGGACAGATGTGGTGTGGAGGGAAAGGTAGTGGGTTCAGTATAAATAGATACCATATATACCATATACACAAAACATAGATAATTATATAATAGAGTAGTAGTTTGGGATAATAGGTCTACAACAGAATTGCCTTGTTATTTTTACTTCTGTTTCAAATAGGGTGAAATATTAGAAAACTGTCTGAAATTCATGCTATAAGCATGAAAACAATCTGAATAAAACAATTTTTAAAAATGTATTAATGAGCTGATTGTTTAATGGTGAATACCTCAAGGTCAAAGCTGGTAAAAGGAAAAGGGGATCCAGATAGATACATAGGTCACTGAAGCAATTTTCCCTGTTGTACGTGCTGAAACTGAAGACCACAGGGCTTCCATGTCAGTGGCCTCAAAATTGCAAAGGAAAGGAGGTAAGACCTAGGGCTTATTCAAGTGAAGAGCCCAACAAAATCAAACCCACTCCTGGCACAAAGTTGACCCTGAAATATAGAACTCTCTATGGAAATGTGGATTAAAAATAAATCTGATATGCTTAACTACTGCTAGGGGATTATTTAAATCAAAACAGAGCCCTGCCTGAAAGTGAAAAAACCTTTCTCAGAAGTAATTCATGATCACACTCTAGACTTCATCTGCATATGAAAACCTAGTTTGCATAACCCTAGTGTCTTAAGGGGCCTTTGTGGGGGGGGGGAAAGAAATCAAATGTCCCGTTAGGGTTCTCATGTTCTTGGAAAGAGCAAACAAATTTTCTCTCAAAAAACCCATCTTCTTCTGGGCAGTAAAGCTTTCTCACAGACTAAATCCAAGAGCTACAGCTATGACTTTTTCGGTCAAAAATCAGTGATTTTTTTTCAGTCAAAAAAAAAAACAAAAAAAAGTAAAAAAGATCAAAAAAACAAGAGAAAAACAACTAGCAATTAGCAGAGAACACAGCAAAATCTAAAGTTTGAATCTTCAGAACTGTAAATATCAACTGAAGAAAATAACATGATTTGTTAAGTACACTTGAATGATTGCAAATATACATAAAGAATAAGAAACTAAAAAGTAAAATAAACAAAACTAAAATTAAAAACACAATGAATGAAATTAATGACTTGTAAGATACAGTTCGGAAAAACATATCTAGGAAGACTAGTGAGAAAGAGATAAAAAGTATAGAAGGAAAGAGTTGAGAGGGAAAACTGGACAAAGGATATAGTTGAAAAAATAATGATTGAGAATTATCTTAGTCTGCTCAGGCTGCTATTGCAAAATATATAGGATTGGCTGTATAGACAATAAAAATTTATTTCTCACACTTCTGGTATATGGAAGTCAAAGATCATGGTGCCAGCAATATCTAGTGTTTGATAAGTTAAGAAAGAAGAGAGATTTAAAAAAAATCAGTGCAATTAGCACAAAATTAAAGTGATAGAGATACATATAAATGTGGCAGTAAATTATAGTAAATAAATGAACAAAATGCTTTACTTAAAAGGGAAATATTTTGGAATAATTTCTTAAAAATCAAAATACATGTTACAAGAATAATATGCAAAACCTAAATATGCAGAAATTTGAAAGAATGAGGAAACATGCTATAAAATTTATAATAATATTAAAGCTAACATAACTATATTAATAATAGATGATACGGACTTTAAGGCAAAAAACATTACTAGGGAAATAGAGAATCTTTATATACTGATACAGATTTCAATCTATCAGGAAGATCATCAATTATAGATCTGTATAACAGCCTCAAAACATATAAAGCAAACACAGAACTAGAGACTAATCGACTAACATAGTGAAGAATACATAGTGAGAAATTTAACACACTTCTGTCATTAATAGATAAAATGCACAAAAAAATCAGCATATTTAGAAGAGACTAAAGAGACATTTTTAATGAATTCTGCAAGGACAAAGCAAAAAGTTGGTGAACTTACTCTTTCTATGAAACAATCAATGAACATACAAGCAAGATAACTAAAATAAACTCTTTCAGAAGTGTAGTAATTAGACAAAGCCACAGACTAAACTGAAGATAGGGAAACTGCTAATCCTAGGTAAGACAGCAGAGTCTATATTGTTTTAATTTAGGGTGATTCCCATCCCCCTCCCTATTTCAGTGGCACTGTTGCAGAAAGTTGGCAGCAACCTAGAAAACAGAGATATCAGACACTTTTGGAGATCTGTTAAAAGTACAATCTCTAGGGCATAGTCAATATTTTATCTGAACTTGCAGTTCCCTGAGATATTTCTGTTCTCAAGAATGTGGAGGCTGTTTGATTTGACTCGGAGCTCAATTCAGCAGAACAGTCTAACCCCAGGGCATTTCCAAAACAATAGCAAATGGATGGCAAGCATCATAGTTGCCTGAGGCTGTGATTTCACTTGGGGCAAACAAGAGCCTGTCTGGGAACTGAAAAGGGAATTTTGGAAAACTAGGTGATCATAGGGAACTTTAAAAAGCTCTGACATATGCCCGAATCTGAAAGTTTGTATGTATGTGCATACGCAGAAAAATATATGGAAAATAAGAAAGCACCGGCTACTGACTGACTTAAGGCCTTGAACAAACAGAAACTAAAAGCTAAGGCTGTTCTGTAAAATGACTACCTGAAGTTAAAAGGTGTACCTCCTCACAAGAGTGCCATTAGCAAAGAATAGAAGATACAAAGGCAAGGCACTTATGAAACTCTGACAAATGATTGGAGCATAATTTAGCTGACCGCTAAATTACACCGACCCAAATATGACCGTCAGGGAACCAGGCTTAAAAATAAAAACAATAACTTAAAAACAAATACTAACTGTGAACTCTGTGGCCACACATTGCAGAGAATACAGAATCTAAAATTAATTAAGGAAAGTCTTTACACAAATAACAGCAATAAGAAAAAACATCTCAATAACAGAAGTAGAAAACGCTTAACATCAGAATAGCTTTCTTACATTATCTAGAATGTCCAATTTTTAACAAAATATACTAGACATGGAAAAAACAGAAACATAAAACAAATATAAAATGTCAGCAGAATCTGTGACTGAGGGGGCCTGAATTTTGGATTTAGTAAATAAAGACTTTGGTAAACCAAAAATAAAATTCTAAGTTCTCCAGCTAACTGAATGGACCTGTCCTCTTGCCCAAGGCTTTCTAAAATAAACCTGAAACACTAGTTCAGGCCATGATGGGAATGGATGGTTGGACATGCTTCATTATACATTCCTCCCTTTGGAATTCAGGCAGAGCTGACCAGCATTAACATTAAAAGAGAGACCTCAAGACTCACAAAGCAGATTTTTATAGCAATAAGATACCAATGTGATGGATTATAGGCATTGAAAGAAATTGAAGTATTTTATACCAAAGTATGTTTCTATGACAAATTTTAAAAAGGCCCTGCAAAGCTGTCTCTTGTGATGAAAATTTACATTCTGTAGAGGGTTCTTTTCCCTTTCCATGTTTTTTTTCCCTGATCCAAGAGAGAATTAACTAAGGGTCTGGCAGCTTTTCAGGCCTGATAAGAGCTCTGAAGCCTGCTACCTGGAGGCTTTATCTACGTGATAAAACCTTGGTCTCCACAGCCCCTTATCTTCACCTAGACATTCCTTTCTATTTATTCCAGGTCTTTAGATAATAAGCCTTTCAACCAATTGCCAATTGGAAAATCTTTGAATCTGCCTAGACCTGGAAGCCCCCTCTTCAAGTTGTCCTACCTTTCTGGACTGAACTAATGTACATCTTACCTGTACTGATTGATGTCTTATGTCTCCCTAAAATATGTAAAACCAAGCTGTAGCCTGACCGTCTTGGGTACATATTCTGAGGATCTCTTGGGGCTATGTCATGGGGCATTGGTCACTCATATTTGGCTCAGAATAAGTATCTTCAAATCTTTTACAGGGTTAAGTTCTCTTTATCAATACTTTAAATTAGCTATTAGTATGTTGAATGAACTACAGAACATAATGTACAAAAATTAAAGTGTAACAACTATGTATGACCAAATACAGAATATAAAGAAATAAAAATTATAAAAAAGAACCAATTAGAAATTCTGAAGTTGGAAAAAAAAGAAACTGGAATAGAAAATTCACAATGGAGGCACAAAAATAATCAGAGCTGGTAGAAGAAAAAAATCAGATCATAAAAGTATGTTAATAGTGAAATTCCAGTCTGAGGAGAAGCATTTAAGAAATGAATATACATGAACAGTCTCAGAGACCTGTTAGCATCAATAATTTCAACATATGCATAATGAGTATTCTAGAAAAAGAGAATGAGAAAGAATGAAAAGGAGAAAATAATGAGAAAAAAATTGAGGAAATAATGCCAAAATCTTCCCAATTTTGGTGAAAAATGTTAATCATGCTGAAAAATGTCACTCAATAAATTCAAGAAACATGATGCATTCTAAGTAGAATAAATGTGACTTCATCCATGTTAGACACATCATAGTCATATTTAAATCAGTAATAAAGAGAAAATCTTAAAAGCAGTAAGAGAATACCAACTCATTATATAAAAGTGTTCTCAGTACGATTAATCTAATTTCCCATCAGAAAACATGAAGGCCAGAAAAGAATGGAATGCCATATTCAAAGTGCTGAGAATAAAGACCATCAATTCAGAATCCCATGTCCAAGCACGTTAAATAGATCATTCACCATGATCAAGTGGGACTTATCCCTGGAGTGCATGGATAACTCAATATACACAAATCAATATATGTGATACATCACATCAACAGAATGAAGGACTAAAACCATGTGATTTTCTCAACAGATGCAGAAAAAGCATTTGATAAAATTTAACATCCCTTTATAATACTAACCCTGAACAAAGTAGGTATAGAAAGTGTCAGGCCTCTGAGCCCAAGCCAAGCCATCGCATCCCCTATGACTTCCATGTATACGTCCAGGTGGCCTGAAGTAACTGAAGATCCACAAAAGAAGTAAAAATAGCCTTAACTGATGACATTCCACCATCGTGATTTGTTTCTGCCCCACCCGAACTGATCAATGTACTTTGTAATCTCCCCCACCCTTAAGAATGTTCTTTGTAATTCTCCCCACCCTTGAGAATGTACTTTGTGAAATCCACCCTTGTCCGCAAAACATTGCTCTTAACTTCACCGCCTATCCCAAAACCTATAAGAACTAATGACAATCTATCACCTTTTGCTAACTCTCTTTTCGGACTCAGCCTGCCTGCACCCAGGTGAAATAAACAGCCATGTTGCTCACACAAAGCCTGTTTGGTGGTCTCTTCACAGGGATGCACATGAAATTTGGTGCCGTAACTCGGATCGGGGGACCTCCCTTGGGAGATCAATCCCCCATCCTTCTGCTCTTTGCTCTGAGAAAGATCCACCTATGACCTCAGGTCCTCAGACTGACCAGCCCAAGAAACATCTCACCAATTTCAAATCCAGTAAGCGGCCTCTTTTTACTCTCTTCTCCAACTTCTCTCACTATCCCTCAACCTCTTTCTCCTTTCAATCTTGGCGCTACACTTCAATCTCTCCCTTCTCTTAATTTCACTTCCTTTCATTTTCTGGTAGAGACAAAGGAGACACATTTTATCTGTGGACCAAAAACTCTGGCGCCGGTCATAGACTGGGAAGGCAGCCTTCCCTTGGTGTTTAGTCATTGCAGGGATGCCTCTTTGATTATTCACCCATGTTTCAAAGGTGTCAGACCATGCAGGGATGCCTGCCTTTGTCCTTCACCCTTGGCGGCAAGTCCTGCTTTTCTGGGGGAGGGACAAGTACCCCAACCCCTTCTCTCCTTGTCTCTACCCCTTCTCTGCTTTTCTGGGGGAAAGGCAAGTACCCCACCCCTTCTCTCCATGTCTCTACCCCTTCTCCGCTTTTCTGGGGCAGGGGCAAGAACTCCTCAACCCCTTCTCCTTCACCCTTAGCGGTAAGTCCTGCTTTTCTGGGGGAGGGGTAAGTACCCCAACCCCTTCTCTCCATGTCTCTACCCCTTCTCCGCTTTTCTGGGGCAGGGGCAAGAAACCCTCAACCCCTTCTCCTTCACCCTTAGCGGCAAGTCCTGCTTTTCTGGGGGAGGGGCAAGTGCCCCAACCCCTTCTCTCCATGTCTCTACCCCTTCTCTGCTCTTCTGGGGCAGAGGCAAGAACCCTTCAACCCCTTCTCCTTCACCCTTAGCGGAAGTCCCACTTTTCTAGGGGGCAAGAACCCCCAATCCCTTATTTCTGTGCCCCAACCCCTTCTCTGCTTTTCTGGAGGGCAAGAACCCCCTACCCCTTCTCTGTGTCTCTACTCTTTTCTCTGGGCTTGCCTCCTTCACTATGGGCAAGCTTGCACCTTCCATTCCTCCTTCTTCTCCCTTAGCCTGTGTTCTTAAGAACTTAAAACCTCTTCAACTCTCACCTGACCTAAAATCTAAGCATCTTATTTTCTTCTGCAATGCTGCTTGACCCCAATACAAACTCGACAGTAGTTCCAAATAGCCAGAAAATGGCACTTTCAATTTTTCCATCCTACAAGATCTAAATAATTCTTGTCGTAAAATGGGCAAATGGTCTGAGGTGCCTGATGTCCAGGCATTCTTTTAGACATCAGTCCCTTCCTAGTCTCTGTGCCCAATGCAACTCGTCTGAAATCTTCCTTCTTTCTCTCCCTCCTGTCCCCTCTGTCCCAACCCCAAGTGTTGCTGAGTCTTTCTAATCTTCCTTTTCTACAGACCCTTCTGACCTCTCCCCTCCTTGCCCGGCCAAGCTAGGTCCCAATTCTTCCTCAGCCTCTGCTCCTCCACCCTATAATCCTTTTATCACCTGCCATCCTCACACCCGGTCCGGCTTACAGTTTTGTTCTGTGACTAGCCCTCCCCCACCTGCCCAGCAATTTATTCTTAAAAAGGTGGCTGGAGCTAAAGGCATAGTCAAGGTTAATGCTCCTTTTTCTTTATCCCAAATCAGATAGCGTTTAGGCTCTTTTTCATCAAATATAAAAATCCAGCCCAGTTCATGGCTCGTTGGCAACACTGAGACACTTTACAGCCCTAGACCCTAAAAGGTCAAAAGGCCGTCTTATTCTCAAAATACATTTTATTACCCAATCTGCTCCCGACATTAAAAAAAACTCCAAAAATTAGAATCTGGCCCTCAAACCCCACAACACACTTAATTAACCTCACCTTCAAGGTGTACAATAATAGAAAAAAGTTGCAATTCCTTGCCTCCACTGTGAGACAAACCCCAGCCACATCTCCAGCACACAAGAACTTCCAAACATCTGAATCACAGCAGCCAGGCATTCCTTCAGAACCTCCTCTCCCAGGAGCTTGCTACACTTGCCAGAAATCTGGCCACTGGGCCAAGGAATGCTCACAGCCTGGGATTCCTTCTAAGCCGAGTCCCATCTTTGTGGGACCCCACTGGAAATCTGACTGTTAAACTCACCTGGCAGCCACTCCCAGAGCCCCTGGAACTCCGGCCCAAGGCTCTCTGACTGACTCCTTCTCGGCTTAGCAGCTGAAGACTGATGCTGCCTGATCGCCTCAGAAGCCCCATAGACCATCACAGACGCCGAGCTTCGGGTAACTCTCACAGTGGAATGTAAGTCCATCCCCTTAATCAATGTGGAGGCTACCCACTCCACATTTTCTTCTTTTCAAGGGCCTGTTACCCTTGCCTCCGTAACTGTTGTGGGTATTGATGGCCAGGCTTCTAAACATCTTAAAACTCCCCAACTCTGGTGCCAACTTAGACAATACTCTTTTAAGCACTCCTTTTTTACTTATCCCCACCTGCCCAGTTCCCTTATTAGGCTGAGACACTTTAACTAAATTATCTGCTTCCCTGACTATTCCTGGACTACAGCTACAGCTCATTGCCACCCTTCTTCCCAATCCAAAGCCTCCTTTGTTTCCTCCTCTTGTATCCACCCACCTTAACCCACAAGTATAAGATACCTGTACTCCCTCCTTGGTGACCGATCATGCACCCCTTACCATCTCATTAAAACCTAATCACCTTTGCCCCACTCAATGCCAAGATCCCATCCCACAGCATGCTTTAAAAGGATTAAAGCCTGTTATCACTCACCTGCTACACCATGGCCTTTTAAAGCCTATAAACTCTCCTTACCATTCCCCAATTTTACCTGTCCTAAAACCAGACAAGGCTTACAAGTTAGTTCAGAATCTGCGCCTTATCAAACAAATTGTTTTGCCTATCCACCCCATGGTGCCAAACCCATATACTCTCCTATCCTCAATACCTCCCTCTACTACCCATTATTCTGTTCTGGATCTCAAACATGCTTTCTTTACTATTCCTTTGCACCCTTCATCCCAGCCTCTCTTTGCTTTCACTTAGACGACCCTGACACCCATTAGGCTCAGCAAATTACCTGGGCTGTACTGCCGCAAGGCTTCACAGACAGCCCCCATTACTTCAGTCAAGCCCAAATTTCATCCTCATCTGTTACCTATCTCAGCATAATTCTCATAAAAACACACGTGCTCTCCCTACTGATCATGTCTGATTAATCTCCCAAACATCAATCCCTTACAAAACAACAACTTCTTTCCTTCCTAGGCATGGTTAGTGCGGTCAGAATTCTTACACAAGAGCCAGGACCACACCCTGTAGCCTTTCTGTGCAAACAACTTGACCTTACTGTTTTAGCCTAGCCCTCATGTCTGTGTGCAGTGGCTGCCGCTGCTTTAATACTTTTAGAGGTCCTAAAAATCACAAACTATGCTCAACTCACTCTCTACATTTCTCATAACTTCCAAAATCTATTTTTTTCCTCATACCTGACGCATATACTTTCTGCTCCCCAGCTCCTTCAGCTGTACTCACTCTTTGTTAAGTCCCACAATTACCATTGTTCCTGGCCCGGACCTCAATCTGGCCTCCCACATTATTCCTGATACTACACCTGACCCTCATGACTATATCTCTCTGATCCACCTGATATTCACCCCATTTCCCCATATTTCCTTCTTTCCTGTTCCTCA
This sequence comes from Pongo abelii, assembly GCF_028885655.2. NCBI lineage: Eukaryota > Metazoa > Chordata > Mammalia > Primates > Hominidae > Pongo > Pongo abelii. Next base: position 51,130,934 of record NC_071997.2, on the reverse strand, counting down.
CCCTGATCACACTTGATTTATTGATGGCAGTTCCACCAGGCCTAATCGCCACACACCAGCAAAGGCAGGCTATGCTATAGTACAAGCCACTAGCCTGCCTCTTACCTCTCATTTCCTTTCCATCGTGGAAATCTATCCTCAAGGAAATAACTTCTCAGTGTTCCATCTGCTATTCTACTACTCCTCAGGGCCCCTGAGTAATAATAATAATAATTAATACTTAAAAGACAATACTCTTTTAAGCACTCCTTTTTTACTTATCCCCACCTGCCCAGTTCCCTTATTAGGCTGAGACACTTTAACTAAATTATCTGCTTCCCTGACTATTCCTGGACTACAGCTACAGCTCATTGCCACTCTTCTTCCCAATCCAAAGCCTCCTTTGTTTCCTCCTCTTGTATCCACCCACCTTAACCCACAAGTATAAGATACCTGTACTCCCTCCTTGGTGACCGATCATGCACCCCTTACCATCTCATTAAAACCTAATCAATTAATTAATTAATTAAGTAGTAATAATCATTCAGGCCCCCTCCCTTCCCTACACATCAAGCTCGAGGATTTGCCCCCACCCAGGACTGGCAAATTAGCTTTACTCAACATGTGCCAAGTCAGATAACTAAAATACCTCTTAGTTTAAGTAGACACTTTCACTAGATAAGTAGAGGCCTTTCCTACAGGGTCTGAGAAGGCCACCGCAGTCATTTCTTCCCTTCTGTCAGACATAATTCCTCAGTTAGCCTTCCCACCTCTACACAGTCTGATAACAGACCAGCCTTTATTAGTCAAATCAGCCAAGCAGTTTTTCAGGCTCTTAGTATTCAGTGAAACCTTTATATCCCTTATGGTCCTCCATCTTCAAGAAAAGTAGAATGGACTAAAGGCCTTTTAAAAACACACCTCACCAAGCTCAGCCACCAACTTAAAAAGGACTGGACAATACTTTTACCACTTTCCCTTCTCAGAAGTCAGACCTGTCCTCAGAATGCTCTCCTGTATAGACGCTCCTGTTTATTAGGCCCCAGTCTCATTCAACACCAGACCAACTTAGGCTGTGCCCCAAAAAAACTTGTCATCCCTAGTATCTTCTGTCTAGTCATACTCCTATTCACCGTTCTCAACTACTCATACATGCCCTGCTCTTGTTTACACTGTTTCTCCAAGCCATCACAGCTGATATCTCCTGGTGCTATCCCCAAACTGCCACTCTTAACTCTTGAAGTAAATAAATAATCTTTGCTAGCAGGACTATGCTGAATCTCCTTAGGCACTCTCTAATCAGATGTCCCAAGTCCTCCCAATTCTTAGACCTTTTATACCTGTTTTTCTCCTTCTCTTATTCCATTTAGTTTCTCAATTCATCCAAAACCGTATCCAGGCCATCACCAATAATTCTATATGACAAATGTTTCTTCTAACATCCCCACAATATCACCCCTTACCACAAGATCTCCCTTCAGCTTAATCTCTCCCACTCTAGGTTCCCACGCCGCCCCTAAACCCACTTGAAGCAGCCCTGAGAAACATCACCCATTCTCTCTCCATACCACCCCCCAAAAATTTTCGCTGCCCCAACACTTCAACACTATTTTGTTTATTTTTCTTATTAATATAAGAAGGCAGGAACATCAGGCCTCTGAGCCCAAGCCAAGCCATCACATCCCCTCTGACTTGCACGTATACGTCCAGATGGCCTGAAGTAACTGAAGATCCACAAAAGAAGTAAAAATAGCCTTAAATGATGACATTCCACCATTGTGATTTGTTTCTGTCCCACCCTAACTAATCAATGTACTTTGTAATCTCCCCCACCCTTAAGAAGGTTCTTTGTAATTCTCCCCACCCTTAAGAATGTACTTTGTGAGATCCACCCCTGCCCACAAAACGTTGCTCTTAACTTCACTGCCTATCCCAAAACCTATAAGAACTAATGATAATCCACCACCCTTCGCTGACTCTCTTTTTGGACTCAGACCACCTGCACCCAGGTGAAATAAACAGGCATGTTGCTCACACAAAGCCTTTTTGGTGGTCTCTTAACACAGATGCACATGAAAGAGAGTGGTTCAACACAATATAGGCCATATATTATAGACCAACCACTAAGATTATGCTGAACACAGACAAGCTGAAAACTTTTTCTCTAAGAACTGGAACAAGACAAAGATACCCACTCTCACCACTCTTATTCAAATTGTATTTGAAGTCATAGCCAGAGAAATTAGGGGCAAGAGAAAGAAGTAAAAAAGGAAACCCAAACTGGAAAGAAAGAAGTCAAATTGTCCCTGTTTGGAAAGGATATGATTTTATATATAGAAAACCCTAAAAGTGCAACCAAAAAACTTTTAGAATTGATACAGAAATTCAGTAAAGTTGAAGGATACAAAATTGACATGCAAAAATCAGTAGCATTTCTATCCACTAAAAAATGAAATAATGGAAAAATAATGCAAAAAAGAAATCCCATTTACAATAGCTAAAAAATTAATAAATAAAAATCAAGGAATAAATTTAACCAAGAATTTGAAAGGATCTCTAAAGGAAAACTAGAAAACACTAATGAAAGAGATTGAAGAGGTCACCAAAATAACTAGAGATATATCTCGTGTTTATGAACTGGACAAATTAATATTGTGGAAATGACCAAAATATAAAGAACAATGTACAGAGTCAATCCAATCCCTATCAAAATATCAATGATACTATTCACAGAAATAAAAAATATCTTAAAATTCTTATGGCATTACAGAAGTCCCTAAATCACCAAAGCAATCCTGAACAAAAAGAACAAAGCTGAAGTCATCACATTATCTGACTTCAAAATATATTCTAAAGCTATAGTAACAAAAACAGCATGTCACTGGCATAAAAAACTAACACATAGACCAATGAAACAGAATCAAGAATCCTGAAACAAATCCGTATATTTATGGCCAACTGATTTTTGATAAAGGCAGTAAGAATAGTCACTGGAGAAAGGAGTGAATGCTCTTCAATAAATGCTGCTGAAAAAATTAGATATCCATATGCAGAAAAAATGAACCTCTATCTCTATTTCTCTCTCTTTTTTTTTTTTTTTTGAGTTGTAGTCTCGCTTTGTCGCCCAGGCTAGAGTACAGTGGCACGATCTCGGCTCACTGCAAGCTCCGCCTCCCAGGTTCATGCCATTCTCCTGCCTCAGCCTCCTGAGTAGCTGGGACTACAGGCACCCACCACCACGCCCAGCTAATTTTTTTGTATTTTTAGTGGAGATGGGGTTTCACTATGTTAGCCAGAAAGGTCTCGATCTCCTGACCTCATGATCCGCCTGCCTCAGCCTCCCAAAGTGCTGGGATTACAGGCGTGAGCCACTGCGCCAGACCTCTGTTTCTCATCATATACAAAAATAAAATGAAAATGGATTAAAGGCTTAAATGTAATACCTGAAACTATGAATGTACTAGAAGAAAACATTGGGGAAATACTTCAGGACATTGGTCTTGGCAAAGATATTTTTGATAAGACCTCAAAAGCACACTGTTACACAAACATAAATAGACAAATGGGATTATATCAAGCTAAAAAGGACAACAAAGGAAACAATTAACAGAGTGATGAAGCAACCTATTTGCAAATATTTGCAAACTATTCATCTGACAACTGATTAATAACCAGAATATAAAAGGAACTAAAACAACTCAAAAAGCAAAAGCAAAAAAAAAAAACAAAAAAACACTGATTAAAAAGTGGCCAAATGATCTGAACAGACATTTCTCAAAAGAAGACATACAAATGGCCAATAGGCATATGAAAAACTGCACAACATCACTAATCACCAGAGGAATGCATATCAAAACCATAATGAGATGTCGTCTCTCTCCAGTTAAAATGGCTATTATCAAAAAGATGAAAAGTAATAGATGCTGGCAAGAATGCAAAGAAAGACCATTGGTAGGACAAGGCTTGTTTAGGCATTTTAAGCAAGAATAATGTTTGTATTTTTAAATGCCTATATAAGAGGTCTGTGTGGTTTCTGAATTCTGCTTCTGCATTATTTCAAAGGGATTCCTTTTCTATTTATTTTTGTTTTGCTGAAATCCAAGGAAAATTGGAATTGAATGTAAAATCACAACCTCAAATGCAACAGTTGCTGATGAGGATAGTATGCTTTATGTGAAAAACACTTAATGAATTTAATTAGTCACCTGGCAAATTGAGAGCAGTATGAGCTAAATGGACTTTGATATTTTTCCTTCGTTAAGTCCTGACTGCTTTCCTCTATTTATTTGTGTCATTTTTGTTAATAGTTTATAAGGGAAGTTCAGGGTTGATGAGGCCAGATGGGTCCTGAAAATATTGGAACATAAAATAATTAAGGCTTAAAGATAAGCTTTTTCTTGGGCCGTGATGTGGTAGAAAAAGCCCTGGACAAGGAAATCGGAGGTCTGCTTTGAAACTCAATTCTGCCACCAATCGTTGACCTTGCAAATCATTGTTTCTCTGGGCCTCAATTTGAATATTCTGCCTCGTCTAGTACTACCAATGGATACTATTTTTTGAATACTCAAAATGTGACAGCATGTCAAAGTTAATACACCTATGTCTTTATCTTTAATAATTCATTTAATACACACAAGTCTAAGACAAAAACTCTATTTTCTATAAGTAAAATAAAACTCTATAAACTCTATTTCCTCTAAGGTGGGAAATATTATTCCTGGTTAAAATACAAACAAACACACTTGAGAAAACTAAGAATCAATGAACTTAAGTAACACTATCAAGATCATGGAGGTGGGATCAAATCCAGGTCTGTTTAAATCCAAAGTAGTAAATATTGTCTTGATGATTGCTTTATTGTAATTTTATTGATTAGCATATTATTACTGTATACATTAGTCCTCCTCTTTTCTGTGGGAGATACATTCTAGGACTTCCAGTGAATGCCTGAGCCTGAAGCCTCAGATCATACTCAACCCTATACATACAATGTTTTATCCTATACATACATACCTGTGATAAAGTTTAACTTATAAATTAGGCATAAGAAAAGATTAACAATGATAAATAATAATAAAATGGAACAATTATAACAATATGCCAGCATTACTACTGTTGCACTTTGGGGCCATTATTAAGTAAATTAAGGATGACTTGAACACAAGCACTGCAATACCACAACACCCAATCTGATAATTGAGGCAGCTACTAAATGACTAATGGGCAGATAGTGTATATAATTTGGATACACTGGTTAAGGGAAGGATTCACATCTAGGGTGAGATGGAGCAGGAAAAGCATGAAATTTCATCATGCTACTCAGAGTGGCACAAAATTTAATAGTTACGAATTATTTATTTCTGGAATTTTCCACTTAATATTTTCAAACCGGGGTTGACTGTGTGTAACTGGAACCACAGCAAGTAAAACCGCAGATAAGGAGAAACTACTGTATATGCAGAAAATGCCAACAGAATGCAAGATAATTAGTAGTTTATTATGTGATTTCCTTGAATACATAGCACATGACAATGACAAATATTTCTTATTTCAGATCAAAAACTTCTTACCAACCAGATTGATGTTGATGTAGCTTGAGGTAGTTTTTCTCTTCTTATGAGAAAAACTAGCTGCTTCTCATAGGGTCTTTTTCTTACTTTCTTTTTATGCTACATTCCCCCCATTGATTTTATTTGGGTGACTCATAGAGTTTTTCCTCATTTTCTTCATTTCCTATATACTTCCATGGGAAGTATATAAAACATTTGCTGCTCTTAGACTATGTTAAGGTATGTGGCGCTATATGTGGTTAGAGGCTTTTCCTCATTTGAGGAACAGAGCTTTCCTTAATGTCCATGGGTATATGTAAGTTCACAGTGTCTTAGCCCCTTGCAGTGTCTCCATACCTTCATATTCTCTAAGTGAATTTCCAAGAAAGCTGTGCATGATGTTTCACCACATTTACTTATCCAAAGATCATAAAATTGGGGGATGGAAATGTTGAGCTCTCAATCATAAATGATTTTTAACCTGAATTTTTTCTTACTCTAAATGAGGTCTTGGAAATATGAAACACATTTTTCCCACACAAGGTAATCACCTGGTTTATTGCATCAAGTAGCCCTGCGTGATTTCCACTCCAATTACACTCCTCATGTCAAACAGTACTTGAACAATAGCAATTTGGCTTTTCATATTTGGACTCTCAAACAACCAAAGTGAGAGTATGCTTAACACCAGAAAATAATCACTCTTTAGTGGCAAAATTGTGATGTTTGAAAGTTATTGTCAAGAGCCTTGGAATTTTTATAGAGAATTCCAGGAAGGCAGAGGTTTCAGGGTGATATGGTAATTACTGAGAAGAACTCTTTTCCTTTGAGGCCAAGCACTGCTTTTTAATTTCATAAAAATGTCAATAAGCCATGAGAGTTCCATTTTTTAAAATATATGATCTCTTGTATTGATGCTACATAAGAAAATGAAGGGAATTCTATTATTATTAAGGGATTGAGTGTGTTTCCTTTCTTTTGTTTATGCTTATTAGGCAGATCACACAATATTTGTTTTTCTTTTTCTGGAAATAACGTGAGATCCTTAGAAAGGTAGTCTCTTGGCTCTCCCTATGTAGGCTACCTGGGACATCAAAATTGATAAACCCAGTAATATATATACAACATAAATGTAAAGTGTTTGGGCATTTGTGTTATAAAGGGTGTTAGATCTTCTACAAAGAAACAATTTCTCAGAAATAAATTCCTATATACTTAAAAATATTTCTTAGATAATAATTGCTTCTTTATTTGTTCTTGGTTTTAAAATTTAAAAACTGAGATCCTTATCTTGGTATTTAAGATATTGTACAATTTTTTTTTCTATTTGCCATTGTGGCACAGACAAATGGGTCTTACCCATGCCTCTGATTAGTCACTGTGATGAAACCAGATTTGGGGACCAACTGTGGTACAGAAGCTCATAAGCCATTTGGGCCTAATATCTAAGGGAACATCTCCATATTAATCAATGTTTGTAATTTCCTGCTCTCATATTGGCCTATCTAGCCATCCTCAAACTCTAACTATTGTTACTGCATTGGCTTTCTGTGCATGAAAATATTAAGAAAAGCAGTTACACTATTTATAAGAGAACTTATTATCTTAATTGTCCTCTATTTTAAAATATATGATATCTAGGGTTTTAGAAGTCTTCATAAATACTTTTAACATTATTATCTTATTGGTGCTCTTCTGCAACTCACATTTGGGCTCAAACTTCTTTCAGATGGAAATAAATATATGCAAATATTAATACTAATAGATGTGGGTTCTCTGTGTATTGGAAGTATATAGAATATGTACTACTCCTAGAATATGTTAAGATATGTGGCATCATATGCGGTTAGTATGGGGCATTAAAAAGGCCTCCTTATATAAGAACAGTTTTTTAAAATCAGTTACAGTTTTTGAAAGTCCCATGATCAGTAATTACATTTTCAGGCATTAGCTACCAAAAAACTCATGGTGTAAATTCCACAGAATGCCCTTGGGTTGTTAAAGGGCTGTACTGTTCCAGTTCCTCCTTAGGCCTTCAGGAGAGGGGAGGGTATAGCAAATACAGACCTTATATTATATTTTAAACAACATGAAGAACGCTAGCCTAATGCTTTGTGTGTCTGTCTCCCTTCCTCCTGCCTCCCTATCCTAGCCAGTTATGGAGACTGACACAAACCTAGTAAATATGTGGCTTTATTATGATTAAGTGAATATCTACTATAATTAAGTCTCAACTTTTTCTGTGACCACCAAACACACCTGAAAAAAATCTGCCATTCTTTCCCATTAGCAGAAAAGGGTCACTATTTCAGTACATCTGGACTGTCCCAAAGGAATCAGCCCCAGCAGGTAGGGCTGATAAGCACTGTTGGCGGCTGGAGAATGAATAATTTGAAAAAGTCCCAAATTCTCTGTGAATTTTTATTGATTCTCCACTCTTATTCCAAACTCTTTGAAAAATCAGTGTATATATTTCAAATAAATTAATCAAATATTTGCAATGCTGTCATCAACTGGATGCTAACAAATTGATGTCTCTCTCTTTTGTCTAGAATATCCTTCCTGATATGGTGAATTTTGACTTCTAGACAGGTACCTATGTCTGCTTTTCAACTACTCTATATGGGATCATTCTTCCTTTCCTTGCTTCCTTCCCTCCCTGCTTCCTTCCCTCCCTGCTTCCCTCCCTCCTTCCCCTTCCTTCCTTCCTTCCCCTTGGTTTTACAGTAGCATTTATGCCACTAGATTGTAATTTTATTTACTGTTTTTTCTTGTCATTCATTAGCTTGTGTTTTCCTTCAAGGCATAGGTTATGTCATTTCACCTATCTCAGATATTTATTACAGACATATTACATAATATGTGATTGATAAATGTTGAGAAAATGCAAAGACAAAGAATTTTCATGATGGAGACAGAGATGGGAAGAGCCTAGTGAGAGAATTTGCTGGCTGAGGTCATCCTCCTGAGGAATGCCACAGGAAGGGTGTTCAGCAAGGTGGACACTGGAGACACGAAGGAAGCAAAAGGTTAATTTAGCAAAGGAGAAGTTTTGCCATCTTGACAATTTCCTCAGGACTTGTCTTCAAGTAGGAACAATTTTATGGTTGTACTAGGCCACAGGCTTAGAATGGCCTTCCATTGTTTTGGTATTGGTATCATAAAATTATTATTAGTTTTTAAAGAAAGAATCCATCATTTTCATTATACACTGGGCCCAGCAAATTAGGTATCTATTGCACTTTTTAAGTTCTGTGGAGCCCTTCAGAGACTCACATAATTGTTGCACCTTAAGTGTTAACATCTTAAACATGGCTTCCATTAAAGTGCTGTGGAAAAGTCTAAGTTTGTAGCTCATCAGCACTACCCACAGGTGCTACTCACTGGCTTCTCCCATATAGCTTGGCAACATGTAGAGATGACAGAAAGGGAACTGATTTCCATTTTTACTGCCTATAGAAAGGATTTAATAGAACAGATTTCTCTCTTTTGCTTTTGAAATAAAACTCATTCTAGAAGACTTTTTGCAAGGAATGAGAGAAGTTTAACTTGGTTAAGGGAAAACTACATAGACATTCTAGATGGGATTTTAGGTGGCCTACTCTGCAGTTGGCTGAATGGTTGCTTTTCATCATGTTGCAGTGAGACCATCTATTAAGCAATTATAAACAACCAGTGTTCAAATTCCACTTTTGTCATTTACTAGTTGTGTGATTTTAGGCAAGTTTATCTAAAGGATGAATGTTTACACTTTTCTCATGTGTAAACTGGTGATAACGTGTGCTGGACTCAGGATTGTCTTGCAGATTAAATGAGTTAATACATGGCATATGATCACAGTAGTATATTGCATATAGTAAGCACTCAGTAAAAGTAATTGTTATTCATATGGAACAAGGGTTAGTTAAGTTGTTCAGTTTGTGGAGAAGGGCTTAGAATGCATTTTTAATAGGTAAAGAGGAGGAAGGAGAACAATAAGATAAGTATCCTGGCATGTAGATGTCTAGTCCTAAGTACAATTCCAGTCTAACTCCGTATATGTCCTTAAGCTGGTTTTTGACGTTCCTACAAAATGTCAAGGACTTTTGCTGCACATAAAAACAGTGCTGGGAGGCTGGCCACTGGAGTGATGCTTATGATGAAACATTTTTTAAAAATTTATATTCCTTCAGATGTTTCCCATTGACTCAGCTGAGAATGAGGTGAGAACTTAAGAGTTTACAGGGAACAAATGGAAACTTAACGGCCATCTGGTGTCCCAGGGGCATCTGGAGCTTTTCTCTGTAGGATGTGTCATATGCGCTCTCTCCATTACTCTCTCACTTCCCCACACACTGGCTCAACACACAAAGGCAATACACACTCATGGTCAGACTGTGGCAAAATTGTGAAATTGGTGGAATTTGTCTTCTTAGTTCTCCATTTCTCAATCCTATTTCCCACGTCCTTTTCAGAAGCTCGATGGTCTCTTATTTTTCTTATTACTTGTTCACTTGCTAATTAATTTATTCAACAAATATGAAATACCTACTTGTGATGCACTCTGCTAAGTTCTGAGGATAAAGTAAGTGAGACAGAAAAGGTCACTGCCCCCTCGGGCTTGATGAAATATACCAATAATAAATAATTTTTAAAATACACTAGATTGTTAATAATTCTGAAATTCATATGAAGGAAACTAATGGGGTGATGAGATAAAAATGAGTAAGGGGAAACCAGTTTGGATGGGAATCTCAGGGTGCTCCTCTGGAAATATGGCATTTAAACTGAGACACAGAATATGAGCTCAGAGTGCAGAATATTGGAGAAAAGAGTATGGCAGGAAGAAGGAACAGCAAGTTCAATTATCTAGAAGAAGGAAAGGGCATTGGGGCTTTGAAGAAACAAAAGAAGTGAATGAGGCCGCATTGTAGAGAGATGGAGCTGGGGAATGGTCTCATGATGAACATTCTGGACCACAGTAAAAGGGCTGGATATAAATTTAAGAGAAAGTGGAAACCAGTGAGGACCTTTGATAAAGGAAGTAAAGTATACTAACTTATATTAGAAAATAATCACTTACTGGACTAGAAAGTGGCAAAAATGGAAGGAAAGGGATCAATAGTCACTTATGCAACAGATGATAATAATTTGCTAGAATGGTGACAGGAGATAATGATATAAACATTAGATTCAAGAATTACTTCAGAGGTGCAACTTATTTAATTTGATGATAGATTGTATGTGAAGATGAGGGTAAAAGGTGAAATCCAGGATAAGACCCATATGTTTGGCTTAAGCAAATAAAAGCATAATGGTGTTATGGGATACTAATATCCTATTAAAATCTGTTTTAAGAAAAGAACTGGATTAAAATTTCATTCAGCGCCGGGCATAGTGGCTCACGCCTGTAATCCCAGCACTTTGTGAGGCTGAGGCGGGCAGATCACCTGAGGTGAGGAGTTCGAGACCAGCCTGAGCAACATGTTGAAACCCCACCTCTACTAAAACTACAAAAATTAGCCAGACATAGTGGCGGGCGACTGTAATCCTAGCTACTTTAGTGGCTGAGGCAGGAGAATCATTTGAACCTGGGAAGCAGAAGTTACAGTGAGCCGAGATCCTGCCATTGCACTCCAGCCAGGGTGACAGAGCAAAACTCCATCTCAAATTAAAAAAAAAAAAATTGCATTCAGTTAATTTTTTTTTCATTTCCTGCCACTAGGCATTTCACAAATGCACTTTGGTGAATATGATCAATTGAGAACAGTTCAAAGTGTTCTCTCTCAGTGAGCTTGGCATTTTAACAGGCAATGAAAACCTAAGCTAAATTCTAATATTCTACAAGCAGGAACTTTGACGTTTGTGTTATTTTTCTTATTTATTTGCAGTAAATTCACATCACTTGGGCTAACACCTGTTCTGCTCTTACTTTTATAAGGTATTAGTCACCACTCCCCTCTCTTCCTCTGTTGGCAGTGCACACTAATGAGCCCCAAATCCTAGAGCATGCCTGAAATAGATGTCAGAGTGTCAAGGATGAAAACCAGTTAGGTGGAGTTGTGGAGAGGGAGATGGAGGCTAATAATGGGATTGGATTTTTCTTTTCTTCAAATGAAGAGTTTCGTTTGCTTATTTATTTATTTATTTGTTTGTTTATATGGAACAGCATTTCTTACCACCATAGTCAGAATATATCATAATATTGCAAGATGCAAGCTATAAGCCAACATAAATTCTACAGAAAATTAAGAGATTCCAGTTGGTAAACTCAGAGATTCAAGTTTGATCCTACTTTGGAGAGGGGAGGGTACAGCAAATATATGAGGAATAACATGAATAAATAACATGAGGAATGCTAGCCTAATGCTAGCATTTTGTTTTTTATAGTTATTATTTTGTTTTACAGTCTACTTTGCTAGATTATTTACTTTTGATTTTCCCTTAAATTGTGGTGTTCTTTCTTTATTTTCCCATCTGCAGTTGCTCTGCTTTTTATTCTTAATTTTCTCACTGAAAAATTCCAATTACTTACTGGATTTTAATGATGAGTGATTAGCTGATTAATCACAAACTTTGATTTCAAAAGCCCACCTATGTCATAAACCAAGCCCAACCATTGGCCAATTTATTTAATGACACTTTAATTAAAATATTTTTAATAATATCTTAATAATTTATCCCAGTCCAATCTTTAATATTAATAAAAATTTGCCAGAAATGTGAAAGCCATCTTTGATTCCACTTAGACCATTTTATTCATTTTTTAAAAGTACATAGTATTCTTTTAAAGGCTTCTGAGGCATATTTCGATTTTTGATTCTACTCTATTAAGATTTATTTTAATAAATTATATTTTAATACACATTTCAAAATATTTACTGTTTCTCTGCTAGAGATACCAGCCTACTCAGAGACTGTGTATCTTCATCCTCTTAATGTCAGACTTGGCTGTCAAATTTGATACCACTTTTAGCTGATACTTTTGGGGCTATTCTGTGAAATGCCATTCTCTCTTTTCCTTCTGCTGTGAGCTAGGTATACCCCAACTAGAGTGCATGCATATAGACTGAGGAAAATATAATGTCCCAGATCACTACTATGATGAAAAATATGAGCAAGAAACAAACCTTTGTTTTTTGTAAGACCTTAAGTTTTTTTGTAATTGTTGCATGTAATATTATAACAGTTCATTCTTCAAATCATCTATTTATTCCTAGGGACAAATCAAAACAGCTTTTTAGCTAGTTTTTTTTCACCAGTTAGCATCTATTAGCCCAAATACTACACAATATTTCTTGAGATATTTGAGAAGTCATGTTGGGTTTTGGATAATTTGGGTATTTATGATGATTTTGGAATATCACCAAAAAGTCATAAAATAAGGAAAAAATTAGAAAGCTGCGGAGACTTATCAAAGTATATCTATATCCAGAGTTGTATGACATGACAAATGAAAGTAATAATAGTACCCATCATAAAAGTAATAATGTTGATTGAATAAAATTAATTATACAAGGTTCTTATCGGAATTCTGAATACATAGTAAGTGCTTAGTACATTTTAGCTAAGGAAAGGAACTCTAGTCCCTGGGAAGATATGAGGTCAACAACATATTTCTCACTCTCAGAATGGTCGAGAGCTGAGACATACACACTCTTCACACCTTTGCCATGATAGCTCTAAATCCTTAAGTGTGCTAAGAAACACATTTCACTTTACTTTTAAAAATTAAAACATGAATTCTTAGTCTCTGAATCTTGCTTGGTGTAAAAGTACCTTGCTACTGGCTTGAAAGAATAATTGTACTTCTTTCACAGCTTCAGACATTACCAGGGAGAATGAGGGTACAGGAGAGCATGTGGATCATTCCTTTCTGTTTGCACTGATGATCGATACATTCTACCAAAAATAAAATATCTGTTTAATTCATATATTTGAAACCTGCTTCAATGGAAACTCATTCTTTCTAAATCATAATAAATATTAACAGATTTTTGAATACTATTGCTATTCATTTAAAAAATAATATTTAGGTCAGTAACTAATGCTTTGGTTTTATACTTTTGAATTCAGAATATCAGTGTACTAATTTATGGGCTTTCTTACAGTGAAAAAGATAACTCTCATCACTTACTTCTCCTGGCCCTTCTCTTTTGAATTTTTTGGTCCAATGCAAATACTTTGTTTGATTCATGTGTATTCTGGAGATGATTCAGGGAAAGGCAGCAGGGACCATTAATATCTTGCTTGCCACAGTGAGAATGATTCTACAGCACCACCATTTCTCATGAAAGATGGGTTTTAAATATGTATAGAGTGAGCTACTGTTTGATGGATCACGGCTATGACTCTTTCAATGAAAGAACAAGCCCATCCCTAAGCTTGACATTCCCCTGCAGATGACACTCTAGAACTCTGCTGTCAATACACTTAAAGTAAAAATTGACAGATGGCCAAAATACTCTAGTGTGAAAAATGGAGTTGTATCCTCTGCTAAACTTTGGTGTTCGTGGAGATTCATCTTAAGAAAACCTGGTGTCTTCTTTCTGCCCAATCCTGGCTGATGGAAGAAACCAAATTCATACTACCTGTAAATTACTGAGGCTAATGATATGTGTTTCTTCATGTCACTACACACACACACACAAACACACCACCACACCACACACACACACACACACATCCAATGCATAGGAGTTTCTTAACAACAACAAAAATTAATCAGTCCCTAGTGTAGAATTATATGTAGCTGGAAAGCATTTCTTTCTTTGTTTTTTCACCCCAGTAGTAACTGGGGACAGGACAGTGTTTCTTACCTTTCTCCTCAACAAATTAAGGCTTTTTTAAAAAAAAATATAGGCAAGAGAAGACAGAAAAAGTGATATTGGTGGTGTTTCTTTCACCCCACCTCCCCCATAGACTGATGCTCCACTTCCCTAGGTCTTAGAACTCTCTCCAAACATTTATTTGAGCCCTCTTACGGGTTGAATTAAGTCCCCCCAAAAGATACACTGAAATACTAACCCCTAGTACCTCAGGTTGTGACCTTATCTGGAATTAGGGTCATCACAAAGATAATTAGTTAGATAAGGTCTTACTAAAGTAGGGTGGGCCCTTAATCTAATATGACTGATGTTTTTATAAGAAGAGGAAAGACTAACATTTCTCCTTTACCCATACATCCCCTGCCCTCCTACCCCCAGTGTCTGGTGGCCACCATTCCACTCTTTTATGCTGTGAGTTAGACATTTTTTAGATTCCACATATGCATGGTGACTATAGGTTATAACAAATTATTATACATTTCAAAGTAGCTAAAATAACGGATTTTAAATCTTCTTACCACAAAGAATGATAAGTATTTCAGGTGATGAATAGGTTAATTAGCTTGATTTGATCATTCCACAATATATACATAAATCAAAACATCACCTTGTACCTCATAAGTACATACAATTATTATTTGTCAATTTATTCTACAAATAAAATAATGCTCAAAAAAAAGAAAAAAAAGGAAGAGGAGAGAGAGAGGGAAGAAGGTTATGTGAAGACAGAAGCAGACATTAGAGTTATGCAGCCAAAACCAAGTAGCCTGAGGCTTCTGGAAGCTGAAAGAGTCAAGGAAGGATCAGCTTCCAAAGGCATCAGAGAGGAACAGCTCAAGTGACACCATGATTTAGGTCTTCTGGCCTCCAGAACTGTGAAAGAATAAACTTGTTTTAAGCCACCAAGTTTGTGGTCCTTTGTAACAGCAGCCATAGGAAAGTACTGTACTACAACCCCCAATGTGCAGACTCATCCAATTTATTTAGCCATCAGGGAGCATCCCCCTCTCTTACCAGTGCACACTTGGGCTCTACTAACTTGCTAGCTACTACCAGCTGAACTCTTATATCTTACTCTTCTTTCCAATGACTGTTTGTAGCTGCTTTAGCTAAGCCAATGCTCCTATGTTGTACCTTCCTACAGGTGCCCGCCTTGCCTTAGATTTTGGACTAGCCAATTGCCCTATGACTTAAGGTCACTAATGGGGTCAAGAAAACTACCAAGTACGTAGTTTAATGGTTTTCTTCTTCTTCTTCTTTTTTTTTTTTAATTTTCAGTATGGAAGCTATATCCTTCCCAGATCTCTGCATCTCAAAGCAGAAACCAGAAGTAATAAATTTAATTGGCTTTGTTTTCATTTTTATTGAATTCAACATATTCAAATATATTTTCTAATTTTCTTTGCATTTTTTTGACCCACAGCTATTTAGAAGTATAGATAGATAGATAGACAGATGTATATATATGTGTGTGTGTGTGTGTGTGTGTATATGTGTATATATATATAAAACTAACCCCTAGTACCTTGTGTGTATATATATATACACACACACATATATAATTTCTACATATTTATTGAGAGATCTTTTACAACTCAGAATATGATTTGTCTTAGTGAGGACTCAATGAGCACCTGAAAGAAATGGTTATTCTGTTGCCAAATCGATTGTTCTTATATGTGTGAGTTTATAGGTTTCATCAAATTTGGTAGCCTTTGTTGCTGTTGGCTAGCTGTTCTTCAAATACATTTTTCTATCTCATTTTCTTTCCTGTATTTTAATTAAATGTATGTTATAACATTTGCTATTTGTCTATAATCACGGAGGCTCTGTTTATTTGTTATTAATTTTTTAACTTATCCTGTAATTTTCAATTTTTTTTCCTCTATGCTTCAGCCATGTCATCAAGGTCATTGATTATTTCTTATAATTGCTATTAATAAAATTTAGTGAATTTCTAAAATTAAAAGTTCCATTTGGTTTCTTTTAATTCCTTGATGACTCATAATTATGTTAATCTTTTCCTTTAAATCCTTGGCATATTCATAAAAGCTGTTTAAAGTCCTTAATAAAGTTCTGTTTAAAGACCTTAGAAAGTCATTCTCTTATCTCCATCATTGCTGATGTTTTTCTTTCCCCTGATTTTTCTTCTGATTGTAGATCACACTTTTTGCTGTTTGGAATTTTTATCTGAATGCGAATATTGTTGTTTTATGTTGTTTGAATGCTGGATTTTGTGGCTTTCATTTAAGAGTGTTCACCTTTTTCTAGAATGCTGTTAAGTTTCTTGCCAGTCATCTTGATTTTTTTAAGACTTTAAGCTTTGTTAGGACAGATCTAGAGTAGTATTCTCTAATCTAGGGCAGCACATCTCAATCTCAGCAGTATTGGCATTTGGCACCAGACAATTCTTTGGTGTGGGGGTTGTCCTGCAAATTTGAGACATTTAGCAGCAACCCAGGGCTCCACCCTTCACCTGTGCAAAACCAATGTCTCTAGATGTTACTGAATGTCCATTGGGAAAATTTTCCTTTGTTGAGAGCCACTTATCTAGCACTTGTTTAGCCTTGCTCCCATGGTGTGATGATTCTAGTAGCTTCCTACTAAATACCCTGTTTTTTCCACTAGGATTCTTCACTCTGCTGGTTGGAATTGAATGTCTTCCATCCTTGCATAAACTATGGAAATACACAGCTTCCAGCTCCTGATTATTCTCTGCCTATCTTCATTGAATTTTACCCATTGAATCGGCAGTAACAATGAGATTTAAGAACAGGAGGGTTTGTGTGAAAATTAAGATTAATAATTTCTCTACCTTAATGCAGAACACCAGGAAATAGAATAATATTAAAATGAAGTGAATATTTTCTGTGGAATACTAAAACACTGGAAGAACATGTGGAAGGAGGCAAAAGTTTTAGTTTTATTCATTGAACAAGTACTTACTAAAAAATAATGTATACACACATACACAGAACACCCTCCCTACTCACTTTTATCTGTATTCACTATGTGTTCTAGGAAAATTACAATGAGCAAGTCATACACCTTAAGGTCTTTATATCTTTTATAGAAGACAGTAAGGCAAAAAAAGAAAAAGTTAATTATCACAAAGCAATGTGAGTGCTACTATTAACAAAAATTAAAAAACAGGATGATAGAAAATGAGCACAAAAAAGCAAGGCTTAACTACGGCTAGTACTGTAAGTAAACATTTCCAAGACAAAGAGACCAATGAACTGAGTGTTAAAACGGACAAATGTGGAAAATATTCAAATGGGAAAGGGCAGCAGGAACAAAATACAAAGTAAAGAAAATGGTTTGGGGAAATGTAGGGAAACTGATATGGCTAAATATTAAGGAACTGTAACAGGGAAGACATGAGGCTGCAAATGCAATCAGGGATTAGATTTGTAGGTTCTTCTATGTCATTCTAAAATGCTTAAAGTTTCTTCTAAAGGCAACGGGTATTCCGTGGAAACCTTGAAATAAGAAGCACAATGTGATTAAATTTGAACTTTAGCAAAAATTATTTGAGACTGATTATGTGGGATAAATACAAAAGAAGCCTAGTTGTATGCTTATATTCTTCTTATCGAACAGATCTCTGTCTTCTAGTTTCAATCAAGCCTCAATAATCCCTAAATCTGCTGTACAGCTATCATACTGGACATTACTCTTCTTGCTTTTATAGCTGAGTTTACTTTTTGTGGATCACACAATTTCCTCTTGATTGAGATCATATCCATTATCTTCTGGTATTTAAGTGTGCCAAGAAGTAAAAAGAAATCATGTTTAGTTTGAATATTTTTTCCTGTGCAAGGGGTAATCTTATTTTTTTTATTTAACTCTGATTTTCTGCTGAATTTAAACCTTACAGTAGCATAGCAATTTAATGCCTTTCTGTCTTTTCCCATTGTATTATTGTCCTGCTGAATTTTTGATCTATTAATTCGAAACTTTCTTGCCTAACCAATGACGTTTTTCTAATTTAAATTTAGCTATTACTTCAATTTATTTTACTTTATTCTCTTAATTTCTAAGACCAACTCTTCCAATGTTTTATCTTTAATTTTCTGAATATACTGTCTGTTCTCAGCATTTCTTTTTTTATATTTTCTTAAATTAATGATTAAGTTTTGCTTTTGAAATAGTTTTTTGACACCTTTCCTATCTCAGTCTACTTACTTTTTCTTTTTGCTTGTCAATCATTTGTTGTCAAACATACACGCAGGCACACACTTACACACACAGAGCTTTATTGAAGTAAAATTGATGTGATAAATTATACATGTTTAAAGCATAAAATTTGATATGTTTTGGCATATGTATGCACCAATTAAACAATCACTGCAATTAAGACAATGTATATATCCAATATGATTAGACTTTGTGCCCCACCCAAATCTCATCTTGAATTGTAACAATCCCCACATGTCAAGGGAGAGACCAGGTGGAGGTAATTGAATCATGAGGGTGATTTCCCACATGCAGTTCTCCCGATAGTGAAAGAGTTCTCACGAGATCTGATGGTGTTATAAGCGGCTCTTCCCTCTTTGCTCACCACTTTTCCTTCCTGCCACCTTGTGAAGAAGATGTCTTGCTTGCCCTTCGTCTTCCACCATGGTTGTAAGTTTCCTGAGGCCTCCCCAGCCATACTGAACTGTGAGTCAATTAAACCTCTTCCCTTTATAAATTACCCAGTCTCGGGCGGTCCTTTATAGCAATAAGAAAATAGAGTATACTGTATTCATCACTCCAGAGTTTCCTGATTCTTCATTCTCATTTCCTATTCTTCCTGGAATCCTTTCCTTCTTCAATTGCTGGCAATTACTAACCCAGTTTCTCTCCTTGTGGATTACCTATCATTGTTCAGAATTTTATATGAAGGATTCATACAACATGAACTTTTTTCTGACTTTTATTTTCACTTAGCATACTTATTCTGAAACTCACCTACATCGTTGCATGAATTAATAGCTCATTCCTTTGTATTACTAAGTAA
Source organism: Pongo abelii (assembly GCF_028885655.2). Taxonomy (NCBI): domain Eukaryota; kingdom Metazoa; phylum Chordata; class Mammalia; order Primates; family Hominidae; genus Pongo; species Pongo abelii. Next base: position 51,111,594 of record NC_071997.2, on the reverse strand, counting down.
TATTCTATTGTGTGATTATACCACAATTTGTTCATTCAACTCTTGAAGGACTTTTGGATTGTTTCTTGTATTTGGCTACTGCAAATAAAGCTTCTATAAACATTCATATTAAAGACTTTATATGAAGATATGCTTTACTTCTCTTGGGTAAATATGTAGAGATGCATTGGCTTGCTCATATGCTTGGTATTTGTTTAAATTTTTCATAAACTTCCAATTGTTCTTTATAAGTGCTGGCATAATCTGACACTCCTACCAGCAGTGTATAAGAAAGACCTCAAGTTGCTCCATACACTTAACAATACTTTGCATAATCAATCTTTGATATTTTAAACATTCTAATAAGTATATAGTGGTATTTTACTGAAATTTGTTTCTCTGTCACTTTTTTCCTCTTTTATTTTCTTTTTTTTTTTTTGAGATGGAGTCTTGCTCTGTCGCCCAGGCTGGAATGCAATGGCACGATCTCGGCTCACTGCAACCTCCACCTCCCAGGTTCAAGTAATTCTCCTGCCTCAGCCTCCCGAGTAGCTGGGATTACAGGCACCCGCCACCACGCCCACCTAATTTTTTTGGATTTTTAGTAGAGACGGCGTTTCACCGTGTTAGCCAGGATGGTCTCAATCTCCTGAACTCGTGATCTGCCTGCCTCGGGCTCCCAAAGAGGTGGGATTATAGGAGTGAGCCACCGTGCCCAGCCATTCCTTTGTCTTTCTTACTTGATTTTCTCTTTTGTTGATTTTCTATTTAATTTGATGATTTTCTTTCATTTGATTATTTTGGTTTTCTTTTGCTTTAAGTTTCTTTCTAATTTCTTAGTTTGCTTTTTTAGTTTCTTAAGGTGGGAGCCGAGGTGGAAGCTGACTGAGATCTTTCTTCTTTTCTAATATAGAGTTCAGTGCTATAAATCTCCCACTAACTACTGTGTTACCTGCAAAGTACAAATTTTCATATGTCGTACTTTCATTTTGATCTATATTCAAATACTTTCAAAAAATTTCACTTTTGAATTCACCTTTGACCCATTGATTATTAAGAAGAGTGTTAGTTTCCAAATATTTGGGAATTATTAATATTTTGTAAATGATTTCTATTTTAATTGCATTGTAATCAGAAATATAATTTCAATGGCTTAAATCTTTTCAGATTTATTGAGAAAGTTTTGATAACTGAGAGTATGATCTATCTTGGTAAATGTTTTATGTACACTTGGAAAGGTTGTAAGTTCTGATGTTGTTCTTGTTTGGAATATTCTATAAATATGAAATTGGTCTAGTTGGTTGATAGGTTGTTCAAGTCTTCTTTATCCTTTTTGATTTTATATCTCTATTTATACTATTTAGCATGAGAGAGAAGTATTAAAATCTCTAATTATAACTAAAGATTTTTCTACAACAGAATTGTTCCTTGCAGTTCTATCAGATTTTGCTTCAACTATTTAAAAACTTTCCTGTAAGTACATAAATGGATAGAACTGTTATATCATCTTGATTAATTAACTTTTTTGCCATTGTAAGATTATCCTTTTTATCCCTATTAAGAGACTTTGCTCTTAAGTCTGTCTACTTTATCTGATAACAATATAGTCCCTCCAGCTTTCTTTTTGATCAGTGTTAGCATGATATATCTTTTTCCAACCTTTTACTTGTATTCGTGTTTTTATACTTACAAAACACCTTTTTAAAAGCAGTGTATATGAGTCTTGTTATTTTTATCCAATCTGATAATCTCTGCATTCTAACTAAAGTTTTTAGATCACATAAATTTAATGCTATTATTGATAAGATTGGGTTTAAATCTACCTTCAAGCTATTTGCTTTTTATTTATACTATCTGAATGCAATTCTTTTTTTTTCTCTTTTTCAGCCTCCTTTTGTATTTAATACATTATTCAATTTTTCCCTTTTTTGTTGACTGATTAGTTGCTATTTTTGATGTTTTATTTTAATGGATACTTTAAGGTTTTTAGTACACATTTTTAACTCTTTACCATCTACTTTCAAACAATGTTATGCTTTTCCCATATAGTGTGAGAACTTTAAAATAATATATAGCTGATCATTGAATAATGCAGGGTTTAGGAACGCTGACTGCCTGTGCAGCTGAAATCAAATATAACTTTTGACTTCCCCCAAATTTAACTGCTAATAGCCTACTGCTCACCAGAAGCCTTACAGATAACATAAACATTTGATTCTATATGTTATATGTGTTAGATACTATATGCTTAAAATAAAACAAGCTAGAGAAAAGGAACTGTTATTAGGAAAATGATAAGGAAGAGAAAATATATTTACTATTTATTAAGTGGGAGTGGATCGTGATAGAAGTCTTCATCTTTGTTGTCTTCATGTTTAGTAGGCTGAGTAAAAGGAGAGGTTGGTCTTGCTGTCCTAGGGGTGGCAAACGTAGGAGAAAATCCATGTATAAGTAGACCCACAGAGTTCAAAACCTTGTTGTTCAAGGGTCAACTGTGCTTCTACTCCCCACCCACCAGACCTTTATACTATTGTCATGTATTTTGTTCCTATATATGTTTAAAACAACACTTAAAGTATTATTATGTTTATTTTAAATGGTTTCTTATTTTTAAAATAAGATTTTAGTAATAATAAAAATCTTTACATTTATCTATGTAATTATACTTTCTGTGTTTTTTTAATTCCTTTAGGTAGATCCAGGTTTCAATATAGTTTCATTTTCTTCTGCTTGAAGTACTTCTTTATTAACATTTGTTTATGTCACAAGACAGCTGATGATTAATTATTAGTCTTTGTATGTCTGATAAACTATTTTACTTAAATATTTGAATGATATTTTTGCTAGGAATAGAATTCTATGTTGACAGTTTCTTTTTTGTCCTTTCAGTACTTTTAAAGACATCACTCTACTGTCTTCTAAGCTAGCTGTCCTAAGAGAAATCTAGAGCTATTACCTTTGATCTTCTGGATGTAACATGTCTTTTTTTCCCTGAGCTGCTTAAAGCTTTTCTCCTAAACATACATATGGTCCCATTCTTCAAAGTACATGATGTTATGTTCATTTTTCCTCAGTCTTTTTTTTTCTCTGACTCTTATTTTGGATATATTTATTGCTATTATTTTTAAGTTTACTAATCTTTTATTCTCCAATATCTAATCTCGTGTTAATCACATTGCATCTTTTTCATCTCGGGGATTGTAATTTGTAATTTTTGACTTAGATCTGGACCTTTCTTGTAACTTTTATGTCTCTACTGAATAAGTTCAAAAGTACTTGTAGATTTTTGAACATATGAAATACAGTCATAATAAATGTTTTAATGTTCTTGTCTATTAATTCCATTATGATAATCATTTGAGTTTGTTTCAATTTCTTGATTTATTAGTATGAGTTGTATTTTCTTGATTTTTTGCATGGTTGGTAGTTTCTGAGTTTATATCAGACATGAATTTTACCTTGTTTGATATTGGATGTATTTATATTTCTTTAAACAATTTTGAGGGGTACATGTGTGTGGCTGAGAGAGAGAGAGACAGAGAAAAAAAGAGAGAGAGAGAGAAACAGATTTGCTATATAGAAACAAATGAGCCCTTCATGTCTAGTTTTAAGTTTGTTAGGCAAGAAAAGAGATGCATTAATCTGGGTTTCATATGTTGTTCTTGCTGGTGAGGACAGACCTTTCAACTCTACACAATGTCCCCTGAAATAAGATGGTTTGGGTCTGAATAATGATTACAGTTGCTGTTTTTGGCACTGTGTGGTTTCCAGGCATTTTTTCTTCTAATCCTTTTGGGTGGTTCTTCTCCCGGTCTTTGAGTATTTTCTCCCATGCACGTACTGAGCAGTACTTAATTGAATTCTCTAGGAGATTTTTTTGCAGTATATGAAATTCTTTCTCTGTGCAGCTCTCAATTTCCAGTTCTTCTGTCTGTGTACTTTAATCTCCTTAGCTTTCCCAGACCCCTGGCTCTATTTTTTCAACCCAGGGAGGCTGTGGACTCTGTGTGAGTTTTCCCATCCTGCACTGCTCCTAAAAACTTTTTCAGGCAATTAGCTGGGATAAGTGTAAAATTTAACTGCTTTCCTTCTGTCTTACTGTCCTTCATTGACTGATGCCTGATGCCTTAAGTGTCATTATTTAATATATTTTGGTTAGTTTTCAGTCCCTTCTTTTTCTTATTTTTTTAAATATCTTTGTTTTTATAGAATTTGTGTTTTGTTTAAAACACAAAGTGTGATTCCTAAAATATCTTTTCAATTGTATAAGAAACCGTGTAAAAATTATGCATTTTTAGCATTTTAAATGTGATGTTCTGTCTTTTGTATTGGTAAGCACATCTTTTTCCCTTATGTATTCACCCCTAAAACATGTCTAGTAAAGACTGGTGTCTCCACATGTATGTGCCCAATGTATTTTCTTTTTATTTTATTATGGCACCCCTGATTGTTGTTAGAATTATAATCCTGGACACAGAATGATAGAGTCAAAAGCACAGGGTATCTCAATCAGGTGTTTCTCTGCACAGTGGCTTTCTCTATCTTAGATGATGCCACTTTACTAAGGCAAAGGTAAGTATCTATTTATTTGACACTACCTTTGTGCCAGGGATATCTTACATATAAGGCCAGCTTACTTCTTAGTGCCATTGTTCCCTGCTTCAAAGATAAGCCTATACTGTGTTGACAGGCTTAGATACCGCTGGAGTAGCCAAATAAAGTCCAATTATGATTCTGTCTATATCTCCATTTGTCTTTTTATCCCAATTATTTGAGGGGCATACTCCTGTCTCTTATGAGAGAATATTGCATGATGTATGAGAGAATATAGTCTCTCCAACTTTAAATCTAGAAGAGATTTAGCATTATGCATTGCACATTAGAATCTTCAGAGCTGATACAGATATTACTAAATTATTGGTAATTAAATCTGAATCTAACATGAGGGTGCATATCCAAGTACACGTCACTTTCTTTTTTAGCAACTGTTTAAAGATGTAAATGGCTAATTATATTTGAAACTACAGGGGGAGACAGGCACTGATTTATCTTTCTCTCTCTCTCTCTCTCTCTCTCTCTCTCTGTCTCTAAGATTCTACAAGCTAAGACAGAAAAGGAAAGGACAACAGAAAACAAAATAAATGTTATATCACTAAAACACAAATTTCAATAACAAAAGGAAAATGTTATTATAGAAAAAGCCAGTGATGTTTTGAAAGTGTACAGGCAAATCGGGACAAGAAGTTTTTTCTATTTCTATTCATTCAGAACAAGAACTCTCCTAGGAAGAATGGTATAATTGAGGAGATATGTGAAACAAAAGCATGTTTCCTTAACCGAGAAATGGTAGGTACAGTGTATAGAACCAAACGTTACTCTTTTGGCCAAAGGCTGCTTCTAGGGCATTATAGATAATGAATATACTTCCCAATAATTGACTATGATTCATCAACTTCATAAAACATAGGGGGACAATATTTTCTTGTTCAAATAGAGAATCTCTTGAGAGTTTTAGACAGAAACAATTAAAAGTTACACCAGACACAGGTAAAAGCCAGATATCTCATAAGAAAACCAGAATATGGTCACCATGTTAACGTATTACTTTGATTTGGATTTCTCCAACTCAAGAAACAACAACAACTTATGGCATATTGGCTAAAGTGAAAACTTTCCTTTATGATTCTCAGAGCTGTTCATAATCGGGCTCCACTTCAC